>NW_027133480.1:455000-1711666 GCF_026122565.2 Emydura macquarii macquarii | reverse complement strand
GAGCAATGAGGAGAACACAAAATATTGAATAGCTCCTCATTCAGTGAGCACAGTCCATTCTATCCAATGAATGAGATGGGGAACCTGTGGGGAAAAGGGACCATCGTAATGCATTTGCAAAAAGGGGGGACATGTTAAGGTTGCACAGGCAACTTTAATTCTGGCATTTCCTAACTTTTATAACCTGATGTTATTTTAACATATATTTTCCACTCACTAAAAACTAAGTTATCAAAAACTAGCACATACGGGTCAACAATAAACTCACTACACTTCACATTGCAAATCTACAAAAAGCATAACTTGAAAGCTGCAGTAATCGCCATACTATACCTCATGGTAAGGACACTGTATAGTATTTAAGGCACTGAAAATAAGAATTGGATTTATTTATACAATTGATTTACATGTTTTGTTTTGATTTATTTTTGTTTTTTTAAAAGCTAAAAACATGCAACTTCAACTGTTCAGTGATTCTTCCCTTTTGTTCCACATAATTAAGTATAAATCAATGAGCTCATCACTGTAATACAATCAGTGCTACTGGAACACTATTCATGAACTTAATACGAGAAATACGCCAGCTTACCAATGTGAACAGTCATGTAAACTGTCATGAAGAGCTTTTCGTAGCACCGAGTCCTTGTCATAAATGCCCCAGGTAGCTTGTAGTACTGAATCAAGCAGGCAGTCCCCTGCAGTCCGATTCCAAAGTGCATATAGTCTACTATCCAAACGCGTACCCAATTCCAAAGACCAGTTTATAATGGGAGATTCCTCTTCTAGTTCTACAAAACAAGAAAAATCCTAAGTAACTCTTATTTGCAATTAGACTCTTTTCAACGTGAAAATCCATATTACAGGTAAACTGGCTATCAGAAGATACTATGCAATCAACAATTTACCATATATCTATTCACTTTAACATTACAAACATAGTTGCATTAAACAGGGTAGAGCTGAGTTCCCTGGGCTAAACTGTAGATAAAGAAAGCAGACAAACTTAAAAACCATAATTTGTTTCAAGAAAGCCACTGAAATGGAAAGCTTGTACACCAATTTTACTTAAGTACAGGAGATATAGTATTGAGGAGCCCATGACTTGGAGCCTTTAGCAGTTTTTAGACTATAACAAATTCATAGGTTTCACAAGTTCTACCAGCACTACAGCTTCGCTTTTTCTTTTTCTGTCCCTTCAGAAGTCTTCCTAATGTTAAAATCAAATCTCTGCAATCTTTATATTAAGGTAGAAATTTGCTTGCAAATGCCAACTTACCCAGTATAAAGTTTTGCTTTAAACATACAATTGATGTGTTACTCAAAACTAAATAAAATATCTCCTTAATAGCAGAGAGCAAGACTTGAGGGTTTGTTTGTAATAAATCTCTCTATATACAAGGGCTTACCTTTCTGAACATCCCTATCAAGTACTTCATCAAATAATTTCTCTTGGACTGTTGGTGGCAAGTCTTCAATGTCTGGAAAAGGAACAATGAATAGATGTCTTAACACTAACACATTTATAAATGGAGTACTGCTATATCATCACGGGAAAAATCTTATGCTGTATTCTTTTACTTAGGACTTCAAACATTAGCTGAGAGAATCTATCCTGAAAGCCAGTGTGGCTTCCGTTCAGAAAGGTCCATTGTAGACATGGTCTTCTTGGTAAGATACCTGCAGGAAAAGTGCAGAGAGAAGCATATTCCACTGTACATAGGTTTTATAGATTTAACAAAAGCCTTTGACACAATTAGTCAGGGCTATCTATATGTTGTTCTGAAGAAACTTGGTTGACCACCTGTATTGCTAAACCTTGCAAAATCCTTACACGATGGCATGATGCCAATAGTAATGTATGAAAACTAAGAGTATGACTCATTTAACATCAAACAATGGAGTGAAGCAAGGCTGTGTACTTGCTCCGACATTGTTTAATATTTTGTTCTCATTCCTGCTTCAACATGTGTTCCGTGATGTTCAAGAGGGTGTTTAGCTTAGTACTATACATGATGGAGGTTTGTTAAACATTGCAATGATCAGAGCTAAGATGAAAGTGAAGGAGATAATCAAAAGGGATATGTTTACAGATGATGCAGCCCACGTGGCTCATACTATTGATGCCCTACAACATCTTATTACCAAGGTCTCTGATTTATGTAAAATTTTTGGGCTAGCAATAAGCTTGAAGAAGAGTTATCATGCACCAAGGCTCTTCAAAACCAGTTCCAGATATCACCTTAGATGGTATTCGTCTGGATGCTGTTGATCAATTTTGTTACCTTGGCTCTACTGTTACCAGCAATGTAGATCTTGATGCTGAGCTTACTAGTAGAATTGGCAAAGCAATCAGGAACTTTGGTCTTTTGCAAGACAGAGCCTGGAACAATAACAAATTGCCAACTAAAGTGAAAATCTGTATTTTTGAGAATGTGTTTTATCCACTCTTCTATATGGCTCAGAAACATGGACGATTTATGCCAGACATACCAAAAAACTAAACAGCTTTCATATCAGATGCCTGAGTAAAACTCTTTGAATAGGATGGCAAGAGAGGATGACAAATGTGAAGTGTTAAATGGTGCTGATATGTCCTTCATAGGAATGTTGATTAGTAAGAAAAGACTCAGACGGCTTGGACATGCCAAGCAAATGCCGGATTACAGGATCCCAAAGAGTGTGCTGTACTCTGAAGCGCCTGAAGTGTCTAGGAAGAGAGGAAGACTGCTGTACAGATTTCAGGATGCTTGCAAAGATGCATTTGTATCCTTTGGAATCTCTGTGGATGACTGGGAAAGGAGTGCAGAATGCCACTCTGGTTGTTAGAGTCAGTTTGAAGATGAAGTGAAGTGGATTGGATCAAGCTTTGTGATGACTGGCATCAGAGAAGAAAGTAATCTGGTGCTCTGATTCAGAACATTGCTAGAGCGTGGGTACGCCCTACCTGTGAATGGGACTGTCACTCGCACATCAGACACAGCAGCCGTCAAAGAGCTCATCGGTGTATACATCATGTTCTGTAAAGAGTGATGGTGCCATTGATTGACTGCTATATGGAATGTGTGCAGTTATTGACTAGTTGATTCTTACTGTTCATCATCCTTAACCACCAATTTGTCGTCAACAAGGCTTTGCTATTTTCAGTTCATCCATGTGTAGTCCAAAGCTTCAGATCCGAGACTAAATTAAGAATCCTTTGTGCTGGCTGGTCATGGCCTTGAAAGCACTAAGGCACCTGATACAAAGGATCTCTACACATCTGTAGGATCACCAATGATCTGTTTTAGAAGAATCAGTGAAGTAGGGAACTGGATGAGAAAGCAAGAAATAAGTAAAGAAGAAAAGTTTTCCCATCTCAGGGTTAGGACAACCTTGATCTAGTGCAGTATGTAAATAGAAAATCATTTTGGGCTAATATCATGGACACCAAGTCCAATATGCTCAGTTATTTACCGGCACAGCCTTTAGGAAGGACCCACAGCCTAAGGCCTATTTCTACAACAAAAACTATTGTATTCTGTGATAAGGCAAGGTTTTTTTCTGGGTAAGTTTTATTATATCCCATGGTGTGATAAAACTCCGATGTACAGAGTTTGGAGCACGTTAAATATATTTCAACTGAGATAGATAAGGGCAAATTACACAGCTATTACACACTCCTCAAAACTGAAATTTTATAATAAATGCAGTTTCAGAAAGTATTTTCACTTTCAATGCAAGCAACCTGTTCTATTCCAGCTGGCTCTGTATATTCATTTCGCATTGTGAAAACATTCAATTGTACTCCTCCCCACCCCACCCAAAGACAAACATAAAAGGAAAGTTATTTTTAAAAGTCTCTAGCAACGACACTACCAGATTGTCTGCTTCACATTACATGACCTAATGAATCAGAACAAATGCAGTAGCCAGAAATGCTCCTTTTTGCAGTGGGGAATAATTCCGTTGTTGTGAGATTACAGCGGACCCCTACTTATGGTCATAATGCACTACAGCTACTGCTTACCGAAAAATAGCTTAAATGACCAAATACACAATGGAATAAAGAAAGTCACTATACAGTTTTCCATACAAAGATTCCAAGGAGAGACTAACAGACGTGGTAAGTATATTATCAAGAGCATTTTTAAGTGAGCAGGTAGCCAGACCTGGAAACGTTCTTTTTACTTTCATAATTTAGGGTCATGGTATAAAAATAAATATCAATTTAAATACATGTTTATAAAAGGGTAATCCTTCTAGAGAAGTGATAGACAATCTCCTATTGTAAGCAAGTCCAGGGCCAGTTTCTGCCAATATAATTATGTTTCCTTTTTTTCCTGTCCATCCAGTCTATAATAGAATATTATCATGGAACACAGGATTTTACTTAAATTTGTGGGGAAAGCTCAAATGGAGCATTTTTATGTTGACTATTAATAATGCTAAATACAAAATACATAAAATACTGTATGCAGACTTTACTGCTTGAGGTATACTGTACTATATAAATTACAAAAACTTCACTTTATTCAACTAGGATGAAAATTCTATGATTGACTATTCAGTCCAGGGAACTCTTGCAGAAGACTAAGACATTCTCATCTCTAAATAATTTCACAAATATTCTGTATCAAACAGCTGATGTGCTTCTTGATCATGCCATCTAAGAATAAATTGAAGATACATGAAAATGTTCACATTACAGTTAAGGAAAAAAAGCAGAATACGTACGAATAGTAGTTTTAGTCCCAAAACCAAAAACATTATATGTCAAACCTTTTGTTTTAAAAAAGGAAGTTTAAAATTATAGAACTACAGAATAATCTAGTCATCTGAGCATCGAACTAAGAGCCAGGCACACTTGATCTTTAATCAAGTCTTTATCTCTAATCAAGATCCCAACTTTATTACAGACTCATTCTGGGAAGACATCTTTTTTGCTTCAATTTTCCCATCTCTAAAACTGAGGATAATAGCAGTTTATTACACAGGAGAGATGTGAGAATTGAAATATGTGAAGAGCTTTGCAGCTTTAAAAAGCATTAGGAAAAGGCTAAGAATTATTATGTATCAAGTGCTAACGAAGTTACACCAGAAAACTTGGTGGGAGGAGAAACAAACAAAATATGCTGGTAGTTTCATACACAATTAAAGTAACAAAAGCAACATTAATAAAAGTGAGGAACATTTCATAATTACCTGCAGGTAATGTAAATGTTACAAGGTCAGTTAGAAAATAGCAAGCAAAATCTCCCTTTCGCTGATGAAGAGATGCAGCAATTTCACGCCGGATTTGTTCTGTAAGTTCTGGACACACCATTGCTGGAATGCACTTTGCTGCATGTTGCGATACCTGTAATATAAACAGCCTTATTTCACCTGCTGGTGTTTATATTTACCCAAAAAGAGTAAGAAGAGTTAGGCATCAGGTAACAATTCATAGAAAACATTCTGAGGAAAAAAGAGGGATACAGTAGGTGTTTAAGTTGCTTATAATGAAGGCAGCTGGAATGAACACAACTAAGAGAAAAACTGATCCCATCAAGAGAGATGCAAGAAGGTCACATGAGTGTAAATATCAATCTCCTCAAAGACATTACAAGTAAGTCAACAGCTATCATAAGTGAGTGAATGTAAATACCATTTACTCATTATGAAGCTAACAAACACTGAACTGACTACCACAGTAACTTAGCCTTGAATCAAACCAAAACTGAAATTGAACAGATGGCTGGGGGGGGGGGGGGGGGGGGGGAATTAGACAACAGAAGCAAACAAACAAAATGATGGTTCATAAAATGCTGATCCAAACTAGAACCAGTAAGGCCACTTGGTGACAAAAGGAAAAAGCCTGATGTTATGGATGGGCTCTGATAACAATTTAGCATCCTCACGTAATTTCTTCTTTGTTTCCATGTTACACAGGATTCTATACCCCATACTGATTGGGCTTGTACAAGGAAGCTTCCGATTTCTTACCTGCCACTCGCCAAAGTCTAATAAGTGGGAAAATGACTAATACATAGACCACACAATATTCTGAAGGATTCTGGCCATCAGTGGCAGAAAAAAAGTCATCCAATTATAAAGGTCAAACATCAACATCAGGTACATCTGGACTACACAATGGAAATATTTTTAAAAGGCATTTGGAAGACGTGCATTTTAGAGGAGTCATTATCCTGACAAAAGTAGGGACCAGTATTACTATTGTTTTCTAGGGTTCAGTATACATTTTCACAACTGTTTCAGGAAAACATTGCTACTGAAAAATCAAAAATACAGGATTTTTCAGTGAAGCTAACTGTTTTAAATCTATCCATCCATCCAATTACACACGTGTCCCTCATCACTTAAATATGCAGTTGCATGTACTAACTGCACACAAATAGTCGATTCTTCAGACTATCTGAACATTTCCCACTAGTCATCTCTTCTGCTATTCTGTTCCTCATCCCCTGGCTTGAGATGCACATAAAAATGTGTCTAATCCCCCTTCTCCAACACAGCAGCTTCCTTAGGGAAGCTAAGCCCCATACCCTGCAGTAAGAGTAATTTTTCTCATTAGATTTTCCTTAAAAATTGCATGGATTCCTGATTCAGCTTTAAGCAGGAAGGAGAATTGAAATGAGGCTCTGTTGAGTAATTCTTCCCTGAAAGAAGGTAGTGCATCTCAGCAGTGCCTCTAGGTGGCACTTCACATGTTATCTGACCAGTCTATACTAGGTCTGTTCAGACCTAATTTTTAGGTCCGACTTGGACCCAAGACATCTGACCTGACCCACCCCAAGAGGTGCAAGTTGTTCTCCAACCCACCCCCAACCCTTTCCCTCAAACCTGAGTCAGCCACACCACCATCACCTCCTGCCCATGGGGTCAGCTCTCCTCTTCCTGCCTGTGGAGTTGGCATAGTGGCAGCTACATGCCTACTCCTGCCATTCGCTGCCCCCTGCTGCGCTCTGGAGCTGCTACAACTCCCCAGCACACACAGATACAATAGTTTAATTTTCTCTAAGTGTTTTGCTCTAGAGGCGTTTCCTCTCCCCCACCCAAAAGCACAGGAGGCAGCCAAGTAGTTTACTTCCACTGTCAATAAGGTCAGGAAGTATGACCAGACTGCTTAGATCTGATAGGAAACTAAGCGAGTGAGACTACCACATCCACCTATCCACGTTTTAAGAGAACTGTTGCTGAAAAATCAAACAGAAAAAAGGCACAAAGAAGCTATGCATGCATTTTTCTAATATTTGTTTGTCTCCATCAGCTAGCAAAGAAAGCTGCACTCCAAAAATGGCAAACAGTGGCAAGGTTGCTAAAAATCTTTATTTAACCTAAACAAGGGCCAAAGTAACTCACCTCTGTAAGCAAAATTGCTAGCATATTCTGTCTTTGAAAGCGTATAGCCAGATGTACAAGCGTGTAACCCACATCAAAAGCAGAAGGACGATTTAGCAGACGTACTTCATCTGCAGTAAGCTGGCGTGCAATATCTCCTCCTGATGACTTGTATGCTTCAACAGCAGCTAAATCACCTTCTACAACTCCTGAAGACACAAAAAGCACATTAACTTCATTTTAGATAATAAAAGTATGATTCTGAATCAAACTATTTTATTTCCTACAGTTTCCCTATGCCCGTTGGACTCCACTCTTTGAGAACAAAAGTGATATTGCTCAGTGAGTAAGATCTACAAATAAATGCTGTTTTTATTTTAAAATTCTGCAGTCCTGCACTTACCTTACCCCTCAGACCAGTTCCATGCTCCAGCAAGCATATGCTAGGACGCCACACCAGAGTAGGAGCCAGTGATCCAAGTAAGGTTTGGTGGTGTGGTCCATCAGAAAGAACACTTGGTTTAAATATAATGAATGGTCCTAACATCTGATTATGGATGATGAAAAGGGTCATTCAGAACAAAGTTCTATTTTGACAACTCTGCCTGCAGCTTATCTTAAAGCCTGTCAAAATCAGACAGTGTACACCATACATGCAAAAAAGTTTGTTTTGACAAATCCCTTCAAACCTTGCCATTTATCACAGAAAATACCCTTGTACAAAGAAAATTTAATATGGAATTGACTTTCCATTGAAAAATATAATATAGGATAAAAAGTCAATTCCACATTAAATTCTTCTTCTAATACTTTGGTCATACATAACACTTACTGTATTCCTAGATCAACTGTCATGGAAAGTATTTGTGTAAAATAATTATGCTGTGCTTACGAGTATGGCTTTTCTGGCCAGCAATATTCCCTTTTTAAAGTAGTAGCACTTGTTAGTAACTAAGATGAAGAGAAGAAATGCATATTCCACGTTTTCTAGTAGCCTAGGTTTTACTCTTTGGGGAAGAGAATGATTTTCCCCTACCCCAAGCAGGGCTTTTATCTTTATTATTTGTTTATTTAAAGCTACAGTTGAATAGAAGCTAAGCATATGTTTTCTTTCTATTCAGAATAATTCTGTTGAGATGAATCAACTGGGATTCATCTCAGATATGTGCTCAAATTTAAACACTGCTATTACTACCAACTGCATTCTTTCCGCTGTTAAACATCACACACAAGAAGACTAACATTTGCCTTTTAAGAATATTCTATGTATATCAACACTTTCTTATTTTAAAAACTAGCTTCTTCTGCATTTGCACTTGGGAGTGGAAGCTCATTTGACAATCCTGCAGAACTATGTTTAAGAGCAGTCGCTGTTTGCGCCATCCAGTGACTCCATGCGTCTTTGGCCTGTTCAGTTTGGAAACATTGCCCCACTCTATGAGCCCATGTAGCTCCTGCTGCTTCTGTTCTAAAATCAAATTTCTTTCTTTTCCATCTGCCAGGAACTTCCAAAACCCCTTCTTAGGGATAGGCACCCACTGCCAGTCTTGCTTTTTCTATTACAGGTTAGATGGAGATATCCATCCACTTCCATGATGGAAGGAGTACATAAACACATTTTTGTTATTTTTCTGCCAAGCCTCTTTGCTTCCGAGACTGCAAGGGGAAGCTAGCTGCTGCAGCACCTTAGAGCCATAGTACCCAAACTTTTTAGTACTTGAAGTTCTCTCACAGATATTTTAAAACATGGTGGCTCCCCACAATGAAATACTTGTTTTTATTGACTCAGAACACTAGACAGATGAGGGACACTAGAGTTTGGACGGTTTTGTGACTTTATTCAACTACAGCCAGTTTAATCACATAAACTGGGTTTTTAAAATTATAATTTGAAAACATGGATTTCTTAGGCATGTTTGGATAAAGCTTAACATTTTAGTGAGACAAATGGGCCTATTTCAAACTTCACAGTTGCACATTTGGTAGAATCTGATAGGCCACACAGTTGTTTTCCAAGTTGAAACAATTTCTGTTTAGTTTTCACAGAAATCATTGCTGAAAACAGACTCTGATATAACTGCAAGCAAACAGAAGCAGCGCTTTCATAGTTTCATCACTGAGGGTATGTCTATACTACAAAATTATGTTAACCTATGTTAAACTGGCAAACAGCCTCCGCCGCAGTAATTAAATTGCTTTTGCATGTCCAATCTATGCTCCTTGTATCGGTGGTGCTCGTTCTCACGATAAGCCAGTAACAATGAATGTAAGTAATTCAGTGTCTACACTGACACTACTTTGTCCAAACTACATCAACACTATGTCTCACACAGTTAAGTTAGCATAGCAGTGCAGTTATGTCAGTGGAAGCAAAATTTTAGTGTAGACACTTACATAGTTAGGTCGGTGTAAACTGCCTTGCATTGACCTAACTCTGTAGTGAATACCAGGCCTAAATATTCCTCATACTCTCCTTTAACAGCAATCTGGAATTCCTGGTTTTCTAGATTTGAAAACTTGGTCTTCAGCATGTGACTATTCAACAATTATAAGTGTCAACTGTTACCAAGCACAGATTTCAAATCTAACTGGTATCAGGAGATTTATCCATAGCTCCAGGAAAAAATGCCTCAAAATGGGAATACAATCCAGACAAATGCACTAATATTTGGTTTTTAATAGCATTTTGATAATTTTCATTTATTTAAAAAAAAAGTCTAACAACACTGGAAACATTCCGATAACTCCCTTTTCAATGTGGCATATCCAAAGACAAAACTTCTTCATAAATTCCCCAATTTTGTCTTTCATACCTAGTATATTTGTATTCGTACCTTTAAATGTTAGGTTCAGTGCATTCAATTTGCCAAGTATGTCTACCAGGTAAGCTAACAGTCAAGAAGTCCACTTGCACATGCAATTTGCAAAGTGTATGGTCACAGCTGTTTATGAAAAATTATATATATATAAATTTATGCCCACAATAGCTTTTACCCCCAATTTATAAACCTGGTCCATTACATGCATATGGCAGGTCTATTTATCGGGGGGGGGGGGGGGGAGGAGGAAGAGGAGGGGAGAAGAGAGGAGAAGAGTGGCTTCCAGAAATGTTAAGTTTATGTTGTAGATGGCCCATTTTATCTAAGTAGATGAGTCTTGCTCATGAAATAAAATAATATATTTTACCGAAAGCAAAAACTTTCTAATTCATAGACTAAAATTCAAGACAGGACACAAATATGATTTTTATAGCAAAAAAGGAAAAGCAGAAGTAATATTCTCTGGACTAGAATGTTAGCACCATTAACCAGGTGAATCTGTGGGAACTGATGCTATTAAAAACACTGCTTCAAAGCACTATGAAAAAAAAAAAGTCTCCTTCATACCTGCAAAACTGTGCACCTCTTAGAAAAGTCTTAACAACTTTACAGAAACTTTGCAAACATGGACAAACGTCTTTCAAATTAGAACAAAATGAGTCTGGACAAATTTACATGAGAGGATGTATTATAAAGTAGGATCAAGAAAGCAAATGATTCAGTAGAAAGTAAAACAACAAGGTCTTAGCTCTGGTCTACACTGCAAACTTATGTTATAATTACATTACTCAGAGAGGTGGAAAATCCACATCCCTGAGCGACACAGTTATACCAACCTAACTCCCAGGGTAGACAGCACTATGTTGACAGTTGGACTTCTCCTGTCAACACAGCTACCGCCTCTTGGGTAGGTGGACTACTTACGCTGATGGGAGAAGCTCTCCCGTTTGCGTAGGTAGCATCTTCACCAAGCCCTACAGCTGCATCACTAAGTGTGGGCAAGCCCTAAATAATAAAGAACTACTCCTACTTTCCTTATCTTGTATTCTTTACCCCACCGCTATGATGCCCATCCTGGTATTTACTATACAGCCATCACCAGTTACAATTGCTTACATTTTCTTAAGTGAGTGGTCAGCCTGACTGTTACAGGGGAACAACTGCAGTTAAGATTTTACTGTTAAGGTACTCCTTAATATGCATCCAATTTGATACAGAGAGTTGTACTGTTTTACTGAATTAAAATTCTGGAAATATGGAGAAAAATTACACTGTAAACAGAAGGCTAAATTCTGTTTGCCTTAATCACACAGTCCCACTGACTTCAGAAGGGCTAAGTATGAAAAGGCTAGCAGATTTAGTTTCAGAGTGAAAGACTACTTTTTTGCTTCTCCCTATGCAACGGGGGGAGGGGGGGGGGGGGCGTGCAGCATAATAATTATGAGGATACCCTACAGCCACTACTACAGAAGGATCTATGTCTAGGACTATTTCAGTATTTTAATTACTTTTTAACATTTTGACACTCAGGAAGTTTATTATTCTGTATACTTGGATATTCTATTCTGACTTGATGATAAGAAGGATCTCTTAAAAAAAAAATCAAGAATTGTTTTAAAGGGTCTTGAACCTTTTGATCAGTTCATATTATGAACATTTTCTGTTGCCTTCAACACTAATCTGGACACTGCAAAATTGCTTTATCTAACAACTGATTCCCCCTCGCCCCCTGCCCCCCCCCCCCCCCCCAGTGTCTAAGGAGCTTACATTAAAACAGGATGGATAAAAATCAATGATTTTTTTTAAAATAAAAAAAAAAAAGGGGGGGGGATTTTTTTTTTTTAAATAATCAAAATACTAAATTTCTCTCTCGTTTAAAAAAATAATAGTTACAATTAAATCTCAGCACAAACATGCTAAACCTACACTTAGTCTCATAAAAATGAATTAATGGCTAGTGTGTCCAGCCTAACTACCAGCTCTTGCTTCTTGAAAGTTCTGAGCTTTCAGTTTCTATTTCAGTTTGTTTCTCAGCAGAGTAAAGTCACATGTGCAAAGAAAGACACAGGCTGGATAGGACTGTTGTTATTCTGTGCTTATGTGATGCTGGAGCTGGGCCAAGCAAGGCAGAGGAGTTAGTTAAGACACTGTCTTAAAGACGGAGGCAGAGTATAAAGGAACAGTGGAGTGGACTGGAAAGAAAAAGGGAAGACATTATTCAGCACACACACACAGCTTCCTATATTCCCCCACACTTTTGCCACAGAAGAACTGTCATGGCTTCTGGGTGTGTAAGAGAAATGCTATGTGGGAATATTTTGAAGAAATTCCTTCCCTGGGTAAAAAAGGAAAATGTGTCAAGTACATGTTTACTGATGATGTTTTGAACAAAATCACTCTCCTGAATTGGTGGAAATCTTTAGCCAGGCACCTTAAAACAGAGTTCCTAAGGCAACTTTTCACAGCAGTAGCTTCCTCTGCAGGTACAGAGAGAAAATTTTCATCGTTTGATATTATTCACTCAAAGCTAAGAAACCAACTGGGAGTTGAAAAAGCAGGAAAACTCGTATTTCTGTTTCAGTCTATGAATAAAAATGACAGTGGAAGTGGGGAAGATGAGAGCTAATTGTAGAAGTTTTAAGGACAGCGTACATTTAGTGTTGTGATGACTTGTCTGTTAGAGTTAATAAAATTTGAAAATAAAAAAAAAAGTTTAAGGACAGCTGTCAGCCAACAACTCAGGAGACTGCTGCAACTGCAAATGGGAAACATTTATATAACATTTAAGATTTAGAGTTCAATAAAATATAATTGCAATTGTGTTTGTGTGTGTGATTTACTTCTTACCATTCCTAATGTACTGCTGCTGCATCTGCAGTTTGACACAGGTAATGATTATGTACTATTTCCTAAATTAATAAAAACCAAGTTATCTAAAAAACTACACAAAGTATACCCTCCTAGATTTTGTAAAATGCTGTATTGAGTTGTAAATTAACATGTTTTAGTGATCAGATTTCCACCATTGTTTAAGAAATATGTGAAGTAGTATCAGTGGGAAACTTGATTTCAATCAATGATTTTTCTCTTGGTGATTTAAATTGCCTGAATTTAAATCAATCTACACTGCATTAAAATATGTACAACCTTGTTTAAATACAAGCATCAATGATGTCAACACAACTCAGGGAATGATCCTTCATTGCTACTGCAAAGCCAGTAGGGACAAGTGATGCAGTAGCTTTTAAAAAATGTCTTTAGAAGTAATAAGATACAAATCAAAGCAATTGCAGACAGCCATTGGTATGATTAAAGATATGGCCCAACTTTCATTACCACCCCTTTTTCATAGACAAATTGGAGGATTGGGCCAAAATAAATCTAATGAGGTTCAACAAGGACAAGTGCAGAGTCCTGCACTTAGGACAGAAGAATCCCATGCACTGCTACAGACTGGGGACCAACTGGCTAAGCAGCAGTTCTACAGAAAAGGACCTGGGGGTTACAATGGACAAGAAGTTGGATATTAGTCAACAATGTTCCCTTGTTGTCCAGAAGGCTAATAGCATATTGGGCTGCATTAGTAAGAGCATTGCCAGAAGATCAAGGGAAGTGATTATTTCCCTCTATTTGGTAGTGGTAAGGCCACATATGGAGTATTGTGTCCAGTTTTGGGCTCCCCACTATAGAAAGGATGCGGACAAATTGGAGAGAATCCAGTGGAGGGCAATAAAAATGATTAGGGGACTAGGGCACATGACTTATGAGGAGAGGCTGAGGGAACTGAATTTGTTTAGTCTGTAGAAGAGAAGAGTGAGGGAGGATTTAATAGCAGCCTTCAACTACTTGAAAGGGGGTTCCACAGAGAACGGAGTTAGGCTGTTTTCAGTGGTGGCAGATGACAGAACAAGGAACAATGGTCTCAAGTTACAATGAGGGAGTTCTACATTGGATATTAGGAAAAGCTTTTTCACTAGGAGGATGGTGAGACATTGGAATGGGTTACCTAGGAAGGTAGTGGAATCTCCATCCTTAGAGATTTTTTAAGGCCCAACTTGACAAAGCCCTGGCTGGCTTGATTTAGTTGGGGTTGGTCCTGCATTGAGCAGGGTGTTGGACTAGATAACCTCCCGAGGTCCCTTCCAACCCTAATCTTCTATGATTCTATGTATGTCAAGTCCGGCCTTCCAGTTTCAATGGAAGACCTCTTTTGGGCTCTAGATCTTGTTTACATTAATCTATCAAAACATTTCCTACTAATGTCGGCAATACTCGGAGCACTAATGCAGACATCTGAACAGCATCTTTTTCAACCATGTGGAAAATTGTCAGCAGCCAGTTAGCAGGTATGTTCTAACCCTAAAGTCTGGTCTACACACAGTTTTTGCACCAATTTAGTTATTTTCGTCTGGGGTGGAGTGGGTTTTTAACCAAAATAATTAAAATGGGTACAACTTATAGTGTCAACATTTGTGTATACAAAGGTATCCAATATCAATAGATTTTCCTAAATGTATGGGAACAACTACACTATTGTCAGCATCTTTATATCAGCATAGCTGTGTCCACACTGTGGGAGTTGAATAGCTTTCATTATAGTGGTGTGGTTAAAGGAGCACAATTTTGTGTATAAACCAGTCCTTAGAGTGGTTTTTTGGTGTAGATTAATCTTTTCTCTTTAAACAGGATTAAGCTAAACTGAAAGGAAGCACTTTAAAATAAGAGAATGTATACACACAAACTTGGATTCTAACTAAACTGGATTAAAAACACTTTGTTAATTGTGTGCAAGACTGTACAGACAAGACCCGAGCTTAGGCAAGGACTTGATTTCTATACTTATACAGATGGCAATACCATGGTAAAATAGGGCTATGTTCTCATGTTTACAAAGAGGAAATGCTTAATCTATTAAGGAAGTTGCTGTGCCTCACCCTTTGAACAGATGACAATTAGCTTAATTATTCCTTGAATTGTCTGAAGGGCTCCAAGTACAAATACACTGCCATTTTAGCCCTACAGCCCTAGTCCCACAAGCCCGAATCTACTGACCTGGGCACTGAGGATCAGTGCCCTGCGTTTTTCTTTGCCGTGTAGACATAGTCCTGGTCTCCCTCCTTCCCTCAGTGTCCACATTCCCCACCCCCACTCTGAGCTCCTTGCACCATTCTCTTTACTGAGCCACTCAACTCACACCCCACGTCTCTTGGCTCGTCATCAAATCTGTCCCTCCTACCCCTGCCCATCCCCATATAATTGGCTCCTAATCTCCTTGCCCAGTCAGCCCTAATCTCTCCCCTACTTGAACTGTCAGTATCTCCCCATCAATAAGCTCCTTGTCTTAATCCACTCATCCCCTTACTCCCTTAGGTCTGGTTAGTGTTCCCTCTGCAGTCAAATCAGGTAGCTTCCTCCTTCACACTGCTTGGACATCAAAAAGGACAGGCACAGAACAAAAATCCTCCCTGCTCAGTACAGTGTCCTGCCTGCAACAGCCCAGAGCTGTAACTGAAGAAAAATCTTGCTCAGTACAAGGTTGGAGCATGCCAGCGCAATGGACTCTTTGGAAATTTTAGCTACGAAGAACTAGCAAGTTTCTACTGACCAGGTACAAACTGCAGTTTTTCAAAAGATTTCTACTTATCCAAATTTAGGCAGATTTTCACAAAAACAGCAAAAGGCACATTCCTGACACAAAAACTACCCTCTGCCAAATTTTGAGTTCCTACTCCAAGGCAGGGCATTAGAATTTCTCACAGAAAAGGTTGTCAGAATTAAAATGGGCACAACAATTTTTTCCTAGCCTTGATCTTAGAAACAGCTGAACCACTTTAGCTGAAATTTTAAAAAAACAAATGAGCATGCAGCAGGCATGGAAAATTTTAGCCAATGAGTTAATGTTTGGGGAGAGTTATAAGCAACCAAGAACAGGGAATGTGTTGGGAAACTCTATTAATAAGCAGTGCTACCAGCCCTACCAATAATAGTGACAAGATGCTACATATTCATAGTTAAGCCCAGAAGTGATCATAAGATCCTCTGGTTTGAACTGCTGTATATCACAGACCATTAAATTACCCAGTTACCCCGTAGAGAACCCAATAAACCCAATAAAGCATAACTTCTAGAAAGTTCTACCACTTCCCATGGTAGCCCGTTCACCATAATTACACCATCTTTACAAGACTACCGTTGCAGACCCATGTATGCTCCACATAGCATGTCTCATGTCTTACAGCAAGTCAAGGAGACCATCTCTGAAGAAAGTTCCAGGGAAAAGAAGAGCATAAACAGGTTCACAAGACATTTCAGACTGAAAACTGTCACGCACCAATCAGTCCCATTTTTAACCTGCCACTTTATTCCATTCTTTTTAATATTAAACATCACTATAAACTTTTAAAATAATTGTCATTTGGCACAAAATAAAAATGCATCTCAGGATTTAAGTTTTACCAAAAAATCCAATACAGCTCGCCACCAAAATGGGCTTTAGGGTACCACAGAATCCCATCTACTCCAAAAGACATGCAATAGAGTTATACAAAGTAAAGAAATTATGCTTGAGTACACACACTGCTTACAAAGCAACACATAATTAAATATGTTTCTCCCACTTTGTTTGGCTTGATACATTCAATATATTAATCATCCTGCTGCCCCAGATAACTACAACTAGCCAATCCTTTTTCCCAACATTAAAAGAAAAAAGGCAGGCTCTGCAACACAACAGAATATACTCCTTTCTCACATAGTTCTTCTCAGCACCTCCAAGATACCATATTTGTTGCATTTTTCCAAGGGAAGCATGCCAATTTTATGAATGCTTAGATACATACACCACAATTTCTAAAAATCCTAGTGGGGAAGAAGAAACAAGACAGCCAATAACCTCCATAATAAACTCAGGGATGAAGCAAAACTAACCAGAGACATATGCAAGCACACTAGGAATGAACTATCCATTTAAACAAGATTTATTACAGATTAGTCTAAATATTCTGGTTGTGCATAAGAAATGTACTCTTAGTTGCTTGCATTTAAAACTTTCATACCCCACTTAATAGGCAAAAGGAAAGTATCATGGAGCAATCAACTGTAACAACAGTTGTTTAACAAGTGATAAAGCTGTTGCTTATTAGCAACTTTCCATTGTAAGTTGAGAACTATCTATCTATACCATAAGTGACAACTTGAATTAAAGAGTCGTGCTATAAAATGCAAATATCTTTCAAGTATTCTAATTTGACTAGGTAATAAAATAATGAAAAATACATTCTTTTATCACTATTTGTCTCATTATGATTGTAGACCACTTACAGGATTGAACTAGAAGTGCAAGTAACAGTGAGCCAATATCCATTACTGGAAATCTGCCCACATTTACTTACAAAAATATGCCAGCCTATTAATTTCTCTGCTAGGCATAAGGAAAAGGGAAAGTTTAAAAAAAAAAAAAAAAGACTAATGCCACTAAAGCTGACAAAAAAGCATCAGAAAGAGCAAGCTACAACATGGGCAAAACCAAAAGGTAATTTTTGGTAAAAGGTCATTGTCGTATTTTCTGTCACAAGTGTTCTTTGGAATGGAAAGCTTAGCTACACATTGGAGAATTGAGATGGGGTTGTGATAGAAAGTGAACATTAATGAAGGTTTGGCTTTGGAGAGAGATATACTTAAGCATAAAAATTTTAAAAATACCAGGCATATTTCTAAAGTTGTACAAGAAAAAAGTTACATTTTAACCTTCTTGTTTGATTTTTAAATTTGTCTAAAGGTCTAAAGACAAATAGTGATAAAAAATGTATTTTTCATTATTTTATTACCTAATCAAATTAGAATACTTTTAAGATATTGGCATTTTGTAGCATGACTCTTAATTCAAGTTGTCACTTGTGCTATCGAGATATAGATAGCAACTTTCCATTATAAGTAAGTCTATCTTTACCAAAGCTCTCATACTCCATGTTTGTGAAGTGTTTTAATCACTGACTCCACCACGATACATTACATTATGGGAAGACAATTTAGGCCAAACTTGAGTAAAGGTAAGAAGACGCTAAGTCACATTTAAACATGTTATGTGTATGCTGGGCAAACATTTTCTTCAATAGCTTTCAAGACGCACAGAAGTCTGCCCAATATATATATATATATTTTTAATATATATCCCCTCACATTTTCTCAGTTCAGACCAAAGGGAGTAGCTGGTCTGCCAAGCTGGAATGTACAGCAACATTAATTGATTCCCTTGTAGAAAATACCAGAAAAGCAAACACATGTATATAATTTAATGTAGAACAAGCATGAACTAGTTGTACTCAAAAATACAGAATATTCTAACTACAGAGCTTGATCACTTGACAGATTTGCAGTTCTAACGAGGATTGAAAATGTGTTATAAGGATGAGGCATCAAGTCCCAGAATCAAACTTATTCTTCGTCTTTAGGAGGGTAAGGTCAGATAAATATTTTGAACTATGCTACAGGCTACTGAATATTAGTTTTCTGGGATTATCCCTGTTTTAAACTTTTATCTTCCAAGTAGTTTCATTAATCACAAAGGTCTTCACAAAGTCAATACACCAATATGTTGCTTACTATATTGGACTATTTAATTACTCCTGAGGGAATTCTGCACCCTGCACATGAGCAGAATTCATGTCTTCCCCCGCCAGAAAATACATTCTGCCAAGAAGGTGCTGCAATTACACCTTTCACCCACCAGTGGCTGCCAGGGCTCCAGAAGAGAAGACAGCCTGCTCAGTCAGCCACAGAGAGGGAGGGGAAGAGGTTGCTTTCCTCACAACGCCTTGCCTGCAGGGTCAGTTGAGGAGGCATGGGATATGGGGGGGACGGACAGAGTAAACCACATAGGGCTGCTGGGGGGAAGTCACTGACTGGTTCAGAAAGGCTAGTGGGGTGGAGGGACAGACTGGGGCAGGAGCACAGGAGCTAGTGGGGTGACAGCATTGAGCCAGGGGCTAAATGGGAGTGGTGGTGCACAGACACATGGGGGCAAGTGATGCAGGGACACATGGGGGCAGGGGGTGGCTGCGTGGGGATGCAGGGACACACTGGGACAGGGGCAGATGTACCTGACTGAATGGGAGAGACTAGGGGTAACCCTGGTCTGCATCAGGGACGTTCCTGAACTTCCTAACAATCCCTCCCCCGAAAAATCTGTTCCATACTTCTCCGACCCATACCCAACAACCCTCCAAGTTCACACCAGGCTCCTTCCCAGCAATTACTTCCCTTTCCCTCAGCTTCTCTGTTACCCCCCAACTTTCCCAAGCCTTTGTACTGCTTCTGAGGGGTTTAGGAAACGAGTTTCTGTATTGTAGTTTAAATAAATTATTCAAAGTTCTGTATTAAAATGCCTATTAAGGAATCTATTTGCCAAAAATATTTCCAGAATCTTTTTTGTCTGTATCGTTAGAGACATATTTGATAACCGGTATTTAGAAATAAATTACCAAAATAATTTAAACTGGCATGATTATATTGTGTTATTTTGACAAATAAAACATGCAGAATTTTAAAATATTGTGTGCAGAACTTAACTTTTTGGTACAGAATTCCCCCAGGAGTATTTAATGACAACATTCAATTCTACAAGAAATGCTGCAGAATTGTACATAACTTATTACATAACATATATCCTACAAGCAGAAAAACCTTCACTCATATTTTTCAAAATTCAATAGCAGTAGCCAGCAAGTATAATTATTATAAAATGTTAAGGAAAAAGGCGAGAAGGTAAGAATCTGTGTCCTACACATCAATACAGTGATCGATAAACACAGCCTGCTCTCAAAATTAGTTATAGCATCAAACAGTAATATCTTAACATTTTTTCACAGAAATTATGGTGTGAAGTGATTATATGAATAGTCAAATTAAATTTTAAAAATTCTTTCAGATTTTTATGATTGTAGGTACTGTTGCAACAACAACAAAAATCAGCAAGATTAAAACTGCTGCCTCTTCCCAAGATAGTCTTGAGGATCATTGTATCAAGAACATGTGCCTCTGGGGTTCATTGCCCCTATATACAAACACAATACATTCCCCATATTGAGGTGTAAATCTTTTTATGTATAGTGTTGTCTCTCCAGCATTCAGATTTACATTATCTAGAAAGCTAGGGTAGAGCAATGAAGTTGGGAGGATAGGGCTCTCTTCCCAACTGTCACAGCTTGTGTGCCTTACATTTCCTCATCTATAAAATCAGAGTCATTACTTATCATTTTCAAGCCCTTTGAGAACCTCAGACAGTGTTGTTGGTACACAGGACAATAAACGTGACCAGCAAAAGGGGAAAAAAATGGGTTTCCTTCTTGCACACTTAAACTTCGATCAAAAATTGTATTTCTAGGCCACTGCCCTATTTTTGTAAAACTTTGGTTAAAAAAAGTCTAAATCAGAACAGTTGCACTAGTTTAAGTAAATTGATCTAGTTAAATAGGTGCAAACCTCTAACACAAGTGCACTTAAATCAATTTACCTCTCAAATTAGTTTTGCTTCATTTGATAAGTAAATTATCTTCCATTGATAAGTTAAGTAAGGGTTAAACTTGTTTAAGTGCAATTACATTAGGAGTTTGCACTAGTTTAACTAGAGATTTTAAATTGATTTAAACTGGTGCAACTTTCCTAATATAGACAAGCCCTTCATTAAATTTGCTCAGATACCCAGAGTCCTTCATACATAAGTGCTAAAGAATTAGAATTGAACTGAGCTGAGCTGCAAGAGAAGTAGAAGTGTGATATTTTATCAGTAATCATTATCTGCATCTTTAAGATGTGGTTGTCTCTGGATAAAATAAGCTTTATATTAGCATTTTCAAATGTTCTATATACGAGATTAAATACAAAATACATAAAATGCAACTTTTTTTAAATTGCAAGAGATAATAGTAACTATTGGTCTCAATATGAAGGTATTACCTTTAAAGAAGTATCACAGGGGAAAATCCATGAAATCTTCCATCATGAGACCTGCAAAGTTCAGCACATGCTACTCACAATTGGCATTCTGGATTCTCCAGGAAGCTTTTAAAGCTTCATGTTTACTTAATGTGTCTATTAGAGTAAATCTGATGTTTTAATCACTCTGATCCCTTACTAAGGACCTTATTAAAACAAGGCACCTTCCAAATACATTCATATTTAAGTAATTCAAGAAACAAGCAAATTACTATTGCCTTATACAAACTAGTGTATACACAGGATGTTCTATACATGTTTTTGCAGTTTTACACCAGTTATCACTATTCTGGAACACAAGCTTTTTAAGTATTTAATATTTCAAGTCTCAGAATATAAGGAAGATACAAATACTACAAAGTAGCCCAGAGGTAATTTTTTCTATCTTTCAGACATCACAAAGGGGAAAAAATATCCTGTTTCACTGACCTGACATCTAATAAGATTGCATTAAAATGTGAAGTGGACATCCATATGGCAAACAATCTTAACAACTCTTTTCTAGCATGCCCCTCATGTGCAATCTTTTACCTGTTCCATTTGAGGAAGAAATTTGAGGGATGTGAAAAGAAGCGACTATGGGGAAAAAAATCATGGCTCCTATTTGTTGTAATGGCCACCATCATTTGAAAGAATATGAGGGAGGAATCTGCCTCCTTTCAAAAGGAGGACATAAAAGCTTGAAGACTATGCATGGAACACTTTTACCCATCAAAAGGAGAGCACTATATCTTTTAGCTCACTGAAATGCAAGTCCATATACACAATAAGAAAATTTACTTGAAGTCAAATAGATTACATAATGCTGTTTCACAAATTCGTTCTTGAACAATGGTAGCCAAGTGCAATAAAGTCGCTTCATGACATATCAAGGAATGATACGAGACTGAAACATTGGTAGAGCTAGAATTTCAAAAGAAGTGTCCTACTCTAAAAATCGTTGTAAATTTCAAGCATTTAACCTGCTTGTATGCATAAGCCTCAAAATTTCTGCTTCTGGGCATTTACATCACAAAAATTAACTCACAAGGTCAATAACTGGAGAAAACCCTGCTCTCATGTCTCTGTTCTTTAACAGCATTGGGAGCATTATCCAGAATTTTCTTAGGAAAGCACTAAAATACAAAACAAAATTGGTATTTGAATTTCTGAAGTCAGTTGGGTACATAAAGCACTTTCAGAAAGCTCGTAATATTTACAACATGATACTCATCTTAACAAGATTTTCAAGGTCAGTATTATGCATGCAGTTTCTTGGAGCTACATATTTTTGTGTTATTTTTAACATCTGACTGAGTGTCTTGTGCTGATATAAACCCTACACTGTTTACAAAATATTCCCAAACTACAGCTGGTGATTCTACTGTCACATCTTGTAACAGTGAACAGAGTAACAATTTTAAATAACCAGGTACAGCATTTTTCACACTATTGTGTATACAAGTTGGTTCTTTGATTTATTTTTTTTTAAGATAATATATTTATAGAATAACTGCAGAATCTGGTTTTATCAATCAGTTCCCATAAAGTTAGAAGAGCTCATGAAACTAGTCATAAATGGCTCTATTTATCTTTCAAAAGAACTTGTCAAATTCTGTCAAGTTTGCTGATACTTCCCCACGCACTAAATGTTATTTCAGGAACTGCAACATTTAGTTCCCTTTTTAAGTGCAGTTGTGAAGTGAAATTATATTATTGTTACAAAACTGCATGTTGAGAGCTTGTTTATACCTTAAGTTTTTTTGTTTTGTTTCTGTTTTTTTACTTTCCATTCCCCGCATATACTAACAAAATATAATGTGGAGATAGACTTACCCACACAAGCATTTAGAAATAACCAATCAGTCTTTTTCATTCTGTTTTTTATTTGTTTTAGTTTTTTGAAGTCAACTTCAAGTTCCTCCTTGCTGCCAACAGCTCCAGCCAATTCAATTCTTTGGAAGTCCATTTTCATTTCAGATTCACGTTTGGTTGTAGGTGGAGATTTTCTTTGGCTATTACCACTACTGCAGCTTCCCCTCCAGCGAGCTCTGTCTTGCTCATTTATGATTGAAGAAGCCTCTTCTGTCTCTGCCAGTTCTATTGTCTCAATGTTGTTAGGTCTGGGGTGATCACATACCACACATTTCCTGGCCTTAGCCCAGTTCTCATATGTACATACAGAACAAGTCCAGTGCTGTGCCTTTGTGTTCAGTTTATTTCTATCATTGTATTCTTCACAAGGATCAACAGAAAAAGGGACTGATCTTGAACCAGACCCTGAAGACTGAGGAGATTCTGTGGGGCTCCTGGTCCTACGCTGGGACAAGCACTGAGTACATCTTATCGCTCGTGGCCAGTTCAAGTATGTGCACATGTGGCATGACCATTTATTTGCATTTTCCATACTGTAAGATGATTTAACCCTTGGTCTTGCACTAGAATCCGGACATATCAAAGGGCTGATTCCTCCTTCAATGCTTGTAGGATCCCAATCTCTACCAACTTCACTTGAACCACTTTTGAATGGATCTTCCGTAATAATTGTTCCACTAGGTCTCTGAGCACGGCACATGGTACACTTAATTGCAGATGGCCAATTTTCGTATGTACAATACTCACAAGCCCATTTAATTCCACGTTCTGTCATCGTGCACTTCTTGAAGTAAATTGTGTTGGGCAAAAAGCTATAAATGATTAGAAGACATTATTAGCACATAATGGTTGCATAGTATACCATAAGTTTTATTAAAAGGATAAAATACTTTAAAAGCAAACATCCTGATAAATTATCAAGTAACTTTTTTTTTTTTTTTTTTTTTTTTTTTTGGTTAAATGCAGGAATAGGTATTTCCCAAGAGGAAATCAAAGTGGGAGTGGCCTGCAGGTTTCAGGCTCTCCTTCAATTTAAACTGAAAACTTCACAAACAGATTCCAAAGATGGAATATTGTTCACTGCTTCATAGCCTTCTGAAGGATGCATCTTTACTTAGCTCCTCTTCCACAGTATGAAGAGAACACTGGAATGATAAAGGATGGTGAAAGGAGGGGAAAGAAGTAGGGAAGTGGGCTAAAAACAGCTAAAGGAATCAGACAAGAAAGCCAGTATGAGTACAACAATATAGAAAAGGTAGCATTTAAGCTGTCCAGAGTCCCCCATTTCAAGGGTTAAATATGTTGACATATAAAGCTAGAATGGCATGGGTTTGCTTTACTCTGTTGCCCCAGCCAAGTAGTTAGTTTTGTGATGGTGGCATGCACTAAATAGTGTGCTGAGTTTGGTTTAAGAGTATACATAAGGTGTTTAAAACCTATCTGTATTTGTTTAACATTGTTCAGGTCAATATCAGTTATTAGAAAAATCAGAAGAATGCCAGTGCAGAAGCTATGCTTGTTGGCAGGCTTTTTAAGGTATGTACTGTTAACTCTACAATCCAGATTTCCACACTACACCAAATTAAAAAAAACAAACAAACAAAAACAAAAACAAAAACAAAAAAACTTACTTTTCTTCTAATGAAGAGGAGATTCTGTTTCCATGCTGGCTCAGACCTTGTCCTCCTCAGACTGCAAAATGGGATGGATGACACTATGTGACAACTATCCCTGGAAAGAAGATGAAAACAGTTTCAATTAAGGCCTCACACTGGATGTGAGTAACCAGAAAAGTAGTGCTTTGTATGACACTCCCATTCTAATCCCTGGTTGCTTGTTTAAATTCAGTCATGACCTACTCTGAGTTTAATGCATACTTCGCATGTCTAAAATAAGTTTGCCACTGGATCAATTTTTAGAAAGAACAAGCCACAGTGCAACATACAGACATTTAGCTGTTCCATTTTCATTAGTGTTAATTGTAGTAACAGAGCTAAATTCACACAAACTTTGATCTTACATCAGAATGTCTATGAATGTCTCTACCTCAATTAAGAACTCAACTAAGTCAAAGTCTAATATTAAACGGTTTTGATTTTACAATCCGTAGAGGAGAAATGCATTTTTTCCCCATTCCCTGCATTATGGACAAAGTTGGTTTTACTTGATGAATAGCAAGTTATGCACCGTTTTCAAAAGTATATCCTCCTCAACACACACTCAGTGTGTCAGTTCAACTGTTAGTTTTCATATTTCCATGATACTGCTATTTTCCTGTACAGATGATGGGGGAAAGTTATACGCTGGCTTTTAACTCAAAAGCATATCACACCCATTTAGACTCAAAAGGTATCACTATGTTAGCTTGTGTCTATTCTATATTTAGAAAGTAAAATTATGCAGGTACCGTATTTCTCACTGAAACACTTTCAAAACATTTTAATCTACCTAGGCAGCATTTCTGTGCCTCAGTTATCTGCCATAGAGATACGTATCAAAACCTGTTTGAATCGGTTAGTTATTCATAAATGACTGCCAAGGCACTCAGTCTAGTACAGTTTGAAGGTAAGCCTGTTAGCACTTAAAAACTATTACCATACAGTGGTTCTAGCACCATCTCCCTCCCTGACCAGCTTTTGACTGCAAAAAACTGATGTCGTGCCTGTTCGGTAACTGTTGTCTCTCGAGAAGTGATGCACATATCAATTCCACTTTAGGTCTGTGCACGTGCCAGTAAACTGAAGCAGAGAACTTTTTCCCATAATGACACCTATCAGAGCACCACCTGTGCCCTCTGTACACTCATGTTGCTAGTTGAGGGTACAAAGGTACAGAGCCACCACCTTACTCCCTCAGTTTCTTCATGATGGAGGCCAGTATTAGTTGTGCCTCTGATGAAGAGGGAATGGAGGGTGGGTCACAGAATAAACACATGCCACACATCTCAAAAAACAACAGGTATGTAACCATTTTTTCCTTCAAATGCTTGCACTCACCCATTCCAATTTAGGTGACTTACAAGCAGTTCCAGATGGAGAAGGGTATCGAGTCTATCTAAACAAAGACTGCAATACCACTTTCCCCAAACCTAGCATAGCTTCTTAAGGTCTGGGAGACAACATAATGAACAGTGAAGGTATGAACCAACCAAGTCATAACCATGCAAATGTCACGACCTTTTAAAAAAAAAAAAAAGAAAAGAAGAGGACAACTAATGCTGCTTGTGATATTATATCATGCGCTAAAACTCTTTGAGGCAGTGGAACATTAGTAATATCATAGCACAGACAAAACACTGAAGGAGTTCCAGAAACAGATCCATTATAAAATGACAGGCTGTCCCTTCATCCTGTCAGCAAAGGAGACAAAACTGCAGACATATGTGCAACTCTTTAGACCCGTCCAGGTGAAAGGCTAGCACCCTGAGAAAATCCAAACTATGACATTGAGTGTTTCTCCAAGCTTTGTGAAAGTGAGGCCCCAAAAAAAAGATTGGTAAATATATAGTTTGCTTGAGATTAAAAGTCTATACCAATTTGGTAAGAAATTTGGAGTGTGGACACAAACAACTATCTTTATAAGATAACAGGGTCAGCCATCAAAGCCCCCAGTCAAAATGACAGCTACCAGGAATATTACCTTCATTGACAGAAAAGAAAAAAAAAAACCAACCCAAACTAGTCATAAGTTCAAAAATGGACTTCATTAAAAATCAAAAGAATCAAACTCAGATCCCAGGATGGTGTGGTTTCAAAAAGATGGAAAGAACCTCTCCAAACCTTTCAAGTACCTAACAATCATAGGGTTGGAAAAAGATACATCTTCCCTCTACAGAAGGATGCAATGTGGAGATATCTGCTAGGCGTACTCTCAGTGAACTTGCAAAATCCTTTGTCTTTTAAGCGAAGCAGGTAATCCACAATAAGCTGAATGGGAGCTGGTGAAGAAAAGGTATCTTTCTGATGGAACCACACTGGGAACCTCTTCCACCAGGTATACCTACCTCAGGAAATGGAAGGTTTCCTGCTATTTAAAAGAAGATTTCCAACTCCAACAGAACAGACAGCTTCCTATGGAGTTAACCACTGGGCATCCAAGCAGACAGGTACAGGCTGAGAGGGTTGGAACGCTTGTGATTCTGCAAAACTAATTCCAGGACCTGAGGGAGCATTATAAGATCCTGAATCAAAAGGCTCAGATCTGTTGAGAACCAATGCTGACCAGGCCAGGACAGTGCTATAAAAATTAGAATTGTATAATCCTATCAACTTGCTCAAAACTCTCAGCATCATAGGGATGAGAGAGGAAAGCATATAAAAGTTTCCACTTCCAGAACAGTTGCCCTCCCGGGCTGTGACATATTCTTGACAAGAACTGAGGACATTTCTTCTTCTGTCAGGTGGCATTCCCAAAATCTGAAAAATAGACTTTGCTCCGTCAGGTATGAGTGATGACTTGTGATCTCTGCCAAATGATCTGCAGAAATAGTATGCTAGGCAGTTCTGAGATCTAGGAAAGTGAGATGCTTTGAGCATCATCTTATTCCTGATGCAGGAAGACCAGAGGTTTATTCCTTCTTGGCAAAGGAAGTGTGACCTAGAACCTCCCTGCTTCTTTAGATAAAACATTCCAATTTTGTTGTCTGCGGGCACCAGCACTTAACAACCTTTGATGTGACAAAGTAACTTGACAGGCCAGTTGAATAGCTCAAAGCTCCCAAAACAATGAAGTGGAGGAATCAAAGTTCCCTACATGAGCTCCGCAACCAACAGATGAATCATCCATGACTAGAATAATGGAGGGCACAGTTGGGTCAAAGGAACCCTACCGCATACACTGGCAGGATCCATCCACCAGTCCAGGGATGACAACACACTTGCTGGTCCATGAGTCAGCATGTCCAGCAAATGACAAGAGGGACAGATTTCAACCATTTCTGCATGATTCTGAAGTGAGGTCTGGCATGCTGAGTCACATAGATACAAGCTGCAAGTGCATCCCAGTTCCCCCATGCTTAGAACCCACTGATCTGATGTGATGCGGGGCCAAGCACTTACTTAGGAAGTGGGACAACCTGCTGCCAAATAGACAAGAAGTTAAAATCATGGGTTCGCCGGCCTTAACCAAGGAGTTATAGACAGTTCAGATGCCACAGAGTTAGCAGAAGGTGGAGGAAGACGAGGTGGACTCCTTCCTTGACAATTATGGTGTTTCCTCAATTGATCTGGCTGTGTAACAGGGTAACACTAATACCAATCCTGGATTTGAGGGAAGAAGAGTTTTCTCTGTGGGCCTAGAATATAAATGCCAAAGACTTTAGGGTTGCCCAAAAAATCTTCTAGAGAATGAAGCTCTTCATCTATCTTTTCTGAGGATAGGGTCAGCTGTTCAAAAAGGCAAATCATCAATAGTCTGTTGGATTTCAGATGGAATCCCAGATGACTGCAGCCAAGGTGCATGATGTATAGTGACTGTCATTGTCATCACTCAAGCAGCTGAAAGAACACCTCATCCACTGCAACCTGAAAGGATGATCGTTCTACCAGATGGCCCTCACTGATAAGTGCTCCGTATTTCTTCTGAGACTGGTCTGGCAACCTGTCTAGGAATTTTAGCTCGGTGTTCCAATTGGAATAACCATAGCAAGCAAACAGTCTGGTAGTTCACAACTTTCAATTTTACTTCTGAATAACAAATAAACCTTCCTCCCATACAAATCCCATTTCTTTGTTTGTGTCTTTGGGAGTAGATTTAGATAGTCCTTGTCTTACTTTTATATTCACCATTGTCACCACCAAAGATTCTGCAGTTGAGTGTGAATAGAAGTACTCATGCCACTGAGAGGCAACTTGCACCTTTCTTCAGTCCTTTTGGCAGTGGGTGTCAGAGAGGAGCGAGTTTGCCAAAGGATTTTGGTATGCTCCATGATAACATCAATAATAGGTAAAGCCACTCTAGCAGGTCCTATAGTATGTAAGATACCCTTTAACTTGTGAGAATTAGCCTGGACCAGTTCTACTTGAATTCTCAGAGAGATGGCTACCTTTTCCATAAGTTCCTGGTATGTTTCATAATCACCACAAACCGGAGAGGATGACTCAGACAGTGGCCTCACCTGATGAGGAGGAACTGTGGAAGGGCTGCACTGTAATGTGTCTGTTCTGCTGTCTGCTCTCTCTCTCTGCACCAGAAAGGTCAGGCACTGAAGGAAACATCTTCTTACTGGGTACCTAACTAAGTACTAAGTCTAGTACCACACAGAGTATGGTGCCTTGACAGTGGTCAATAGCTACATGCTCTGGCCAGTGAGGGTCTGGAGGAACACTCAATGGATTCCAAAAGGGCCACCATTAGACTTGGTATGGTGCCATGGCCCAACCCCAAGGCATCCTGCCCTGGAAATGCTTCTACAAGAATCACGATACCAAGATCTTGACTTACGAGAGGAAGAATGAGGACAGGCTCTTGATCCTATGTAACAGAACCTCGAAGCATAGTATCCCATCTCTGATTCTCAAGAATAGTCTGAAAGGCAAGGTGGTGCAGTCCTGGAACCTGGACTAATGAGATGTGGTCAGTACTGGAGGACATATCGGCGACTTTCCCAAGGTACCATACGCCTGCTCTGCTTCACTAGAGAGTCTCTGGAGTCCAATGGCACCTGCACGTACCTAGAATCTGACAGGGAAGAAAGTGCGGGTGCCAAAGCAGCAGCAGGCACGAGGGCCTGTGAAACAGGGTTGGATGTCTGAACTTTCTCCTGCATCAGTGAGGAATCTGGGACTGAGAGGCAAAGAAGGTCACTGGCCATTGTGTAAGAGTCAGGTGTCACAGGTAACAAAAGCACAGATATAATGCAGACAAAGTCAACGCAGAATGTCCCCGCAATGGAGTCGGTCTCAACAGTACTGAACGAGGTGCCAGAGTCAATGACTCTAGATTGCTAGAGGATGAATGAAATGCTGTGGAGCACCTACATGGAGCAGGCTGAGCTCTAAACTTTGTACTAGATTTCTTCCAGTGAGTCTCAATTGAGGACCTGGCTCTCAAAGAGGAAGAGGGCTTCTTCTGGCTAGAGGAACTCTAAGTCAGCATTTCCCAACCGGTGTGCCATCAGACCCAATTAAGTGTGCTGCGGAATTTTTTGAAAAAGTACATGTGAGAACAAAGGGGGGAGCCTCCTTCTGATTGGCCATCTGCCTCTCTGCTGCACCTTCTCCAGGGGCGGAGCAACCAACCAGAGTTCAATCTCTCTCTTCCCTTCTCCCCTCCTGTGTGAACAATATGTTGGCTCCTCTGCCCCTCTGCTCCCCTCCTGCAGCCGCCAGTTGAGGGTAGAGAGAAGAGGTCCCTGGAGCTTGAGGTGTGCCATGGCAGAGAAAAGGTTGGGAACCACTGCTCTAAGTGTCCGACTTCTTCTGGTGTTTACTTCATACCAAAGGAGAACACCTTCTCTTCGGTTCTCTCTGAAGGGAACCCGCCACATCCAATGGTGCAATTCGAGAAAGAGTCCAAGCCCCCATATACTAAGTGACTGAGGATGTACACAGCTGCCTGCATCAGGTTATGCTAAATTCAAACTTCCCAAAACCTCTTAGTCCTGGTCTTAAATCTCTTTCAGATAGAACACTTATGTCTGACATGGCCCACTCCTGAATACTTTAAACAACTAGATTGAGAGTTGCTGATTTATGGATTTACTATAGCCAGAACAGCACTTAAAGTACTAGGCATGCCCTAGTACTAAGCTTAAAGCCAAGAAAACAATATTTAAAAAAAACAAAAATTCCTAAAATGATACCACTAGCACTATGAACAACTAAATATGTACAAAAAGAGTAGAAGTAACCTTCTCTAAGACAATGGTTCTCAACCTACTTACCATTGTGGGCTGCATATGCAGCTCTCTGTGTTATGTGGGCCGCATCCACACAATATATATACTACCTGTATGGCCCAGAGGATGTCACATGGGCCGCAGATATGTGCTGATTGGGACGCAGGTTGAGAACCACTGCTCTAAAAAAATAAAGGGAAAGAGTGACAAGCACACACACACTCTGACCACTGCAATGAGAAGGAAAGGGGGAGGGTGGCAGAGACCAGGTCAGCTCCAGCCATTTATACACTGGGCTAGCAGCACAAGCATTTGGAGGGCATAGGCATCACATGGACAGGCAGTGCATTAGTGTCACACACCTGAAGTGGAATGGATATGTACAAATATTTGAAGAACCCTCCCTCTCCTCCAAGAAGTAAATCACAAAACTGTGCTATAAACCAATGATAATCAGACTGAGGCTCACAAGCGGCTCTTCAACGTGTCTCCTGCAGCTCTTTGCAGCATACGGTATTAAAAGTTTGTGATTTAATTATTAACCAATCAGGATACTTTTACTATGTTGTTAACCAATTGTAGTTCATAAAATAACATTTGCTCAGTCATTTTGCTCTGAGAGTATATAAATTAAATATTTTCCCATCATACTGTTTAAATATGAATATATAGTAAATGAAACTCTGAATTCACATTACTATGGCTCTTTTGGGTAATGTTGATCCCTAATTTGGCTTCTGAACCATTGAGGTCTGAGTATCGCTGTTATAAACTAATGGGGTGAAAGGGACCATCCAAAATGTACAATAACATGGATCTCAGAAAATCTGTCCATATTGGTCAGGGAAACCATGCTAGGGCCTTACTATATTTGTGATGAAGTAGCTAGCCACTTCAGTACATAGTCATTTCTTAATAATACTGACTTAATTCTCATTAAGGCTGCTGCTTCCTTGAGTGACGTTTTGAAGAAAACTTGAGAACACTGAAACTTATGTGGCCTTACATAAAAGCTTTGCAAACAAACACCTTTTTATTAAGAAAAATGTAATTAAAAGTCTTCGGGTCATATGGAAAAAGCTGACTAATAATAAGTGCATATATGTACCTCTTTCCCCCCATGCATCATATATCAACTGCCTTCTTAGACAGAATTTTCCAGAGCAGAATTTTTTAAATGCACAATAAGGGTATGATCCCAATTAAAGTCTCTGGGCATTATTACAACAATCATCATCATCTAAAATATTTTAAAACTAGAAATGACAACTTTTGCTTCAAGAAGGCAATAAGTGTAACTTGGAAAAACAGCATAAATTGTGTTATCCCACACAGATGTGTACTGCTACTGGACAACCCACATTCCCACATGATACAGGATTGTGTGTGTCACGGTCAGATGCAGTGCAAACACTGTACTAATAAATTTACCTACTTAATTTAATAAAAGGTTCTCTTTCCAAAACTCACAGTTCTTGAAAAAATTGAAATTTTAACATTACCACTATTACAAACCGGGAAAACAGCATTCTAAAATGCTGAAGAAATGAATCTGCTGTTTTGAATGTTGAAAATTAGCAGGTCTGCAGATTAGCAAAGTTGAGAACTAGTGAAGCTCTGTTCATTCAAAAAAGATTTTCAGCAACTTACTTGTATTCAATACAACATACTATAAAAATGCAGATTACAATTTAGTGATTGCAGTAGGGCAGAAGTTCTGACTAAAACTGTAGTTGTTTAACTGATCTACCCTCACAAGGGTCGCACTTGAAAGGCCTTACCCTAACTCAAGGATTGTACACTTCTTCCAGCCCTCTGCAGCCAAACTTTCATGAAAATAAAATTAAAACCTCCACAACTAGTTTATAGCAAATCACTCCATCAGTTTGATATTTTGCCACGATCCCCACCATATTATAACAAGGATCAATTTTAAAAAATATAAATTACAGGAAGTATCAAAAATAGGTCAGTTATTAGAGTCAACTTTCTCAAGGTCCCTCATAAGGCAGGCTGGAGTGATTAGTTACAGAACAACAAATAAGGACAAGTACTATGAGCTAGTGTCCATATCTGGTCCTTACTCTGCAGTTGCCTGTGTCTGTACTGTACTACATTGACGCCAGTTGACACAATCCTTCATGATGCAGGAATCCGCAAGGTAGGATTTAACAGATGTAGAATTTGATCCCTTCATGCTTTTTAAAAAAACAAAAAACAAAAAACAACCACACACACACACACACACACACACACACACACTTTTTGAGACAACATTGCAATCATTTATCCCCAAAAGCAACTGCTGGTTATTTGCAGTGTGGGAAGCAGGAGCTCATTTACTTCAGTTCAGGACGTAGAGACCCCATCCTTCCCCTTTCCTCCTTGGATACATGCATACCTTACAAGAATTCAGTTGTGAGGAGGCTGGCCCCAGCAAACAAGTACTCCCATCCTCATCCCACTGAGAATCTTAGTCACTGGAGTCAATACAGAGGAGCAGAGAGAAAGTATTCCCATGAGCTGGCTCCCATGCCTAAATTAAACAGAATCATATTACCACGAAGGGGCACTGTCAGGTTAAATTCGGCTCAAAATTTAGGTTTTGTAAAGATAAAGCTTTCACAAAACCCAAGACAAAATAATGTTTCTACATTATATGCGTATTTTAGTCTCTTTGGAACCAGGCTTTTTAAAATGAACATACACTGCTATGCAGTCTGTCCAATGATACAATGCTGCAGTGTTGTGTTAAGAACCAAAAAGTGATACAGACTAAAAAATGGCTATTTTCATTGTTCACGCTAAGAATACAACAAGCCAATGTACTGAGTGAAACTTATTTTTAAATTTTCAGTTTCAATAATCTAGGATGTTTGCACAAAAGATAAGGACATTAGATTTTTAAATATGATCACTATTTCACTGAGTCAATGCTGTTTGTCTTTCTCAGGAACCTAAAATTTTGTTGATATTCCAGACATCTCATAATGAGAAATAAGTTGAAATATGGGAAGTGCATCTGACTGTTGAATAAAATGGGAAAGACTTTTCAGATTTGTTACAGAATAAATTATTGTATTAAGCAATTTAAAAAAAAATAAAAATAGAAATCACCTTTTAACAACTTTGAAAATCTGCCTATTTAATTTTAGCGAGCTACATTTGTCTACAATCAAGGATGCTAGTTCCATTTTGCTTATTGTATTCAAGACACATTTAAAATATGTATTCCTTGTTACTTTTGTCTGCAGTTTTCCTTTAAGTAGTCAGTTGAGTAGCATAGTTCAAGCAAAACTGAAAATTCCCTAATTTGATGTAAACAAGGAAATTAAAATGCACTTGTAATGTGAACATGTGCATTATTTTGTTATTATTCTGTACAGTAATAAGTCAAGCATTTCAGGGATTATTCAGAGCTAATGCAACAATCTTTAAGAGATACTCATGTGGAATAAAAGAGCTGTCAAAGTACTTTAGATTAGTTTTTAGACTTAACCTTGACAGTCTTTTTAATCATGCTAAATTGTCCATTGTAAAAAATTCTAGACGGCAAGACAATTTAAAGGTTCCAACATGCTAATTTCAGGTGCAAAGACTACCTGTACTACTTAAGGACAAGATCAATCATGTTGTTATCCTAGCGGTATTCTACTTAATCAATCAATAAGAATTTTAAAAATTATTGAATAAATTTAACGTGTCAATACTAGACAGTCTTAACAAAACAATTATATCAACTGGGTATCATTTGAGTAATTTTCAGAGAGAATGAAGTATAGTTAACAAACACAGATTCCCTTATGCTTTTTCTGCTTTATTTTTGTTTTATTTTGACGACATTCATGTTTGTTCACTAATAGATTTTCATTTATGTCCATCATTAAAATTGTCACAGTGCTTCAGTCTAAACACTTAAGACAATATCACTATACACTACTACTTACATAGGAATGGATTAACTATAAAGTTATAATTTTGATAAATTGGGTGTTACAGCATTGGAGGGAGATAGCACACTTAGAACCCTCAACTGCCAAAAACAAGGCATTATAAGAAAGAATTACAATGATTTTAGCTTCAATGAGCAGAGGTTTTTTTTTTTTAAATTCAATGAGTACCATTTTTAAAAACGAAATATCACAGAACAACAGTTTGGTTCAGTGATACTCAGACTAAGGCTCACGAGCCACAAATGGCTTTTTAAGGTGTCTCCTGTGGCTCTTTGCAGCACATGATATTAAAACACTGAGATTTAATTATTAACCAATCTATGTTATTAACCAATCTTAATTAACCAATTGTAGTTGATCAAAAAATATTTGGTCAGTCATTTTGCTGTGAGAATTTTATATATTTATATACATCATATATAAAAATAAATATTTTCCATGTTATACTGTTTAAATATGAATATATAGTACTATAGTAAATGAAACAATGAATTCACATGACTGTGGCTCTCGGTAATGATCACTAATTTGACTTTTGAACCACTGAGGTCTGAGTGTCACTGATTTAGATACATCCCCTCAGCTTACAAAGGGTTAAACATGGTTCCCTGCTGATCAAAGTAATACTATTCTGTGCACAGAGCAAGCTGCTCTAGACTCAATCTTCCAAATACCACTGGTCAAAGAAGCAAGCCTCCCAAGCATTTCACCCTTCTACTAAAGTAGGTAAGATACATAATACAGTTAATCACATTTCATAAAGATGGTGATTAGCAATTGTGATTTGGAATACTATTAAAACACCCAGGCTGACAAATCAAAAGAGAGTAAATGATGAATCCATACTGAATAAATTTACAAAACTAAGGAGTATCTATTACACTAATACGTAAAATGCAATAGAACTATCAACTGCCTAGTTTTAAAACAGTATTGAATTTTTAAATGGCCTAAAAGTTAAAACAAAGTTTCCTCATAAACATAATGCTGGAGATACAGTTCAGATGATCTTAAGCAAAACAACAGATTCTGTTTAGACCCCACTGACCCAAAATACAGGATGAGATGAACCAGGCGTCATCCTTTGACTTCTCAGTTGTCATTTTCAGATAGACATCTACCCAAACATAGAAATAATTATCTGCCTTAAGTAGAAAACCTAACCCTAATTTATTCCCAACACCACAACACACGCCATATATCAAAAGACCTTGTCTACACTAGAATTTGAACAATGTTTGATATCCATACTAATAATTATCCCCGGCCCTTGTCAACAGTAATTGAAGGTAGATTAGCTGATGATTGGGCCCACACATTCAATATTTGACACAGAAAATATGACTGAACCCCATGCAGAAGAAGAAATTGAACATACTTCCAGCATCAAGATGAATAGTTTTCCCCCAATCACACTCGCTGCAGACTATGTTCAGCCACAGTTAAAAAAATACTTATTTGATACCTGGTCTTGTCACAGATTTCTTGTGCAATTCTGGGAAAGTCAACCACTATGTGCCTCAGCTTCCTCATCTGACAAACGAGGACAGTTCTCACCTCTCTCTCAGAGATTCACTAGTGTTTGTAAACTCTTTGAAATGTTTTGATCTTCTATGTTTTATTGGAAAAAAAGAGATCTGAAGCTTCTACACAAAAAAGGGTCCATACTTGTAAGGCAGATCTCTATCTTTACACAAAAGCAATGGCAGCTATAAACACATATCCAACTCAACTATCATTAAGCAGATTCAAACAAAGAAGATCCACATCACAGTTCAGTGTTTTTCAAATACAATTTTCTAATCTCCGTTACAAAGTTTTACAAAGAATTTTTATTTTCAACAAAGATGGAACACAATTATAGTACAACATTTCAAAACACTTCGACTGGATTGAAAAGCTGGCAGTCATAGCTAACATACGCAGAGAAAACACCATTCAGTCCCTAGGTCTCAAAAGAAAGTGATGTGAAACAATGCCACTAAAATCACTGGAGACAGAAAGCATGGAAAAACTCCAAAACCACACACTCACATAATTAGGGGAATTTTTTAAAATGTTTCAAAAAGTTAATATAGAACTAATGCTAAGAAGAAAATTGGCAGGAAAAAAACCATCAAACTGTAATGGATTTTCTGACAACCAACTATTTTAATTTTGATATCTCCTCTCCAACATGATGTACATCAGTGGTTCTTAACCTTTCCAAACTACTGTACCCCTGAAGCCTGAGTCCCACTCCCACGGGGGTGAGGCATGTAACTTAGTTTCATGGCGCCCCTGTGGCTCCAGGCAATTGCCTTTCTTGCCACCCCCAATACCAGATCTGCACTTGCGACCCCTCTAAACTCCCAGGTTAAGAAACACTGATGTACATCAAACCAAAACACCGGAATAGAGAACTGGATGGCAGCATGACTTAAAACTCTTATCACATGTGACAAAAAGTTCTGGAAAGACGTCTCATTTGCAGTAGCAGTTATCAGAACTGAAGTGATTTTGAAGAATTTAAAGATGACAGAACTCATTACCAATGCAATTATTTTAAGCACTGAATTCAGTCTTAAAAAAAGAAACTTAGGCAATAAAAACACAAACTAGTCAATATATGTACTTTTTCTGGAAATTATCCTGCAATACTAGGTTCCATATGATGTAGACTTGGATACAAAATAAATTAATTGCAGCTAGGCATCATAAAAGGCAAACATTTAATATACTGCAGTGGTATCACTATTCTAAAAATGAGAGAAAGCACCAATGTCATGACAAATTTAATCACCAAAGATGACAGAAACTGATTTAATGGTGTCCACTGCACACTAGAGGGTTGCATATTTTATTGCTTCTCTAGGAAGAGCACAATGCATACACTAGGGGCTCCCTGCATTCCTCCAAGCTTCCTGTGTGCCACCCTCCCATGCCCCTCTATTTCAGTCACCCACTGCAATACTCCCATTGCCAGGGGCTCCGTATATTGCCCATTGCCCCTCCGCCATCTCACCCATACCAGGGGCTCTTTGCACCTCCCAATATCCCCGCCCTTGCTACATACCAGGGGTTGTGTCCTCATCCCCTCCCCCCATTAAATTTGTTATGTAATTCAATAAAGACAGGTGCAAAGTGCTACACTTAGGAATCAAATGCCAACTACAAAATGGGGAATAACTGGCTAGGAAGTAGTACCTCTAAAAAGGATCTAGGGATTACAATGAATTTGAGCCAAGAATGCGATGCAGTTGCAAAAAAAGCAAACATATTGGAATGTCATATGTAAGACACAGGACATAACTATTCCACTCTACTCAGCATGGTGAGAGTTCAGCTGGTGTACTGGGTCCAGTTCTTGGCACTTAAGGAAAGATGTGGACAAACTGGAGAGAGTGCAGAGCAAAGCAACAACAAAAATGAAAAAAGTTTTAGAAAACCTGATCTACGAGGAAAGGTTACAAAACTGGGCATGTTTAGTCTTGAGAAAAGAAGATTGAGGGGAGACCTAATAGTCTTCAAATATGTTAAGGGATGTTATAAAGAGGATGATAATCAATTGTTTCCATGTCTACTGAAGGTAGAACAGGAAGTAATTGGCTTAACCTGCAGCCAGGGAGATTTATGTTAGATATTAAGAAAAAACGTCATAACTACAAGGATCGTTAATGACTGGAATAGTTCACAAGGGAGGTTGTGAAATTCTTGTCATTGGAGGTTTTTAAAAACAGGTTACACAATTGTCGGGAAGAGACTAGGCATAATTTGTTTTGTCTCAGTGCAGGGATAGGGGATGGACAGTGTTTCTCAACCTTTTTGATGCCATGGACTAGCTTGCTGCCTTTCTAAACTGTCTAATCTATGTCAGGGAGATCTCAGGGACAGGCACCAGTCCATGGACCAGTCATTGAGAAACACTGGACTAGATGACTTCTCAAGGTCCCTTCCAGCTCTACATTTCTGTGATTGACATGGGAGGGGAGGAAATGGGGGACAGAAGGGTCTGTGTGCCCCTTCATTCCCCACTTTTAGTTTTCCAGTTTTTACGAAAAACAATAGGGTTCTGCCAGTGTGGATTTAAAAAAAGATTTTAATTTAAAAAAATATTTTTTTAAAAGGTAAATACTTTTTTCTTTATAAAAATAAACATACTTAAATTTGAAATTATAACTTGTTAAGAACTAAACTTACTACAAATAACTTAAATAAATATGAAGCAACACATGTTAACAGCCCAAGTTTTAAAGAAAATCAAAACACTAAACTAGCTGAAGTCAGTAGCTGAGTCACCAAGAACCAGAAAATTCTAAACCAGCTTTTGACAACAGTAGCCTCTTTTGCAAGTAGAGAGAGAGTATTTTCTTCATTTCAATGTATTCTGCTAGTTCAGTTCAATGACTAGTTTATTCAAAGTTAAGAAACCGATTGGGAGATGAAAATGCAAGAACGCTTATTTTCCACTTCCAATCTATGAATAAAAACTAAGTGAGAAAGAATGTCTATTAGTTTTAATATCTTGAAGGCCGTGGCAACCAAAAACACTTAGTTCAAAGTACTAACGATAGATAATATTTCTTTGCTTAATAAATCTATTTTAAATACAAAACATTTTGTTAAACTTACTTCCTCACTCCCCCAGACCTACCAATTTTCAAATACTGTTTTGGTGCATTATTAATTCAATTTGAATTTCAATCCAAATAGAGATTGACACAAATCATGAATAAAAAAATAAATTAGCTAGTTAAGAAGAAATGCATCATTCACCATTGTCTAATATACATTTATTCAGATCTGTATTTTGCATGTTAAGCCATATAATTGCTTAAATAAGTGTGTTTAGATGTGTTAGGTCAGGCTATGACTGCTACCATAATGAGAGTAGATGGTACCACCTGGGGCTTATCAAACCCACTGCCTTGTGGGTAGCCCAGGAGGGCATAAGGCTAAGGGAGCAACTCCTGACAGAAAAGCACCACTGCCTTATGGATGAATTCAGGAAACGTAAGGCCATCAGAGTAAACTCAGACAGAAAATGTGGAGTGAAACCCCTAAGGCGATCAGGTACTAACATTTTAGTATCTTGTGGATATGGGGAAAGCGGTGGACGTGATATACCTTGACTTTAGCAAAGCTTTTGATACGGTCTCTCACAGTATTCTTATCAGCAAGTTAAAAAAGTATGGGTTGGATGAATGGACTATAAAATGGATAGAGAACTGGCTAGAGCATAAGGCTCAACGAGTAGTGATCAATGGCTCCATGTCTAGCTGGCAGTCGGTCACAAGCGGAGTGCCCCAGGGGTCGATCCTGGGGCCAGTTTTGTTCAACATCTTCATTAATGATCTGGAAGATGGGGTGGATTGCATCCTCAGCAAGTTTGCAGATGACACTAAGATGGGGGAAGTGGTAGATACCCTGGAAGGTAGGGATAGGATACAGAAGGACGTAAACAAACTGGAGGATTGGGCCAAAAGAAATCTGATGACGTTCAACAAGGACAAGTGCAGAGTTCTGCACTTAGGACAGAAGAATCCCATGCACAGTTACAGACTGGGGACCGATGAGCTAGGCAGCAGTTCTGCAGAAAAGGACCTGGGGGTAACAGTGGATAAGAAGCTGGATATGATTCAGCAGTGTGCCCTGGTTGTCAAGAAGGCTAATAGCATATTGGGCTGCATTAGTAGGAGCATTGCCAGCAGATCACGGGAAGTGATTATTCCCCTCTATTCGGCAGTGGTGAGGCCGCATTTGGAGTATTGTGTCCAGTTTTGGGCCCCCCACTACAAAAAGGATGTGGACAAGTTGGAGAGAGTCCAGCAGAGGGCAACAAAAGTGATTAGGGGGCTGAAGCACAAGACGTATGAGAGGCTGAGGGAACTAGGCTTGTTTAGCCTGCAGAAGAGAAGAATGAGGGGGGATTGGATAGCAGCCTTTAACTACCTGAAAGGGGGTTCCAGGGAGGATGGAGCTAGGCTGTTCTCAGTGGTGGCAGACGAGAGAACAAGGAGCAACGGTCTCAAGTTGCGGGGGGAGAGGTCTAGGTTGGACATTAGGAAAAAGTTTTTCAGTAGGAGGGTGGTGAAGCACTGGAATGGGTTACCTAGGGAGGTGGTGGAATCTCCATCTTTAGAGGTTTTTAAGCAACAGCTTGACAAAACCCTCGCTGGGATGATATAGCTGAGGTTAGTCCTGCTTTGAGCAGGGGGTTGGACTAGATGACCTCCTGAGGTCCCTTCCAACTCTATGATTCTGTGATTTCCGGCAACTCCTGCAGCAGATCGGGTACCAGATATATTGGTATTTCCTCTCCTCCGGACTTTACCAGTGATGCCGAGAGGGGAGCCCTGATGCATAGGCAACTCAGGACCTCCATATTATCTGCCCGGGAGAGGTAACAGTACCTCTGGTGCATACCTAGGGTCTCTTGAGACAGAAGGATGCCCACCTTGCTAGCAAGTACCACGGAATTTAGTGAAAGCGATATTTAGCTTCAAACCAACATATTTTAATAGTCACCAACTAAAGAGAAACAACCTTTTTTCAGGAAAAAAAACCTAAAAAGTACAAATTCAAAACATAATTAAAATTATTTAAAATCACTTTGATTTAAATCAATCCACCTGCATTCTTCCCACAGATACCTAGAATATTCCTTAAAATTATAGCATTGATTGGTTGCAGTGTTCAAAAGATACCATGTTATAGAAGCAAACAAATTCCATGGGCCTTCCTTTGCTCGACCAAAGACTTACTGTTGCTTCTGAAAACCTGTTAATGTCACAAACTGAATAAATTACTATTTTCAAATGAATACTAGCTAGTCAGTTTTCAGATCTGATGTTAAAGTATAGCAGTTTTACTTAAAAATGTTTTGCTGACCATTGTATGTATGATAAGTGTTAAGGACCTAAGGTAGACTCGTACTAAAGTTTCAAAAGAATCAAATATTTACTGTCTGATGTAGCAAATGCAATGTTAAATTTTTTCAGGATTTCTAGTACACGACAAACATTAATGTGTTCAGTCTTCTTCTCAAATCTCACACAGAAGCCAAAGTTCATTTGCAAGGCTAATTTTAAATGAGTGAAACACAAAAAAGCCTCTTCAATTTTTATTATGTCCTCTTATAATATTACTTTTTTTTGTGACAGACAATCATTTTGGCTAATTACATTGGCCACCTCTAGTCTGTAAGAGTTTCAAAACCTTACTAGAAACCCTGCTGGGCCTAATTCAAAATACAATGAAGTGAACGAAAAGACTACTATTAATTTTAGATCATTGAGGGCCTGATCCAAAGCCTGTTAACGTTAAATGCTTGGGTTATATGTTAACAATTACATTAGAAATGTAAGATCTAACAAAATTAATGTGGGAAATTTACAGTAATGTGGTCTATAACCCATAAAACTATACCCAGATGCATATGAATGGATGAAATTTTAAGAAGAGCTAGGAGAAATTTGTTGGACAAGTAGTTGTCACCAAAATCACAGTTTTAGATTGTTGGAAACTGTTCATGAATTTGGCTCAAATTCAGCAAATAGTATTGGCTAAAGTAAAAATAATTCTAAAAATGTCCAAAGCTCTTCAAAATGTAATTTCATTTCAAAATGTTTTACTTCAAAATCTAGCTAGATTTATTTAGAAAAGGGTAAAGCATGTCCAAAAACTAAACCAAATTAAAAAAACAAAAATTAGTTTTGGAATGAACAAAAAGTTTTGTTTGACTCAAAATGAGGTTTTTTTTTCAATTTCATTTTGGTAAGAAAGACCAAAAGATTTCCATTTTGGGTTAACCTGAAACGAATATTTTGATGGGTTTTTTTTTTTTTATTTAGTCACTAAGCCAAAAAAAAAAAAAAAATCAGTGATTTGGCTCAGCTCTAATTATAAGGGCCTCCGCATTCAACTTAAGTTAAAATAACTTCAGTGTATTTAAAATATTGTAAGACTTCCCATGTAGCTCTTGTATACCTTTAAAACATATAGAAATAAAACAAAAGCAATTAAAGAGCAATTTTACAGAATGCTTTTTTGTTGTATCGTTTTAAGAAAAAAGTGCTACCATTAAGACATTCAAAATATCACTAGCCATCAGAATATTTTATTTAACTTCAGTATAATTTCATTCAATTTTGCATAAATCACTGCAAAAATGACAGGACTGATTTAGATTATTTTCATCCATTATTTTAAAAGGATGCTATGCTGAAAAGCAAATTCTTTCTTAAACCATGAACAAAAGCTCCATCAAGAAAACAAAAGCAAGGAAGATCTCAAATTTAACAGAGCAAGTGATTCCAATATCTGGATTCCCTACACATCAAAATGGCAAATAGTTTGACCAAAAAAAGGATGAAAAGGAAGTATTAGAAATTATTACTACTAGTTAAAGGTCTAAAATGTAAATTATGTTTGGGATTGTGATTAAAAGATAAAAAGTTTTGTTTTTAAAAGTACAACATATTCAATTCAAATGTCACCACAAAATGGCAATTATCTGTTAACTGATATTACCAACTATGCAATTTGACAAATGATGCAGTAAGCTCATCACCAGCTGTGTAAAACATCAGAACTGATGCGCATTTACTTTTACTCCCATTCCTCCATTATTTGTAGTACCCATTAAAAAGCTAAAATGAAGACTTAGAGAACTACTGGATTGTTCTCTTCTAATTTCCAGCACTAGTTTATTTGCTGTCTCCAAACACAACTAAAGTTTAGTTCCATTTTAAATTGCTACTATTCCACTTAAGATGCAGCCTACTTGTTTACAGAAGTCTACAGCAGAACAAAAGCTGGTATTTTTGTAATTTGTTAGGGAACAAGATATTAATAGAATTGGGGGGGTTGGGGGGGATGAGTTAGCTACTCTGCAGATCTAGCAGCAGTTTAATTTTTGTGCTAACATCAATGGATGATGATGATGCAGTACGAAGAAAGATGGTTTATCACAGAGTGCTATACTAGAAGAAATAGTTCAACAAATAGGCACTGTAATTTCAGCTCTGTTCAAAAACAAGATGGGGGAGATGAAGACAGTAGAAATAATAAAAAAGTTGAGCTTGAAGCAGGCATTAAACATGAGGAGGGCATGTCACCATACTAAGATACTTGATAAAATTCACATGAATTTTAAGCATTATCAAGGGTACATTAAGCTTTTATATATTAAACAAAACCTAAATTCCTACAAATTCAATACTTAAACTAAAAACGAAACGTTAATGAGTATAAACTTGTAAACAAACAATACAAATTCCTAGTGCGAAAGTAGGAAAGGTTGCCAAGCTTGTTTCCTCCCAATAAGAATCCTAAAATTACAAGCTGAATACCACAAGCCAGGGCAGCCTTGAACAAACAAATATAAACTTACTTCACTCTCTTCACCAACTTCATAGTTGTGGGTCAGTCACTTCCCAGTCTATCACTCTAAAATGTGCCATACAGAGACAATATAACTAAAAGTGCCTCTGATGGAGGACACATTCCATATATTTTATATATTGTTTAAGGATCTGAGATACAAATTAAGAATCACTCATACTTTAAATTAAGGCTGTGTAAGCTTTTCCATGATCAACTATTGTCTAAGAGTTTTAACATGCACTGAAAGACACACTCAGATAAAATTTGAGTATGTTGTTTTGACCCAGAAGTATTTTTAACCAATGTCTCTAAAAGTCCACTTTGGGCTATGCTCCTGTGAAGATTGCAAAAAAGGAGTGGTTTCTAACTATTTAGTGTTCCTGTTTATTTAAAAATAAAATGAAGGTATTTAAAATGTAATATTGTAGACCATTCTCCAATAATGAGGGACTGATGTATTTGCATATCTGGAAGCATGGAGGGGACAATGATTTTTCATTTAGAGGAATGCACCAGCACTTCAACAAATCTCTTCTTTAAAAGGATTACATTATATAGTTGAAGCTCCCAAAAGCTTTAATGATTTTACATCAACATGTGTAAGTTAAAAACATCTGCAGATATTAGACTATAAACTAGGAGGCACCAATTCAGTTCCTGGTCTCCCACTTCCAAAGCTAAAAGACACTGGGGATGGCTTGTGTTGCTCTACTGCAACCTCTCTGGGTGATTACTGACCAGTACTAATGGGTTTGAATGTCCTCTTTCACAACAATTATCAAAGTAAAACTGTTAGTGTATAAATTAAGTGTAGAAATAAATGAAAGGAAGAAGCGACTCCTGAATTACTGTTCTGGGTTCTGAATACAGTTATTAAAAAGAAGAGCTTAATGTCTGCAGTGGACAGGTCTGCACAGAACTGATATCACACACAAAAGAGTTAAGAGTTAGTGTATGCTGTCACTAGACAAATTACTGTATCCCTAAATACACATCTGCATACTAGTTAACTGCTTAGCATATCAGATAAATACACATTTTAAAGATTCAGGTATTGTTCAAGTAACCTCTAAAAAGGAAACACTACTTTTCACAATGGCAATTCTCAAAAATTCTAGAAAAGTTATTCTTTATTGTTATCTCTGAAAGTCATTGTGCTAGTAAAAAAGGTCTTAGCAGTTGTGCTGTATCTGCCATGCAGGAGACCCAGATAAGTGAATATCAGGAGGTTATCTTACAGTCTATTAGTAAAGAGTGATTTCAGTTAATAAATTAAAAGGAATTAAGAACAGAATCTGAAATATTTATCAGTCTATGGTTTATCTTTGTACATCAACATCACAAATGCTTTATACAACTTGGTACTATCTGTTCAACATTAACTATGGATAACCTACGGTCTATAATACATGTAAACACAAACAAATAGTTCACAACATGCAGTTGATTCTGTAATACAGAGGTAAAGACAGACACAGGTTGAGGGAAAAAAGGGGGGGGGGAAATAAGTGGGAGGCAGAAGACTTATGATCTCACTCCTGTAGATCTCCGTACTGCAGTATAATATTTGGAGAGCTAGGCACCATACAAAAATAAGGGCAGTTTCCTGGCTTTGTACGTTTAGAGTCTTGTTACTGGAACATAGCTTGAACTACATCCTAGAATACTCAAGGAGCTGACAAAGTAGATATCTGAGCTAATTGCGATCATCTTCGAAAACTCATGGAAGACGGGAGATTCCAGAGGAATGTTTGATACAGTGCTTTTGGGGTGGAGTGATAAACCCCGTATACAGCAGTGCACAGGGGAACCTTCCTTCAGGGAATAGTTACTGCAGAAGCAAACTGATTCCTGATTCCCAATGGAGAAGTGACCATAGCATACAAGTTAAAGAAGAGACACACCAAAAAGTGAGAACAGGATTTAGGTATTAATATGCAGAATTCAAAAGCCTTGTGGGCAGAAGATGCACCACACATCTCCGTTCAAGTCAGCTGGGGTCATCCCGCGGCTACAAGGTCACCCAACCTAGTTCAAATCTGCTGGACGTCGCAGGTATTTCCACCCCAGTAAACAACTAAGCCAACTGCAGTTGCATCGTCCCTCCTGAGCGGGTGCCCGGCTTCCCCCAGGCCGTGACCGGAGGGCGCAGGGCGGCCGGGGGAGGACACGCAAGCAACGTTCTCACCCTGTCCCAGGCCGCCCAAGACCCCACGTTACGAGAGAAAACAAGTTTCAGGAATCCCCTCCCCCCGCGCCGTAAGGAAAGGCGGCCGCGACCCCCCGCCTCAACGCACGAGCTGCCCTGCCTGGGCCCGGGTGGGAGGCAGCCCCGGCTCATCACGGAACCCGAACAGCGCTGCCTCTGGCGGCGAGATGGGGCTCCCCGAGGTTGCGCACGGTGGGGCACCGACTAAGGGGTGGGGCTAGGGCAGCAAGGGCCCTGCTGGGGGAGGGGCCAACTGACCTCCCCTCCCCTCCCCCCCGTCGTACCGTCCCGGATCGTTAAAGGGGCGCGAGGAATGGGGGAGGGAGGAGCCGAGAAGGGGACACCCGGAGAGAGGAAGCTCCGTGGGGATGGCCCCGGGGGGGGGGGCTCGACTCCTCCAAGTCGGCGTGGGAGGAAGCCCCCGGCCTTGGTGCCCCGCAGGGCAGGGCGATTTCTGCCCCGAGAGAGAGAGAGCGGGGCCCCGGGCGGCGGTTTCCAAAGAAACCTCTGTGGGCGGCCCAGAAGGGGATTGCTCCTAGTCAGGACTCGGGGGGAGGAGGGGCTGCCTTACCCCGCAGCGCCGTCTGCTGCTGCCGCTGCTGCCGGCTCCCTCCCTCAGATACTCGGTGCTAGCAGCCGCCCGCGCTCCGCACCATCCCCCTCCCCCCTGCCCCGCTGACTGCGGCCGCGGCTCCCCGCTCAGGACATGGTCTCTCCCGGTCTGGCTGGCTCGCTCGGCCGCGGGCGCTCCCACTCGGGCGCAGCCGGGGGAACCTGCAACCCCAGACTCCCGAATCCTCTAATGGCGGCGGCTGGAGCGGCCCAAAGCAAAATAAACCCCCATACGGCAGAGGGCTCTCACGTCAGCCAGCCTGCAACCTTGCCGCACGCTCATTGGCGGTAAGCGCGCCGTCCACCCAGCCAATGCAAGAGCCTCTCTTTGGGAAAGAACTGGTGATGTCATCCCTGCCGCTGGGGCGCACCATTGTGAGGATGCGGGGGTTCTCCCCACCCCCACACACAACCAGAGAGCTTCTCTCCCTCCACCCACTAGCCCAGGAGGGAGAGCCCCGCCTTCTCTCCGGACAGGGGCCAAAGACCCTCCCCCCATCGGCCAGGGGGGAGCTCCCCTCCCCCACTAATTCACAGAGCTCCTCCCCTGCTTCCATCAGGGACCACCCAGGAGACCCCCCCCTCCAGGGGACCAGCCATACAGAAGACCCCCCCTCTTCCTCTCCCCCAAGGACTAGGTAGAAGACCCCCGTTCTGCAATGTAAACGATATTATACTGTCCAGCCACTAGGTGGCGCCACGACTACCATACCTTATCTGAGCCTGCAACAGATCTGGCAGCGCATTGAAGTGTCCTCTCTGGGAGGGAAGGGCAGCACTGTAGCCAGTCCATGTCTGGTACAACAGCCTGACCTGCAAGTAGCAGCCCTGCAATCTACCGTGTACAAGGTGTACATGACCCTCACCCTTCTGCTACGCCTCCCCCGCAGGGAACCACACAGGGGACCTACCCCACAGTGCACTGTCTCCCCCACACTCTCCATTCCTTTAGGATACCAAAGAAGAGACCCCCCTCAACCTTTTCCCTACAGATTCAAAAAGTCCCTGCTCCTTCCTTCCAGACCAGAAATGAGGTCCATCCTCCTTCAGGGGCCTGATCCTCCCAGTGGTCCAGAGTGGCGTTCTCTTGCTCGGACTCAGAGCCTTGACCCTCACCAAAGAGATAGAGAGAAGCTAGTATTTCCTAAATCATTCAGGTTTCCATGGACACACCTAGATTTCTGGTAAAATTTAATTCAGTGAACTACATTAGCAGAATTGCAAGATAAATTCTAGATGTCTCTGGAAAGAACTTCATGGAATCTAGAATCAAATCCCTGAAAAGATGAAACAGCAACACAAGGTAGGCACTGAATTTTGTCACACAGGAAAGAGGATAATTTATGGCAAGACAATTAACAAGTTATATCATTTAAGTAACTTTAGAAACAGAAAATTATTGTTCTGTAAAATAGATTACATAGTTATTCTGCAAAATGGAAACATTTAATGTAATAAAATAGATGTGGCCAAACACAAAGTAGCAGAAATGGTTAAATGTATTATCAAAATATTTCTTTAAATAGTGATCAAAGACACTACCACCAAAAGTGAATTGTGCATGTATCTGAAGACCACAGGAACTTTCTTGTTTATGAACTGTGTTGTTGGCAATGCTATTACTAGTCCAATTTCTGTGGCTGTAATTTTTGGCAACGCCATTACTAATCCAATTTCTCAAAAGCTGGTAGCACCATCTCCCACCATTCCTTTGCAGAGCACCGATACTAGAATTCTGCCATTTGTTCTAGAGTTTAAACAATATAACATACTGTGAGTATCTTTTCAACTGTTTAGAATATTGATGTTTCTACAATGTATTATTTATACTGTATCCAATAACAGGATGCAGAATTTTAAATTGTAAGCAAAATCAAAACATGTGAATTGATCATTGGCAATAGCTTTTGTACCTAATAGTCTTAATTTTTTTAAAACCTGAGCAGAAAAATCCTATTTTTTATTGAATGTAGTATAAATTATACATAAATTACTAGAATTTCATATTTTCCTTCCAAAATTTTTGCTTTATTCCAACAGCTCAAGGACAGAGTTCAGCTCCTGGATAATGAATTTAGAACATATATACAAGACTGACATTTTAGGAAGCTTGCTTTGTAAAGATGAATTCAGTCTAGGCTCAGATCTTGGAAATTATCTTTCCTCACATCTGTTTCTTCACAGTATACACAGAAGAAACAGATGACCCTTTCATGTTTTTAGATAAAATGAAGGACAATGAGACTTCTGAGTTCATGGTAAAAAAGACATGACCCATAACTTGCATCACATTTTTCTAATATTTCTTCTGGTGCTCTACTTCAGCTTTCCTTTGTTCTGCTAATAAAAATTGACTTCACTTGTCAACTCCCCTCCTCCAACATTCACTCTGTTCCTTCAGCCTTCCTCAATTCTCCCTGACTCTTCAACTGTGCTCTCTGTTCTTCCAGCTCCTCTGAAACTTGATCTCAGTTCTAGAGCTGGTCAGAAAAATGCCAACAAAATGTTGCTTCATCATAATTTGTTGATTTATTAAACTTGGAATGTTGTACAGAGTTGGTCTGATAAAGTATAGATGGAACTCAAGCAAAACCTGCCTAGTTTCCTACCAGCCTATGTACCCTGGCTTCCGGGGTCATGGGAGCTGACTATTCAGACTGTCCAGGGCTGGGGACACCAGGGTTTCCAGGATCCATGGCTCTATGGCTGCCTGTCAGGGCACTGCCCGGGTCTCAATTCCCTATCAGGAAGGATTTAGAAATGTTTGGTTTTCATTCCTAATCAGAATGAAACCAAATTTTGAAATCCTCTGCAAAATGAAATGACCATTTGCTGTGCAGCTCTGCTCAGTGCCTCAACTCTTCAGATGCCCCATTCCTTCAGTCCTTCCAATGCTCAATCTAACTTAGCTTTCTTTCTCATTCCCTCTATCATCTTTCAAGTTCCTGTTCTGATTCAGTGTGCTTGTAAATGAACAAATAGCACAGGAATCTATATTTAGGAAGAAAGCGTTGAAATATTTTACAATAGAGTATTGTAAAATACTCAACCATGGGATGATGTTCCACAAAGGATTGCTGAGCAGAGATGGGGTCCACCTATCAAGGAAGGGGAAGAGTATCTTTGGATACAGATTGGCTAACCTAGTGAGGTAGGCTTTAAACTAGGTTCAACAGGGGACGAGAAAAGCCCACAGGTAAGTCCAAAATATGGAGATCTGGTGAAGGGTCAAATGTGGAGGGAATTTTGGGCTATCCTAGCAGGGACACAGAAAAGACAAGAGGGAACACTGAGAGGAAATCTAATGAACATCTTAAATATCTGTATACTCAAGAAGTATGAGGAATAAACAGGGAGAACTAGAAATACTAGTGAATAATCACAATTATGACATAACTGGCATCACAGAGACTTTGTGGGATAATTCACATGATTAGAATATTGGTACAGAAGGGTACAAGGGAAAAAAGGGGGGATGTATTGTCTTGTATATCAAACATGTATGCACTTGCACTGAGGTTGAGATAGAAGTGGGAGAAAGATCCACTGAAAGTCTCGTAAGGATAAAAAGGGTAATGTCAAGGTAGGAGTCTACTATAGACCACCTTACTAGGAAGAAGAGATGGATGAGGCTTTTTTAAACAACTAACAAAATCATCCAAAGCACAGGAGTTGGTGGTGATAAAGGACTTCAACCACCCAGACATCTGTTGGGAAAATAATGCAGCAAGTTTATCCAACAAGTTCTTGAAATGCATTGGAGACAACATTTTATTGCAGAAGGTGGAGAAAGCGACTGGAGGAGAGGCTGTTCTAGATTTTTTTCTGACAAATAGGGAGGAACTGGTTGAGAATTTGAAGGTGGAAGCTAAGTTGGGTGAATGTGACCATGAAATGATACAGTTCATGATTCTAAGGAATGGTAGGAGAGGAAACAGCAGAATAAAGACAAGGGACTTCCAGAAGGTAGACTTTAGCAAACTCAGATAATTCGCAGATATGATCCCGTGGGAAGCAAGTCTAAGAGAAAAAAGTTAAGGAAAGTTGGGAGTTTTTTAAAGAGCCATTATTAAAGGCACGAGAGCAAACTATCCCAATATGTAGAAAAGATAGGAAGTATGGTAAAAGACCACCCTGGCTTAACCAGAAGACCTTCAATGACCTGAAAATCAAAAAAGAGTCATACAAAAAAGTGGAAACTAGATCAAATTGCAAAGGATGAATATAAAAAAAATAACATAAGTATGTATGGACAAAATTAGAAAGGTTAAGGCACAAAATAATAAAGGGGGGCTCTATCCTTCTCTTGCTCCACCTCCCCCCCAGCACATTTCCGGAGCTGCGTCTCACTAGCTGACTCTGCTCAGGGTCACTGCATCTGTGCAGCATGGCGACTGCTTGCAAGAGCCCAGCTGGGGAGGCAGCAGTGGCCTCCCCCCATCGCTCCAGGCCCAGCTGCCAGGGACAGAGGTCGAGCATGCTCTCTATGCCATAAATTATTTGGATAATGGCATAGAGAATACACTTATAAAGTCTGTGGATATCACCAAGCTAGGAGGGGTTGCAAGCACTTTGAAGGATAGGATTAGAATTCAAAATTACCTTGACAAATTGGAGAAATAGTCAAACAAATAGGATGACATTCAACAAGGACAAATGCAAAGTACTACGCTTAGGAAGGAATAATCAACTGCACAAATACAAAATGGGAAATGACTGCTTAAAAGGAGTACTGCAGAAAAGGATCTGAGGGTTATAGTGGATCACAAACTAAATATGAGTCAACAATTTAATACTGTTGCAAAAAAAGCAAACATCATTCAGGGATGTATTAGCAGGAGTGCTGTAAACCAGACACGAGAAGTAATTCTTCCACTCTACATAACACTGATAAGGCCTCAACTGGACTACTGTGTACAGTTCTGGGCAACATACTTCAGGAAAGATGTGGACAAATTGAAGAAAGTCCAGAGGAGAGCAACAAAAATAATTAAAGGTCTAGAAAATATGACCCATGAGGAAAGATTGAAAAAATTGGGTTTGTTTACCATGGAAAAGAGATAACAGAAGGGGGACATGATAACAGTCTTCAAGTACATAAAAGGTTGTTGTAAGGAGAAGAGTGATAAATTGTTCTCTTAACCACTGAGGACAGGACAAGAAGTAATAGGCTTAAATTGCAGCAAGAGAGGTTTAGGTTAGACGTTAGGAGAAACTTCCTAAGTGTAATAGTGGTTAAGTACTGGAACAAATTACCTAGGAAGGTTGTGAAATCTCCATCATTGGAGGTTTTAAGAACAGGTTAGACAAACACCTGTCAGGGATTGTCTGGATAATACTTAGTCCTGTCTCAGTGCAGGGGATTGGACTAGGTGACCTATTAAGGTCCCTTCCGGTCCTACATTTCTATGATTGCTACAAGTTCCACATAACAGCTGAGGGCTTCAGTCAGCTAAAAACAAGTTTGTGCCAGCTTGAGGGTACATTAAGGAAAGAGACCAGTTACTAAATTGCTTCCTTCTATACCAATATGGGATATTAGGCTGAGATGGAATTGTCTCAGCCAGAGTGCAAGGATTCTGTACAGTTAGTGACACATAACTACAAATTTCTCAGTTACTCAATTCCCTTCATTATTATTAATTAGATGTCTGCCAGAGTGTAGTGATTAATTAGGCAATTCACACCCACAACCAATCACAATGCAGAAATGTGTATAATCACCATATGTTGTGATTCAAATTGCGAATATGCAAAGCTCCCTATTCTGATTGGGTACTATATTCCTTCCATTCCAACCATCTCCTTACTCAGAATTTCCAAGCTGTTGCTTGCAACAAAGACTGACAACTAAACTCACATGCTTAGATGAAAGAGAAGAAAAAGATATCCACAATAACACAAAGAAAATGAGGTTGTTGACACTACTGAGAAGGAAACAGTTTTTAGAAAGATTTAAAGACAGGTTGATTCATTTTCCTCCTTCCATTCTCTCCCCAAGTCCTTTCTTCCCTTTCTCTTGGGTCATCAAGGCTCTTGCCACCAATGACTTTCATATGTTTGTGCTTCAAATATTGGGAAAATCCCTCCCTCTCCTTCCCCATTCCGTTTGAAATAAAAAGATACTGCATTGTAGCTAGAGCTTGAAGGATTCGCCAGATATCTAAGCTACACACCAGAGATTGATGGACAGCTAGTGAAGTCTAGGGGCAATGTCCTGGCTAGAAGACCGACCCCACCTCACTTGCAGCTGTTGGGAAAGGAAATGGGGCAGGGTTTCCCTCCTGGTTGCTGTGCCAGGGACCTGTTGTCTTTATCAGCAAGCTTTAAAATTAACGAACTCTCCTTTAACTGCTGAAAGGAGAAAAAATCTCCTTCCCCCCCAAACACTAGTCTCCCAACACTACATAAACTCCAGCCTCACGACCTCAAGGGGGAGCTGTTTTTGCGATTCTACTCTTGGGTCAGGCAGTATTTTTGGACTGTTCTTGGAGAACATCCTACAGGAGCAAGTTTTAAAACCACATTTCCTTCTCATTCCCCTGGCATCTGCTCTCAAAAGTTCCTCTGACTGCTGGCTCAGGCATGGATGATCAAACCCTTCCCTCTTGCCTGTGTTACTTGGTAACACAACTGAACTGGAAAAATAAGAGCTAATCCCAAATCAAGGAGCATCAGATTAATCAGGATAGAGGATGAGGGAGAGCAGAGGAGCAATCAGGGTGTGAAAAGCTAAACGATCTTCAGTGCACTTTACTTCCCCAGTGTATGTATACTCCTGTGGGGAAAGCAATGACAGAAAAGTCAGTCACTTTCCTTCTTTTCTCAGAAAGCAGTCAGATGTAGGAGCAGCTCACACACAGGCTCTAGCAGCAGCTTTCTGGCCTAAGTATTTTCTCCCTTTTCATCCACCACAGGATCTGTTGCGAAAGCACAAGTAGTGTGTGTCCATGGAACCAGCAATATAGTTCCCTGACTGCTCCAAGCAACCTGTAAAACCCACTAGGGAACAGAGCAGAGGAGAGAAAAAATATTGTTTAAAAAAAGACAACAAAGAACCAAAGGAGATCAAGTGTTAGAAAACTAATATAATATCAACTCTGCAGAGATGCAGCTTAAGGGGATACTGGGCTATAATCCCTGGAGCACTGTTTTAGAGCATTTTAAGGCACAATACATTATTCTTGGTATTCTTATACTTTCACTTCAATAGAAAGAAGGGAAAATGGCACAATTACATAATTATAGGGCATCTTGATCCATTGGCTCTTCAAGACCAGAATGACCAGGGATTCCCTGAGTCCTTCCTCAGCTGGACAGAGATTCTACTGGCAAAGGATTCTGGGTTGCATTGTCAACAGTGAAGTAACATACATTCATAAATAGGCAGGCAGGCAGGCTATATGCTGCTGGAATCCAGAGTCTGCCTACAGTTTGGTTCTGGAGACTCCAGGAGGTGGGATTATCTTCCCATCCTAGATGGCCAGCACAGCATGGATCATTGCAATTGCTCTATGCATGCATCAGCAGGTTTGTCACAGCAAAATGACAGGGGAAGTAGGAAAGATAAGGAAAAAGTAGAGAAAAATGGGAGAGAGTCAAGGAAAACAAAGAGAGGAATCAGAAGATAAAGAACAACAAGAAGAGACGTTAGAAGCCAAAATAAAATAGAAGGGAAAGAGAGGGAGAGCAATAGAGAAAGCCATCCCTGATGGAAGGTCATATTTCTTTAAAAGTCAATGATAAGAGTCATTGCCATTAGAAAAGCTGATACAAATCATGTGAACTGGCTGGGGAGGCCTGAAACATCTTGCTAAAGGTAAGACAAATCTGCAACTGACTGGAATCAAAATTGTGTCAGGAACAAATTAAAATCCATGAACTAGCTGTCATATAGAAGAAAAACCAGCCCATAGGAGGCTAGACTCCCTTCATGTATGGACAGCCATCAAGCAGCACCTCCTTTTATCACCAAGCAACACTACACTACAAAACTACCATCCACCAAGAATCAACCAAATATGCCACTACACCAATGGCAGTGGAGAAAGAATTATGAGACCACCTTGTTGTTAAATCCTCCAGTTCCTGCTAATTTAACGTGTCTGTAAAGAAGTTGCATTATAAAAACATTGAAAGGAACAAGAAAATTCTAACACTTTGATTGCTTGTCATGTAACTTATCAGGCCTGCACGTCTCACAAACTTACTAACTTCAAAGGCAGTTCACTTGAATAAGAACCATCAGAGGAAATCCTGTATATAGTTCTTAGAACAGAGATTACTATGGAGAAAAAATTCAGGAGAGAGTAATTCCCTCTCCCTTTTACCTCTTAAAGATCAGCTTCTGACTCCTTCAAAAAAAGAGCTACAGACCATTCACTAGTGAGGTTTCCCAAGCAAGAAGAGCTCAGCAGCTGTTAACATCCTGATGGGGAAATAATAGTTTTTCTCCATCTGCATTTATTTATAGTTGGTTGTGAGAGGAAGAAAACCATCACAAGTCTGCTTTACCACCATGAAAAGAAAAGAAAAGAAAAGAAAAGAAAAGAAAAGAAAAAAGAAAAAACGCTCTCTAGTTGTGGGGATGTTAGGGGAAACATATATGAGGGAAACTCTAAGCACTGTTTCTGGCCTGGAGGTGAGGCTATAAAAACCCTCAATCCTTTATAAAAAGGAGCCTGGCTACAACTAAGAGTAGAATGGTTAGTGGTATGGGAAAGAGAAGGGGTGAAACACAGAACCCCTAATAGCTTGGAAAACCAAAGTGAAATAGAGCAGACTGATAGGAAACACCAAGTATCTGTAGAACTGTAAGGGCTGATGTCTAGAAATATAATGGAAGCAAAGTTTTAGGATTTGTGCAAACATATGCATACAGAAAAGAAAAGGGGTTAATTTGTGTCTTAAGCACCATGTAAAGTACTATGACTTTTGACAAATCCGGAACCCTTTTTTTTCAGGCTTCTGCAAAGTAGAGGTGGCAGTTCTCTAATTCAAATGGTTCATCAGATGTGAGACATCACAGTTGTGCTGTAACAGATATTAAAAGAAGTTACACACTAGCCATCTCTGAGTGCAAGGGACTTTCTGCCTTTAAACAACTAGTTTAGTCATCAGGTTCTCCTGTCTTGGGTGTGTGGGAACTATACCAAGACAATTTTATTTTATAATAAAATAATAGAGGTGCCAGCTACAGATCTGTTGTATCCAGTTTCAAATACAGACTTCACTGCAGCAGCAACTCTCAGTGTGGATAGTAGCACAGTATTTCAGACTCCTTAGGTCCAGTATTCTGTTCTGGCTTTTGTCTCAATTCCCTAGCTACACTACTTTGTCTGACTTTGTTGACTACTCTGGATAAACATATCAATTAAATAATCCCAGTCAGATTAACAAAAAATGGCCTTCCCTGGCTAGTGCATATAAGAACACAACCATAAATAGATCTTCAGTACAGAAAATATGTATCTGCTCAAACTGAATTCATATATTTGAACTTGAAGAAGTGGCAACATGTTGGAAATTGAAGAGAGAAATTTTGTGACCCATGGCTTTTCAAAATCAGTAGCTCAAGAAATATAATCCTCTAGAAAACACTACACATCTCTTGAGTACAGTGAAAATTGTGATACATAGGACCCTTTATTAAATCATCTCTAACTTCACATATACCCAAGCTCTTCTGCAGGATTTTTAGCCATCTCTGCATTGAGTATAACTTGTTCCATGGTAATACTTTCCCCAATCTCCATTTATAAATTCACAAAATGTTTCAGACTAAAAAAGACCTCCTACAATGGATATAACTACCTACTCTCAAACTATTCTAAACTGGTGGATTTACTTCTCCTTCCTCTCGGCAGAAACCACATACATAATGCCAGATAACAGCAGCTATAAGTCTTTGAAGGTTACAACCTTATTTTATCTTTAAAAATCTCAACTTAAAATCTGCTTTAGGTGTAAAGAAAAGGTGGGTTGGAGGGCTTATCCTTTTCCCTAGAGGATATCTATTTATGTCTAAAAATCCTCACACAAGGCCTGACCCAAGGCCCACTGAAGTCAATAGAAAGACTCCCAGTGATTTCACTGGGCTTTGGCTCAGGATCAGAAAAGACCAGTCCCAAAAAGTGTCAAGGATACTCAATCTCCTGTTGACAAAAGAGTTGCTGTAATGCAGCCACCTCCAGGATGAGTAGCAGCAGCTACCTCATTTCTCACAGCACAGCTGTCTAGAGGAAGAAAGTGAAGAACCATACTATATCCTAAAACTGTAGGGGCATTTAGTTTGAAGATTATAACTACCCATACTGAACTCTTCCAAAACAAAACTACTATGCTTTATTATTAAGAATACTTAGCACTTATACTTTACTATACTTTTTCAAAAGTTTTCATAAATGTTAGCTAATACCATACCCTTATGATGTAGATATTACTATTATCCCCACTTGCAGAAGGGGAAAGGGACACAAGAAAGTTAAGTGACGGGAGGTCCAACTGAGTCAGTGGTATGAATTCACTACAGACTTAACTTGGCTCTTACCTGAGTTTTAGCCCAAAGCCCCTTACCATCCACACACAAAAACCTTTAACCTAGGTTTGTATGTGCTTTGAATTTGGGTGTGCTTGCCTAGCTGGGGATATAGGTTAAAGCATGGGTTTCACTTTAACATGGGCTCTAATCTACTTATTTTTCAGTGAGGTCACAGCTTATAACCAATGGAATTATCATTATGGAAGATATTACAGTTACAGGGTAACCCTGGCTTCAGCTGAGGGCAGAAGCCATACCATTTACCTGGCCTCCTTCATCCCCCCACACCATGTGTAATCCAAGAGGTATTCCTAGTGGGGGAGAGGGGGAGGAATTAAACATGTAATTAGTGATTTAGCCTAGCTAGGATTTAATTGGTTGCAGCTAACAAATGTATTCAAAGCTAGAATTACATACTTAGCAAGCATGAATGCAGATCTAAACATACATACACATGCACACTTACACACCTGTTACACCGGTATTCACATTAAAAGCAGTGTCCTATACAGAATGTATTATCAATTTCACTGCCTGAATTACATAGGAAAGCCCCTTGGTGCTGGTGGTGCTTTACCTTCTGGTGCTCTTGGTTCACAGCATGCTGTCTGGAAGGAGGAAGAGGTGCATATGAGGGAGAAAAGGCAAATCTGTGGTTACGAAGTTCAGCATCCTGTTCATGTTTGCCCAATTTTTCCCCACTCCTGGCTGATGATGCTTGAGAATTTTTTCAACAAGAGGAATTCAAGGTAGTCAGAGGAATTCCTGAGCTGAGCAACTTTCCCATGCCTGCCCCTATAGCTTACTAGCTCTATCCTGGGACCAACATGGCTACAACAACACTGCAAACAAAATATCTCCTTGATACATATAAACAGTCTTCTATCAGAGATCTGGAAAAATTGTTCCCTCTTCCAATTTGGGATCTCCAGCAGATTAATGTCCTCTAATGCTACTGCCCCCTGAAATTATGTTAAGACCTTAACTGCCCTCTGCCACTAGCCAGGCCTATCAAGCTTTTTCTTGAGATTTTAAAAATAAATTAAATATGAAATATCTACCTCTGTGGACTGGTAACCTGAGATGCAGCTGGCAAATGTATGGAGATGAAAAGCAGGTACATCAAGTATATAAAAGTATCAACTTGTGGCCTTACATTAAGAGGGAAACATGTTTCTTTTTTTTCTATGCTCAAAAATATAATATACTTTTTCATTGTGTTCTACCCAATGGGCTGACAGCCATCCAAGCTTTTGAGCTGGGGGGGGTTGGGGGGGGGGGGGAGAGAAAAAGGCTCAGGGTGACCTGCTAGAAAGGCATAATGACGTTTGGACAGGCACCTTGAGTTCCAGCAGAAACAGCTAGGGCAAGACAGGGAGAGGGAGGAAAAACTGGCCACAGACTACCATGAGCATGACCGAGTGACGAGGGATCATGTCAAGAGCAGCAGAGAGAGCTGTTTTAATGTTTGCTTTCCCTGCTGGCCAGTAAGCTGCAGACACAAGCACCAGTGTGGACTTTCCTCCACACTACCACATCCTGTAGCCAATGCATGCACTGGACAATTTTGGGGTGTGCTGGGCTATGAATCAGCCCATACACTCAACCCCTGTGACTTTGCGAGGTAAGAAGAATAGGTCCACTGACAATGTGCATTTCCATTACACTGAGACTTCACTGAGTGCCATCATTGCTTTTACTGCACATACCACTGTTTGATTTTGTGGCAATTTACACACTTTACTTGCTGGCAGCTGTGCTGCCTGGATTGGTTTTTGCAATTTTTTTTTTATTACTTGAATACTATATAATTTTTATAACAAAGTGCTTGATTCTAAGCATGTAAGTGCTTAGGAAGTAAGGAAGAGGGAGGAAGTTTTATCCAAAGGTTTTAATCGGTCATTCAAAAATCACATACAAGTGATAATTAATTGATAAATTGGTATGTGTACTAAAACACCACACTGTGTCAGATTTCCCATGCATCTCTTCCTGCAACACAAGGGCATACACAGCATCCCTTACTTCCTTTGCTGTCCTGGACCCATGCCCAGGAATGACAGGTCCACTTTTTGGTTACCTATATCAGGACTGCAAGCCAGCAGTGTTTTGAGCCCATTCCTGGTGAAAGTTCTCCCCTTAACACTCACAATTGTTTTGTCGTGTGCAGCAACGCCCCAATAATAAGAATGACATCTGGCACACTGGCATCTGCACAGGTTTGTAGGCAATGCCATCTTGCCATTAGCCACCTTCCTGCAACTGCCCAGGATGTAATTAAACTTTCTTCTGCCAGGTGCTTTGATATCAGGGTAGGACTTCATAAGCCAGGACAGTAGCAGATAGGCTGCGTCCCCTAAAGTAACAGTGAGCACAGAAACTCTATTAACAACCATATTCTTTGGAGGGAATAAGGTTCCTTCTTGTCCAAATAGATAAACGCCAGAGCTGCTGAACATCCTGGCATCCTGCCCTTCACCAATGGATCCCATAACGGTGTTCATGAACCTGCCTTTACAGCTGACCATGACCTGAAGAATGAACAAGTTGTATCGTCTCTGGCTAACAGTCATATGCTCCTTGTGGGAAGCAAACAATGAGCACATGTGCTTCATCAGTGGCCAAAGGGCAGTTGGGAAACTATTATTTCAGGATCAAATATCCACCAACTGTGGGTAAACCACATCAACAATCACTTCACAAACCTCCATCACCACTACAATGACAGTTGACTTGTTAACACCAAACTGATTTGTCACTGACCAATAGCAGTGTGGGGTAGCCAGCTTCCAGACGGCAATAGCAACCTGCTTCTGGACTGGTGTGGCCTCCCTCATCTGTGTTACCTAGCACTGAAGGGTTAAGGCAAGCTCCTCACACAGCTCCACGAAGCTGGCCTTCCCTGTGCAAAAGTTCTGGAGCCACTGCCAGTCATGCCAGGTCTGCCTGATGATGTAGTCTCACTACATGGTGCTTGTAGTTCTGTGCCAGAGCTGCTAGTCAGCATAGAGGGAATCCACAGCAACTGCAACCAGCAGTCTCCACTGCCATGTCAGTATCCAGTATGCAGGATCTCCTCACCAAGACTGACCGCTGCCGCCTTCTGAGGGCAGCGAGCCACTGACGAAATGCCTACCACCATATCCTCATACCCTTGTCTGCATCCTAGTGTGTTAACAGTGCAGCTAAAACCAGGAGCAGTACATCATCCTCTGTTAGACCCATACCTTCCCAGCAGCTAGAATGAACAGAAATGAGACGCACGCAGAGCTGGAAGACCTTTCGGTGTAACATGTTGGTCAGCTAAGAACACTTCCACATGGGGCTTGGGAAGGACAGACAAGTTGTCCCACCATACACCTCAAAACAATTCCTATGTAGTGAGGCACTAGGAACCCTGGGATATGCCCCCCAGAAATCCTAGCACCTAACCTGGATCAATGAAGCACCAGTGTGGATGAAGATACATAGGTACAAGTGAGGCTGTGCAGTGGGGATGCTCACATGTGGCCTTGGATAACCAGGGTGCCCAAATCCAGGTTCCTGGACTCAGGCTAACTCTTCAGTGAAGATATAACCAGTGATATTGCTGAGATTAGGGCTCTAGTCCAGCAAAAGGTTCAGCCATGTTTTTAATTTTAAGCATATGAGTAGTCAAACAGAAGCTTTAACTTTAACCACATGCTTGAAATTAAAGGGACTACTCGTGTTTAAAGTAAAGCATGTGCTTAAGGGCTCTGATGAATCAGGGCCTAGAATTCTGGAATGCCTGGATCCAGCTGCTGTGTCCAGACCACTGTTGCTGCCTAAATTAAATGAGCTGGTTTTTGTTTAAAAGTTCACGTTTACCTGGACATCTAATAAATAGAGTATAAAATCTATTTAAATATTGTGGACAAGGCCAAAAGACACATTTCTAAGTAGCTTTCCTTTTGTGTAGCCTGAATATCACTCTTCTGGTCTCCTCCTTCCACAAACCACTCTGTGGCTCATACCACATTATATGCCTGCAATCTTCTACCTGCTCTTGTGCACCATGAGATCTTAATCCTCCTTATGCATCTCTCCTGAAGACATTTTTAGCCTCCTTTCCAACACAGTCTCCCTACTCCTGCCCTGTTCCCTAACTTTACTTCCTCAAATTAGCTGCAAAAACTAGCATGTGCATGTAATAATATACCTTGATCTCTTCCTGTCATAGCCCTAGTCCTTCCCATAAAACCTCTACTCAGTGCTGGGTTTGTTAGCCCTTACTGGACTCAGTCTAAATTAGCCTCAGCCTGTAATAAGGACCATGTGGGTGGACCCCTGTGACAGCAGGTGCCAGACTCTGCACAGACACAGGATTCCATCTGTGTGGACATCATTGAAGGATTGAGATCAAATCCTGTAATACCTCAGTGGCAGGGATCTATCTGTTTTACTCGTCTGTGAAATGACACATACACCTCTGATAGCGTATAAATAACAAAGGTACTTATCCTGTGGTCTGATCCATGTGGGAGGGCCCTTGTACCAGGGAAGAGGACTGCTGATGTCAAGTACGACTCCATGTGGGTCTTTCGAAGTGGATCAGATTGCAGGATCAGAGCCAAGGTTAGTACAGATCATTCAATGAGAGTAAGAAGTGAATTTATTGTACACTTGTCCCGAATACACATAGGACAATAAAAAAACACTTGTTCTATTAACAGAGTACTGTAAATCATACCAAACAGAATCAGTGCCAACTAATCTGATTATTGGATGAGAGAGGGAGTACGACCTCTTTTCAAGTTGACATAATTAATTGATATACCTCTTAGACTTCTGAATACATTCACTTCTGTCTAAAACCTCCTAGCCTTTCCTTAATTGTTCATTGTGTCTTCTCCCTTGTGTGGGAGGAGATGTAGCATTAAATACATCCAGTAAAAACAAACAGAAAGCAGAACATCTAAGAGTGTGACTCTACGGGAGGGTAGGTACTACACAGCTGCACAATGGTGTAATGGATGGAGTAACAATATAACATGAGTTCAAGGGTACAGTGAGAAGACCAGGGTTGTTTGTTGTTGGGGGGAGGTCTTACAGTGACAGAAATAGAGGAAGCTAAATAATTTATTTTAAACAAAAATGGCACAGGTCTGGAAAGATTGGCAAGAGACATTATCTGGACAGCACTGAATTTTTGTGGGGAGTAATTAAATAGATCCAGGCCTAGCCTAGTTCAGAACTTTTTTTATTAATTTAATACAACTCCATGATTCTAGCTATCTGTGCCATAAAACATCTATAACTTCCCCTAGCATTGATGAACCTACAAGAACTGAACAATAACTTGCACTTTACTCTGCTAACATTTTTTAAAATAAAATCATTTAGCAGGTGATCAGACTGAGTGCGGTACCATATTTACTGATACATTTGAAACTCCTTTCCCCCCAGAAAACAGCTTAATTTTTTTTAAAAAATTAGTTTCCTGGAAAGACAGTTCTATGATTGGTTTCCTTTCTAAACTTTAAAAAAAATGTAGCAATTCAATAATGGTACATTGAACAACTATTGCTACATCATATCATTCATCACACAAAGCAGCTATATCTTCATCAGTTTTGCACGTTACAATAGAATTATAATAGTAACAGAATAAAGAAGAATTCAATAGAACATTGCCATGGAATCAGTCTTCCACTTTAGAAATAAATGCTAAAGCAAAACTCAGACGTATAGCTAGTGGCAGGAAATCATTAGCCTGTGCCAATGTTCTCTTCCACTGATATCTCTTATTTACGTATTTAGCTCTTAGCAGTATTACAAGTACCATCTTTGGAATTTGTAATCCAGTTTTAAACAAGATGCCCATTTGTTGGCTCCCAAACAATTACACTGGCATGTTGATAGATACAGATTTTGTGAATCAGAAATATGTAGCCTTTGGTACTCCAGCAGCATGATCAGTATTCGTTTATCTTGCCTAATCTCTTTCTTTGAAGACAGTTTAAGATGCAACAGCCTGCACTTACATGAAAGAGAATAGCTTTATAACCATCTATGCCAAGGGACTGTTTTAAATTCACAGGGCTTAAACATCAAGGAAACATAATTCTGTGTTCAAATTACCTATGGGAATCATGTGCATGTGGAAGTTGCTTAGCTACCACAGCAAGTTAGATCTTCCATACTGTAAGCGAGAAAAAGGATTGAGTAATGGGAATTCATTTTTATATATTTATTTTACAGTAGCTGAGGGGCAAACAACTAGCTCAAAAGCTGATGTCAGAAGCCAGCCAGCTTCATGTGTAATCTCGGTGTTCGTGTCATATTGGTAGCTAAGCAAAAGAGAAGCTGGAAGTGGATGCCACTGATGAAAGTACTTGTATTTGCATAATAAAATCCAGCCTAATCAAGTATGACAGAATATCACAAAATTAGGATCCAGAAGATCCAGTTCACCAACTGCCAAGCACTCTCCCTTCCCACTGAAGTCAACTGCAAGTTGATGAGGCGGCCAATCCTTGAAATACTAGGCCTCTAGGCTGGAAACACAACCCTCACAAATACTGAAGTTCCTAACCATGGATGCTTACACTCTCTTCTCCCTTTTTGGGTGTGTTCTTTCCTCCTACTGGTTTATGTAACTTGAGCTCTACCATACCAACCATTTCTCAATATACATGCACAGTAAAACCAACTTGATCCAAATAAGGAAGAATTTTGGATCTGGACTTTTTATCTTGGTCCAACTTTGAGCATGTGCTTAGTGCATGATGAGCTGTATTATATACATTATCTATACAGAATCAAAACCACAGGTGGGGGAAAAAAAAGGTATTCAGTTGACTGGGGCTGACTATGCCAAGTTAGTAGGCTTATTTTGCAAACAAAAGAATCTGTTTGGATTGACGCTTCCTTCCCACTTTGCGTAAAGTAACTGAAGTTCTGCCAGATTCATTTGTGGGCTATTTTTCTTATTCTTTATCCTATTGGCTTTGAATTCACCACTCCATTACTACTAGTATGTTTTTTACCTGAATTTCGTATTTCTCAGACAGATTACCCCTTGCCTGTCTGTCAAGTAGTTAAAAACTCAAGTGTGTCTAATTTGTCCTCATAGCTTATCATACCCTCAAACCTGAAACTTTCATTTATTGACTGCCTCCCTCTCAAATCCTAGAATATTCTAAATAAGGTCTCACTTGCTGCTTCCTGAAAGTCAAAATAGCTTCTCTTATGTAAGCTTGATAGTGAGATGCCACTTAGACTTAGGTACATTTTTAGTGCTGGCCACTTGGATTTTGATCTTGTTAGATTCACAAGCTAAGTAGGGTTATTATAGTTCTGCCAACTCTCACAACTTCCTCATGAGTCTTGTGACATCTGGTGTTCTTAAAACCACAGCTCCTGGAGTCAAGTCATTATCAATGAATCTCATATTTCTTCCTGGTTGCAGAGAAAACCTTGAAACATCCTAAAGGCTCAGAAATCAGAAGGCAAACAAAAAGATCATAAAAAGTAATTTTTTTTAAATCTCATGGCTTTCCAGACAAATCTCATGATATGCTGGGACCTGTCATAATTTTTGAATGCTATGGGTTGGCAAGATTGTTATGGCCAAGGAGCACCTGCTTCCAACAGAAATAACATTGCTGATTCAGCAGATGGCAGTACTCACCCAACACCCCTGCTGCGGGAGGTATTCTCTCTCCAGAAAGACGTGAACCATGAATGGTCATTAAAGTTCCCATGGAACATTTCAGGAGAGTAAGGAGCATTAGCTTCAGTGTCCTAGTTGAATCCCAGTTTGGGTAATTACATTCTGTCTAGCTAAAATCCCTCACTAGCAGCATGTCTATGTACTATTCTTTTTCACTTTTTGTCTCAGAACTGTTATATTGTGTTGTTCTGTGCTACTGAACAGCTTATATATTCCATCCCAGAGATGGCTGGCTGCATGGGAGTGATGATTAAAGGTGTGTGTGTGTGTGTGTGTGTGTGTAAGCAAGGTCTGAGTGGCACTCCCCTGTGCTCAGTCAACTGAAAGGGGGGGCACTTTATTTGCATGGGCTTTATATTTGCATGAGTATAATTAAGTACTTAGCATAATTTCACTGTATATGGATTAGCACATCTAGGTGCTGAGCATGATGGGAAATGGTTAGTATGGCTGGTTTTGGGCTACAGACCACTTTTGTGTTAACTGCTGGGGATGAAATGTTGTCTTTCGATTGTATAAACAGACAGCAGCAGAACTGTGCTTAGCCTGTTCTGATGAAAAATTCACTCTCAACTAAACAGAGCCCAACAAGGCTGGCGGACGGATGCCCCAGCATTGTAAGAGCAACAGGGAGGGGGGTGAGAAGTTTCCTATTGAGATTGCATGAGCCCTGGCAAAGGGCTACCCTCAGGCATGGATTGACTATCTTCTCCCACTGTTAAAAGGTAGAATTAATGATTCCTCTTGGAGTCTTTTGTTTGTTAAAAGCAGGGACATGGCTCCTGTGTCAGCAGAAGGTTTTCCCATGAGCTGAAAGCTGAAATTCACTATGAGTTGAATCACTAGAGGAACTGGCAAACCTTGACTGACAATCAGCAAAGAGGACCCAGCAGTGGTCGGTGCCTGCAGACAGCAGGCACCAGCAGACGTCAAGAGCCAGGAGCAGCTGGTGCCAGCAGATACCAGCACCTGCAGACGGTGGGAGCCAGCAGCGGGGACTAGGGGAGGTCCAGACGTGGTAGGAAACAATAGCGGAGGAGGCCTCGTCAAGTCTGCGTCGGGTAGGAGTCTGCAGAAGGGCACTGGCTGAGCCCCAACTGAGAGGTGGACATTGCAACTACGACTGTCAGTACAGGGGAAAGCAAGAAGGGAGAGGTGAAAGACATGCCCCTATGCTCTGGGGTTGGTTTGGCTCATTGAGTTCATGAATACTGTTTGCAGTGTTTCCCAAACCAGTGTTGTGTTACTTCCTTCCTGTTATTAAAAGGTTTACTTTCTACACTCAGACTCTGTGATTGTGAGAGGGGAAGTATTGCCCTTTGGGGCGACCAGGATATAGTGTGTGATTTCCCAGGTGACTGGGTTGGGGCTCGAGCCAGTTTGGTGTTGTATCATTGACAGGAATCCCTAGATATAGGTCCTTCCTGCTGCTGACTCTGTCTGGCAGAAGGGATACATATGCATGTGTCACATACAGTTTCTACGTTGCTTTAGGATTCAACTAGATGAAAGGTGCTATATAAACCTAAGACTGTCATTTGTCCTAGATGCCTCCAGAACACACTCTCCCCATCTCTCTTCTGTTTTGTGACCCTTACCAAAAATGATTAAACTAGTTCTAGTTTGTAATCTATTCTCATTGCCTTCCAAGGTCCTGAATTTGCTGAGAGCACATGAAATTAAAGATATTTTCTAGATTTGTGTGCCACTTGAAAGCATAGACTATTAAACTAGAACATCAAGCAAAGTCCAGCAAGCCTCCCTTTTTCCAGTGATTATAGCTGGCACAGTTGCTTTAGCAGGAAAAAACAGGCTAACCATAACACTGAAGGAGCCAGGATGAAAAAGCAGATTCAAAAGACTTTTGCATACAGGATTATAATACAAAAGGGAATATTTTCTTCTACCATATAGGGGCCAGATCCTGCAAAGTCAGCTCTTATTGACTGACTGGAAGCTGCTAGCATTTGCCACATTATTGGCTCTAATGAACAACCATTTGTTTGTACACTGTTCCCAGCTCTTGTGTTTTCTAAATGCTAGAAGTCACATTTTCATCTTCCATTTCTAAGCCAAAGCGATATGTTCAAATTTACCTAATTTTTTAATCCATAGAGTGAAAACATGAAGGGAATATAAGGAATTTGCCAGAATGGACAGGGTGGTGGTGTATTCCAACAAATCTAAGCAAGTTACCTCCCAGGACAATCTTTGGATTGAACAGTCTGGTTTCGACAAGATTCACATCAAGCAAATCAAATTTGGTCCTGGGTGTTTTGAGAGATCCATTGAAGACAATTTTTGCAAGATTATCCTGTATGCCAGATTAAACATATTTTTTGTCTATTATTGTTAAGTCCTTGGGTTTTGAAGAACAAACATTCTTCCCTTTTTTCATTGTCTGCACATTATTCTTTCTTTCAAATGCAGATTGATCTGAGCCAAAGACAATTGCAATTGTGATTGTAATTTATGTGGCTCACTGTATAACTGTTGCAGAGGATGCAGAACTATGCATTGTCATTTTATATAGCTACTTTTATATTAACAATCTCAAAATGATTTATAGTTTTAAAAAGCAGATATGGTATCAGTCACAGAAGATACTTTTGTCTGGTGAAAAGCTGAAGTATTCAGCCATAAGAACATTAACTGAGGGGGTATAAACAGAAAGATAAAAATAATCTATTCTAGAATATATAAAAAATTAGCTATTTTTGATACTCTTAGGTATGCACTCTCACCGTCTTTACATTATATGTATTTAACATTTTAAAGAATGAGATCTGCTACTTAGCAATAGTCTCTGACTAGAAGTGAACTCCAAATGCTCAGCAGAAAGGAATTCCTTGGACATACCTATCAATACTTGCCCTACTTGTTGTGTTTTCTCAGCTCCCTCCACAGCACTTCCCACAGTAGCAGGAGCTGTTTAATCTACATGATCCCAGGTATACTCCTATACAGTGAAGTAGCAATTTCCTCATTGCCTCATCTCCCTCTTTCTTTACTGCACAATTGCAGAAAGATAGACCTACTGTATTTTAAAGAATAATTTATCCTTACAAATCAACCGCATAAAATAATATTTGTTCATACTTCAGCATTATGGATTAGCATTACAATATGGTATATTATATTCCATTAAATAAACGGTAGATTAAATCTCATTTTCTGTAACACACCATATATGGAACCACAGTGTAATTGTTTGGTTTTTACTTGTCTTGATGCCTTTGCTTAAATTGGCAGGAGCTGTATCACATACATCTATATAAATATTGTAGACTTGTTGTAGCCCATTGGATCACAAAACTCTCAAAAGGTTCCTGGACTGTCCAAGTTCTTGGAAAAATCTTGGGTAATACATGCTTGACTAACTTCAGTTGCCTAAATCTATCTACAGTATAACACCATTCCCTAGCTGTCTACAAAACAATGAACATGAGCTGCAACATGATTTAATACGGAACACTCAGCTAAGAAAACAAATAATATTTTCCTCTTCCTTCTGCAGAATTATACCCCCCCTCCCCCGAGCTAAACTTCTGCAACAAAAAGCTTTCACAAAAACGTAATTTCCCCAATCACTAGTTTTATTCAGACTAATTAAAAGTAAACTCTCACAAGTTATTTGATTGAGAGAATTTCCACCTACCCTCCCAGGGAAAATCTTCATTTGTTTCAATACTTTCTTTCTGTGGGTATCCCAAGTAAAATATAAAGGATTCCTTTAATAATCTTCCAGCCTAAATGTCCCTTTTTTACTTCTTAAGGGTGATTTAGAACAAAATTTACATAAATTTTTGCTAAACTGGTGCAAGATGTATATGCAGACATGACCTAAGAACTCCAGAACAGATTTCTTTTCAAACCTCTGCCCTGACACATGGAAAAGAGACTGGAATTGTGTTTACCTCTATGTTTGTATGGTGCATGTCAAAAAGAAAGGTACAATCAGAGTCCTCAGATGTGTAGTAGAACTTTGACAATAATTACTCCAACATGTTCAATGGCTGCTATCGCCTTCCCTATTCCAGTTTTTAAATCCGGAGTTAAATGTCAACCCTCCTTTAACCCCAAATAATGACAATTTTTATTTTTGTCAGTTCTAGATGGTGGTTGTGTTTTATTTTGTGTCAAAGGTGCAATGTGCGATACCAGTCATCTACAAGGATTTGTGGTGGCTGGTGGCCGGTGGCCAGCCTGGATTTCTGGGATTCATTGTACTCCTCCTTCCTGAGCCACATCTAGAAAGGAGGCAAGGATGAGGCACCAGTTCATACAGGTACTTGAGATCCTGCTGAGGACCTATAGACACTGCCATAATATAAACATAAATAATAAATAATAATAGACTCCAAACTGTCATGAGAAGAGAAGAACACCCTCTCCTCCACAGTGAGGGGAATACAGCATTCAGTGGTGCCTAACTGCTATAGTTACAGTATCAGCTAAGACAGTCTCTCAGTAAGAGAACCTGCCTAAGGCAAACAAACCCCAGACCATTCCTTCATGGCAATGTTGCAAGTTTGTTGCCCTTCCACAAACCACTCCCACACTCCAGGGCTGTAGTTAGACAGAACAGTCTGGGGCCATCAGGTTGTAGAGTTTACAGTGAGAAACATCCTATTGGGAGAGGCCAGGTTTGCCTTCTCGTATAAAGGGCTGGGGGCATAGTCCTCAAACCCTGCTTTTTGTCCTACAGATACTGGGACAAGCCTGTGGATCTGGGGATAAATGTAGACAAAGCCTTTATATGGAGGACCCTTCCCCAGGGTCTTTCCAGCTGTGCCCGAGTCAAATGCTCTGGTGTGCACGTGATAGCAGGGAGTGGGAGAAAGCCTCATGGGTTTGCAGGAAAATGATGTTACCAAAAGCAGTTCTTCCTAGTTCTACACCTTCCCCGCTTAGCCACCTCCCAAAACTGTACACCAAGGAGCTTCAACATGATTGGAGGGGATGTTGCAAGGCTTCAACACCCTCTCTCTGATGGATATTTGACCTAAGCAGTAGTTTCATATCATTTCCCTGTTCCCCCATCACACACAGCAAAAAAAGCAGAGAAGATGCGATCCTAATGCTCTCTCCATCCGCAAGATAAGTATGCATTAAAAAGGCAAAACCTGGGAGAGCACAGTGCTGGCTTGGGAGTATTCTCTCTCAGGCTTTCAAGTGCCATCACATCCCACTACACTCAATTAAGTGAATGGGGTAAGAGGTTGGTACCAGATGAAGATAACCAATGCAAATGACAGTACAAAGAAAGTGGGCTATTTGGCAAAGAGCACTTCCAGAGGCTTAATGTTTAGATTACTTAATGTAATATATGAAACATAAAAATCAATATCACATACACTGTTTCCTTCACTGCCTGACAGTATGAGATTGTCCAGAGTGCTTTGCATGCCATTATGGCTACAAATGGGCATTAAGTTCAATATATGGATACACCTAATGAAGAAAAATTTACTAAGCTATATTTGAAACCCTAGGCCTCAATCTAGTGAGAGGTTTGTAGGTTTCTAGTATTAGATAAACCCAGATACTTATATCTAATAACATCAACTCCTGCAAATTATGGGTGCACACGTCACACACAAGAGCTCCTCTTGTCGAAAAGCAAGGTATTAGAACAGGAAGAATAGAAACAGCGCACAGCTGGAGAAGCTACTATTTGACCACATCTTTATCCCTGTTGCAGAACTGGGCCTTGATCCTGTGATCAGATCCGGGTGAGCAGACCCCAATGCCAGCATGGAGCCCCACTGACTTCATCAAGTCTGCTGACAATGTAAAGCACACTGGGATCTATGGGACGACTAAATATTACTGTCATTGCTTGTGAGAGTAAGGATTAATCATCTTTTTAATTCTTGCAAGATCAGGTCCAAACTGTTCTTTGTCTATATGAGAAGTGTAATTTTTTAAAATTATTTAGGACGCTACCTCATGGGAAATGTTGCATTTCTGTGGTATATATTGGAAAAGTAACAAAGTCTTAGGCTATGTCTATTCGCAGTTTGGATTATTGGGGTGTGAATTGCAGCGTACACTAGTAGAGGACTGCACTGTAACTTCCCTGTGTGGACACTGCAGGCATGAATTCAAAGGTACCTAAGTTCATGTTAACTGAGGCCTGCGCTACACTAAAAAGATAGGTTGAGCCAGCTACATCGCCCAGAAGTGTGAAAAATCCATACCCCGGAGGGTCAGAGTTAAACCAACCTAACCCCTGGTATGGACAGCACTAGGCAGACAGAAGAATTTTTCCATTGACCTAGCTACCACTTCTTGGGGATGGGAATCACACTCTACTGAGGGGAGAACACTAGCATTTCAAGTGTAGACAAACTCTTAATCCTGTTTAAAGAGGACTATGTTAAGGCAAACTAGGTACCTTTTAGTTTACACCCAGAACCTCCACACTGGAGAGTTACACTGTAGCATGCTACTAGGGGCATGCTGCAATTCACACCCCCATAGTCTGAACTGTGGTGTCTTGTAGACAAGCTCTTAGTAATATAAGATCTCAGTACAGCCCTTTGCTGTTAAATCTCTAATGTCACTGAAAACAAAAGGGCTTCCTGTGCGAGCAGGGGTCGCCTGTGCTGATCAAACTGGAGGATCGGTGCTTCTGGATGCTGATGAACTAACTAGAACAACAAGGTTCTTTCTTACATTAAATTTCTCTGTGTTTTTAAGACTTTTTGAAAATACAGACACATTCACAAATACACAGTGTCAGACTCACAGGGCCAGATTCTCCGCTGTTGTAAAGCAGAGTAGCTTCATTGCTGTACTACTTTACAACAGCTGAGGGTCAGACCCAAGTAATCTAAGAGTTTCTTCTATATAACCGCTCTCAGCAGATTGTTCTGTAATGATCAAGCTTGCTGCTAAATATCACCCATAATTGTATGAAAATTGTCTCTGGCCCACTATCCACCTGGTCATATTTTGCAGCAGCTAAGTAGCACAGAAGATAGCTTACTCTGAATTCATTCATGAAGACTTTTTCTGGGTACCTCAATTATAGACAATGTTACTGTACTTTATAAGTAACTTGTATGAAAACAATTCTGGAATAGTTTGCTAACTTGCCCAGTTAACTGAAGGCCAACAGTCTCTTTCCGAGACAGCTCAGCTGCAAAAACAGCAAATACAGCATTGGATGAGAGTTATGAGCATGAAACAGAGAAACAAAATGGCCAAAAAATATTGGTTAAGTAGCTGTAGTAACCAAAATCCATGGAAATGCCATTAAAATAATGAAAACGTACACATTACTAAAGAGGAGGAGCCCATATTATGGTCTACATGTAAATTGGAAACAATGAATTGGATAAAAACAACAAGAGTCCTGTAGCACTTTAAAGACTAACAAATTTAATTTCTGCAGGCATAAGCTTTTGTGAGCTGTAACCCACTTCGTCAGATGTAAGGAATAGAAATCAGAGGAGATATATACATCTAAGGGTAAGGAACAACAATGGGGAAGTTAGGTATGAGCAAAGTCCATTCAGTTAGAGTAGTTGAGGCCTATTCACAACCATTGATTAGGAGGTGAGAATGTGTGAACAGGGATGCATTTTTGGTAGAGATATTCCATTAGTGGAGTGTGGGATGCTGGCAGATCAGGTGCCAGCTCATGTCAAGACCTCACTGAACACTTAAAAATGCATAGCGAGAAGCGAGGCCAGTTTGTTTATCTATTAGTATAAATCAAAGCGATTGACAAACATATAACAATGTATTTGGTGTTTAAACTTCATGAAAACTAATTGGATGCTGCATGCATTGTTTACACTTATCAGTATCCTGTTAGAATGTAATAGCAAACATATACATTATATATACCCCTGTAACTAAATAACCCATCCAAGGAAGTCCTGGGTGATGCAAATGAAGAATTTTAACAGGAAAGTGCTAATTCTTGCAAATTTGAAGGCAAGCGGTCATTGTGTGTGATGAGCAGAGATCAAAGACTCTAAATGCATTCCTCTCTCTCCATGCTCATACAAAGAGCCAATATGGATAGTCATTCTGTCAACTGGTTTTTCTCTGAGAAGAAGCTATAAGTATGGACACAAGGAAAAATTCTTCTTCTCTGGACTGCTTGGATTCTAACAGGGTAGAATAATCAAACATGAAGACAGATCTCCAGAGTTACTCTAGGTAGACCTAAAAGGCTTTTGGTAAGCTTGCAGATTACATTTCTGCTACCTTTAGAAAGTATAGACTGTGACCCAACAGTACGGATATTTTTGTGTGCTTTAACTTCTCAATAACTCACATTCCTTTTTCTTAGCTAATAAACCTTTAGTTAGTTTGCTATAGAATAAGCTACCAGCTTTGTCTTTGGTGTGAGATCTAGGATACCAATTAACCTGGGTGAGAGACTGGTTTCTTGGGACTGGGAGTAACCTGAACATCTTGTGATTTTTGGTATAAGTGACCATTTATTGCATAGCCCAGCTTGGCAGGTGGCAAGATAGAATGGAGTCGCTGACACTCCAGTCTAAGACTATTGTAGTACTTGGGAGTTCACATTTGGTACTGTATTGGTGAAATCTAATTATAAGACATACCTCCAGTTTGGGGTGTTTGCCCTGCTTGTGACGGTCTGCCCTGAAGTAGGCACTCATGGTCGTGAGCCACTCCAGGCAGCATGACAAGGTGGGTTTGGTGGTTTTTTGTTTGTTTTTATTGAAGCATGTATTGATTTATCTATTTTCTTGAATAAAGATATGAACCTGAACAACACACTGTTATTGCAAAGAAAAGTGATGGATAATGGCATTGGGCTGGATTTGTTTGCTCACTATTGTATTTTCTATGTTAAAGTAAAGATTATCCTCCCTTGTTTTCTACATGGAGACCTTGTGAGGTAAAGCTGAACTTCCTGTTAAAACATAAGTCAAAGAATAGGATGAAGTCTTAGGTTTTTATAGAATATGAAGACCCTTTCTCCAAATTCTCTCAAACGGGGAAGTTTACATACTGCAAGAGAAACTGGTCTGTCAGAAATAGTTTCAGAAGTGTCCTTTGATGAGGAATTTAATCCCAGCTCCTCAAACGTATTTATGTTTCCATCAATTTCAACAGGAGTCAGGTACCTAAAGCCATTTGAGAAACTGGACCATAATTTATTAAGGATGCTTTAAGTGAACCTTGGAGTAGGATCTACACTTTATAATTAAGAGTATATATTTAACACTTGTGTATAATTTTACAGATTATTTTCATCAAGTTTTAGCCTTTAAATTGCATAAAGGGATATTTCCAATAAATACATTGAGAATTTACAAACAATTAAATGTGTATGGGATCGCTCTATTTTCTTCTTCAAAATATGATTTTCCTAGCTACTGTTGTGTTTAGCTTTTTCAGATAATTGAAACACCATTCCCTGATGGCATGATTTGTCCCAGCTTTGGAATCAGAATCAGATACAATTTAATATTTTTAAAAAGGACTGTGCTCCCCAACAGTTCAAAGGTTTTAAATTAAATCAAGTCAGATAAATATCACCCTTTCAAACTGTAGATCAGTGGGTTCCTTCCTTTGTTTCGGCATAGGCCATCTGAATAGCCTTACAAGGCACATTATGTTGAACAGTGCATCCATAAAAGCAAAAAATAACCCAAGCCATGGGTCTTAATCTGATTGAGCCTGTTCAACAGTCAATTATTTGCAAATCCATTTGTAAAGCCTACTTATCTTAGTGCACCTTATTTTTAGAAAATCTCCAGCTCAGCTGCCAGCATTTTCCTTATCCTGGCATATCTAAATTGGACATTATTGTAATTTATTACTGAGAATTCCTTGACAGCATTTCTTACTGATAGGCTCCTTTTTTACAGCCAGATGCCCGATATATGGGGAATGCTTTACACAGTGAATCTTTCTGGTATAGATTCTACAGCTATTGGAAAATCTCAGTGTGCGACGCAAGGCTGGCTGGGCCCCACATTCTCCTCCCACTTCATTAGTCTGGACTGATTTTGCGTGACTGGACATGTGAAATAAATTTAAATAGATGAGCCCAGTATTAAATGGGTCAGGCCATTTTTGAGTAGGGCTAGTCAAGTACCCACCCTGTGTGTGAGGGAAGGGGAGGTAAAGTTTTACATTCTTGAATTGAGAGAGTAAAAATGGGTCAGCCCATTGGCTTCTATCATCGCTCATTCATGTCCTTGTTCAGCCTTCATCCCGTCAGTCCTTGTGCAGAGCACAGTAGGGAGCAAAGATGACGGTAGTCCAGTCCCAGTATGAGTGTAGGCTACATGGGGGTGTAAATCATGCTAAGCACTAGAGCCTGAGTGGAAGAAAGCATCAAGCTCCATGTATAATCACTACCTTAAGGCTTCTCTAGACTAGGATAAAAGATGTTCTTGCTAAGTGTTAGTGGCACAGCTCTGGTTAAGCTGGTTAACCCTATGGACACTCACCACACTGCTGTTGGATCCCAACACTGGACCTGTGCGCTTTAAGCTTCCCTTGGTCTGTGCAGGCTCCAGCATTGTCTCTTTCTTTGCCCTCTCTGGCATACCTCCTGGGCATAGACTGTGTCGGTTACCCTTTCTGGAAGTGGGTCCTCACAGTCCAGCTACCCTAACGGCCCCAGGACCAGTGCTGACACCCTGTAGCTTAAACACACTTTTTCCCAGACCTCCAGCCTTGTGGGCACCTGGTGTTACGATTTACCCCTTCAGGTACACTTAGACACAGGTGTGCAAAAAGATTTCTAAACACAATCACTCTTTGCTGTAGGCAGCCCAACAAATACACAGATCTAGGCAAAACAATAAATACCTGTACACTATTCCTTGCCTCAATTTCCTCACCACTGTTTGTTGAGCATTCTTTGGGATTTGGTCAGAGTCTCCTAAGGAGTCCAGGATCTTTTCTCTCCCCCTTCCCTCCTATCTGACCCCTGCCTGCCAACAGTGTCTTTCAGCTCCTGGCAGGTCAAGCACTCAAAAAGGTTCCTCCTTTATTCCTCTGGGAGTCCCTTCCCAACTTCTCAGCCTTCCCCCCACCCCCAGACGGCTGTACCAACAGTTCAGTCTTTCTTTCCCAGTTCAGTCTTCTGGAGATTTCCCACTACTCCTCTAAAGGTCTGGTTGCAGAGAACTGGTCCTACACTTCAGCCATCTCATCATTCTGTTCAGGTATGGCCTATCACGGTTGGCAAGTCCTAATGACAGTCCCATTCAAAGACAGACATTCAGGCATCACTCCCTTGCTCCTTAGCACAAGAAGTATGATAGGAGAACACAGTATAAATAATCATAAGGACTTAAAAATACAGAGTTCATAATATCAAACAGAATTAATCAGTTATACATAGAGTCCTCCAAATCATCACAGCTAGCTAACACATTTAATTAGCATGTTTTAACACCCTAGAGTAGACTGGGCAAGTTGTATTTTAACAGGTGTTAGATACTAGCTAACATGATTATAATGGTGTTAAATTGCATCTAGACCAGGTGTTAGTGGTGTTTCAAATGAGGTTAGCTAACTTGATTAAAAAATATATTCTACTCCCCCCAGTCTAGCCCTATCTTTATCTTCTAGGACAGAGGGTATTAGAAGGGACAAGGCATTGGCAGAGAATGCTCATGGCTGAGATAATAGAAAAATATCTTTTTGTTGTGGGTTTTTCTGCTCTTTCACTTTATGCAAGGTGTAGCTGCGAGGGCAGTATATAAAAAAAAAAACACAGGTAGTACAATTCTCAGCATGTAAATAAAGTGTTCAGCTACGTACCCCTCTCTGGCTACTAGCCAGAGGGACTGAGCCAATCACTCAACAGCAATTCCATGGACAGGTGGTCAGGTTCCCCTGTGCTTCCCGCTATGCTCATTACTTTCAACCCTGTCCTCACATGCACAGCTCTCCAGACACACACAATGCCTGAGCAATCCCTTCTTGAGTTCCTGGCCATCTTCTCCTTTACTCCTTTTTCGTATTCTGTTCTGTTTCCCCTGCCTCTTCTTTGGTGTCATGTCAACACACTGCTCTTACACCAACTCTCCATTTATGCCAGGGTAGTCAGAAGATGGGAATGAGGACCCACTCTGCTGTGAGTACAAGGACAGGAACCCACACAATGACGTTTCGAATCATCAGCTACAAAGCTGTGAAGACAGGGTGCTTGTCTGGATGCCCAATTATGTGATTTTGTGAGATCGAGGCCTGGGATCCAGTAAGTGCCAATGAGCAAACTGAACAATGAACCCACAGTAGATATAATCCCTTATCAATGTCCTTAAAAGATATGCAGTACAGCTACTTGGCAGGCATGTGAGGAGAGCTGCATTCAAAGCCTGCCCTGGAAAAGGTGGGATAAGATATCCATTACAATGATGGCACAAGAGAACAACTCCGTTAATAAGCAGAGTTCTTTTCATACAGCATCCTTTAAGACACCTCTAAAAGGACATACTTACTTTGCAGAAGTCAACATTTTTCCATATGTACCTAGTCACATTTTAAGATGCTGCATGTACAGTGCAGAATTGCCTTTCCATTTAGAATGGACTGGATCTGCTCTGTACTGTTTCCTGTACAGCATTTCTTGTGTTGCTGTGGAAATGGCATACAGCAGAAGGATGGAAAAAATGGCACTGAGCTCCAGTTTGAAAAGGAGTGTGAAGTATGACTTGAATGAACTTTAGCTGTTCCTCCCATGCTACTTGGTTTAGGGTCTCTCTGCTAGTCCTGTAACAGACTGGGTTTCTAATCAAACCAGTATAGGTCAGAAGGGGGGGGGGGAGGAGGTAAGTTCCAAAAACTATTCTCAAAATACACCACGGTGTTTGAGACAACCACCAATCAAACGTCCCACTTCACAATGATGTGACACCTCATTGAGGAGTTATACTAGTTCAATCAGAGGTTGGGGAATGTATTTTACATTACACACAATTCTGAGGTTGAACACTTCCCAGAGGAATGAGAGTCATCAACTCCTGAATTCTAATCTTTGCTCTGCCACCAACTCATTTTGGGATCTCGGGCAATTCCCTTCTATTCTCTTCTCTCATTGGTGTAAATGAGGAGACTACTATTTACTGACTCACTTCCCAGGGGGATTAGTGAGGTTGAATTAGCAGTCCCAGCAGGATTTAATTGTGCCTATGCTGACTGCAAAGCCACGGTCAGCAGTATGTCATGTAACTCAAGTCTTCCCAAACAAACACAGACATAGATTCTAGCTATTGCTGACAAACCCCCCAGACTGTCTGAAATTAACCAGGGCTTTTCAAAAAGCATATAGGAGCTGTTTCCCTGTTTAAAATTCTAAAATAATTGTAGGTAGCTATTTTAAGCCCTTCACAGAATAGTTCAGCACAAATATATACAAAACCTTTCTGGGTCAGCCCCACCTCACTGTTATTTATAAACAGGACAAAGGAGAGAGCAGCCACATTACACAGATAAGCACATAAACTCTAGACTCTAATTTATGTCCCTGAAGGTTTGTATTGCTAAACTAAGAGGTCATGCAACTAATCTTCATTGATCTGCCTACCCCTCTTTAACCAAATCCTATGTGCCTGTTTCTGGGTATGTTTCCAGGATTTTCTGCTTAATTGACAAATGTATGTCTTTGTAGCTCTTAAAACAGATCTGAGCTACCACATAATGAAAAAGGAGCTTTGCTTGTTTTTCAGATTTCGGCTGTGGTGTAATAACAGTGCTGAAAGTGTGCAGTCTATTGGTAATTAGCATGTAACAAAGATTATTCCACAGAGCCCATAGGCAAAACTAGATCTTACACAGTGGTAGGAAATATTAAATAAAAATAATTTGGTAATGAAAAGCAATGAATGCATTGCAATGACTGAGTATCAGAGGCCCTAGAGCTGTAATGCTGATTGATGTTTTAGTCTAAACTTTAAACAAACTATTGTACAGATCCTAAAAACTCTTTATAAATGTAAGATGAATTACAAAGGGGAATGGCTTCTTGGCACAAGTACTGTCCAGGATACAAACATCAGCAGAGAATCTTCAAAGTGGCTGTAAGGTCATTCCTATAAATAAATCATCCTGGCCCTAAAGAGCCCAGCAGAGCTTCATGGAGAACATGCATTCCATCAAATCTTATCTATTCTGAATGGAAAGACAGATAATGACCTCTTCTCTGAAAGCAGTGAGAACCCAGACCTCAAATGGGGACAGCAATGATTTTTTAAATCTTTTTGATGAATAATGCAACAGACCCAATGAGAAGAGTGGCAAAATCCTATGAAGAATCAGAATATCAGCAGGGAGCATTTACAATACTCCAGGGGACCAGGAACAAAGATGGATCAAGGGGAAAACATTTTCAAACTCAGATGCACACTTTTGTGCAAATACCTGATGTGCACATAGCGAGTAAGGCATCTAACATACATGTGCAAGCGTGTGGCCCAGGAGCATACATAAGGGGGGCCAAACAGGGGCACAGATCCCCTCTCTCCCCCAATAATCATCAGTGGCACAGAACTCCTCTGGCCCCAGGGCTGCGGCAGGAGAAGAGAGCTCCTCTGGCCCCAGAGGGGCAAAGAACATGCTCCTCCAAAGAGAGTCAAATTTAAGTTCTTGCACACGCCCCTGGTGTGGCCTGACCTTGACAATCTGACCATGAACACCTCAGTTGTGTGCCACTGATAGAAGTAGCCATAATGAATGACATTCCATTTCGGTCCATATAGGTATACTGCATTCTGGAGGTTTTTTATCTTGCCTTAGCCTTGTGTAGAAATCCCCCAATCCCAATACTTCCTGTATTGGGCACATATCTTTAAAGAAAATATTTTGGTGATTTTTTTGTATCATGATAATGGAGTGTCACATGTTTTCAATGTTGAGAAATTACCATAAGCAGCAAAATAAAATTGAATTGAAAACTAAAACAAAATTAACTGGAGGAGCTGGTGCAAGACAGAAGGCTGTTTGTAATCTCCAGAAGTGCATTGGGTGCTGGCCTACAGAATTTAGAGATGCGACATTCTGTAGTTCAGCTGCACTGATTAGTGTGACAGGGGTCTTATGAGTAAAAAGCATCCATGAGTGTCAGGAAAGTGACATGTGAAATCACTTGTTTATGAATTGTGGCAGGGTCCCTCCTCCATCTTGCTGGACTTAGCACTTCCCCCTCTGGCGGTGGCAGGACCTGGGGTAAATCAGCCCCACTCTGGACAGTGTCCCTCTCTGTGTTTACTTATCGATATTTTCCAACACCACCTGCAACATCTGCCAACAAGCCTGTGGCTGAAGGATTGGACTCCTCAGTTACCAAAGGACCCTTATAAAATAAAAACCCATGAAAGATCATCCTCAACCACCAAGGGACCAACACCACCACCATTTTCAAGGTAGACCTCGGGCAGGCCCAAGGAGTGCTCCTCCACCAAACGAAAAGAGACCAGTTTACAAACACAAAACAAAGGGGGATACCTTTCTCTGCCCCTTAGCTGGCGGAGGTGGGGGAGTGTTGTGCTGTTGTCGGCCCTGGGGTGTCAGTCCTTCTCCTAAGCAGGCTCTCAGCTTTGGTTGTTTGCCCTATAAGGAAGAAAGCAGCCTTTCAACCTGGAGAAGCCTGTCTCCCTGTTGCCTCTAGACTTGCAGAAGCTTGTCTCTCCTCCCCCTCTCTCACCAGGGGAGGGGTTTTTAAAGGGCTCAGGCAGCCCTTAACTGGATTCAGGTGTCCCTAATTGACCTGAGGTAACTCCTTCTCAGTTAATAGGAAAAAGGTCCTTTATCATTCTAGGGCTAACATACCTTTTTTCTACCACTTTCTTGCAGTTGCCCAGCCTGACTTTGTCACAGAATGTAATTTTAATATTTATGCATATAATTATTGAGTTTCATTTAAATAAAGTATTTCGCTAGAGGAAACTGAACATAAGTTAAGCACAGAAAGAAGCAGGTGTGTGAATATTCTGAGCTGTGCTGGGTGTGTGTGTGACTTACTTAATGCTCATAACGTAACTACTTGCTATGCTCCTTCTGGGACACAATTTATTCTTTTAAAATCCATTTAATTTTTCTTGACTACTACTTCTACTTAGCTCTTTTAGATGTAGATGGCAGAGTTCCTACTGACTTTCAAGTGTGCCGGATCCAGCTGAGACAGTCATCCTCAAACCACTTCCCCCCATAAGAGGAAAAAAACAGCCCTCTGAGTGACATAAGTTTTGCAGGCATAAGCGCTTGTGTGCACAACACTACATCGGTGGGAGACGCTCTCCCACTAACATAGCTACCGCCACTTGTTGAGCTGGTTTTATTTTGTCGACCAGAGATGTCCCACATCAGCATAAAGCAACTACACGAGTGCTCCTACAGCATCACAGTTGGAAAGTGGAAAATAGTGGCACACTTTGAAACTTGTCCTTATCTATCTACATCAGTACCCCAAACAACCACCCAGAACCTTTTCCCCAGCTTGAGTGCTCCCTCCCCTGGGCACAACTCACCGTGCCCTGGCTGATTGTTGAGCCGTGAGCTTGCCAGCGGACAGTGAGAAAGGTGTATTTTACAGTAATGAATCAATGCTGTTATTGCACTCACAATAATGCTTCTGTTCACTGTTTATTGTGCTTCTACAGATGTGCCTTTGACAGGAAAACCCTGCACACCTGCAGAGCACCTGTGGCTGATAAGAAAATGACCACAGAGGAGCAAAAAGGAGATGTTCCAAGAACTCCTCCACTCCTCTGAGGTGGAAAAAAAAGAAAATAGGGCATGGAGACACACTGTGTCCGAAAATCAGAAAATTGATAGGCAGGAGAGGAAGGAAAACCAGGAGCGAGTGATAGCAGGTCAGAAGTGCATGAGAAAAGCCATGGAGGAGCAAACAGAGCTGCTAAAGTCACTCATTACGCTGCAGACTGAACTCATGCATGCTTACCCTCCCCCTTGCAGCCAATACAGAACTGCTTTCCATGCCCTCCTCAAACTCCACCCACACATTCCTACCAAACTCCTGGCCTGTCTCAGTACCCCATTCACTTCACCCCTTCAGACAGCTTCCAGAACAATAGCTGGACTTATACCCAACTGTCATAGCTCACACTGTTCCTCACTTCTTTCTCCCCTCCAGACCAGCTTTTCATGTATGTTGTGAACACTTGTTATTTAATAAAGACATACTCTGTGAAGAATAAACAATCTTTGTCTCTTGCACACAGTTCTTGCACCTCACATCAATACAAAGTGCAAGCTAGATAGTAGTCATAGCATGGCACAGTGCTGTTTACAAAGACATCTTATTAATGCCCATTGTCCAAATAGTTCCTCAAGGCCTCCCTGATTCAAATGGCCCCTTCTTATGCCCATCTAATAGCCCTGATAACTCTGATATTCAGCTGCAAGGCGATCTACCTCTGCGCTCCACCCAGGGGGAAGCTTTTCACCCTTAGCTTCACAAATATTATGGAGCACACGGCAGGCAGCTATAACCATGGGAATATTTTCTTCGTTTAGTCTAACCGGCCATAAAGGCATCATCAGCGAGCTTTTAATTTGCCAAACGCACATTCAACTGTCATTCGGCATCTACTCAACCTGTTATTGAAGCATTCATTGCTGCTAACCAAGTTGCCCGTATAAGGCTTCATGAGCCATGACAGTAAGGAGTAGGCTAGGTCTCCCAGGATCACTATGGGCATTTCAACATCCTCCATTGAAATCTTTTGGTCTGGAAAGAAAGTCCCTGCTTGCAGCTTTCTGTACAGGCCAGTGTTCCTGAAGATACGAGCATCATTCACCTTTCCTAACCAACCCACATTGATGTCAGTGAAAGGCCTGTGGTGATCCACAAGCGCCTGCAGTACCATAGAGAAGTACCCTTTCTATTGATGTACTCCTCAAAAGATGGTTCAGGGCCAAAATTGGGATATGCATGCCATCTATCACTCCGCCACGTTAGGGAATCCCATTGCTGTGAAGCCACATTTCCAAGAGTCACAGTCCTTCGTAGCAGAATGTGATTAATGGTCCTGCACATTTGCAATAACACAGCTTCCACAATGGACTTCCTGATTCCAAACTGATTAGCGACTGATGGTAGCAGTCTGGAGTTGCGAGCTTCCACATGGCGATCGCCATGCACTTCTCCACTGAGAGGGCAGCTCTCATTCTGGTGTCCTTATGCCGCAGGGCGGGGTGAGCTCTTTACAGAGTGATCAAAGCCATCTTCATGGAATTCGAAAATTCTGCAGCCACTGCTTGTCATCCCAGACTTGAATAATGATGTGATTCCACCACTCAGTGCTTGTTTCACACACCCAAAAATGGCAATGCACTGTGTGCAGATGTGTCGTGAATGCAAACAGAAATCCAGTATTGTTTCATTCCCCAGCGTTGGAAATGGATCCACATTATTTTGTTTTTCCACAATTCTTTTAATTGAAACTTTTTATTTGCCAAAAAATATCCCCAGGTTTTCAGTAAACAAAACATTTTGTCAATTAAAAAAAATACATTTTTAATTAAAATCATTGACACCTGAGACAATACTTGGCAAATAATTTTGATTTAGAAAACAGGCCATTTGTCAACATCTGTTCAAAAAATTTCAGCCAGCTCTTGCAGTGGTCCCTTGCCAAAAATATTCTTAAACCTCACCCCCTTTATTCTCACCCCAGAGGAAAACAGCCAAAATATTCCTGCTGAGAATAGCTGTCAAGACACACAGTCTCTGATTTAAATAGAGACAAGATCATTTAATTCTTTATAAACAATAAACAGCACAGTAAATTTCACCTGGAGGTGAGCTGACAGTCACTAGTTTGATTATGTTCTCACCTGTCTACTTTACTCAGTATAGGTGTAGCTTGACTTTTATATTTGGGAGCGCAGCTCCAGTCAGGGCAACAGGGCTATGCATGGGGAGAGGGCAAATTCCATGTCTGCCTGAGACTTACTGTTTGGAGGCAACACCCCCCCTGCCCTCCCAAACTACGCCTATGCTGCTCAGGAGGAAGGCACATTGTGCATCAACTGAAGATTGCACACAGCCTTCAAGGTTAGACTATTACAACCCACTCTTCCTGGGGCTAACTCTGAGGTAACACAGGCATAGCTGACTGACATGGTCTTGATCTGAGAGAAGGAGAGCAGTCTCATGGCTTTTCACCTCTAGCACCATTTCATCACGTAGTCAGATACCAATGCTGTCTGTCTGGAAAGTCTTTCCAAATTTTCTTTTGTCTCAATCATAATCAAGTCTGTGGTCCTGTCTATCCATAAAATAACCTGAAAGACAGATGTAGCTGAAAGGATAAATATACTGATCTATTTTGTTTGGTTACTACCCACGGTGTGCTTCGCAAGTAGAGATTATTTTTATTAAATTAAATAGCTAAGCTTTTCAGTTCTCTCCCCCCTACCTGCTGACCTCTGCCCCCCCAAAATAAGTTTGTTCTGAACACATCTTTTAAATGACAGCTCAGATAGACTTGTGGTAGAGTCTTTTGTTACTGTAACTAAAAATAGAAGAGAGAAAAAAATCTGTAAAGAAGTTTGATAGAACAAAATTGCATCTGAACAATAGCAGGTGTCAGTCTCCTTAGGTATTTCTGGAAAGGTTCAGTGGGGGAAACAGAGGGTGTTCAGATTAGAGATGCAATGATTATAGATCCTAAATACATCACAAGGTAATTACCAATAAGAACTACTTAAAGGTATAAACTGGCCATCAGGAAAGTTAGACTTGAAATTAGATGCAGGTTTCTAACCATCAAAGAAGTGAAGTTCTGAATAGTCTTCCAAGGGTAGCAGTGGGGGCAAAAAAACCCAGCTGGCTTCAAAACTGAGCTTGATAAATTTATGGAGGGGATGGTATGATGGGACAGCCAAGTTTGGCAATTGACCGATCTTTGGCTATTGGTGGTAGATATGCCTATCGTCTGTGAAGGGATGTTAGATAGAATTCTCTGTAATAATCCACCCTTTCTTGGGTGTCTGGCTGATGAGTCTTGCCCATATGCTCAGGGTATATCTGATTGCCATATATGGGGTCGGGAAGGAATTTTCCCCCAGGGCAGATTGGCAAAGGCTCTGGGGGGGTTTTGCCTTCCTCTGTGGCATGGGGCATGGCTCACTTGCTGGTGGATTCTTTGTACCTTAAAGTCTTTAAACCATGATTTGAGGACTTTAATAACTCAGTCATAGGTTAGAGGTTTATTACAGGAGTGAGTGGGTGGGTGAGGTTCTGTGGTCTGCATTGTGCAGGAGGTCAGACTAGATGATCATATTGGTCCCTTCTGACCTTAGAGTCTATGAGTCTATAAGGGGAATAACAATTATCACTACAGGAAACTAGGAAATGTAAGGGAGACTAGCATCTTCTATAAGGATGGTTACCTTCAATCTACCAAACAAAGGCTGGAAGCTTTGATAAAAATGAACCAATGACTGGAAGTTGAAGCTCGACCAATTCAGACTTTAAATAAAATGATTTTTTAGCAGTGAGGGTAATTAGCCACTGGAACTATTAACCAAGGTTCATGGTTGATTCTCTATTACTAGAAATTTTTAAATAAAAATTGGATGTTTTTCTCAAAGATATGTTCTAGTTCAAGCACAGCTATTGGACTAGAAGAAGGACTTAATACAGGGAAATTCTATGGCTTGTGTTATACAGGTAGTCAAACAAAATCATCACAGTGGTCTTTTCTGGACTCAAATCTATGCCTTCAATTATCTATCACTGTAGAATTCTCATATGAACATTTACAGAAATAGTTACATTTATATCTAAAAAGCCCAGCAGAATAGACTAGAATTTGACGCTGTCAGAAATTCACCAGGCCTGTGCCTGGCTCCTTTCAAAAAGTATGTACCTGTTTTCCCAGTTATTTCATTAAGTGATAGTTCATTTCCCCTGTCATCTAGTCCAATGGTTTTCAAGTTCATTCCCTCTGTAGACCCCTTCAAAGGAGAAGGATCCCCTCCCGGACTACTTCCTCTCACAACCCAGCAAGTCCTTGCTGCATGCTTCCCAAAACATTATATTCTGTGGATCACTGCTGGTGCATAGACCACAAGGATATTTTTCTCCTGTTCTCTATTATTTTTTTTAATTGAAATGGCATTTAAAGAAAAAAGGAAAAGCTAAACTGAAGCAGAAGTGAGAAGGTAAAAACCAGTTTTATGTACACTGACATCATCAGAGGTCTGGAGGTCTTGTAGCTATCTGTGACAACACAAAGTTTGAATACCACTATTTCTAGTCACCTGTCAATGTCCTCCTTGTCTTTGTGCTTTTATAGTTGCGGAGCAAAGGGGCATCCTGGATTATTGGCTCCCTGTATGTGGCAACTGTTTCTGCTTCAGTACTTCAACCTAAGACTTCTACAGTTCATCCAGATACTATGATGACAGATACCCATCAATATGGATCATACCTACTAGTGAACAAACCCAGAAATCTCTCCAGGTGAAGAACTGTACATAAGGTTTGACTTGAACAATCAGCCTCTCAAAATCAGCCTTAGTGAAAGTTAAAACTATACCCCTCTTCTTCAGGCTTTTTATCAGATTTTGTTCATTTCGAGGGGCTGTCTGTGGAAGATTATGAATCTTTTTTGCTTTTTCTGGATCTCTACAAACCTTATCAGACTGCAGGTCACAGCACATTTAGAGTTTGAGAGTAATTCCTAGGAAGAGTTCACCTGGGTCAAGTCACATAATATTTCTTGTGTGTCCCTGATTAGCTAAGCTTCAGTTCAGCAGAATCCATTTTCACTTGGTTTCCTGCATTTGAGTTAAACTGTCTGAGTCAGCTAGAAAAAGTCAGAAAAAAAGCCAATTTCTTCTAGCTCTTATATCTGTCTGGCGGACTCCGGCCTGCCACATTCCCCACAGTCAATAGGAACCATCTCACATTTATATTTTGATTCACATAGTTTTACATGAGCTTCAAAAGGGGAAAGTTTCCTTAAAGTCCAAGTTTTCTTGAGGCATCAGACCCAGGCACAGGATGGAATTTTCAAAAGCACTCAGCATTGGCCTAACTCCAGTCCATTAGCATTGGCTTCCCGGGCAATAGTTAGATCAATGCTGAACACTTCAAAATCCTGCCATCAGCGCATTTCTCGCAGAAACCTACAGGCTTTCTGTCTAACTTCCCACGTATTGGGAACTGTCTAGTTACTATTTTCTTTTTGGACTTATGTAATTATATCTCAGTTCACTGAGGCAATGATACCTGATTTTTATCAGTTACTTCCCAAGCTTCTCTGTTCAGCAAACCACTTCATAAATGAAAGATCCTCATGGACAATCTCCCCTCCCAGCCCTTTGGGTCTCAAAATAATTAGCTCTGCAAACCACCAGAATGGGGTCTGTGGGCCAAGGTGCTTCATACCCCATATACTGAGAACCATCTGTTGGGCCCATCACAGCCAGAAGTGCCCCTGACTGCTAAAATAGAGGGATTCAGCTGGTGACCGTGAATGGCTGTTGGACAGCCGCCTCTTCAAATTTTCTTAGGATCTCATCCACAGCCCACCAGTGAGATCCTGGCTTCCTTGAAGTCAATGGAAGTTTTGCCACTGACTCCAATGGAGCTTGGATTTCACCCCACATGAGTTTTTTCACTGTCTCCAGTGGACTTTGGATCAAGACCTTAATCAGCTCCTGTTTTGTTTCTTCCAATTTCACATTGCACAGAACATGCTTGGTGGCTCAATTATTCTTCAAGTCAGGGAAACTTTCTAAAGGACAAAGAAATCCAGTCAAAACCCTTGCATTAGGTTAACAATCACACCCCTCTCTTCTTTAAGAAATGTAACTACTTTAACCTGCTGTCTAAGATCACACTTTCATTAACACAATGCAAACTGCTCAGCAATGGCATCTAGTGATGCTGAAAGGTTCCATATACGAGTTCCATTCCTCTAGAGCAGGGGTGTCAAACTCGCTGATGGTGACGGGCCAAATTCTCATACACTGCACTTCACAGGGGCCATGCAATACCCTCCGCTGTAAGGACCAGGGCGAAGAAAAGTGTTCCCCAGATTGAAATGCAACTGGTAGAGCCACGTGGTCGTCGAGCACTGGTGCTGATGTATGAGCAAAGGAGATTTGTCTTAGGAACATGCAAACAACAGGTTGACAACATCGTTCTTCATACTTGCACTGGCCAAGTCCACAAGGATTGCAAGGTGAAGGCTAGATGTTCCGTCTCACCAGCACTGAGAACAAGGTAACAGTCCCCGACCTAGACAATTCATCAACAGTCAGGGGAATAAGTGCCAGTAGGAAGGAACAAACAGAATTATGCCAGCCTGCTCTCCTTCTGCCGCAGTCTTAGTCCAACCCTCTTGGCATGGATTCAGCTCAGGCACTTCTACCTCAAACACTTCTACCTTTGAGGAGCATTTGGCACAGCCTGGAGTTGGGGACGGTGCAGAGCTGTATCTCCCAATGGGGAGTTCCGGAAGGGATTGTGTCTTTAAATGCAGCCTGCTGCTCCCCTCCCCATCAGCACGCCCAGTCATTGCAGAGGAGGGGCACAGGCCATTCCAGGGGTGTCCAGAGAAAGCAGTCCCTACATCCTCTCTCCCCACCCCACACATAACCAGATAAGAATCAGGGACAAGACAGGCCCTTTTCGCTAGCCTGTACGTTCACCATCCACTTTGTTTTACCAGTAGTGGCTGTTATGCTCCTTGGTGCTTTCAGGAGAGAGTCAACTACAATATTATGAAAGGTGTTAGCAGAGAAATAGCTGGCATTCGAATGAATGTGGGGATGTGCATGTGTGTGTACTAACATTTCCCATCCGTGAATTGAAGGGGCAGGAGAACGACGACTTTCTCGTAGAGTCTTTCTCCCAAGAGTTAGAAGTTTGTTGAACGGGTTTTAACACACACAAAGCTTTACAGAGTCTGACCAAAAATTCCTTCCCTTGCCAATTGGCCATATCTCAGTGTCTTAGGATGTCATAATTCTACCAATTCTCCAGTCTCCTAAAAAGCCCTCGAACAAAAACACAGAAGAAAAGCCCTAACATTTCTCATGTAAGACAACAAGCAGGAAAGAAAAGAAGATCTTTCAGACACTTTAAATGCTCATAAAACAGCAAAAAAGGGCCCATATGCATTTCCCCTGCCCACTTTCCTTTGCAGCGAACATCTCTTTAGCAAGCAATAAAAGTAACCAAAACAGCTATGTTGTTGGCTCTTCATCCCACACAGAACTTCAATGCACTCTCTCACTACACTGAATGAGCAGTAGGTTTGATGCACTACAGCCTCCATTTTATTGCTCTCAGAGGCAAGAGATGAGCTCCTTCAAATACACCCTCCATCTTTCATTAACATTCCTGACATCTGCCTGGCAGAGACAGAGACTACGAGCAAGTTACAAAACAACAGAATAAAGCATGAAGTGCTTTCTGTACAGCTAACAACTGCAGCTCCTAAATGGATCACCATAAAAAAAAGTCGATTCCCTCAGTGCCACTCCTTGCAACCCGTGCTAAATTGATACTTCAGAAATCCAGCAGATTATTTTACCTCTCCAACCTTTCACTCAAACCACATTAAAATTGCAGCACCCTGCTGTCAGAATGTATGACGGCAAACGATCAGTTCTGAAGAAATATATGAAAATCAAAGAGCTAAACTTGAAGATTAGGTGCGCACACACACACAAAACCAGTTAAAGTAAATAAATGACCCCAAAGCCTTATTTGTTGAGATGCACAATTCCACCCCAGCAATAGAAATCGGCCTGAATGCACCAGATAAAAACCTCATGAGTTAGAGCCTAGATCACACACTAGTACAAGAAGAAACTGTATTTATGGAGCAGTTTTGCTTCTGCTTATTCATGAGGAACTCTGAAATGCCTGTCCTCCATCTGTCACACGTACTTATCTGACATCAAATAAGAACTGCATCAAATGCAGAAGGAAGTGGGGTGACCTTGCTTGTATTTGTTCTGCAGGACAAAATGATCAGGTCATGATGTGACAAATAGAAATATGCAAAACATTCATCTTGAACCCTTCTCGCTCTCCCCACCAGTTTTGCTGAGGTTAATTAACCGGTTTTGAGAATGCCTGGGCCAAGTTCTGGTTTTGATTAGAAACTGTGGCAATCACTGGGCAGGCTATGTGGTTGAAGAATTAAAGCATGTGCCCAAAAGTCAGAAAATCTATGGTCTAGTCCTAACTCATCCATAACATATTGGGTGACCTTAGGCTGGTCACTTAACTCTGTGTCTTAGTTTCTCTCTGTAAAATGGGGTTAATATGTACCTACCTTTGCAAAGCACATCAAGATCTTTGAGTGAAAAGCACTATATGAAACATTGTGCTTTGCACAATGCTATATATTAGCACAAAACTAAAGTACATGCACATGAACTAAACTGGACTCTCTGTGAATTGGCAGATGTTTATTGGCTAAAAGTGTCACTGTTGCAACTATTCCAGAGGGGTAGCCATGTTAGTCTGTATACAGCAAAAACAACGAGAGTTCTATGGCACTTTAAAGACTAACCAATTTAATTTTTGTAGGCATAAGCTTTCGTGAGACTCAGCTCACATTCTACCTCTGCATCTGACGAAGTGAGTCTTTAAAGTGCCATAGAACTCTTGTTGTTTTTGTTGCAACTATAATGTTCTAGCTTGAACCTGTGTTTCATTAATTTTTTTGGTGACAGAACTTTATGGAAGAGCAACTTGAGATCTTCTGGAGAGCACTGGGCTGGCTTCTAAGCTGATTAGACAGCCATTGAGATCTCATGCTTTCTTTCTTCAATAAAAATAAAGCAATTTCTCAAAAAAAATAATACCAAACCCGGTTGAGTTTCTTCAATACCCACCAAACAAGCTTTGCTTCACTATCTTCTTCAATAAGAGTGAAAAGCAAAACAAACAAAAACAAAACCCATTAATTCTGAAACATTTCAAAGATCTAGTACATGGGTTCATTATAATAACTGGGGCATCACAAGATTCTCTGAAGTATGTAGCTAGGTAGGACTCTCATTAGCAAATTAGAGGTCAGGTTTCCTTTCTTTAATTTGCGCTCTTTTTCACTCGTTGTTTAATAAAATAATCCTTAACATATTTGAAACCAAAATCTATTTCCTCATCATGTTTCTTCATATTGTGCATGCACGCAGGCACATGGGCTTCCTGTTGCAGTGGAGATTGACATTGATTTTGTTTTGGAAAAATCTTATTTGAACTCTGTTGTGAGAAAAAAGAACACATAAAAATGATATGGCTCTGAAAGCAGACACAAGAAAAAAAGTGGTTAGCTAGGGTCCACAATGCTCTTCAAAGATCCTGCAAGCGCTTTTCATTAGTACATGTTAACAGAGGGAAAGTTATTGTGAAGCCCTTATAATTGATTTCCAAATATAGGACTTGATTCAGCATGGTACTTAAATATGTACCTCATTGGCTTCAATGGGACTAAACACATGCTTAAGGTTCGGCATGTGCTTAAGTACCTTGCTGAATCAGGACCATAGACAACGGGCTAGATTCTGCTCTCACTTATGCTGATGCAATGCATTCAGAGAAAAAAAGTGAGTGATTCCAGCTGTATAAAAGGTATAAATGAGATCAGAATCTGGCCCAGCGTTTTTAAAGCACATCTCATGTTCAGCCACATGTACCTTTCAAGAATGCAACGTAAAAGTCTTGTTGCTGTAATAACATCAGAGGTGTACTTCACTCCTTTCAGGCAGGACTGTTGACCTGCCTTGCCAGCTTTATATAGCATTCGATCTGCCATCACCAGGTCTAATGCACATACCAGCTTGACAAACACATGAGATAGCAACAGCTGAATCTGGCAAGGCAGAACAACACAGAGCCCCTCGAGTAAAAATACACTGCACCGTGGCCTATGTTTGTCTGCAGTGGCTCCAAAAGCGAGAGATGGTTCTAAAGAGAGAGCAGTTCTATCTTTAGAATGTTTTCCTTCACACAAATGCCAGGGAGGGGGAAGGCGCTACTGCCGAAAGAGATTTGTTTTGAGGAGTTGTTTTTTTACGCCAGTGGCAGTCCCGCTGCATATCATTGTGGGGATGTCGGTTTACTGGATGGCATGTCCAGAGAGCTCTTTCTTATTTTACACCAGCCGTTCCCAAACCCTACCACGTTGTGCACCACCAACATAAAACGCCACCACCTGTAGTACCACCATCAGTTTTTTATAAACAGACTACATATGAAAACTGTCTTAAAACCTAACTGTTGTTAAAACACATTGTATCAATAGCATAGCTATGTCTAGAAAAAGCTGTAGTCTTTCAAAATGTTAATAAATGCATTCATTATCAACTTACCTCACGTGGGAGAGGGATGGGGCTAGGAGGTGGGGGAGGCCGCCGCGCTGCTTGGGGCAGGAGCGGCTCCTGGCCAGGGCCCACATGGGAGAGGAGCGGGGGGAAAGAATGGATCTGGGAGGGGGAGCGGCTGCCATGATGCTTAGGGATGGGGCCAGTTCTGGAACGGCTCCTGGCCAGCCGCTGTAAGTGTATCTGGGGGGAGGGGAGGGAGGAAGAGGGGGACAGAACAGCCAGGTCGCCCTGGGCACTGAGGGCTGCTGCGCTCTGCCCCTGCACAGCCAAGTGCCACTGGAGACTCTGGGGCCAGCCCCCCAGCTGCACAGAGATATTGGAGCCGCGTCCACATTCCTGAATATTGGAGGGGATGAACTGGGCCTCAGGTCAGAAGAACTTGCTGAGGATTAAAACCGGGACAACGATATTTTAGCCTGGAAGTGATTTCTCTGTAACTTTAGTCAATAAACATAACTATGTAGATAGCCTCTCTTCCCCATTAGCAGGTGTTAGTGGATACTTGTTGGCTTCAGTCACCACTGTTCAGCTCTAAAATGAGAGCTTTAGAAGTCAGAGACAAAATCCCATTAGAGACTCAATCAACATCTCTGAATGGCCTTCAAACGTTTTAAGGATAAACTCAGAGTTTTCTCTTTCAAATGAGTGCTCTTGGTTGAACACACGGAGCTTTTCAACGTATCTGTGGTCAACTCATTGGTGGCCCAAAATTATTAAAGGGAGAGACTTTCAAAAGTGCCTGTGTGATTTTGGAGCACAAATCCCAAGGAAAATTAATGGGACTTGGATTCCTATGTCAACTGAGGAAGCCCATCGTAGGCATTTAACGAAAAGGTTTTAATTGATATGATACTTACATTTCAACGCTGACTATCGGGCATGCACTGCTTTCCATCAGGATTATCCTACATCCCTCAGGGGCTTTTAAGAATTCCAGACTAAGTCTACGGGATCTATAAAAAGATGAACACCACATATGAGGCTTTACATCTTTAAAACACTGTACAAATAACTATTCATAATCCTCACACCACCCCTGTGAAGTATGTCAGTATCATTACCTTCCAAAGGGAGACAAACAGATGTTAAGTGACAAGCTCAAGGTCACACACCAACTCTTTTGCAGAGATGAGTTAAAATGCAAGCTTCAGTTTCTATGCTTATATAAAAGGAAGCAAAATACATATTGCCATGTCACCTGACTCCAGTCTCTTTCCTGAGTTAACAGATTTGGAGAGTGTGTGTGGGGCTAGGAGAATTCCCCTCTTTCAAAAAGAAATATGCCCTACAGTACAGAGCCATCACACAACAGATAGCAAGGCATCTTTTAAACTGGCAACAGAGCTGAGTTGCTATGTTCCATTTATAATGAGTTTTAGACAATATGACATTAAGTATCAGGCAGACAAAAGGAAAGGAAGATAATACCATCTGCCGTCATGGTAACAAAGGTAGAATGTGCTTTCAATGCCTTTGCATAAAAACCTTTGTAAAATGTCCTCCCTGTTGCATCAGGGAATCATTCCATGGACATTCCCTGGCTTCTGTTTTAGGAGTTGCTTTTGTGCTCACCCACTACCATATCAATAAATAAAATAATCAGAGGGGCTGGAGAAGCGGTGGGGCAACCACAGAGGACTCAATATGCCCAGCTCCAGTGTGGATTATTGTTCTTATGAGCAGAAGGTAAGAAGTGATTAACAGGACAGTGACATAATCCTAGATCAATGGGAGTGCTGCTGCACAGCCACTAAACTGCTTCTGCCTACTGGCAGGAGTAAGGCCTTAGAGGGGAAAAGTAGCTAAATGCCTCTTTAGCATGAAGAGAATTATGAAGAGTCCGCCCCTTTCTGCCTCATATGCAGCCCATCTTTCAACCTGGCAGCCCTCAAGGATCATAGTGAAACTGGTTCAGTAGATCACACCCATCTGCCCACATATAAAAGTGACGAAAGGTCCAAAGTCACCAGATTTTTTTAAATATTTTAATATATTTTTTTTTTTTGGTTAAACATCATGGAATCAGTGACAAAAACGCAGCCTGGTTCTTAATGAACAAACACAGCTCACTCACTGCAAGGGACTGCAGTGAGTGTGCTAATTATACTGCTGGCCAAGGCCAGTGCAAATGTGCAAAACACACTGGTCCAGGAGCAGAGAGCACTTACCACAGCAGGCTGCACAGTCTGTCAGGAGAGAAAGAAGCAAATGATTCCAAAGGAAAGGAACTGAGAGAGGAGTGAGCTTTTTGAAACCATTACAAGGTGCAATACAGGATGCTGACTTTGATGTACAAAGATCTCAGTGGGTTGGGTCCTGGATCTCTAGCAGAGCCACCTCTTTCCTTCCCCTTTATTGCAGAATAGAGCATTCTCAACGGAGGGCCCTAGAGTCTGGAACAAGCATCCCTCACTGGTCAGACAGCCTGAATTTGACAACCTATCTAATATGCTGCAAGACCCATAACTTGTCTCAGGCTTACCTGAGTGGGGAGGGCGAGAGAGAAGAAACTGCAGTGCGGCAGAGGCTATGGGTGGGAACTGAGGGTTGAGTTGACCTGGGTGTAATTTTTTGGGGAGGGGGGAATTTTTGTCTTTGACTGTTTACTGAACATGATTGTTTTCATGCTAGATAGTGTACATGCCCCCAGACACACATCGTGTACCTTCAATTTCAGTGAGCTGAAAGAAATTGTGATATACAGCCACATTTTCAGAGAAAAGAAAGATCTTGCCATCATTATAGATAGTTCTCTGAAAACATCTGCTCAATGTGCAGTGGCAGACAAAAAAGCTAACAGAATGTTAGGAACCATTAGGAAAGGGATAGATAAGAAGACAGTAAACATGTCACTATATAAATCCATGGTACGCTCATACCTTGAATAGTGCATGCAGTTCTGATCACCCCATCTCAAAAAAGATATATTAGAAATGGAAAAGGTACAGAGGAGGGCAACAGAAATGATTAGGAATGGAACAACTTCCACATGAGGAGAGATTAAAAAGACTGGGACTTTTCAGCTTGGAAAAGAGACAGCTATTATCTACTATCTTTGAAAGCTCGTGGCAATTGGGGGAGGTCCCTGATGACTGGAAAAAAGCAAATATAGTGCCCATCTTCAAGAAAGGGAGGGAAGAGGATCCAGGGAACTACACACCGGTCAGCCTCACCTCAATTTGTGGAAAAATCATTGAGCAGGTCCTCCAGGAATCTGTTTTAAGGCACTTGGAAGAGAGGAAGGTGATCAGGAACAGTCAACATGGATTCACCAAGGGAAAGTCATGCCTGACCAACCTGATTGCTTTCTATGAAGAGGTGACTGGCTCTGTGGATGTGGGGAAAGCGGTGGACATGATATACCTTGACTTTAGCAAAGCTTTTGATACGGTCTCTCACAGTATTCTTATCAGCAAGTTAAAAAAGTATGGGTTGGATGAATGGACTATAAAATGGATAGAGAACTGGCTAGAGCATAGGGCTCAACGAGTAGTGATCAATGGCTCCATATCTAGCTGGCAGCCGGTCACAAGCGGAGTGCCCCAGGGGTCGGTGCTGGGGCTGGTTTTGTTCAACATCTTCATTAATGATCTGGAGGATGGGGTAGATTGCACCCTCAGGAAGTTTGCTGATGACACTAAGCTAGGGGGAGTGGTAGATACCCTGGAAGATAGGGATAGGATACAGAAGGACCTAAACAAACTGGAGGATTGGGCCAAAAGAAATCTGATGACGTTCAACAAGGACAAGTGCAGAGTCCTGCACTTTGGACGGAAGAATCCCATACACAGCTACGGACTGGGGACCGAGGAGCTAGGCAGCAGTTCTGCAGAAAAGGACCTGGGGGTTACAGTGGATAAGAAGCTGGATATGAGTCAGCAGTATGCCCTGGTTGCCAAGAAGGCTAATAGCATATTGGGTTGCATTAGGAGGGGCATTGCCAGCAGATCGTGGGAAGTGATTATTCCCCTTTATTTGGCATTTGTGAGGCTGCATTTGGAGTATTGTGTCCAGTTTTGGGCCCCCCACTACAAAAAGGATGTGAAGAAGTTGGAGAGAGTCCAGCGGAGGGCAACAAAAATGATTAGGGGGCTGGAGCACAAGACGTATGAGGAGAGGCTGAGGGAACTAGGCTTGTTTAGTCTGCAGAAGAGAAGAATGAGGGGAGATTTGATAGTGGCCTTTAACTACCTGAAAGGGCATTCCAGGGAGGATGGAGCTAGGCTGTTCTCAGTGGTGGCAGATGACAGAACAAGGAACAACGGTCTCAAGTTGCAGTGGGGGAGATCTAGGTTGGACATTAGGAAAAAGTTTTTCAGTAGGAGGGTGGTGAAGCACTAGAATAGGTTACCTAGAGAGGTGGTGGAATCTCCATCTTTAGAGGTTTTTAAGCTGCAGCTTGACAAAACCCTTGCTGGGATTATTTAGCTGAGGTTAGTCCTGCTTTGAGCAGCGGGTTGAACTAGATCAGCGGTTTTCAACCTTTTTTTCCCGAGTACCACTCGGGCCAGGTACAGTCAGGTCAAGTACCACTTGACCCGACTGTACCCGACCCGAGTACCACTCGGGAAAAAAAAGGGAGGGGACTTGCGGTGGGGTTTCGTGGCGGCGGCGGCAGGGATTTCCAGCGGGGTTTCGCGGCAGCGGGGAGAGACGGGCGGCGGAGTTTCGCGGCGGAAACAATACCAGCCGCCGAAACCCTTCCGCCGTTTCCCCATTTTCGGCGGCAGAGTTTTGCAAGAGTGGGTGGGAGGACCCGTCCAGCGGCGGTGGATTCAGCGCCGCGCGTACCACCCAGCCCTCCGGTAAGTACCACCGGTGGTACGCGTACAACCGGTTGAGAACCGCTGGACTAGATGATGTCCTGAGGTCCCTTCCAACTCTATGATTCTATGAACTAAGGAGGGGTATGACGGAGGTCTATAAAATCATGACTGGTGTGGAGAAAGTGAATAAGGAGTGTAATTTACTCCTTCACATAACAGAAGAACCAGGGATCACCCATTGAAATTAATAGGCAGCAAGTTTAAAACAAACAAAAGGAAGAACTTCTTCACATAGTGCAATCAACCTGTGGAATTGGTTTGCCAGGGGATGTTGTGAAAGCCAAAATTATAACTGGGTTCAAAAAAGAATGATAAGTTCATGGAGCGTAGGTCCATCAATGGCCAGGGATGCAATCCCATGCTCTGAGCATCCTTAAGCCTCTGAGTGCCAGATGCTGGGACTGGACAACAGGGGATGGATCACTTGATGATTGCCCTGTTTTGTTCATTCCCTGTGAAGCATCTGGCAGAAGACAGGATACTGGGCTAGATACCCTATTGGTCTGACCCAGTATGGCCATTCTTATGTTCTTTCAGAAGCTTCCCTAATTGTGTGTGCTCATGTTGACGCATCTTGTGCCTGATTTTCAGAGATGCTGAAAATTGGATGCGGCCAGTCTTTTCAATGTCTCTGAGAATAAGGCACAAGGTGGCTCACGTTGGACAAACACATTTAGGGAACACTTGTGAAAACGTCAACCTCAGTATCTTCCACACAGCCATCTTCTTGCTAAATATTTGACTGTCACCTTGAATTAGGAAGCAATTAGATAAACTGATACTAAAGAAATGACATGGACAAGAAGAGGAGAAAACAGATTATCATGGATTTCTTCACTGCTCTAGCGGACTAAAGCTCTGACACGTGTAATCAGCATTTGTCATCTGTTTGCAGTGTGCCTGGAAAGGTGCCGAGCTGACAGCCCTGGAGACGGGAATCCTCTCTACAGCAAGAGTAGCAGGCAGCTGTGCAAGCTTCCCCATCAGTGTGCTCTACCTCACCGTGGATGAGCAAACAGTCCAGCCTTCATTCCCTTCCTGCAAGTTCCTGGGCTTCTCTGCAGACACTGACAACAAGGGTGGCAAGTCGTGGTAATGATTGATGGGATAGAGACAGCAGTCCACCGGGGACTGGACTGAGACCATCCAATTAATTTCAGCTAGGCCAATACCTCTCAGTAATACCTCTCCATCACTATTAACCTGGGCCCCAGTCCTGCAATTGGATCCAGGCGGGCAGACCCCTGCTCCTCTGCAGACCCCCCAATTGGCTTCAGCAGGACTCCAGTTGATTGTAAGAGTCTGCTCACGTGACTCAGGGCGCTGGTTTGGGGCTCTCAAGAATAGATGAGCCTAGAAATAAAGAGCTGTGCATGAGCCCTCCAGTTCCAACACACTTGATGGATTTCTTTGCCATAATGAGGTCTCAATCAGCTCACACAGTTTTCACAGCAGGACTCAGCCAGATTAGGGATTTAGGGCAGGACAGATTCCCTCTCTAAGTGCCTCTGCCCATGGCTCGTTCTGCCTGACAAAAGCACAACATTGGCACAGCAGCTGCAACTTTGTTCCTCTCTCACACACACTAATGCTGAGGGCAGGAAAAAAAATACTTCCTTCTCACAAGTAGGGATCTCATTGGGAGCAGCAGATTTCCAAAGCCAAAAGATTGAGCTGGCCAGAGAGGCGGTGCTGTGATACGCAAAGGCTAGTGACTGTCTCTCACACAAACAGCCAATAATTTTCTGCTTCTCGCCAGCAATAGGAGGCGAATGTTCACAAGAGCTTCAAGACGAGTGTCTGGAGCCATTGAAGTGCCACGTCAGATGACCCCTTTCAGAAGCGGAGAGTTATTAACTCTGGTATCCTGGTCAAAACAACACTCCAATATTTTGGCTACCCTATATTCCCTCCTCAGTTTCAGTTGGGTACAGTATCCTTCATTTGTCCCAACTATTATATGCATGCAATGATGCGCGCTGTTCAAAACCTGCAGTTTACTACACCTAGCCAGGATGCATTTTAGTGGGGAGCAAAGATCTCTATATCCCTTGATGCTGAGATGCCACAGTGATGTGTCACCTTATAAACCCATGGTTTAGGTAGATTGTCTTACCCACAGGAGCGCTGGGAGCCATTTGTTAACATATATAAAAATTGGTTTGGGAATCCCAGGTGAAATATGCTACATGCAAGAATATTGGATTACTGCCTCCACACTGCAGCCAGTGTGGTTTGCTAAGCCTGAATTTTGTCATGTTCAAATCAACAGCATTGATCAGCAAATCAGTCCGACGACATTCCAAAGTGTCATGGATTTTATATTTTATTATTCATTTAAAACAACATTTTTCACTTCCTTTGCACTTTTTAATCTAAGAACCTCAAAAATATTTCCAAACATTATTGAATTAAGCCTCACAACAACCCTGTGAGACACATTGCTTACACACACACACAACCACTGGAACTATACAAGTATAGTTAATATGGTACAACCGTCCCATCCAATGGAGATACAGGAATAGGCTGTGCCAGTATAAGGCACCTTTATAACTGCATTCACAGTAGGGCTTATATCACTTAACTATTTTGGTTACCAAAAAAGTCGCACCTTTAGCTGAAATAGTTAAATTGGTACAAACCCTGTGTGTAGATCAAGCTTAGGTCATTGGTCCCATTTTACAAAAGGAAAAACTGAAGCAAAAAGGTGCTTCATGGTTACCTGAGAACCGGAAACAGAAGCTAGATCTCCTGTGTGTTAGCCCAGAAAAATAAAATTACCTTCTCATAGTGCGAAATAATGAGCAGGCTCAGTGGGAAGTAACTGCAGGGAGACTGAAGAAATGAGCAGAGAAAAAAAAAAAAAAAGGGTAAAGAAGTGTGTGTACGTATCTCAGCACACATACATACCATATGGACGACCATCCCCTTGGGCCAGCCAAGCTCTTGGAGAGCTCATCTAGTTCCGGTACATAGTGCAGACTTCCCTGTAGAGTTATTTTTTTAATTGAAGGCTGAAGCTGTCTTTTTGGGGGGGTGAAGAGGGAACAGATTTAAATTAGAGGGGAAATGAGTAGGAGTGGAGAGGTTATTTTGTCTCTATTTGACACTGGTACAATTGCTGCTGGAATACTGTGTCCAGTTCTTGTGTCCACAGTTCAAGAAGGATGTTGATAAATTGGAGAGGGTTCAGAGAAAAGCCATAGGAATAATTAAAGGATCAGAAAAAACATACCTAATAGTGGCAGACTCAAGGAACTCAATCTGTTTATCTTAACAAAGAGAAGGTTAAAGGATGACTGAATCACCAATTATAAGTATCTACAGGGGGAACACATATTTAATAGTGGGATCTTCAGTCTAGCAGACAAAGATCCAACATGGTCCATTGGCTGGAAGCTAGATAAAAATTTATGCCTTATTTCCAGTCTGAATTTATCAGCGCGAGTACTTAATCATTGGAACAATTTACCAAGGATTGTGGTGGAGGTTCCATCACGGACACTTTTTTAAATGAAGACTGAATGTTTTTCCTAAAAGATCTGCTCTAGGAATCCTTCTCGGGAAGTTCTATGGCCCGTGCTATGCAGGGGGTCAGATGAGATGATCACAGTGGTCCTTTCTGGCCTTGGAAACTATAAAGGTTCATAAACTAGTTTCACAGGTAAACTCAAAAACTAGTTTGCAAAATCTCAAAGTTTGCTCCTCCTCAAGAGTAATCCAGGCATCTGTAAATCTGACTCTATGTAATGGGGTGTCCATCCCATACAAGGCCTGAAGGGGTTACAGTGGCTAGGTGAGCCAAATAACTGCCTAGGTTGCACCTGGAGGAGGAGCCAGGGCAGGAGGAGGATGAAGCTCAACTGGAAAGGAACCGGAGAGGCCAGTAGCTGAGAGCAGAAGGAGGTTGCATTCACACTCTGGGTGCAACAAAGTAGGAAGTAACACAGGGATATAGCCATAAGGTTCAGGACTGTGCAGACCTTGACTGCTTGCTTGTAGGGTGCCTGGGCTGGAACCAAGTGTAGAGGTCGGGCAGGGTTCCCCTAGCAGCTGCTGGGGAAGTGGCACCATAAAGAGGCAGAGAAAGAGAAGACTGCCTGGGACAGTGGGTCCTGAGAGACTTTGACAAATGCACCACCCCAGAAGGGGAAAACGACAGTGACCTGTCTAGAGGGCCAAGCCATGAAGTGGGAGCAGTCAAGTCCTGAGAGAGTGAGACAGAAGAAGATGGAGCGAGCAACCACAGGAAGGGGCATTGGACTGGTAGAGCTAATCCCCAGACGTGGCCAGAAGGAGGTGCTCCAGCAGTGAGTGAGTGCCCTGTGACACCCTCCTAACTCTTGGAAGAGACTCTGTTCCAATTTAACAGCAAGTAATGAATAAGATTCAAATTCAGGCCTATCTATTTTTTTTTTCCCCTCTTAAATCAGCTTTACTAAAGCTTTAGGAAGGATTAGATTAAGCTTGGAAAACATTTATTTCCATAGTGCTTGCTTTGTTTGTTTAAATACATTCTGATGGTAAAACAGATCATTTTGTTTGCAGTGTAAACAGGCTTATAAAAATTATGCTGGTAGCTGGGCTGCTGTTGATGTTCTAACTGCAACCCACAGTAGTGATAAGGCAGGCCAGTAGGTTGTAGCTTTAGAAACATCCTGCAAAACAGCACAGTTAGGCTGCTATTAGGATAAAACAATAACTAGCATCCATATACGAAGCTGCAGTTTTGTTCTCTATCCATTTTTATTTGTCTTTCCGATTGTCTAAATGACTATGATTAACATACGTAAACAGTTGGGAAAAAATCAATTCAACAAACTAAACTGACGAGATGAAATCATTAGGCACAAACATCTAAAAGTCACTATTATGATTATTAATTACAGTGGTTCTCAATCTTTTCCGTACTGTGACCTCATGTTACAATCCCATAAACCTTGCTCATTACCCCCAAGGGGAGTGCCTATGGTTTGTAATTTGTAATTGAGTAGCCCTAAAGGCCCCCACCAGAAGCTAGCCATCACCGTGCTAGGCACTGTACAAACAGAATGAGAGAGTCCCTGCCCTGAAACACTTAGGATCTCAGTAGACAAGATATTTTAAGGGGTTCAGCGGGTGATGCATGTTTACCGGCAATGGAAGGGAAAATTGAACATGAGGCAGAAAAAGAAGATCTAGGATGGAAATGGGGCATCCTGCGTGGCTCAAAAGCAATATATCCTCAGAGAGATTAGCAGGGGACAGTACAGAATGGGCTACCATGGCTGCCAACCTCCAGTGTGGAGAAGCCACATAAGACAACAAAGGGTGAGGGAGAAAACAGGGGCCGAGAGAGGGGAAGTAACTTGCCCAAGCATTACAGCAGAGCAGCAGCTGAGCAGTCTCCTGAGTGAGTTCAGAGCCCTATCCACCTGAGCATGTTGCCTTCCCAAACAATCTACAATCTTATCAATGGAAAGACATCATAAAAGTAATGGCACTAAGTGACCATAAGTCTTTATATAAGCACAAAATATGTTTAAAATGAATTAAGATGAAAATCGGAAGCAGTTAGAACATCCATGTGTTGGAAGATACTAATCACAAAAGCCATATGCTGACACCGTCACTGATGCATTGCTCCAGGAGTGGTCCCTTAAAGGAAGAAATGAAATTATCCATGAATTTAAGTTTCAATGAAACCTTGAAAAGAGAAGAGTCCTAAACCCTTGTGAAATACCAGGTGTTTTGTACAAAGTTTCCCTCAATACATGCTATTGCCCATATCAAACACAGCTAATGGGCTGATTAACTGCATGCTGTAATCACAACTCCATTGTAAAACTCAGGTAAATCCTGTTCCAGACTACGCTGATTGTATCTAAGGTATCTAACACTCTGAGTACGAATGTTCTTTCTTTGCTCAATATTTTTTAGTGCTTCATCTGCCTTGAATTGGGAATTGCAAGCACTTTGATAAATGAACTGAGATGTGGCTTAACTTCCCTATAGCTCAGTATCTACTGCTGAAACGAGTGAGATTTCTCACAGCATTATTTACTTCATCACAGCTAAAACTGTTAAGTCTTCTACGGCATCACTGCACTAGGAGGAATGTCCCACCCCCGCCCCCAGCACTGGAAAGGGCCCACTGGTTCCAGAGCTCTGCTAGGCCAGGGCACCAATGCTAATTAGCAATGGACCCAAATGGTAAAGTCTGAATTTGGTTACAAACAAACCCCAAAAATATGGATCAGGGATTTTAGTTCAAGACCATTGCTCATCCAACAAGATGTGGGCTAGACCCCTTCATTGTTAACAGCCTCTGTGGGAGGTGCTTGGAAGAAGCAATACTAGTTCTGTCTATGAGTTGTCAGTCTCAATGCGCTTTAATTTTTATTCCTTACTGAAAAGGTGGTTTGGCTTTTGGTCCTGAAAGGCTGACAGAGGAGCTTCCCAGCTCTACTGAAATGGTTGGTTTATTTGGCAAGAGGAAGAACTTGGAATTCCCAGCCCTCCACACAAAATCAACTCCAAACCCCAGAAAAAAATACAACTGAGTATCCCAACTAGACCCACTAAAAGCCCTGCCTTGCAGTCATCAGGGAAGCATGAGGGTACGTTGGTCAGCCTTCCTGGAGAGTTAGATGTTGCTCAGACTAATTTATTACGTTACAATATGCTGAACACAGCTGTGGGGTAGGGTAGAAAATTATTAAAGCCATCAGTGCCAAGTCTTTGTGATATGCTAAAGCTAAAAGCTTTTGGGTCCTGGCTTTTGCCCTCCCTCTCCCACTCCTCCCCAAAACCAGTGCCCTCTCTATTCATCTGCTATCCCTGCCACAAACACACCCATTAAAGCAGCAAACTTGTACTGAAACCTCTAGCCACTAGAAGGCAAAATTGTTACAATGCTATTTAAATTCTCCAGTGAAGCCCTCCCCTGCCACGTTAACAGTAAAACCTGTATTAACATGGCACTATGTTGTGGGTCCTCTGCACTGGCTCCGTATAGGCAGGTGCAGAGAAAGCCGTTGGGGACAACTGATGAGGCAGGACCACAGGATATGCCATTAGGTGGATCAGGTGGCCCAAGCTCTCCACATACATAAGGTGCATTAGGGCAGCAGCCACTATTCCAGGACTTTGGCTGGAATTGCAGCCTCAGAGGTGGTGTGGTGAAGCCCCAATGCCTGCCCCACATCTAGGTCGGATGTATGTGTTGATTCTGCTCCCCTGCCCTAGTGCCCTACACAAAGCACCATTTCTTGGGATTTCTGACGGTGGGGCAATTTTATCCAAGTTCAAATGGTATCCTCTCACAATTAAACACTGAGTGGGGAGTCTGAATGGTTCACAGGCTTTAGAATGGGATAAGAAGCCAGCTTTTCACTGCTGGACACTGATTTGGAACCAGTTAGGATTGCTAGTGACAAGTTATTCCCAGCTGATAGGTTCAGAGACTTATGGCACATCATAGTAGCCACTACCATCACTGCTGAGTGGCTAATGGATTAAATTGGGCTGGAAACAGGCCAACTTCACTACTGGCATCTTGGGTGCAAGTCCTTCGAAGTAGATGGATTAAACACTTGTAAGGATAATGAGAATATCTATATAATTACATTAAATCAAATTTTTAAAATGTGTGAATGATATAAACTGTCATGCTTCAGTGCATAAAGTAATGGTGAACTGATGGGGGCAGGAAGAAACTGCCTCTAAAGGCAGCTTACTCCATAATTGTCCATGAGAGGTTCTTGTACTTATCTCTGCAGCCCTTGGGAACTGACCCGTGCCTGAGACAGGATCTGGGACTAGATGAACAAATGGTCTGATTCTGCAAGGCAAATTTCTATGAGTAGCAGCCATTTATATCAGAGCTGACACTGGCTTTCTGTCTCTCCACATCTGGATTGAAGTACAGGGGGAAAATGTGTGGGAGCCTCTGCTGCTGCTGCATCTCCTACTCTGATGAAGGACGTAGAGCAGTAGAAAGCTATATGCCCTTTCACCAGCACTATGCTCACTTTAAAGGCAATGTTATTAAAAGGAAAGGAAATCATTCTTCTCGTCTAGACTTTCTCCATATTGCTCCTTTACTTCTGACCCCACATATAATAGATTATCCTCTGTCCAGAAGACAATTTCCATTTTATAGCTGAGTATAAATGAATGCCACTGAGTGTTCTACCCTTGCAGGGTGTTTCGTACTGTGCTCGGTCTTAAAAAAACAAACAAAAACCTCCCCCAGTACTTCCCTAGGTGCTTTATGGGCCTCTCTCTTGCTATTACAGTACTCAGTAACAGGAAAATTGCTTTTTTCATTAGAATTCTAGTGCTCTCTGCAAGAATGATTTTGAGGTTGATCACAGAAGGAGCACATAAACCGTCAAACAGCTGTTCAAAGAATAAGTCTATTGAAGAATTACTTACCACATACTAAACTATTATCTAGACAGAAACACAGGAGAGATTTCTTAAGTTAATATGCAGCAAAGAAATAAAGTTAAAGTCCAAGAGGGTAACTGAGTGCTTAGATACAATGGCGGTGTTAGAAAAGCTAGGTTCGAATCCAGGTTTGACACCAACTTGCTCTATAGTTTTGGGCAAGTCGTATCACTTTCTTGTGCCTCCAATTTCCCCATATCTCCGCTGGTGAGGTCATTTACGTCCCTACTTCACAAAGGTGCTGCAAAACTTAATCCTAATGTTTGTAAATTTCTTTGAGCTCCTTGAGTAGAAGGCAGTGCTGTAAACAAAACCTCCAGTACAACAGAAGGTACCTAACAAAAGAGGAAATTTGGAGGACTGTTCTACTTGTTAAATTAGGGGCTTGGGACTCCTGGGTTCTGTTTTCAGCTCTACACCTGATGCATATACGCTTGAGCAAGTCAAAATTTCTGTGCCTCAGTGACACAGGCATACTGGAATCAAACACAACACCCCAAAATGTTAAGAGGCATAATTAATGATTGAAGACTGATCCAGGAACCTTAGAAGACAGACAGTACAAGTGCACAGTATTACTAATCTATTTTCGGTCTGCCCAGGAACAATACCATTTCATGGAACAGAGACACACTTTCCAATGAATGACTCCAAAGTGTGAAGTTTTAGGGAAGCAAATGGTTGAAGTTTGGCTGCCCACTTGAAATCTAGCCCCAAGTGGAAGTTATCACCATTTGGTGGGCAGCTTGGTACCTATGTGAAAGGTATAGATGGTCCTACTCTGATTCTCAGCGAACAAACGTTAGCGATTGGCATTTGTTTCTGTCCCCAATGGCATTCAACACTGAGGCCAAAGACACACGTCTTGGAAAGTTAACTGTCCTCACACCTAGAGAGGGGTCCCTCAAAATCAAAAGTTGAAGCATACTGGGACAGTGTGGAACCCCTCCCACCAAACTTATCCTGCTTTTGCCTCTGCTGTCCCTGTTATGTAGATGGACTTCAGTATGCAGAACAGTCTGACATCTTTCACAGCCCCTATAAAAATCCAGCTGTATTGCATAGTAATAGTTCAAAACACGGCAATACAGTTTACAAAAGTTGCACCACCACTGTATGGTTTTTAAGGGAAGCATGATTCTAACATGCTTGAAGTCCTCAAAGAAAAATGATCAAGATTAATAATGTCAAAGTTATGGATTTCTAAAGCAATTGCTTATTAAGAGTGGAACGTGACTGTTTTCCCTTCCCAAGCAAATGCTTCAATAATCTTATAGCCCTTAAATTTAATACCATAAATCCAGACAATCTCATAGTAACAAACCACATATTAAAGGATAGAATATTTGAGAAAAGTAATAGATTTTAGTTTCAAGCTTCCAAAGGATTATTTGAAAGAGAAATAGGAATCAGAATTCTGAATGTTACCCTCGATGCTGTCTTTCAAACAAGAATTATTTTTATCTTTTTGAGACTGGAGAGGTACCACTGGAACATCTGAAATGTATCATTTTTAATGATCTTTCTGCAAAGTTTGAATTAGAAACATGTTATTTAACAATGCTACATTTACAGCGAAAAGTACAGAGATTCTTTGTCAGAGACTACCAATTACACCTTTGTTTCCAGCATTCTTGTGGCACCTACGTTACCTGTTGCTCTTGAGAACGTGTTATAAATCACATGCTATTGCGTGGAACTTGACAGAACAGTACATTTGCAGCAGACAAAGATTTTTTTCATTACAAGGGGTTACTTCTATTGCTAGTTTCCCTATTCAAGACCAACACTTGTCTGGCTACCAAAGTAAAAAGGGTAGTGGGGAAAAATAACTCTCTGGCAAAAAGTTAAGTGGATCCTGACAAGAAAATACGAAATGTTTTGAAATTCTTCCAATGTAACAGATCTGTGCAATTTTTTTTGGCATTATCAAGTCTCCACCTCTGGAATGCAGATGCCAGAGACAGCAGGGAAGACGGCTCTTGACATGCAAACACGTTTGCTTGCTAGTTGCTTCCACAGTAAAGTAGGACTACACATGTCAAATAAAAGTACCTACACATGTCAAATAAGTACCCATGCATGTCGAATAAACCTCAGCAAGGAAAGGAAGTAATAGCTAACAAACTGTTTGTCAACATACACATATCCTCAGTTTTCCAAAACACAGCTCAGTTGTGGCTAGCTTAATTTAGCACCTGTTGTGCTCAAAGTAACCTCAGTTAGGTATAGTTAATGCAAGCCACGGAGGCAACCAGCATGTGCTTATCAAAGTAGATCCACACAGCACTGGGTATTTAAAAACTGCTTTGGTTGAGACAAAATGCTAACTAGAACACTTGGGTTGTCCCCTACACATTGAAAAGGGACATAGGATATTTTGTATTCACCTGGACAACTGCTAGAGATAAGTCCAAGGAACAGTGAACTAGCATCTTGTCAGATAGGTAGAGCCCTGCAAATCTGTGGATATCCGCTTTATATCCACAGATATTGGATATCCGCAGACCATTTTTGTGGATCACAAATGGCTGCAGATCCAAATTCTATATCTAAAGCCCTGCAAATTTGCTAACATCCATTTTATATCCACAGATCATTTTCACAGATTGGATGCAGATACAAATTTTGTATCCACGCAGGGCTCTCCTGATGGGCAACAAATCTTGAGTGCACTTCCCCCACCCCAGATCTCCACTGCAGTGTCAGCACTGTGTATAGCCCACTGTTGGATGGTCTCACTCCTCTCTGATCCACCATTACTTACCAAGAGATCCTGAAATGGCTGATTGCAATTTGCCCTCCCTTCCACCTCCCATCAAACAGCCCAAAGTGATGGTAAATTTCCAGATAGGCATACATGACCTGCTTTAATGTCAACCTTGATTTGAATCACTTACGAGGGTGAAATCTAGCTTGTACAAGTCTCCTCATCCAGTCCTTCAACTCTCCCAAAATAAAAAGAAGGCTATATTGCTGCTGTGCTACATCTCACCAAAGCTGAGGAAGCTAGATGACTTGTAAAGTGAGCTCTTACAAACACGGAAGCTGTCTCTCCTGCTTTGTAAGGCTCCTAGATGTAGGATTTAATTTATCTTGCAATAATCAGAGAAGTAGGTTTATCATTCCCGTGCTTGCCGAACAGCACAAACATTTACTCTGATTTCTGAATGTCCTTCATTCTCTGAAGGGAATTCTTGAAGCGCCACAGCCATTCAGGAAATATCATCTGTGGTCAGAAGGATTCTGAGGCTTTGGAGACAATTAAAATAATTCTATCTCCAAATTTATGGGAAAATGAAGAATTTTAGAGCAAAAAGACCCAACAACAACAAAACTCCCCCAGTTATTCATCTGGAATCAACTGTGCAAAGATGAGTGCAATAAAAGGCAAAAAGTTCACAAGTTTAGCAAGGAAACTATATATCCACCACCAAAGGCATGCTAATAAGTCAAAAGACTAGCAATTAATTGGAGGGAAAATATCTGCCACATGCACCACTGTATTTCTGTTCAAGGACAGAAATTAAGTTTCACATCCAGGGTCAAATACCGATGTCATCTTTTTTTTTAAAAAACCCTATATTATGCCAGGATGAAAACCCAATTGCTTCCTTAATATTCTTTAAGTAGCTACAATGTGGATGTTGAATATGCCAAATCCTAGCTCCCTTTCTGAAAGTTATATTTTTTAAAAAATCTAATATTAGATGACGAAGTAGTACTAACAAATCTTCTGTTCAATGCACCAGCCCTTCTCTCATCAAGAGAAGTTTTCATATATTTTACCTACCACTTACCTCAGAATGACACTCCAGAATCCAGGCTTCCCATTAAATATTTATTTCTAGTGCTCACAGGTGTGAAAATAACTTTGAAAACGGGAATTGAGTGTAACCAAAGCAGAAGTTTTATTCCTGAGTCAGCAGACAACCTGAAACACTAAGGTGAGAATTGCTCCATTCATTTCAAGAGTATCAACTTTGAAACCTAAATATAACAAACATCAACATTATTATTTCACTACTGATCATTTCGGCAGAAGCAACCACAAATGTGCTCACACCACAAACCCAAACTGCTTCCCATGCCACTTCAGTTGACAAAAGCCTCAAATGAGCTGCCAATACTTCCAACTGTCTCATTTCTCCCAAGAATTTGTATAATGCCAAAGTCTCTGTGGACCTAGCCACATAGTTTATGTCCAGCTTCCTGCATCATACCTGGGGCCTTGGCTCCCAGATCCAAGGAATCTGGAATCAAGGAAGGCCTGTCTTTGGCAGCCCACAGTTCCAACGACCCAGCAGTAACTGGACTATTAGCTGCCAGACACCAGCTCTATCTGCTGGTCTGATTAGCATACACATATTTGACCTGTTCCATCAGGAAGACAATGGAACAGAGAACAGTTTATAAGAAAGTCCTGCCTCTGGATCTACAGCTCTCAGTTTTTCAGCATATCTTAAGACTGAGATTTTCAGATCCAAATACTGGCTTCGCAGGTTATTGTGTTTTGCCTATAAAAGTAGTTTCAAATTATGTGAGGGGTTGGTTCCCTCACAATACTGAAGGCAGGTGGGATACATCTACTCTCAATGGTTGAGCCATCTTTACCCAGAGCAGTTTTAGCTGTCCTTGCTCAAGGCAGGCCTCAGAAGTTTAACCAACACAGTGTGAATACCCCCATTATGCAGTACTTATCTCCTAGTCTCTTAAAACATGAAGGCCGAGAGTCTCACCCTGCTTGGGCCTCTTTACCTCACATAAATGGAATGGAGTGGCACAAAAGGGAACTAAAAGCCCCGTTTGCAGCCAGGGAATATTCCCCCAGTGCAGGTAAAGCAAAAGTCAACCAAAGACCCCCTAAGCAAGCTCTGGTGTTGGGGATACCAAGGCAGGGCTGTTCAGGCAGTGCTACAAACCATCGAGGAGACTTGGGGTGCCGTAACTTAAGACAGCCCTGGAGTCTAAATTACCCTGGGAGCATCTCCAGCTCCCACAGCAGCCCAGGATCAGGAGGGTGAATGGGTGGCTTACAGTAAAGTTCTGTGCTACATCTCAGAGGCACAGTACAGAATCTCACCCAAGTAAGTTGGTCAGTCATGGACCTTATGACCACATACCAATACCAGCTGAGTATGAGGTTTTCTGTCCACGTACCTCCCTTCAAAACCTTCATGCAAATGTGCTTTGATTACAGACTGACTATCATTGGTGCATATGAACACCACTTAAAAATATTTTTAGCTATACCAGAATGAAAAAATAAAATGAACAGGATTTTAACAGTTGAGAGAAATGATGATTCAGAGATTTGCAGTCTTCAGGGACGAGCAAGGATTTGAAGGAGTTTGGAATCGTAGTCTCTTGCATAATTACCCCTCACCTTGAACATCTGGATCTGTGAGGGGAACATAGGCCTAACATATGTCTAGTAGCTATGGAAAGTATAGCATCCAAGCATTGGCTGCCATGAGTAGGAATCAGAATATGCCAATCATAATAGAGAACTGACAAATGTTTTGTTCAATCTCTGCAGGAATTGTTCCTGTTTTCTCTTACTTTTGCATTGTAACATCAGATAGCATTATGCAGTAGAGTCATTTACAGAAAAAGTCATGAAACTAAACAGTAAGACGACACACAGAATATTTTCAATCTGCAAAAGCATTCTCCCAAATAGCTACCTATGCTATGAAATATTAACTGGACCATTTGATCTTGGGGGTGGAGAGGAGAAGGACTTGGGTGAGGAATGCAAAGAAGATTCAAAATATTTGAGCACTATGGAACCAGAGTTAGAATCTATACCTGCACTAGATTGCTGTTACAATGTACATCTAACAGTTTCATTAGTTTAAAAAAAAAAAAAAAAAAGCAAAGCACACAGTTTAAGTCCACATTGTATTGCAGGTTGATTATTATACACATTCTGAGAGGTACGATGAGGATTACTATCCAGGAGAAAGTAAAGGCAAGATTCTGGTATGGGTCACGCAACAGCTCCCAAAGCTAGTTAATTATCTTTTTAAATAAAAACATCTGGGCAAATGGTAGTATAAATGCTAAATATTAGCTCAGTCGGATCCACCTACATGCATGACCTTTTAATTGATGTTTCTCAAACATTTTATACTGAAGTTAGAAACAGGTGTTCCTTTCGGACAAACGGTCATCAAAGTCAGGCATTGCCAGAAATGAAGCAAAAGAGGGGATGGAAGGAATCTTGTTTGAAAAAAAAAAAAAAAAATATCTGCAGATGTCTCTCTTTTCTGAAGAAAAGGATACCAGAACTGTGCATCTAAGCTCATCTGCACATAATTAAAACAAAGAAAAATGGAGATTTAGTACTAGGTACTTACAATTACTAGCTCATAAATGTCCAGTGATCTGCTTCTAAAACCAATGGTGTAAAACAAAAAAATTAAATGCAAGTATGCTGATCCGATGTTGGTTGTCGTGTGTGCCCACTTTTAACATAGACTTTGAGTGTAAAAAAAAATCAGCAGGGGACCCGTTTCAGATTGACACATGCAGCAGCAAAAGCAAATAAAGTAACAATGTTCTGTTAAACTTTCATTCAAAAAGTGTCAGGACAAGCAACATACAGATATTCATAGGGAGCAAATGCATCTGAGAACTACGTGATTGGAGGCGCTGACAAAAAAAATTAAGAATGAATAATTACGCTTCAGAATTAACACTCCAGGAAGTGTTATGAGAAAGTGGATGAGGATGCTCAGTCTTGCCGCTGCCCATGGGTTATTGTTTTGTGGGCAAACAGGATTTCATATTTCCATGTCAATCAAGTCCTTTTCAGAAGCACTATATTCACTTAATGGTTTCTTTTATCTGTCCACATGAGGGTCATAAGAAAACTACTTCCCATATTCACAGATTTCTATAGTCTTCAGTGATAAACATTTAGAAAAAGCTGTACTTGAGACAGAACTTGAAAAAAAAAAAAATACAAACAACCATCCTATATTTCGTGATTACAGCTTTGTTAATATGCCCCAAATCCAATACTAGTTACAGAGTAACTTGATTTAAACCCAATAGGTGCAGGGATCCACTCTTGTAGATTTCTATTGCCTGCTAGCAAATCACAATTCCTGAAGACACTTGGGCTTTTTATGCTCAAAAGGAAGTCTGCATGGCTGAGGCCTGAAAACCTTATGCTTACACCACATACATGAAGAACTGACCTCCTTTGTGTATTAATACCTCTTCTGACTACCGCATTATGATCATCCAATCCTATTATTGTCAATAGGAGCATGACAAATCTGAAAAGAAAACACTTCCTTGTGTCTTTTTGTAACAAAATATTTACTGTTTCACAAATATTGATCCTTTATGCTTGTTTATGAGTGATTACAGTAGCTGAAAATATCTACATGGAAGTGCTAACAGTTGGAGGGTTTTCATAATGCACTCTCCCCTTCCCCAATCATTCTGATGTGCTATAGGTTGAAATGGAACTTATTACCTCACAGCAGTTGTATTTCTGTTGTAAGAAAATATTACAGAATTTTGTAATGCCTGGGTGAACATGAACAATGTATACAAGTGATTATCACTGTATACAAACCATAATCTCGTTGTTGTTACATCCTCCTCCCCTAGCTAATTCTACCTTTTACCTTTACAATAGGCAAAGTTGTTGATCTTTTAAATAAACAAGCATCTCAACTGTATACTGCATTTTCATATGTGGATGCATGACTTCACTGAAATGGAACCTAGCTGACAGATACTAAAAATATATTTACAGGATTAAATAAGATTTTATTGTCACATTTAACTGCTTTGTCTGATGTACATTGCAGGTTTTTGTGCAGCATAAAAATAAACCCCCTTTCTTTTATGTGAAAACCAGAACTGATGAGATGGCAATAGCACTTGTTTATCACACCAGCACTACAACTGCTTGCAGAAAACCAACATTAATAAAACTAGAACAAATCTGTTGTTAAAATAGACCGCAACACTTGAAAACAAAATGCATCAAGATAAGGCAAATGTGAATAACGTAAAATAGTTAAAACAGACAGACTGTTAGATGTTTAAAGGTTGAAACACCCAACAGAAGAGTGGCAATTTTAACATTTCATTTTTCAAAAACCATTTTGTTTAATTTAGTACAGGTAAAGAGAGGCTAACGAACAGATTTTTTCCCAACATATATAATATATAATGAGATTTTAGCCTTGTGTAAATCTGAAATATTTAAACATTTAAGCAACTGTTTTGTTCTTTGGGGTATTAACCAAACAAAAGGAGGGGTTACTCATACTTTAAAGCATTAAATGCATGTGCTAATACCATACACTGCAGGTTTTGTCATTTACAAGTAAGGGATAAAGCCCAATAGTACACAGACCTTTTAGTGGCACGATTTCACATCTTTTGGGCAAAATTAGAATATAAGCAGTAATTAAATAAAAATGTAAGTGCATCCAAACATACCACACTTCATGTTTCCAAAATGGCAATTTTCTGACAAAAGCTGCAATTCAAATTAAAATAAACATTTGTGTATTTCACCCAGAGATGGAAGAGGTAATAAACCCAGGGGATCTTTAAACAACTTTCCCCAATCCTATCCCCTATTTCTTACATAAAATAACTTGTATGGAAGTACAAATCCAATACACAGATTGCAAAGAAATTGCAAATAGTTATAACGTTTGGAATTTGTAGATTCTAAAGCCCAATTGTGAATTAACTACTGTTTGTAATTTACTACGTGCACTTCATATTTTTAGTACAAAAATGAGACTGTAAATGAGGCTAATGTGGCATAGAGTCACTGTAAACCCACCAAAACCAAAGTATGCTTATGACATTCATTTGGATGATTTACCGGTAAGTTTTTCCTACAGAGAAAAGGCAACAGTTATTTTAAATGATATACACATTAGGCTAGTACAAAAAGTTGAAACAAACCCCTTCTCTATTCAAAGAGCATGCACATAGAAGAAGGTAGACTACATTTGTTCCAATCAGGCTTCTTGGAATTATCAAAATTTCTTTTCTGGCAAAGATCAATTTGGCTCACCATAGAAAGTTGCTTTGAAGGCTATTGATAAATTGTTTCCCTTTTAAAAACTAAAATTCAAGGCATGATAGTGCAAGAGGTAAGTTTTGATTTTAGAGAACATTGTTAGTTGTAGACTAACTGTGCTTAGTCACTAAATCCCAATTTATTGTCTTAAAGAAAATATAGCAACGAAAGCTACAAGGTTTCTATAAATTTCATTTTGCCTAAATTTACCAGTACATCCATGAACCTCATCAATATTAACAACTTGATTATCCTAATGATTCCATTATAAAACTTGCAAAATGTATCACAAGGTGAATAAACCATCTAGTGCAAGTCTTCTACATTTTCTGTGCACAGTAATCCTGTTTATGGTTTATTTCCTCCAGGTTAAATCCCCAAAATTTTTCTGTAATAATTATGAAAAAAAGAGTGCCATGTTGGGTTTTTGTTCTATTATATCTGGGAGGTTTGAGTGTTCCTGGAATCCCCATCAGGATGCGTCAGGGATCGTGAATCCCTTGTCTGTGAGTATTCGCTGTCAGATAACTCTGTAGGTTCAAGCAAGTTCTCATAATCACTGTCTTCTGATTCATCAACATTGTCACCAACTACTCTTTGGGAGGAGGGCAGGGATGCTCCATTGCCAGAATACTTCACTGCATTTGTGGGAACATAATTGGAAGAGCCCACTGCTTGAGGTCGAGGCATGAAAACATTGCTTTCTGGGAGACCATGACCCAAAGTACTTTCTTGATTGCTCACACTGAAATCAGAATAAGGAGGGGGAGGATCAGAGACATCTGAATCTTCAAGTGTGCAACCTTCCACAGCAAATCCAGGGTAGGACATTCGTGGAAGAAACATAGAATCCAAGTTATCAGTTGACATTTGCCTGGTTAAGATGGCTTGCTGCAGTCCTATAAAAGACAAAAGGAAAATAAACATGTCCTAATTACATTTAAAAGTATGAAAAGTGATCTAGTTTTATGTTTATATTGGTCAGTGTTTATGGAAAATTCAGGTACAGTGAATACATCAAAAAGCATCTGTCCTGTTGCTTGTGGAAAACTGCATGAAACTGGCAAAAAAAAGTGTTCTGTTCTCAGTGACTTTATTTAAACAAACCATTTTACAGATAGAAAAGTTACTACACTGGACTGAAGTGTAAACTTAACTCTCGAGCCCCTCTGAAGTATATTCCTACTACTAATATGCTTCATATAGCTTGTCTTTTTTCAGATTAAAGTGGTGTTTATGAACAGTTGAGGTGAAGCCAAAAAGCAAAGTTGAATGATTCCATCTAAAATCCAACAGACAAGATGTTACCCAAATAGGAAAAAGGACAGGTTCAAAACACATGGGTTTGGTAAATTCAGAACACAACAGAGTTCCATCTTTGATGTACAATCCAGGGAGTAGTAAAATGGAAAGGTGAAAGGTTTTTCAGCAGCTGAGAAGTGCATGCAGCATACAGCATCAATCACACCTGTGGACATCTTAACGCACTTATATAAACGATAGATTTTAATGTTTTAGAAGGTACAGTCTCAACTGACTTCTCTGCAGTAGAAACAGAATTCATACCTACCAAACAATAATTGCAGAATATGACAAGCTTTCTGACTGTGTCTGAGCAGACAAGAATCGCTTGAGATGGGGTGAGACAAGAAGTATATACACAACTATGGGGACCTGAAGTGCTTGTGTATATACCTTCCTGTTTCACCCCATCTCAAGCGATTCTTGTCTGCTCAGACACAGACTCTCAGGAATTGATGCCTGCAGCCCACTAGTAGAGTCCATGGCTACTGCTGTTCTGTTCTTAGTGCACAGAATCTGTTGACACACAGACAGGGTTCAGATCTGGCCACTCTTGCTATCCACCTTCACCTTTTTGCTGGCTTACACAACAGTAGTCACTATTATCCCTGGTCAAGCAGGAAGCAGTCATGATTCACACTAGTTGTGTATTACAGATGGTCAGTGAATAGGTAAAAAGTCAGCTTCAGTCCTCCAGGTACAAGGAAGGAAGAAGGAACCCTTCAGGAAGTGGGCTGGGAGATCAAACTGTTGCTGCCAAAATTCCCGTGCATTAGTGGGCACCATGTGCATTGCCTTGCTGATTGGAGGAAAGGTCTCAATCCTAGTAGCAGAGAGGCCCATTTCAAAGCTTGGAATATTCACTGAACAAAACAATCTATTAATTCTAGCCACGCAATAAACAACTGAATATAAAGCTGATAAAGGACGCTCTTGCTGGCAGTAATGGAAGGGTTATTTGCATAAACTATTCCACTGAATGGATGGAAAGAGACAGGGATGTTTGGGAAAAAATAAAGACAATTACATGACCATGTATTCCAGAGTGAATCCTCTCACCGGAGCTCTTTTCTGGAACACCAGTGAAAAGCATAACAGTGAGTTCAGATGCTTTGTTTTATATTACCCCAAATTCACAATTCCTCATATTTCACTTGTATTCTCATTTTCTCATCACATTGTTTACATTCCCTCCCTTCATTTCATGCTTCTTTCTCCAACCTCCAGCTGTACTTCTCTCCCCCATCTTTACCACCTTATGTCTCCCAGTGTGTTAGATCAACACTGTTTCCTCAAATGATGGAGCACTTCACAATGCCTGCCTCCTGCCAAGCAAAAGTTTCCTGAAGCCCTATTCAGCTTCTAGGGATGAGAAATAGTTTGGCACCAGCCCAAATATGTTCAAACAATGGATCTGACTGAGCCAGAAACTTGTGGAGCAGCAGAAAATAACTACAAAATAAGCAGTTTTGTTGCTCTTAGTTTTTTTTTCTGGTAGTCCTTAACATATGCCATGAAAATTATTCTGTCAAAATGACGTAGAACTCTAATAAAACACTTGGATTTTTTATAGAGAGGACATATTTCTAGCATAGTAAGTTAATAAAACCCCAGCAAATCAATACAAAGAATTATATGTTTTGAGAACCAGCGTAAACAAAAAGTTTGTTTTGATACATCAGGAGCTTAAATCACAAACCAAAAAGAGTTAAGATTGTCCTGTTCTACTTTCTTATGTCTAGCACTATCTGAAATAAATCAAAGTCCACCTCCAACATAACAGAAGGTATTATTTCAATATTCAAACTAACAAACATTTCAATTACAGAATCAACACTGACAAGTCGGAAACTTTAGTGATATTCTCACTTTGAGAGAGGCACTATGTAAAATCTGTCTTTATTTGCCAGTGATTACTCCGTAATCTAGGATTGGGTTTACTAGATTTTAGTTTACCATCCAAAAAACAATATTGTAATTATTCCAGTAACTCATTCAGATCCACAGTTCAGTCCAACAACGAATACTAGAAAACTGGTGCTGATTCATAAATACAATATAGCCGATATGTGGTAGGCTGAAATGTTAAAAGACGAAATGAAGAAGCCCTAGTCTAATGGATTAAATGCTAGTATATGAAATAAAACTTGCAGTCTCACTGATACTTGGGCCAGAGATCTACTAGCCAATTACTACAGCAACACTAGAGCTGTACTGCTAAATTATCCCATTAATTAGTTGTGCCAGTGTGCCTCACTTAACTGATGTTGCTGTACCAGCTTCCCATCATAAAAGTCAGGGCTTGGAAAAAAAATCAGGCCTTCAAAAACGTATTGACATGTACTAGCCTGAGACTAAGTCTACTAGGCCAGGATGAAATTTCCCTACAACTCCCATGCTATTACATCCCCTGCAGTTTGGTGTGATACACAGCTGAATACTGTAATAAGATGTAATACATCATTCAATTTACTACTTAATACCTTTTTTAAAAGGTCTTCTCAAATATTTTGTCTTCTTTCCCTTCCCAGTTTCACTTCGCTTTTCCTTTCCTATAACAGATCACTATCTGTTCCTGTTTTATTTCCAGGGTCTGTATCCTCTTATATCCCTTTATCCCTCATAATTTCTGTTTCACTTCCAGCATTACAAAAAAAATGTCTCCTGCCTTCTCAGTACTACATATCTCTTGTCAAATGGCTACCATCGTTCTTCCAGCTCTCTCCACATACCCACTCAGACTTCAAAAAACAAAAATGACTCCCTCACACACAGGAAATGACTGCATTTTTCAAGACCCTTGTGATCAAATATTAAACTGAGAGAAGATGCCCCACTGTGCATGGACCAACAACTAGATGAGGGGGGAAAAAATCTCTCCTCCACTCACTGGTTTTCTATTAGGGGCTTTTAATGAATATTTGAACATAAGGCTGGATATTAAATATAGTAAAAAGATCTCATCATCCACAAGAATATTAACTCTGGAGAACCAAAGGACATCTGGCTTTTCAGTCATCTTTTATTAATTGCCAGCTGCCACCACAAGTGATGTACTTTGCGTCCACTTGTATAAACTGTGGGCAAAGTCCTGGCCTCCAGCTCTGCCCTCTCTGCTATGGAAAGTGACTATAAGAGGGAAGCTGTGGATATGCTTGGCATAAGGGAAACCCAGAGATGGTATAAAGCTGGCATAGCCAGCTGTGTCACCAATTAACCTGACCTTGCCGTGCAGGGGCATATTCTTGGGCAGGCTGAGGGTGGGAGGGAGTTTGACTGGAGCATGCTGAACTCCAGAGACCTCTAGCTGGTGGCGCCATTCCCATGTGACCATTAGCTGGCATAGCGAAGAGCACCCATCAGGCTACTCTGTGTCAAGTGCTGGTTTAGGTTCAATCCCAAGACCGCAGAAGCTGAGAAGTGACTGACAACCACCCTCCCTCCCCCACACCTTGAGTCCCGCACTCAGTAGAGTTCAGCCAGATGTTGGCATCTGGCTTTCCATGCTTCATCCCAGTAGTAGTGATACTAGCATAGGTCACTGACCTAAATGAGATGCAATTCCACACCAACTTCTTATCACAGAAATCAATATTTCTTTAAGAATGAGTTCTCTTTATAAACTGCCCCCCAAAAACCCACACAAGTTAATTAATATGAACACTGTAGGCAGTTTAATCCTTTGCAGCATATATGTCAATGATTTTAACACTCTCCCATAGTCACCGTGACCTAGGCAAGATGATGAACATGTTCTACAGTCCAAAAGCCCGATAGTCTGTATTAACCAATCCCACACCACACTTTTTTTTTAAGCTAAGATCACTTAAATAATGGAACCTGAGCAAGAATTGAGCTAGGTATCTACAGATGAAAAATATTAACAGGTGTCACTTAGCCCTCTCCAGAATTCAGTTTCAGATTATCAGTTGTGCCAGTTCACATTCACAACGTTCTAAGAGTTTGCAGATTACCTTTGTTAATTATATTTTCCTTCAGGTGTAGCGAACACGTAGATGTATGCTGGAAAAATCTTCACAGATTAGGAATCATTTCAATATAAACCTATCACAGTCAACCTAAACTTCAGTTTGCAAGAATAACTATTAAGTTGACAATAATTTTCCCCCATATCTTTGTTGTGATAAGAGAAACAGGGAAATCATTCCAACAAGACTTAAAACCATGTTTCTACACAATGTTTTGTCTTTACAGAACCTGTTTATGAAACGTAAATGCAAGGGAACTTACTTATTTTTTGCTCCTTTTCATTTTTCCTTTGTGCGATTTGCCTTTTTAGTTTGTTTACATCAGCTTGGAAAGATTCAACAACTCGTTCACTCTTTTCTACATCTATACAGACTGCCTGGGAAAAAAACATAGGAAGTCATACTCAAAGTCTACATAAATCCATTGAAGAGTTACACAACTATGCCAGAGAATACTGCCAGACTAGAAGCAATACAAACACAAAACCAAGAGGATGAACAGATACCGAATCAGAACATGGAATGAAATGTTGAAAACTAATTTCCACCTATTGATCATGCTCAACTTTTGCAAGATAAAAAGAACCTCCAAACAGTTTACCACTACTTCTTGTGTGACCCTGAGAAAATCACATAGCCTCTCTGTGCCTCAGTTCCCCATTTGTAAAATATGGATGATAGTACTTCCCTACCTCCCAAAGGTGTGATAAAAATACACTAACGATTGGGAATCTCTTTGAGATCTACTGATAAACAGTGTTATACCAGAGTAGGTATTATTATTATAGGAGGCAGCTCATAATGGAAAGAAGTTATTATTTTATCATCTGTTAAAAGGGACTCAGATAGTCTGCTAACCTTTTCTACACTCAGTATCAAAAATAAGGCCACATCCACCTGCACTGAAACTGTGCTGGCAACAGCCAGGTAGAATTCACAGATGAGATTCGCATGGATATTAGATTTCGTAAAGATTCTTGGGCTGTCCAGGACTTGAGGATCCTGATAGGGATGTGTTTAGGTAGCATCTATGCTACACTTTCAACTGTGTTGTAGCTGGGTGAGGAGAGAAGAGTCAGGAGACAAACATGTTGTGACCTGATCTCCTGCCTATTACACCTGTTGTGCAGACAGGTTCTACATTCTTCCTCTATCTATACGTTTTTGATAGTGAAAATTAAAAGCTACAGTGAATAAATAAAAACACACAGAATTGTTCTTGCTCTATTAAACACATTTTTGGTGTTTCTAGTTTGCAATATTCTTTGTGAAACATGTGTCTTGAAGTTAACCAACATAAGGAACTTTTAATGCTTGACAGAGGATAAAAGAACAAGCAGATGTGTGTACAAGCAGACTTAACAGTGCCTCTTAGACTCCAAGAGACTGCAGGGTCACAATTCTGGGAGCAGTAAGGCAGTTCCCCGTGGAAGTCAGTATTTTTCCAGTATTCTGCCAAACGCCACGTTAGCTAAACTCAACAGTGATTAGTGCAGAACCATACATTTAGCATTACTCAATGTTGGTAAGCAGGAGATATTATACAAGGCTATCCCATCAACCCATTTATTCATAATCTGTGAATAACTGTTCATCATGGAAATTCCTGGGAAAGAGAATCTTTCTTTATTCTGAGTGCCACATGCTCTGGGCAGCGCTGTGAGCAGAGGTGACAAGGCGCAGAAAGAACAGGTTAGCTCAGAGGGAGGGTTGTTCTGATGTTGGTGTGTTTGAACGTGTGTGAGAGAAATAAAACTACATCCAGCCACCCTCCAAACAAGACTATGGACCTAAGCATGCAAGGCAAAATCACTGCTTGCCCAGTATGGGCTACTTACATCACAGGTCACAGCAGGGTTGGGAGCGCTAAAGGGAAGTAGCTTCCACTGGGCAGCTACTCCTCCTTCCTATGCAGATAAGTGCAGAGATGGCTAGAGCCTTGACTTTGCCTCATTCCCCATTTTATGTGCCAACCAGCAAAGCTGAGCTGGTACAGAGGGAGATATGATCTGCTACTAGTCTATATGAGTAGCACATTACTCCAGTGTGCATGTAAAGGGGGAGCTATAGTTACAATTCCCAAATGCATCTGATCCTGAGGCAGCACAGCTATATGCCATCCTCTGCTTGGGACAAGTTGTGAATTGACTATCTAGTCCTTAGTAGATTTCTGAAGCCCAGCAGTGAGCCATTTTCAGATGTGTCAGCTACAATTACAGCAAGATTTTTTTTTTTAAACTGACTCAAGCATTGTACCCAAAGCATTTCCTGCAAAATATTTGTCAGTTTTAATAAATGCAGAGCTCCCTTTGGTATCTAGTACCCAGTGAAACCCCAATGTTGCAATCAGATCCATGTGGGAAGGTCCTTGCACTAGTGTGGTATTTAACTGACTTCAATGGGGCTCTGCTTTGTGGGGGATAGGGACGAATCCACCCATGCAGATCTATTTGCAAGACAAAAGCACTTAAAAAATAGAAAGTTTCTCTCAGATGTCACTGAACATTATAATTACTCTCACTCTTAAAAAAATCCATGGCAACAAAGTGCCAGGATCAATGATGCTTACACTGATCATTTTTACTGATCAGTATCAGTAAACTGTAGAACTGGGTATCTATTAACCACAGGTCATGTGGGAAAAGGTGTAAGAGAAGCATGACTGTTTAACTACTAAAGAAATGCAAGTCATTTCTCATATTTCCTTAAAACATTTTAAAAGCATAATAAAGCTGGATTTTCTTATAACTCTGGGTTACCAGTCCTCAACCAGAGGTGCCACATGAATTTTGACAAATTAAATAAAATTAGTTACCTGTACTTTTTCCTGAAGTGCATTATACACCTGATATATAGACCTGATGTCCTTCATCACTCCATCTTTATCAAAAAAATCAGTACTAAAAAAATGCAAAAATAATTAGAAAAGGTAACATCACAACTTTCTTCCTCTGTGAGCTGCCTTTCTTCAAATTACTTCACACACACACACACACACACACACACACACACACACACACACACACACACACACACACACACAGAATTAAATGTCATATTGCTAAATCACGTAAGCCCCAAGGAACCAGTATCCAAGCAACATATTAGCTGCAGAGGCGCTTTCTGGAACAAGAGCCAAAACTTGCCAACTCTGATGCTAACAAGATTAGACTCTTAAAAGAAAAACTCTCCCCGAGCTTCCATGCCATAGCCAGTAAAATGTCTTTGTTAGATACCCAAACCATATTTTAAAGTTATTTCGCAGTGTCTGTGCATTTTATTTAAATGACTAAGAGAATAAACATTCCCAAACCATGAGTCAAAGCTCGTAAATCCACTCTACATAGAGAGCATTCCCAGAGCATGGGAATTCTGCATATGGAGGGCATGCAGGATTAGGCCATAACTAGTCATTTTAACTTGGATGTTGCTGTAACCCTATAGAATTTGGATCAATTTATTTAAAAAAATATGTTTTGCTGTTTAGAAAACAGTGACTGCATAAAGTGGAAGCAGATTATTAAACAGCTTCAATACTTGGTTCTGTTGCTGATATTCATATTAGTATCCAGAAGGCAAAAATTGTAGAGCTTCTTGATTATACTTAATTTTTTTTAAAAAAACCACTTACCCATGTTCCTTAATAACTTTGGCATAATTCTGAGAAGTATTTGGCACTGAAGAAACTTTGTACTCCTGCTGACTTGTATTGCCTAGATTGGGAATTGTAAGCGACACCCTTTGATTATACCTGTAGAGAAAATTCAGAAAGAGACCGCTATTATTCTTCCAGAGATTTTTTGCAAGTCTTGGTATGCCCTACCTTCCTAACCAAAGTAGATAGCTCTGTCTGTGAGCAAGGTGAGAACCTGAAGATCTCAACTCCTTTAAAATTTAATCTATTATGAATTTCTAGGTCAGCTTTATTTTGAATAAACAATTTGTCATACTCAAATATGGTTGTTTCTTGTTCATAACAAATTAATGCAAAACCAAAATTGACCAAAGGTAGATCTATTTTTCCATACACCCTAAACTGTCAGTTGTGGACTAATCAGACTATTGTGGGTAAAGCAAGGGAGCCACGTTCCCAGCTCAGCAATTTTGGAGAAGCAAAGACTCACTGACTTCTCATTTCTCTTTATAAACAGTTTTTTCAAGGCCCTTTTTAGTCTAAAATATTTATTCACTGAAAAATAACTTTCCATTACCCTGATTGAATTTTAGCTTAATTTATTAATCACTTCTAGAGAAAAACATGCTACCTTATTGTATTATGTATGTAAAAACCAGAGTTTGACAGGTCAACAATTCCTTTCTATATAGATACTTTTGAAAATAGTTCATAATGCTACTAGGAATTTCAATAAAGAGTATAATTACAACCACACTCTGGTAGCTGACGTGAACATAGATTGTTTACCTTCGGTTTGGTCTAAAGAGCACATACTCTAAAGCATGTGTTGAGTTATTTGCAGTAGAGATGAAGCTGAAGAGAAGGAAGACAAGGTCAGGCACTCCAAGAATGTGTGTCAGCTGTTTATGGAGGATATGCTCTCTATATGACATTTGTTGCTGAGTGTTTCTCCTAAATCTGTACCATCCAATAACATTCTGTAATGAAAGTAAAGAAGAGGAAAAACAAAGTATTAATGGAGAGAGAAAAGATTTACAGTTTTATCTGTCGACAGCTCAAAGCATGGCTAATGTAGTTAGGATACTGAAACTCTGACACAATCTCTACAATTTCTTGTAGTTTAATTATATAATTCTGAATTATTGTAGATTTCCATTTTACGCAGACTATTACTAATACCACATTTGAAAGTTTAAGTGGTTTACTGTTACAAACCTTTTTGTACAAGATAAAAATACATTTATTTTCTTCATGGTATCTAGGAATCTACTTATAATGGAAGGTTACATTTGAGAACCAAGTCTCAGAGCATATTGCTCAGTTTTCAAACCTGGCAGAATTTTTTTTTATTTTGAGGATTGCTACAACAGACTATTCACTTGTGTTGCATTTATGAGATACATTTTCAGTGCCATGCATCACAGAACACAATTGCAAATTTATGTTTATTCACGGAGCAGTGGGATTAATCTACTGTGTATAGTGCTGAAATTATCCCTTTAAGCATTTAACTGTGATATATTTGTATATACTGCAGATAACATCCATCTAGTAATTCACTGATTATACCAAATATGAATTTGTATTTAACTTGATCATTTACATGCTAGTTTACATGAAATAAAGGGAGAATAATGCAGAAAGTTAGCTTGTTATCAGAACCTGGCTCAGTAAGAGCCACAATATATGAAACAGGATTATAAAGAAAACATCCATACATTCAAAAAGAATAAAGTGGATTCCACACATTAATTGATCAATGCACGACACTTGTATTAAATACAAAAACCAGTAAGCAAATATTCTCAGTCTTTTTACAATAAAATCTCTACATCTGTGGATTCTGACGAAGCACAGCTAGCAATCAGCTGAATCCAGGACAACATTTACTAACTGTATTTTTATTTTATTTGATGTCCTGGTAACTTAATGGCATTAAGAATAATTAAATTTAAATCTGCACTGCTGAGTCACATGACACTTAAAAGTTTTTCCTCCCCTCAAACCTATCTACTTTCAGACTGCAGATAATGCATCTTCACATCTTTGCTGACGGTCTAAAAGCGACCTATGTCTCAACAAAATAAAACTCAGCTGAAAACAAGTTAGTGTCTTGATTTGAAAATGTACACTATAGGCTTAACAAAAAAAAGAAAATGCCAGACAGTTTTAATAAGTGTTTTCTGCTTTAATCTTCTGAAGGAGAACTGAAAGACTGAAAGTTCTCTCATCCTTTCAACTGTCAAGAACATCTTGTTTCTACACATCATATTCATAGTGGTCTGTGCTGGAGTTATGTGCTTACAGAATCAAATGTCTGAGACGGGAAAGACCTGTGTGATCATTTCTGGACATAAAAGACAGTTGAGGCAATTGCTTTTGTTGAAGCAAACTGACATGAAATAAATGGCTACAGAGAACTAAAAGCAGATGTGTGGTGCAGGAACTGGTACTGAAATAAATGTTTATTTTGAACAAATAATTAAGGGTTTATCTTCACTGTAGAGTTAATTTGACTTATAATTTCAGTGTTGCCCCAATTCTAGCCCTACCCACACACAAAAACCCCTAACTCAGGTTGGCTGGACAGTCAGGGGATATAGGCTGCAGCTCAAGTTTGCACAACTTGCCAAGTGCTAATACAACATTCGAGCTAAGCAGAGTGGTTATTTTGCAGTGTGGCTGCTTTCACCCAAGCCACGCTAACTCAAATGGAGTTAAATCCACAGTGAAGACATACTCTAAGTATTGCTTGTTCCCAATTTGAAGCTCAGTCCTGCTGTTCAGGATATCAGCTCTGCTAAAAACTTATTAAACAAGTATTTGCTAATTGTTAAGATACAATACTAGCAAGTTTTAAATTTGTGTTGAAAATGAACCACTGGTAGTTTGATTCTCCTCTCTCTTGGTCAATTGTAGAAATTTAAAATATTTTTAATATAGTACTGAATATGCTAATAGCAAAGTATAGTTGAATAAGGCTACAATAGTTTAATGATAGCTATTTTATGAGACAATATTGTTTTAGTTTAAAATATTTCACATTGTGGAAATATTTGAATTCCAATGCTGTTTGTCAAACTTTTGTAATAAATATACAACCATTTTTAAGCAAGAGTATCTGAACATTTCCACAGTAACTACTCTGTGATTAAATGAGCATTTCACAAACTTTTCTGTTGACCTATGTTGCACAGTGCAGAAGCATTATTATGCAAGTCTAACTCAGCCATTGGCTGGTGACGGTAGGTTAATACTGGGGACCTGAATTTAAATTTGTCTAAGGTCTTATGTGACGCATTTAGTCCTTTTGGATTTGCCCCTAGTTAATATTAGCAGACATCACAAAATTGACAAAATATTTGACATGATTGACAGCCTCTGCACAAAATAAACTTAATCCTGGTATTGCCAGAGATGATGTGGGGCAAGATAAACTGGCAGAATTGTAAGAGAAAGCATTTGTTCTAGGCAGTACTATTAGCTGCTCATTTGTATTAGCCCCAAAGTTCCATTTTTTCCTGTCTGTAGATCCTATATGCTATAAAAGGGGGAAAAATAAAACTATAGAAGAACATAGTGAAACTTACTTTTCTACGATCTTTAAGAATCCTGTCCAAACTCTCCTCATTAACTTTGCCTGCATAGTCATAAAAGCTTAAACCAAAAAGGGAAAAAAATGTAGTTTACACACCATTCACATGTCAACTTGGTAAATATACAGTATTTCAATTAACCTTTGGAGACTATATCATAATTTATCCATAGACTACAAAGTCATTACAGCAGCTTTACATTTATCTAGTGCAGCAATTTAGCAACATGGTGCCGAGACCACTAGCGGAGAAAAACAAATATGCCTTGTTTTAACTATTGCTTTAAAAATATCTTTAGTGTTGTTGCACCCAATAGTTAGGTGACAATTATTTCATTGGCAACCCGTACAATAAGAATTATGTAGCTGAACCGTATAAGTTTCCTTTGACTAGCTCTTGGACAACCCCATGCTTGTTCACCTGCCAAAGGGGAAGGAGAGAAAGAACAGCAATTCTACATTTCAATTAAAAAAATATGAAAACCCTTTTTCAGGATGCAGTCCTGCAATCAGATCTACGTGGGTCGACCCTTATACCTGTGAAGTTCCACTGAAGTCCACAGTTATCCATGCAACTGTAAGGGTGTGCCCATGTGGCTCCATTTGCATGACTGAGGCCTAACAAAACATGAATTCAAATGATTTACACATTTCAAAACATGGGAAAAACATTTGAAAATAGATTCCTCCTTCACTTACCTGCCAAGTCTTTAGTCTCTTTCAAGAGCTGATATCACTAACACCTAAAGCAGTGCAGGAAAATACTCTGATTTAAAGGTCTATGATCTCAACTCTTGTCAGGGAAAAACAAAATCCTGAACTCAGTACTTGGCTGGTAAATAAAGGTGGAGCTATATTTTGTTTTAAGACGTAAGTTACTGGAATCTTGAATAATTTAACTGCATAATTCTTTCAGTTCACCTTTAAAATGTTTTAAGTTTTCTTTCAAGTGAAGTGCCATTTAACCACAGAAGTCTGTTTTCTGTAATTTATGGAATCGTTATTTTGTTTTCTGTAATTTACAGAATCATTATTCCTATGTATAAAGATGATTATATCTAGCAATTATTGTAAAAAAATAGAGCGACTTCATTTGCAAACTGTTTTGATACAGGAAAATGGCCTTTTAAGAACCTTTATTTTTGGCTCCACTCCCATCACTTGTGAAATGCACTGCAACCAAACCCATCCTATTCAATATCAGCAAGGCCACAGCTGTTCTTTTCCAAGAGCACCGGGTGGGTCAGCTGTTGGCCTTCTTATGACTGACTACACTTAAGTCAAGAAGCTTTGGTAGTGTGCCAAAAATGTTTTTGTATACGAATATTAAAGGAATAGAGCAATGCATACTGGGCACTGCTATTGATGAGAAGTATAGCACTTTGAACATAAGACTGGCCATATGGGGTCTGACCAATGGTCCATCTAGCCCAATATCCTGTTTTCTGACAATGGTCCAGGCTAGATGCTTCACAGGGAATGAACAGAACAAGGCAATTTATTGAGTGATTCATCCTGTCATCCAGTCCCAGACTCTGGCCATCAGAAGTTTAGGGACACCCAGAACATTGGGTTATGTCCCTGACCATCCTGGCTAATAGCCATTGATGGACCTATCCTCCAGGAATTTATCTAATTCTCTTCTGAATCCAGTCATATTTTTGGCCTTTACAGCATTCCCTGGGAACAAGTTCCACAGGTTTACAATGCACTGTATGAAGAAGTACTTTATTTTGTTTGTTTTAAAACAGCTATCTATTAATTTCATTGGGTGACCCCTATTCACTTTCTCCACACCATTTATGATTTTATAGACCTCTATCATATCCCTCCTTAGCTATTTCTTTTCTAAACTGAACAGTTTCTGGAAGCAGTTCTATACCCCTAAACATTTTAGTTGCACTTCTCTGTACTTTTTTCAATTCCAATATACCTCTTCTGAGATGGGGCAACCAGAAATGAAGACAATATTCAAAGTGTGGACATACCATAGATTCATATAGTGGCATTATGATATTTTCTGTCATATTATCTATTACTTTCCTAATAGTTCCTAACATTTTTAGTTTTTTAGACTGTCACTGCACACTGAGTGAATGTTTTCAGAGAACTATCCATAACTTTCTTGAGAGTTACCAGCTAATTTAGACCCCATCATTTTGTATCTATAGCTGGAATTATATTTTCCAATGTGGATTACTTTGCATTTATCAACATTGAATTTCATCTGCCATTTTGTTGCTGGGGCACCCAATTTTCTGAGAACCCTCTGTAACTCTCCACAGTCAGCTTTGAACTTAACTATTTTGAGTAATTTTGTATCATTGGAAAAGTTTGCCACCTGTTTACCCCTTTTTCCAGATCATTTATGAGTATGTTGAACAGCACTGGCTCTGGTACAGATCCTTGGGGGACTTCACTATTTACCTCTCTCCACTGTGAAAATTGACCATTTATTCCTACCTTTTGTTTCCTGTCTTTTAACCAGTTACTGATCTATGAGATGACCTTCCCTCTTATATCATGACTGCCTACTTAGCTTAAGAGACTTTTGTGAGGGACTTTCTCAAAGGCTTTCTGAAAGTCTAAGTACAGGATAGCAACTGGATCACCCTTGTCCACATGCTTGTTGACTTCCTCAAAGAATTCTAATAGAATGGTGAGGCACGATTTTCCCTTTACAAAAGCTGTGTTTACTCTTCCCAAACATACCATGTTCTTCTATGTGTAGGATAATTCTGTTCTCCACTATAGTTTCAACCAATCTGCCTGGTACTGAGGTTAGGCTTAATGGCCTATAATTGCCAGGACTGCTTCTGGAGCATATTTTTTTTAAATCAGCATTATATTGCTGTCTGTCAGTCATCTGGTACAGAGGCTGATTTAAGCAATAGGTTAATACCACAGTTAATAATTCTAAAATTCCATATTTGAGTTCCTTCAGAACTCTTGGATGAATACCATCTGATCCTGGTGACTTGTTACTGTTTAATTTATCAATTTGTTTCAAAACCTCCTTTACTGACACCTCCTCCATCTGGGACAGTTCCAGATGTGTCACCTAAGAAAAATGGTTTGGATGGGGGAATCTCCCTCACATCCTCTGCAGTGAAGACTGATGCAAAGAATTAATTTAGCTTTTCCACAACAGCCTTGTCTTCGAGTGCTCCTTTAGCACCTCAATCGTTCAGTGACCCACTGTCTGGCAGGCTTCCTCCTTCTGATGTACTTAAAGTTTTGCTGTTCATTTTTTTGTCTATTAATTGCTCTTCAAATTCTTTTTTTAGCCTGCCTATTTGTACTTTTACATTTGACTTGCCAGAGTTTATGCGCCTTTCTGCCTTCTTCAGTAGATTTTGACTTCCAATTTTTAAAGAATGTCTTTTTGCCTCTAAGCATTTCTTTTACTCTGCTGTTTAGCCGAGATGTCTTTTTTTTTTGGTCTTATTACTGTTTTGTTTTTATTTGGGATATACACATAGTTGGAGCCTCTATGATGGGGTCTTTAAAAAGTTTCCATATAGCTTGTAGGCATTTCACTCTTATGATTGTTCTTTTTAATTTCCGTTTAACTAGTCTCCTCATATTTGTGCAGTTTCCCTTTCTGAAGTTAAATGCTACTGTGGTGGGTTTCTTTGGTACCCCTTCCCCCCAAGGATGTTACATTTACTTACATTATGGGTGCTATTACCAAGTGGTTCAGCTATCTTCACATCTTGGACCACATCCTATGTGCTATTTAGGACTAAATCAAGAACCGCCTCTCCTCTTATGGGTTCCATGAGTAGCTCCCCCAAGAAACAGTCATTGATGGTGTCTAGAAATTTTATCTTTGCATCCCATTCTGAGGTGACATGCTTCCCATCAATATCGGGATAGCTGAAATCCCTCATTATTATTGGGTTTTCTGTTTTCGTAGCCTCTCTAATTTCCCCAAGCATTTCACAATCACTATCACCATCCTGGTCAGGCAGTCGATAGTATACTCCGACTGCTATACTTTTATTATTCAAGCATGTAATTTCTATCAAATTCTATTGTATGGTTTGAGTCATTTAAAATTTTTTCTATATTTGGCTCTATGCTCTTTTTCACATGTAATGCCACTCCCACACCAACAAAACCCACACGGTCATTCCTATATATTTTGTAGCCTGGTATACCGTATCCCATTGTTCATCATCATTCCCACCGAGTTTCTGAGATACCTATTATACCAATATCCTCATTTAATACCTGGCACTCAAGTTCACCCATCTTAGTATTTAGACTTCTTGCATTTGTATACAAGCACTTATTAAATTTGTTAATATTTAGCTGTCTGCCATCATGTGATATAACTGAAAGGGATTCTTTTGTTAGACTGTTCCTCTTCAGTTCCTACCTGTACTTCATCAACTTCTATCCTCTCCTCTTTACTAGAATATTAAATATCACCTTTAATAAATCCTTCCCAAAGGATGAGTCTGTGTTTGAGACATTCTTGGAGCTCAAAAGCAACTGAATGTTTTTTGTAAAGAAGTCATATTCTGAAATATACAGGCCTTTGTCCCTCTCTGACTTAACTACCAGCAATCAACTTCCCTAATTGGAAAGATAAGAAGAATATGATTACAGCTTTGATGTGTACTGCATGAAACAGCACCAGGGACCAATGCATGGTCATCAGAAAAAGACCAGCTAGACACTAGCATATATACTGAGGTGTGGAGAGTCTTGTACATAACTCACAGGGATGAGACTATTCCCTTCTGTAATTATCAGAATAAATAAGATGACAGCATCTCTTTTTTAATATAATAAATGTCAGTCATGACACCTGAGGCCCATTCCTTAGTGAATCTGTAGAAATATCCAAATAAAGATACATGGGTGGAGCATTATCAGGGATTATTTCTAAAAAGGCCAGTTCTAAACCAATACACACTATAGATAGTAATTTAGAATCTATCTTTGCTTAGTAATTGCAGTCTACATGGGAAAATCAGATTTAATACACTGCCTGACTCTTTTAAATGAAGATATATAGAGCTAGATTCCCTTTTACATTCTGCCAGTGCAGAGGCCAGAAAGTAGCTTGATCTAGCTAGCTGAAAATTCCCCTGGCATGGGAGAACAACTAACTGAGGCAAAGTCATCATTCTTGGCTCCTGCCCATGGCTCTGATATAGAAGTCATCCGGGGTGAGGGTGACCAGTGTGCTGCACATCATTTACCCAGGTCCCTTGGGGACAAACAGGCATAGGTTAGAGCAGTTCTAACAGCAAAGTATCTGGGCCATGGTATCTACACATATTTATCTGATGTGCCTGTTAAACTAAAATTCTACATTAAAATGGTGTTAGGATAGCTTTCAAAGGATGCTTTGTGTGTCACAATGGATGCCACTTACCCATATTACTGTAATACAACCACATAAAGAGCAGTTGCAAATGTTACTATATACATTTGAAATGTTAATGTATCTCAGTGAACTACCTATCTTTATGTGCTGGATTCACCCAACAGTGGTATCAGTCCAGTCAAACAACAGACAACAGAAGTAGCTTACCTAAAGAGTTTTGAACAAGGCTCATGGTCATGGATTTCTGTAATAAAAAAAAGAAAACGTCTGTCCCAGCTGCTCAAGACTCAGGGAAAACTGTAGTCGTGCATCTTGCACAAGGTCTTCTAAATCTCCAATAAGGAACACAAGTACTTCTGTCTCATAGACCATATACTGCCAGCAGTCTGTGGGCAACTTCTGACAACAATGATCACTGCCCCCATGGGTTGAGAGAGTAGTCTTCCTTTCTAGGGATGCATTATACCGAGTATAATGAACCTAGTGAACATGTACATTAGCCTAGTAATCACATTTTAAAATATTCTTCGATATTGTTAAGTATTTCTTCAACATATTGCTGAATTTTCATATTCATTTGCTTTTAGATGTACCTTCCTATAGTAATCTGCTTACAGTTCACTAATGGTGCAGATAGGATAATGTGTAGGATGCAAGTGAAATAGTTAGATGTGACAGAATTACCCAAATTGGAGGAAGGGAAATACAGATTAATGACCTAAGAGAGAAGAGTGTAAGCACCACTCTGGCATGACTACTTTCCTGTCACTTTAGCCAATGTGATTACAACTAAACAGAAAGTTACTGCACTATTTTTTCATTTGATTTTAAGAATTAGTAACAAATATTACCTAAGATTCATATTTAAGCAGCAAATGTTATAAAAGATCTGTACTGTGGGGCAAGAATGGGAAAATAACCAAAAACCCATAAAATATTATATTTATCTTTTCAACATGAATCCAAATTTGTTTCTGTGCTATGTGGTACTTGTACCACATATACTTCCAGTTATGACTTTTTAATCAGCTTCTGTTTATCTTTTATTTGCATTTTTCTCTATCAATCCCTTCCAGCACTTTTGTCTTAAGTACTCTTAAGTTCCCAAGTCTTTCCCTAGATTCAGCAACATTTATGCAGAAATAATATTCTGAGATCCACCAAAGTGAGCATTTAGCAGTAACTTTGCTTGGTACCTTCTGCCCTGAAGAATAACTCATCGCCTGCTGCTCTGAAAGCCACAGAGTCTGCTCTCAACTGCAATTTCAGCTCAATCAGAATCAAACCACAACCTCCAAGAACCGACTTTACACATTAATTTTTCACCATATTCAGAGTCTGCCAAAACAAGTCTCTGAACATTAATGTATGTTTATGCTTCCACAGAGATTACAGATTGTTTTTGGCTACAATAGTTAAGGATGCAGCTGTGAAAGTTACATTTTTATTTAATTGCAAACTCAAGGTGAAGTTAATGCCTGACATTCTTGAGTCTCACGGAAACAGGGTGGATAAAAATCAATTTTTTTTTTTTAATTTAAAAAAATCCGTTTTTAAATTTAAATTAGACTTTTTTGATTTAAAAAAAAATCAATAAAATACTAAATTTCTCTCTCGTTTAAAAAATAACAGTTACAATTAAATCTCATCACAAACATGCTAAAACTACACTTACAGTCTCATAACGAATTAATGGCTCTAGTCTGTCCATCCTAACTACCAGCTCTTGCTTCTTGAAAGTTCTGGGCTTTCAGTTTCTTTTCTCAGCAGACTAAAGTCACATGTGCAAAGAAGACACAGGCTGGATAGGATTGTTGTTATGTAGTGGTGGAGCTGGGCCAAGCAAGGCAGAGAAGTTAGTTAAGACACTGTCTTAAAGACAGAGACACAAAGGATGAAGGCAGAGTAGAAAGGAACAGTGGTGTGGAGTGGAAAGAAAGAGGGAAGACATTCAGTACACACACACAGCTTCCTATATTCCCCCACACTTTTGCCACAGAAAAACTGTCATGGCTTCTGGGTGTAAGAGAAACCCTATCTTGGAATATTTTGAAGAAATTCCTTCCCTGGGTAAAAAAATAAAATGTGTCAAGTGTAAGCAGTGCAAGAAGGAGATGCAGGACCTAGTTGCAAGAATGAAACATCATAATGAAAACTGCTTATTGGGAGAAAATGATGTGGATGAAGATGTGGATCTGTTTGAAGAACAATGTGGAACAACTGGTTCGTAACATAAATAATTCACTTTGCAATGCATCATTCTTCAAGACTCTCTTTATGCCTTTTATTATAAGTGTGATTTAACAAGAAAATTCCCAAGCTGTTCGCTATGTTGGATGTTGCTAGAAAAAAAAAATTTAGCTTAGTTAATCCTTATGGCTTGTTTAATTAGGTAACTAAGTTTAGCATCTATCACCCAAGTATACGGTACAGAAAGCTGCAGTAAGAGAAATCTAGAGTTGCCAGTTGCCACTGGGTGCCATTTTCTTATTTTATATTACATAATACGTGCCCCTTATTTTGGAACAGCATGGCCAGAGACCATCATGGTGATGCCATAAGTCTATTTCCTCTTTTACTTCAGCATAACTCAGCTTTCCCAAGGGAACCCCATCCTATACTTGTTTTCTCAAAAAACAGAAGTGCCAGTAAGCTCTATGGGACTTACTCCAAAATTAAATGCACTCTAAGTGCAGTCAGTCTTAGCTTTTTTGGTCATTTGGAATCAAACCTGCATCCTGCTGAAAAAATGTAAATGATTAACTGAATAACAAAGTGAGAAGAATTGAGAAGAACGACTATTCAAAATAATTTTTGAATTTTGTTTCAGGATTCCATTTAAGTGTAAGAGACTTTGACTGTGACTGTCAATCTGCATCAACTTCAGAGTCATCCGTTGGTACTTTTAGCAGCAGTGCTGCAACTAAAGGTATTTCAGACAAAGTATCAGTAGCAAGCAAAAGATTTCAATCATCCAGTAAAACCACACCACGGATAGGTTTGTAGTAAGGACCAGCAAATACCAACAAGACACCATAGATGAAAAGATTGCTCATATCATTTATGCCACAAATTCTCCTTTTCGCATTGTTAATAATAAAAACTTTATTGACATGGTTGAGTGCTTACGACCAGGCTAGACTCCAAGTGGTAGAGCAGACATTGGTGGAAGGTTACTAGATAAAGTGTATAAGAAGGAACTTGCACACTGTTCAAGAAATATTGAGGGGAAATTTGCCAGTCTAAGCCTTGATGGGTAGACCAATGTACACAATGATCCAGTAATATGTACCTGTGAGACAACAGAAGATGGGGTTGCATATCTTTCAGAAACAATAAATACATCGGGAAATGCTCACACACCAGAATATTTAAAAGAAGTGGCAGTGAAAGCTGTAATAAACTGTGAACAAAAATTCAGCTGTCACGTGTGCAGTTTTGTCACAGACAATGCTGTAAATGTGGCAAAGATGAGAAGATACTTAGAAGAAGAAACAGAAGGATGCTTCTTAACAACATATGGCTGCAGTGCCCACTTAATGCATCTTTTAGCCAAAGACTTAAATATGCCTTCTCTAGGAATAAAAGAAAATGTTGTTGAAGTCGCAAAATACTTCCATAACAACCATTGTGCTTCAGCTTCACTGAAGAGAGCAGGAGGATCCAAACTAATTCTCCCTCAAGATGTTTGATGGAATTCTGTGGTTCATTGTTTTGAACAACTTATTGAGAACTGGCCATTCTCATAAAACTTTGTGAAGAGACCCGTGATAAAATAAATGGAAGTATCTCATCCAAAGTGTCTATCATTGGATTAAAGAAGAAAGTAGAGGATATGCTCAGTATACTGAAGTCTATATCCATAGCTTTAAGCAAACTTCAGAGAAATTGTTGCTGCATTGCTGATGCTGTCAATATTTGGAAGGCACTTCAAGAGACATTGAAGAAAGAAATACCTCACCAGAAAGTTAAACTGCCGGCAACAAAGACGCAAATGGATCAAGCACTAACTCCATCTCATTTTCTTGCAAACATTCTTGACCCCAAATATAAAGGTAGATGCCTAACTTCTGAAGAAAATGTTGCTGCCATGGCATGGGCATCTCAAAATCACTCCTCAGTTATGCCAGTCATAATAAATTTCAGGGCTGGAGTGGAACCATTTAAACAGCACATGTTTACTGATGATGTTTTGAACAAAGTCACTCCCCTGAATTGGTGGAAATCATTAGCCAGGCACCTTGAAACAGAGTTTATTCAGTTGCTAAGCCAACTTTTCACAGCAGTGGCTTCCTCTGCAGGCACAGAGAATATTTTCATCATTTGATATTATTCACTCAAAGCTAAGAAATCGACTGGGAGTTGAAAAAGCAAGAAAACTTGTATTTCTGTTTCAGTCTATGAATAAAAATGACAGTGGGAGTGGGGAAGACGAGAGCTAGTTGTAGAAGTTTTAAGGACAGCATACGTTTAGTGTTGTGATGACTTATCTGTTAGAGTTAGTAAAATTTGAAAATTAAAAAAAAAAGAAGTTTAAGGACAGCCATCAACTGGCAACTCAGGAGACTGCTGTAATTACAAATGTGAAACATTTATGTAACATTTAAGATTTAGTTTAATAAAATATAAGTGCAATTGTGTTTGTGTGTGTGATTTAGTTCTTACCATTCCTAATGTGCTGCATCTGCAGCTTGACACAGGTAATGATTATGGATTATTTCTTAAATTAATAAAAATCAAGTTATCTAAAAAATTACATAAAGTATACCCTCCGAGATGTTGTAAAATGCTGTATTGAGTTGTAAATTAACATGCTTTAGTGATCAGATTTGCACCATTGTTTAATAAATATATGAAATAGTATCAGTGGGAAACTTGATTTAAATCAATGATTTTCTCTTGGTGATTTAAATCGCCTTGATTTAAATCAATCCACCCTGCATGGAAATGATTTGCTAAACAAAGCCAGCAAATAATATAATTCCAGCACACAACATAATTATCTCAAACAGCAGTATATCTACTAGAATTATTGTGAACACATACCTGTTTGTTTAGCTACACTGTTATATCTAGACCATATCTAGGGCTTTCTTTTAAAAAATTGCAGCAGTGTGGTCCACTGGATAGAACGACTAGCTATATATCCTTGGGATATAACTAAACCTCCATGGTAGACTGAGACAATTGATAAATGAGAATGGTAAAACTACTGCACAGCTGTGTCATAAGGCTTAGTTTCTGTACACTACTTTCAGGCCTTAATACCAAATTTTACATGAATTTGACTTCTTCAACAGGAATTCATAAGTCCTACATTTTGAATAATTATAATATCCAAAAGAGCTTTTTCTGATGGGGCTAATTCCCTGTTTTTTTCTAAAATACAAACGACCTTGTTTCTGAATAGCATACTGCAAAAGTGTGTCTATTGACAGAAAAAAAGCAATCTATAATGCCACAACCATTTGGTGCGTGCACCTAGTGTTGAAACTGAAGTTATACATTAAATGTATTAATATGCTCTATTGTCATCAATGACTAAGATCAGTAACTGAGTTTGTATAATGCAAATTTAGATTTATCAGAGCAAATATATATTGAGAAGAAAATCAACAATTTTCCACTACCATACTTCCCGATCTCAAACACATCATAACCTCTCGTTCATGGTATTATATATATTAGTTCAAGTATGAACTAAAATGTAGGCCCTGTCTTGCAATCAACTCTATGTTGGCCAACCCCTTACACCTGCACAGAACCCTGCTGCAGTCACTAGGGGTCTCCTGGCGAACAGTTCTGATTGCAGGATTGAGGATTAAAGCCTTAAATACACCAAAATCTTAAAACTGATAGAAATATTTAAATGTACTTTTATTTTGATTTATACATTCATCCATTAAAAAGGAGCACTTCCTTGACAATTCTTAAATATACTGCCATCAAATTATTACTCCTATTAGTGCCCTTCAACCACTAATCAATATATCTACAACAGCCAATCATAACTCAGCAGCAAAAAACCAGATCTTTAAAATCTCCATTAGAATCATCTCATTCTGTCACAGCAAGCAAAAACAAATAAGCTTTGTGGCATTATCCTACAGTTCAGTAAACTAAGAATTCAATCCTGCACATACTTAAGCACATCCTCAATCTGACTGCTGGGAGCTACTCACAGTAGTCAAGTTAGGCATGTGTAAATGTTAGCAGGATCAAGGGCCAGGACTGTTTTGGATTAAGGGATGAAATGAGCACATTCTCCTGTAGTATTTACTTCAGTTAAACCCACTAGTCTATTTTCATTGTCTAGAGAAATGCAAAATTGTAAACAGGAAGCCTAAATAATTAATTAGTTGTTTAAAATACAGTTTTAATGTGTTATTAGAAACATAGGTAAGAATTTTAAATGTGTATGATTATGAATTTGACCATGCCCATTTTATTTAAAAAAACAAAAACCTGGGAGATGGCCACAGTATTGATAGCTGATTTCTCAGCTGTTTATCAAGAAAGAGATAAATATTTTAGTGTTCCATAAAAGACAGACAAAAGGGAGCAAAACATCAAATTTGAAGCCAATGGGTCTGTGTGTGGGTGGAATCACTTTCAGGATTAAGGCCTAAATTATTTCATGTTAAAAATTCAAGCAATCTGTGAAACTTACTGAATGGCTAAGATGAATTATATTTATTCTTCAGAGAGGCACATTAAAAATGTATCCAGAAAAAGAATGTTCCCTATCCTCATACTTCAGCCATGTATATACACACCTGGTAGTAAATAAAAATATTTTGATAACAGTTCTTAGGAGGTTGGCAAACCATGCTTTTTACCCTAGAGTTAGCAAAAAAAAAATACCTATTTAAAAAAGGAGAACATTTTTTTAAAAGTTCCTTAATTTTTTTAAAGGAAAAAACTAAAATCCTTACTTAAAAAGAGTGGACTAACTAGGCACCTCTTTCAGAATTTCTCAAAGCTTAGTACAACTTACCAATTACTTGCAGAAATTCAGTGTTGCTGATTTGTGAATCACTGATGCTAAATGTCTCTTCTTGTCTTACCTCTCCCAGCAGAAATCCTTCCTACAATTTAAAAAAAAAGATGCAGATTAAAAACAGAAAAACCACTATTATAATTTACACACAAGCACATTTAATAAAATAATTAAAATTATGATTCTGTTTGAAATGAACATGATTTGAGCAATTACAAATGTAACCTATCAGTAAATTCAGAGAGGCCTGATTCTAAGAGCCACGTAAAACCCCTTTATGCAAATCTGACAGTATAAAAATGTTTTAAATGAGGTAGAAATTGCTTTTGAAGAATACCTTCTCTGCAAGTGTAAAGTTGGTTTAAGGGCTTTATGTGCACTCTGTTAACTGTCCCTGGTACAGGGGCCATGTTATGAACATAATATGGGAATGGAGGCAGTGCAGCCAAAGAGTGGACTTCATCACCGTTATTCTCTCCCTCCAAGGCCCACAGGAAACAAAGTATAGAGAAGCCCCGAGGTTACTCTAATTTACACCAAGCGCTGGGGCTGGCCAATCCCAGAAAACAGGACACAGTGGTGAATGGCAGTAGGTTGCAAACAACAATAGGAGTACTTCTTCACACAATGCAGTCCACATGTGGAACTTGTTGCCATCTGATGCTATGAAGGCCAAAAGTATAACTGGGTTCAAAAAAGAATTAGATAAGTTCATGGAGAATGTACATTAGCCAAGATGGTCAGGGATACACCCCATGTTCCAGGTGTCCTTAAACCTCCAACTGACAGAAGCTGGGACTGGACCACAGTGGGTGGATCATCCTTAATTGCCATGTTCTGTTCATTCCCGGTGAAGCATCTGGAATCGGCCACTGCTGGAAGACAGGATACTAGGCTAAGTGGACAACTGATCTGACTCAGTAGAACCATTCTTATGTAATTAAAGCCATCTTTCCCTTTCTGTTCCTATCCCAAGTACAGGAATAGAATAACTGATAATCAGGCGCTATAATATAAACATTGAAACAATAGGTTGCCACTGGTTTATTTATGTGAAGGTAAGTGGAGCAAATTTACCCTACCTACACTGGACTGAAAGCTGATGTCAGCAAAGCACTGAAACACAAATACCTAAAGCACGGATTGCAACAATTTGTAATATTTTTAATGACCAATTCTAGTACACTGTGAGGATGAAGAAGTTTGAATCATGTGTGTGTGTTTTCCCCTTTTACTGTACAGCCACCCCAATTTTCAAGTACATGGCACACTGATGCAAGGCCCTGATCCAGCAGCAATTATACAAATGCTTAACTTTATTAGGGAGTACTCACAGCTATAAGTTAAAACAAATGGTTAATCAAACCACGCTCTGTAAATTGAAAGATCTACTTTCAAAGACAAAAGACCTTTGCAGATGTTATAAAATCTTTATAATAAATTATAGTAGTATGATCCATTAAGTGTAGCTTTGTTTATTTTGTGAAACAGAGACAATAGAAATGTGGATAATGCAACTAACAGACCATCTCTTTTTAAATTCCTGCTTCTTGATTACATACATTTTACAATGAAAGCAGAGTGATACTTGTTGACCTAATACAAGTTAAGTTACAATACAGAGGGAGTGGTCAAAATAGGCAATTTATTTAAGTGAATTATGGTCTAATGTCTATTGTATGTCAAAATGGTTTTTTTGCAAGAAAGAGAAACTATGCACACTGCAGAGAATATTGTAAAAATAGTCTATTAGAACAAAGTAATATTTTTAGAGTCATGAACTCAAGATGTTAGGCAGCCTTTGGAAACTAGCTTTAGCCACCTGTGAACAGCTTTCTGCAACTATCATAGCATCCTATCCACCTGGCTAACTTCAGCAATGGAATGAAGGGCATGCAAGAGAAGATGGAGAATGGGATCCATTCCCTAAAACTATTCAGACCAGAATTTAAACGAGAAATGGAAAAAGAAGAGAAACAAACATCCCTAGAGGCAGGACCGATTCGCGACTGATGTCAGCAAAGCGCTGACATACAAACGCCTAGAATCTGGATTGCAACAACAGGTAACACTTCAGTGCCTACTGCCCTGTGTAGGACCACGGGGGTCGGTCCAGCTGTGCTTCCCCCTTTTCCCTGTACACCTTCGGGCCGATTCGTTAGAGCAGCTACGGGTGGGAAAACACAAGACTCACTTCCCCAAGCCCCTCACAGCCTGCCCCCCACCCTGCAACTCTCCCCCTGAACTTCCCTTCCCCCCACATCCTCTCACCCCCGCTCCGGCCCATGGCTGTCCCCTTACCCTGCCCCCGCCCACACGAGCCGAGATGAAGGAGGTGGAGGCGGCCGGCGCGGGGGGGGCGCGGGCGGGGCAGGGGGCGGTAGGCCCGGGGCAAGCAGACAGATGGTCCCTGAAGCCCCCCAGTCCCGTGACCTGTGAGGGCGAGGAGCCCGCCCCCGGGGGAGAGCTGGGCGCAGCCCCGAACACCTACGTGATCCGCGCTACTGTTGGCGCTGTAGTAACAGACGGAACTGAACGTGTAGCCCGAAATGGAAGCCGCCATGATGAAGACCGCCACCACCGCCGCTCCCACCAGCCACCGCGCCCCCCTCCCACCACTGCCCCGCCCCAGCTTCCGGGGACGCCGTGGGGACGCCTGGGAAATGTAGTTCCCAGCTGCCAGTCTCAGTGCGCGAGACTGAACCCCGGCAGTGCTGACGGCTGCTACCAGGGCAGGGCAGGCAGGGCAGGGCGGGCCTGGAGCGCCACCATTGAACTGGCGCCCCTTAGCACAGTGCGAGCGGGGCGGGGCTGTCAATACCTCTACTATGCACTACTAGTAATCACTGTCACTGCTTTGTGGGGTATCACCAGGCAATGTCCGAGCAGTGTTGGCGCGCACGGCGCTGTACATACACAGGGACAGGTCACTAGGCATTACCCTAGCAGCGTTGGCGCGCACGGTGCTGTACGTACATGGGGACAGGTCACTAGGCATTGCCCTAGCAGCATCAGTGCTTAAGGCATTCTATAGAGCATAGGGACAGACCCACTCCACGTGTCCTGACCTGACTGTGATGTCATTAGATTGTCCTCAGATAACCCATGGACATTTAGACTCCTCTGCCCAGGCAGTCTCTGGGCCTCAGATTTAAACGTCACAGCTGAGTAGACATCAGCAGGGCAGGGACTCCCTCATTCTATATTTGCATGGCACTCAGTACAGCGGGGATCCAACATCAGGTCCTCTGGACACTACTGCAATAAAAATATTTAATAATCATTAATAATGAAACTGATTTAATCATTTTAAAATGGCAAAGGTTTTTATTGATGTTTTCATGAATGCATAGTACTGAAGGTTTTGCATGAACAATAGTCTAAGGAACCAAATTCTGCTCCCAATTACATCCCAGGCCCACCCCACTGAAGTCGAGTTACACTAACAGCAGAATCCGCCCGGTTAGTGGCAACAGCAATTTCCTGTGCCAGGTTTCCCACAAAATCATGTACAGCTGACTGTGATATTAATGGCCCAGTTTGCTAACATGTCCATTGCAGGGAGATGTGATTTCTTATACAGTTTCATATAAAGTTCAACAAAACTTGTTAATGAGAAGTTAAAATAACAATATGTATCCCAGTAGAGGTGATTCACATGCAAATACTACATTTTCTTCTTCATATTTACTTCTCTCAGTCTTTTTTTAACCAAAGGGAATTAAATTAAGGATGTTTAGTGTAAAATTAAGGTTAAAAGATTAAAGCCTGGAAACTGCAAGCTGATCCATGTGGGCAGACCCTTATGCCTGCATATCACCCTATCGAAGTCAGTGGAGTTCTGCTTGGGCCCAACTTGCCTGGATCAACTTGCTGGACTAGGGGGCCCAAGTTAGAACTACAACAACAAAATGAAGAGGCCAGATTCAGAGAGAGTTGTGCCAGGCTGAGGCTGAATGACATATAGGGTTCCTCCAGTCTCATTCTTGTTTTTGCTATACAAATATATATATTTGGGCTACAATCATGCAGAATCAAGGCCTAATATAGTAACATTTATAGGCCCAATCCTGCAAAATACCAAATGTCATTCATACGACCATCCACAGAAACCAATGAGCTTCTTGCCCCCGATTAAATTACACAAGGTAGTAAACAGCACCCTCGATAGTGTTTACAGAATGAAGCTGGATATTGTTAAAAGTGTTTGAGAGCTGTGCAAAATGGTGGCATGAAGGTTGTTGAAGGCATAACTTTTCACTCTTCTGACATTTTTCTGCTTGATTTCTCGACCTTGCTGTATGTTTTTACATTTAATGGAGCTCTAGAATCTGATTCCAAAAACCATGTAATCCCTTATGTCAGAAAACAAAAAGGCTTTGGCCTTCATCTTGCAAATCATTCCATGTGGGTGAACCCCTATGATGTTCAGAGTGCCACTGGCATCAGTGGCTGGTTCTGTGTGGTCAGAGAGGTCCGCCTGCACAGATCATCTGGCAGGATCAGGGTATACCATTTTGATGCTGTGTCAATCTAGTTGCACCCATTTTCATATTCCAAATTGCTTGTTCTTTGGAAAAGGAGCAAGTCTTGTCATACAATTCATTGTGTATCTGTCTTCCTTTAGGGAATACAAGTATTTGTAGTATTTATGTGTATGCTTGATCTTTATAAAATTATTATTTTTAATACAAGAATCAATACCTTTTTATTCAGTAAATAAAAATAGATTTCAAATACTCAGTACCAGGAGATCTTAGGAGCAGGCTTTCAAAATTGAACCAATGTGTGAATAAGCAATGAAAGAAAAAACATAGAGCAAGGAAACAGATTATTATAACCCCTTGAAAGCCTGGAACAGATAAACAACAGTGAGAAAAATATTATTTAAAATGTGATAAAAAGTTCCTTTTAAAAACTGATAAGGTTGAGCATGATAAGCCCAACACAATGTTATCTCCAGGTCATTTTTCTAAGGAACATATAATAGATGCAGAATAAAAATAATATAGAAAATTATTATTTTTATTATGGACTCCTAGATGGTCACATTAGAAACATACAGATAGATTAGTTTCTATTTCTTTTCTAATGTAAAGCACTTACATTTTCATTTGCCGTAAAACAGCAATTATATTTTTATTAAGTTCCAAACCCCATTCACTGTAGGCTATGCACTGTATTCATTGCTGAGCCTGAGAAATATGTTTATATTTCCTCTCTCTTCACACATTAGTGATTCAAAAGAAATAGCAGAAATCTTTCTGACTGTGCTGGTTTTAGATGGTTCATATTAGTCAGATGGTTCAGGGTTCAAAATCTGGTCATTTGGAGCCACGTTATCCATTGAAAGCAAAGCTATTCACTGGTTAATCTGTTTAAATGACATGCTTGCATTTGTATATGATGGAAAAATAGGAGAATGGTGTTTCTAAAACAAAACAAAATCAGAGTTTCCAGAGACAGATGAACAAAATTGGAGTCACGCTGAGGATGAATTTGGTCTACTGAAGTACAGTATTAAAATAGCTATGACCTGATCCTGTTTGTGCAGTTCAGGGTTGCAGGATTGGATCTCTAAATTTAGTCCTCTAATCTGCCAAAATATTAGTGGTATAGCATTACTGCCAGGCCTACTGACTTTATGAGGCTTAAAATGCAAATACTTTAAAGCTCTTTAATGGCCTGAAAACTTAGGTCTGGAAAAAAGAAGCATGTTCCATGGGACTGGTGTGGTTTCTTATGAGAACAACATAGGGTCCAATCCTGTAAGATGCTAAAAATCTCAAAATAGGTTCAACACTTTGCCAGATCAGGCCCATGTAGTCTCTAAAGAAGCTTGCATTATTGTTAAAATGTTCTGTATGGCAACAAAATATGACAGCTTTCTTGACTCTGACTTTATTTCCCCATGGACAGACATGGGGGCTGTCCAAAATGTATCCAAGGGTCACATTGACAACTTCCAGAAATGTGATCTGCATACAATAGAGCCTGTTGTAGTTGCCTTCATCCTCAATACACAACTGCTTCTACAGAATGGTTCCAGTCAGCCTGTTACAGAGAGGGGTAGTGCGTTACAGAGAGTACAGGAGTAGTGTTACAGAGAGGGGCAGTGCGTGCAATTTATTCACTCTCAGAAAATAGCCTGAGCCCCTTCTCCCCTGGTCTTGCGGGCACGGCACATCTGCGTTTCCATCTCTTTGGCGCGGAGTGTTTGGCACGTTCTGTTCTCGAGAGCCAAACTCTTCCTGCAATACCCTTTTCCCTGATGCTCCCCAGTCAAAGGGGCCGTGCGTGGTGGGTGCCATGTACTAGCTGAGATAAAGGTCGAGCGACTGGGATCAGATGTGAGCCAGTGAGAGCCACTGGTGTGTGCAAAAACGGAGCCTGCTGCCTTTGTAAAATGCTGCCTCCCCCCCGCCCCCCCGTGTAGCTCAGCGACCCTTTGCTGAAGTGACCCCAGGTGGGACCCTGCACCCCCCAAGAGCGCACAGCACCCAGGCCGGCCTGCAGATTGAAGGGCACTGAGAAGAGATGAGTGAGTGGCGGCCGGGCCCCGGCCCTAGCAAGAGCCAGGCCCGCTCCTCGGCCGGGCTCCTCGTGCACACCTTCCACAACCACAGCTCCCCCTCCTCGGTCTCACTCTCCACCCCGGCCGCCACAGGGCAGCGGAAAAGTCCTCCAGCAGCCTAGAGGGGCTGGCCGCAGGTGTGCTCTATCCCTCCCAACTGCTCTCTATGGTGCACGGGCCCTTCCGGCTTCTCTGCCGCCTGGACTTGCAAGGGATGAGTGTCGCCGGGGCAGGGCCACGTGACCGCTCAGGGCTGGAGCCCGAGTTCGTCCCCTCGGCCCTGGGGACCAAAGAGCAGTGAGTCCGGGGCCGGGCCGGGCCGGGGCGGGCTCGTAGCAGGCCCCTCCTCCGCCCTTGGCAGAGTCCCGGGCGGGGCGCGGCGCGGCGCGGCGCCGAAGGGACATTTCCAGCCGCAGGGGGAGGCCGTGAGACAGCAGGCGGGGCGGGGCGAGGCGAGGCGAGGCGGGGCCCGGCCCGGCCCGGCCCGGCCCGGCCCGGCCCGGCCCGGCCCGGCCCGGCCCAAGGCTCAGGGCCGGGTTGTTCCAAGGGGCTGCCCAGCGTCTGTTGGTATTCATTGGGGGCGTGACTCTCTTGCTGCTGAGCACTGGGGATGGGATGATGGGATGGGATGTCATGTCATGTTTACACTGCGGCCGGGAGGACAGGCTGGCGAGCTGCACTAGACTCGGGAGCATTATACGACATTGTGGCTGCGGCAGTGCGGGTGATGGCTGGGGTGTGTGCCCTGGGGGTCAGGCAGGATTGCACTTGGGCCTTAGCCAGCTACTGCCTATGCCTTTGATCATGCTGCCATTTTTAGCAGGCTAGCTTCAGCAGAGCTAGCATATGCAGGCCTAGCCTACCTGAGCTGGGAATTAGACCTCCCAACCGGACCCTTTGGGCTTGTCTACACAACACAGAGTAATTGACCCCAGAAGCGATTCCGGTTTTCACTCTCTGATCATTCAGTGTTGTCGGTACTGTGGACAACGTGTTCCACATCAGTTTGGGTAATGTACAGATAATCCTGTGACTGAGCAATACTGAGAACGTCACGAGTTCTAACCTGGATCATAAAGTCACTTGAGTATGCCACTCATTTGTGTCTCAGGTTTTGTAAGGGTCAGATTGGCAGGGATTTTTTTTTTAATTTTTACTTGATGTTTTCAAAGTTAGGAAAGAGCTTCACACCTTTACGAGTGCTGCAAGGCTCCGGAAAAGGAACATTACAGTGTATGGGTATGACAAACACCATTATAACCTGATTGATCTGTCTTGGTATTAAAATGCTTATGGAACATGTGCTGTCCTTGCAAGATGGAGATTTTGGCAGCTTTACGTGACTGTTCCATACAATGACATCCAACCACTGGAGCATGGCCCCTGGGTTACCCTTGGTGTATAGCCACCATAACCATTCCTATGCCACTTCTTAAATCTTGGTTGCTGGTATAGAGAGTGTGGTACAGGATAAAAAGAGGTGGCTGGGCTCCCTTGCATCCCAGCAATTCTAGCACTTATAACAATCCATTGGGGTTATTGGCAGCGAGTGTAGGTTATAATAGTCTGGCCTACTCTGGAGAATTTAACTCAGTGTGCAGAACAGCCCCAGGATCAGGGAAATGCAAAAACACACTGTTGCCACCCCCTGGACCTCTCCTGGATTATGCTATACACTCCTCAACCAGAGCTGGGGATCTGGCCTTTTGTTTTGATGCATGTGTCTAATTTGGTAAGTTCAGTGGCTTATGGGTTGGACATGGCGTGTCTGATATGTGAATATGATCTCCATCTGTGCTGTTTCTTCCTGATGATTTGTGTAGGTCATTCCTGTGTTAATTTCCTATTCTGTCCTCTCTTCCTTTCTAGTTGGGATGCTGCATATGAAAGAGAATTACAAACTTTTCAGGAGAATGGAGATGCTGGGGAAATTTGGTAAATAAAGCGAATAACTATCAGTGGGGCATATGCATATTTTTATTTTTTTGAAAATATATGGAGTAAAAGCAAAATAAAAAAAAAACCATTGGGTCACTGGGTAGTTCCAAGTATTGGTGATATGATATGGAGCTTTTCACCTTGGAGTCACCAATTCCTATTTGGCCTTAATCAGTTGTGACTGAAAATTGTTAGTTACCCTCCGACAAGTTGTTGTCTGAAATGAGTTGGTGATTGCAGTCTGTTTTATTAGTGGATAAGTGCTGATATCACCAAGGACATCTATTATTATCATCAGAGGCTAAGAATTTTAAATAGGCAGTCGAGGGACGCTTCCAGTGCAATCTTTGTTTTCCCTGCTATGTGGACATAAAGAGGGCCTGCGAATCACAGCAGGTTTTTAAGCCATTTGGTTTACTTAAAACTTAAACAAAGCAAACTTGGAATATGATCTATGTAGGTTGTTGCCTAGATGCTATAGTGACAGGTGCTTTACAAATGCCAGAGAGGGAGAGAGAGAAAGTACAGTTGCTGCTATGCCTTTCATCTGTCTTGGATATCTTGATTACTAAAGCCTCTGTTTCTAATAGGTTTGGAGAAGAAAGCATGACTCGTTTAATCAGATGGATGGAAAAACAAAATATCCCCCTGGACAGTTCTGTGCTTGACATTGGAATGGGAAATGGTGTTTTACTTGTTGAATTGGTTGGTATTTTGTAAAATTAGTGCTTTTGATACAAAATCAATTCTAAGAACAGAGTATATAAATTTGCTGCAAATGAGAGAATCGTTGCTAGTCTTAGCTAATGCTTAAACTATGAAAAAGCCAAACAAAACTTAAATTAAAACTGCCAGTGTTTTCCCATTAATAGCACATTAGTTAGTGTGCATAAAGTCTTTTACTTTAATTGATTTAGTTGCATTAATTGAAATTCACTTGGTTAGATAACATCAGCAGTGACAGACTGGTAGTGTGTGATTGCAGCAGATTTGCCAAGCAGCCTAAGGGAGTTAGGGACCCAAGTATCACTGAATTTCAGTGGTATTTGGGCACCCAACTCCTTTAGGGATTTTTAAAAATCCCAGCCCTAGCAAACTGGAAGGATGTTTTGTTTTACTGGATGAAAGTGGAGATATTCTTTTGCTAGATCTGTCTAGATTACAACTTTTTGGTACTGCCTTATGTTTCTCTGAGCACTTTCAAGGGATACCATAAATCTGAAATCTAATCAATTTAAAAAACTGAGTTATAATTTCTGGTTCTGTACCAGCTCCTGAATTCCCCTGCCAGCGTTTGTAGATTTACAATGTTATTTTCTTACATTTTAAAATGCTTTTCTCTCCTATATTGCTGTGTGAAAGACACACAAACAACAGAGAGAAATAACATGCTGTCTATGGAAAATAGTGAAATTGACTAATACACAAAGTGCTGTCAAATGCACAAAATAGAGACTTTCTCCCCTTTCATCTTGGTTATAATATTCTTAAGCATTCCTTGTGAAAATAGTAGTTAAAATATTTTCAGACAGAAGTGATTTTTTTAAGTTGATGGTATCCCTTTAATTAAAAAAAAAAGTGATAATTTTACTTTTGAGGTGGAAACCCAGTATCAAGTATGTTTTAAAGGTTGATATTGTTATTTCACAGGGGCACAACAGGGCATGAAGTTGAGCAATTTTCAGTAAGTTTAGTTATGAGTATTTTTATGTTCATTTTCACATTTTTGATTAAATCCTTTGGTAGAATGTCCTAGATGAGTTAGATTGAGTATATGGCAATCACTGTATCAGCAATTCTGCATAGGCTTCAGCTGTTACAACAGAATTTAAGTTTATGTAGGCCTCTTGCGTTTTTTTTTAAGTTTATAGCCTCCATGAATATGAGCCAATGTTGCCTTGTTTTCCTGAGTCTGCAGATGAACAGAAACAGTAGCACTGAGAAATATAAACTGTCCCCATCTATCTCGTTAGAGATGTTAATTTGAAGGCTAATGATCATTTAAATTCACTGTTGACACTTCACTGCAGAAGAATGTAGTTATTTTGGATCATACTTGCGTATTCTACCATCCTTTAAGTTGACCCTGATGTAACTTGTGAACACAATGAATTTCTGTTCCATATCAGGAAAGATAATGGCGAATTGGGAAATCCCCTTCTAAAGGCCATTAATATTCACTATTAATATTCACTATTAATAGCTATGCAATCAGGGCCACCACTTATGACACTGACCTCTCTGTTTTCTGAATGGTAGGAGAGCAGAGAACATGTGGGACCCCTACTAACAGAGATTGCCAATATATCCTTTAATGAGGTAAATCTACCACCCAGTTAAGAACATGCAATAATCTGGCCAACACTAAAGAAACCATAGCTCAGTGCTAGTGACCTTGCAAACTACGACTCATTATTTTGCCTCTTTTTTCTAAGCACACTAATCAAGAAACCAGCAAACAGCATCTCTAACACCAACTGCTAGTGCCATCAGTCAGGCTTCAGGCCAGGGCATGGTACAGAGACTTAATTGGTTGCTCTGGTGCATGATCTTTTCCTATCTGTAGAAGAGGGTAATTAGCCCACATACAGTCCACTGGAGCATTCTGCAGCATTCAGTATCATTAATCTCCAAACACTTCTGTCCTGACCCAAGAGAATGTAGGTGATGATGTAGAATGAGCAGAAACTCCCTGAAGTGAATCATGTTCTTTCTCAAACATCAAACTCAGAGGGGTGTTATGGGAACTTCTTCCATCTCCAAAGCCCTCAGCTATGAAGACTTACAAGCTCTGGAAGCTCTGGGGAAACAACATGGGCAGAAGTCTCAACAGTACAGACAGCTCTTTGTCAGATCTCTCCATGCCAAATGTGAACAACACAGTCTCTCAGTTTTCTTGATGTTTAGCTGAAATTTAGAACTGGGATTAAAAGCAGCTGGTTAAAGCTGAACTCTCAGAGGTTATGCTTTTAGGAAGAAAGTGCCCCAAAAAGCATGTCTTTTTGTAGCCGCTCCTGCTATCCAAGACATCGGTCTTCCTATTTTGTCAGTGTACAATCTTGGATCCAATGGATGCCCAAATGGCCATGTTGTCATAAAAACATTTATCGGGCAAAAATATTGCACCTCTCCATGGTGGGCACAGCGATCCACCTACTTGTGACATCCAGACTTCATTTTATAGCTCATTCTGTCTAGGAATGACACCACACGCACTGTGGAAAAACTCCACAGGTATAAGATACACTAGCCCATCTGCTTAGCAAAAGGTTTGCCATTAACACATTACCTCTGTGTTCTGCTCTCTGCACTGGTTTATTGAATTCAGAGTCTAACTCAAGGTCCGTGTGGCACAGCATATAATTGGCTTGTGGAACTCACTGATGACACTGTAACAAAGAACTCAGTAGCATTCAAATAAGGATTAGACATTAATGTGAATAATCAGAATGTCAGATGCTGTTACACCAGCTAGGATAAGATTTATTAGGGATTTCTATATGATTCAGGACTAATCAACTACCAGCCAGAATTTAAGGAACAACTTTCCCATAGCTATGTTATTGTAGAATTGTCCATTATGGAGGATTTACTCCTTCTTTTGAAGCGTCTGGTACTGGTCATTGTTCTGATCTGCATGGAAATTCCTGTTTTCTAGGTTTCTTTTGATGCAGATTAGAGGATGTATTTTATATTTTATGCAAGGGTGTTACTTATAGTTCTGCAAAGTTTTCCACTTGTTGGAAGGAATTTAGCCCTTAGTTAACAATTCTGTTGATGATGTACAAGACAGAATAGAATAACAGTTCATGCTCCCATAGCTGTTTTGGTTCTGCAGCAGCATCAGGAATAAAAAGGAGGAAAAGCTTTTTTTGTCATTAAGATGAGTAGAATTGACTTGGTTATACACGAGGAGCAGACCTGCTGAGTAAGGATAGTTTGCTAGCAGACTGAGTAAGATTCTCTTTCTTTCTTTAGGCAAAATCTGGTTACACTAATCTTACTGGAATTGATTACTCTCCTTCTGCAATACAACTTGCTCAAAACATAATAGAGAAAGAAGGGCTGTCTAATATTAAATTGCAGGTAAGTGTTCAGAGGGATTATGTTAAGGAAAATACAAAGCAATTGAACCTGCGAGATTAATTGAGCCACTTAATTTCAGACACATTTTAATTTACTGACTACATTTTTTGAAATCTAACTGTAGTTCTGATCACTTGGGGGGGGGGGGGGCAGGGGCGGGGGCGGGGTGACTCTACCTAGCAGCTTGTTAATAAGTCTGTATTTACAAGAAGATCTCTTTTGGTTGATGAGGATTTTACTCCCTTTGACACCTGTGCGTAGCTCCCATTGAGGATAACAAGAGCGTGATCCCTGCAGCAAGTGGGGAGACTAGATCACACTCAGATCACTCCATGAGGCAGGTCCCTTTTGTTCCGTGTTTATATGTTGTCTAGCATTCAGGGACCCAGGTTCATGACTGGGGCCCCTCAGTGCTACCGTACTGCAAATAGTAAATAAGGAATTTCCAAATACTTTAAAGATAGTGAGGTGCTTAAACACTACTTTAATGGAGGCCAGCTAAGGACTTCAAATAGATAGGCATGTAGCTGGGCTCAACTAAAGATTTTTACATAATGCAAAGGGAGAAACAAATTGACATGGCATCAAAATTATGCAAAGCAATTGCATGGTAACCACTTCCGAAGTAGACCTAGTGCGAGGAACTCATGGAATCGATCCTGTCTGTAAGGTACTCATAAAGCCTGTGCAGAACTTGTAACTGAATTAGTATAGCTTACCCCCCTGTTGGTCATTGCCCACCAGAGGACGCCCACGCTGGCTATATAATAATTCAGTGAGTGCCAGTCAGTATCTGCTCAGTACAGTGGTGCCTGGCTCCTTACCCACTAAGTGCTGTGTTGTGTGCTTGGAATAATGCCTGAAACTGCTTCAGCTGATCCTGAGTCTGTTGCGAGTGTTATTTTGTTCCATGACACTTAGATGTCAATTTTTCTTCCTTCACAAATGAAAGCACCAGTCTACATTAGAGATGCAGCACTTCCCAGCTAGAAGATTATTATTTACATAGTTGTAAACTTTTGATTTAGGTAAAAGACTTCCTGACTCCATCAGCTGAGCTATCAGGATTTCAGATTTGTATTGACAAGGGAACCTTTGATGCAATAAGCCTTAATCCTGACAATGCAACTGAGAAGAGGAAGCAGTATGTGAAATCTCTCTGCACGGTATTGAAAATGGAAGGCTTTTTCCTCATAACCTCTTGTAACTGGACCAAAGAGGAGCTGCTAAATGAATTCAGAGAAAGTAAGTAGCTGGGCAGAGCTATCTGCCAACTTGTGGTTGTTTAAAGTTTTGGTAGGTAAATTTTAATGTCCTTTTATTGCCATGTTTATTTTATCAGAGCAGGATTAGACATCACAGTGATAAAAGACTGGCGCATGCCCTGAGCTTTATCTTACAGCTTCCATCATTGAATGCATGGGTAGGGAATTATGGTTCCCACTTTTGCCAGTATAGATGCAATTTAGAAGTGAGGATTTTTTTTATACCTTCCAACCTCAGAAGACAAGAATTGCAGGCAAGTTATTCTGGAGAAGAGAATTATTTACCTGTATGGCTTTTTCCCTCTGGTCTTTAAAATAGATCCCTCATTCACCCATCCAGCTCACCTTTAAAATCGAGATAACATTCTTATCTTTTCTTTTAGTCACAAAGGAATTGGCAGGTGTAGGCTGTGACATTCTATGTGCGCTCCCAGGGCGCTTGCTCAGTGAATGTCTTGATGGGTCTGAATTCTTTTACTTACTAGTCAGCTTCTGAATCTCATGCCTGAAGCTTGGAACCCAAGTGTATGGAGAACTAGAATTGCTGGCAAATTCTTATCTTTTCTGTCATTAGTCTGCATAATCCAGCTAGCTAAGATTTTATTATCTATGGAGGAGTTTCAGCTATATAAAAAAGCAATATAAATATAAAACACAGTACTATAAACTTGAAAGTAACTGACTTGTGTGTTTTCCATGTGAATTAAGAGTGGTTTGCAAAAGGTTAACCAAGAGAAGAATAACACAACTTCTTAATAAAAGTATTATAATTTCTGTCTGGCAGGATTTGAAATTGTGGAGGAGCTGCCAACACCCAAGTTCTGCTTTGGAGGGAGAATTGGAAGCTGTGTAACAGCCTTGGTTTTCCAAAGAAAAAAATAAGGCCATCCATCTTGGACAAATTAGATTAGCTGAGAAAAGAAATGTTTGTTCTTCAAAGTAAACCTGATGGAAAGGAGAGAGAGAGGAAACAGCATCTGTGTAAATAACTGCTCACTGAGTACACCGTAAAACACAGTGCATGTGTTGGACTGCAATGGGCCTCTATAAAGTTAAGGGCAAGTTATCCAAAACTGAAACGTTTCTAAGGTAAATTCTGCCCTTGGGCTGTTTCTCTTTGTTATAGCTTCAGCAACTTCAATGAAGTTGTGTGGGCGTAAGTGAGGAAAAATGTGGTATTCTAATTTTTCAGAGACCAACAAAAACTGTTCACACTTCTTTTGCATTTGAAGTGTAAATATTTTTTCCTATTTTAATTTTAATTTTGGGTACTAGTGAACAGTTTAAAGTAAATTTAAACAAACAAATCATACAAAACAAGAAGTCTTATTTCTATGTTGTTGGGCGTAATAGTGAACAGATCTTGAGATCTAAACACTGGAGAATTATTTATTTTATTTTTGTAAAGGAAACACGCATGTTGCAGTGTTATCCGAAATCAACCTTTAGTTAAATAATGAGGAAAATGAGTGTAAATTTTGTACCACTCACAAGATCTCTAATATATGTATGCTAATACTGGTCACTACCACCAACCCAATTAAATATTTAAAGATGCTGTTTGATGTTACTACAGCCTCTCAATAGCACGTACACTTACCTATTTCAATATTCATTTACTGTATGCTAATGTGTTATGATGGGTCAGTAATGAACATCTCCTTTTCCAATGAATTTTATAAGATATTTTAGTTGCATAAAATCCAAAAAGAGACCAGCAGGACCCCACACCCCCATATAATAACCCATGGCTGCTTATATTATTTTTTTTACCCATGTTCATTTCTTCATTTATTATTTTTATGGAATGATCTATGATACTGATATAGCTGCCTGGAGAGGGAGGAAAGAAATATTTCTCCTTCTTTATGTGTTGCCCCACACACATTTTCAAATAGCAGTAAACATGACATTTCAAGCATCCAACAACTCCTATTAGGCAATCTGTTCGCATAGAAGAAGAATGTCATGTTTGCTCATCAGGGAAATGCTTTCCCTAGTTCTCAGTCTGTGAAGGTTGGTTGGGTGCAGGGGATCACAGAGGGGAAGGGAATACTCCATTCACTTCCGCTGTTCTAGTGCTCCCTCTCTGTGAGAAATAAGGACCAGAAGATCTGTACAGTAGCAGATCCTCCATCCCTAACCTGCCCCCAGTGTGGCATTCCTGATTTATTCTGTACCTCCTTGCATAGTGGAACTATGCTGGTTCTACTGAAAAATGACCCAACAGAAGCAGACACCAGGTTTTGGCCCCAAACAAATAGATTACATTGTATGCTTAAGCAGCCTACTATCCTTACCTATGTTCAAAGGAAAAAAAAAGTTAGATATGGTGATGTTACCATTTGAATAACCAGTTAATATTGACTATATCCAACCTATAGGTTTTCAGCAGCAGATTGGACAACTAGTCCATTTAAGAGTTGCCCATCATCAGTTCACATCTTGGATATATTGATGAGATAACAGAATAATTCTTTGGAAAGATGGTCCCAAGCCTTAAAATATGAGTCTGGATTTTTGTAGTAAATTTGGGATTAGGTGGAGCTAATACAAGCAGATGTTAACTGACACACACACCATCAGGGGTATTTGGATATGGGGCTTCCGTTTTATTCCCATTTGTAATCTTTGCTAATCTAGGAGTGATACAGGGTTTAATGAAGGCATCAAAATAAATCAACTATGATCCTAAACTACAGGAAATGCCTTTAATCAACTAACAGTTATTTAATCATAATTTCTCAGACCATAAGACGTCCGTGCTTAGGCCTACTGCTTTGTTTTGTTTTTTAAAACAACTGATTTCTTCTTTTTTAATATTAGATTATATTATCTAGATAATATTTTATATAGTCTGCATGGGTAAAAATAAAGTCTCAAACTATTTATGTATAAATCTTGACGTGAAGAATTCTTACAAATAAATGTGCCTCAAGTAGAATTGGTGGTGGAACTGTAAATTGGATCAATCCACTGACATTTTATTTTTTTAAGCAAAGCTTTTAGCAGTAAAAGGTGAACTTCTCACCTTAACAATAGTTTGAAGATTTTCTATTGGCCCTATTGTCCACGGTCTGAGAGAGTTTCTTCTGGATGGTTTAAACCCTTGGTGTGGGAAAGAGATGGATCAGCTCCTCAAACCCATCGATCGTTTTAGGGAAAGCTAAGACCCTGTGGCTCACTCCAGTACATAGACAACAAGGCCTGCATATGTATTACACTGCCTTCAAACATCTCCCCACGTCCACTCTTCTTGAAAGGGAAAAGGGTGGGGAGTTCGGTAGTGCAGCAGAGATGCACACACCTGTTCAAGGGGCATTGTCAACTTGGAAATAATATATCCACTTTGAGATGTTGTACCTACTATTGTTACAAGTAACTTTCTGTAACTCCCCGTCCAGGCTCCACAAGAAGTTGTTTATCAGTAATAAGAGCAGTAAAACTAAAAAGGGAGAACCAGTAGACAGAGAGGAAGTGGTGAAAGAAATGGGGTGGTCCAAGCAGATTTAGTGGGGTTGATTAATAGATTTTAAGTCTGTAAGGGGTCATTATGATCATAATAGGGGCCATAAATCTAAAAGAGTGGTTTCCCCATCTGGTTTCAAGTTCTCATGCTCTTGGGCATGCCCCAAAGACTTTTCTAATCATAAACGGGAGCAGAAAAGCCCTACTGAAGCATGTTTAAAGAGGATTTTTTCCCCTAAAAAAAACAAAGGACCTGTTTGAAGGCTGCTCTGTCAGAAACCTGATTTGTTTTAATATATGTTTTTTAAAACTGGAGGTTTCCAGTGGGTCTTTAATATCAACTTAATCAGCTTGAATTTTTTCTTGATTAAAAGGCTGTGATGATGACTTCTCAGAGACAGTCTCTGTGTCTGGGCCATATGCTGTGCTCTATATTTCCTTACAGAGTTTAAAACCTACAAACATTTATACTCATCAATGGAAAACCAACTTTTAAAAAGGGAGGTTGAGAAATGCTTTGGAGCAGTGGTTCTCAACAGGTGCATTTACTAGGGCACAGTGACTTGGCTGGTCACACGTTGCTGGATCTCTTCCTTGTTTCCAGCTGCTAAACCATATTAAAAGAAGCTAAAAATACATTAAATACTTTCCTCCTGTTACTTTGCCAGGTAAACAGTTGCTATAGTTGCCAAAGATATGTTATGTGATCACTGTTGAATGTGAGGTATGTGACTAATCAAATTAACATTGCCCATGAATTGATGAAGGGTTAAACCTCAGACTTCGCCTGTGGAACCGATTTCTGGTTGGATGCCATAGCAGGACTGCTGTTGGGTGGGTGGGTGTGTCTTTGGCTCAGTATGTGGTTCAGCATAAGGTGAAGGGGGAGCAAAGACTGTTTTCCTGCACCTTTGCTGTGCGCCTGATCCAAAGCCCCTTGAAGTCAATGGAAGATCTCCTATTGACTCCGAAGGACTTTGTATCTGGCGCAGTGGGCCTAATCTAAAGCCAGTGAAGTCAATGAAAAGACTCCCATTGACTTCCAATCTTCTTTTCACATGCCCAAACCATCAAAGCCTGGATTCCTTCAGCTTTTCTATAATTGGTAACACCTTCACGCTTTCCCTAATTTGTTTATTCCAAAGATGATCCACCCTTGTAACTCCAAGTATTAATTTTAATATTTTCATTTCCACTATATTCAAGATCAGCTCTTAGCTCTTCCTCAGTGCCCAGTATTAAGAGCCATACAAAAGTGCAGGCTTAATTACCGTCTTGTGGATCTTACTTTTCAATTTGATAGGCATTCTCCTATTACAGATCACTCCACTAATATCTCTCCATTTATTCTGTGCCTTTCCTGTTCTGCTTATGGGCGGTTGGTTATTTTTGATAAATAAATTAAATAAGTATGTATTTAAGAAGACAACTCTAGTGACATTTCTGTACATGGGACTCTTCTAGAGCAATGGTTCTCAACCAGGGGTACATGTACCCCAGGGGGTACGCAGAGGTCTTCCAGGGGATATATCAACTCATCTAGATATTTGCCTAGTTTTACAACAGGCTACATAAAAAGCACTAGTGAAATCAGTACAAACTAAAATTTCATACAGAGTGACTTGTTTATATTGCTTTATATACTATAAACTGAAATGTAAGTATAGTATTTATATTGCACTTGATTTATTTTATAATTAAATGCTATCAGAAAGTAAGCAATTGTTCAGCAATAGTGTGCTGTGACACTTTTGTATTTTTATGTCTGAATTTGTAAGCAAGTCTTTAAGTGAGGTGAAACGTGGGGTACACAAGACAAATCAGACTCCTGAAAGGGGTACAGCAATCTGGAAAGGTTGAGCACCACTATTCTAGAGCCACTGGGTAAGTATATTCCCCAAAACAATTGATTCTTGGAAGATAAAAATCTCTCTCTACTTCACAACAAAACACTTAGTTGAAATAAGAATTTCCTCATCAATATTACAGATTGTTTTTAAATAATAAGGAAATATAATACGAAAAAGCTCATGACAGAAGCTAACAAAAGCCAGGAAATTCAAAAGGAAGGCTGATGCTTCCATAGTTTCTGACTTCCACCTATTTGTAACCAACCTGTTCTTTATAAGTATGGGGGTATATTTACATGAAGATAATTGTCACTTAGTGAGCAAGAATGATCACTTTCAAAGGCTATTACATGCTGCTGTTTTTTGGTATAATGTTGGTGGAGAGGAATTCATATTTTGTTTTTGGATTTCAATATCTGGGCTGCCTAAAGTGAAATCATTTTGGAGCATCTGAGTTTTTACAAGATATTGGATTGCATCATAAAACTAATAGAATTATAGCTCATTGACTGTTGCTGCTCCATTGAGGGCCAGAAATGAGTAAGCATGTAATTATATTCTTTCTGTTCCTATTGTAGGAGAATGTTCTTCAAGTTATTATTGAGGACCTCAGATTGAAACGGCAACTCTTTGCATTGTACTTGGTTTATATCTGAACACAGCTATTAGGGACTCCCTATAATGATTTGAAATGTAAGATTATGAGAATTTCTGTAAATCCGGAGTTGCCAGTCTCATGGTTTTATCACAAATCTCACCATATTTAGTGAGTTTAAAGGCTGCTCTCTTCCAAACATTTTTTTTTAGAAGTTTGATGCTCAGACAATTGAATATTTTTAGTTAAAGAGAAAGTGTCCAATCAAAATCACTCTTGTGTAAACCCATCAAACTTGTGTTATAAGTGGATCCTAATTAGCATGTAGGACTATTTTCCCCAAGATTTAGGGATGACCTGTCCTCCATGTGCAACTCTAACTTATCTGAGAAGTTTGGATAATTCTGTAAGCTTCTCTTCATCTGATCTTAACTCACTTTAATTTTTAAGGAGTCCTTTGGCCTTTTAGCATGCTCAGAGCCTTTGGTAATGTAAACTGATCACACAGGTGGTGGGTTTTGTAGTGATATTTCCTAAAGATTGCAGATTATTTATGACTTTTAGAAAAAAAATCACATCCCCATTTAGCTGTGCTTTCACCTGCCTCAATCATCAGCCACCAGAGCCCATGCCTCAAGATGCTGGCAGTCAACTTTGTCTCACACACCACCACAGAGGGTATTGGCACTGGTGGAATCCTCACTCCCATGCTTTCCCCTTAGACCTTTGCTGTCAGCTTCAGCCATACTGTGGGGCGAAACAGTCAATTCCCCCTCCCACATACAGCTCCTGAGTCACTGGCATTTCCCATCATTCCTGGTCATGGAAGTGGCTTCCTTCTGAGCAAAAAGGTGCTTGCATACAGTAGCATCTGCAGATGACCGTGACAAAGGGGGGTCCAGGTTTAGTACTGCCATGCCTTGTGCTGAGGAGGGGAAGTGGCTGTCCCTCACAGCATTCTCCTGGGTCCAAGACACCTGAGCCTCTAAGTCTCTACCTTCCAGGTTCCATGAGATGCTAATACGTTTTTCCAGCAGTGGAAATGTTACTCATGCCCTGCAGAGGCCATGCAATGGTAGACGACAGTGGAAAATATCCTTCCCACAGATCAGGACAACTACACCTGTACTTCCTCCTTGTCTTCTACTGAGGGCAAGGACTCTTAGGCTTCTGGCTCCCCAGCCATTACCTCTCCTCTAAAGAGACGTGTCTCTCCCGCTCCTGACCAGCGTTTTTTCCAGGCGGCACAACTCCCTGCCTACACTGTGAATTCCTCAGCAAGTCAGACTGCCTAAGCACGCCGACTTTGCTATACATTAACTTATAACTGTAGGCACTTCTTCTCAGAGGCTTCTATTTAGTGCCCACAGTTATAAGGTGCCCACAGTTATAAGGTGCCACACAGCTCTTTCTAAGCAAGCACATTTATTCTTAAGGTGTAAGCATCACAGATAAAACAATAAAAGAATTTTCATACACGTTAATTCTCTTACCAGCAATCACCCCATCTCCACCAAGGGCTCTGGTAGGAGTCAGTCTTTCAAACCCCACCAGGGGGTTTTTCTGTGGTTACAAGTTCATAAAGACCCTGGCTCAGAACAAGCAACCTCATGAATCTGTGAGTCCCTCTTTATAGTTTGGGCCTCTGATCTTGTCCTCAAGTAACAGGTGATGAACAGACTAAGGTCCCCTCCTCAGGGCAAAGCTTCAGAAGGCTGAGTACTTGCATACCCAGTGGGGGTACATTTGCATAGGGATCTTCTAGGAAACCAAATTAACTTTAAAAGTCCATTCTTGTCTGGCACAATGTTTCAAATAGTCCTTTGAAGTTCACAACTCTTCCCAGGGTTTACATGTCTCCCCCTAAAGATGTTACATACAATCCCACAATAATACATAAACATTTTCAATACACTGCATTCCTAAAATACTCAAATTTAATTAAGTAAGGTTTGTCCAGGATATTGCAAGAAATTGTATAACTCACATGGTAGCGGCAGAATATTCAATATATATGTTTGTTTTCCCTGGCAAAGGGTAAAATGTATGATGTTGAAGTCTCTGGCCTGCATGCTATGGTGGATGTTTAACATGTTCATTTGTGGGGTATGGGTTTTGGAGGTCAGGATGGGTCTGTGGACCTGGGTAGAAGTATAGAATTCAGTGGAGCAGAATAAGGAGATCTGTAGCTTATGAGTGGGGCAAAGGTAGAAAAACAAGGGCAGGGTAAAGGTTGGTACTAGAACCTCAGCTGCACACTGCCTGAGCTCCTAGGATTTAGAAACCATATAGCAAAATGCCCATCATTAAAAACCAGCCAAAGAAAGCCATTGACCAATACTTGAGTTATACCAAAGAAGTTGTACTGTATTTTTGTGAAAGCCGAGGCTTTAGTTTCTACTTTGTTGGAGGATTACTCATCAAAATTCTAGCTCCGTACAGACACAACCTTTTGTGAAGTCAAAGCAATCGCTTTATAATGATCACAGAGACATATGTATCGTCATTAGAAAGTGAGAGGCAATACTGTCCAGTGGGTAGAGCCCTGGATATTAACTCAAGAGACCTGGGTTCTGTTTGCAGCTCTGCCACTCACCTGCTGTATGACAATGGCTAAGTCACTTGACTTCTCTGTGCCTGTGTTCCTCATCTCACCCTTCCCCCGGGCTGCTCGGGCTTTGCTTCACTGCTAAAAAAAAGGGGGGGGTGTTTTTAGCACAGGATAACTAATGTTCATTAGCTCTTTCACTGTGAAATCCTAGTAGAGACTAACACCTATAGTTTCATTACAAGGTAGCTAGACAAGGTCAACCATGGGAAGGGTGTACAAGTGCTGACTTCGCCTAGCTACCATGTGGTAAAAACGACAGATGCCTTGTCTCTACTAGCATGTTACAGCAAGATCACTATCACACATTAGCTATTTCACAGTAAAAAAACCATCTACTTAGCAGGGAAGACATTGCCTTACACTGTAAGCTCTTCACGGCCAGAACTGTCTTTTTGTATATTTAAACAATGTGATCCTTATCATGGTTGGGCCTCAAAGCACTGTTGTAATACAAATAACCAATCACATGCTTAGCTTAATAATGAAATGAATAAAAGGCCCATTGCTTAACTGTAATAAGTATATTTAAATCGTTGACCTTTGAATGCTGCCATGATTAAAGTTAGGATTGCTGTTGGCTTCCAACACAGGGTTGCTATATTGAAGCAGAGCTATCTATCCCAAAGGGTGGTCTGACATCCCATCCTAGTGCATGTGCTCTCTACTGCCCTGCAGGAGGCCTGGGTTTGGTTCCCAGAAGACGTCTTTTGTGCAGGTTTGAGTTCTGTGCCGTAGCTCTCTGAACTCCAGCAGGGGAGACAGTGCCTTGAAACTCTTAACAGGAGGCTCCTCTGACCAATTAAAGTGCAGCATTGATGGGTTCAGATGGGAGTTCTGACTGCCAATAAATCCATTAGACCTGCTGAACACTCAGAGGCAAAACAGTTGCTGAAATGTATATACTCTTTCTCCACAGCCTAGCTTTTTGTGTTCGTATATAAATATGTATGTGGCCACATAAAACAGTTATATACTTGAGTTATTAGGGCAGCTAAGCAGTTAATACTACTTGCAGTGAAATAGGAGTTTGGAATTGCCCTTGAGTTTAAACATTAAAAAAGAAGGAATATGTGTCTTATTGGAAGAGAAAAATGTCTTGTGTATAATATGCCTCAAAAATCTTATAATGCAGCATAGATTTTTGGTACAAGCCAGGTCATTTTTGTGAATGAGGAAGGGACATCTGCAGGTCCAAAGAGACTGGAAGCCTGGATGGGCAAGTTACACCAATTTGCCATGAACACTTTTTTAGAACAGTGGTTTTCAATCTTTTTTCATTTGTGGGCCCCTAAAATATTTCAAATGGAGGTGTGGACTGCTTTGGAAATCTTAGACATAGTCTGAGGAGCCCCAGGGGTCTGTGGACCACAGGTTCAAATCCACTGTTTTAGTACATTTTGTTTTTAAGCCAAGTGTGCAAGATCAAGCTGCTTTCCACAGCTGCAGCTTATGCAGCCAAGAACAAGGGCTGAAACTGACCTTGGCAGCTTCAAGAGAACCATTTTTACATGAGGGTGAGTTCTTGAATAGTTTTTCCAGTACATTAGGCACAAACTTCCTTCTCTTCGTCAGTGATACTGGACTTCTACTTATGTCCACATCCTGAAAATATGCATATGGACAGTACCGTAGCCATTGCAAGGAAAATCTATCTATCTAGCTAATCTTACCTATCTATCTATCTAATTTTATCTATCTATCTGTCTCTGTTTTATGGTATTCCAGGGTACTTAGTACAGGACTGCCAAGTTCATGTTATCTAGGGTCACAGAGAAACTGTAAATATAGTTATTACCAACATGCAGCATTAATTTCCAGTGCTTTGCACTGAAATTGCTGTCTTAATCTTGGCATGCAACAAGGCAAAGAATACCCTTTGCTACTTCAATAAAATTTTTATTTTATAAGGTGTTTAAGTACTTTAATGTATCAAATTATCATTCATAAAATATACTGAAAGAAAAGGGAAAATAAATCAGTCTTCAGGCTAGTGCTTTGCTTTTCCATTCCTTGCTTTCTTGGCTTGCATAAGGAGACAGTAGGGTTATACTGCCCAAAGCTACCCCCTTTGGCTTAATCAAGAATGCTACTGATGGGCTCTGAAAGGACACCTGTGTTATACTGTTTGGCTGGAAGTGTATTGACCATGACCCAGGCCTTGAGGGTAATGGTTTAGTTAAGAGAGGAAGCATTAATGGATCCATAGGGTATTGGATAGAAGGGAGTGAGATGAAGTGGCCTCAAGGTGAGAGGAAGAAGTGATCATCAGTATGTGCTCTACTATGTAACTAAAGGAAATGCCAACCCCGGCTTGATTAGCTAAGTAATAGCATAACTTGGAATTTGTGCCATTCTGACGAACAGTTTTCTAAGTTACTGAAAATTAAACTCAGTGTTGGCATGCAGAAAAATGATGTAGCCCCCAGGTAACACATACATGCTGAATAATAGTGAGTGTGCAATCCACTCCTGGAAAGCTAAGACTCATAAACACAAGTGAGAGAGCAGAAATCAATTTCAACACAATTCCTCAAGAACTTGAGCATTCACTAACAGTGTCAGATATCAAGCAGAGATGAGACTGAAACAATCTGCATTTAACAGTCTGCAATGTAAAATGTTGCGAGGACTCTCTGAACTATTACCTTTTATTTACAACAAAGAGATTAGAAATTCTGAAACTTACCTGTAGCTTGATAAGCCACCAGCCATTCTAAAACCTTGATCAAGAAAAGGTCAGTTGAACAAAGGCACTAATTTCTAAGGACGCTACTCTGCAAGATGTGTTTCTTGGAATGGCTAGCATCTAAAAATGAGAAACATGCTGAGCCTAGTAATCAGAAACCCATTTGTCTTTATTAATAATATTTACATAGCATCATATTTTGTATGGCAGTTTAGATAGATTTTAAAAATAGATTTGGGCCCAATTTGAAATAACTGGGAGTTAGGTGCCTTAACCTAATCTTTGAAGGTCTGGGTCCTGGTTGTTACCATAAGGATCTCAAAATCTAAATCAAATTCCCATTGATTTAAATGCTCTTTGGATCAGATCTTTAGTCAAGAGAGTAAGTAGAATGTTGCAAAATACTAATAAAATCTGTAATGACAGTTGGGGAAATTAGGCCAAAATTTTCTAACAGGTGCAAACCAGGCATAGAGAGAAATTGGTGGATTTAAGATTGTTTATTCAATTTGTTTTTTATTTGGGGATAAATCTTGTCCTTTAAAAAATTGGTAACATTTCTCAACAGATACTTGTGTGAAGTGAAAATCCATGCTGCCTGTAGCATAGATTCTGTGATGGAAAACAAGTTTTTAGGATTTCTGCAATCAGAGAACTAGCAAATTCCAGAATTAAGACAGGCTCTCTCATGTGTTGACTGTAATAAAAGCAGCACCACTAGCTACAGTCCTCTGTGCACAGCAGCATCTGATTTAGAATGAGATTATCTTCTGGATCCATATTGGTTCTGTGAGGCAGAAAATGTTGATCATATTTTGGATTTACAATGAAACATTAATAGTCAGGATAGGAAACATTTTGCAAGGATACCTGTGCTTCATGCTATTTGGATACTTTCCATTTTAGAATTCCTTCTCACAGTGGAGGAGGGTTCTGATGCAGGTTTCCATATTTGTGCTGCTTGGGCAAATATTCCATTGACTTCTATGGGGCTAGGATTTGACCCTAAAATTTTTATTCCTATGATGGTCTTGTGGTTAAGCACTGGATTAAGACTCATGAGATTGGGGTTCAAGTACTGGCTCTGTCACAGAGCTTCTGTGTCTTACCTTGGACAAGTCATTGAATGGCTTGGAGCCTCAATTTCCCCTCTGGAAAATGAAGATGATGATAATACTTCCTCATCTCATAGTGGTGTTGGGAGGATAAATCCATAAATGTTAGAAAGTGCTCAGATGCTATAGTCATAGATTAATTCTGGGTATAATAAAAATAACACTTCTGAAATGACTATAGATGGCAGATACAATGCAAATTATCAGTATAACAACATATTGCATTACATTGGCTCTGCATTGGCAGAATAACTATTACAAAGGACTGTAATTTACCAGCAAAGTATTGGGCAACAGCAAATAGATACAATTTCCTTTATCTATCGTATATATCACCATAGTGTAGCTAAGAGCTATTAAAACTCTGACCACAATATAACTAAAAAGAGTCCACAAAGGTCTGTAAGTGTGTTTACCAGAGGCCCTACCTCTTCCAGCAGTTTTTCCTGTAAGAGCTTCTGGCTAGTTGTGGAAGGTAAACATAGGGAGTCAAATTTTGTGCTGACTTAATGCTACTTCCAATGTCTTCAGTGTAAGTTGGCAAAGACAAATCTACAGCCTGTGACATCTAGTCTCAAAGGGCTCCTCCTTTCTTCCTTCCCTTTAACAAAGAACTTTAATATAATACATCAGAGCAGGGACTGTTTTTCTCCTTTTCAAACATCTAAAATGGCTAATCCCTACATTTAAATAATTCTCTTTAAATAGATTGTTAAATACTGTCTCTGTGAAAGCATCTATTTACACCTAAGCAAAAGAGTTATGTTCACCTAGATTGATAGCACTGCACAGACCACACACCTGTCCTGAAACATGCGGGACTGGTGGTAAACAAGGGCTATTTTTTTCATGGAGGTACAAAAATAAGCAGAATGCAACTTTCAGTCAGGTTATGGAAAATCAAAATTGCTGTACAGAAGCTATTTATCAGTTATCCTGTAAACTTTATTACTTAGGCCTGGTCTACACTGGTGACTTAGGTCAACTTAAAGTCACTTACGTCGACCTACTTACTCACGCGTCTACACTGGCACCACTGTTAATTCGAATTAAGGTGCCTGGAAAATTGACTTAATAAGACCACCTCTGCAAGTGGCGTAGTGCCTAAATCAAATCTGTTAAATCAATTTAGTGTCAGTGTAGACACAACATCACTTAAATTGAATTTATTGCCCTCTGGAATGTATCCCAGAATGCCACGTTTTGACCACTCTGGACAGTTGTGCTGTGCTGCTCTGTGGTCACACTACCAGGAAAAGTCCTGTCCCCTCAAACCCCGGGAAGATTTGAATTTTCATTTCCTGTGCTGCCAGTGTGGAGAGAGCTTTGTCACTGTTCTCTGCATGGCTACTGCAAAGCCTAAATGTGGTCCAGCATGGAGTCAACCCAGAGGTCTTAGATCTCATTGGGCTGTGGGGCGAGGAGTCCGTTCTGGCTCAGCTCAGAGCCAGCAAAAGGAATCTGAACATTTATGGGAAGATATCCCAGGGCATGCTGGAGAAGGGACACAAGAGGGATGCTCAGCAGTGCCGCGTGAAGATCAAGGAGCTGAGTCAGTCCTATCAGAAAGCCAGGGAACTTAACAGCTGTTCTGGCTCCTCGCCCAAAACATGCCGCTTCTATGAAGAGGTGCATGCAATTCTCAGTGGTGATCCCACCACGGTGCCGCCCTGCAGCATCGATACCTCCTCTAGGTCACAGTCCATGGACAATGATGAGGACTCCGTGGACGAGAAGGAGGCTGAGGAGAGCAGGGTGCAGGAGAGCGGGGTGTCCATTCTCCCAGAAAGTCAGGGCATATTCCTGACCCCCGAGCAGTCGAGCAGCACACAGGACAGCACTAATGGTCCTGTGGAAGGCACATCTGGTGAGTTTTTTTTCTTCTTAACATTTCTGTCCTTTTACATGGGGGGGGGGGGTGAGGAAGGGGATTTCAGGCATTTTGGTGACTGCACTGTGGTGATAGCCAAGGAACAGTTGATTTATGTGATGAGAAATGCTACGTTTATCATCTCAAGAGACCCTGCATCATGGCGGAACACTGCTGGTACCCCGCTGCATCCAGCAAATCTGTGTTTTAAGCATAGACTCCCACCACCACCACCACGCTGTCCTCTGATCCTCTTTGTAAGTGTTTAAAAGACCAGCAGAGTTCCCCCCCCCCACCACCACCATGCTGGCCTCTGATCCTCTCTGTAATGACACAGCGAGCAGACCCTTCTGGGATGTCAGGAATGGAATGAGGCTCTGTGTTTGCCCTGTGCACTGCATGGCAATTATTGTCTATATTGTATTATGGAGTTAATTTTCTACATTGTACCATGGGGATCATTGTCTACATTGTTACATTTGTATCATTTTCTTCACTATGCTAACAGTAGGTACCTTGTTGTTTTTCTTTCATTCTATAGATACCTCGGCATTGGACAGACCTCAAGAAATGCTGCGGAAAGACTAGAGCAGATTAGAAAGATGAAAAAAAAAACAACCAAGAGATGACATGTTTGGTGAGCTCATGAGCGCCTCAGCTGCCACAGAGACAGAGCAAAGAGCTTGGAGGCTGACTTTGTCCCAGAATATGGACATGGACAGGGAGAGTCACTGAGAAATGATGGAGCATGATCGCAGTACCATGCAGGAAATGCTGCGAATCATGCGGGACCAGGCAGAGATGCTCCAGCAGCTTGTGAAGCTTCAGGAGGAGCGCAGGCAGGACAGAGTCTCGCTGAAGCCCCTCCTTAATGGTCCTCAAGTGAGGGCTTTGCCGCCCTCCCCCTCCCCTGCCCCCAAGAGATCTCGGAGGAGATTGTCCAGGCTGCCGTATGTGCTCACCTCCACCCTGGTCGAAGTGAGCAGAAAGCAGCAGTGGCCATGCTAACAGCTGGCCAGCAAGCTACCACCCTACCCCTTGAGACAGTGAATGAACACTCCCTCCTCTTCTCCCATGACTTGAATGTTAAAAAATAAAGTTTTGCATCATTTCAACATGTTTCTTTATTAAATCATATCTTGTTCAGGAGGGAATTGGTGGGCACAGATATCGAAGGAGGGGGGCTTCACCAAAGGCAAACAACATACAGGAACAGAAATCAGTCCTGCATCTCATTACAGAACCTGGTTTTCAAAGCTTCCCTAATGCAAAGCACTCCGTGGTTAGCTCTCAGCGTACTGCTGGCATCTGGCTGCTCATAATTGGCGACCAGTCTTTCTGCCTCCACAGCCCAACCCTAGGGGAACCGCTCACCCTTCGCTTCACACGCATTATGAAGAACACAGAACGCAGATATCACAGAAGGGAGGTACTTTTCACTCATGTCCAACCTAATGAGGAGACTCCTCCATTTACCCTTTAAATGCCCAAAGGCACATTCTACAACCATTCTGCAACTGCTTAACCTCTTATTAAAACACTCCTTGTCATTGTCAAGGTGACCAGTGTATGGCTTCATTAGCCAAGGGAGCAAGGGGTAAGCAGGTTCCCCCGGGATCACTATTGGCATTTCCACACTCCTGATGTGAGTTTTTTGGTCAGGGAAGAAAGTGCCCACCTGCATCTTAGAGAACAGCCCCAAATTACGAAATATGCGCACCTCATGCACCTTCCCAGACCACCCACATAGATGTCAATGAAATGACCCCTGTGATCCACAAAGCCCTGCAGGACCATGGAAAAGTACCCCTTGTGGTTTATGTACTCAGTTGCTAGGTGGGCAGGCGATAAGATAGGGATGTGCATCCCATCAATGGCCTCCCCCGCAGTTTGGGAACCCCATCATGGCAAACCCCTCCACTATGTCCTGCACATTTCCCAAAGTCACTAGCCTTCATAGCAGAAGTCTATTTATGGCACTGCACACTTGATTCACGGCAGCGCCCACTGTAGATTTACCGACTTTGAATTGATTCCCAACCAAGCGGTAAGAGTCTGGGGTTGCCAGATTCCACAGAGCAATGGCGACTCTCTTCTCCACCATCAAAGCTTGTCTCAAGTGGGTATTCACGCGCTTCAGGGATGGGGCCAGCTCCGAGCACAGTTCGAGAAAGTTGCCTTTCGCATACAAAAGTTCTGCAGACACTGATCATCATCCCACAGCTGCATAACGATGCAGTCCCACCAGTCTATGCTTGTTTCCCTGCACCAGAACCGGTGCTCCACGGACTGCAGATGACTCATTACAGCCTGCAGAAACAGGGAATTGTGCTCCTCGATGGCTTGTAGCAGGGCAGCCTCGGTGGCATTGGTGTTGTCTGTGCTTCGGCTTCTTGCTCTATTTCGAAAATTATCAGTGATAAGCTGTGATGTATTTGTGACGCTCACAGTAATAGTGCAGAGTTGAGCTGGCTTCTTGTCTCTGCAGCAATGGCGAGTGCGCAGGGTAAAAAAATGGCACAAAAATACTTTTCCTGTTTGTTTGTGGGGGGGGGGGAGAGGAGGGAAGAAGAGTGGGAGAAGCAGCGTTGCATCATGGGATGATGACACTCATCCCAACAGCCACTGTGGCTCGTTGCACTGTGGGATAGCTACCCACATTGCACTGCTTTGCAATTCGAATTAAGGCTGGTCAGTGTAAACGCAGGAGACCTGCGCAAATAGCGTAGTGTATACACGCTGCTGCGATTTCTAAATATCAGCTGCTGAAAGTCAACAAAGTAAGTCGACTTCCCTCGGCAGTGTAGACATAGCCTTATATATTAAATTGGGAAACTATGAAAGCACATCTTCAAAATTTGATATCTTGTTCATAAACTCTAAGGTCAGGAGGGACCATTATGATTATCTAGTCTGACCTCCTGCACAATGCAGGCCACAGAACCTCACCCACCCACTCCTGTAATAAACCTCTAACCTATGACTGAGTTATTAAAGTCCTCAAATCATAGTTTAAAGACTTTAAGGTACAGAGAATCCACCAGCAAGTAACCAATGCCCCATGCTGCAGAGGAAGGCGAAAAAACCCCAGAGCCTTTGCCAATCTGCCCTGGGGGAAAATTCCTTCCCGACCCCAAATATGGCAATCAGTTAAACCCTGAGCACATGGGCAAGACTCACCAGCCAGACATCCAAGAAAGAATTCTCTATACTACCTCAGAACCCACCCCATCTAACATCCCTTCACAGGCCATTGGCAGTCAAAGATCAGACAATTGCCAAAGCAGGCTGTCCCATCATACCCCTCCATAAATGTTTCAAGCTCAGTTTTGAAGCCAGCTAAATTTTTTGCCCCCACTGCTCCCCTTGAAAGGCTATTCCAGAACTTCACTCCTCTGTTGGTTAGAAATCTGAATCTAATTTCAAGTCTAAACTTCCCGATGTTGTTTATATCCATTAGTTCTTGCATCCACATTGGCACTGAACTTAAATAATTCCTCTTCCTCCCTGGTATTTATCCCTCTGATGTATTTATAGAGAGCAAGTATATCTCCCCTCAACCTTCTTTTGGTTAGGCTAAACAAGCCAATCTCTTTGAGTCTCCTCTCATAAGACAGGTTTTCCATTCTGCGGATCATCCTAGTTCTGGAAAAGGAGTTTGAGACTTTATTTTTATTGGTTCTAGGCTGCATATGTGATCAGAAAAGCCTTCAGTTTAACTGAGGCTGAGGAACTGGATGGAAAAGGATCTGCCAGGTCATTCAGCCCTTCTTATTGTTAGTAAAGCACATTAATAATATTTGATCCTGTCTAATTTTAAATGTGCCAAGCAACGGGGCTTGAGTTTACCTGTCAGGAAAATTTCCCTGATATCTAGCCTAAATTTTCTTTTCTTAATTTCACCCCATTACTTTTAGTTTCTTACCTCCTTCTATTATACTAAATTAATATTCTTCATTGGTGTTTTTTTACTAACTGGCTTGATCCCCAATTCAGCAGAACACTTAAGTTCATGCTAAGAACATGTTAACTATCACCTTTTCTCCTAGTCATACACTTAGTGTGTGTGATAGTGTATCAACCCCTCTTGCCATTGGACCTAGCAATGATAATCCTCTAACCCAAGAGGCATAGCCCCCATGTGCTGTCTTAGGGTTCACTCCCGGCTGACATCTGTGGTATTTGCATATACATGTCCATGGATTATGAGTATACTCTATGCATATTTTGTAATAGTTCCTATATCCTCTTTTAGTTGTCATGTAGCCTAGTTATTCATGCATAACATACATTTTAATTCTTTAATTGAGGAAGAAGCCCAACTATGTGCTAGATGCAATCCACTTTGTACCAGCAGAAAATATTATTGTTAAAACATACATATTTTGGGGATGGATTTTAGCAGCAATCTGAGCAGACATATTCTTGAGCCTCTCTAAACCTCTGCTTCTGCCTTCGTCTGAAGGGTTTCTACCTTTGGATTTGAGCAAGAACCACTTCCTGGAAGGAAATGCTGAATGAGAGGAAGAATGGAGATAAAGGAAGGGGGGATAACCAGTGTTCTTAACCCTCAGTCCATGGGGATTCTGCATGTTCATCCAGATTTTCTTCTCTTTTTGGAATCCTCATTCCAGTGTGTTTAGATCATGTGGCATATTTCTAAGATGGTCCAGAGGTTAAAACCTGGTTGTTTATTTACTATGGGCAAGATTCTGACACCCTTCCTTGGCGAGAAGACATCTGTGCTGCCTCAGAGAGAGACTACTCCAGTCTCCTTAACTCAATCTCTTAGTGGGCCTGTTGACTGGAAGACTCCTGTAGTAGTAGATCATCTGCTCCTGTCACAACTCCACCTGTCCCTGCACACAACTCTGCAAGTGGACAGTACAGGGTATACATGTTCTTTGCACAGCCTCCCCACATCCTAACCTCTGCCCTCCTTGCATAGTAGATGATTTAAAGGTTCCGCACAAGGAGCTGTCCCCATTTGGGCATGTCATAAAACCGTGACATAATTCAGCATTATCAGTGGTCTCTGCTCAAGGAAAGTTCAGATCTAGAATAGCAGGGGTTAGGATTGAGGTATGTTGGCAGAGGGACATGGAAAAGTTTGCAGGAGTGACAATCTGATCCATATTCCTGTGGTCGCTCCAGTACTCTCTGTCTCCTCACTCTCAGGAGCCCAAAATTCACTCGTATTTATTTAGTAAAAGAAGGAGGGAGAGGAAATAGCAAAGGCTTGGATAACTTTCCAGGGCAAAGGAGAAAAATAAGTATCTCACTGCACAGTATTTAGGACCCATCTGATGAGCCAAATGTTTGTAAGGGGATCAGTGTGCGCCAGCAGGAGTCACTCTAGGCCTCCGAATGGAAATTTAGGAAGTTAACCGAAGTCTTCAAAATAATCAAAGGTCTAGGAGAATCATTTAACTGCAAGTGATAATGAACGTTTAAAGAACATTAATATTATTAAGTTCTGCAGCATTCTCGATCATTTATTAATTTTACTTCCACATGAGCTGGTTGCCTTTTTATTTATTTTTAACCCTTTTTTCAATGTATGAAGTAAAGCTATTTCCTGGAACAAACATTACAACTATCTTGAAGACTGCAAGAATGAAGATGTGGAGCAGTTTATATCAAGTTGCCTCAGACTCCTTAATCTCATTACCCTGCAGCAATACCTGTTGGGAGTAGTGAGTGGTCCCAGGGATTCCCCTACTACTACCTGCGAGTCCTAATTCTTGGCATCATCGGGGGGACCCATCTTTAGCATAAGATCTGTGTTAACTCTTAATTCCCTGAGAAGGATACATCCAACATAATAAAAAGATTCCAATATGCTCTGGTGATGGTGAAGTAGAATTGCAGGAGCACACAAGTTCAAGACCTAACTGTACAGACAGCTTTACATTTTTTATTTCACATGGTGATACAAGCTTCCTTGGTTAATTGATTAGAACCCAGTGAACTGTCATACAAGCCCAAAAACGAAGTCTGGCCTATTTGCGTTAATAAACATAAGGAATACACAAGTGATCAACTTGTAAGGGTTCAGAGAGTTATCAACCATAAAAGAGAATAAAGAGAACAGGGTTGTACTTCATACTATAAGCTTTTTACTTTGCAAGCCCCTCTGTAAAATGCAAAGTTGGTTTTATTACCTTGTGTAAAGCAGGTACAGTGTATATCCAAAGAGCAAGTAATGCCGCTTTCAAAGATTTGCCTGAAAACAGACATTCACTCACCCACAGATAAACGGGCTGGGTTGACAGCATAAATAAAGCTTTCATGCCTGACCTAAAAGCCAGATTATGTACTGGGGGACAGCAGAACACCGCTAACACGTGTTGAGCCTGCTTCAGGTAGCAAACACAACCCCACCCCGACCTTTAAACGGACGGGATGGGGCGGGGGAGAGATTCACCCCGACGGGATCTCGAGGGAGGGGGGCCAGGGACTGCTGCAGCCGCCGCCGCCCTGGGCGATCAGAACCCAGCAGCCGCTGGGCTGTAAAGCCACCAGCCCCTTTCCCCAGCAGCAGCCGCCGCCACCGCCACCGCCTCTCTGGGGCTGAGGCTGCGCGCTGCCCCTCGCCCAGAGCAGGAGGCGCTCGAGCCAAAGCCACGCCGGAGACGATTCGGAGCCACGGTCCCTGGCTCAGCCGGTGCCGGGGCGGGGAGCTCGCGGCGCTGCGCGGCGCCCCGCTGGACTCAGACACGCCGCGGACGCCGGCTGATGCACGGGCCCGTAATTGCAATAAAACGTAACCTTGATGAGGGCCGCCGCCGCCGCGCCCTGCCCTTTGGTGCGTGTTAAAGGGACGAGTTGAGAACAGTTCAGGAAGTGACAAGCCCATTTCCTTTCTGTTAGCAGCGGCAGATCGGTCCGGAGCACTCCCGATCCGGCAGGGGAGTCTGGCGGGCTCCCCCTGGAGCCTGGCGCTTCCAGCCCTCCCCAGGAGACCCACAGCCGGGTGCTGGAGGATGGGGACCTAATACAAAGAGACCGAGTAAGAGAGCCCCGCGCCAGGGGCCGCTGCCTTTCTCCTGCGCCGGGCGTTTGCTTTGCATCCTCTCCCCTTTCTCCCATTCCCCTGCCAGTGGTCTGGCCCTGAGCAGATATTGTTGCAATGTGTAAAATAGTAGAGCCGAGACACTTTTATTCTCTTCTTGGAGGGGGAGAGAGAGAGAGAGAGAGAGACTGGCCTGATGGCTTGAGGTGCGGGCTAGTTATTTTTTGTTTGTTTGTTTCTCTTTGTGCCGGGCTGGCTCGCCTCTCACTGAAGGGCTGGGGCAGGGAAGTGCCAGTGTGAATCCCAACGAAGCCAGCAAGGGAGCAGGGCTCCGCGGCTACTTAAAAGTCTGTGGTCTTGGCAGCCAGCAAGGAGGCAGAGCGAGCGAGGGGCTGACCGATCCTGCGGTATTCGTTTTCTCCGGTTTATAACTTCATCTTTCTCGGCTGTCATTGCAAAGCAGTTGTTAGGGAAGAGCGAGGAGGAGGGGGATGCGGTCGGGAGGGGGTGGCAGCTTGCTGAAAAGTTTGGGCATTATTACAAGACATCGCTTTTGTTGACTGAACTTTGCATGTAGCCCGAGATCTGGAGCCTGAGCAGCACCGTTTTGTTTTGTTTTTTGTTTTTGTTTTGTTGTTGTTGATTACTTTGCACAGAGCGGGACCATGCAGTGGCTGCTGCTTCCCATTGGGAATTGCAGCTGGAAGTGTGTATTAGGACCCCTCCGGGGTTGGATTTGTTGCTCTACTGTTTGCGCTGGTTAAAAATTGCATGCTTTGCATTTGCACATGGCGATAGGATCCGTCCTTGAAAGGTTCTTGTAAAGTCACATTTTTCTAATACGTCATTGATTTGTCAGTCCCAGGGGAGTTTATTCCCCAAGCTTGATGATGGCTTTTCTCTGCGGGTTAAAAGAAAGAAGGAAATCTGATCATAAACAGGCTTGCAAAGCTGACATGCTTTCTGTTGTCCCTGAGTGTTTTATAGCCCTCTCCATAATAACATTTGTCCACAGTGCTCTCTCTAGATGTGTATGGAGGTCCCACATACTGGAGCAGCAATATTTTCTGCAGCTACTTTAACTGGATATTGTTTCTCTTGTAACTCCTCAGGCATCGTACTGCTGAAATACAGCTCCTCAGTTCTTTATGCCTCAGTGTATATTTTAGACATACTGTACTTAGATGGTGAACAAAGAACAGCTCTTAGCTGCCTATGGTAAATGGCATTCTGCCTCCTATAGGCTATACTCTCTAGCATAAGATATACATTACATTCTTTGACTGTAGGGTACCCATTAGTGAACTGCACATTTTAACTTTAGGTGCATGTGTGTCAGTGTCTTTGTACTAGCTGGTGTATACTTTCCTATATTCAAAGCAAATTAGTGCTATGGTTGGCTGTTGTCAAATATGATGTTAGGATTTATTGCTCCCTTATCTTTTTGGGGGTTGTCTTAAGGCCTATACAAATTTTTGCTATTTGCTATTTGAGATATTCAAATGGCTTTTTTTTTTCCTCTTTAAAACATGATAGCATACTTCCATGTGACTTCCTTGCATACGTGCTAATAGCTTTACCTATGGGTAATAGCAGGACTGATTTCTTGCTGAGCCTATTACATCAGGCAAATAAATGGCAGCCACATTAACTGGTCCATATGGTATATGATCTTGTTAGCAGAGAAAATCATGTATGTGAGAACTCATTACTAATGCTGACAAAAGTAACAGCTAATCTTGTGAAATTATTATATATGTTGTCAGTTTTGTCATGGGGTCTGGTTTCATCTTAATTCTAATACCCAGCGCAGCTAAGGTTTGAGACTGAGTTATTAGGTGTTAATGCTCTGTATACTTTTATCTCCATAAAATAAGTTGGGGCTGGAAACACACCGCATGTCTCCATATTTGTATTACTAACCATTTTTTGATCATAGGAACATTATATCTCTGCTGAAATGATTTAAGATTGGGCTTTCATTCATACTCCCAGCAGTACAGTGCATATGGACTGCCCTAGCACGAACACTGCCCTGAATTCAGGAGACATTAGTGGCATGTGAGTTGGCTACAGAGAAGCTGTATCAAGCTATGAAACCAAAATACAATGGTGAAGCTGACCTGTGCCGAGAAAATGGCATCAATTAGGTACTTTGATGTTGCACATTTGTTGCAGGATAAAACAGTTTCAAGACCAATTCATATAGCCTAGCCAATAAGGGGGTGTGGTGGAGATGAAGTGGCCCTTCAATAGTTTTGGGGCTGTAGTGAACGACCATTTCTCTTGTGTTAGAATTAGTATGCTTTTGCCTCTGTAATTTTTTTCTGAATGTATCAGTTGATTCCCCTGTTCTTCGGGACTGGGAATAATGGTTAGCACAGCTGAAACTTGAAAGTTCTAACCACCAGCTACAAAACTCTGATCCACCTAGTTGTATCAGAACTTAAATGCACAGCAGCATGGACATTTGACTGAATGTATTGTATTGAAACACTTGCCAGCGCCATCTTTAGCCATTTAAACGTTTCCCTTCAACGATTCCCTCATTTTTTCACATTATTTCTTCCTGTTGGTAGCCATATTGTAGAATTTTAGTTCCTGGTAATAGGCGTGAGAGGCTTATCTAAGTATCATTATGTGAATCAGTCCAACAGAGGGTACTGAAGAGCAAGCAATCTGACTGTCTTTATAGATAGTCCATTGGACGCAAATACATTAGGGTTTTACATACATTTAATTGGATTCTGTAGAAATTACTCTAAAAATCTATAAAATAGTTAAAGCCATCCTACAGAATACTGTAGCAAGCATGTTTCGCCACTAAATTCTGTGAGACTGTAGGTATTTTGAACAGAGAGGTTACCATTTCCTTTGTATTGTTTAAGACTTTTCTCACCAGGAGTCTTAAAAAGATTTAATTTCCTTGACACTAAATATATATATATAGTGTTTGTAATAGAGTGCAAGCTCATGCACAATCAGTAGTTCAAAGGATTCATTTTCCATGCAGCCAGCATATATGTCTTTAGCAGTCTTCAGCTGGATTTGTAGTTTGGAAATATACCCATCTCCTTAAAAATCCCTCTAATGTGACATACAAAAAAGTAGAAATAATTTATTATATAATATGGTGATAAACCAAGCTTCATCTTGAGATTGAAACCAGATGTGGATGTTTTCTTTTTAAATGCTCAAACAACAGTAAGAGTATATTTTGGCAGATTAAAAGCTACTTGCAAATTGCAAAGGTAACACTATCTTGGAATAAACAACTTTGTAAAAATACTGAACACCTTGAGTGGCTTTACATTTCCTTCTTCTATCCTATTTAGTTCCATCATCTTTTAGCCAGATTCTTCATCCCTCTCTTGAAGGAGCCATTTTCTAAGCAGCAGTGATGCACATGGCATCTGCGTGGTCTGGTCTGCTCAGCTCTGTCCCTCTCCTGACAGCCACAGATATGATTTCTGAACAATACATAGAATATTAGAGTACAAAATGTGTTACTGTAATAGTTTTCAACTGACAAAGTGTCCAGTGCTGTAAGATATTGAGTGCCTTCAACCTGTGACTGATCTAGGACTAAATATTTACTAGGTCTGATTGAAAAAACAGAAAATTTAAGATACAATTTCTGTAGAAAAATTTTGGGTTAGCTCAAAAACCAAATGTTTGATGAAAAATGTTGTCAAAAGTATCAAAATCTGAATGCTTTGATCAGCCCTAATACTTACCCATGTTGGACCTCAGCCTACTGTAATTTTTGGGAGGAATATTCCACATTTGGAAAGAGGGAAACATTTCTCTGTTATAAAAAAAAATCAAGGTACAATGCTTGAAGAGTGTGTGTGTGTGTGTGTGTGTGTGTGTGCGCGACAGAGAGAGAAAGACAGAGTTTGCAAAGGATCGCAGACACTCCCCTCACCCCCAAAGTTGAGCCAGGTGGCTAAAGGGCACACTTTAATCACTCTCTTACCAAAAATGCTGCTCCTAAATTCTGATAGATTTCCCCAACATTGTTAAGGTTGTTTGAAGCTGCTCAGAGGTTTGGAATGTTAGAAGTAGCCCTGATGTAACTGCATTAATAGGCAGAATGCAGGTGGGGGCAGTCAAAGGTGCATGATAAGTGCCATTTACTACATGCTTCAAACAGCTGCCATTTTTAAATAACCATCTGCCATAGAAGTGTTTCTTTCTTTCAAGTCAGAGGTAAAATTTTCCTCCCCAGATTAAACTGATTTTCAAATGGCTGCAGAAGACACATTGTGCTCTCTCTCTCTCTCTCTATCTATCTATATATATATATATATATATATATATATATTCACAGAAAGAGAGGAGCCACAGCAGGAATTGTTTGCACTCCTTTACATTTCAAAAGTGGGCAGGTATTTTTTGTTTTTGAATCTCCAGACCCAAATTTTTTGTTTCTAGGTCAGATCTAAAACAGGGAGGGATATATTTCCTGGTTCTGATTTGTATACAGCCAAGGTTTCAGCAAATAACTTGCATGAGATTTCTATTTTATAAGGCAGAAATATTTGGAGAAAATCACAGTTATGTAGCACCCATCTAATGTGAACCTAGACCTGACTTCTAGCCCTGGCTGAGCTCTGAACCTGATCCCTAGTATAAATTAATCCAGATCTGACCCACTGCCTTCTATAGCTCAGATTCAGTATATATAGGCTGAGCAAGCAGTATACAAATCAGATCCAGAACTGATTTAGGCTAGGGTTCTGATATATACATATATATGAACCAAATGAACTACAATTATGTATATAATTATTTATATAATTTTAGTTTATTTTTTTCAATATAACAAGTTTTGATTCAATTTCAACAACTTTAAAGACACAATAAGGCATACAACTTTTGCCAGAATCAATACTAGATTTGTGAGTAGAACAGGTTTAAAGAAGCTTTCCCCTGCATAAATAGAGGTGTAACTGTGTTTTATACAATGTGTCTATTTTACATTACTGGTCAATTTCTGATTTCTTGACAGGCAGCTATATGGTTTGAGACTGTTTCTTTCACCCTTTCCTCTCCCCCAAAATTCTACAGGGTTTCTCTCCCTCATTCTGTATAGGAAAGTCCTTATAGCTCTTTCTGACAGTTGGAGAAAGTATATTTTCTGTGCTTTTCCTACAAAATCCCAGTTAAAGAAAGAAAAACAAAGCAAACTAACAAAATCAATTTGAATGGGCTGATTCTGATTCGCTTACACACCCTTTTTACACTGATGTAATTAACTTAATTTGAGTTCTTCCTGATTAACTTCAGTCTACTTCAGAGCAGAATTTGGACCAAATAGTTGAAGCAGTGAGAACTGCCAAAGTTGTTCATTGGTATTTACAGAGTTTAGTCTGCAGAGCCAGTCTGGCGTTTTTGGATTCCCTTGGCATGCTGTGAGATGTAGGGAATGATGATTCTTGTAAAATGCCTGCACCCAGAGCAATTCTGTATCTTAGGGTGAAAAAACTCTGAGGACAAGGTCTTGTTTCTTCTGGTGCTGTGGAGAAGCAGGACAAACAAGGTAGCATGAAATAGGCAGGATATATTTGTACAATGGAAATTGTGACGAGTTAAGGGCACCTGTTTTAGGAACAGAGACCCATATTATTGCTTTTTACTCCTCGTTCCCTCACAGGAAACGGAGGTCGAAGGGTGTGTGTGGCAGAAACAAGCTCTGCTGACTAGGGAAAACAAAAATATTTGAAGGGCCTTGGAGGACTTTGCATTTCAAAGGTTCCACATTGTAGAATTGATATCATGATATCACCAGGGTTAAAAACTGTGACAGCCATTTCTTTAATGCTTCCCTCTGTTCTTCTGCTGCTGGGGGCAAGTGGTTGGCGATCGTGGCAAGCTACATCGGGAACCTGTTTTTTGCATTGCAGAGGTCCTTACAAGGCCATTTAAGAAATATCATACTAACAGCTTCCCTTGTGTGTCTGATCCCAGGAGAACTAAATATAAACTAATCTGCATTAGAGAAGGGAATTTTCTACCATGCTACGATTGTAAGATTGTGAGTGTATCAGCCAATATGACGACCTAAATCAGAATGGCTGCAAATACTTAGCAGAGCACTCCATTAGCATGTAGGAAAATTTAAATTTGCACACTATCTCCATGAATATTATGAATGCAGTTTTATCAGAATGCAAATTTCAGGCCTATGGAATTAGTGCTATTCAGAATACAGATCTTTTACTATGTTTGTTAGACTAGATGCCACAGTGATGTGTGCATTAGAAATACCTAGGACAGACAGAGATGACATTTTAGAGAGACATCTAATTCATCTATCTACCTACCTGCTTTTATGACCCTATCACCATACTCTCTGGACACCTCTGTAGTGATAAAATTCATTACATGTCATGTGGGGAATGGACTGGATTTTGATCAGACTCACACTGTGAATCAGGAATATCTCCATTGAAGTCACTGTGGCTAATTCTCCTTTCACACCAGTTTTGCAGAAGTTTTACTGCTTTCCATTGAGTTACTCCTCATTTTTACTGATGTAAGGAAGAGCGGAATCAGGCTCCAGAGCTTCAGTTTTGCACTCTTATTTTGCATATCAATAATGTACATCATATACACGTGATGAGGGAATTTATTGTTTCATAACACAGTTATGCTATAAATTCACATTCACAGCCCAGCTGACTCCGACCTAGCTATTTGCTTAGGCCAGTAATGCAGAACATGGCTTCGGTACAGTGAACCAGCTAACCGATCATGAGGCTGTTTTGTTTTTTTCCATACTTTTATCAGTTGCTCACCTTTAGAAAGACAACATTTCCAAGTAAGAGTTTAATTCTGAAGTTCAGCCCTGTTCGTGCGAACCTCTGGACTTTGGTATTACAAAGTTTGCATTCATGGATCTCCAAGACATCAACAGATTAAATTTATTTTGAAAATTAAGAGCCTGATCCAGCAATTAATTCACACCCAGAACTTCTGTTGGTTTGAATAGGTTATTCCAACGGTTCTAAAGTTTGTCTCATAAGATTTGCGGCAGAAAAAGCCTGATATCACAAGGGCACTCTGGAGAAGAAATTGTTTTACATTAATAAAATGCATAAGTATAGAAACCACAACAAATGCCAGTCATTCTCAATAGTATAGGGACAAATTCATCCCAGTGTAATTCTGTAGCAATGATTGTATTTAAACTGAAGGTTTAAAAATTAGAATAATGAATACAGAATCGGCTGTGTTCATTTTGTGCATTGTACCAAAAAGGTCCAAGCAAACCTTGGTCATGGTTTTTGCTTTCAGAAAGTTAAATATAGCAGCAGCATTGGTGTTGCTGACTGTAGCCCATTTGAGTCACCCCTTAGGTTATGTAATTCCCTATTTTCATGGAACTTGGCCATGAAGTTTGCTTTTGGCAGCCAAAGGTTTAGCACTTTTTAAATTATGCTGGGCTGTAGGTACTGGATTGTGGATTGTGGAAAAAAGAGTTTTGCTTTTGGGTTCATATCTTTACAAATACAAGGCTTTGTAAAAAAAAAAAAAAAGAAATTTGACAGATGTTGATCTAACAGTTTAAAACTTTTTCAGTTTCCATAACTAGGGCACTACCCACTGTATTCACCTCCCTCATGAAAGGTACTGGGGCTTCTTCTTAGAGAACCCTGTTTCAGTTCCAACTCTGGTTAACCTGAAAGATCAGAAAGTCCTTAAAGAGATGTTTTGTTTTGTGCCTATAATACACATTTATAGTAGCCTAGATATGTGGCCATGTTTTGCCTTTGTTCTGCATGTGGATCAAGACCTATAGTCCTGTGTATTAGATTGTCCTTAATTTATACATTATGGGCAACACTCAGAGTGTATTTGATCATCACCAGTGCAACCTTCTATACTTTATCTAGGATTTCCGGTTTTAGGTTTCATTTGTGGAGAAAAACTGATGAAACTAATCCAACTAATTTTTCAGAGTTCAGTTTTTTATTTTTTAAATCAGCACTGATTTTAAATTACTGGTGCTAGCTATTTTGAAACATCAAATTGTGTTGTAGCCTGCTGTTCTTCTGCATTGATGCTCCTCATGGTGACATTATGAAAACTCATTTTAAATTTGTTAAAAGTTTGAGGTATCTATCTAATTTATTTCACATAGCTCATATTGTATAGTCCACTCATCAGCCAACAGGTTGTTTTGGACTTCTTGAATGGCAACAGGTCTGATATAATAAGGAGTATTATGATATAGTTTGGAAGGAGTAGAGAGATTTCTTCCTGTAGACAGGAGTGGTGTTTGCTAGGATAGCTTTTTGTAGGGAGGTATGGTTGTAAATGGTTAGAACATGGAACCTGGGGTCAAGAGACCTGGATTCTAGTCCCAACTTTATCATTGATTAACTGTGTGACCATGGACAAATTATTTTTCCTCTCTATGCCTTAGTTGCCCCATCTATAAAATAGGAATAATAATACTTATCCATCTTTGCAAAGAGCTATGGATGTAAAGCTTTAATTACAAAAAAATGCTCTTTATTTCTTTGGGAGGGTATCTAACAGTTGAGCAAGGCAAGGTGACTCTAGCCATTTCTTGTTTCACAATGATATGGAAAAATGGCAATACTTTTGAATGCTCTAAATTTTATATTTGTGTGATAACCTTTGTAACACTGAAAAGTAGCCTTCCAAGTTTGATAATACATACATGTCATGAAGTCACTACAAGTGTATGTTACTAAAACCCATTATAGTTTTTTTTTGCCAGAGCCATTAAAAACAATATTGTATAATGTATTTGAAGGGGCACGTTTTAATACTATTATATAGATGTCAAAACATACCATCAACTGCAAGAACTGAAAATCCATTACAATTAGGAAGACACAGAAAGCATTAAAAGAAAATCTACATTAGTCTTTTGTACCATCTCTATTAGCCTAGAAAAGATAATCCATTTACTGAAATATCAGTTGTGTTATAATTGAAATATAATGCAATAGAGAGTGTTTTGCACAATGAAAGGATCATGTTTAAAGAAGATTTAAAGTTACTGATAGATTCATTTGGAAACTTATTCACCTACAGTTTCTGTTGCTCATTGTGTATGCTGTTGGTCGAAATTTCTTTTCCCATAAAGGTTTTGGATGAATTGTTATTATTGGATACAGGTCAGGAGGGGCAGAGACTAGGTAAAATTGCAAACATTTTTCATACTTGCTATCTAGAAGGCTGAACATTGGCTAAATAATTCAGACTATAGATGTGATCCTATTTCCACTGATGTGAAAGGGAGTTTGTTATTGATTTTAGTGGGTGCTGGAGCAGGCCCTATATCTCTATAAAAATAACTAATCTGGCTATAAACTATGAAACTAAATGAATGTACAGTAGTTGCATGCAGTAGATCTGCTGTTTGTCATGACTATATGTATCTATATACAGATAGATATATATTGAAGTGAGCAATTTTATAACACTGAATTCTTTGGAAACAATTTTATCCTAAGACTTCTATGGCTGGGCTATGAATAATAGAGAATATCCAAACCATTCCCATGAATATAATACATACGATCTGTTTTGACAAATTAAGTATTTTTAACTTCATTTTTAAAACTCAAACTCTTTTCTGTGATTGATTGGATTGCTTGCACCCTCATTATGTGCAGACGATTGTTTTAGCTGTGTGCATGCCTCTTATGTACTGTGACACTGCTATAATTCACAGACAATAAGATTTCAGATTTTAAAAAATAACAATAGAACTGAAATGAAAGTCCAAATTACAGACCATGCTTACTCATGGTGAGTAGCACTTACACAAGTAGTCCCATTGACTTCATTGGAACACACTGCCTTTCAGCATGTGAATTCAGACAAATTAGGAAGTAGTAAGTCGCGCTTTATGCCTTTTTAAGGATATCTCAATTATAAGACATTGTACAAAGCACTGCAAAGGGAAGTGAGTGATATTGACAGAATAGTTCTCAGTTATTGAAGAAACTCTGGAAGTTTTGTCACCATCACGTGCCCATCAAACACAACAATTCTCCACACTAACTTCATAGTGTCTACGTGTCTACATCAGGGCAAATCCTGAAATCCTTACTCAGTTCTTCCCAACTGGAGTTTGTCCAAGTTGTGACAGAGTAAAACTTCAAGTTGTGGCCCACAGACAAACTTCTAAAACCAACAAACCTTAACTATCTACCCCATGTTATGTATAAGAATCCTATCACTATAATTCCTAAGAACTGTACCATCTTCCATTCTACCTATGAACAGCAGACACTGACTTTAGCATTAAAACAATGTCTTCTTCTCTTTTAATACTGTGAACTGTTAGTTTTTCCATGCATACTAGTCATATTGACCCATCTAACCTACAAAAATGTGACCACTAGAATACTCTCTCGTGTATTAGTTGGCAGCGGCTATATGTAAAAAAAATGAATCAATAAGAAAGAACTCAAAAGAGGAGTGAAATCATCTTATACCTGTTGGACAATATGAATCAGACATCCTGCTAGATATGGGTAGTCCAAATGTTTGCAGACTGAAAACAAGAAGACTGTGGGTTGATGGATTTCTGATCTGTTTATAAATCTTCTGTTCAAAACTGGAGTAGGAGAGATGGAGCATGGTTTGATGTAAGAATAGAATTAATCCCCTCATGTGTTTTAAATCGTTGGGTTTTTCAGGGATGATCCCGTCATGAGTTTCACTGAGGCAACAGGCTCAAATTTACATAACTGGTGAATGGAATTCTTATTAACCCTATTCACCTGATGTAACTTTTGACACCTCATGTGGTAAAAATGTCTTATTTGGTCATGTTACTGTGTTCTAACATTTCAGAATAATATCTGTACAATTTTTAAGTAGTTTTCATCCCGAAGGATCTCAAAAATCTTCGCAAATATTTTCAGTAGTGTATACAATCCCAGCATTTACAGTTGTTAAAAAGTTAGTACAGTGTGCGCGTTGTGTAGACCTTTTCCTATAATAAATACATAATTTTACTAGGTGTTATTATTTACTTATATGATGCCAAATGTGTGCATGCTACTTTACATATATGGGGTGAGACAAGTTCCCTGCCCTCAAGAGATGCGGAGTATAAAGTATCTTATCAAATGAGATCCGCTTTCTAGCAAGAGAACTAATTAGGCAACCCTTTGATATGCATACATAATTCCTACTGTTGCTAATGAGAATTACATGATTTTATTGAGGGCAGAATATTATTTACTTTATTTATGACTGAAGATTGATTGAAATATAGCCTCAGCTGCTGCCAGCTGGCCCTCAATGGAGCTGTGCTGATTTACACTGGCCCACTTTTTTAAAAAGAGGAAACATGTCTAACAGAGCATGCCCATTCAGAGAAAGAGGTCTTCTAATATTCAAGTAATAAAAGCCCATACAAGACACACTGTAGTGTTTAGGCAACTTTCGCTACCTTGAAAGAGAGTCAGAAACATTCATTTTTCTTTCTCACATAATTTTCTAAGTGAAGGAAGGCCCCTTTAATTAATACAGAATCATAATAGTAAAAGTGTTTTATGGGATTAAAATAAAATGAAACATAAATCAATTAACATCAAACAGCAAAAGTAGCTACAGAATCTAAAAAGGGTTATACCAAGGGGTGGAAGTGCAACAGTAAGATTTCATGTGGGGGATGGAACAAACTACTTCACCCTGCCAGAAGAAGTCAAGTTTTAAATGTCTATTAGAGCCTATAAGTGAGTCTTTTTGCATTGGACAGCCCAGTCACACATGGAGTTTTGGGAAGGTTTCTTTAAATTCATGAAGAAGCCAAGAAATGGTTACCAGTATCTGATCATAGACCTTTGGTTTATCCTTTCTCTGGAAGGAAATACATTCAAATGTTGCTGTCTCTAAAAAGGGGTTGATGCATGTTAATCAAGTAACGATACGTAATTACAGTATTGCCAACTCTCACAATGTTTCGTGTGTTTCTTAAATCCACAGCCGCTGGAGTCAACAGATTTTAAATGAAAGGTGAGCTTCTCATGCAAATAAATGTGTTACTACCTAGTCGTGGTTGCTAAGGAACGCTTGAAAACGTCAAGCAAGTGCTCCCTAAAGGCTCAGAAACCAGTAGACAAAGGAAAACAACCCAACATTGACTTAAAAATCATTAGATTTTTTTTTTTTTTTAATCTCATGATTTTGGGTGGCCTCATTCATGATTTTCAAATGCTTGGAGTTGACAGTATTGTAATTACTTCATGTGACATGTTGATATGGGTTTTCCCATGTACCAGGAATGAGTTTTCTAGCTTCTGTCTTTGCACTGAGGAATCGTTCATTGTTGTGCATGGACAAAGTAGCTGACACAGTTGTATACCTAAGTAGTACATGGACTGATGTCCGCTTTCAGGCTGTTTCGGAATCAGCATTTAGGTCAGTTCTCCTCAGGATGTTGCTTCAGAAGAGAACTATGGTGAGACCAGAAATATGCTGGAAGAAGCACATGGGAGCCCTTAGTTAAAAATCGTGGCTCAAAATGGATTGGAACCTCCTTCTTTTGTACTTCCTATTTCCCGGCTCCACATGTGAGCACTGAGGATTCTATTTCACTTCCTGATTTTCATGGAGCAGAAGGGAGTGGGGAGGGAGGGAATCAAGAGATGAGTTAGATGTTCTGTTTGAAGAAATGGCTAGCTGCACTTGTGGAGGCTTCTGCCTGATGCATACCATCACAGCTTTGCTATCATAGTCTTCTTTCCTCAAAACCTCTCGTAAGTGTGAGGGGAGAGAAGGCTGAAGTGTGAAAGAAGGTTGAGAAATCATGGCCTAAAATAAACTTTAATCTGAGCCTTAACTTCTTTCTTATTTGATGCAAATATAGCCTTCAGAATAATTACTTTTGAATACCATAAGTAGATAATTATTCACTAGCAAATACTACAAAGTCATCTTGCTGTTGGATGGTATCAATGGGAAAATGCAGATTTTCTCTTCGGTGGATGTGCATGCAATCCTAAATGATGCAATACTGAAGGGAATTAAGCAGTATCTCCGAGGCAGAGTTTGAAGAACGCTGAAAATAAGGTGCTTGGTTCAGCCTGAATACAAGCAGATATTGTTTCATTTGTGTTTGCTTTTCAGTCTCTTTTTCTAACATTTCAGAGGCAGGTTAGATTGCTTTACTTGTGCTGGTGCATATTTTCTTATGTGAGTAATCTCAGCAGTTTAGTGGAGCTACTCCGCTGAGTATGTGTGAATAAGTATTCTCCAGTGTGGCCCTCAGGGAGACATTTATAGGGCTAGAATTATGAGTTCTAGTCTCCTGCTATTTCTACCCTCCAGAAACTGAAGTACCATGAGAATACCAGATTTTGTATTATTTCACCCTCATAAATGGCTCCCGGAGGTGTTAAAAATGCCAGTTAAACCATAAACATAAATACTAGATCTCCACATATATCTCACTAGAATGGTTTTCAAGAAAGCAACGTCTTTAGGTGCTACTTGGCTTTGATTCAAAGGACTGTAATGTCAGCTGGATGTTGCTTTGACTTCTTTGAAGAGAAAGACTTTGTGAGAAAACATGAACAGGCTGAAGCAGCAGCAGCTATTATATCTCATCACAAAATTAAACCACTCCTGAAGATACAGATTCTGCCATTTTTATTCATATAGGGTACTCCGTGAGTTTTACTCTGTGAGTCTCATTAAAACAAATTCTGCCAATCTTACTCACAATGAGTAGTGCCTTACTTCTCAAGTGGTCTGATTGAAATCAGTGGAACTACTTGTGGCTTTTAGAGTTTCCTCTTACCCAAAGACCTGAGAAACTTCTGGAGATATAAGTAATGTTGTCATGCTCATTTGCTCTTGACTTATGAAGGCATCTGTATCCAGTTTGTCCACTTAGCTCAAATGGGGTCATATGGGACACAGATTTCCTATCTATCTTTTCGTCCTCTCATTCCCTTACATCCCATTCCTATTGAAGCTTCACAAAAGTTACCATCACCTCTGATGGATACTCTCATGTTCCAAATGTAGAACTGAGCATTGTAATATAGTTGGCAATAGCTGCAGGGGTTCTCAGACTTTTTTTGCTGGGACGCCCTTTGAAAATATTTCAAGCTGTGATGATCCCCCATTCCAAAAAAGATGAGGAACCCACCCCCCATGCCATGCCACCCTTACTTCTGTGCTGGTGTTGGGGGTGGCGCTGCTTTCAGAGCTGGTCACCTGGCTAGCGGCTCTTTGGCCACCCAGCTCTGAAGGGTTTGGGCTGTCAGCCCTACACATTTCTCACAGCCAGAGCCCCGGCATGCGTGGGGGCTAACAGTTCGTGACTCCTTCATAATAACCTGGTGACCCCTTGAGGGGTCACGACCCCCAGTTTGAGAACCCCTGAGGTATAGGAAATAGCTTCAGCATTTCCCTCCAAATCTTCCTTAATTTAGCATAGTGGATGCAACCAGTCCTCTCTGTGCTCTGATGAATTATGAGGAACAGGAAGGGAGAGTTCCCTCCCCTCCCCCTCCCTGTATTTCCATATCTCAGCTAGAACTATTAAAATTGGCTCATTTGCAGCTTGCACACATAGGAACCATCTTCTGGTAACAGATTGTTATGTGCTCAATGAACCTGAGGAAAACAAGAAATTTAAAGGTTGCAGGGCTACCCAAGTTTGCTCTTCAACCTGCCAAATTCACACTAACTCAGACAACTCACAGATGTTTGGCTCCTCATTCATTAAAGAGATTTATGTAAGGTACAGGGCTCCAAAATCTATTTCCAGCATGCTGAAGAGTCCTGGGTGGCAATCAGCCATTTGCAAGTATGAGTTGAAATCCAAATGGAACCAGCTCGACTGAATGTCTTTGTCACTCCAGTTACACTCCTCATTACCATACAGAAGGGAATAACTGTCCAGATATTACCACCTCTGCAGGGGCAATCAGAACAGCCTAACTGGAATGACTATTCCTTAACCAGTTGAAACCTTTTTGACTCAATTGTTTAGGATCAGTGGGTTCTTTAGGAATGTGTGTGTGGAATAATATCCACTATTATAATCCATTCTAAGGCCTGCTTCAGTCAACTACAAGGACAGTCAATTTAGGGTACTCAAAAGCCACAGGCACAGAGAGAATCTATATATTCTAAAGAAACTAGAACTGTATTTAAAAAAGCAAGCCCCTATTATTTTCCAGTTGCAAAAAAAGCCTCCGCTGTATAATACTTTGCCGTGCTGGTTATTTTGAGCCAGCTGGCTAAAACAAACATACTAACAGATGTGTGAACTTCACCCAGGTATCTCATCAGGATGCTAACTTTAGCTGCAGTACCTAGGTGTGGCCAGTGAGATTAATTAACCCTAGACAGTCAAAACACAAATGTCCCTCTGAAATTATTGAACTGTACTTATAACAGCTATAGCTAGTTTTCATTCTTTGGTTTCCTGAAAAGAAAAAAAATGAAAATATCTCCGGCACGTAAGAGGCAGCTGTCCTATGCCAGCTGTGTGGGATCAGAACAAAGATGTATATATTATTGTAATTGATGTGTTTGACCTTTCATTAAGATTTATTATGGCATATTAGCTCAACTGAGTGACACTTTATCTGGCTTGCCTCAAATGAATTGTTACATCATTTCCTTCCATCTTTAGATTTAGATAGTTTAGAGCTTTCCATTAGGCCTCAGAAAACACATAGACAGAAAGAGTCACCCCTTTCAAAACCAGAGTTGTAAGCTACTCTTCTACCCAAGGAAAATATTTGAAGAACAGGCTGCCTAAAATGTCTCTGTGCTGAGAAAAACTAACACCTCAGCAGTGGAAAGTGTCCCTGAGAACAGTCCCCAGTTTAGGTTATTAAATAACAAAAATTGCCCAATAATGCAGATTATGACAATGGCCGTTAAGATTTTTGAACTGTCTCCAACCCTATGGATTTTAACCGTAATGATGGGATCTGTAATGGAATAGATACTAAATAACGGGTTTTGCATGCTTGTTGTGCCTAGATGACATTCTTCATGGGTCACTGGATTTGAGAAACTCAGATCATTCAGTCTGCTTAGTTCATCTGAGCAATTTGAATCTTAGAACTTTCCTGCCGGATCATTTTTCTGGGCTTTACACCAGACTCTACAATCTAATTAGAGCCTTGGCAGTAAGTCAACAATGCCAGGACAGCCTCGGGTCTTCAAGCATCTCATTAACAACTCATACATCCTAATGCAGAAAGCTCAATTGTTTCCCTCTACCACACCCCAGTCCCATTTTGCACTGGGTTGCTCTGTCTATCTAGGTTCTTCAATTCAGCCTTAAGAAAACAGAAAAACCTTGCTAACTTGTCTACCTGTCCTGTGAAAGGCTGTATTCTCTGGTGGTGCAGGTGAATTCCACTAGTACTCAATCCATCCAGTCCCTTTCTGGTGTTCACCACTGACACTTTGACATTGTTATAGGGAACATTCGCATTCTGAGGTACAGTTTTGCAGCTTAAGCTTTCTGCAAGACAAACTCCTTCATATAAATCACGAAGAACTCTGAGCAAGCAAGTTCTGAGCCCACCAAGAACTCTCTGCCTTTGGAGCATTATTGTCTGGCTGTAAGTAGATGGACATCATTTCACAAAGGTAGGCATTGATATGGATTTAAGTAATATTTGAAGTATGTCTATGCTTTGAAAAGTGATTCTGTAAAAATGGCATGGTAGGATTCCATGTTTATTGTTTCTCAATGACTTAAGTTTGTTCTGTTTATGGGAAAAAATGTTTTTCTGTTTGCCAGCTCAACATGGGAAATGAAAGTTAAGCTGGATTCTTCCTGGCTTGAGCATCGCCCTCAGTAATTAAAAGTCTGCAACTGAAACTGTAGATGATGCCCTTGGAACAGAATCCAGCTCACTCTCCCATAGCTATATTGGTTCTGGAATAAAAATGGTAAAATCTTATTTTTGTCACTATTGTAAATAAATCAGACTCTGAATACAGGTTTATTCAGTAAGAAGGTGCCAATTTTACAGTCATTTTTCTGACCATATCCGCACTTTAAATTGAGATCTCTCAGTGACTTAAGATATGAGTGATCCCTTTTGTGCCATTATAATGGTCTTCTATGAGAAGTTTTATGCAACCTGAATAGTGACCAAGTTATTTCAAAGCCACAAATGGGTTTGCCCTGGTCTCCTTTCACTATTTACGGATGTCAGTATCACATAGCAAATCAGATATTTGCAGGAGCCCATGATCCTGATGGTTTAGTCAATTAGAAGGCCTAACTCCCACCTCTGAGCAGCAGACCAACACTCTTTTAGTTTGCTGGGTTCTTACCCATCAGCTGGTGTTTGCTGCTTACAGTTACTAATTTTGCTCTTTTTTTCCCTTTCAGTTGCCAAGAAGGAAAAGGCAAAATCACTGCCAGCACCATGTCCTTAATCTAAGATGGAACAACTGAGACGATGAGACAAACCACCTCTGACCGCTCTATCCCTTTCCGCTATTTGTTTGTAAGGGAGTCTTTCCCCTGCCGCTCCTATTCCTTAAGAGCAAGGGAACAATAAATTGATGTTGGTTTTTCACTAACCCAGATGGTGTGTCATTTTACTTTAATTGCTCTTAATTCTTCCAGTTTAAACTTGTACCTAGAGATGGGTTCCAACCAAAACATTCAGATCTGGGTCTGTGTTTGGATTTCAAACTCTCTAAACCTTTGGAGATGTTTGGATTTAAGGTTTTCTGTTCGGCTCATTATAAAGATCAAGGCTGTTTCCAAAGTTTGAAGCCAGATCCAGATGTGCATTTTGATGTCCGCTCCTCCAAAGTCCAGGGGTGTTTGGAACCTGGATTTGGTTCAGGCCCATCTCTACTTGCTTTAGTTATTTATATGTGATGGTGGGTAGCATAATACAGTTGTTGTTTTTGTGAGTTAGGGATAATCATGAAACTCAGAAGTGGGGTTGCACATCCCTAATGACTGAGAACTGCCACGTGTTCTATTTACAGCACAGCTCATGTGGTGGTGTGCTTGTAGAACTATAACAATAAATCTTTGTCTCTGCCTATAGCTGTGGTTATTATTAGTATAGCTGTAAAGTACAACAGCTTAGTATAGAACTATCCAATTCTGGAAATTATCCTCCTCACTTGAGTGATATGGGTTTCTTTGAGAACCTCTCTCCTGCATTAAGATGTTAAACATAAATGAACAAATTATGTGGATCATAGAGCCATGCAAATCTACAGAGCTTCTGTCTTCTTAAACACAGCCATTTATTACTTTCCCCTTTACTATATGTGTAGTTTAAGTGTTAAATCTAGGCAAGTCTTTTACTTATTAATTGTGAAAGTGTATCTTTATCTTGTTAGCCATGCAAAAGCCTATGGTGTAGCTACCACTGGCAGGAAAACTGGGAGACTTCATAGTCCCGCTTTTTTTTTTTTATGGCTGTACCATTAAGTGAAGATAAAATTATATTCTCCTGATAGAATTGTTTCCTGCTACACAATTAAAGTGGTGCTTTTCTATTTATTAAAATCTTTCGCAACTTGACAGCTACCTGAATTATATCAGTTACCTTCATTATATGGTGAAGCTGAATCATTTTCTGCATAGTCTACAACAAAGGTCAAGTTGAAGAGGAATGCTGTGGAAGGGAGTGTCATCTCTTATCATAGAGAGCCGTGGTGTCTTGTTTCTTGGCAATGAGCTACATGCTGAGCTGTAATTAAATGGCAGGAGAATTATGGTTGCCCTAGTATAAGTTTTACAATTAAATCCTAGATTTGGGTGTAATAGGTGACTATATTTTTTATAAACTTTTCCTTAACATTGTGCTTTTCCATCTAAACAGATTCAGATAAATGATCAAACACACAATAAGTCATGAATTAAAATGAATTAGAAAAGTATTTGAGAGAGTTGGAACTGGGATTGGGAAAAGATTTATAGCAAACCTTTATCTTTACCCATTACCTTTCATCTTGTATCTAAGGTTCTGAGGAGGCCTGATCCAAAGCCCTTGGAAGTCAATAGAAAGACTCCCATTGACTACTATGAATTTGAGTCAGTCTCAATGTACTTTACAAATATTAATCCAGCCTTGCAATATGCCTTGTGAGGTAGGTAAGTATTATAGCCATTTTACAGATGGAGAATTTAAGACTGATATGACTTGTCCCATATGATGTAAAATGCTCTTCTCAGCCCCAAAATGGTGGTAGGGATGTTTTATTGTGGGGTGTAGATTTTCTCCTACTAAATGAAAACATTTTTAATCAATTATTTAGCAGATTGTCAGAAAAAGACCTAAATTACACAGAACTGAGCCCCTTTCTTCCGCAGTACAGAAGTTAAATTATTACCTGAAAGAGGGAGGAAATGAGACCACATAAAAATTATTAGAATGAACTTTAAACATACAGGTTTTCCAAATTATATATTAAAAAAAAGTAAACATCAAAGTGAATATGCAGCACTGTCATTTCAGATGTCAATTCTGAGATTGCTCTGAATGAGGATCGATTTGAACTGTAGCCTTTAATATCTCCATTCTTATCAGAATTTCATTCTGTGAACATTTAGTCAGCCCTCCAGTTTTGTTTGGAACTTTGTAGGGAGATATGACTGTTATTGAATGGACAGTCTCCCCTGTCTGGGCAGATGTATTACACACTATTTATAGCTTTAATTCTGCCTTTCAGCACATAATTCCTGTCCCATACAAATTTTCTGGAGCAATTTAGATTCCTGTAAGAACACTGATTGATTTCTAATTTTTTTTAAACTATGGGATGATTTGAAACTGGGATTTTTTTTTCTATCGCACAGCTCTGTCTGTGCTCATGCCATCTTCTGATTACATATTTGATATACTTTGAAGTGTATGTGCCTGATTCTGACACCCTTATTTGTGATGTATAAATCCTCACTCCAAAAGTGGTCCCTCTGACTTCAATAGAACCACTTACTGAGTAATGGACGGGTAAAGATATCAGAATCTGGCCACATAAGCAAAGAGAAAATTAAATCTTCAGTATACTGGCCAAATTCTAGCAGAGCACTATGTATAAAGCACTCTTCAGAAAAACCCCCTACACTAGGGAAAGCTAATCCTGGCTACCCTACAAAATTCCAGGTAAGAAGCTGGGGCTGGACATCTTGGGGCAGGGTGTTTGGCTTGCATGCTTTTGAAGCTAGAGTTCAATACTCAGCAATGGTCTTGTTGTGTGCTGAGATTATAACCTGTGCAAAGGGGAGGGGATTTTTTGTATCCATGGGGATCCATTGCCAGTCAGAATAAGAGTGTAGAATCTGGCCTAAAGGGATTTGGTTTAGTTAATTCAATTTGTAAATCATCTAAAACTTGTCAAATAAGATTTACAAACTTAGTAATTGTTCACATATACTCTTCAAGTCGCTAATACTCTTCAAATCACCAATCACATCACTCTTCAAGTTTGTGATTTTCTGCTAGGTGGAAGTAAAGTTTGCATTTTCCACGGTAAAACTTCATTCACTTCTTCTCCTCTTTGAGAGCCACTGATGTAAAAATTACTCATTTCCTTCTATGTCTCACATTCATTTTTCAATAACTTTACTTGTAGTGTTATTTGCAACAGCTAGACTGCATTTACTGACCTCTCTTGCCCTAGTATAAGGAAAATGTTGCCTTTTAAGCAGTGTTCTAAGTAGTAGCTGCCAAAAGATGAACTTAGCTTGGAGACTTTGCTTCACTTACCATTGCTTACTGAAGCAGATATTTGAGTTACAGTCTGAATCGTGTTGGAATTGGATATCAAGAGCTATTTTGACATATTTTGACGTATTTTTCACAAAAGCTGTATTTGTTATCAGTTACACTACTGTAGATTTGGAGTATTTCTATTAATTTCAATTAGTTAACTCAAGAATTACACTGAGAGCAAATTCCAGACCTAAGTATTTCTATTCCATCACTTTTCACAAAGCTTGTGACAGATTCAGAAGTGGATGGCAATTCTTAGTATGAGCTAAGAGATTTGATTCAGAAATGAAAATAACTGGTTCATTTATTCTTTCCTTTTCTTTTAATAGAAATTGTTATATGTTTTGCAAAGAAAAATGGATGCCTGAATTGATTTTACTCTTACAGTAATCAAAGGAACATTACAGTGAGAGCATTTAATTAAAAAATAGAATCTTAGTTCAATCACTTCAGCTATGCTAGATACAGCTTTTTCACTCATGTTTTTCAGCAACAGAATTATTTACAAAAATCAATGCAGAAATACAATCTGTATTCCAAGATCTATCAAATTTTACTGTTTTTAAGATATATAAAAATGCAAAATAAGGATCAATTTCCTGATTTTCTGTATCCTCTTCTTACTTATAAATTGGTTTTATATTAGAGTCTTAACTTCACTGAGAGAGATTATTTGCCGCTGAGTAATTTTTTAAGTTGTTCTGTACAGAGGGTCACTGTTCCAACAGAGTTTGAAATCGGTGTTTGCTGGTAAAGCACACACTTGCCCACATTCTTCGCGGTAAAGAGTACAGAGGAAAGCATGGTATATGCATATGTCATATTAATTATTAGTCATGCTCCCTTCAATCATGGCATAATAGCTTAATACATCTCTATGCTTGAGCCTCTTTTCCATGCTTGTTGTTATGTTTAATGAAGGAGATGCAACTCTGAATCAACTTTAGGGTTTTGCCTAGTGTTTCATTGCTGAATTAGGATCTGGAGCTGCGTTCTTTGCATACCCAAAACTTCCATGGATGCCACTGTAATATTTGCCTGAATAAGAACTGCAGCATTGCATGCATGTTGTATGGTATTCTTGTATTTACTGGGCATTACCTTTAAATCCCATGAATGAATCTTTGACTGACCAACCTGATTTATGCAAATACACAAAAGAGTGCTTCATGTCACTTAGAGGCTAAGAAAGGAGCTTCACTCTGTCCTCATTGGCTGGCAGGATGATGGCCATGACATGAGACTTTGAGATTGAGAAGACAGAGCAGAGGTAAATGTGAGCTCTTAGGGCTCCGAATTGGACTCTGAGGACTAAGAGGGCAGAGAAGAGGGAATAAAGTATTATTAGTATTAGTATTTTGTCAAAATATCAGTTGTAAAATTGTGCCATAATTTTCATTTATTTCTGTTAGCATGGAATCTAATCTAATCTGAAAGTATCTAGCTGTCTGTAGTATCAGTCTCATTCTCTGCCTGCTTCCCATACAGGGCGAAATCCACGTCACTTTCGTAAAGCCCGAGTAACTATGTGGGTGAGTTCAGAGATGCTGGAGTTCAGAGCAGCTGCCATTCCAGTTTATAGGATGGAATAATGGCCACAGCCTCTCTGCATGGGTTGCACAGGGTAGTGATGCCATTGGATCTGTGTACAGGTAGATCTGTGGACCAGGCCCTCATTGTTTAAAGTCGTTTGAGATTTACTGATGAAAAATGTTATATAAAAGAGAGATTTTTTTATTATTATTATTATTGTGGTCTTGCACACAAGACAGTGTGGGACTGGCACAGAGACCTTTTTGCAACATGCAGAGGATGTTCCAGCAGTGGATGCCTAGTGCATCCTTGTTTGTGACTTATGTGGTGCAGAGGTCCTTTGACTGGCCCTCTGCACCATGGAGAGGTCTCTACCCTAGAGAACAGTGATGGTGTGGTGTGATCTCATGTTCAGAATCCTTGTATTGACATGAGTTTGGAGTAGCTGCATTACTCACAGGTGGCAAAGTTTTACAGGTCATTACAAGTGAGTGGGGATAAAACTTCTATGCCACACCACCATGTGTTATACATATGCCACATACGTTACATATATTTTAGAAATGTTTTAGAAGGTTTTTTTAATGTTTTTGTGCTTTTTTTAATCCTTCCACTGGCAAAGTCAGGCTTCCCTAGTAACCAGAACTGCTTCGTGTTTCAGTTTCTTCATCTGTGAAGTGGGGACAATAATAGCTACCCAACTTTGTAGACCGCTTTGAGCGATATGGATGCGTGGTCCTGCCATAAATGTAGGGGGCTGGACTAGATGACCTCGCGAGGTGCCTTCCAGTCCTACAGTGATGATGAACAGAGCTAGTTGTAATCAAGCAAAGGCATGATCTGTGAAGAAGGGCCAGTAAATTGTAGATAGAGGAAATACATTTTTGAATCATGAAGAAGGTTCTGCTGTGTCTGATGACATGAACCACAATGTATTTGTTCATTAATTAATTTGACAGTAACATGAAAAATTTACCATTAATTTACAGGGTCAACAGCAAGAAATTGTAGATTAGTCTTAAGAAACCCTTTTGTTCATTGATGTTAATTGATAAATTAAAGTAATGCAAATTATGTGTGGTGTTGGCTTCACTTCTAAGTTTCAGCACAGGCTACCACTGTCTTCAGTATGAACATTTGTTTTGGTGTTTGATCACAAGACCTAGTTGTCTTGTGTGACACTTAGCAATGGCAGTTCCTTCTTCTCATAATGTTGTTTACTCAACGAACAACACTTGGTTGCTGCAATATTGTCCTAGAGAGCAGATCTAAGATAACCCTGATTCCTCCTATCAAACTGCAAAGGCTACATGTGCTTCCAGTGTGTCTGGACTTAGAAGCAGTAAATATGGGGAAAAAATTATTTGCTTGACGTTTTCAATTTCCATGAACTTAGTACTGTTCGTGGATGTTCCATCTAATTATAGCGATAACGATGTCTGCAATATATTTCTAGATGTAGTTATAGGACCAGTGGTTTTCAATAGTGTTCAGTTGGGTGGTGGTGGGGAGGGATATAATTTGTACCAAAAAGAAAATGTGATTGTGAAGGTGAGGCAGAAGGTAAGGGGAAGAGTTGGACACATTATCACACTGAGTTTGCCTATACATTAGGTCTCAGTTATGTAGCACTCTGCACACAGAATTCCCATTGCAGAAGTGAGTCCTAAGAAACCAGGATGTATAAATGACCTGTGGTATAAGTGGTGGAGTATAAAGTGTAAACGTGAGCAGAGAAGTAACTCATTTTGCCTCCAGGAGGACCGATCACGGGTGTAAAAGCAAAATTTGCATGGAGCTTTATTAAAAAAAAAGCCCTTAGTTATTGCCACTGAACTGCTATATGCTTACAGAGATACATCAAGGACAAAGAAAACTAAAGAGAAGTGATACACTCTACCTTATGGCTGACATGTTCATACTGTAGCCCTGGAGCCCTGAAACTACTTCTTCCCCATTGTCCACAAAATGAGATTTTCTGCTTTGTTTTTTAAGAGGATGCTGTCCTGTAGTTTAGGCCTACAATTTAGGTTTTGTAGGAAGCAGGGATTGTATAAAGACTGTGATAAGGCATAAAAATGCTCTGTAAATCCTATGTAATGGCTCACAAGACAAGACTATCACATGGGTGATCTGAGATGGCAATATAAAAGTAAACAAGCTGTTGTAACAGTGGTTATCTAGGTGGGAAAGGTGTGATTCTTTTCTCCTACCTTGCTGAAAGCTGGAAAGACCCCCTGGGTGGTGTTACCACATGTTCTGAGACTTTGTTCTTGTCTTTGAATCTTTGTGTTAATAAAGCCAGCCCACAGTTCTGAGATCTAAACATTTCCTTGTAGCCTGGAGAAACCCATACATTAGGATGTTCCGATTTCATAGGGATAGTCCCGACATTCGGGTTTTTTTCTCATATAGGCACCTATTATCCCGCAACCCGTCTCGATTTTTCACACTTGCTATCTGGTGACCCTGCCAGACATAATAGCACTGTGCTGGTGCAGGAGAATCAGAATATGATGTTTAACTGTCCAAGCTGGGTAAAGCATGAAAAGTAAATATGCAAATTATATTTTCTTTCCATTTTAGTAATCTACTCAACCTTGAAGGTCTACTGGAAAGGAATCTGAAGATGACAAGTGATATTATGTCATCAGTTTTTTCCCTGAGCCATAGATAGCTCATCAGGCTGATGTGGCTTAAGGCATGTCAGTTTCTGTAATCAGTGGTACAGGTGGGAGTGATGTGGCTAGCATCACTTTGGCTTCCCCAGCCTAGGGATCAGGTACCCATTTTGCAGCTGGGTGAACGGGAAGCAGCCTGTCAGTGTCAGATGAGGTGAGGTGAGACTCAAATCTACAACCTCCAGGATTGTAGTCAAGCACCTTAACCACTCAACCACCACACCTTGATGATATTATGTCATGGTCATGACACCCTGCTGCTAGCATCGTAGCATAAGGACACCACTCTAATTATATGACTCCATTATATGTCTCTATGACTCCAGTCTGTGCTGCCTAATCTCTCTTCCTCCTGGCTGATGGGAAGTAAGAAAAGTGGTGTCTCCTATATGCTTCTTAGCTGCTTGGATCTTGTAACCCCTTGGTTCATTTGTTCAGCATTATCATGCCACTTCCTGTGTGTCAAGTGGTAGGGACAGCGCACTTATGATAGGCATTCTGCTGGCTTACCTGAGAACAGGCAGAGTAAGAAGAGCTCTGATTAAATCTGTGAGCCCTGCAAGAACTGATTGTAGGGTGCAAAATGAGTATTACAGACGTAGATGTTGTCAGCAAATAGTGATAGGCCAAAGGTGGAATGCTGTGGAAAATTTAGCTGTGCTATAAGTGGATGGAACTTCATTGAAGCCAGTAGAGTTGTGCCGGCTTACCTCGGGGCTGAATTTAGCTTCTTGCTTCCGATTCCATTTGAGTTTCAAAGTTGGGTACAATGGGGTTTTCCTCTTTGAATCCCTGGATCTGAACCCACCACTGAGGTTCTGGATTTTGGCTGGACTCAAAAGTGCAGAAGGCCTTTTATCCAGATCTGTTTCAGATTCAGTCCAAGATGGCGGAAAACTGCTCTAGTGAGATTTTAGTGAATTTGGTGATGAAATCTCACCAGAACAGCTCACACTATCAAACAGCACTATCGAATTCTAGCTCAAATTCTGTCTTAAATTCAGCCTAAACCTAATCTTGATCCAGCTATGAATATTACCAACTTATCCCATTTCAGCTGAGGAAATGTATTTTAAAAAATATTTAAATTTTTATCTAAAGAGTGTTTCTTTAGAAACATTTTGTCCAGTTGAAAACTGACACCTACACCCCCAATATATAAGAAATCCATACACAAAATATATACACTGGCTTCCTTCAAAAAGAGGCATGTTAATAAAAAGAAGGTAGAAAACCCGAGGAACTTTCTCTGCTTCTTGTCTCATTGGTTTGCATCAATAGGGCATGACAGGGCATGGCTGTGCTCAGGTCACACCATGCCTCAGGAGTGTTATGAGGCAGGACGGAAGCCAAAAATTACATTTCAATGGAAAGTTTGACTTTTCTCTTGATGGGGAGGATTTTGAAGACTCTACCATCAAGTGGTAGTTAAAACAAAGGAGTCAGATCTGAAAATAGACCACCCAATTAGTGGACAAACTGAGGGAGACCAGAACAGAAGGAGAACTTCAGATGATCTTTAAAGGACCCTATTATTTCTCTTTTCTGCACATAGAGAGCTTACTATACTGTTGCCGCATTCTGAAATCCTTACTTATGGCCAGACCAAGAGGCCTGGAGGGCATGCAGAATAGTGAACACCACAGTATGTCCAACCACAGGAGAGTACTTTTGCCTGAACTTGTAATTGTTACTGGTTCCTGGGTAATGCAGTCCTAGGTGTGTTTAGGAGTTTGTTGCAGAAGCATTAATCATTACCTTAGGGAAAGATAATTATTCAGAGAGAATCATGCCCTATTAATAAGGAACTTTGCTTAACTGTTTGAATGTTGCTGAGTGCTCCAGGCACTGTACATCCTAACGTTCCAATGACTTATAATAAATAATAACAATACTTGGCATTCGTATAACATCTTCCATCTGACAATCTCAAAGCACTTTCAAAACACAATGAATTCAACCACATGACACCCCTGGAAAGAGGGAAAATATAGTTATCCCCATTTGATAGTTAGGGGAAACTTGTACACACAAAGATCAAGTGACTTGCCTCTGGTGACCCAGGAAGTTTGTGGCAGAACCTAATCAAAACACAAATATCACAGATCCAACCCTATGTTTTAACCATTCCCTCTTCTCTGTGACTACAGAATGGGTAATGGCAGCACAGAAATTAGCAGTGAAAGAGTTAAATCTTTACTATCAGCTGGATCGTCTCCTCCCTTGAAGTTGACCAGGGATTGTCCCCTTAAGTGGGAGGGATTTAGGGTGCTATGGAATGGGTATGGTATTTGGATTTGAAACCCAGTGGATCCTGATGCTCTGAGAGATAGGGAGGCTCCAGTCTAACAGGGGGAGAAGATATTCACATGGAGGGCTGGCCATTTTGCAAATTTCTACTAGAGCTGTGGCACTGGCTGAGCCCTCTATGGCTGTGCAGTAGCAGCCACAGACTGTGGTTAAAGCAGATCAAATAAGAAGGGGGAGCTCAGCAATTCGGGTGATTGCAAGTCAGCACTGGTGTTAATGTCGTGTGGATAAGTACCATTGCACCATCTTGTGCGATGGGATGTGACTCAGGAAAGAGTAAGAACAAGTATACCTGAAAATATAACTGAGCAGGCCCTGAGCCATCCTGGAAGGGATAGAGAGCTGGTACCAATTGTCTCTCCTTCTCTGCCCCTTCGGGGAGGGGGAACCGGAAGGGACACAGATCTTCCTGAAGAAGAAAGGAGGCAGATAGGGGAATACCAGCTTGGACAGCTCTTCTCCCATTAGGTGCTGCTCGTCCTACTGGTGGTAAGGCTTGGAGCCCTATAAACTCCTAGGCAGGCCCTAGTTCCTGCAGCTCCCATTTCAGATTTTCCCACCTGATGAATCCTCATTTCACCAGCCACTAAAGAGGCAGGAAAAGGGGGACTCTGGAGTTCAGCACCTCTTGCCCACCCCCCCCCCCCAAACCCAAAAGAAGAGAGGAAAGAGAACTCTCTTTCTTGTTAGTGGAGGATGGGAAGCTGTGGCTCGCACATGGTCCCTCTTACTTTAACATCTGCCCAGCAACTCCCTTGCTGGTTTGATGCTGATGTACCTAATTCAGCATCCCTAATGTCAAGGCTCAGGCCTCTGTGAAATCACTAGCTCGGTCACTTTAACATGCTGATCTGATGGTACAGCTCTTTGTGGAGATTAGCACCTGTAGCTTGCTGTTCTTTTCTCAAGGGCAGGCCTCTGACGTCACTAACTCAACAGCGCTATTTGCTGGTCTGATGTCAATGCACAGGCCTTTGTGGTATCACTAACTCATCTGCTTCCGCTGGCTAGGTTTATGTCAAAATGGAGAAATCTCTGAGGGGAATGACTTTAGCGTATTACTCAAATGTCAAGAGAGGTCATTGGCTCACTAGTCTACCGTGTAGTGCAGATGCCAAAGCACAGGCCTTTGGGAGCTCACTGGCAAGAGCTTGAGTTTTCTGTAGTGATGTCAAAGCTAAGGCCTCATTGAGGTCATTAACTCATCAGCTTTAGCATATTGGGATGATATTACGAGACGGGCTTCCGGAGGCTATCCTTCTCACACCTCTAGCTTGCTGGTCTGAAGCCAAAGCATGCATCTTTGTCAAGTTGCTGGCTCAGCCCCTTTCACTTTAGAGGCCTGTGTTGAAGTAAAGGCCTCTGTGTGGTCATTGGATCCACACTTGTAGCTTGCTGGTCTGATGTCAAGGGACAGGCCATTCTGATGTGACTGGATGAGTACTTCCAGCTTGACATTAAAGGACAGGCCTCTGTGAGGTTACTAGCTCAGCTCCTACTGCTGGTGACATGTAAAGGGCAAAGCAGAGGACTCTCTGAAGTTACTGACTGTTCACCAGAGGTTACTGAGATTCCCTTTAGATTGCTGGCCTAATGTCAAGGAATAGGCCTTGATGAGGTTGTTGGATCAAGGACCTCAAGCTTGGTGGCTATATGTGAAGGCCTTGCATTCTGTAAAGCCTCTGGCTGAGCACCTCTGGATTGCTAGGATGATCCAAAGAACAAGCTATTGTGAGCTCAGTGCCCTTTATTTGCTGGACTGATGTGGAAACACTGGTCTCTGTAAGGTTACTGGCTCAGCACAGAAGGGACCTGGCAGCAGTTAATTCTGCATTTAGCAGCTTTAACTTCTTATCCAATGGACCTTTGTTTGGACATTTATAGGACAGATGGTTCTCTGCTCCATGCCCAACCAGAATGCATCAAGGAGACTTAACTCTATAAAATTCTAGGGGGAACTTCCATGGGGATTACCAGGATCAGGAGATGAATCAGCAGAGCCTTAGGTTTCCTGGTTAGGGTCTCTTGATCTTAAGTTTCTTCTTTGTTTCCAAAAGCAAAGGAGATGCTCTAGTTCTGGGATATTAAATGCTAAATTTAAACGTGATTCCCATCACTCCTATAGGCAGCAAATAACTGCAAGTGTGGCATTACAGAAACACTACATACTCCAGAAATGTTGTAAGCCTGTGAAAAGAACAGCTTTCAGATTGGCAGTTTGTATTTCTCTTGTATTTGCACAAAGTTTAAGTGACTATTGGAAAGTGATTTTTTTTACGAAAGTGGCCTCTCTCTCACAGAGCCACAGTAGAAAGGTTAGGAAAGGTTTGCATTTTTTCATGGTTATTAAAGTCAGTAGTCACATAAAATACCAGATAAGTTCTGAAGGTGCCAGTGAGAGTTTGTCTAGGCACCCTTCATAACACAACTACTTGCAAGCAGTAGGAGTTTTCCTCTATGTTCAGACCCCCAGAATTTCCTTCTGAATCTTTCCAGTCTGAATCTTCTGAATCTTTCCAGTAGCAGGCTGTGTGCTGGTTGGTTGCTGGCTGCATTTCAGTAGTGCTATGTGGATTTGGCTGGCAAAGTGCTTTGGGATCCTGCCTACAAAACACTTGACAGTGGCTAAGCAGAGGGGAGGCCATTAGTGCTGCTTATATACCAAATGTGTTTGTCCCCTCTCCCACACATCTGTTTGTTTTTCTTTATCTGTTGGTCCCTTTTCATATGTTTAGATTGGTAGCTCATTAAGGCAAGGACAATCTACACAGAACCTAGCCCATCCCAGAATGGGACCTCTCAATGCTACCAGAATGTAAATAAATACATAATAAATAATACTAAAATGGTATAATATAGAGATGTAAATCACTGTGACGATCTGATTAGTGCATCTGTGGCACCATTCTTGCCTGATACTGGAGATATTCAGAAGTGCTCACCTGTGGATCACCAGCCCTATACCATGTATAGATTAAGCAGGTTCTTCTTTAGCTCAAGCATTAGGAGACTGTGCATTTATAGGAGTACTTGTGTTCTATCTCTACTGTTGCCGTGACCTTCTGAACTGTATGCTGCAAAATAACAACTGTGCAGATTGTGGCTTTGTTGCCCTATTATTACTACTAGTAGACTATGGGCTCGTGCATATTGCCCTGCAATTTGGACTATGGCGATGTGAATAGTAGTGCACACCGAAGTGCTGCATTATAACTCCTCCGTCTGGACACTGTGGGTGCAAAATAGAAGATTCCTACTTCACATTAACGTAATCCTCTTCAAATGGGGTTCTGATGTGATTGATTTTTGGGCCTATACCCACTCTGCCTTTTTTACATTGCACTCTTCTTGCACACACCCAGGCTATCTGTATTACAAATATGTGGTTTGATTTTGGCTAATTATGTGTAATTTTGATTGTCTGAAATGTTTTGCTTTTAGCTTTGACTGTTTCCAACTGGTCATTAGGTTGGTCACAGATTTATGTGGAAGCCACCAGTAAATTATTCGTTAAGTTGACCAGTCTAACATGAGAATCTTGAGTCTCCACCATGGGCCCTTTTGAATGGTAAAGCCTAAGAAAATCGATTCTGCCCCCTTCCCCCATCAGTTTTGCACTCTGTATGAACCTTGTCCTCACAGAATAATAGTAGGTAATTTTTTTTTTACTAGCCAGCTGGCCTTTAACTGAACAATCTCAATAACATCCACCACAAACTCTAATCCAAATAAACAAGAAAATATGATTTACAATCTGGAAAGCCAATCAATATCAGTTCATAATGAGCTTTAATGCTTAGCAGCATATTCTCAAAAACATTGTTCTTTCATATAGCAATTCATTTGTAATTTCATATTAGGAGATAAGTACTTTGTGTTTTTCAGATCACTCATATGAATTATTTTCTCAGTTGCTTTAACCACAATACAGCAAAATGGTGAAAGAGGATTAGGGGAATTATTTAGGAGAAACACTGATTTTTATAATCAGATCTGAACTGCAATCTGTCTGGTTTTGAACTGCAGTAAATTTGTCACGGAGACTGCCAGAAGCTGAGAAATGACTGGCTTCTATTATTGAATGTTTGGTAGTCTGCTGAGTGCCATGGAAGACTTTCTTGATGTCTTTCTTTTTAATACACACTGGGGTCTTAATTCTGAAGCCCTTATTCAGCTTTTATTCAGGTGAAACTCCCAAGTAAAGACTAAAAAAAAGTAAACTAAAGACTGAGTAAAAACTGAATAGCAAATTGCGGCCTTAGGATTTGTGGATGGAGAGCTCTCTGTCTTCCCATGTGGAAAGGGGAATCAGTCAACTCCACCACTCCAATGTCTTCTTCACAAGGGGTTTGCATGGATCCAGGGACCTATGAGTGGGTGGGAAGCAGTGGAAATGCATCCAGTGAAATCAGCAGAGGAAAGTTAATGCAATCAAAAAAGTGCCACTCCATGCTGGGAGAACCATAGTTTGGAAGTTTGTAGCAGATCCTAGGATGTCCAGACCTGATCTGGAGGCACAGGGCATTTTGAGATTGGCTCCGGGACCTTGGGTGGATCCCGTTTCAGAACCTTAATTTCTTCTTTGTAGAGGACAGTGCCTCATTACAACTTTTTAATAGAGGAATTCAGAGGGAGATTGTCTGACCATAAATAAGAATTTCAGAATTTGGCCTATTGATTTATTGGCTGTTTTGCTGGCATAAGAAGTGATTAGACACTGATTGAAGATTTCAGGATTTGGCCCTGAAAGAATTAAGTCAGAAGTGCTACTAGTCCATTGGGGGCCCTAAGCAGGAATATTTTGGGACCCCTCAAAATATGCTAATAATTTATGGAGGGGGGCCTTGAGCTGCTCGGGGCCTTAAGCAATTGCTTAGTCTGCTTATGCCTAGTGCCAGCTCTGGTCAGTGTAGAGCTTAAGTAGCTACAGCATCCTTGCACCTTCTGACTAATAATACTTTGCATTTCTATGGTGCCTTCCCTCTGAGGAACTCGAAGCTCTCATTAGGCTTTACAACGAATACTAAAACTACAGGAAGGTAGAACACACCAAACTTTGTGGTGCAAGAGCACTATATTTAATTTTTGCTAACATCCTAAAATGACTATGTTTTGTGGGTAATGATTTGCCTTTTACCTATCAGTGCATGTGATCAGTGGTGTAATACCCCGTCTGTAGTTTAGCAGAGACACCAGAGCCAAAAGGATTTTAAGAACTATTAAAACATTTACGCATTTCTAATACTTGTATTATTCCATGTCATTTTATTTGCATCTTATGCTCCATACATCTCATGATGTTTCATATCATCTTATGGGGTTAAACACAAAGCAAGGTAATGAGGTTCAATGTAACTTGAAAAAACTTTTAAAAGTAACATGAATTTGAAGTAAATGTTCCCCTTAAGTAGCCAGTAGCCAAGACAAGATTACTGCAGTAATTCTACACAATTCACAGGCTGATACTTCGTCTATGGTTTCACTGACTATAGCATCTAAAATTGGTCACACCTTTCCCCATACTTCCCTCAGCCTTGCACTGACCTCTCTGGTTTGAGAAAACGCTTTAAAAACCTTTGTGTCTTTCTTTTGTGTGTGCAGGGAGTTCACAAGAGTTGGAAACTACTGTCGCCCCGATCCTGTGTGTGAAGCAGATGGGAGTTGGTTCTGCTGAATTTTTAACTTGGGAAAATGCATTAAAAAAGAAGCTTTGCCGGAACATGGCTAATAGTGACCTTAGCCTGTACTGTAATGGATCCCAATGCATGATTTCATTACCATGGTGATGATCTTAACCAAAACGCTGGAAAACAAAGGTGCTGACTCTTTGACATGCAGGACTGAGCTGGTAAGTTTGTAAAATCTTAATTACAAACTATCTTCCTGCTGATAGCTGCACGGTAGCTGCCTTATATTCTGGATTTCAAATTTAGGACCAGATCCTCAGTTGGTGTAAATTGATGTAGTTCCAGTGACTTCAGCTGACCTACATCCATTTACACCAGCTGAGCATCTGGGCCTTAGCAAATAACAGGAATGCTGTGGTTTTAGTATACGTGAATCTCAGCAAAGCATTCATTCTAGTGCCATAGAATAAACACACTAAAAAACTGGATAAATACCAACTAGATGAATAGCATGGATTAGAAGTTGCCTGGCTAACAGTGAACAGATAGTCATCACTAAGAGTAAGATGAGCAAGTGGGGAACAGTATTAAGTGGGAGATGGCAAGAGTCGGTACTGTTACTTAACAGTTTCATTAAGCATCTAGAGAAAAATGCAAATTCAAACACCATCAAATGAGCTGACAACACAGAAAAATCAGAGGGGCAACAAACACACAGAAAGAACAAATTATATTGCCAAGTGAATTGGGGAGAGTGGAACAGTGGGCTGAGTGTACCTAAGGAGAAGAAATAAATGGCGCAGATGCAAATTAGGGGCAACTGCCTGGAAAGCAGTGAGTGCAGAAATGACCTGGGGGTGATAATAGAGAGCAATCTGAATAGGCACTCCAAGTGCCAAATAGTCAATGCGAGTCTCAGACGTGTATATATATAGTGGCATTCAAGGAGAATTATTCACAGTCTAGAAAGAAATTAGAACAAGATGCTGTTGCCTGGAAAATGCTTTGAGAGTCTCAGAAAAGATGCACAAATACAAACACTCCTTTCTCCCTACCCCTCAGAAGACGCAGAGGGCTCCACCCCCTTAACTGGCAGATCCCCCAAAGATCCATGCGGATCGCGGGGGACCCACAGAAAGCAACAGGCAGCTGCCAGTTGCACAGCTCATGTCCCCATGGAAGGAGGAGCTTCTGTAGGGTTGGTGGAAGCAGGTTGCTGAACTCCACCCTTCTGTGGGCACAGAGTTTTCTCTGTGAGAAGCCTAGGAGGCGTACAACTCAAATGTCCCCCAAAGAGAAGGTGAATATGTTCTATGAGTGAGCAAAGGCCTTGTCTGAACATACATTTGTTTGGTCATTAGCCAATAAAGGAAAAAATATGAAAAACATGATGACATTTAACTGGTCTGAAAGATTCCCCCAGGCAAGCCTTCTTCAAACCATTGCCTGGAGTTCACTTGAAAGTCATTGGATTAAGTGGGTGGGCAAAGGGAAGTGACAAAGTGTCATCTACAAGCTAGTAATGAGATTTGGTGGTTGTGGGAAACTGGTCTGGGGTGAGTATCAATTATTCTGTGCACTGTGGAGCCACATGGAACCAGACCACTGTAAAACAACAAAAGCAGCCCTTCCATTCCCTTTGCTGTGGGCAGAGATGTTAGCTTTTGAGATACTGTAGGCTAGTTAGAATGTAATTGCCTTGCTGCAGGGCACTTGGTTTTTTAATTGTTTAAGTTTCTAGCACACTTTTAGTGCTATGTAAATACTATAACAACAATGGATCTGGATATACATTTCTAATTGCCTGGGATGTTACATTGGTGCAGATGTTCACACAGGACCTGATCCAAAGCCCACTGAATACAGGGGAAGTCTTTGCATTGACTTCAGTGGGCTTTGGATCAGGCCCAAAGAATGGAAACCAAAGAATAAAAACTGAATAAAATCTAAAACCAAATCAGCAGAATGTTTTACATATCAAAAAACAAAAAATAAAAAACCCCTCCAAAAAAACCCCTCAATGGACTAGTTCACTGTTTTACTTCCCAGTTTTGATGTAAAACTCAAATCTTATGAAATGGCAATCACACTTAATATAGGAACATATGTCATTTCAAAATGTTTCTCTCTTCCTCATTTTTAGGCCTTAACTTTTGTCTCCAAACAGTACTTGCTCTACTTTGATATTTGCTAGGCAGATGTACTGTGAAAAACACAGTTTTTCTAGTGTTGTTCTGTTTTCAAATTCGCTCTAGTTTGTCCTTTCTTCTGATAAAGCTATATACCATCTTTGTTTTCTGGTTACTTCATACCTTCCTGTAGATAAACTAGGTCCCAATGGATAGAAATTATTCTACTTTGTCCAGAAAGTGACAGCATGCTTCAGAAAGATGGCCAAACTTTCACTTACAACTTAAATGGCTTTTTCACATCTGCACAATTGGCATCTTCTGCCTCCTTATCATCTTATAATTAGCATGTAATGTTTATGGTGTGCATATCTATTAGGATAATTTTCATTAGATCATTTTTATAATGGATTGTCAGCAGTAAGCACAGTATTGTTACATAAGTGGCCAACATTTAAAATATGAATTATTTTATTTTATTATTTTAGAAGTAGGTGCATATGCTATTGTCTAAACCCAGATAAAATGCAAATATGGCAGAATGGATCACCCTGGAATTTGGTGCTGGTACTTAAGTAAAATGATCATTACGTAAGTAAAGTAGGATGCAGTTGCAGGAAGAGTAATGTAAGAAGGAGAATAGGAACATTCTTTGGGACAGCAGAAGAATGGTGACCATGATCGCCATTGCTAACATATCCTGCATCTGTATTGAGCATACTGATTTATTGTGTGTAAAGCTTCAGGTTAGTCATGGCAATTTTTAGGAGAAGGCATAAGATGATTATGCTGTTAAGGGGGAAATTATTGGCAAGGGAGTTTAAACAGAAAACATCACAAAGGGACTGGAATTATTTTGTGCCCCTATAACATTTATTCTTTCATTTTCAGTGTAAATCAGAAGATCAATCCAAGTGCCGTGAGAATCATTTGAAGAAGAGCTGTAGTGTGGGACCCTGCTTTACAAGCACAATCCACATAAAAAATGGCCTTTTAGAATCTAAATGGGGAAATTTAGTGAGATTTTAAGGGATTCAAAACCCCACTAAATCCACTGGTCTCACCCAACACAAAATTACTGCTGAACTCCCAGTCTTTGTTTAGCTTCCCCAGTAGTTGAGGGTCCTGGGTCCTGCAATGAGTAGTCCCTGACTTCAATGGAATACTCACCCCCTTGAATAAGGACTTGTGTGACTGGACCCTAGTGCTGCCACTTTGCAGTTCTTAATGAGGTTTGATGAACTGAAAGAAATATGGAGAGACGATGGTCGGTTGGGTAAAGCACAAGTCTGGGTCTTAGGAAGTAGCAGTTCTGTCCCCAGCATGGTCGCTGAGTTCTTTGGGCAAGTCCCTATGGACTGCCACTCTTGTTCATGTTAAGGAGGCCTACCGAGTGCTAACTCAGCAAGAGTAAGGATGGCGGAATTGGGCCCTAAATTTCAGAATAACTTTGAATCAGTTAGTCAAGTCTGCGAGAAGTGAATAGCTTTTCTGGTTGTTTTCAGCACACTCCAAAGATGAGTCAAGGACCTACTCTCTTCTCTTGTGGAATTATGGGTAAGTAACAGAAGTTTCTTCAATATTTACTGCATCTCTTCTCCAGTCATTTAATCAGTGACCTTCCATAACTGCATGGAGTAAAAGGAAAGCATATTTTTTTGGTTTCCTACAGATCCCAAATTCTGTTGCTCTCTTTCTCTAAATACAATATCTGTACTCAGAAAGGCCCAGTGCCCTTTACTTTGGAAGCCACATAGTTATTTATCTGCTGTATGCTATACCTCATGGCACTCAGGTGGAGAGCAGTGTGTTCATTTCCAGTTGGACAACCTGCATCTCCAACTGTATGTAAACTCAGCATCATACCACACAGTAGAATCTACGTAATCATCCATCCTTTTTAATTATTGCCATGTGTATTAAACTGGGACAGTTGCCAGTGATTCAATGCAAAGCCTTTCAGTGATTCTAAAAAATGGCTAAGTGGCACATCCCCTTTGTCTAAATGGCACATACAATGGTGTCTGTAAGCCTAGACAACAGGAGTTCACAGGTATGAAATAAGTTAGTGTCTGCTGTCGTGCACTTCCCATCACTTATTCCAGGGCAGCTTTCCTGCTCTACTGGTGGCTGATTACTAAGTAATTTACCTTGTTTTTCTAAATACTTTGATGCTTTTGCTTATTTTTAGAGTAATTCATACAGTACATAGGTTGCAAACCTTTTTATTCTGTGTTTGTACAGCACCTAACACAATGGGGTCCTGGGTCCATGACTGGGGCTCTGAGGTGCTACCACAATAGAAATAATAATAATAATTAACAACAATATTATCAGTAAAAAAGAATACCTCAGAGCCAAATGTTTTTGGACAAGCCTCTTCTAGCAAGGACAATTGCTCACTTGGTCCTTTTCTGTTTCTGCCAAGAACATGGATTGTATTGTATGACTTCTAATATATGTTGCACCAGAAAGCATTGTTTTTTATGCAGAACTGCCATTGATTTCCATGGCAGTTTGGTGCATGGATTAATGATCCTGAAGGACCGATAAGACTGAAAGATGTGCCAAAGTATGGTGTTCAGTGGGTTTTGTAATGTGGAGAGTGGCTTGCTAGGCACCGGGCTAAGACCTCCAAAACCCAATTAAAATTTTAGATGGAGATTGAATCAAACTACTTGATATGAAAGCCAGTGCTTTACAAATAAAGAGGCTGCCCCCTCCATTAACAGACATAATTCTCATTAGTGCTAATGGGAGCTGAGTACATGCATTAAGACGAAACATTTACCAAGCCTCCAGATACTAGAGTCATCTGAAGGGGAAAAGAAAAGACAAAGTATTTTGATTTTCCAAATGAAAGTCAGAAGCTTCGAAGTCAAGAAGTGATAGAAACAATCAGTTCCCTTTATTCTGCCTGTTAAGAATAAATAAGGAACAAAGAGTACTCAATCAGTTGAGTTAGCCTTGTGATAAGGCATTTACAAAACTGTCAACAAATATGAAGGGGCTAAAGCCTAATTGAAAATCAGCTTCTTGTTTAATAGCTTTCTACAAAGCCTTTAGCATCCAAGATACACTGTGTTGGTCTTCCTTGTGTGCCAAATTATCCAGTTTCCAAGGGAACCTAATCTTACCTCCTTGACCACAGCTCACCATGTAATTGTCTTTGTCACGCCCAGTCAAGAAGAGTGAGTCCCATTGGCATGAGAGGGCATTGTTTTGTTTTTAATTTTAGGCATCTTTCCCAATGCATTTCTAGAGTCTTCAAACTTTTGCCAAGATCACAAACCAATTCAGTGTTGAAACTTGTTCCGTGTTTTAAGTCCGTTCAGCGAGTATAGTGGCATTGAATTTGAAATTGGTTGACTATTTCAGATCAGCAGGCCAGATTCCTGCTTGTGAAAAGCACAGAGAGAGAGAAATATATTGAAGTTTGGACTGGCAGTAATGCCAGCAGGGAGGCCAAGAATTACAGTCCCATGTTAGACCTCTGGGGACTGGAGAGAGCTTGGCTGAATCTTGTCATTTCAGTAAGGAGAGCCTGGGTATCTTAAAAAAGTGATCCTTTTGGGTTCCACTGGAGGCAGTGCATGGAGATAGAGAGAGAATTGCTGGCCAATCTGTGGAGCAGAACTGGCATTACATTTTGAGAAGGAAATCCCTGCCATCCTCTTGGCTTCAGGTAAGAGGCCATCAGGTTGACTACAGGGAACTGAAAAGTGTCAAGGAATGAAGGGGCGCTCAGTGGTGGAAAAGGGCAGGTCCCTTCTTTTTAATTTGTCTACACCATTGGCTGCTATTTCTTCAGAACTCAAGATTAGCAAGTCAGTTTTTAGATGGGAGCCGTGAAAGAAAAACCCAGAATGCTCTAAGTGATTCAGTAAGTGGGTCTCTGGTCTGAATCAATATTGAACCAGTATCCCATTTATGTGACAGTGTGCTATGAGAGTTGCTATCTTAAAGATGAGACAAAGTAAAACTCCTTGTACCTGCTGCAGGAGGGAGCCCACTGGCTAAGTACAAGTGTGATAAAACAGTTAAGTCTTGCATTGCTTGCTGAAGCTTGTCAAACTTAGACTGCCCGACTGCCAGAAATAGTGAGCTCCAGAGGCATGGACTCTCTGCAGAGAATACCTTGCAGCTGTTCTGGAGAGATCACCTCCAAGAAGTAATAGGCAACAAGGCACAAGGAAAGAGGCTATGTATCAGAGATCAGGGTCTGGGACTGCTTGTAACCAACACCTTGAACTGCACTTGGTAGCAAATAGTTAGCCAGTGCAGAACATGGAGCATCTGGGGCTTTTCCACTCAAGAGGTGAGTTGCTGCTTTCTGCATCAACTGAACATTCCAGTTGCTTTTCAACAACATCTGCAAAGCTTGGACATGAGCTTTCAACAGAAGGCAATCACAGGTCTTTTCTCATTCCTCCAGCTGTTTGCCCCTGTCTACCAGCTTCACCTCCACCTTATCCTGATCGAGCCAAAGTTGTTTTACTCTCATCCACATCTCTACTTCTGACAGGCACTGGGAGAAAATGGAAGCTGCAAAATTCAGAGTTGCTGAAAATGAGATGTAGCGGGGAGTGTCATGTTCCTACAGATGGCATTGCAAGCCAGAGCATCTCATTGTCTCCCTTGGCATCTGTGCATACACACTAGACATTCTGGGTGACAAGTCAGAATCCTGCAGATTCTGCATGTGAGAATCCTTGAGGACGGAGAGTAAAATACTTATTATTATTCTCATTAGAAAAGAATGAAGCCCAGCCTAACTTCATGAACAGTGGCATTAAAGGCTGCTAATAGACCTAATAAAAACATCATGGAACAACTACATCAGTATCCAGAAGAAGACTGTCAATAAAGAATAGCATTCCCATTCCCATACAATGTCTTAATCCAAACATAAAGGGACTAAGATTTCCCATCATCACCTTATCAGAAATATTTCCCATCAATAGTAGGTTAGAGACCATGCTATAACTGGAACGGTTTGTGGCTATTAAATGCACCATAGTACTTTCCACATGAGTAAGTCAGTCCCTAGTGAAATTCTTATTTGGATAATTACATTTGGCCTGTGTAAACTGACCATCAGTTTCAACAGGATATGGCATTCTGCTTCACTTCCTTGCCCTAACTGTTGGCTAGTGTTGCTGAGCACTGTGGAACAGCTGCCATGTTCCGCCTCAGAAGGTTGGCTGCAGTTCACTGGTGGATGGAGTGGGGTAATATATATATATATAGTTTGCAAAGCCCTTTAAAATTCTGCAGACTTAAAAAGTGATGCACAACTGGAATATCTTGTCATTCATTCGCAGACCCTGTTTCTTTTTAAAAGAAATTATTTTATACTATTATAACAAATGAATCACTATGAAAACTTGCACAAAAGCTTCTCAATTGCTCAATATCAATACATCATAAAAACGTTTTGTGAAGGAGAAAAAAAAATTACTGAAAACTACCCTAAGGGAGAAAAAAATGAACTAGAACTTGTAAATATACCATATAATTTAGATATCTGATAAAGCATTAAACATTATGAGAATCTATAATAAACATTAAGCTTTATAGAGAGCCATTAAAGATTTGATAAGTCAGAAGACCTAGCATAAGAACCGTTTTCCAAATGACCTAATGAATCCTCTTGTTTTTATTTTGAGATAAACAAGAAATTCTCTCCCAGAATAATAATAATAATACTAAAAAGATTGGTGCGTTGCTGGAAAGAGGACCGAAGTTGAAAAACCTAAAGCCATAAATTCACCCCTGAGCAAGAATAATTTCTTGTGCCTCGCTTGAGTGGTCGTCGAAACATCTGGGAATATAAGAATTTTCCTATTATGAAACAGAATTTTTCCATTTCCCTCCCACACAGCCGGCATTACATGCCCGCAGTCAAAAGGCATGAAAATGTAATGACAGTTGTGGCAGAGAAAGAAGACATTTTATTAGAAAGTTTTGGTATTGTCTCTTGAGCTGACATATTAAAGATTTTCTGTATCTGAGGGGATTGGGGTGGTGAATTCTTTTAAGGAGTTTAACATTTCATTAGCAGTATCAACTACCAGATATTGAAGAAACACCCAGTATCTGAATGTCCAGTATCAGACACCTTTGTGGTGGGTGGCTGTAAAGGAAACTAGATAGATACTATATTAAAACTAATGTTTCAGGCTATGTATTATAGAATTAGACAACTCCAGTCAGCCTTTTATTATTATTATTTTTATTATGATAGTACCAAAGTCTGTCTCAGGGCCCCATAGTACCAGGCACTGTATACACAGCGTAAAGACATCTTACAAGAGGCTCAAACTGTAAAGAGACAGGATAGACAAAAAATAATAACTAAGCAATATTTCATAACTAAAGAACTCTTTGCTCAGCAGAAAATCAGGCTCATAGTTTCGAATGGAAGTTTATACATAATGGTTGAGTTCTTTAGCTACTGAAAAGAGGAGGATTTTGTATGAGGCACCAAAATGACAAGGGTAGGTCATGAGTATTACACCCAAGTAAAAATAATGTGTTTGCTTTTGGTAAGTTTACGAAACTCATTGTTTTGGCTTCATTGTGTTCAATAAGGATTGTTGAATCATATTAATGCTTTATAAAATGCACTTTAAAAAAGCAGCCTGCCCTGTTCCTGGAGAATTTACTCAGAATTTATTCCAGTTTAGTACTTTGTCAAGAATGAGTCCCCAATAAAATATGGCGATAAAGAAAATACTGAATTTCATGCTTTCGGCCTGTGACACTGTAAGTGGGACTGAAGCGAAGTTTCTTTAACTTCTGTGGGCATGTTTCTACTCAAAGTGAATGGAACCGATGTCAGTGAGATTACTTTAAGAAGCAAACATGTCCAGTAGTGTTTGCACCACTGGGGCTAATGTTATTAACATAGCTACGTGGAAATGGTTCTGAGATCTATAAGGAGGAAAACCAAGAAGTCAGAAGAAAAACTGATAACGAAATAAAAAACTAAACCAAAGCGAAAATGGAGCATACAGCTTCAGACTTCATCATTATATTAGCCTTATACAAGGTGGCTTCTCCTTGTGGTAAGGGCTACAGCCATACCATTTTAGTCTGCTAATTGGAAATGTTGCCTTTTTATTTGAACAAGACTGTTTTGCAGCTCTATTTCCCACAATAAGGCATATTTTCCCTTCTAATCCATCTATACCACACCTCTTATTTCTGAACTGCAATTTCCTTTGAAAACAGTTTGTCTGTGGAAGGTTCCATCTAAATGACTCATGGCTGTGTACTTGTAACAGGAAATATTGCTCAGAAAGCAGCTCCAACGCTGCATGCATTGCCTAGGCTTTGCTCTTCAAGCCTGCCTAACCATGAGAGCTTTGTTCAAATTTGCTCGGATGTGTATTCGTGTGTTAGTGTATGCATGTGTGCAGTGTACCTATCGGCATCTGAAAACAGAAAGAAGCACAGCTGGGTAGAAAAATAGAGGGATATCTAACTCCACCAAGACTGGGAGAGCTGTATCGAAGGACCGGTTAATTTGCTGAGAAATAGGGACTTTCCCTCCTAAATAAAGATAGTTGGCATGAATGGTGTGCAGACCACAGACTTTGGTGTGTTGTGTTTGTTCTGAAGAGAGAGATTTTGGGACTATCATTTTCATTTCCCATTGAAGCATAGCTGCATGCATCATATTTTAGTTTTGTTTGTGAAACAGGAAAGCAGGAGTACTGGTGTGTGGTTCTATGTCATTGCCGCCAACTAATTACAACCATTAAATTTGTTCCACATTTAGAAGCCATCTCTTGCACATAAACGGTACAATGGAAAATACAGACTGCCTTTCCCCCTGTGCACAGAATGCAGAAAAGGCTGAAATTTAAGTAAAAGAATATGTGAAAAAGTGAATTAGATTCAAACTTATCACAAACAAGACATGCACAAAAAGAAATGTTTGTAAATATGTGTCGTTAGACTGGGATCTAAACAAAATTCATATGCCAAAAAGATTTTTTAAAAATTGATTGAACCCCATAATTACTTTACAAGTTGCTGTAATAAATTATTGATTAATGTAAATTATTTCACAGGAAAAGAACATAGAGGAAACATGAGCAGAAGGATCATCCATTATGTATAAAAAGGAACCGTAAAAATATTATAGCAGCACATTTGCGTCGCTATAGTTAAAGTTGTGTCAGCATTTTAATTGTACACCGTTATTTTCTGTGGATGTTAAAATTTACTCTGTGTCAGCTGAGGAACACATTTTTAATTACATAACATTAAAAAGCATTTGGCCATTTTGAAGCTGTAGAGATGGAAAAAATGGCAAAGTTTCCTGTGTTTTTTACTTGTGTGTGCACGAGTGTGGTGTACACTACTGTAATTCAGAATCGGGCTAGTTGTTTCATATGAAGTTTCCTGAGACCCTAGTTAGTCCATAACGTGGACTAAACCAGGGGCTCTCACAACAAAATTTTTGGTGGTCTCAGAAAGCAGCCACCAACTCTTGCTCTGACAATTTTTCCTAAAATAATTAATTAACTTTAGGAAAAACAAATAAATATGCACATATGCATGTCTAAATCACTGTAATTTATTTATATAGAGTTTTTTGCAGACTCAATAATAAAAATAATGTAAATTTGTCTCTATTCTTTACTGGACCTATACAGAATAGAAATACAAATAAGGTGCTTTGCATGTTCATGTCTTTTTTTGTAGGTTTTTCTTTTACTGTTTTGGTTACTTTTTTTTCTTTTTTAGACTTGCTAGCTAGTAAGTCTGCTTTTGTGAAAAGTGATATTTGTATGTTTGTTAATATCACTTTTCACAGCAGCAGACTTGCTAGCTACCTGTAAAGCAGTGAAAAATGATATTAAAAAACATACAAAATCACTTTTCATAGCAGACCAGGGACAAATTAACCCAGGATGGGAAGGTAGGTAGGATGGCAGTGGGAGCCAGGGACGATGAGGGGATGGATGGGAGGCTGGAGAACGCAGTGGAGGCCTGGGGGGATGGCAGTGGTGAGTCTGGGACCAGCACTCATCGCTGTATGGCTGGGGGCTGGAGCCAGATCCTGTGGCCCCATGCCTGGAACCAGAAGCCCTGTAGCTGGTGGATAGAGCCCGCACCATGCAGCTGAAGCCGGGGACAGAGCCTGAAGCCCCGCGGTCAGAGCCCATGGCTGGAGCCTGCTGTTGCATGGCTGGGGGATGGAGCCTGCTGCTGTGTGGCTGGAGCCCGGGGCTAGAGGATGCAGCAGGGGCCAGGGGCGATGGGAGGATGGTGAGCCTGGGGTTGGAGCCTAATACCCCACAGCCAGGGGATGGAGCCTACCACTGCATGCTGCCCACCACCCCATAGCTGAAGCTGGAAGCCTGATCCCCACCACTCCTGGTAAGATGGGGAAATCACACCAGCTGCCTGATCTTCTGGCATTTATGGCTCCAGAGGGGGGCAGGGCCCAACCCCTGCTGGTGGCCCTGGGGGAGGGGCCTACTTTGCCCCCCACCCTCCCAAATCACCACCTAGGAGGCTGTGGCCTCACAGAAAAGCCCCTGGTGGCCACATTTGAAATATGGTGCTCTAGAAGCTTGAAGGTGGAATCTGTATCCCTGCAGCAGTATGCTTGGAAGGTTGCTCATAAGTTCTAGTCGGCTGATGATTTATTTATTTTTATCTTTGAAAATAGAGTCTTTAATTTATTATGAAAAGAAAAAATTACAGAGTCTCTGCAAACAAATAGAAGAAGAAAAGTGGGACATTGCTGGTCCATGTTTGGGCCTTTCAGCTCACAGTTTCTTTAAATAAACCTCAGCGTCACAGCCTAGTGGATCTTTCAGCAGGCCATACTTTTCAGATCTGTTCAGAGGTCCTTTAAAGTCCCCTTTAATGTTAATGCTCTAATTTCAGATGACATTTTCGGTTCTGGGAAGTGCTAGCTCTTCCTGATCCAAGGCAGATTGAGTGGCCTAGAAGTCACTGCAGAACCAGTAAGCTACACAACTAGCATTTAGGCAGAAAGCAGCAACGTCTGAAGAGATTCTGTAGTGACAATAACCTAACCCCCTCCAAATGTCGTGGCTCTTGCCTCTGAAGTCAAGAGCAGGTTAACCAGACACACATTTCAACGCGCATTTTGCTAGAACACTTCTAAGACAGTTTTCCTGGTTCATGGACATGCAGGTGAGATGTGTTGCAGTCAGTTTTACAAAACCTCACTGGAAATTGGAGACTAGGGCTAGTTTATAGCAGGATTTTGTAAAATGGTTCATAACATAGCCAGGGCCTATTTACTCTGGCCTGGAAAACTTGGTTCTAGGAGCAATCTAGTTTATACATAGTTCTTCTGCGTCCTGGATCCAATTAAGGGGTGTGGTCTCAGCATTTGATTTGGGGTGGGTGAGGAAGTCCAAGTGATTGATCAAAGGCTAGGCAGGCAGTGGTGTGAAGGAGCAGAGTGTACTGAACTTAATGCTAAGGAGAGTGACTACTACTACTACTGGCCTTCAGGGGTGTCTAGTGCTAGCAGCTGCAGTATCTCCTCCCTCACCTACGACTCTCCTAATGGTGTGAGGCCTAAATTGTTTTGAAATGACCAGATTTAGAGTGGAAAATGGGTAATATTCCATTTTAAAAAAAATCTGTACTCTTCAAAATTAGATGATATAAATCTTTATTTTTTGCATTGAAGGAAAGTTCAAAATATCAGCATGTCAATAGCTATTTAACAAGTTATCAAAGATCCGAAGTTCGGGTAAACCATATTTCACATGCAAGCAGTTTCAGTTCCAACTTTCCGGCTTGCCTTAATCTCTGAACAGAAGAAAACGGCCAGCACGCCCTAACATTAAAAGCACAGGATGTGTTGGTTCTAGCTGAGGCTTGTTCGTGGCTTGGTACTTAACAAAGTTAGTATCAACCACAGTTGAGCAGACAAGTCTTAATAGCTGTCAACCACAGCAGATGTAGGTGGAACATTAACATTAATAAGCAGGCCATGGACACCTATAGGGTAGTTTATACTTCCAGCATCTTTTCGCCCACAAGTCTGAAATGCTTTAGGTTCTTAGCTTTTTGCAGAAAACCACATCTTGTTTGGAGTCATTTGGTTTATGTCATGAAATAGCACCAAGTGTCAGAACAAAAGAACCAATGTCAAATAGGTGTCATCTGAAGCTAGGGTCATCATATGATTGTTCTGCTTTGCTCACAAAGGGCTTTGGACCCTCTATAGTTAATCAGGTTAATCTGTGCCTGTGTTAAATATGAAAGAAAATGAGGCTTGAAGACAAACCAGGCTTTTCAAGGTTAGAGGAACAAAGTCAAAGCTGTCAGGCTCTAAAACGTAGCATCTAAAAAAAAATACTGGGCCAAATTCATCCTTGAAATCAATTAAGTTACAATAGCCCTATGTAGCCCTATATTTTATTGTTCGCCTTATGCAGAAAAGCTGTTTTCTGTCGCTCTCTTAAGCGATGTCCGATACAGCTTTAAGTTGCCTTCTCCTCAAAAGCAAACTGAGGGCCTCTACTCACTGAAGTCACTGAGCGTGTATCTACACTGGGAGCTGGGGGCATGATTCCCAGCTCGAGGAGACATACACATACTAGCTTCCCATTGAGCTAGCATGCTAAAAACAGAATGTAGCTCCAGCAGCATGAGCAGCGAGCTTTCCTGAATATGTACCTAGGGTCTCTGACTGGCAAGTACCCAGGGCAGCTAATCGTCCTGCTGCTCAGATTGCTGCAGCCTCATTCTGTTTTTAGTGTGCTTGCTTGGTAAGAGCTAGTGTCCGTCTCCTCAGGGTAGGAATCACACCCCTAGCTCCAAGTAAAAACTTATTCTGAGAGTTTTGCCATTAATTTCAACGAGAGGTGAGACTGAACCCCTCAGGGCTTGATCCAAAGTCCACTAAAATCAACGAAGACTCCTGTTGAGTTTAGCAAGTTTGGGATCAAACCCCTAGTGAGAGCTTTGAATGCACAAGGAATGCAGGATTGGGCTGGATTGGGTGAATGAGATAGCAAAAGTTAGAGGGTTAGATAAGAGCTAGGATTTTAATAGTATTGCAGCCTTGGTTTGGAGAGCTGGATCAGACATGGCCACGTGTCCCTGTGAGGCTGGACAGCCTATAAGGTTGGAACACTCTTTTTAACTTGCTGCCACTTCATGCCTGCCTCTCTCTTTTGTGCCAGAATACTGCAGCATGAGTAGCAAGCAACTGTTTTCAGACTTCTGCAACTCTCAGACACAAAGAGACGAGTAAAGGAAAATTATTCATTGTCAAAGTTCTCTGGCTTTTGTGGTTTAATGTTACAACTTGAAGGTGCTCAATTGTAATAGTTGTATGTCATTTCCTTTTCTTATTGGAGTGTTTAAGAAAGAAAGAAAGAAAGAAAGAAAGAAAGAGGGAGGTTATGGGGAGACAAAGCATTTCTCTGAGCACAGGTTTTTAAAACTTCTATAAAATTAGTTTCTGGGTTCCTTTCCCAGTTGTGCCACTGTTTCACCTCCCACTCTTTGTCTTTTCCATATAGATTGTAAGCTCTGGAAGGCAGGGACTGTCTCCTTTTCTGTGTGTTGTACAGCCCCTAACACAATGGAGCTGTAACCTCAACTGGGATCTTGAGGTGCTACTGCAATAGAAATAACAAAAACTACAATAATAATCTGCCTGACAATATCTGTGTTTTGGGAGCTTTGAAAACTATTTAATGATGACCAAATAGGTACCACAAAAGTGCATCTGATATGCTCTATAAATACCAAGCTGTAGGATAAAAAAAATAGGAAAAAACCTATTAGACATACGCAATAAGCAACTTGACATTTTCAGTTTTATGATTGTAAGTTAAATCCAAAAATAAGTGGCCTGAGGGCCAGCAATATTTCTTTTTAACAAACTAACAGAAACACCTTTTTAATTGCAGCAGGGAAAAAAAACACCTGAGATTGGTAAAGTTCTTCTTTTGTTGCTTCTCTCCCATTTATAAATGGACAAATAAATGTTCTTGAACAAAGCAGTGTCTTTTGAGTTGAGGAACTCTCATGGTAAATTTTATGTTGGAACAAATTTCTGCAGCTGTGTAAACCAAACTGAAGTTTGTTAAAAAAAAATTAACACATTCTTAACTACAGCAGTATGAAGGGCTCCCCTACAATTAGTATCAGTGTTTAGAAGATGAGAATCCTATTTTTAAAAAAACCAGCAAATCCTTTTTTTCTTAGAGGGATTTTTTGAGTCATTTAAAAACAAAACCCATGCAATATCCTTTTTTTCAGTTTAACATCCCATCAATTTCAAGGTTAACATTTATTTGCTGTGAAAACCATGTCCTGCGTTATCATGTGATGTTTAAAAATAATAATCCTATACTGATGGACTTCAAGCAGGCTAAAACATATGACAGTCTTCATGCCGTAATTCTTCAGCACTGAGAGAGCCCTGCTGAATATGGCTGACTGAACATATATTGAATCATTTATATGGGCCATCGTACTGTAAAGGACATTGCACAGTAGGACTATTGCTATAGTCTCCTTGGTAGCACACTTCATATGCAAAGAGAATTCACACTTTCCATTGGTAAACAGTACATTTTGCAAGGCTTTTTCTACAGTGAAAAGGAAAAAAATCTTAAGTGTTGCTCAAGATAATATTGTGCCTTAGATTTTCTTTGTAGTTTTTAAAGATTTATAGCTGTTTGTGCAAAAGTGATGTTGAAAGAGGAAGGTATCCTGTATCCTCTTGTAGCTCACCAAGGCCTTTTGTGAAATGCGACGTCTAGGACCTGAAGGTCATGGCTGCTTGCCATTAAAAATTAGCTTCTATTTCTGTTTCTTTTGTCTGGTGATCTGACCTGAGAAATCTCTCTGATGGCTGCATTAATAAGGGGGGGAAATAATAAAGATCTAAACACAGATGTAATTGTTTAGTGCATATTTCTCACTCTTCATTGTGTTTATTAAAACGAGGAAGACAGCAATGGTTAAAATAGAACTGAATTAATAGCTATGGCCACAAACAACATCTGGCTCTGCAGTTACTACGTGGCATTCTCTTGGAATTAGAGATAATAAAACTCACCCAATGCAGTGAGAAATGAAAGGATGTCAACCTAGTTAAGTGCCAAATGATGGTAGTGCCTAGAGCTGTAGATTAAGACTACCTAGTTCTTTTAAAATCAGCACTCAATTACTTAAGTAAAAACAAAATCACACTATTTTGATGTGAACACATGAAAACTCTGCAGCAACAGTTAACTGATATATATTGCCTCTGTTTGCAACAGCAGTCTACAAAAACAGTTGCCAGTCATGCATGGTTAGGCGATTACTTTTTTCCATCAAGGCTGTTGATGGCATAGTTCTAACATGATTTTACTGTTGAATGTGAACAAGGATGTTTTTAAAGAAACTCATTAGCTTTAACCGTGCTGTAGTCTATGGGCGACTTGTGTAGTGTCATTGACTTCAGTAGGACTATCTGCGTGAATATGATCAACAGGATTTGCACTGCGCTCCTAAGTGGTTAACAATGAGATATCTGAACATAACTGTAACATGGATTGCAACCTTCTTTCATGTAGCAGCTATCAGTGTTCTAACCATAACTATATTTGTAAATATTTTAAAATGTAATTGTGAGCCTTTGTATGGAAAGGCAGGACAAATGTTATTCACAGAGCCTCACCAGGCATATGCCAATTGATGGACCTGATTTATACACATGGAGATGTACTCAATGGGAAGTCATGTTGGCTTTTGTTCTGCTATTTTAGAAATGCATTAACATTTCCAAGTGAGATGGACAAAATTGACAGAGAAAAAAATTTCCATGTAGATTTGTTGAATGAAAGAGAGGGGAGAAAAAGAATAAAAACTAAACACACATTGACATGTCCCTTTAAATGCAGAAGTATTTAATTGCTACAGTGTCAGGTTTATCACAAGTATGAACAATTTATTGCATTATTTATGACTGAGAATTCCAAAGGAACTTAAAAGGTATAAAGCACCCATCTCCCACTGAAATCGTCATTGTTCTCAGATGAAAATTGACTGAAAAGGCTACTTTGAATTCTGAAGAGACTCAACAATATATGCTACTAGCAAAGTAATGGCCAACATTTTCAAATATGGGTTCACTTCAATGGGAACTGTAACTACTCAGCATCTACCATATGAAAATAAGGCTATTTACTTAGGTACTTGATTATGGATTTAAGTGTCTGATGTTAGGCATCCATGTTTGCAAATTTTGATCAAAGCAATTACATTACAACATATTGTACATAACATACAAACCTCCACATACTGTTAGATAATCATAATGTGTTGTTCCTCCCTGCTCTAAGACCATTCTTTTTTTAAATAGAAGAGCTGTAACAGGTATCCACTGGACCTCATTGGAACTTACATGTATTTACTTCATTAGGCTTGCTATCTTAAGGACAACTCCAAAGAAAACCTTGGAGCCAGATCCTCAGCTGGTGTAAATTGGTGGAGCTTCATTGATTTAAGTGGAGCTACACCAATTTATGCCAGCTAAGAACCTGGTCCTTGATATTTAATTCTTATTTTATATTTCCTTTAGATTCTTATAATGATGTAAACCTCTCAGGTAATTGTCGCTTGTAGATGCTAGAACTAAACACATGATTCTCAGGCATATTTTATCACAGAGAAAGTGATTATTGTATGCTTTTGTAAAGCTAAGTTCACCTTCATTAGTACTCTTTGTATAGTCTCTTTTTATAGTAGTTTAGTTCTATATTAACTGTTTTGCTGCTGCTGACATTATCTATCTCTCCGCCCATCCAACTGAAAGCAATCATTTGTCAAGCACACTGGGAAACCATATTCCATAGGTTAATTAATTTATATTGGAAAATGTCCCATGTGTTATTTTTAGTAAATGGACATAGAAAATGAACCAGTAATTCATGCTAATGTGTGTGTATGTGTATAGAAATATAGATATATAAAATATATATATTTTTTATAATTTCTAAACTAGAAAATGACAGATGGAGAGATCTCAGCAGTGAAGATGGCTCAATATGGCAAAGAGAGGCAGTTAACACATGTTCAGTGACCAACTTGATTAAAGACCTCAGTCTTAGTGACCACAATGGTAACCCATCAGCACCTCCAAGCAAACGCCAGTGTAGGTCACTCTCTTTTTCTGATGAAATGTCTAGCTGCAGGACATCATGGAGGCCTCTAGGGTCAAAGGTCTGGACTCCTGTAGAAAAGAGACGGTGTTATAGCGGGGGAAGTGTCCAACGCTACTCCAATGGCTTCACCACCATGCAGCGGAGTTCAAGTTTTAGCCTCCCATCAAGGTCAAACACTCTTTCCTCATCATATGACCAGTCTGGATTTAGCAACACATTTGGATGTCAGCCATGCCAGGGGCTGAGGAGGTCGACCACCTACGGACAGGCAGGTGACATCTTGGGTTATGATCACAATTCTGTAGACAGTAGCCGGGTGGACATGCAGAGGTCCCTCTCCTGTTCACATGATCAGTTTTCCTCTTCGGAATATTGTGCACCCTCAGCAAATAGCACACCTGCCTCAACACCAGAGCTGATGAGACGCTCCAACGGGCTGTCCCGAAGCCGATCTCAGCCATGTGTCCTTAATGACAAGAAGGTTGGAGTTAAACGACGACGGCCAGAGGACGTTCAGGAACAAAGACCTTCACTGGACCTTGCCAAGATGACCCAGGTAAGGCATAGTTATGTCACTAACAGGCAAACATGGGTGGCACAGACATTTACAGAACATACTGAACATTTACATGTGGATAGAACACAACATAAATTGGCAGCACCAACATGGGATTATTATTCAGTCAAAAAAAGCCTAAGCTTTAATTGTTTCCATTTGGGTTAAAATCCACTTTCTTCTGGTTCAGTTATGTTAATTTGCATGAAATAGATGTGATTGTTATGGAGAAATTTGTTCCTTTTGTTAGAGCAGAAAACTAATTCCTCTTCAGTTGGTTTTGTAGCATTATTCTTTTGAAACATTCCTTCTTTTCTTTCCTGCACACCGAAGCCTGTAGCACATCTCACCATTATTTCCTCATGGTGTGTATTTCTGCCAGAAATAATTTTTAAAGGAGAATTTGTGTAGGAAATGCTTAGGGGAGAGGAGCTTTGAGAGCATGCTGGAGAAAGTTAAGACAACATCCAGGGTATTCAGCACTAATTTTATTACTAGTTGGCTTTTCACTGCTAGGAACTGTACTGACTATTAATGGTGACTTCAAGCAGTCTTGACTCCTGTAATTTTCCACTCTGGAGATGTTATGTTTTATTTTCAGTTATAAACATAGGGCAAAACTTTTTTCCTCAATCCGCAGTGCAGATAAGAGATTTGAAGTGCGTATCTGAGAGGATTTTGCTCCATAGCCCTCAATCTTCAAGGCCCAATTATGTGATTTTGGCCTTTAAAAATGTGTGAGAAAGAATCAAAATGAAAGGATACATCAAAGAATAACCCAAGAAGCAATTTCATTTTGCATATATAAAGTTTTCTTTTCCATAATCACAATTTTATGATTCAGCATTTCTAATGTCAATAATTTACAACAATAAACTCTGTGATAACACCAGCTTTGTGTGGTACAGAGATAAATTTAGGTCTAAAGATCCCATGGCTCCTTTTGCAAGAGTAAGGTATTTACCCCGCTGTCCTGGCCAAATTCCAATTTTTGTTATTACATTCTGCCTGCCAAAAATTTCCCCTAAAGTTTCAACTGCATACAATATTTTTTTCACTCTCTGTTGTATAAATTTGCTGTTAAATAGCTGTTGCATTTCTGCCAAAGGTGACTGCATTTCAGTAGTATAGTTCATACTAAAGTTTAGTTTATTGCTAATAATAAAACTAGTGACTACTAAGCAGGTATGTTTCAGAAATAGAGTTGCAAATTTCCTTTCCTTTTCTTCACCCAGTGTAATGATTTCTGATCTTATGAACACATTGTTCCTTTTAGAAGAATGTGATATTTTATGACATTTTATGGTTATATTGTTCAATTAGTTCATTTGTGTTTGAGAAAGTGACTGGTCTGTTCTCTTCCAAAGAAGCTTACAAGTTAAAAAAAGTCAGAAAACAGCATACTTGGTTGATGCACTGTGATCTCCATTTGATAAACTGCATCGGTTTCATTTAACATGCTTAGCTTATCTTATCAGCTAATAAACTAGATAGGTAGTAAAAGCAACTTACACATGTTGTTATATTTTATTAGCCACAAGTTGGCATCATTGGCATCATCAACTGGCATCACTGAAGGCCTTTTCATTTCCTTGCATTGGTGGAAACATTTTAAAAATATAGTTATGTACATTTGTGCCCACATATATAGGTTACTTCATTTGCTCCAGGCTGATGTCCAAGAAAGCGGTGGTGTTGGTGGTAGAAGTGGGAGGAAGAGATAAAAGGGGCTGCTTGGAATGAAAACACTGTTGGTGGCTCAGTGTTCATCCATAAATCTCCAAGTACATTACACATACATAAAAGTGGACAGTAGGGGATTTATAATCCCTTCAGGGTAAGGAGCTTTGGGAGAAGCGAATGCTGTATGATTTGGAATAATTCTGGGGATTTAAATAGTCTGAAAAACACAGGAATATAATGGGCTGGCTTGTGCAACCTTTGCATTGGTGAGCACTTACACAAATAGTAGTCCCATTGGCTTCAACAGCAGTACTCACGTGAGTGAGTGCTCACCATCATGGGGGAGGATGGCACAGTCTACTTCTAAATAAAGGTAGAGGCAAATTGGTAAAGTGGTGTGGAGAAGACTGCATTATGCAGCTGGAGAAGCTTTTACCTGGTACAACAGTCATTCTCTCTCTCTCTCTCTCTTTTTTTTAAAGAAAAAGCAGAACAGTGGCCTAGCCACGCTACCTTGTGCCAGACAGTCAGCTACCTGCCAAGCATGGTCCTTGAGCCCAATGTCTCACTCTCAGGTCACAGGGCTAACGGGTGCTACAGAGGCAGCAGTGCACTCCACCCATGTGGGGGAGGAAGCTCTTTATGTTACTATGCAGAGAAGCCTGAGCCTGATTGAAGATCGCCTTTGATAGGTTTCAGAGAGGGCCTTGTGAGCTGGCACAGACAGGGAGGGCAACTGCTATGACAAAAGGCCTTGAAGGCAAAGGAAAAATGTGCAGGAAATCAGGGTGCGGAGCTATGGGACTTGGGAGCACATTCTCCAAACTAGCTGAGTAAGAGCAGCCCGGAAAATGGATCCCACATTGGGAAAAATCTATTTTCCAGCTACCTTTTACTTAGTGCCTTTGTGCCAAATAGAAGAATAAACTCCGATTCCTTTTGCAGCAGCTTCTCTTTTAAGTTCAACTTCATCCCCAGCTGCCTCTATTTCTGAGTGACAGAAAAGGACACATCTGCCCCCTGTGACAAAGGCCTTTCAGATCTCAGGGGCCCAAGAGTTCAGGGTCCATGAAAGGGGATGATATTCATTTTAAAAGAATGCAACCAAAAGTTAAGTCACATACTGCAGAGGAAGGAGACTATTAAAAAACTTAGAGGCCATTTTTGTAAAATCTTGTCCTGGTGCCCAGTGGAAGAAACAAACTATAATATTCAGTATCCGCACTCAGCTGAGCTCCCTCCTATCTGAGTTATGATTATGCCCTGAGCCGCTCTTTCCAGTATTTAAACCTATGTGACGCTGAATGTATTTTATGTCCCCAAAACATTTTGCATTTTAGATCTGTAGAACAAAATAATAGCGAAAAATAAAGGCAAGGAAATGTAATGCTACACCCCTGGCTGTAGTATTCTGAGCACAGTTTTCACACACGAAAGGTTTCTCTCTTCTGACTTTGGTTCCCACGATGGACCCAAGCTAAAAGGGTACAGTATATCTGACAATAACCAATACTGAAAAGTGCAATGTTCTTGCAGCCTGCAGGTGCCTGCTGTGCAGGACAATGCTGTACAATAAAAATCCTCTGCAGGAATGGGTGACTGCATCTTTATGACCGCACACCCCCCTCTTGTGTGATCTTACCATCTGGATGGAGTGAATTAAGCAAATTAATCGCAAATAATTATCGAAGTCATGGAAAGCCCAACATTTTGAAATGATACAAGGACTCATTCAAGAAATGTAGCCTCCATGTAATTGTAATTATAACCACTCTGTTTCACAACAGAAGTTGCTTTAAAGCAGTGCAAGGAATCGGTCACATCCCTCTGATTTACGTACAAGGTGGTTTCATTTATAGTTCACAAACAGCTCCTTGCTGTAAAAATTCTTTATGAAACATCTCTGGCCTATTACCTTCTGTGTTTAGCTGCAGCACCCTTAAAAATGACACTATATGCTCTACCGTAGGGCAGGGCTTAACCCAAAATCATTTATTTATAGCATCAGATTTTTGCAGCTCCAGAAGCATGATCAAAATTTTTCTTCTTGGTGCTGCCCTGCCACCACACACGGGTGACTATATTTTTTTGTGGCTCCCTTAGTAACATGTTCATTGAGGGAAAAAAAGTCAGACGGGATGGTGTTTAGGCTTTTGAAATTGGGATGATAATGCAGTGATGCCCACTGACAAGAAATACAGATGAAAGCAGGAGGGAGGCTGCTCCCGACGGATAAGGCAGTGGACTGACTCAGGAGAGATGCACTCTCTTTCCAGTTCTGACAGTCTGTGTGTGTGTGACCACAGGCAAACCACTTCATCTTTCTTTGCCCAGGTTTCCTCAAAGGGAGACTGTGAGATCAAATTCAGTAATGCTTGGGAAGCACCATGAGATTCTTGGGATAAAAACCATTATAGAGATACAGAGCATAAGAAAAAATATGCTTAGGAGGAGCTATGCTCTTGGCTAGTTTTTGCATCCTGGCTTGTTTTGTGCCTGGGTAACTTGACACGCAGCATATGCACAGTATCCCGCCCCTTGTCTGTTCTAGGCTAGAGGGGTTCTTATACTGCATGCATCACAGGTGATAAAATGGATTTGCATACAAACCCCAGTGTTGCATGCATACACGGGATGGTCATTGCCATTATAGAGACTCAGGAGAGATGCACTCTCTTTCCAGTTCTGACAGTCTGTGTGTGTGTGACCACAGGCAAACCACTTCATCTTTCTTTGCCCAGGTTTCCTCAAAGGGAGACTGTGAGATGCATACAAACCCCAGTGTTGCATGCATACACGGGATGGTCTTGCAAATCTACCTCGGAACATTTTGCTTGTTTTATCCAATGACTTGTGTACAGAAAGATGTGCATGCCCAAAATGCCCCATCAGCAAACTCAAAGGGAGTGGAGGGTACTTAGATTCTAGTAGGAGGTGCTCAGGACCTTTCAGGATCATACCCAAAGGAGATACAGTGCCCCTGGATACCAAGTCATTTCATGTGCCTCTCTGGTATAACTGCATTTGTTGCAAGAACAGCTGTTGAATTGAATAGAATGAATAAAATAAATTTTAATATTTTTATTCATTGAGTTAATCAGAGAGTCTGCACAAAGGCCCCCAAACTTTCCTCCATCTTGAGCAGGATTTTGGACATTGTGCGAAGAGCAGAAAATGATCTGTACAAATCCTGGGGAAGGGAGAGTTGCAGAGATGGAAGGGGTGGCAGGAAGAGAAGGGGTCAGAAAAAGGCAGACCCTGATCACCAGGAGCCATCACTAGTTTGCAGTTTCAGCCCATGGGACATTGCAGGAGAATCCAGGATCAGTCAGCACCATATTTGGCAGTTTAAAAACTACAGCGGGAAACAGATATAAGAATCAAATACCTTAGTCAATGCTTTTTTATTGATATTCTCACTGCAGTTTTCTCAATGTAATAGTCTGTGCTCTTTTTGTTTTCTTGAGTCTGTCCATATTGAAAGTACGCATTGTATTCTTTCTAAATGTCAGGACGAGAGAGACTAGAAAATGAAAGTGTAACTGATTGCCTCAGCCTACACAGTGAAGGCTGGAACAGCTGCTTGGCAACTTTGTAAATACTGTTAATAATTGTTGGTGGGGCCTGTTTGAGCTAAACAGAGGCATTCTCTAAAAACAGGAAAGTAGAGAATAAGTCATCTGTCTTGGCTCATCATTTTGCATTAATACGTGTTAGGCTGCTAAGAAAATTAAGAGAACCATTGAGCTGTAGGTCTCTGTGTGTGCCGTGCCATTTGCTGTGGCTTTATGAGTTATCCTGCCGTAAGCTGTCAAGTATTATCACAAAAGTAATCTTCCTAAGGTCACGGCGATTGTGAGCTCTGCAGCTTTGATCTCACATTAAAAAAATATTAATGAGTTTATCTTTGAAAATGCCAATGAAGCAATTTTTTCAAAGACTCCTTGCAATTTTCTTCTCTTTAATTGTTGGCCATTTGCAACTAAAGATTATAGAAAAGCCACTGAGGCAGTATGGCAGGTTACACTATGTATCTCTTATACGGGGCAAAGAAATAAATCCTGCTTTCTATGCGTAAGAGAGGCAAGTGTTAAAATGGAGCCCCACCCTTAATGAACAAGCAGTCTGGAGCTCAAAGACATTTGGGACGTTGGTATGGGGGAGAGGAGACTTAGTGCGTGGCCCAATGAAGTCAATGGGCATCCTTCTCTTGGCTCAGCACATACACAAATGCTCCAGGGAAGGCTGCAGAATCCAGGCCCGGGTTGTGAGAGAGAATGTAAGGAACTCCTAGAAGAGAGGGAGGATGGTTTTGATGCTGAAGAGAAGAGCAGGAGAGCTGGCTTTCAGTCCAGCTTTGTTGCAAGCTTCCTATGTGACCATAGGCAAATGACTGAATTATTCTCTGACTCCATGCATAAAATAAGTATAATACTTTCCTAGCTCACAGGGTGTTGTGAGGAAAAGTCCATTAGCATTTGAGAGCTGCTCAGATGTGACCAGCAATGAGGGCTGTTGAAGTCAGTAGATAGCTATTTGAATGTCAGAGGACAGATGTGGTGGAGAAAGGAGGACTCCATATGCAGTCACCACTGGGCTGAGGTTGTAGGCCAAACTGTTGCTTTCCTTTCTGATTTCTGGTGATACAAAGCCAGTTTATTTAGTTATAAATATTTCACTCTGAAAGCTTCTGGGAATAAGAGCTGGGAGGAGGAACACAGATCCTGAAAGACTGTTTTTGTAGCTTTTCTTCTGGTTGACCCACCCCATCAGCCTACATCCTGTAACTCAAATGCTTCTTAGTTTTTAAATCAGTGCTTAATAGGCATTTAGAGCAGGCAGTAGTTAATACAGATCATTTATCTCAGAACCTTCCAGGCAGCTCCTGTCCTTCTATAGAGGTCTCTCTCAGCTGCCTGAAACTCTGCAGGCATGGCCAAAGGCTTTCCACTTGGCTCTTTGTTTCTCTGAGGATTTAAACCACTAAAAAAATTTTTGAATCTGACATTAGGATTATATACTGCATCCTTTAACCCTCTTTCAGGTTTATTTCAGCTTTAACAAAGCACAAAATACAAACAAGAAGAACCCTGGCTGCCAAATCTCCCAGTTTCTCCAGCATCTGGTGGCTGTTTCTCACCTTTCCACTGTAGAAGGGGCCTCTACTTCTTCTACTGGACCCTGTAGATTATGTGTATCATCCCCACCACAGACTTACAACAGGATTTGAACACATACCACCACTGCTACAGCACAAATCTTTACCATTTATGCTAAGCAAAACTCCCACTGACTTCAGGGGGTCCAAGATTTCACCATATGTTTCTTTGGATGCTATTCTGTCAATCAGCCAATGCATAACACACTATGCACAATGGGTTACAAATGCATCTCTCGTTTCCTGCTTCTGTGTTGATGGTAATGAATGGATCATCATAGCTGCCCCACTGAGAAAAATGAGAAAATAAATCAGCATAAAATCACCTTTATCTCAGTTCTGCGTGCCATTCCCAGCTATTGCACTAACAAAAATGCTCTTCCAGATGAAAGATCCATGTGGGGCAGCAGTTCCAGTACACCAGACTGTATATGCACATTTTACTAGGGGTCTCCAAAGCAGTTGCAGAAGGACTTTGAAGGAGAATCCAGGAGCCACGACAGAGCACTGAGAGATACTTGCAAACTATCCTCAATTTATGTGTGCATGGGTGTAGATACGGCAAGTTAGAATGCCCCACCTAAAATGTTAACCTAGAGCCACCATTGCTTTGAAGGAAATTTCATCCAGTCTGACAAGTCAGAGCGATGGAAGATGCCAAATGGGGTTTAGAGGTTTGAGGGTGCACGGAGGAAAATGTGGAACATCCATGGCTCCTGCAAGGATGCCCTTCCTTGCTCCCTCATGCAGAGATAAAGAAAGCAAAGTTGTAATGCTTTTCTAGCACTGAAATGCTTCCACATTAAAAATGCATGTGGGAGGAACCCTGCATCCATGCTACTTTAGATATTTAAAATCTCCAGCAAATTTAACACTCTACTTTGGTACCGAGGAGCTGTAAGTTGTTTTTTTTTTTTGTTGTTGTTCTTGCAGTTGCCACGGCAAGCATTGACAGAGTTTTCCTTCCTCACTTTCTGTTTTGCAGCATTGCTCTCAGCCCTGACATTATACAGTCTGGGACACTAAACGTGCCGTAGCCAGAGCTCAGTTTGTTATAGTACTGCACTTGGCAATTAAGTGTATGCTGTGGAACTGATGGCATCATCAGAAGAGAACAAGCCTCTTAGCTCTAATAAAATTACACTATTTCAGATGAGCACATTGTGAAACAGGAGGAGAAAAGGAGCTTTACTGTCTGTAGTTTCACTGTTGGTCCTGAAGAAGGTAAGCTCATGGGGACAAAATGGTAGACCTTGCAGTCAGTCATATTTTTAAGGGCTACTTCAGATAGATCTCAGAGCCCAACCCAAATCCTCCAACTCTGGAGGCATTCCAAGCATGAATTTTGTAAATAGCCCCTATCTTTGTAATGTCCCAGTTGTCTGGATCTGAACTACTGAGATATTTGAAATCCAGATTGAGGTTTTGTGACTTGAGCCCTTCTCTAATTTCATAGTTAGTTTTAGAATTTCTTTCTTGTATCAGCTTTATCCATGGAGCCCACCTGATAAAATAAAGTTAAAAAAGAGAGAGATCCTCGTTACTGCTCTGCCTGATTAAAACAACATGCTTTGTTAAAAATGAGCAACAAAAGGAAGAATTCTGCTGTAGGTGTGGAGCTGATTTTTCCTGTGTGTAGAAGTCATCAACAGTGGTATGATGTTAGGGTGTCAGTGTTAATTTTGTTTGTTCAGATGTCAGTCACGTTGTCTCTGCTCCTCCAATACGCTCTATTTTTAAAGTCTCCTTTCTCTCCAAGAAAGATTTGAAGGTGAAATGACCTACAGAGTTTACCCAACATGTCCAATTTTTTCTTGTATGACCAATTTAAGTGTTGTGAGGTGCTCCTGATATCTTCGTCCTGCTGTGCCGTTCAGTTAGGTACTGCTGCATATAAAGAGCTGCACATGAGATATCGTATACAATACACAACAAGTAGTTTTAATTGGTCCTACAAAACCCAGGAACGTTGTATATTCTTGAGACGTATCAGTTAGCGATTAACTATTCACATATACACATTGATCTCTCTTTTATAGAGCACTCCTGTAACTCCCTGATGGTCAGTTTCACAGTGGGGGAAACTGGGGGCAGGCTAATGCCTATGGGGCTAGAGGAGAACTAGAAATTCCTACTTTGTGAAATCTAAAAATGGACCTGAAAAATCCATCCCAAATCCAGCTTAAAACAGATAAAGTGAACAGCCAACCCTAAAAATATCCCACTGATATTTCAGTAGTCCTTTATAAAGGCAGATGTCTTAAAGTGTAACATCATCTTTAATTCTAATTAACTGCTCCTTCTCACGCGCTTCTCCTTATTCCTCTTTTGCCCCTCCCATTCCCCTCATCTAAAATGCACACTGAATCTTGTTTAAGGCAAAACCGAATCTGATATTTTTGTATTGAGTTGGAAGCTGAAGAGAACAAATATCACAGCAAAGAATAGACGCTCTACAGAAATACAAACTTGATCTGGCCACATTTAAAATGCGTGTTAATTACTTATCTTTGGCCAAAGTTGAACAATTCTGAGTTTGAAGAGCAGATGCTGCTGTACCCTTGGGTACATAATAGTAGAAAAATAATTGAATAGAAAATGTACCTGCAACATTGTAAGAGCCTGGTTAATTTACACACAAGAGTTATGAGACTGTATCTGAGATACACTGAGGTTGTTACCAGTACCAGCCCCTTTACTTGGCTGGTTACAAAGAAGAACTAATAATAAAGTTTCAAAAGACTTTTCAGACAGTGTAACAAACCTCAGTTTGACAATAAATCCCCAGTCAAATTAGTTGGGATTGGATTCCCCAAATCCTCATTTTTTGAGACATAAATTAGTCCAGCTAGATTCAGGAAGAAATCCCTCCTTCCCCCAAACTCACAGTTTGTGACATGATAATGTACTAAACAAGCAGATACATTCCTAATGGTTTACACCTTGTTGGATACGTACTGTCACTGTTAAAGACAGATTTCCAGTCTAGGTGGACCACCGTTCTGTCTGAATTTGGCAATTCCTACTGTGTGTTCCTTCAAAGCTGTATCATGTAAACTATAGCCATTGTGATACACAGGACTCTGTTTTCAAAGGAGCATCATATACATCCTGAAAACTTGTGGTCACTTCCCAGACCAGTGATGGGATGTAAGATTTGTGGAGGTAGCAGCACACTGAACCAGAAGGGAAAAGTAAATTCTGTAATACAGTGATGCCTGCTGGACACAATGGAAGTTGTACTCTTAGGGCATGTGAGATACTGTCCCATTTGAGAAAATGGGAAAATGCATTTACCTTCATCCCAGTTTTGTGTGTTGTGCACAGCTGTCAATTTAAAGGCCTCATCCTTCTGTTTTCCAAATGAAGGAACCATATAAGCTGGCAACTACTCTGGTACACCACACTGTGTAATGCAAAGACGCCTAGGAGGGTGCATCAAACAACCCGACAACCACAGCAGAGAACTGAGTGGCATTTCAGAAGTACTCATTTAATGAGTGCATGTGCAGCTAAAGAGAACTACAGTGTCCCATTTAGGTGTTGACTGCTGGCTGGACAGCCAAAGTATGTTGATGGGGTTAGAGAAGTGATCTCATCTACTCCCCCTGGATGCAGGATTTTTGCTGTCACATAGGATTTGAGTGCTGGGCATCATCTGAGCCAAATGGGTGTAGATAAAGTGGCGTCCCCTGCTACTCACCCTCAACACCCAGAATAAAATGTGTGCATCAGAAGGGGACCAGCATTCGGGACCATGTGCAAGGATTTGGATCAAAACCACTTAATTATAAAAGAACCCAGAATGCAGATCCAATGAGGAATTTCTTCCAGCTTTACGCCCTTCATGTCTTCCCTCTTTTTTAACCAATTAAGGGTTAATAAAAGAGTTACTAGCATCCGTTTATTGTCTCAGCTATTTTCAGCTGCAGGACATATTTCCACAGCTGACAGCACATACAGGAAACTATAGTCAGGAAAGGTCACAAAAGAGGGCAGGATTGAAAACTAGTCTCAGATCAAGAGTCAGCTACGGAGTTTGAGACTGGGGTCTTGCCTACACTGGGGACTTCAGCCATCAGTAACCAGCCATGGGTTTATCTTTACGGATGCACGTCCCTCGTGGAGACAGGCCAAGCTGCTATAAACAGCAATCTGCACCACTGCGGCTTTATTTGTGCTTGAAAGCAAGGTAGGCTACTCTAGTGCAAATCACAGCCATAGAACAGCTTTGCCTGCCTGCAGAAGGGCATCTGGCCACCGATGTCTAATGGGAGTGAATCCATCATGTGGTCAAGGCCTAAGATGCCCCACAGCAGTTGCCTGTCACACACAAGGTGGTGTTTCCAAAGGTTGAGGAGGTAAGGCAGGGATAGCAAAGGCATATTTAACAGTGAGACAATGTTGAAAGGAGATTTACATGTGTTACAGCTTTATGGCGCTACAGCAGGGCCGCTATTTCAGGAACACAAAGTCCAGAGAGCACACTCTACAGTCTTGGGAGAAACTAGCTATTCCAGTCATGCAGGGAGCGAAAGGAGGCTAAAGAGATGACTCTTGAAGCTTTTTGTGTAAGACACCCAGAAAGTATAACTGCTGGGGATTAAATCTTTTAATTGTTTTCTGAAAACCTTGACCCCAGCCAGCACTCTGATATCCTGCAGAGCAGACACCAAGGGGCAGAGGATCGCATTATGGCATGGGGGATATAGAGAGATACGGATAAGAGAAGTAAAATATGGGCAAATGATAGAATTCAAAACAGAGATGGGCTATGGTGTGCTCTCTTCACCTCCACTCCCTCCAGCACACTGGGAACATAGGAATCGCCAGACTGGCTCACACCCCAACATCCATCTTGTCTCTGACAGAGGTCTGCACCAGATATTTCAGAGAAACATGTGAGAACTCTGCTGTGTGGGAAAGCCTATCTGGTGGTTAGCTAGCGGTTTGTTAGTTGGTTACCTTAGCTAATTACCAGCATGATACATTTTTAGGCTACACCTACATCTGTTTAGTGTAGTGTGGATCCAAGCTCTGACAACAGAATGGGAAACCAGGAATTCAGTTCTAATCCTGGCTCCTGACTCTCACTGGCCTTGGCCAAGTCACTAGCCTCGATGTTTCAATTTCCACAGCAGGGATAATATTTACCCACCTCACTGGGAGGTGGTGAGGACTCATTAGTTAATGTTTGTACAGCACTTTTAAAAAGTGAAGCCATTGGTATTATATCAGCTTTCTTTTGATAGGTATCTGTAGAACGGTTGCACTGATTGGCTGTAAAATACTGGCTGAGAGAGGTAAGAAACAGAGATTGTGCTACGTTGCCCAAAGGCCAAGATGGAAACACACCTTCCACTTGCTGTAGTGGAAAGACAGGTGCTGCTCTTCACCCCTGCAGAGACCCAATTGCTTGTCCTCCTTCATAGGACCTGGCACTTCCCCTTTTGACTCCTTATAGAGGTTTGCCATTGCTTCTCTTGCAGTCTCTGCTGGGATGCTTGGCTTGCAGTACACGTATGCCAAGCAACACTGAAGCAACACATAATAACTCATGTTACACTGATACTCATGCAAATTTACCCAGTGGAATTTGAATTGCAAACCCCACAGGGAAAGGACCGAGAATTGTGGGGTAGAGGTGTGGAGGAAGGAAAACAGACTTAAGGCAACGTTTTTAGAATTAATTTATTTAAATTGCAGTAATTTTATGCCCTACATTTTTTAAGACAATGATAGATACAATTTAGATTTTTTTTCAGATTTGGTCCATGTGCCTTGAGTTTGATAATCAGGAGCATTTTATACATTTTTTAAAAAGTTACAGTACAGATTTAGCTGTTGTAGGTTTCAAGAATCACATGACTGAAGTTCATGTGATGTCACTTTAGTCCCATGATAGCTACTCTTGAGTCATAACTTTTGAGGCGTGATAGTAACTCAGGGCATGGCTCCATTTTCACAAAAGTTTCCATAGCAAAGTAGCAGGACATTGTGGTCTAACGTTCACAGACCTGTGTGCCGCACCAGAATGTATTCCACTATGTGTCTTAAAAGGACCTAGACATACAATAAAGAGATGTTAATAAGGTCTCAGGAAAACACAAACCAAACGAAAAGTGCGGCCAGACAGTCCCTATATTGTCCCATAGGAAGCTCTCCACTTCCAATGCTCAGTGCTATGCCTGCAGACCTCTCCAGAGCAAGTCACAGCTGGGAGTATGCTCTCTGACTGCAAAGTGGTGCATGTGTACAGCAAGCAGGCGTGGTTCTCTGGCAACAAGCAGCTGTGCAAATGCATAAGCACATGCATTTTTCAATTCTCAAGCTGCCTGAACTGAGACTGCAGAGAGCACCACGCTTGTCATTTGTAAATTGAGACTGCTGCTGGCTTTGTATCCCTCTTAATATGGTTTGAAGCATGTTGTGGGTGGGTGAACCTTTTTTAAAAAGGTTCCTGGACTTTGTACTAAAGTGTTACAACTTAATCATTAATAAGGAGCAGGCTTGGTATAGTACGTGTGAAATTTTCTTGAAAGGGCAGTATGTCCAGACCCAGTGCCAGCAGGGTGAATGTGCTAAGAAGAGGGTGAGTCAGAGGTCAGAGAGATACACCTGATCTCAACTGAACTGCCCTGTATACTCATTTGCTTTCTGCATGTGTGTTATGTTGCTTTCCAATAACTGGCCCATAGAAAGAATAAGGGTCTGTCCACACTGCAGTTAGACACCCACGGCAGGCCCAAGCTGCTGACTTGGGCTCGCTGGGCTCGGGCTAAGATGCTGTTTAATTGCGGTGTAGACGTTCCGGTTTGGGCTGCAGCCTGAGCTCTGGGATCCTCCAACCTCACGGGGTCCCAGAGCCCAGGCTCCAGCCCAAACCGGAATGGCTACACTGTAATTAAACAGCCCCTTAGCTAGAGCCCAAGTCAGCAGGCATGGGCCAACCGCAGGTTTTTAATTGCAGTGTAGACAGACCCTCAGAGACTTGGGGCCTGCTCCAAAGCCCACTGATGTCAATGGGAGTCTTTCCACTAACTTCAATGGAGTTTGAATTCAGGCCATAAGTGCTAGGAGTAGGTAAGGAAGATGCCCATTAGTTCGTGTGCTACAGAACTTTGTTTTTGCTGCTAAAAGTCTTGGATCCTGTCCCAGATGCCCCATGTTTGAGGGTTAGATAATAATGATAGCGCAGGTGTGTATGCACCCATGGATTTGTTACACTCGCTCTAATGCTGGGTTTTCTGTGCCTGTCTGCAGGTCAGTTCATTTCTCTCTCTCTCTGTTTCTCCATCTGTAAAAAGGCATGCCTATCATACCTTGTTAGTTGGTATTTGTACAGCTCTTTGAAGATGTCATATGTTATGTAAGTGACAAATATTGTTGCAGGTGAGGAAAATAGTATTTTTGTCCTTTCTATCTATATTTACTACACATTTAAAGGTGTACTCTCTTAATCCTTCTACTTATCTCCCCAGCATATTTCTAACTGCATCTTCTTAGGGGGTCAACAAACACTCAACAGTCTATCTTCATGTCTTCCTCACTGATCAAAGCCCTAACCACATACAATCCATCTTCAAAACTGCCTCACTAGATTAATCAGAAATGAGTTTCATAAAGGGGATATTGTACAGTAGGTGGAAATGGCAACAGAAGAAAAACAGTAAAAGGAAATGGACTAAGAACTAGAGACAACATGGTTTATAACAACATGGTTGTGGTTATGAAATAGTCAAGATACTAAAAACAGCAGCATGTCACCGTAGCAAATGCATTTGGTAATAGAATTTCAACAGATGTGGTGCTGATTATGCAGCATTAACTGTGTGGCAAGAAACAGGAGATGTAATTTAAAATGGTGTGAGATTAATTGTCACTCAGCAGAGGTACAAGAACGACAGCTTGATTCACACAGGAAAAATAGGAAAATAAATTCAGTGGTGTCAGCCTTAAACCTATGAAAATCAGGAAGTTCCCTGTTAAGGTTAAAACTCCGACTTGAGTTCATCTTGTTACACCTCTGGTATTGCAACCTATGTGGTGAGTTAAATCACACACAGCTCCCATTTTCTAAGGGAGTAAGTCCTTTCCATTAATATAGAAAGAGTATTCTCTAGTGGTTAAACTACAGGACTAGAAGTCAGAATAGCTGGGTTTTATTCTCAGGTCTGCCACTGACATGCTTTCTGGCCTTGGGAAAGTCACAATGAGGCAGTCACAATTTGTCTCTATTATTATTTGTTAAGTGCAGATGTCCCATCTCTTATTTACAAAGACACAGAATAAAACATTATCCCTTCCCCATGGGGCTTACAGACTAAAGGGACAGACAAAACAATAAAAGATCCAAACCATCCCAAGCCAGACAGAAGTTATGGGTGTCACAGACTGGTTTGTAATTGGGTATATAACTGCTTTTCTAACCTATTGTAAGTGGGTTTACACTGATAGCCATTTGTCAGAGTCTGAACATTACTAGCCTATAAAGATAGCTTTTGAATTACAGGAGTAGAAAAAAAATCTTAAACTATTGAATCCACGTGTGTGTGTTCCTATAACTCAAACACCACATTTCTTTCTGTTTTCAAGTTTTGTTAAAAAAAATTAAAAACAGCAACCTGAAAATTGTCCTTTTTTGAGTCCCATCACATTGTATGCCAGCACAGGGTCTTAATTCACCATTGCACTGGGCCTTGTTTCATCTTAGACACTGTACAAGTGGTTACCATAGCAAAATGGTGGCATTTTACACTCAGATTGCCTCAGTGGAGATGACCACACAAGATGCAGAAAAGCAGCAGTGAATCAGGGCCATAATCTCCTAGGTTTTGAAGGCAAATCCTGACAGATTCTCCTACAGTGCTGTGATATGAATAGTCGAAGTCTGAGATATGATTCTGTCTCTTGTCATTCTGTCCTGTTGTGATCAGATACTGTGTTTCAGTTTCAAATCAGCAGTTTTTGAAAAATTATCACTTTTTTTTTTTGGTTTCCTATTGAGTGTCACTTTATGTTCTTGAACGACATCTAGGCTAGAAGACATTGTAATTTTCAGGTCAATAGATATATTAATTAATGTGTGAGTTGCATTTCCTACTTTCCCACTCAGAACTGGATATTTCCTAACTATAGTTTTGAACTCGAGAACAGTGTATTACCCCTAGAGATTACAAGGTGCTGCCAGCATCCTGACAGGGAGTGGAAGGTGGGAGGATTGGGAGTCTTTAAAAAGCAAAGCAATGAGAAAAGTAGTGGATGTGGATGGAAACCCCAATAAAGTTGCTCTTGAATACCTTAAGATCATGCTACCTTTTTCTGTAACCTGATTGGCTTGGAGATCCTTGATGGCTCAAACCGTGATGATTCTATTCGAGACAATAAAACATTCTTAATGGAATCTAAATATCATTCTTGAGCTAAAACTGCAGCGCATCAATGGAGAAAGCGCCACTTACAATGCGTGCTGGAGCCGTGGAGTCAAAAGAGCTGAATGTAGGTACAACTCTGCTCCCCAGTCACTGAAGAACTGCAGTAGGTTTGAAAATCAGAGTTTCCATTAGTTCAGAAAGATACTGTCAAGGCTGACACAAGGCCCAACATTTAACTCATCTTCCCCTCAAAATTTCACTCATTTGCACAAAAAATATCACTAAGCTAGTGAAAAAACCCTGTCTGTTTCCAAAACAGGAGCTGTAGTAGGGTTTCCAATTGCCATTCCTGAGCTGAACAAACAAACCCCACTCTCCATTCACTCCCAGCCAGTGGTCTTGCAAGACAAGCAGGGAGAGCAGGTGCAGGTTCCCATGCAACTGAGAACCTTGGGTTTGAGATTAGATGAAGATCTGAGCGTTTATGCTGTTGCAGCCCTTCATCTGAACACAGGTTTTCACTAAACACGTAGAAATTTTAAAACAACAAAAAAATAAGGCAAGTCCTGCCATCAGTTGTTTTTTCCCAGCTTTCAGTGATGCTGGTAATAAGAGCAAGGATCTTCAGATCAGCAAGAGAGAGGTGCTTACAATCTGCAGTTCTCTGACAGTACATACCCTAAGGGCGGTGTGGCTATAGATTACTATAATTATTTATACTGTGGTGGAGCGTACTCATGGACCAGGACGTAATTGTGCTCGGATCAGTATAAACACAGAACAAAAAGATGGTCACTGTCCCAAGAAGTTTACTATTTAAGTATAAGACAAGAGACAACAGATGGATACAGACTGACTGACGGGGCAGCACAAGGAAACAATGAACTGGTATTGGTCAGCATAACAGGCAGTAGTCTCAGCACACCAGGAGCCTAGCTCTTGTCAAGGCTTGTGTAAGCAGAACAGAAAAGGAGAGTTTGGAAGAAGGATTTGAAGGCAGATAATGAGTTAGTTTGGCAGATTTGGCGGGGGGAAGCTTCTCCTTAGTGTGTGGGGCTGCATGGGAGAAATGCTTGTTTGAAAATGTAACAAGTGAGTGATGGAGGCTGGCATCATTGGTAGAGGCAGGGATTGACATCTCAATAAAGAAAGAGACCTGAGAAATAGGGCGGGGATAGGCTGTGAAAGGGCCTAGACAAGAAACCTATTTTTGATGCAGGAGAAAATGGGGAGCCAGTGGCAGGATGCAATGGGCTATGAAAATTACCTTTGCAGCAGCATTCACCTCTGGCTCCCATGCCACAGGTAGAACTACTGGACAACAGCCTTATAGAATAAATTAATTGAGCCATGACCGTGGATATCCTAAAGTTATCAACTGAATAACTATTGGGCATATTATTTGTCAGTTGAAGTGGGCTAACAAGGTTCATAAAAATATTAAGATAATTTATGTTGCTCCACTCATTTAAATGTGATTAATGTACCAAAAAAACCCGCTACAATTTATTTCTAAATTTGTTATTTCTGGACTTTTAGGGAAACCAGGGGCTACTCTTCAGTAGGAAAGGCTAGTACTGTGCTCTCCTGGGTAACTGCAAGTAATAAGTTGCTTTGTCCTTATGGTAGCACAACCTGGAAACTAGTCTGGAAGCCCCTTCTTCTTTTAAAGGAAAGTATCACTCCTGAAACATTGCTATCCCTAGGGTAGGATACAAAGCAATAAATAAATAAATTAAATAAAGTAGCTTTTAGAATAGCAGTTTAGAAACAATCTGTATTATCCTTAGAGGAATCTTTCGGAAGTTATGGTTAAATAAAACTTTTCCATCATGTCTAACTGAGGATGGAAATTTGTCAGTGGAAAACAAAACCACAAAGTGCTTGTCCTGGGAGACCCTTCATGAGTGAGAAGAAGTTTCCCTTTCCTCTTTGGAAGCTCACAAAACATATGCCTGGATTTAGAAGTTGGATGGTGGTTTCATCTTTGATATAGACAGGCAACCCAAAAACAATGAAATTTCTGTCTTTCACTCTTCCAAAACCAGCCAAATCCATGTTCCTAGAAAACCAACTCTTAGGAAATGGTTCTGTTCACCCCCAAAGGAGTAACCACACAACTTAGGGCACAGTCATTAGTGCCTAATATCCTACAATCTGTACCTAAGAAAAAGCAATTATGAAGCACTGCATCAGATAAAAATTGTTTTCAAATAATAATCGTGCCAATTTTCATACATTGATATAAATGTATCCTATTGTACGCTCTATAAAATAAAGTGGGGTGAGGATCCTAAAAAGAAGCTTCATCCCTTATTTTTCATGCCATTGCCCTTTATTTCCTTCAACCGTAGGATACAGTGGCCTCAAGGCAGGGACAATAATGGGAAGACATGAAAAGTGATACAGTTACAGAACTTTCTCCCTTTAACAAAATAAAATTTTACTCCCTCCCAGATCCTGAAGTATCACCAAACATCCTGTCATTCTGAGGCTACTGAATTTCCCCAGTCCCCATTCACCTTGAAGGCAGTTTTCACTGTAAAGCATAGGTAGAGGGCAAAGAGCATAGTGCTATACAAGGATACTGCATACTCATAAAATGCAGAGCATAGCTGATGAAGCTGCATGATCAGAGAAAGTTCTCCCTTATCGAAGAGACCCGAGTGCTATCTATTGTCACACAGCTGGTCTTCCTGTACCCACCCTGGCAATAAAAGTCCCAAGGTCACTTCCAAACACAGGTGTCCTTTGTTTTTAGGTGCCATGGCATGGCAGGCTCCAGACATTCTGGCCCTATCCAGGCCACGATTGGAACCAGGGTGACTAGCATGCATTAGGTAGTATGTGAATAATATATGATAGTACTAATATGAAGCAACAAACAATGCCTTTGTTAGATGTTTCCTGACTGGCTTATAGCATGGCTTTCCCGAGGAGGTGGGGATATATCTGAGAACCATGTTAGTCAAGGTCTTTTTATACTATGCTCATGTTTCTCAGAAAAAATAAATCACTGTCCATGCTGATCAGTGAATCCATTCTGGGACGCTGCTGGCAACAAGCATGTTTCAACGAGACTGTTGTTTGCAGTTTCAACAATATTTCCTCAAGGAACAAAATTTTCAAAAGTAAATTATTTCTGAATATTTTATATCATGGTTTGGGAAAGGGCCAGGCTTTCATCGTTATCACTGCTGACATCCCCAGCGTCCCCATCAAAGAGGTGGAGATTTTAAAGCCAGAAGTCACTATTGTGAATGTCTAGTATGACTCCTGCACAACGCGAGCCATAGAATTTCACTCAGTAATTCCTGCACTGTACCCCTTCACATGGGGCTGAACGGGAGCGTGCCTTTTAGAAAGAGGCATCTGAACTTGACAAAGATTTCAAGATGTGGGGAATATGCCACATCCCTTGGTAAACAGTTCCAATGGTTTATCATTAGGGTCTGCAATTTATGGGTTATTTTCAATTCCTCCCTTTCCCTTGCTCCAGATATCCAGACCATATCCAGATCCTGCTTCCCCTTCTTCCTCAGCATCTCCACCCTTTTCTTTCCACCTCCAGAGCCAAATCTCTTGGTCAGGCTGCCATTATATCCCACCTGGACTACTGCAACATCCTTCTTTCTGGCCTTTCAAACACACACACTACATCCCTGGACTCCGTTTAAAACATGGCTGCAGAAGGAATCTCTCTTGTCTGCTGGCTTGGATCATGTAACTTTCCTCTTTGCATCCCCCCTTCCCACTGGCTCCTCATCCTCTGCTGCACTGGATTCAAGTGTCTTGTCTCCACTTTCAAAGTACTATATAACTGCCCTTCTCTATTTATCCTCTCCTGGTCAAGCTTCACCTCACCCCTTCACATTCTCCTCTGTACCCCCACCCTTTCCCTCAGTGACCATGCAGAAAGCTTACATGCCTTCTTCTATCCCTGAGATTCTCTGCAGGGATGCCCTATCCATATTTAAATTGCTCTTTCAGCCCCACATTTGCTGGGCTGGCTGCTGACAGTGAGTCTATGGATATGTATAAAAAAATCCCTAACGGGTGTGCTCCTTCCTGTAACTTCTCTCTACCTATCAGTTCTTAGACTGAGTTCCTTGTGCCGGGGACATCCCTTCTCGAATGTCTGGAAAGTGCCTAGCTCATTATGGATGCAGCCGTAAAGAAGTAATACATAGCAATATGGTGACCTGTAGCTTCAGGATCTAATTCTACTTTCAGCAAATATAGAGTAACTGTATTAACTTGTGTGGAGTATCTCTGGCTTTACACCTCAGCAAATGTGAGCAACGTTTGGCCCTCAGCTGGTGATGGAGAGAACATTACAGGGTAACTCTTTACCAATTGTAACTCAGGAGTTCTGTCATTGGTCTGAGTGGGAGCAGGACTGTAGCTATAAATAGTAAGAAAAAGGACCTGACCCAAGTATAAGCTGAAGTTTTATTACTTGTACAGCTCACTTAGGAAAGTAGCCTGGCAGCTTTCATGCTAAAGAGCAGGATATCTTCATGTGGGAGTAATATATTAACTGGCACAGAGTAACATAGCAAGATTAGGCAAGTTATGTTGAACATTCTTGACTTTGGTGGAGTCGATATTCATAGGTGAAGTGGCTTTTATCATAGCAGGCAAGCAGGGCAGATTCCTGGAGATAAAAGGAACACAATATTAGTGATCTCATGCTGCTTGGACAGGGGCAGAAACTGGCATAGCTTTATTGTAGAGCAGCTGGCAGCCGGCAGGCTAGCACACTTCCCTGTGGCTGATTCCAATGAGACCACAGGAGTAAGATATGAATTAGAAGACTGGAGGGTTGGATGGTGTCAGAGAAAGACACTGAATAATGGCTTGTCATCTTTATTACTGCCTGTTTCCTCTGTTCTCATCTCAAGTTTGGGGGAAGATGGCTATGGGTGAAAGGCTCTTTGTAATTCATGGAGCGGGAAATCAAACTAAGTAGCCTAAAAATAAACAAAATGATGGCAGGAGAGTTCTGAGTTTCAGAATCTGGGCTAGCTAGTTACCTTCCAGAACATTTTAACAAAGCAGCACATTTGTCCTAGCAACCCCAACAAAAGTTTAGTGTACATTCTGCACTTCTGCCCAAGTTGAAGTAAATATTACTGGTCAGTAACCATGCCTGGTTGCAAAAAAAAATCTGCTTCTTATCCATTACTTTTCTAAATTACTTTTTAAAAAGTGCTGAAGGGTGTTTCCTTAAGCAGGCTAATTCGAGAGATGTTCTGCAAATCAAATGGATTTACAGTCATTATTAAACATTTTTTTCTCCAAGCAGAAGCAGAAAAAAATAGAACAATGAAGTGGCAGGAACAGAGCTTGCTTAAAGGGAAGATATATAATTCCTTACTTGTGTTAATAATAACACTTGTTTGTACAGGGCTTAGATACTATTACAATAGAAATAATAATAAAAACAAACATTGGAACTGAAAGAACTCTTTTTTTAACTGTAGACTGGGATTTTTCAATTACAATAGGATCTTAACTCTCTTCTGCCTGGTCTATCCAGGGGGGCTGGAACAATTTGTATAGTGGAGGTGCTGGGAGCCACTGAACCAAACTGTAAACCCTGTCTATGATGGAAACCACTTCAAGCCAAGTGGGTGCTGCCGCATACCCAGCAGTCCTAGTTCCAGCCCCTTTGTGTCTACACTGGTTTTGTATAGGTGGAACCATTTCAGTTAGGGGTGTGGTTTTTCATTGAAATAGTTCTGCCAGTACAATCTCTGGTTTGGATGCAGTTATAAAGGTGACTTACACAAACATAGCTTATTCCCCTTCCTATAGAAGAATAGTTATACCAGTACAAAGCACCATTATACCAAAACAACTGTGTCCACCACTAGGTCTGTTGTATCCCATTTTAACTATTCCATTACAGTTAAAGCATTACAACTTGTGCATGTGGACAAGTCTTGAGACTCTTGAAATCCAGGCCCTAATATTTTTGACTCTTTGCAATTCTCCTAGCTTATACAGATAAACTAAGACTGATCCATTTCACTCTGTGATTCTCTTTCAGTAATCTAATGCACCCAGTTTCTTGATGCTAAATTTAAAAAGACAACAAAAATTGTTTTAATTGAAATAAAAATAACCCTACAAAAATACTCCTCTTCTGCATTAGATTTTTTTAAATTCTTTTTTTTTTTTTTTTTTAACAAAACCCAAACCTACATTTTGGTCCTAAAATTAGTTGCTGTGTCCCCTTAAGGACTATACTTTGGTTAAAAACATAACTGAAAATACTAAAATGACAGCAACATGGATTACAATCTTGCATAATGTAAGTATTGAAAAGAAATTTCACCATTAGAAGGTAAGTGAAATGAAAAGTCAGTTTCCAAATCTCACTCTCCTACTTCCCCACCACTACCACAAAAAAGGAAAGTTTGACTGCAGTTTGCTTGCTTTCTTTCACTGTGCCCTTTACACCCAAGAATTTGCCCTCGATTTCTTATCACAGCAATGTTGTTGTTCCTAATGAATGGCAAACCTGTCAGACTGGTTGATTTATGCCTAAATCTGAGCAACCTATATAAATCTCATGTAACAGCATACTGGTGCAGATGCCAGTGTGCTTCTGGTCTAAAAATTGTTGAGCTGTCTAGACAGTTTGAGGTGATAGGTCATTAAGAAAGCGTTACAGGACTACATGTGCTGTAATTGGATTATTATGGAAATCTGAAACTGAGTCCAATAGCATGGCCCTTTTAAAAGGGTATGTTTACCAGAGGCCCAAACTAGAATAATAAAACTGAGTTTGATGAAATTACTGCAACTTCGCCACATAGATTTTTTTGTGTGAACATGAACTAACTTTCAAAGTTCCATATATATACAGCGTTAGTAGCATGGAGTCTTCTGAAAGTATCTCCTCCATAGCTAGTAAAACACTTGGGACCACTCATGTGCTTAAAGTTAAGGAGGTGCTTAAGTGCTTTGTTGGATCAGGGCAATAGTTCTCCACTGGCATTTTTTTGGCCAAATTCTCACTACAGAATCAGGCCCATTAAATTGCATTGCATAAGGGAAAACAGATTCCTATGCATTTAAAATATAATATATTAGTCATTATTTATTATTTATAAAGCACCATATGTGATATGTGTACAGTACTTAAGTATTCATTGGTATCAGTGGGAGCTCTGTGCAAGTTCAGATCTACTGCATATATCTAGAAAGAGATGTTTTAGCCTTAAATAATCAGAATTTTTTCCAGTGTAAATAAAGCCTCTCATTTCTGTAGAATTGTGCATTACTTTCATTGTATAATATACATCATATAAATACAGAACCAAAGCCTCTTTCTTCTCCTCTTCTTGTTCCAGTTTTGTTTTGGGGCTCTTTTTTGTTGTGAGCGTCCTTCCATTCATGTGAAGCTCCATCAGCCTCCAAAGTCCCTCCTGTATCCAAATGACTATCTTTCTAACATGTTAATTAATCCTGCAGCAACTTGCTCTACTTTCTAAATTTAGCTCTCTTAGCTTCACAGCTTTTTGAAATGTCTCTCTACCAGCAGCTGTAATCAAAGATGGTCAGAATTAAGATTTTTCATTAATCAAAAGGTTTAGTTTACAACAGAGTGCTCATTAAGACTATAAAGAGCAGAGAATATGATAGAGTATGACATGAGTATTTCCCTCAAGATTTGAGGGAGAAAATGTTTCTATGGAAGGGATTATAAAGGAGGCAAATAATTCGTGACTGGGCCACCACATATTGGGGCTGGATTGGAGCCTGCAGCTACGGTTTCATTTTTGGGTTAGATTCAAAGCCTAGTTTGTATTTTGCATTTCTGGTTCAGCTGTATTTGAAATCTTGCAGGAATATCCAGTCTCATGAGAATTTGGGTCAAGATAAGGGAACATTTTAAAAGCACAGTGGATTCCATGAAATTTTAAATGTCTGGGGCTGATTTCAGCCTAGATAAACCTGAACCCAAACTCTGGTCTGATTCACCTTAGAATGTGAATGTCAATCTCTAGTTTATTCCAGCTCCAACTACAAACAAACATCCCTTCTCAGCCCATCTCAAGTCAGTGCAGTAAGAACTGTGGGAGGAAGGTGTGGATGTTGCATGGTGATGTCACCAGAGTGTTTCCAGCTGTGCAGAGGGAAGAAGAAAATAAGTTTATTTTTACTTTTCATGAATTTGAAAAAGATGTCAGGCAGTGATTGTGTCAGACCTCATAAACCAAACAGAGCTGGACCAAGTTAATACTGGTATGGGAGGTCAGGTGCTGTAGGAGGTGGTGTTGGGAAATCAGAAGGTGGAGATCTACTTTCTCAAACCAGCCTAATGTTAGAGGAAGGTACTGAGCTATTTATTGGAGGTTTTGTTTTTTTGGCTGAGATGTTAAACTGAGGCCCAGACCACCCATGGCAGATGATAATTAATAATCTGTAGGCATTTTTGCAGTTGTAGTGCATATTAGAATCCCAGTGGACTGTCCAGTATTACACAGTCTCATTTGGATAGTCACTCTCATACTAGGCCTGATTTTAGAAGTTGCTAATTCTCTTCCGGCCTGGTCTATACACAGATTTTGTACTGATATAACTGTTTCCATTAGGGTGGGGATTTTTTTTTTAACCAAAATCGTTATACTGGTGCTACCCTGAGTATGGATGCCGTTACACTAGTATAAAGGTGCCTTTTGCACCTCAGATGGTTGTATTTATAACTACCAGTATAGTTAATTATATCTGTATAGTTAACTATGCAACTTTTGTGTGTAGACAATAGTGGGATTTGAGGGCTCCGAGGTGGGGCTTGAAACCTTCCAGGGTTTAGATCCTAAATTAGACAGACAGTACAGAACAGACAAAGAAATCACCAGAGGGCCAAATGAAGGCTCAAGATCAAAGATGGAACGCTGTTTTAATATACACTTCCAGTAGGCTAGAGGAAGAATATAAATTCCTAAAGACCTTCAGTCATATTTTAGGGGACTTGTTATTTTGATCTACAGGTGAAGTAGAAGAAACTACTAAGGAAGCTGAATTTTGCTCCCAGTCAAATTTATTCTGGCATTGTTCTTGTTTATAATGCAGTATCTTTCGTGCTGAGCAAAAGTTCCAATGAAAGGCTGTAGGTTTTTAGCTTCTACATGATTCTTTGAGGCATTTTTGGATTAAAGAGCTGTCTTTGCCACAACACATTTCTGAATCTCATTACTTCCTCCTCAACAGTTATCTCTGACACCCTCCTGTTTTGCTCAGAGTGTTGCACAGTGACAACTCTTTGGATGCTGGGGAATCCTGACTGGCTGGTAAGGCTAGTGTTCCTCTAAGATAAAGCATTCCATTATGATGGAGTGTTCTTGTCTTAAAACAAATAATGCAATACAAATTAAAAGTACATTGACATCAGTGGGAGTTCCATGTGACTGCAAGGAGGATACACAATGGAGATATGCCCTGCAGATAGGATTTCTGCTGTAGAGATTGGATGGGGGAATTTTGGCCACACTGAACACTAACTTTGAAGAGGATGAAAATAATAAAACACTGGTAAAGCTTTTACGATAAAAGATTTGGTGCCTGCTGGGTGTCTTTTATGGGATGAGTGGTGATTTGTTTGTGGTATAGGCAATAAAACTGTTCGTCTCTGCTCCCTGGTTCTCCCGTGCATATTGTGCCATTCACGATGAGATGGCTGTCATACTAGGAAGACATACCCCGACATCATAGATTCATGTGTAAGTTATGTAATACTAAGTGGATGCTATTAAAAATATAAGTAGATGATTCTTGCATTGTGAGTTTTGGCGAGAGGTGGTCCTGAGTATATATTCAGCACAATCCAGTCAACCAAAATGGCAACCTGACACAGGTTGGAAACACTTAATAGTTTTGCTTGTGAAATCCAGCTGACTGAGTGAGAATGGGGCCCTCGCTTTTACTTTCAGTCACTACCGTTTTGATGGTCCTTGAAGAATTTAGGCATGGCAGAGCAAACTGGGAGGCTGGTGAAAAATACAAATGATAACAATTAGAGATGGGCCTGAACTGGGGCCCTGAGTCCGACCTGCCTCTCCAGCTGAACTCTGGGAAAGTTCCAGATTCATCCTTCATGGCTTGGGCTCATTTCTAGTAACCAGTAATTGTAGGTACTATAACATTTCATTCATCCCTAAAGTACTTGATCAATGATCATGACCCTGCAGGTCCTCCACATGAACAACCACTGAAATCAATGGGAGTGTCATCTGGAGAGGGCTTGCTAGATTAAGCACATTAATTTATTAATCTTCACAGTCATCTTGTAAGGTAGGTAAGTTATTATTAGTGTCACATGTAGAATTGAGTCACTTGCTCAAGGCCATAGGGAGAATCAGCATTAGAGTCAAGATAAGAATTCAGGCAGTCCTGGCTCCCAGTCCTATGCTCAGACTATTAGACCATACCTATTTAATGAAAACATTACCTATAAAACATTGTCATTGATATATATACACACACATAGGCAAATATATATACATAATACATATATGCTCTCTCTCTCACTGTCAAAGACTTAAGGTAGATTAAATTTTACACTAAGAATATTGAGTGTCCCTTAATTAAAAAACATCATTGGAGGCAGCATTCAAACCACCTTCACCCCTGCAGCAAAGCACTTAAAGGGACTTTATCTTTACTGTTATCATTTATTATTTGTATTGCAATAGTGCCTAGGGGTCCTGGTCATGTACCTGGCCCTTTCGAGTAGGTGTTGTACAAATACGGAACAGAGAGATGGTCCCTACCCCAAAAGCTTATTTAGGCATTAATCTACTTTTAAATGTTTATAACTTGGTCACTATGGAGAGTCCTTTGCGGGTCTGTGTGTGTATATGTAGAATTCCACTCCTTTGCAACATCAGCCATTCTGCAGGTGCAATTGTCTGGGCTCCCCCTTCTGGCTCTGTAGCAACAATGAACTAATCTATATTGAAGTAGTCCCATATCTACACACAGGCCAAGCCTCATCATTGACTGTGCTAATTCACATACTAGAAAATAAACAAAAAGGGGGCTTGTTGTCTTTTTTTTTTTTTTTAAAGAAGAGTTACGTGCATTATTATTGTTGTTTTAAATAAGGGCATTCAACAGGTCAAGGCATTTTACTTACCATACATAATTTAAAAATCTTGAAAGCAACACAGATGTTATAATACTATAACAGATTAGTTGACAATTTCTTTATAACAATATCACTCACATTGTAACTCAGTAAAATAATGATACTGACCATCTTTGTACAGTTCTTTGAGATCAACTGATAAAAAGCTCCATGTAACAGCTGGGTATTATTATTATTGTTATTAAATTCTGAGACCACAAGGCTCTTTCCCTCCCAGGTAAAATAACTAAATCGCCACATAAATATATGCTGTGTAAATAATGGCAGATTTCAGACTTGCTTTCAGCTTGATTGTAATGATTGGAACAGCAGTGAAAATTTGAGAACGTTTGCAGCTCAGCTCAAAGTCTCTGGGGGTGGCTCATTGAAGCTGTAATTTTAATTGCATTGGTCAGTATAGAATGACTTATATCACTTCAGGTATAGCACCGACTGAAATGAATGGTAAATATTGTCAAAAAATGGTATCAAAGGGCGAAAAAGCCATGGAATTTAAATTCCAAATGTATCCCAGGAAATAGTTTGAATCTGATATAACTCATGAGACGGGTTCCAACTTTTAAGCCTCAGTGTTTTATAAATAAACATGTATGCAAGACAGTAAAAGTCGATTTGTGGCTTGGTAGGAAAACACATCAGAACCATATTTCATTTCAAGATCAAAAGGAAATGACATGGTTTAACTTTAAACAGTGTAGAGACCTTGGAAGCAGAAGGATATTTTTTTTTGGTCGAATCATGGTCTTGACTATTAATTATTCCTTAATTTTTATTTAAAAAGACAAATAATTGAAAACAATATTAAATCAATCCTGGAAATTATGTTTATAATGATATTTATTCCAGGGATGAAATCTTAATGTTTCTTTCCTTCCTGTATCTTCGATCAACAATTCACCCTGTTCATTTCACTGGGCTATAACATCATTGGAATCACATTACAGCTCATGTTCACCAAAGAAAAAGGCAGAGTGAGTGGCACTAACGTGGGGTTACTGATTGCATAACCCACATTTGAAGGTTAATGAATCTTATCACCCTGGGAAAGTGGCTAATTCGCTATGAAGAACTTCACTGCCCCTGAAACATTTACTTTGCTTTTATAGATCTTTGTGCAAAACTTTTTCTACATTATCCCAAAAACAAGAACTTTTGTTCGCTATCATGCATTGGCCTAGCTTGAGAGGTTCATTATAAAAGGAGAACTGCATGCATTTTTAATACATAAAACACAGCACACAGAAAAGAAGGATGGTTTGTGGTTAAAGCACTGGATTGGGACTCAGAAATATTGGTTCAATTCCTGGCTTGCCACAGACTTCCTGTGCGATCGTGGCTCTGTGTTTCATTTTCATATCTGTAAAAATGGGGATAACAACACTTCTTTTCTCCGACCATTCCTCCATCTTATTTATTTAGATTATTAGTTCTTCAGGGCAGGGTCTGTCTCTATAATGAGTTTGTACAGTGCCTAGCACAATGGCACTCTGATCTTAGTTGGGGCTTTTAGGTGCTCCTGTGTCATTCTACTGCTAATAATAATAATATAGAAAGACTGTCCATTTGTCTGTAAAAGTCCATGAGTACAGTTTGATGCTTCCCAGTTGAAGCAAGATATCTTTGAGGTTCAGAAAGAGCCTGTAAGGATGTGATTTGTTGTAGTGGACTCCGTCTTTGTTCTAACCCATTTATGAAGAGTAATAATATGTAATGCAATGACATACTTTATTTTTACTTCAAAATCAAAACAATCCCATCTACTTGAATTATAATTTTCAATTCACTTAAACAACTTTATCAAATTGGTTAAAAACTAACTCCCATCAGACAAAAAAGTGAAGGAGATTTAGGGACACAGACAGACCTGGTTAACCTTTGCATAATTTAGCCAGATGTTTCTAGGGCAGTCAAAAGATTTCCATGATATCAGTGTCATGGCATGTACTCTATTCAGCACTGTCTTGTGAACCTGGAATTGTTTTTGATTTTAGTCATTCTAACAATAGCTTTCCAAGTGAATTCAGATTAACTGGGATTTGACCATGTAAAATTAACAAACCAAACAAGAAAGCTTTCCTGAATTTCCTGGGAGAGGACTCTTATCAAGTCTAAACAGTTTCAAGCCACAGCCTGTGTGATCTGAGCACAGCTGACAGTACCACACTGTGTACCCTATTGTATATGATTCCCCCAGGTGGCTAGTAGCTGTCGTAGGAAATGCTGCTCCACAGAGCACAGTACAGCAACATTACAGGCTGCACTCTTTGGGGAAAGGTGGGGAAAACTGGATGTTTTGCCACCTCTGGAAATCTAAGGCCAAAAGAGTACATCTTTCCCAGCGGCTGATGTGGGTATTCTACATGCTCTCCATACATCCCCTTAACCCAGTTAGTGAGACCAGAATGGAATTAATGTTTTATTATGGGGCAGACAAAGGCAGATCTATGTCCTTTACAAAACTTTGTAGTATTTTAAGTCTTCTCCTCTCATGTGAATGGAAACTCAGGCAATAACACTACAATCTTCTGTTATCCTTTAATCACCATGTGAGGCCCAATGTTGCCTGTATTTACATCTGTGAAGTCAGTGGGGTATAGATAAGGGCAGGGCCAGCATGATTTCTGAAAGACAACAGTGGGTCAAGTGTTATGCCCTTGTTTGCACTCACATGAGAAGACTGGACTTAAAATAAAACAAAGATGCACAGTGTTTCTCTTCAAAATGGGGACAGATTCCAATTGTATCCAAAAGGAATACATTGGATGTATCACATGCCTGTGATTAACTCTTGAGTTCTGGGGATGCATTGCATGAAGTCCTATAAACCAGCTTTTACACAGGCCTAGAGATGTATCCCAAACTTAAAAGGTCAGCATTACCCATTAAGGTTTCTGAAGCAAACTAATCTTTAAAAGGATACAATAATGTCAATTGGTCCATGACAGACTGGAGCCACCAGTCTGGTCTGTTCTGAAATTCTTTCAGGAGCTCATCGTTTGCCACCAGAAAAAGAAAACCAAACACACTGGGCCCGATTCTGCTCCCAGTTATTGTCAAAACTCTGTTGATTTAAATGGAGATGGGCCCAGTGTGTGACTTTCTGAGGGAACCACAGCAAGTCTGAATAAAACTCTGTTTTCTGTATGAATTTCCGTAAATGCCTGTCACATACTCTCTCTATCAGACTATGCCCCTTGGTTTGCTGTTCACCCCGGTGAACCATATGCCTATTTGTTTAACATTTTGAACAATAGCAAGGACTGGTTGGCAAACAAGACGGACAACAGTGTGGATGCAATGTTGAATGTCAACTTGGGTTAACTCAGGCCACTGTTGTAGCTTCCTTTTTAAGACTGACAAAGCTTGGTAGATAAAGCCCCTTTAAATCTTGTTGGGGTATTTTTAGTTACGAGTGAATACAAAAGAGTGCAGGGTCGAGGTGGGTCAGGGGCCTTTGTAGCAAACATAGAAGTTGATTTAGCCCACAGGTACCATTTCTTTGTTGGCTAAAATTGGTCTTCCCAGAAACATGGCCTGGTGTAATTGCTACCCTCACACAATTGTGGCATCTTTTATGGAATGTCAGTTATTATCTATTGACAGCTAGCTACATACCAACTGTGTCACTCTGTCATATCATAACTTGGTATGTGACCTGGTCTGAACTCCTGTTTACTAAAGTCCTCAAAGCAAATGCCTGGGGGAGAGGGTGTAGGCATGATCTAGAAAGCTAGATAGCTGAAGGGTGACCTTGCATGTTTTTTTGTAAGAAGCAGGTCACTAGGAACAGCCCTCGGTTGGGCTGCATTACTGGTTCTCAAAACAAACATTAAGGAAAGGAATTGTATGGTGTAATGGAGAAATCAGACCCTTAAAGTCTCTGCATAAGGTTCTGATTTGTGTTTCAAAAGGAATTATTCCGCTCTGAATGTTCTACTGGCAAAGTCCATTGTTTAGCGGCTCTCTGAGAAGCCTCTAGTGACACCAACAAATCCCAGTTTCAAAGATTATGAAATTATTCTGAAAGATCCATAGCTGCTGTTAAGGTTGTTACCTCACATGGCACAGTGAGTCCGTATGGTTCTGGACTGATCCTTGATGAGCTAGAGGAGTGCTGGCTGTTGATCACCACTTTCTTAGGACTTGAATGGGGGTGCTGTAGAAAGAGTCTCTTTAGCTCAAGCTGCAGAGAGACTCCTCCTTTTCACGCTGTGGTCCTGGTTCATTCATTCAGTGCATCAGCCAAGAAAGCGGCCAGCACAATTGCATGTGAAATCAATTGTAGGCACATGTTTTCAGGGCCCAAGCATAATTTCTTCAGGCCCCAGTACAAATTTGTAACACGGGCCCCCTCCCACAAACATACCACAATCCCTCATCCCATACATACAATCTCATGAACCATGAACATTTTTTTCCTCATGGAAATGGGGGTTGCAGCCTGGGCCGGACCCCCCAGGGCCTCCAGGCCCCGGTAAAGTGTACCCTCCCCCTGCCATGTGGGGACCCTGCATGTTTTTAGTGAGGAAGGTTAGGGCACAAATCTGGGACTTGGGAGAGCCAGGGTCTGTTCCCTGCTCCGCCAGATTTCCTATTTGTCTTAGTATCTCTGTGCGTCAGTTCCCCAGCCATGAAATGGGAGGTAAATAGCACTTCCTTACCTCAAGTGGGTGTGTTGTGAATATAAATACATTAAAGATGATGACACATTCAGATACTATGGTACTGGGGTCCGTAGCTAGTTTCTGTTTATAGAAAAATAAAATCCTTTGGCAAAGTGTTTCCCACTTCAAGTTAATGAAATGCTGAGAAAGTGCTCTCTGCTGAGGCTCAAGGAAATTGCAGTTCATGTTGTCATTGCTAGAACTTTACAGCTAATTGTTGCATTCTGCATCCACCTGTAGCCTGAAGATTACCAGCCGAGAGCTTGGTAGGGGGAACGTGGCTATTAAATAATGACTGCTTACTGTCTTGTGTCTAATCCGGACACAGCGGTTTACCTAAGATTGTCATGTGCATTCAGCAAACATGGAAAGGCTCACCTGATCAGAGGTCAGCCTCCTACTATTGCAAAGACCACCTCAAGCAGGGGAAATATCCTTCGGTTGATTTGGTGCCATCTAGTTAATGATGCCTGCTTCAGCTTCACTGCACCTTCAGCCTTGAGGAGTGTGTGTCAGCAAGTGGTCTGTCCTTGCGTGTCACAGTTCAGACCCAGTTATAAAGACTGGAAAAGTTCTCCCATGCACTGGCTGAAATGCACAAGATCTGACTTAGTTTGCCTGTCAGCTGCCAGCTATTTTAAACTGAGTATATTCTAGTTGCTGGCTTGGTATCAAGGTCAGGCAGTGTGGCACTTTCTCACTAGCTACTGCCAGATGCCTGACATACTGACATACTATAAAGTGGCAGCCAACAGCATTTGTTCATGAAGTTTTAAGAAATCTAGGAAAAGATCTTTCTTTGCGGTTTTATTGGCTTAAGATCCTCATCAATATTTCTGGCAAATATCACAGCAATGCAATCTGAAAACAGTCTGATTTCTTTCCCCCTGGCCAATAATAATGTCTTCTTTTTCTAACTGAGGTTGTTGAAGAGAATCAAAGAGTGAGAGAGAGAGAGATCAGAAGAGAAGTAAACTGACAGTGTCCAGGGAACATGCATGGCAGGGCATTAAAAGAAGATTTTGGATCTTCAGCCAATTTCAGCACAGCTGTCATAACAGCTCCTTTGGGCATGAGAAAATGTTACCACGGCCTCCTGGGCAATGGGTGTTTTTAAAAAATACATTTTTCAATGGGAAGTTTTAGTAGTCATGGTCAAGATAGTTCAAGGGGAATCTTGTGTGCTGCAATATTTTGGTCTAATTTTGATTGTTGGATTTAGTGTGTGGGTGCTGGATGGTGTTGGTGGCCTGTGATAGATAGGAGGTCAGACTAGCTGACCCTTCTGGCCTTAAACTCTATGATCTTCTTTGTAGCTCTGTGAAATCATTACAGAAAAAGGAGCTAAATAAACAAAAAAGACAATCAATGCTTCCTGTACCACAGGGATGCTCCAAACTATGCCCAAGTGGGGGTCGCATTCCTTACTAGGAACCTGAGTCTTGCACCTAAATTACATAAAATAAAGCAGACGATTACAACTTTAATGTGATGATGTGACCCGCAAAGACTGCAAATCCCAGCATGCAAAGTCCCACCTTAATCTGAGACGCCTGCAGATGATATATATAGTTCTTTAGAAAGATGCACACATGTGCATACACACACTTTTTAGGTTTCCTAAAAGCACAAAAGGCCACTCGAGAGAAGTGCTGGATAATTAATTGTGGATATAATTTGCGTTGCTACATGTATGCTTTTGCTTATCAGTTTTTGTTCAGTGACTCTTAAAGGAGCAGCATGAGTTTGTGGTTAGCTCATGGGACTAAGCAACAGCAAAGTCTGAATTTTAAACCCATAATCAGTGTTGCCAACTCTTGCAATTTTATCATGAATCTTGATATTTGATTATTTTCTTAAAGCCCCAAGCAACTGCAGTCAAGTGATTAAAAAAAAAAAAAAGCTGTGATATTCATGTAAAGTAAGTTTCTGGGCTTCAAAGCTGTGAAGAAAAAACATAAACAGAAAAGTCTCAAAAAAAAAAACAAAAAAAAAAAACCAGAGGCAAATAAAAAGTCTCTCCCCCCCAATCTAATTTTTAAAAAATATCTCCTGATTTTTAAGCCAACCTCTTGATTTTTGAACACTCATGATTGGCAATACTTGCTTTGTGACCTTATACAGATCATTAAACCTGATGTGTCTCAGCTTTTCTATCTAAAAAATTGAGGGGGATAGTGCTTACCTCACATTGGATCTGTGAGGATAAATTGTTGTTTGTATAGTGCTTTGAGGCAGTTGTGTGTTGCTAAGTAGTATTGTCTAATGACAGTAAATTGCCACACTCCAAGGACACAGTAAATCATTATACTTACCACTTATTTTCAAATCACTGTGTAAACGATCACTAATTAAACTTCACAACTCCCCTTAAGGGAGGGAGGTACCATGATTCCCATCTAGCACATACAGAAATGGAGAAAGAGGCCTCGCCTACACTGGGGAAATCCATTCATGCTTTTCTGCACCAGTGTAGCTGCACAGGCAAGAGCAACGTTAGAAGCTGGAGCTTCTTCAGATTTAGAAAAAGGAAAAGGTTGACGCCCACAAGTACAGAGACCTTGACTGTGTCTCAGACAAGCAATGCACCTCTTGGATCATAAGGGAAAAGCAGCCACTGAAATAATCTTTGAAAGGACATAGCATGTGCTGCCGCCTGCATAGAATCAGTTCTGCTGTCTGTGAGGAAAAAGGGGGTGGACGAGGCTTTGGCCCCATCCCTGCTGATCTGGCTAGTGCTAGACAGCAGTATGCGGTTAGCGGATTGCAAAGGATTCTCAAGGGGGCAGGAAAGTCCTGGTACACCCTCTTCCATAAAATCCGTGTGCTTCCGCTCCAGGCTAGGCATAACCGAGCCTTAAGTGTCATAAATATAAGGCAATATAAAGGGAAACATGGCAATGGTGGCGTGGCATTAGTATGCATTATGGTAGCACCTTATGGAGATTGGGGTCCCATGGTGCTAGATACTATATAGACGCAGCCCCTGCCTTAAAGAACTTACAGTCTAAATAGATAAGAGAGACAAAGGGTGGATAGTCTCATTTTACAGGTGGTGACCTGCGGCTCTGCAAGATTAAACATCTCTCCTCCCAGTGCTCCTTGGGCCACGGTCACAGCCTATGCCTTAACCACAAGACCAGCCTTCCTCTCTTGCCAAATGCAGAGCCCAATTTTCAAACATGGGTAGCTAAACTCTGCACTTGGGTGCTCAAATCACTACTTAAAGCAGGTATTTGTCCAGCCAGGTGCCACTGAGAGATGGATGCACACATCTGGAAATCTGCCCCTTTCCCTCCCCCCACTGTACTCAGAGGCTAATGTCCATCTCTCTCTATAGGCCATGAAGTCTAGGTGATGTAGAAACACCTTCTCTATCTGTGGGTACCCAAAGCACCTGAGATCTATCAAGTTTTTGTTATAACCAATATTGGCATGTGCTGGTGGGAGTGGGACTCTGCTGCTCTTTAGTTTGTGTGCAGCACTCCTGGTAGTTGTCTGCACTTGTTACCTGGTGTATTTCAAAATCTGAATAAAGGTCATATTTAACATGAAATGGTTAAACATTGGGCAGGTCAGGTGCAGTTGTTCCTTCCATCGTGCTGTTTTAACTATACAGCCTGGTCTTCTCTAGTGCTTCAATGACAGCTGACCTCTTAGCCAATACCAAGGACCTCCACAGACAAACTGCTTGTCTACAGCTGGAGCTAATGTGCCTGGCTCAATGGGTAGGGACTATAACAGACTTACATCCTCAGGCTCATGCACAGAAGGGAATGCACATTGCACAGAGGGGAATGCACACATTGACCAGCGGGTTATGTTTCCACTGTTATGAGCAGCTGTGGGGCTATATTGGTGCTAAGGAAATGGTGTGAAAAATCCTTCTATTCATATACCCCTGGAGTGAAAGAACTGCTGCCTTCAGGAGCTCCTGTTGGGGCACTAGGTCTCCATGTCATCCCTCTACCATAAGCACCGCTTAAAATCACTGCTCTATCTCCTGCAAATGAAAATCTGAGAGACAATTTGCATGCATCCCCGGATATTAACAGAACTACCTTAGTTAACAAGCTATAAACATGGTTGTACAATAAGCAATATGGGAAACAAGGAGATCCCTCCATGTAGATCACATAGGTCCCAGTAAGTATTGTATTTATTCGTAGCCCTTTATTTAATTCTTATGATTATTATTTGTATTGCAGTAGCAACCCCAAGTAAGGGATCAGGGCCCATTGTACTAGCTGCTGTACAAACAAGTAACAAAGGCCAGGTCCCAGAAAGCTCACAATCCAGGTTTATGACAATTTACAGCAGGTGGGTGAAACTGGCAAACTTTTCGTGGTGGTGGTTTTGAGGCTGAAATAACAGTAAAATAAGCAAGTCGAAATAATAATAAGCAGAAGTTTCAGCTTGCCACTTGGATAGTCATTGCTCAATGGAAGTGTTCATGTGTAAGAGATGAGCCTTAAGAAGAATGAGGTGGTGTCGCTATGCATCCTGATGCGGAGTTATTTCAACATCTAAGGTATGGCATGGAAAAAAACAAAGCTGGCCCTTTGACCTAAACAGTAACTATAGACTGGATTCATTATTGTGTGTTCTACTGAGAAGGAGACATTGCATACTAATCCAACTAAATTACTCTAAAAGACAGACTATAGAAACAATCTCATCAGAGACTCAGTTTGTCCAATTGTGCAGTGTTGTTCTCCTCCACTACTTCTTGGAAAATGTACAGTATGTAACTGTGCAAAATAAATTATTGGACACACTGATGCTGACTCATCTGCAAATTGTTCCACTTTCTGAAACGCTTTTCCACAGCTTCCTTTGATGTCCACGTTGAGGCTGGCATGCTGTGGCAGTGTTCCTTTTGCTCCCAGTTATATTTATCCTGCTGTAGCTGCAGCTAGCCGTTCAGTCTCCGAATCTCATTTCTTCCTCCCTCCTTTGCTATCTCTTCCTGAGTCCCTATGTGGGCTCCCATATACCTGTGTTGGAGTTTCACAGGGTGTCAGTCCAACAGAGAAAGGCCACTGTGTGGTGGCAGAGTTTTGTTTCTGCTGTTGATATTTTCCTTTAGGAAGGCAACATTAAAAGTTCAGAATGATTGAGTCTCTTTCCACTCTGAATTTCCAGGCATTCAGGGCTATTTGCAACAGTACATGATGGAGCTGGCCACTCATGCAACCTATGGGACATACAGGAACCTACAGGGCATATGGGAATTACCTGGGAACAGTCATTTTTTCAGCAAAGCAGCCAGTTGGCAGTTGACTTATGACAAGAATGAGTGCAAACGGATGTTCTGTGCAGTCATATATGGTGCATAGGCCTAGAACCAGCAGCTACACTACAATAATTTTATTGCCTTCTCACATGCGGCTCTAAGGACCCAGTTAGGGCATTGGTTTGCTTACTGATGGAACGTTCCATTATATTCTGTATAGGGAGAGACATCGCCTAGTGGTCTGAGCATGGAGCTGTATGCCCGGATCTCCCGAGTTCTAATCCCAGCTCGGAGACATTGTTTCTCTCTATGGCCTTCCATAAATCACTTCATATCTCTGCCTCAGGTTTCCTGGATGGGGAAGTTGTAAAGTTTAATTAGAGCTGCACTGTGACTTTTAGCTACAGCCCATCATGGGGGGAGGGGAGGCAGAGATGCACTGATTTAGCAGGAGATCCTAGAGATAGGCACAATGTCCTGGAGAACAAGTGGGGGCTGGGACAGAGAAATCCCTCCTGCATTCTTTGGAAGAGCATGTTATACATTCCCAGGGTTTCAGACTAGCTCTTCCCTCATCCCTCTCTGTCCCATTGGCGGAAGGCTTAAACACAGCTTTGACTGTAGCTGGCAGAGTGGGGAAGGGGAGGTTGTGGGACTGCACAGGGTTAGGCACCTTCTAAACCGTAAAGGTATGTCTACATTGCATCTGGGAGTGAGCCTCCCAGCTGAGGTTCACAGGTTGAGTTAGCGGGGCTCTGCTAGCACGCTACAAATAGCTGTGTAGATAGATGGTGCTTTGACATTGCAGCTCAGGCTGGAGATTGGCTTGGAAGCCCTTCCTCCCCCCAGGCATCAGAGCCTGAGCTCCAGCCCAAGCTGCAGTGTCTACACAGCTATCGGTAGCATGCCAGTGCTAGCACAAGTCTGTAGATCCAAACTGGGAGGCTCGCTCCCAGATGCTGTGTAGATGTACCAGTACCGGCCTGATTTTCAGAGGTGCTGAGCATTTACAGCTCCTCTTCAAGGTGTTCAGCATCTCTGAAAAACAGGTGGTGTGTTTCTAAATTGCATCAAAGGAGGAAAGTGCTAAGAGGGGGATTTTCAGATGCCCTCAGCTTTGGTCTAACGCTGCTCCCATGACGTCAGTGGGAGTTTGACCACTGACTTTCGCAGGAGTTGAGTTTGGCTAGTGCTGAGTGCTTTTGTAAATCCCACTCCAGGCGGCTAGGAGTGACCTTTCAAGTTATTCAAATACATGCCGATAAACGGAAGACACCATAGAAAGGAGCCATTGTGCACAAAGGCATGAAATGACATGTAATGAATGATTGTGATTGGTTAAAGCAACTGTGCAGATGGCATTTTCCTCCCATATTTTTCTTTAATCAAACACAGCATTAATTCGATGCCATTAGGAAAAGCAAGTTGACATTATTTTGTTAAATTAGTTGTTCTGCACTAAGCCTGTGTCAGCCACATGCTGCAGGAGATGCTGGGTTTGAGAGCTATTCCTAACTGCATAACTCCCTCCTGTGCCAGCAAAAGTGATCATCATCTATATTCAGCATGCAGGGACCATATATGAAATGCACAAGTGCACAATCTTTACCGGTTCATTGCATGTTCCTTGCATTATTTCTTAAATAAATGATCCCTGAATATTTTGCATCATCCATAATCCCCTCTCTCTCGTTTCTGTCTCCTGTGATAAGACAAGGCTGTCATGCCCATTATAGCAACTGACTTTGCCTCACGTAGGGCCCAATCTAATTCTCATAGAAGTCAGAGGAAATTTTTCCATTGATTTTAATGAGAACTGGATCCAGCGCGTACTGCATTGCATTGTTTCTGAACTGCTTTTCAGAGCGTTTAATGGCTTATTGTGTTATCATAACACCAACTCAGTAGCATACTTCAAATAGGGCTAGGCTGCCATTCATTGTGCACTGAAGTTGCCTTGCTCTGGGTATCCCATAGCACTTCTTCATCTCATGTGTCATGTTACGTCCATCAGTCAAAGCTTGTCTCATATATTGTACTGGATAAATGCTGCTGTGCATCTTGCAGTCATTCTTCCAGATAGCGACACTGCCTTATACCATATCATTTAATGCCAATGTTTCCTTGCCTTTATGATCGTGTCTTGCCTGCTGTGAAATTAACACCATTTCTCTTTTACATGCTTCTGTAAAATGTACCAGACCTAAATGAAATTACACATTAATACAATTACATGGTAATATATTAGTACTAGGAATGTTATATAGTAGGGTTATTTTCAAGGCACTGTATAAACACCAACTAATTAGCCTTGGCAGCACTTTGTGAAGTAGGTTAGTAAGATTTACCATTCCAGCTTTACCACTGGTGGAAAGGAGATAGAGAGAGGCTAAGTGTCATTCATAAGACCACACTGTGAGTGAGTAGCAGAACAGAGCCTGAAACCTAAAAGTTCCTCACTCTAGCTCCAAGATCTCAGCTAAAATTGTAGTACCACTCAACTCTTCGGGAGTTTCGCCATTGATTTCATTTTGGCCAGCACGTCACCCAGGTCTTTAAGATCAGGCTGCCTCACAATCATGATGATGTAACTGGGTTTGACTTGCAGAGATCTTTATAATTCTGCCTTGTTCTGTCTTTCTTCATATGACTAATGGCAGGCTGGAGTAATATTGTATTCCTTTATTCTCTGGCAGCTCTGGAAACTGCATTGCTGAGTTATGAAACATTTAGCACATGCAGACGCCAAAGGAGACGATCCAAACCCATGATGATTGTGGGTTTATTTGACTCTACCCTTGTTTTTAGGATACTCTATATACACTACTAGTCTTATATTATCAAACACCAAATTCAACAACCTGTGGCAAATGGAGAGCAAGGCTTTTTACACTGTTTGGGGTGAATTCTGTCCTCAATCTGGAGTAATGCCACTGAAATCAGAAGTTACTTCGGATTTACAGTTGTGTGACTGAGAGCAGAATTTGGCCTTTTGTACATATGTTTGCTACAGAATAGATGGAGGTGGCGGGGGAGACTGGCCAAGAGAAATATCAACTGGTAATAGCACTAAAATCCAGTAATTATGTAGCAACTCTCCTCCGAGGCTTTAGAAGTAGACAGTATAATGGACACAAATTTCCAGGGTTCCAGCTAGAGTACTATACTACTGTTCTGTCCTGTGCTAGGTCGCTGGCGGGAAAGCTGCAGAAGGCTTTTCCCAGAACCGTTTAAGGGATCAATCATGTTTGCCTCCAATTTCTCCATGAAGTAATTAATTGAATCGCATTTGGGCTTGAGCATCTTTCTGAACTAAAGGCTGATAAGACAAAATCCCAGTATGTCTGTTGGGTGCTGGATAGGAATGCATTTCTGGCAAGTGCTATAGAAGTAAACACTGCCACAGTATCAGCAATGATTAACAAAGCTGCTTGACTGAACAAGGAGTGAGAAATCATGAAACATTTTGGTAGTATTTCTGTGCTTTCAAATGAACCAAAAAAAGTTCACACCTCCTTTAAACTAAACGGACCTAATTCTCCTCTCACTTACACTGATGTAAGTCAACAGTAACTCCACTGAAATTAGTAGCTACACTAGTAAGAACCTGTGCAAGCGAGAAAAACATTGGTTGTATGTATTCAATAATGGCCCATAAACAAAAATCCCAGATCAGAATCACAAGTGAGTGTATTCAAGGACCTGTATTGACTATCCTTATGATGATTATTCATGTCACAGGGAAGTGCAATAGTGCTATGTGATGTCATCCTTAAAACACAATGGGTCAAATTAATCGCTGGTAAAATTCCATTAAAGTCAATGGATTAATTTGGTTCAGTACTTGACATGAATCAGTAGAATTCAGTTTTTCACTTCATCTTCATTGGAGATCTGCTGTCTGTCTGTGCTCAACATGTAAATATAATACTTTCCTTGCAAAGAATTTTTCTGTCCCTTAATCCAGTACACCAGTGGAAATTGTTTGGAGCAGTTTGTTAGCCTGGAGAACTCCACCAGTCAGCTTCAGTGGCTTCGGTTACATGATGTTTCAGGTTGTGGTAGCTGAATGCAGTTACATATTAATACTAGTATGTGAATGTTAATGATAGAGTTGGTTGAAAAATGTTCCAGTGGAACAGTTTTCCATTGGAAAATGCTGATTTGACAAAATCAAAAAGTTTTGTGGGAATATATCAGTTTTGTAGACTTTTGTATGAGAAATTAACAAAATGGTTTGTTTCTATTTTATCATTTATATTGTCTTGTAATAATTTAATAATAATAATAATATAATAATAATATAAAAGTCAAAACATTTCAACTTTTGTATTTTATTCTATTCTAAATTATAGCAAAATATCATTAATATAAAAGGAGAAACAATGACTGAAATATTTTCAGAATATTTTGTTTTATGAAAAATACTGAGATTTCAACTTTTCATCCTGATCTGGGTGGGAAATCAAATGTCAAAATCTTGTAATTTCCATAGGACAGAAATTCCAAATTTCAATCAGCTGCGGAAGAATCAAAATGAGAATTTGGCTATTCTATTAGAATCTCAGCTGGACTCTTACAAACACTGAGAATTTCAGTTTAAGCACATTACTTTGTTCTTAATTTGCACAAGATTCTCAGATTCGTCTTTGGCTAAATAGATCCAAAATGTACCAGTGTTTTCCACCACGTATTCCTTGGAACAATCTATTTTGCAGAAGGGATCTACTTTTCCTCATGCACAGTATCAGTTAATTGCTCCCATTCCGAGTTAAGGGAACTTGGCTTCCTGGGATTCAGAGGATAACTGGAGAGAATATGGAAAAGAATTGCCAGTCCCAAAATGTATGCAAATATTTTTGCAGCTACTCTGGCTCCAGGAGCTTTAGCTGAGCCAGCAGCTTGTTAATTTTGGACATGCAGGACATTTCCAAAGTACAATTTTCAGTTTTATATATATATTGTATAGAAAAAAAGGCACATTACTCAATGAGCCTGCTGTCTACGACACTTGAAAAATATCATAGGAAACCTCTTCCCCTGCATGCTTTGGTAGATATTAGAGAGCTGCCTGTCTGCCTTTACTCAAGAAGATGCCACGACTCACGTTGCAGGGCTTTCAAGACCAAACGGACTTTGCTTATCCTGGAGCAGATTCAGCAAACTTGGCACTGCTCATTTGTAGACTAATGCTCTGGGTGCGTAGTGACATGAAACTCCAACTTAGTGGAATGGGTCAAATTCTGTGCTGATTTAACACTTTTTACAGGCCAAGTGAAGTCAGCGGGATTGCATAGAACGTTAATCAGCACAGGGCTTGACCCAATCTATTTGCTGAACAGGTGGAAGATGATATTGACATGTCAGAGTGCAACTCAGACCAATTAGGTGTTTAACAATGAACACTCCTCTTCAGTGTTATTACAGCCATGCCTGTGCAGTCTCCAGTGCTTCCCTTTAAGTGAGTGTGACCTTGTGCAGAGACGCCTTTGCACTGCGGGAAAGTTAATACAGTCCCTGGTGCAATCCCCACAGCTAGCAGACATCTGAGTTGCTATTTGTCTCAAACTGGACAGGACTGTTGCTCTGACAACATGCATCCCTCCTCCTACCTCATCCTCTTCCCCTGGCCTGCCATGGATTCTTCCCACATATAGGCAACAGGAGAACTTGCTGCAGGTCCCAGATAGATCTCTTACCCCATCGTCTTCAGAGCTGTGGGCAGATTCACGCACCAAGAGTCCCTTCTGCTCTCTGATGTGTGGGACATGATCGGGCCCCAAATTGGTTGTGTGCTCCGTTCAGCACCGATATTATAGAATGAAGACAGATTTGAGAGGAAGGATGCTCTTGTGGTTAAGACACTAGCCTGGGACTTAAGGGATCTGGGCTCTGCCCCAGACATCATGTGTGACTTTAGGTAAGTCATTTAAACTCCCTGCTTCAGTTCCCCATCTTTTCCCTCTCGCTGTTAGTCTAAGGGCCAGGACTGCTCTATACACTGTGTGTTTGTACCACACTCTAGCCCAGAGGCCCTGATGTCAACTAGGGCTCCTTGGAGGTACCATAATAACCACCAATATCGCTACCAATATAATTACTATAACCTGGAATTTCATAGCACCTCCCATTGGAGGACCTTGCAGAAGTAGTATTAGTTTTCCTTCATGATAACTATTTAAAAACACTTTACAAACTGAAGATTCCCATTAATTTGACTGATTCTTTTTGCTTTATTATTTTCCATTAGAATGGCACATATAGGAGCTGTGATTTTAATTAGCATATTTTGGTGATGAATGCTATGAAACATCAGGAGGGAAATGCCTATCACAGACAAAGAGTAAACATTCAGCATAGACACAATGTAACCATGGGGATCAAGGAGAGAAGGAGCCACAAAAATTCTGGGAATTTTTTTAAAAATGTGAAATACGGTTTCACAATGACCTAAATGGGCATATAGACTCCTCCAGCATACACTAAAATGGTCTGAGGATATAGCTAAAAGGGTTTTCTTTAGCAGGAATTGATGATTTCTCCCCAATTATCATTATTATTTGTGTCGCAGTAGCAGTTAGAGGCCCAACCAAGTTTTGGAGGCCAATTGTGGTAGCCACAGTACGTTGGAAAAGACAGTTCCAGCCCCAAAGAGTTTAAAGGCTAAATAGATAAGGGGAAACCAAGACAGGAAGTGACTCCTCCAGGGTCATACAACAGGTCAGTGGCAGAGCCAGGACCAACACCCAGGTCTCCTGTCTCTTAATTCAGCACCCTAGTTGCTAAACCATACTGACTTTTCTAATCTGTGGAGTTTCTTGTTTTAACTTTCTTATTTAAGAGTTGGCTAGTTGTTGTGCATTTGGATTAACCTGAACCATCAAGATACTATTTACTCTTTCTCTTATCATACGCTTCATCCTCTACTATCATGCGTATGCATCCCTATTTTATTCCTTCTTAGTTGTAATGGAAGATTTATTTTTTTAAATAATCACTCCAAGCTGATGCAGATATCAGGAGAGAGTCTTATTGGTGGGTAACATAATACCTTCAAGATATTTTTTTCCATTCATAAAAACCCACTCAATTCTTCATGGTAATGGGACATTTACAAAGATGGAAAGAAGACAAGAGTAAAATTGCAAGCAAAATCAAATCAAATCTGCAGATTCCAAGGCAGCTTTAATGCTAAAGAGATGCTCAAACTTTTTTTTTTTTTTAATAATACAGTGTGAGGAAAATTTTTAGGATAGTAATTATTCTTCAGTCGTTTTGTGAGAGCTGTATTTTAGTACATGCTGGAGTCGTGATTTTCAAAATCACTTGAGTAATTTATCTACCACAGTTATAGGTCTCCAATGAGACGGCAGCCCCAACATCTAAATGATGGTGCCTGCTGTTGCAAAATTAGGATTGTTGATATGTAAATATTGCCCTTCATTATATAAGAAGGGAAGGAACTGAAAAGGCAAACCGTGAAAACAACTGCAATGTAGCAGTGACACATTGTACCTTGTCAGAGATACTGTGTTGGGTGGGACACTGCACTTGGAAAGCAGGCATCTGAGATGCTGAGTTGCTGGATGGTAATGTCACCCTGAACATTGGGGTGAGCTGTTCAGACTCCAGCATTTTAAAGTAGATTATTTTTAAAGCTGTCTTGAAATTGAAAAGGTAATGATCACTGTGAATATACTCGAAGTATGGTGCTGCAGTTTTTCCCTTTTCTTCTTCAGTCTGAAAAGCTTCATTAATATCTCCCTGACTCACCTCCATGACAGATTGCTGATCAACTTTCAACGCAATTAGTATTCTGAGGATATGAAAGAATAATAGTCACACTGTATTTGGTACATGACCATCATGGAGTGGTTGCTCTATTTTTCAGTTCTGTATCTTAAGGCCTTTAGGTTCATTATTATTCTTTCCCAAATATTTCAGCATTAGTTTGCAAGATGAGCAAACTTAAAGGGGGAATCTCTCTTGCTTTTAAACAGTATAGTTGTGACAAACACACAAAGTTACATTGGCTCATATTGATGAGTCTCATAAAATGAGACTGAGGAAAGTCAGAAATGCCCCTTATCAGCTGGAAGGCGCCTGAAAATTTTAAACTTGATTATGAAAAATCCTGGATGAAAAATCCCAGCCCCATTTAAGTCAATAGGAGTCTTGCCATTCACTTTAATGGCATCAGGATTTCACCCCTTGAATTTTCAAGAATAATCATAGGGTTTTTTTTCTCCTTTGTAGCATCTCCTAGTCTCCCAACCAGATAGCATCTGGCTTGCAGTATAAATGGGACTGTAATAAGGCAGCAAAGCCCTGCAGTTACTGTCCATGTTTTGTACCAGTTATCTTTGAAGTTAACACATTTTGGTACTTGTGGTTTCAACAATAACAACCGAAAAGCATTACCTCTAGGGGTTAGTTCTCTTATATGTCTGGTTTGTTCTCTCATTCTCTCTGAGTAGTTTAAAAACAAGGAATGGTTCACTGCATCAAACAACATTCTAGTGTCTGCCATGCAGGATGGCACTTAATTATTAGTAGTTATCATGAAAACAGAACGCCAGCTTACTAATATTTCAGGGATGATCTCATGCGAAGGAGAGGCTCAGGAAGGAACTGTGCTTCCAAGAGGCACAATTCCTCCCCTGCTTCGTGCTCACTCCCGCAGGTTAGTAATCTGCTAGTGGTCCAGATCAGTAGCAAATTACTATCCTCCCAACACCACACTAGCTCAGACTTACTGGCTCACCCATTGGGGGAGGAGGAGGAGGAGGCTAGAGCCAAGGCTCTATCCAATCCCTGCTCATCTCTGCCCATTCCATGCCCACCTGCATGGGATGGCATGGGGTGGCATAATTCCAGGTATGCAGCCTCTGTCTAGTCCTCTTCACCTGCAGTGGAGATGCGGGGAAGTCTTGGGGAGGTCCTACTCCCCTGTGTGTCTATGTGCCTACTAGGTCAGACTGTAATCTGGCCCTTAATTAGGAACTAGGAACAAATGTAATTTTTGATGGGGACAGCTGGAATATGCTCGATGTCATACATGGGATTGGAGAGAATTCAATAAACCAGCACTGTAATATCTGGGTAGCTTAGTGGCTACAACACTGAACTAAAACCTGAGTTTTCTTCCCAGCTCTGCCACTGGCTTGCTGGGTGACCTTAGACAAGTCATTTTCCTGCACTGTGCCTCAGTTTTCCCATTTGTAAAATGGGGATAATGATACCTTCTTTGTAAAGCACTTTGATGAATAAAAAGCACCCTGGGGAGTTCAGTATTATTATTAACTATCTAGGAGATAGGAATAATAATAATAATTAATAATAAAGTAGCTAGTCTTTAAATTCCTCAAGTCCTGCATATCCCAGATGCAGATCATAACCTGACTGGCCAATACATTAGCTTAGCAACAACTCTTCTGAAGAACAAAACACTCTCTCTTCCTTTCATCATTCCCCTTCCCATTCTAGAACTGGAAAGGAAGCCCAGAGCTCAGAGAGCACCATTCTTCTGATCCCATCAGTATGAGTCAGTGCAGCCAGCCAAAATTTGCTGCAAGTTAAAATAATTCAAGAGGGTAATAGGCATTAACTATTAAGTAGCAAAAAAAATTGGATGTGTGAGAATTTAATGAGAGGACAATATCTAGGCTTGTTACCCTAGGTATAACCCAGTTTAAACTCCAGGACAGACAGCATATCCTGTTTGTATTTCACATATTTTATAACTGCCCCATGGGTTTTTTTTCTTGGATATTTCAGTCATATTTTATTCTGACACTTCATTCACAGTGGAAGTTTGTTCTAGGAAAAAGTAATGTCAGTATAAAATCTGCATACTTTCCTTGCGTCTGAATGTGGATCTTGGAATTCCTTGGCCGTTTCGTCATTGCCCTCATATGCGATGGCAGCAATAGCCAATTACTGTTGGTAGAAAGAAGACAGCCACATCTTTCAGCATCCTTTGGCAACAGGGCTCCAAAGCTCACAGTCATGGTGCAAGTTAGAATCCAATGCAACCAGCAGTTAGAAAGATTAGAGTCCTGCAGTCAGATTAACACAGAGAATGAATGTATTGAGATACTTCATTTCAGCTCTGAGTTTAATGAGATCCTGCTAAGATTAAAAATCATACATTGAAAAAGAAAAATTCCTCCTTGCTCTTTCTAATCACACGCTGGATAATTAAAACAGAAAGCATTTGAGAATTTAATGTACTTTTCACCATTCACGTTGCTTGTTTCTTTTAGACTTGTCAGTTTAAATTTAGTCTAAAAACGTATTATTATTATTGTCACTTTTACTTGCTGTTTTACATGCGCTATTGTAATGCAGCAGCGTCTGAGTTGCAGCTTCGTTATGTCTGCTTGTATCTCAGGGAAAAGCTCACTCGAAATACTTTTTTAGCCTAGGAGACAGGAAATCCTGGATTTGCCTTTTCTACTAGAATCCTGGATTCTGCCTTTTAATAATTCTGTGCAGTTCACAACCCTTGATCTGAACAAGGTCTCAATAACCCTTTCTCTAGGAGGCAGGCAACTCTCTTAGCTACCACTTTTTAAACCAGGAAATTGAGAGGTTGCAGAGGGTCACAGCTGGTAGAAATGGGAATAGAACCCAGCTCTCTAAGGCGACATACCAAAGTCTCCACCATATTCAGGACTATGGTGTGCCTTTGGCCCAGCCATTAGTAATGTGTGACACAAAAGCTGCATCATCCTAGGAATAGCCCCGGAGGAATTGTGACTCAGAGAGGAGGCTCTGAGGTTGCCCAGGGTCACATCTGGCAGAGGTTTAAGTGTCCTGCATCCCTTCAAAGGGCACTGCTTCCTTTTCCTGATGTATCAAGCTAGCTCTGCTTGCATGGGGCAGGAAGGAGCAGTGGATCTGATTGCTATTCCCCTTGCACCTCCATCCTGCCCGCTTGCCTGCAGGGAGGCAGGGAGCGGGAGCAGTAGCTATTCAGCCCTTACGTTCTGCATAGGACTTGGAACCAAGATCCTGGCACATGTAACATGGCCATGCATGTGGGTCGGTGGGATCTTACAACCTCATATGCATGCCAGGATGTAAATTAGTCCTAATATACGGTGCAGGTGTAGATGCTATGCACTTTCATTAAACTGACATTCATAGACTTGGTATGGCATAGACATATTAGTGTAACATACAAGATGCTACACACATGTAGAAAAACTCTGTGTTAAACTGTAGTTATAGAATCATAGAACAGTAGGACTTGAAAGGACCTCGAGAGGTCATCTAGTCCAATCCCCTGCACTTATGGTAGGACCAAACATTATCTAGACCATCCCTGACAGGTGTTTAGCTAACCTGTTCTTAAAAATCTCCAGTGATGGAGTTTCCACAACCTCCCCAAGCAATTTATTCCAGTGCTTAATTACCCTGATAGTTAGGAAGTCCCAATCTAAACCACCCTTGCTGCAATTTAAGCTCATTGCTTCTTGTCGTAATTTCAGAGGTTAAGGAGAACAATTTTTCTCCCTCCTCCTTGTAATAACCTTTTATGTACTTGAAAACTGTTATGTCCCTCTTCTGACTTCTCTTCTCCAGATAAACAAACCCAGTTTTTTCAATCTTCTCTCATAGGTCATCTCTTTTAGACCTTTAATTAATTTTGTTGCTCTTCTCTGGACTTTCTCCAATTTGTCCACATCTTTCCTGAAATGTGGTGCCCAGAACTGGACATAATACTCCAGTTGAGGCCTAATCAGAGCGGAGTAGAGTGAAAGAATTACTTATTGTGTCTTGCTTACAACACTCCTGCTAATACATCCCAGAATTATGTTTGCTTTTTTTGCAACAGTGTTACATTGTTGACTCATATTTAGCTTGTGATCCACTATGACCCCCAGATCCCTTTCTGCAGTACTCTTTCCTAGGGAGTCATTTCCCATTTTGTACGTGTACAACTGATTGTTCCTTCCTAAGTGGAGTACTTTGCATTTGTCCTATTAAATTTCATCCTGTTTACTTCAGACCATTTCTCCAGTTTGTCCAGATCATTGTGAATTTTAATCCTATTCTCCAAAGTACTTGCATCCCCTTCCAGCTTGGTATCGTGCGTAAACTTTATAAGTGTACTCTCTATGCCATTATCTAAGTCACTGATGAAGATATATTCAACAGGAGCAGACCCAGAACTGATCCCTGCAGGACCCCACTTGATATGACTTTCCAGCTTGACTGAGAACCACTGATAAGTACTCTGTGGGAATGGTTTTCCAACAGTTATGCACCCACCTTATAGTAGCTCCATCTATGTTGTATTTCCCTAGTTTATTTATGAGATGGTCATGTGAGACAGGATCAAAAGCCTTACTAAAGCCAAGATATACCAGATTTACTGCTTCCCCTCTATTCACAAGGTTTGTTACCCTGTCAAAGAAAGCTATCAGGTTGGTTTGACATGATTTCTTCTTGATAAATCCATGCTGACTGTTACTTATCACTTTATTATCTTCTAAGTGTTTGCCAATTGATTGCTTAATTATTTGCTCCATTATCTTTCTGGGTACTGAAGTTAAGCTGACTGGTCTGTAATTCTCCAGGTTGTCCTTATTTCCCTTTTTATAGATTGACACAATATTTGCCCATTTCCAATCCTCTGGAATCTCTCCTGTCTTCCATGACTTTTCAAAGATAATCGCTAATGGCTCAGCTATCTCCTCAGTCAGCTCCTTAAGTATTCTAGGATGTATTTCATCAGGCCCTGGTGACTTGAAGACATCTAACTTGTCTAAGTAATTTTAACTTGTTCTTTCTCTATTTTAGCCTCAGATCCTACCTCATTTTCACTGGCATTCACTATGTTAGACGTCATCCAACCGCTACTAATCCTTTTGGTGGAAACTAAATGAAAAAGTCATTTAGCACTTCTGACATTTCCACCTTTTGTCCCCTCCGCCCCAAGTGAATAATGGGCCTACCCTGGTCTTGCTCTTCCTCTTGCTTCTAATGTAGTTGTAATTCTAATAGCTAAAGACTATTTTAATATGTACAATAGGGCAGAGATAACAGACTGCCTAATAATACAAGCTTAATATAAAATTTAACTTAGGTCTTGGAAGCCATTTCCTGGGTTTTGTAAAAGAAAACAATCTCAGTAGTTATTCTGTGCCCTGGGATTTGGCACGGTGCACAGCAGTCCTTCTTCTTTTAAAAAAACTTTATTTATTTAGGAAGTTTGAACAGTTTTACAAATCCTTGCCATGTAAATATCAGGGACAAAACAATAATCATTACAAGAGTGAGTGTTTGTTTAGAGAAACATACAGTCATCTCATCAGACCTCTCTGTTTAACAGCGTGCTGCCATATTACAGAGAGAACAGCTTTACGCTATCCATGAATGCTGTTTCTGGTGATTTTATAAATTAAGTGAAATCTCTGCTTACCCATATTTAACAAACTCCTTCACCTTTTAAGGCCTGCACAGACTGAACCATCATTATGCAGCTAAATTCTGCAACACAGCCAACATTAGCAAAAACCTCTGTGCAAGCGCACTGTGCATATCTACAAAGAGTTTCCAAAAGGTCATAACTCTGTGAAATCAATAAAAAAAAAATCACCCAAATTCTCCAGGTATATTTCTCCTCAATGAGAGCTATTCCCATGCCAAATTTCAGCTTTCTACTCCCAGTCATTTCCGATGGAGGTCTCTTCAAGCCGAGATTGTTTTTTTTATTCTCTCTATACTAAAATATTGCTGAAACATTTTTGCTCAAACTTTCAGAAACACACACAAAAATCACTTACAGGCTATGAAACCAAACCTCAAATATAGTGGCCTGAAATTGAAAGTTTGAGAAAATGATGATTGACTGAAAAGGGGGGTTAGATTGAAAACTGATAGAACTTGAATATTAGCATAACTTAAAACTAATGTTTTGATCTGAACCATCTGCCTGCATCTCTTTCCCTTTAATAACACGAGTAAGACATTTGAATGAAATAAATGCCACATGGGATGTCTCAATATGATATAACTGAACAAAGTAGCAGAATCCTGGATTGGGGATAAAGGTATTTTATGGTAACTCAGGCGGATAAAGAAAGAAATCTGTGCACTGGAGAGCAATTTAAAGACAAGCAGGGCACAGAAATCCCCCCAAGAAATGACATGTTACACTGAAGATTATTGCAAATGCTTGACTAGCAACTGAAATGCTAAAGAAAAGGCCGATGGAGTTGTTCCATCACAGCAAGATTTCTGTGCAGCATGAGAAGGCGGAATACTTTCCACCCACAGGTCAGTTCTCAGTTTCCTTCTCACAGATAGTTATTTTCAGCCCTATGAAGGAACTGTAGCACAGTGTGTTAATGGGAGGTGTTGACAGCTTAGTAGGTAGGATTGGTATTGTCGACAGCTTGTAGCATTACACCTTTAACAAGAAAATTGTAGCAATAACCTAGCTGGGGGGAAAAGTGTTTGTGCAAAACCCATTCCAAGTGTTTCACCTTGGAGATTATAGTTCTGTTAATATTTATTCTAGCATATTTACTTGGGGATTCCTTATTTGAGGGAGACATTTTTAGAATTTCATTGGAGGAAAAAGATTACGTTTTACCTTTCATTGGGGCAGTGGGGAGTTTTACGAAGAAACATTTATGGTGAATATCTTTAACTTTCTCAGTGTTTAGATTGCCAGTGTTCCACTTTTATTTTTAATATATACCTCTGTCTGTTGGATACAAAAACAGTGGCTGGAGAGAGTTTTAAGTACCTGGTTCAAAGCCCATTAAGTCAATGGAAAGATTCCCATTGACTCCAGTCAGTTTTGAATCCAGCCCTAAGATAGTGAGCTGTCACAGAAGAGCTATTGCATTGTAAAGTTGTCTCAGGACAACTAGTGAGTGTTAGATTTGTACATCTTGAAAACTATTTAAAACTTAATGAAAAGGTTGACTCGTTGCACTGTGAAGGTAGAAGCTGTGAAATCCAGCCAGCCCCTATGTGTTGTATGCAAGGTGGTCATGGAAATGTTATTTTCCTAAGAATTCAGGCCAAACATTTCAGGCACTAAGATAAGTCAGTAGGAGCTGCACATGTTCAGCACCTTTGAAAATCAGGTCACTTTTATGTATGTTCCTACACCTAAATTTGGGTGACTAAGTTCGGGCACCCAAGTTTGAAAATTTTGGCCACAGGACCCAGGTGTATAATCCTTGCATGTCGAAAATGCCCACTGAAGTCAATGGTCCCAGCTACACTATAATATAGTCCTGCTGAAGCACCCAGTTGCAGACGGGAATCTAATCTTGCAAACCCTGTGGTACATGAGGAACTTTATACAGATGGTGTAGTCCCATTGATGCCAGCGGTATTACTCACAGGCCGCATACAAAGCATGTTGAAGTCAACTGGAAGACTCCTATTGACTTCAGTAGGCTTTGGCCCCATGGGTGTAAAGTTACTCACATGAGTTAGTGTTTGCAGAATCAATGTGTTGTGTCAAATGTTTTAAGAAACATTAGCAGTCCTGATTCCTTGTTTAATGGTAAATCTGTTTGTCCCCCTGAGGTCAGGAAGAGGTACTACATGCTACAGAACCAAAAATACAAGCAATAACTCATTTTTCTGTTATATTAACCCCTGATCCCAAATGCCGTGCTTATCTGTTATGAGCATTTTACAATCATACATATAGGTGATACACTCTTATGTGAAACCAAGTGAAAACAAACCCCAAGAGTCAATTTCTACTGTCAATAACATAGGGCCAGCTCCCACTGAAGTCAATATGGACTCACCCATGAAAGTGACAGCAGAATTTAGCTGCAGGAAAACAATTTAATAATTCACAAAAAAGGAATAGCTCTATAAGTTAACAAAATGGATTAAATGACTGGAGAAAAGTGTAGATTCTATAACAGGGCTGCTATACATTAAATAGAAAACACCATGCCAGAAGAACATTCCAAGTCTTGTTCAAACAGACTGAATCAAAGAAGTGCAAAGATAAGTCCAGCACAACTTGCCCTGGCATGTCTAGGCCTGTTTGGGTAATGCAGAACATGTATAAGTGTGTGCATCGTAAAATCAAGCAATGCTCTCGGAGCTGTGTAATACTGATTAACCAAAGGGTGGATTAAAGATAGAGGGATGGTGATTAGGGAATATAAGGATTGCCCTGAAGTGCAAACAGACCCATGGAATTCTGATCCATAAATTTAGATTAATTAAAACCTAGATGAAAAATGCCAGTGAAAATACAAAATTAGGGCCGTTAGATAATGAAGTGTGCCCTGTGATGTGCAGATAAACATTGCATGTTGTTATTCTCCTCAGATATGTGGATCACATTGCTGCGTATTTGGAGTTTCTCAGACATTTAGCCGAGAGTGCTTCTGAGATCATCTCTCTTACTTGAATTATTCTGTGCTTCAGGCTTCCCACCAGGATGTCCCTTGGGGGCACAAGAGTATTCTGCAATAAGCAGAATACAGAGCAAATGGGCACCCGTGGACCTGAGCAAACCCTGTGTAGGGCAATACTCACAGGCAAGTTGACGAGATCAGAATAGGCTTTGAAATCAAATAAAGTATCATTTCCCTTTAGCATATATTGGACTCGTTGGTCTCTGCACCGTGCCTAGTTTCACAGGACTGGACTGGCACTGAATACAGTGCAAGTCAAACAAGAATGTGCGTGCTGTATTTAAGCATTTACAGCGGTCATGCAAGAGGTCTTGGCCAGTGCTAAAGGACTAGCCCTGAGCGTGGTCTGGCTTGCAAGGACAGAGCTTGGCAGCCCTGGAGCTGCCTCAGGTTAGTCGTGCAGCTTTGCGTTTTTCTGGCTGTTCCCCGGCAGTTTGACTTTTTGGAGATGTCAGCGGCTCCTTAGCTCCAAAGCGAGAAGAAGAAGATTGAGAAGTTTTGCATTTTTAGCCTTTTCTTACGTTTATTTAATTTTAGGGCAATTTTGTTTGTTTAGCAACTTCTGACTTCCCACCCACGTATGTAGATTTATTAGCACTCTCGCTTTGGGCCCCTAAGTTTTCATATTTTTTGGAAGGGGTAACTGAGGATAAATTGGATGACTTAAGAGATTAGAAATGAACTGTCGAGCCAGGTACTGATTCAGATTCAGCCTACCGATCTGGTGACTGACTGTTATTACCACCTGAGGGCAGTCCACTGGGGAATATGAAACCAATTTGGTGAAAACAATGGTCCCAGCTACCCACTAGTACCCACTAATAATTATCTCACTGAAGCACCAAGTTACAGCATGGATGTGCTGTGAGAAACTCAGTCTTGTTCAAAGTGGATGAGTGTCTACATTACAAAATCAGTCAGCATGCTAGGTGCTATATGGCAACTTTGTGAAAGAGGCCACGGGCTGAGTGGGCATGGAGAACGAACTACTACTAGTGAGGTGTTGTGGGGAAGCTTGCACTGCCTCTGTCGATGCTGTATCTGTCTAGCGGATATAAATGGAGGACTTTCCAGAGTTGCCAGTTCAGCACTTTTCACAAGCACTAAATTCATCCAATAAATGAACCAAAATATATATATATATATATTCCTGATGAATTTAGAACAGATGCTGCATTGAATATAGCATCTGATTCACATCTGCTCACCAGGCAGCTAAGACATCATACAGCAGGTGAAAATGTGGGCTTCATCATCACAAAAATATTGCAGATTGTTGCTCAAAAAGCTTTTTCCATGCTTCCGTATATACAATAACCTAACTAGTGCCTTAAAGGTTCCTATCAAAGTACAGTTATTCCATTACATACTCAAAGTGATTATGAACAAGTACTTTTCTTCTAGAGCATGAAGAGGAGTGAAACTTTTGGTTTATATATATTACATAATTTATATCTATATAGATCTAGATCAGTGGTTCTTAACCTTTCCAAACTACTGTACCCCTGAAGCCTGAGTCCCACCCCCATGGGGCTGAGGCATGTAACTTAGTTTCATGGCGCCCCTGTGCCTCCAGGCAATTGCCTTTCTTGCCACCCCCAATACCAGCTCTGCACTTGCGACCCCTCTAAACCCCCAGGTTGAGAAACACTGATCTAGATAGCTTTAGAGATATATTACATAGTTTGGAGAGTGAAAATCATAGTGGAAGAGGTCCTGTTTGTTTGATTTCACTGTTCATGTGTACACACACAAGTTTAATTCTGTATCATCTGCCCCACCTTTAAAGTTTGATGTTCTCTGTCTGAAAAGGGAGGAAAGTCCCTTTAGTCCGATTTGGAAGTAGATGTCATAGCCGTCTCAAAATAAACGAGGTGTTTTCCACGGTGTTTTCCTCCATTTCTGTAAGGGTATCTAATAACTGTATTAAATAGAGCCCACAGGCTGCCCTAACTTATGCTGGGAGACCCCCTTGCACTTAGCAGCCTCTCAATCAGGTGGGCACAAATTTGTGCTTTATGCTGTTCCCTGACAGGCACTGTGTGACCCTGATCCAAAGCCCGTTAAAGTCAGTGGAAATGTTTCCACCAATTTCAATGGGCTCTGGATCAGGCCTTAAATTCCTTGGCAGTAACTAAAGATGTGGCCCAATCTGACCCTGCAATTCATGCCTAATTCAAATCAGAGCTTCTATCTGAGGAGATATTTATGAATCGGTTTTGGGGGCTTTTTTCCCTTGTTTCACCAGCTGTGCTCCTTACACAAGCATATTTCGCGGGCAGCTTTGCATGTGCGAAGTGTACAGTACAAGTGCATATCTACAGCTGGGTGACTTTGGAAGGGTGCATTTACTTTTGTTATAAGAAGAATGCTATTCATGCCAAAAGACCAGAAAGGGAGGTTTTTGACTGAGTCTACAATGCAGGCAAGACAAAAAAAATGTTTGTTTTGAAATTGTGCAAGAGTGAAAAGTTCGTTTGAGGACAAGGTGGTCATTAATTCTAGAATGCAGAGGCTACTATCTCCTTCAGGCACGAAGAAGTGAAAGTTGGAATTTAGTAAAATAAGCCACTTCATTTGCAATACTGTTCGCAAACTTAATACCCATGATCTGTTACCAGATAACTAGAATATCACAGATCCTACCAAAGTTTATGACATGAAGATTAGCAAGGCTTCTGTTCCTGTTAAAATGGACAGCTGCAACAACCTCAGAATACCAGCCAAATGAATTGTCATAGTGCCATCTTTTCCTAATTTTATGCTCAGACCAATGCAACGTGTGAAAACTTGCTTTCTAAATCAAGTGCTGGCAAATCAACTTTACCAACAGTGTCTCTGTTATAAAACTGCATGTAGTTCCAAAGTAGCAATGCTCTTCCTTCATTAGGCACGACAACAGAATATGCAGCGACTTGAGATCATCATCATCTTCCACTATTTTATTTAATGTTTTAGGTCTCAGTAGACTTTATATCAGAGGTTGAATTGCAGGATATACAAATCTAATTGTGGCTGTTATAGGATAATAAGAAAATGACTCTCTGCAGATGCAGGCCCAGAGCCAGAAAAGGTATTTAGGCCCCTAACTCTCATTGAAATCAAGAGAAGGCCTCTCAGGAACACTTCCAAATCCCACTTTCAATGCTGTGGATCACTTCTCCTTCCATTCACCATTACATGGACCACCTCCCCATTTCTTTAAAATTGTGTGGACACCTCCCTCCCATTCATGATGCCATAGCATCCCTGTAGCAACTGCAGCATTTGTTTACCTGGCCAATTAATAGCAGGACATTATTAGATTTATTTTAGCTGGTGTTTTAATATGAGTTGACAGGTGGAGGAGACTTAGCACCGTTGGGAACAGTTTCAAAAGTGCCTAAGTGACTTAGGAGAAGAGCGGAGTGAGATTTTTTTGGCTGAAACGTTTTTTGCTGATGGGTGAAAAATGCAGAATCAGCATCATCAAACTGTTTTGCAAATTCAGATCAGTGATGTGCTATAAAAAAAATACATTTTGAAAAAGCCAGAATGTTTGGCTTGGCATTTTGGAAATGAACCATTTCAGTTTTTCAGTGCACAGCGACTTCGTTTCAAAATCTTTTTTTTCACATTTATTAAAACAACTTTAAAACGTTAAATGCTCAAAAACTAAACAAAATGTGTCATTTGGGTCAAACCCAAAATGATTTTTCTCCAACTTTTCAGTTCTGTGATGTTCTGGGTTCAAACTGAAACCGATTTTTGCCCCAATTTTTTCGAAATTGCCAGTGAACTGACAAATCTGTTCTTCCCACAACTCTGCTTAGGAGCCTAAATCCCATTTTACATTTAAGAGTCTAAGTCCTATTGGCTTTCAATGAAACTTAGGCTTCTAAGTGCCTACGTCACTTTTCAAAAATAGGGCGTAAGTTCCTAAGTCACTTAGATGCTCAGAAAATTTGGCCTTCCATGGCTGACCGACCCTCCCTAAGTATGAAGCCTGGTGGCCAAAGCAGGGCTAGGAAAAGTCCGGAGGCATCGTCAAGTGTGCGCAGGTAGCAGGTCAGTCAGTATCAGAGGCAGGCCAGGGCAGTGGTCAGAGTTTTTACAGGAGTCAGCAGCCCAGGAGCTGCAATCCAAGAGGCCAGATCAGTGGGTTAGGTGAGGCAGTAAGGCAAAGTCAGGCCATGCAGCAGGGCAATGTCAGGTGAGACAGGAGGGTAATGTTACACAAGGTAGCGAGGCAAGGCAACAAACCAAAAGGCAATGGCCTGTTGCTCCGACAGCTTCATCTTCCTGTTGGGGTCCTTATAGAGGCCAGGTATCCAATGAGAATGCTCTCTGTCTTGCCAATCAGGGGCTTGGGGCGTGGCTGCAGTGAGACCACAGCCTTGAGCTCTCAGACTGTTGGTCAGGAGCAGTGACCGCGTGTTTTGTCGTGGTGCCTCGTCTAGGAGTGCCTGCTAGGGACCTGAAGGATTGGGGTGCACGAGTAGGGTCCTGCCATCAGACCACAAGCAAATGCTCCACCTGTGGTCATGCACCACATTTGGAGAACCTCTTATTGAAACCATGCTGCATTCAGTTCCCCAAGACAGCAAATACAAGACAGGCTGCATTTAAGAATATTGAAACCTCTTTGGCACTGGGAATCTTGTGTGTGTTTTACATAGACCCAGGCTGAGAATATTCCCATCAACAAATGACAGATGAAAGCCATTGCAAAGGAAATAGAGTCTGCATAACTCATTGCAAGAGCACTACGCTCAGCATGCTGGTATACTTCAGCCCTCCTGCAGCTTCCTAAGGAGGAACTGAGAAGTCTCCTGCATTTTCAGACAGGAAAATGCACTTTCGCAAACCAGTTAGAAAGCCCGGCCATTCATATGTGCCATCCACCACTTTCTAAAGCATAGTCCTTGGGGCAGGATTGTCTCTGCCGTGTGTCTTGTGCAACACAACGCACATATTCTGAATCTTGACAAATGATCATTAATATTAATAATAAAGAATGCCTATCAGCGCCTTGGTTTACAGCTTCAGCAGGTTTTGAGGGAGGGTTGTTTTTGGCCAGCCTCTAGTTATTGAGAAGGTTCATAAAACATCCAGGCAGCTAGTCCTTTATGTCGACTAATGCCTAGTCTTCTATATGGACTAGTGCCTTTTGATACTTTGAGTGGTTTTATTTTAAAGAAAAGAACAATTTCCATTTGAAATGCAGCCACTGAACTTATACACTGGTTACTATTTTTCACAAACAAGCTTCCAAAGAAATTGACTCGGATATGGCTCAATATGCTACAATGCACAAGCACCAAGAGGGATAAAGATACTATCAGATCAGTTCACTGTTTTCTGCCCCCTCTTAGAAAAGACCGTTCCTGGCTGAATGTCTACGCCCCTGTAACATTTCTTATTTCATTTGCCTAGTTGACACATGCCTACAGGCAAGTTCAGACCTGATGTAAGCACGTGTGTGAGGGGGTTTATAGAGCCTCCACAGACTAGGGGAGTGAAGGAGCCCATACTGCAGGGCATGCTCTGACAGTCGAGCAGGGAAAGAGAATGAAGGAGAGGCTGTTTGAAGGGAGGAAGCTAATTTGCAGCTTCTGGGGACAAAGCAATTGCTGGTAGAGGGTCTAGTAAGGCCCAACTGGGAGAGGTAGAGGACTGCCCCTTTTCCCTCCTGCACACCCTGCTGATGGAGAATAACTGGAGACTAGGAAAAGAGCTGGACTGACTGAGCTGCTGGGACTGATTGGGAACTCCCACAGGGTGGGAAGCAGGCTATGACCAAACCCCAACAGAAGAAAATGCAGAAAGTTAGGAAGCAGCCCAAGGGAGGCTAGTCAGGTGCACCAGGAAGAGGTGACCAAGACATTCCTACCCTCTGCCCATTGGGCCCCGAGCCAGGACCCAGTGTAGAGAGAAGGCCTGGGTCTCCATTTGTCCAGGAGAACTCTGGGGTACTGGGGAATTGATGGACCATGGCCTGCTTGCTGCTGGCACCAGAGTGAAACCTGCTATGGGATGAAAGGACAGTCAAGTCATTGTCTGGCCATTAGGCCTGCTGGCCCCTGAGTGAAACCTGTTACAAGGTGCAACTCCATTTAACTTACTGGAGCTACTCTGGATTTATAGCAGCGTATATGAGATCAGACTTTGGCTCTGCATGCCTTGAGTTAGAATTGCAGGGACTCCTAGTTCAGTGGAAGACTGAGTCACAACAACTTATATATAACATCTGTGCATTTGTTTGCAATGACTTGTTTTATTATGATGCTTTGTTTAACATAATGCTCAGGGATGTAGATTAAAGCATTTCAGGAGATGATCAATTTGTATAAATTTAGTGCCAGGGCCTTGGACTTCGGTTTTTTAAAAGATAATTGGAATGTAAAGTAGCTGAGACACTGACACCAGATTACTCAATAGATATTTGGGGGCTGAAGCCACTCTCATTGAGACAACCTTTTCTCCTTTTTATCTCTGCTACCACTGGCTAATATATATATATATATATATAAAATCTTGTAATGGCCAGTATGAAAAATCAAGCCACCTCATCTTTTAATCTCAGGGATCTCATGACCTGCTACCCCATTGCATTCCAAATATGCAACAGATTTATTCTATATGCAAGTCCCATGTAAACAAATGAGAGTTTGTGGGGCTCAGAGAGTTTGAATCTAATGGGTTGTTTGTTTGTAATGTATTTATCTGCTTCAGCTTCTAGTCCTTTCAGAGGTGTGTGTCAGATGATCATCTTCATTCAGAACAGATAAATGCGCCCACTGAAGAAAGTAATAAATTAATATTCTAAAAACTTAAACCTGAACATTGGTGGCTACATAGCAGGCCACTTGACCCATGGAAAAAAAACATTTTTGCTGAAAAGGTCTACACATCTGGTTTTCATTAGAACCTTCCTCCTTTGGGGGTTGTGTGTTTCTGTGATGCAAAAGCAAGAGATAGGCATATGGAAAAGAGAGAGAACAAGTCACAGGAGATAATTTACACAAAGAGAGAGCATATGTAGCCTTTGCCCTGTGGTTTTACGTAACACTCACTCAAAATGGGATGCAAAACATTTGTAGTGGCTGTGGTAGGCCTTTGGTTATAGAGTAACTGAGGTAAGTAGCAATAAACTTGCTTCAGAGTAGTCGAAGTAGCTGTAGCTTCTAGCATATTCTTTGATTGTTGCATTAAAAGCAGAGTCTTACTGTAGATCCCTATAAAAATGTAGATTTTGTTATCTATTTCCTTATAGAGATGTACAGTAGGGCACATTTATTAGCTCTCGATATCCAGAGTAATTCATGTGCTGCTGAGGGTGGAGGTGGGTGAAATAAGCAAAGTCCTCCCCTAGGAAACATAGCAGCTGGTACAACCTGGTGCATTCTAAAAGCAATAAAAGGGGGAAGATGCTCCTCAGCATTATTTTATGAATCGTGGATAGAAGTAATCCTGGCAGGGGAGGTTAGCAGTGTTTAGAAAAGGAGGATGGTTTCCCAAAAGGACAGGCAAGTCTCTTCCACTCAACTTTTCAAACCACTGCCTCTAGCAGTGCTCAAGTAGTGTGTGCACACCACATTTCCAGAACACGTCATAAAAAAACTAGATGTGGCCATGTAAAATGGCTGTGTGGTCTTTGGTGTCCTCTTTCGGAAAGTTTGTTTATGGCATGGTTTATATAGGAGTTGATTCCTCTCCCTGGGTGCAATGAGTTTACATCCTGTAGTGTATAGGAAACAGCCCATATATTACATTCATACATGCATGCAAGAGGGTCATCTATGCCAGTCAGTACCGCTAAGACCGTAAGAACATAAGAATGGCCATACTGGGTCAGGCCAATGGTCCACCTAGCCCAGTATCCTGTTTTCTGACAGTGGCCAGTGCCAGATGCTTCCGAGGGAATGAACGGAACAGGGCAATTGTGGAGTGATCCATCCCCTTTCATTCATTTCCAGATTCAGGAAGTCAGAGGTTTAGGGATACCAGAGCATGGGGTTGCCTCCCTGACCATCTTGGCTAATCCTCCATGAATTTATCTAATTCTTTTTTGAACCCAGTTATAGTTTTAACCCTCACAACATCTCTTGGCAACAAGTTCCCACAGGTTGACTGTGCATTGTGTGAAGAAGTATTTACTTGTGTTAGTTTTAAACCTACTGCTCATTCATTTCATTGGGTGACCTCTGATTCTTGTGTTATGTGAAGGGGTAAATAACTCTTCCTTTTCAATATTCCTAATTTTATAGACCCCTATCATATCCCCCTTAGTCATCTCTTTTCTAAGATGGACAGTTCCAGCCTTTTTAATCTCTCCTCATATGGAAGCTGTTTTATACCCTTAATAATGTTTGTTGCCCTTCTCTGTATTGTTTCCAATTCTAATATATCTTTTTTGAGATGGGGTGATCAGAACTGCACGCAGTATTCAACATCAGGATGTGCCATGGATTTATATAGTGGCATTATAATATTTTCTTATCTATCACTTTCTTAATGGTTCCTAATATTCTTGGCTTTTTTGACTTCCACTGCACATTGAGCAGCAGTTTTCAGAGAACTATCCACTATGTCTCCAAGATCTCTTTCTTGAGTGGTAACAGCTAATTTAGAACCCATCATTTTGTATGTATAGTTGGGATTATGTTTTCCAAAATGCATTACTTTGCACTTATTAACATTGAATTTCATCTGCCAGTTGTTGCCAAGTTATCCAGTTTAGTGAGATCCTTTAGTAACACTTTGCAGTTAGTTTTGGATTTAACTGTTTTAAGTAATTTAGTATAATCTGCAAATGTTGCCACCTCGCTATTTATTCTCCTTTTTCCCCCAGATTATTTATGAACGTGTTGACAGTACTGATCCCAATTCAGATCCTTGGGGGACCCTGCCATTTTCCACTTTCCATTGTGAAAACTGACCAATTTTTCCTATCTCCGTTCCCTATCTTTTAACTAGTTACTGATCCATAAAATGACACTCTTTCTTATTCCATGACTGCTTAGTTTGCTTAAGAGCTTTTGGTGAGGACCTTGTCACAAGCTTCTGAAAGTCCAAATACACTACATTTACTGGATTACCCTGGTCCACATGCTTGTTGATGCCCTCAAAGAATTCTAATAAATTGGTGAGGCATGATGTCTCTTTACAAAAGCCATGTTGACTCTTCCCCAAATGCTTTGTTCAGCTGTGTGTTTGATAATTCTATTCTTTGTTATAGTTTCAACCAATTTGTCTGGTACTGAAGCTAGGTTTACTGGCCTGTAATTGCCAGGATCACCTCTGGAGCCTTTCTTAAATACCGGGGTTACATTAGTCATCCTCCAATCATCTGGTACAGAGTCTGATTTAAGCAATAGGTTGCATACCAGAGCTAGTATTTCTGCAATTTCGTATTTGAGTTCCTCCAGAATTCATGGGTGAACACTACCTGGTCCTGGAGATTTATTACTGTTTAATTTATCAGTTTGTTCTAAAACTTCCTCTAATGACATCTCAATCTGGTACAGTACCTCAGATTTGCACCTAAAAAGAATGGCTTAGGTGTGGGAATTTCCCTAACATCCTTTACAGTGAAGACCAATGCACAAGAATTCATTTAGAATCTCTGGAATGGCCTTGCTTTTTCGTGTGCCCCAGTAGTACCTTGATCATCCAATGGCCCCACCGATTATTTGGGAGGCTTCCAGCTTCTGATGTACTTAAAAATTTGCTGTTAGTTTTTGTGTCTTTTACTCTTCAAATTCTTTTTTGGCCTGCCTAATTATATTTTTATACATGACTTGCCAGAGTTTATGCTCCTCTCTATTGTTCTCACTAGGATTTGACTTTCAATTTTTAAAATATATATATATTTTTGCCTCTAACTGCCTCTTTTACTCTGCTTTTAGCCATGGTGGCATTTTTTAGTTCTCTTAATATTTTTGTTTTTGGGTGGGGGGGGGGAGGGAACGGGAGGGCACCGACACCGCCCCCCTGGAAGGTTCAACACCATGCCAGTAAAGCCTGCCTCTGAGATGTGGTGAATCAGTGCATTTCCCAGGGTAATTGCTCCATTCATCCATGGGCAGCCCTTCCAACTTTCTAAATGAAGCTCAGTAAGTGAGACTGAAATCTGACCAGACCAGCTACGAACTGTGCTCTTTTACAGCTCCATATAGGTTTTGCTGTCCACAATGGTGCACCACCATCTGGAGGTGTCTCACTAATGCGATTGGACATTCTTGTGTCAAGTTCATGCTGAATATTATCATCTGACCAGCAATGTGGTTTGCGTCATACTCATACTAATATAATGGGGATTTTTGATGCCAGATTTCCAAAATACATTTGTAAACTATATTGTGATACTGAGCAAATTAGTAGCATCCATTTGTAGTGTAACAATGGTCTGTTTTGAGCGCTAATTATAACCCTAGTCTTGAAATATAATAATCACGGTTCCACATGAGGACACTTCAACATGACCTAAAGATGTTAACCAGTCTTATCTGACTATAGCTCTGATACAGCTCTCAGATATTACTGTGCAGGCGTACAGCAATACTCAGATAGAGAGCTTAGACAGGATATGGACAAACCAGATTTCTGTGAAATGAGTTAATGCTTTCATTGCAGCATCACTTGGCTGGGCTTTCATTTTGGGAGCAGTGTGCATAAACCATTTGATACCCATGCATTGCTCTAACTGGCACTGTAGATGCCAAGGATTTTTAGATTCATATGGCAAAGATGGAATTACTCGAAACTAATAATAGGCTACTTTTCAATGTTAGTAGGTGCAAGGACATTTTGTCACTCTCAGGGGAGTGATGTTATTTCCTGTAATATTTTCAGTGGTCACTTGACTTCTTAAAGTTATCTTTATGTTTTCTTAAAGTCTTTGTTTAACTCAAAAGATATTTGCTTTCATTTCTTATCAGCTGATGTTAGATTTCCACAGGTCAGTCTTTTTTGTTGCTTTTGTGAGCCCTCTATCCCTTTTGCTAAGTTTTGCAAGTTCTCATTGCCTCCGTTCATCTGTCTTTCTGGTCTCCCCTCCTCCAGTTCTCTTTGCTTCTCTTCACAAACCACTGGAAAATTCAGATCAGGGATTTCCTGTTCTATTGCAAATTGCACTGGTCCCTGGCTACTCCTTGTTGTAGTACGTGCTTTGCTTACATAGTGAACATCAGGAGAGTGGCAATTTATTTTAATTAAGATAAGTGATTAGACTTTAGTTTGTTTCTTTAAAAAAAGCAGTGTCTACCAATATGTATGCATTTGCAGTCAGCAGCATCTCCAGGGACGATAACTGTCATGTCATACATACTGCAGCTTAATGTGAGTAATTCTAAATGCCAGCAAACATCTCATCATTGTCAGTGTTTTGAAACCAATTTGATCTGACAGCATATGAGCTAAATAAAGAGTTTCAAGAAACTACAACCAACCCCAAAGCCTGTTTCATACAGAGATGAGCGATACAGAGATCTTCTTGTGTACTGAGATACAGTGCCCATCACTGTGGTATAGCCACAAAGGCCCCAATGAGAACATGCTTAAGTCTCAGACATCGATGGGTCTTAAGCACATGCTTAAAATTAAGGTTTAAAATTAATCCATATAAAATGGAGCCAATTGCAGCTGCCCTCTTCTCTACTGCAGAAGTGCAGCCTGCAGGGTTTACGTGCTTAAGGGCTTTCCTGAATCCAGGCCATAGACTTAATCAATTTGTAATGAGAAGCACGTATTTAGGAGCAATACTGTAAGTGCTCCTCTGAAAGGGAAAAGTCTCCTTGCCCAGTAGTTCTGATCCTTTTAGGCATGACATTGCAGTTATCTCAGCTTGTCCAAAATGTCCCACCAAATGGCAGTAAATTGCTTTTAAAAAAATAAATTCATTTAGTTACAACTGACTGGATCTGTGCTGATTGAGTTCTCAGATCTCAAGATCCTAAAGCAGCCAGGATGGGATGACGTATAATGTATCCAAAACTAAGTGGGTACATTTGCATCCAACAGACATTACAGAAAGTGGAAGAAATGCAAGGACTACTGCAAAGGGAAGTAACAGTAGGCCTGGAGTTCCTGCACATAAATTGTTGCTACTAAGAGTAACAAATTCTTACTGGCAGATTTTGGGAAAGACACATGTTAAGTCTTTGAGGGCTTGAGAGAGGCAAGTTGTCTGCTGGATTGGTTTGCTGATGGGATTTTTTCACAAAAGGTTTACTAAGTGTAATTATTATCTTTTGAGAGACTTGAACAGCATTCTCTGCAGTGACTCTAAAGATGAACGTTTCAATTAATCATTTTGTATGCTGTTGGAATTCACTCATAGATCTGCGAGGCCAGAAGGGAATTTTATATCATCTAGTCTGACTTCCTGGATAACACAAGACTTAGAATTCCATCCAGTTACTCCTGTATGCAGCCCAATAAGTTTGACTAAAGCATATCTTCCAGCAATGTGTCTTGTTTTGATTTGAAGACAAGAAGAGATGGCGTATCCACCACTTTGTATGGTGGCTTGGTCCAATATTAATCTCCCTCTCTGTTAAAAATCTGGGCTTTATCTCTAATATGAATTTGACTGGCTTTATCTTACAGCCACTGGTTCTTGTTATGCCTTTCTCTGCTAGTTGAAAGAGCCCTATAGTACCTGGTACTTTCTCCCCAGTGTATTCCTTATAAAATATCTGTGCCATGAAACGTCCATGTAAGGCTGGGGGGGTTGGGGAACACCAGTAAGTGCACAATAAGGATCATTTTAGCTCTGGCAGGGAGACGTCCTAGATGAAGTAGCACATTTTTGCTCTCTCTAAGCTGATACTTCGACCTCGTTTGTGCAAGCGAAATGCCACTGTTTCATTTGCCTGTTTTCTGTTCCCTGTGCAGAATCGTCAAACCTTTGACAGCCTTAGCACCACAGTGGATGACCGTGCTCAGCAGAATCAGTTCTGCCCTCGTGTCAACAGCCCCAAGTCATGGACAACATCTCCTTCCTCCTCCGATGTCATGCCAGGCAGGACACCAGCCTGCACCCCAGTGCCAGAGCCTCACTCCAACGCAGAAGAATGTAGGGTTAGCAAAGAAGACCTCTCTTGGGAGGAGTCAGACTATTGTGCCACGGAAGATGAGAGCAGTAGAAAAGAAGATGAAAAGGCTTCATGGAGGAGTAGTGGGACAGGAGGGGAGAATGTCTTTCAGCTAGATGGTGAATTAGACATTGAGCAAATAGAAAACAATTAAAGGAGAATTGTTTGTGTCAGGTTTGGGGATGTGAATTGAGACAAGTGAGTAGTAAAATCTCCTAGGTTTAATACTTGGATTATACTGTATTTAGGCATAAAAGCAAATCAATGTTCTCTTCCTATCAGCAATAGGAGACAAAAGCAGCCTTGCCAAAATTTCATCAGGTATTCTGAGCAAATTTTTTAAAAATCTTGAAATTCTACGTAACTACTGTAGTAGCCAGATAGCAGTTAGTTTGATTAAAATGGTCCATGAGGCTTTGGAAAGAAGCATTTTAGAAATCTCCAAACTGCAATTTTCCCCCCTCCATCATTAAGTCAACAGCTTTTAGTAAACTTGAAATTGCAGCTGTTGGAGTAACTGCAATGTCTTAGTGAATATCTGTTTAGATTTTTTTAAAAAGGACTGGAAAATAAAGTACTGGTTTTGATTCACAAACGAGGTACTGTCTAGTGCAGAGAGCCAGGTTGAGAGGGCTATGCTAGGCCTCACTGGGACCCCCATCAGCCTAGGCTTGCTGGGCAGCAAGATATGAGGAATGTTTCATGTTAATTGATTCATACCCCTCTTCTGGCTCCATTCTGCACCTGAGACACTAGGAGAGGGGAGATCGCAAGGGGCGGTGAATCCTTAGTTTAACCTTTCATCCTGGAGATCATAGTTCACATGAAGTCTGAGTTAGGGATTTTAGCACCGAAACCCTGCAGCCCAGACTTGGGCAAAAATCCCACAGTCATAACCATAGAACCATCCCATATTGCCTGGCCATAAGCCTTTTTAGTCCTGCAGTCATCAATAGAGTCATTAAAGGAAAAACAAAAGCATGGTGCTTGACATTTGATCATGAGAGCAGCAAAGGATTTTTATTTTCAGTTTCCTTAATTCAATGAAAGCGGCGGGTAGGGATCTCACAATAAAAACAACCCCACTGGGGCCAGATCACCAGCTGCCATAAATCATCTTTGACATCAATGGAATTATGCCTGTTTACACCAGCGGAAGATCTGGTCCATATTTCAGCATTTGGGAACTTCAGATCAGTCTGAGAGCTGTGCTGGGCATTAGCATAAGAGCAAATGCTGCTGTTCCCAAAGAACATTGCAATTACACTCAGCTCCTTTAGTGTTCTTCCTTTCAAGCCTCTCTTTTAGACCCAGTAGACGAATAGTCCAGCTTTCTATCGGGCTTGTGAAAGCATGGCTTTTAGACGAGACAGCTCCGTGTTTGGCAGGTAACGTGAGTTCTAATAGTGACTATTCTGATCTCGCTCTCACGCCAGCTTCAATCTGAGGAAGTCCATTGTAGTCAGCGGAGCGAAGCCAGTAGAAAACTGGTATACGTCCGATCAGACTCAGAGACGTAACACTAAAACAAACCAAACACAAAGCACACCTCCCAACAGCTCAGATATCTTAGCTGTCCTTGTGCAGTGCGATGAGTATACATTTATTAAAGCCTTCGTGCTTGTTGGGCACATCTTGCAGGTAACTTAGGGTGAAACTCTGACCCAGTGGCAAAAAACGCCCATTGCCTTGGCTAGGATTTCATCTTTAGTTTTGCTGAAGACTGAAGGTACTTCATTACTGAAGGAGAATCAAAGTGGGTCATCCTACTCTTTTTGAAGAACTCTTGGGAAAGCCTGTCCAAGTTTTCATAAACCAGAACCTTTTTGATTACTCCTCTGCTTCTACAGACAGCTTGCCGCTCTTTTCTCCAGTATTATTTACTTCAGGGATGTGATATTTTCTTTAAGGGTTCATTTAAAAAAAAACAAACCCCAACACTTAAATTTGGCTTGGAAATCATAATGACTGTGAGCTGACCCCCAGAACGCTGCTCCAACAAAGCAGCTGATGCAGCATTTGCCCTGTCTAAACTGCTGGACAGCTTGCCCTTATTGTGTCTGATGGTTTCCACAGCATCAGGGCAGTATAGGCTTGTTGCTGATGGTCGTCCAAGTTGTTAGGGTGCATGCAGTAGGTGCGATGAGAAATTGCTTTCTGGTCACCTAGGGTTGGGTTTAGCCTGTGATTTGCCAAACCACAGAAATAAAACATGTTCATTCAGAGAGGATTTAAACCCGTCCTGCTAACAAATGCAGATTTCCTGTGCTTTCTTTTGGCTTGTCTTACTGTGAATGCTTTGATAGAAAATGCAGTACGATTATTTGACAAAGTAAGCTCTCAAGATGTTGAAAAGTCAGGTAGCAGCACTGAAAAGCTTCCATTTTTCCTGCCCCCATTTTTAGCAACGATAAAGTGGGGAATATTAAGGTTATACAATTTATTATACCTTTTACTTTGGTAAAATAAGCTGTTCATGTGCTAACAGGTCTATGAGGAAACAATCTTTTCTTTTTTACGTGTAGAGAACAATATGCTAGATATGGAATTATAACCACATCTTCTTATGTTACTGCACTTTTTTCTGCAGTGGTTCAAGGTGTGCGTAGCATCTAGTATCACAGTGGAACCCATCCAGTTGTATAGCTTTATGAAGTGTTCAGTCAAATTGCACAGAGTGTTTTGTTTGTAACAATGTTAATTTCCACTATCTCTTTAGCTATGATGCTAGCCTACAGTGGAAGCCAAACAAGTAATAATTTTGGGGGTGATGGGAATGTTTTTATTTTTAATGTAGTGGAATTATTCAGCGCTGAGAAAACAATACTTTGTATAAGGCATTAATCAAGAAAACACACCCTATTGAAATCCTTTAGGCACATCATTCTGAAAGTGTGCATTCGGAAGTCTGTATGCCCAAGTTGTGTGTGCAGAAAGGTAATCAGACACACACTAAGCCTTGCATTCAGACGTTCACGCCTTGACACATGCACAATACTAGATGGAACACATGCACTTTTGTGTGCACAGTTTTAAAAAGACACTGACAAAATATCGGTTTTCTCACCAGCAGACTCTCTTTATACAGTGAAACCCCTGAAGGAACTGACATGAATAAGATGTGTTTCGGCAGTGCCCTCCTCATAAAGATGGAGTAGAATGCTACTCCATTCATTTAGGGATATTTGGGATGGTTGCTTATGGTGGAAGACTAATAAGAGTGGTACAGGCTTCACTAATGTTTTGTTACTGTTTTGTCGTCTGTTTTACCTTTGTTATAAGGTCTGTTATAACCACATCATACCATTTGGCTTCAGTGACTATTTTGAGTCTTCCTGTGCAAGCGAAATGATTGGTATTTCCCCTCAAATGCTATTTCCTAAACTCTCCTGGCCGTGTAATTCTAAGACATCATTAACATCCAATCAACTGCTACTTGGACTGATGGAACAGTGTGCAAACACTCCCAAATCCTTTCCTGTCAGTTCTGGCTCCTGAATGGTTACTGCCCCAACTTCTACAGCACCAAGCTTGTTCCCATTCCTTCTCCTCTGTCAAGTGGTCCCCTATCTACTGTGTAGCCAGCTGTGCAGCCCCTTCTTTCTGACCTCTAAAGCTCCATAGAGGTCAATAGTCCTAAGCCTGACAGCTCACAGATGCAGTGGTTTACAGATGCAGTGCATTGATCCGTCACCACAATGCTTCTAGAGAATGTATATCTCTTCAATACTTGCTATGCCGATTTGTGAAAACCTGGACTGACTTGTTTTTTAGTTTTCTTTTAGCGCTAAGAAGCACTCTGGTATTTACATATCTCAGACTTTTAATTCATAAGGGCTTTTATTTTTTTAAAGGGCTGCTATGCTATGCTAAAACTCGTACAGTAGGAAGGTGACCAAATGGATCACTTACCCAACTGTATTCAACATAGCAGTAGCATACAGTTTACATTGCAGCGCAACCTGTTTGCCTTACTAAAGAAGCTTCTACAATGAGCAGTGGCCTTACATGGGCACATTAGCATAGACACAACCTACAATTAGCAACAATTTTAGGCCACAACGGTTTTTTTTGTTTTGAGTGGTTGGTTTTCGTTTCTGTTTCATAAATTTTGTATGATTTTTGTACTGATTTTTCAGGTTAATAAAGCCTTACTTTTTTTTTTTTTTCTGTAGAGGTAAAACATTTCTGGATTTCTATATATATTAAAAATAATTTAAAAAAATCTGAAATATAATATAGTGTGTGTCTCAGATGCCAGGGACATCCTGTTGATTGTAAAATTAGAAGGTGTGTTGCTCTTCAGAACACGCTGGAAACTCAGCAAGATCTTACACATGCAGTGACCCCAGCTTAAAAACAATGGATCCCTACAGTGGGGATTTTTCAGCTTTTTTAGGACTTCACCAATATTACACAGATGCTTTGAATAATCCATATTTCAAATGCCTACCATATGCAAGAGTCTGGTACTGAAATTATATATGGGGCAAATGGTTTTATTTGCTAAGGTGTTAACACTCCAGTCATCATGGAGACACACTCGTTTGGAACATTGACTGCAGGCATTTAATGACTACAACATATCAACAGCAATAAAATTTCAGCATTCAATAAGAGTCTTTAAAAAAATATATTTTAATGGATAATGTCCTTGTTAGCACTGGTAACATACTCACAGGGAATTTGCTGTGTATTTGCAGGTATAGCTCATTGAGGTTGTTCTATGAAAGATTACAATACATCTTCATGTGGAAAAAAGAAGATATAAAGGAAGTATTTGTAGAATAGATAGTAATTTCTCACATAATAGCATGGCCTATTTGGCCAATAACATTGTGTTTCAAATGCATTGTTTAAAGATCCTGGATGAACAGGACAATGGATTTATGTAGGATATTTTAGGATTGTAGCAGTGCTTTACAGAGTCTGTTTTTGATGTTTAAGAATCGAAAGAAGATGACGGACAAAAAAAAGCCTTTGGAAAGCTATGAACTGAAGGAAGAGTCTCTCCATGTTAATTGCACAAATGCAAATGTACGTAACTGTATACGAAGTTAGACTTGTAGAAGGTGTACTCTTTGTTCAAAAGACTGTTCTTTCACCTGAAAGTCAAGAAGACTGCTGATTTGTACTCTCTCAATGACTTTATTGCACTAGAGCAGCTCAGTCTCAGGAATTTGCTTGTTACTTTTACTATGTAAATAAAGCTTCCTGGTTCAATAACCTGCTGCCTAGCACAGGGTTTTGTTTATGCTTTCCTATGTTTCTCCATTACCTGGGGACGGCTGGTGTTGACAGAAAACTTCCTCTGCTGCTATAAAGACACGGCGCAGAGCCGTGTGTTGTGGTTATTAGGCTAGGTGGGCCTTGCCAAACAAATACCTTTGAAATAACCCCTATGGGAATAACCATGGTGCCTTAAAAAACACAAGATCCCAAATCATCGCCCCACATCTGTACACAGCTAGTACCTGCCACATGAATGTCCTTCCTCTCCTACGTGGAAGGCAGTTGAGATCAGCCACCGCTGTGATAGTTTCATGCTTTCCTACGGACTCCACGGACACACCTATTCAGGTTCAGTTCCACAGTGCGGGCGCAGCAGATAGGTAGAGTGATGGATTGTTGCCCTCGCAGCCCTGTAGAAACTCCACCAGAAATTTATCACTGCTTGGGCCTACACTATCTTTTCCACAGAGCCCATCCCAGGGACCCCTGCAGCAGCCATGGTGATGGGAAGCCATTGACCTCTTCTACATGGCCTCCATGCATGAGCCTCCCAGTAGCCAATGGATCTCAACCTTGAGTCATGGTGCTGCCCACACATACCATGGTAGGACTAGTATTTCTGTGCCGTTTTACAGAAACAGACAAAAATATACTAAGAATGAACAAAGCTAACACTGGCTCCTGTGGCTTTAATGGAAGGGAAATCTAGTAACCTCCCCACAAATCATAATGGGTTATCTTATTTGGGTTTAGAAGGGCATGTTTACCTTGTGCCCTCCCTGAACTTTAATATACCAAATACATGTTCATTTCCCTGATAGCATTAAAGTACAATGACTTTTTTTTCTGCTGATTTGCTGTGGAGTTGTATGATATTTATATAATGATTTAAGAGAGGCGAGCAAAAGAAATGGAAATCGCTGCACAAAGCAACTGGATAAGCGAAATATACAATACACAATTTGGTTCATGATTTTTTTGGATGCCAAAAACAATTAGCCCTTCTTTATCTAAATGCCGAGTACTACTTAGGCCCACTAGATAATTCACTGTTTCAGTGACACTTTTGATCGCTGTCTGTTTAATGAGGGTTTATGTTGCCAGTTAACAGGAATCAGTAGCCATCAAGCTAGCTTAAAAAAGATTCGGTATATGCAACCACAGCATAACATTGGTTTCACCGTGCACTTGTGGTGTCTACTGGCTGTATCATCATGGGGTCAGGATGCAAAGAGAAGGTGAGGGAGTGCAGTGGGCGAGTACCAAAACCTTCTCTGGACAGCTGAATTGAAGGTGAAGATAATAATATTGGTGGGCTTATCCTAGGCCTCAGTCATCTAGCAACATTATTCCTAATATAAGGACCACTACACAAGGAAGGTGTTGGGAGTGTGGATGCGGGATCATGGTGGACGAGGAATACACTAAAATGCCTTAGCTGAGTTACATGCAGTGTTATAGCAGTGCTGGGCCCAGGATATTAAAGCGACAAGGTGGCCCAACTGCTGTTGTTGAGATAGACAAGCTTTCATAGAATCATAGACGATTAGGGTTGGAAGGTGCCTCAGGTCATCTAGTCCAACTCCCTGCTCAAAGCAGGACCAACCCCAACTAAACCATCCCAGCCTGGGTTTTGTGAAGCTGCACCATAAAAAGCTAACACAGAGCTCTTAGAGTTCGACCCAGACTGTTAGCCTTTCACTTGCATGCAAACTAAATTCCTTCATAAACTAGAAATGAAACAGATTGTGACATTTCCTCGAACGATCAAACAATTAAAAAGCTTCATGACAGATGACCAAAGGTTTATCTGCCTAACCTTATGCTACTTAATCTGATTGAAGTGATTGGTTAACAAACAGAAAGCAAGAATTACAGACAAAAACGCTCTGTGCTCATTACAGGTACCTTGTGTTTAAGGAAGAAGTATTGTTATGTTTCAACATTCCTATTCAGTATTTCATATTGCTGTATTGACTAAGGTATAATCTTTATTCCATTCCCAGAATCCCCATTTGGATGAGGGCAATGGAGCAGACTGTGTGGAAACATTATCCAAAGAAGAAAAAACAAAGAAGAGGAAGTTTATTTGATTTTAAATCTAAGCCTCCCAAGAAAGGGAGTCTGAATTAGAGGTTAGGCTGGAAGACAAAAATACTGGGTGTTCCATTTCTGCTAGCGAATTGCTCTGTGATCTTAGAAAATTCACAGGCTCTGTCCCTCAGTTTACCTAGATGTAAAATGGGTGTAATACCACTTAATTACCTTGTAAAGGTGCAGTGAAATTTAATATTTGCAAAATGCTCTAGGAACTTCTAATAGTCAGTACTTTCCCCCATAGCTCACTTGTTAAAATTTCAAGACATTCTATTCAAAAAGGGGCTCTGCTTATTATGTAGATGTTATGCAATCTGAACAGTGGCTGAATGCAGATAAAAGTCTAAGTAATATAAATGAAAATTAGTTCTAATAAACCCCCGAGTGATTTTTGTGTAAATTTTCTGGAGCTACTTCATTAATTGTTATTTGTATTGCAGAGGCACCTAGAAACCCCAATCAGGGATTGGAGCCATATTGTGTTAGTTGCTGCACAAACACATAATGAAAAGATGGTCCTTGCCCCAAAGCGCTTACAATTTTTGTTTTAGGGTGACAGACAAAAGGTAGACACAGCAAACAGACAGGGAGCACAAGGTAAAAGTTAGATGTATGCTCATGGCTTATGATTTTTGGTTTTAAACACCAGCAAAACACCCCTGATAAAAATAAAAATAGGTGTTTGTCCAATAAACACTGGAAAAGATTACTTCTATTGAAGGACTTGTCTACAAAGAGCAGTAATGTGGACTAAAGGGGTTTAATATCTAATGTGTTGCAGATTAATTGATCCATGTAGATCCTGTTAGTGTACGTTAACATAGTGCTGTTTGAAACTGCACTGGGGAACATTACACACTGATTACTCGTTAGGCTGTTTCCGACTGTAATGAGTAATGTATATAATATGATGTATTACAGCATTTACAAAGAGACAGCCCCGAAATGCCCCATTTTTTTGGCCATTTATATAGAACTCAAAATTGGCTAAAAAAAAAAAAAAACCTAAAAAATTAATAATCTCGGCCAAACAGAAGCCCTAGTATGACAAGTGCACTAAGAAAGGGTCACAGCATACCAGCTGCCTAGGTTCAGACATTATTGCAAAAAATTAGACTTTGCACTTATACCAAGGCTCTAAAAGTGGTTTATAAACACTGATTAAGTAACACTCACCACACCCTTGGTCAGGTAGCTTTTAGTATTCCCATTTAACAAATGGGGAAACTGAGGCAGAGTGTTTAAGTGACTTAGCCAAGGTCACGCAGGAAGACTGAGGCCCATTAGAACACAAATCTTCTGACTCCCAGTCTAAGACACAAGTGCATTCTCACAGTAAAAAGCAAATGGAATTTCATATTTGCCTATCAATCCACTGCCCTAAATCAAAACTAGGGGATATTTTTTGTGTGTGACAGACTAATCCCTGATAACTGCGGCCATACAACCAGAAAAAGCAGGCACCAGCTGACCTACAGTGGAGTTAGGAGGAAGTTCTGAGGCCGAGTGACGCAGTTCAGTACCAGTTCTGTATGATTAGATGACACAGCCTTTCTCTAAAGCTGTTTAGGGGTGGGTATGAAGTTTCCATTGTAATCAGATGAAAGTGCAGGAAGGACTGGATTTATAAGAGTTTATGTGAAGCAAAGGTTTTTTAATTTAAAAAATTAGTTACTGGTGTTAAGGAAATTGTTTCTGATGCCTATAATCCCAGGTGATCAGAGACTTCTGATAAGGGTTTTTCTTACTACATTGAGATGGGAGGTGGGGAGAGAAATCACGATTTTCAGGGTTTTCAAGAATTGTTTTCTTTGGTATTGAAACCAAAGCCCTGTTGCCATGTGGGGTCCTGAGTTTCAGAATTGCTGAGCCCCCAGTACGCCAAATGAAGTCAGTGGTAACTGCCTGTGCTCTGTTTTTCTGAAAACCAATCCTGTGAATTTCGCTTAAGAAATGGTCACAGGAAGCTCTAAAACAAGTGGAGAGAATTAAAATGAGCAGGAATTCAAGCAACCTGCTTGGTCTCTCCTTTTGTAGTCTGATTTTGACCAGGTGCTAGCAGATGAGGCATTCACAGGCAGTTGGCATGGAGTTTTGCTTGAATATTGTAATGCCCTGGGTCAGTATGTGATTGATATAAATTAAGTTAATGATGCTTAAAAGAGACGTAGGGAGTGGACACTGACTCCATTTCAGCAATAAATAGTAAACTCAGTTTAGCACTTCTCAGCAGACATATTTGCTGCATAGATGCAGCTGGGCGTTTGACTTGGAGTGCCCTTAACATGATACTTACCGCAACCTACACTGTGCTATCTCCAGTAGATCTCCCGCAGGGAAATTTATCAAACAGATTGGGTTCATAGGGTTTAGGGAGCTACAGTAATTAAGGTGTGGTGTGTGTTTAGTATCCAAGAGATTTGGAGGGGAGTGCAACAATAAATACTGCAAAGGAAACTAAAGTAAATGAAAAGCTTTATTTGTAAAGTAGCAGTGCACCGTCCCGAGGAGGTAGAGGAAATGATTAATGCAGCTGCAAAATCTCTTTAACTCCATACTACCGTATACCCCCTATTTTAATTAGCTAAAATATGCTCTGTGCTCTCCATTGCCTATTATGAGCTGGGGTGGTTTGTGTTACACAACCCTTTTTTCTTTAAGCCACAGTTAAGGAGAAACATAACCCACTGTCCTGAAAATCAGTGACTGCTCTCCCAAATGCCTGAGTGAGAGTTTGATGAAAGGCTTGTAAATACAGTGGGACTGAATCCCGACAGCTAACACTGAGATATTCAGTTAGAACACGGAAGGAGCATTACCATTCAGTTTTAAAAGCAACCCATCCCCATTCTAAAGGTCATGAGAAAGTGAAAGTAATGATCTTACAGTGAAACTTTAGCACCATTTATACCCAGGGCAATTTCTCCAACAGAAAGATACACCCTCCCCACAGTGCGAGACTGGTGATAGTGTACAGAGAGAGCACTGTGAGTAGAGTATAGAGATAGATTCACAGTCTCCTCTGCTAAAACTTGACTTCCAGGTCCACAGCAAACATTGCAACCTACAGAGCCACTAACACCAGTAGATCATCACAACACAGCTTAAAATCAACTAGTGTACAGCGAAGGCTGAAGGACTGGTGGAGCCCAAGGCTCAGCTGGTATTTTACACTAATTCTGCCCCTACTGGCTCTGGTGACTTAAGGTGCAAATGACAGTATGAAAACTGAAATGCATGGGCCAGCTTTTGACTGCAGGATGAGAACGAACCATTTCCTTCTGCTCACACCCCCTTCGAAAGACACCCCAAGCCCCCTACCTGCTTGCATTTACTGTTAGTTAATTGCCCATACCACATTAGCTTTTGTTACCTAAATGAATGACCTGTTCTGTTACAGGTTGGCCACATGCTAAAACTTCAAAGTATTTAAAACAGTTCTTTGGTAGTTAGAGCTCTTGAAGATGAGCACGAAACAATCTAGGACCGCAACAAGCGCATGCTTGATTGTTTTTGCTAACTTGTCCAGCTGAACTGATTTGAACGTGATTATATTAGTCCTAACCCCACATATCCCCTGGCCCTAATATAGCTGTGTCATTTCACTAGCTCTGAACATGTATTTGTACAATACACACAGTGCTAAGTTCAGTGGTTCTCCAAAGTTTCTAACCCTTTTCACTCATTCTTCTGTCATTTGGCACCTTCTCCAATATGGCAAAGGACGACCTGTACATTCATGACAGGCTCTGGGATTAGGGTTGAGAAAAGGTCATGGCTCCACATTTTGGCACTACATTGTGTTTAGTCAAACCGGTTTAGTTAATCTAGGCAACATGGGTAATATAGCATTGCAATTAGCCGTTTTATAGTGCTTTGTCTATTCAAAGTGCTCTGCTAACTCCTTAATCCTCTCAGGACCCTATGAGGCAGGTGGTTAAGTGTTGTTCCATTCTTTATAAATGATGAAACAGACAGAAAGGTGAAGTGATTTGTCCAAGGCCGCACAGTAAGTGGGAGAGCTCCCATTAGCTCTCAAGGTGAGGACTGAACTCTCCAACTTGTGCTTATTGCGCCACCTCCCACCACTGCTGTCTAAAGCCTTCTCACTGACCACGAGGTTGCTTTTCTGGTGCATTAGATCTTATCAATGTTTTCTTCCATTCATAAGGCTCCTAGAAGAACTTTGAATAACATTGCTCCACTCTGTGCACATGGCTAAAGCTTCATGTTATTCCCACTGTGTGTTTATATGAAGAGAGTATAGAAATTGGAGCCAGACGAGGCCTATTACACCAGATAGTCCTTTACCTTATGGCAGCGCATAACACTCCAAGTAACAGATTTACTAGTGATATGTCCAGGCTAGTTTTAAACATCTCAAGCAATGAGGTTTCTATCACTACCCTTGGGAAATTATGCCACAAAATCATACAGATTAAAAAAAGATGGCTCTACAAAGTCTCATCTTCCACCAAAAGGGAGGCATATCTGTAAATGACGTGCCAGATAAGGAATTTGCCATAGGGTAGCAGAACAGTCCCATCTCTTGCACTTCTAAACACTCCCTTGCCTGCTCTGACAAATGGCCCACCATTGCCTGAGTGCAGCTTCTTATGCAGCTGAAGGCTCTCAGTTGATTGCACCCACTCGTTCCCAGCTGGGGGACTGACAGACTGATTAGTGTGTCTGTTTAGTTGGCTGGTTGCGGCTTTTTTAAAGGGGCAGTTCACTTCTGTCTTGCTTTAAAATACTGCACCCCCTTGGTGGAGCTTTTAAGTAAACACTTGGTAAAACTGTATTTGACCCCCAGGCAAAGGAGTGATAAGGCTCTTCAGTTGAATTCCTAATGGACTGATCGCAAGGATGCTTATAATAGATCTGTGCTGGATGCTATGACTGTTGCTTGCTGTTGGGAGATACTAGCTGTACATTTCGGGGAGACAAGAATCTCCTGACGTCCAACTTTTTGATCTCTCCCAACCTGCTCTCACAAGTACATTCTTGGGGAAAAGAGGCAGCTAGCATTTTAATGTGGTCAGCACCACTTTACCTAGAGGGGAATGGGAAATAAATTTCCCCTCCCAGCCAACTCTCTGTATCTGTATAATCCTAGAACCCACTCCCTAAAGAAGTATTATGGAAGAATCTCCATTATACTACAGGCCTATAGCATTTGTTTAATTAGCATCAGTAAATTTCCTCTCTGGCTCCCTAAAGGGACTTGGTGCTCTGGTTACAAGAACAGTTTATTCCATGATCATGGTTAAGTTAACTTCTCAATTACCATTATCTTTTAGTAGCCAGGGCTTTCTGGAGGCCTTCTATTCTCCTGTCGGCAGAGATCTCTCTGCAGTAGGTCTGTCACCCCTTGCACATTATCAGCAAAAGAGGATATTTTGACAAGGAAGGAATTCCCACACTACAAACGATCTGTCCGTAACTTAGGGCATTTTCCTTTTAGCCATTTCACCCCAACATTTTCTCTTTTCCCCTAATTATAAGCTTGAGTTTGAAACTCTCTCTGTCTGGATCTAGGCTGAAATGAAACGTTTTGAAACCTTGCTTTACTATTTAAAATGCCACCACTAGTTTAAGCATGCTGTCTTTTAACTCTCTGTTGAGTTCTTTAATTCATAATTTTCTTCATTGCCTTTAATTGCTTTCACTCATTTTACCCCAAGTTGTCTGTCTGTATAGGATTAGTAGATAAATTCCCCTGCCCCCTTCTCAGGGTCCAATCAAGTTAACACTGGGCTTAATCATGGTTGCAAGTCCTTCAGTAGAAGAAACAAGTCTCAAAATCTCGATAACTCCTCTCAAGCCCCAAATTTTCCCCTATGGTCTTGGAGAGACTTTAAAGATAAAACTCTGTAAAGAGACATGAGAGGAGAATCCACTGTTAAAACCCATTTATGTGGGCTTAAGGGAGACAGTGTGGTCTAGTCGTTAGCACAGCTGAACTAGACTAAAATCCCTGAGTTCTATGCTCAGTTTTGCTACTGATGCTGTGTAACCTTGGGTAAATAACATAACCTCTCTGTGTCTCTGCCTCTCCGTCCATAAAGTTCACTTACTGTTTCCTGCCTTTGTAACATTACACGTTCCCCTGAGTCCCAGCCCAGTGCTGTATGCACCAAGCCCCATTCCCTCCCATAGCACATGCTTTGTGCCTTTGAAAAATCTCCCCATAAATGATTCTGAGTGAGAGCAACAAAGTTCTCACTTGGAGCAGCTGGAGTGATAGGAGGAGGTTCTTATATTTTCTCTTTGATTTTGTCCTTTTTGGTAGCCCTTTCCACCCCTTTTGATAGGTAGCACAGACAACTGTTCATTTTCTTATTTTCCTTGAGCTATTTGTGTACAGGAATTTTGATGCTTCCAGACTTCTGCTGAAGTGAGTTTCCCGGCCTCATCTTTGCCAAAGGCATTTTTGTTCTGTTGCATTTTAAAGCATTTTTTCCACGCTATCTCAATAACAACACCCCTGCATCCAGTCAATTCAGACTACCACTCACATCAGCAGTGAATCACCTGTATAACAAGGTGTGCATTGCACTTTAATAAATTCAAGTTTGCTAATGCAGGTAGTTGGTAATGCACAACATATTATCTCTTCCTGTAATCCTATTATTAGAAACATGTTTCTGAATCCCTAACAAATTGCCACAGGTACATAAAGGACGTCTGGGTTGGCTGAAAAAAACAACAAAAGAGTCAGAATCGCAGTACTTGAGTTTATTAATTCAGTAAGTCAATTCACTAATAAAAACAGACACCAAAAGGCTCCATGTCAATCATATTATTCCTCAATTTGTAACAACTGTATTTTTTTCCAGAACTCTAAACCACGGCAGCGCCAGACAACTGTCAATAGGTACAGAAATGCACTTAAAGGTTTGACAAACACATACTAACATATAAAAAGGGGAAATTTGAACATGAACCTCGTATTTGGGCACTCTGTGAGAACCCTGAGAAATGTTGCACTAAGCCTGGGCTAGACCGTGCAAATGCACCAGCCCAAATGAAGGGGAGTCACTTGAACCAGAGGCTGAACCAGAGGCTGAGCCAGGGAGGAATCCTGCCCTGAGTTTCCTGGCATACAGGAGGAGAGAAGCTGCTTTTACACTCTGCAGGAGGTGCAGCATGCTCTCCTGGTACACTGGTTCCACATGGCAGGCCATGCAATGGGGGAGTGATGTCTCCTTACTCCCTCCCCCCACTCTACGCACAGACACAGTCTGATCTATTTCTATAGCACGCACATTTTTCTGTTGTTGCTTTATGAAGCATTTTTCTCATCTGTAACCACAAGAGTTTTTGACGTGAGAGTTCATTTTACCTAGGCCATGACACTTCTTGGCCAAATTCACCCCTGGTGTAGCTTCTGTGAAGTCAATGGCGCTACAATCAGGAGTGAATTCAGCCCCATGCACTTAGGTGCTATGTACCAGGGTTTAATTCCACCAGGATCTGAGTGCTCCCATTGCCCTCAATGGGAGTTGCGGGTGCTCAGCAACTTGTAGGATTGGTCTGAGCATCTTCACAAGATTTAATTGGCTTCAGTTGGTTAGTAATGGCTGAAAACCACAAGGGCACAATATAAAGCAGTTTAGGCAGCAGTGTGCTATTTTTAATTCACAGATGATTTCACCACCCTCTTCCTGTTACTAGTAAGATTTCCAAGCAATAGCAATGTAGGGCAAAGTCATGGCTTTTTAAATCTGGGAACTGAACACCAGATCATTAAGCCAGGCATCCAGCAACCATAAAACAACATCTAAGCATAGGAGGCTATTCTTAGCAGTTGAAGACTAAAACAATGTGACTAGATTGTGACAGCTCAAATGTGGGACACTCATGTGAAGCAGGACTTAAGTGGCCCTTAGATCTTGTGCTTTGACTCCAATTTGAGTGGAGTTAGGCCAATGCTGAGCATTTCTGAAAATGCCACTAATAGCAGGCCCAGACTGCTGCCCTGAGCACCTCCAAAGCCACCCACTCTCTAGTCTGAAAAATATTGAACAAGATGCTGCTCTTAGCCAATGGCTACACCCAGCCAGAAGAAAACCAGGAATGTCATTACAAGAAGAGGGAGTTCCCCAAAATTTCACCTTGGGACTGGTGCACACACACACATCTAACACAAAGTTCTATACTCATCTACACAAGGGGCAGCCTAGAGCCTGACCTATGCGGCCTGGGGTCTCCCCCACACTGGGGCAATCCTGAGCTTTCTAGTTAGGGACAGAGTCTGGCCCAAGTAGTGCAAGACTGACCTGTGTCAGCTAATGTTCTTCCTGCTGCATGGCTACCTGGTACTAAAGGGGATGCATGGGCGCTAGAAAATCAGATGATTCACAGAAGTCATAAGCACATGTTAGGTTTAATGTTTTAGTATCTTGAAATGAGAAGCTTTGAAAAACAGGCAATTAATGGCAAACCATTAGCATTACTGGTTGCCTGTGGCTATTTGCATATGTGCAGAAATTAGGTGAAGAGAGGGAAATTAATTAAACAGAGGTAGAAGTAGCCTGGTATGTGAGCTGTATGCTAGGCTTCAGATGTCAAGTCCAACTTCTTTATGCCTTTAAATGAGTATCTTCTGCAGCACGATCACTTGTGCAACTGTTTCACAAGAATGTCCACAGCTTCCGCGAGGTTGTTCACATACCCATCTGCCTTCACATGAGAGTGTTGCTCATCGCAAGGCCTGCAGAGGAGAGAGTAGGGTGACACTGATAAAAGTGCTAGTGAATGTTCCATAAATAGGCATGTAAAATGAATTAGGGTTTTTCACAAATACATGAAGAGAAGGGCAGATGTTTAGTTTTTGTTCCAGTGCAATTATCAGTTAGTCTGGGAAGTACTCCCATGAAGGCTTAATAAGACTGCCACTGGCACACATCAGGTTGGGATAATTGTTGGATGACACTTGTCTATCATTAGAACTACAGTAGAATCTACTTAATCATTTCTCTGATAAAAGATAAGCTTGCTTCATTGTGATAATTATCAAGAATGCCTCTCAGTGACTCTAGACACAAATGATAGGCTAGGCAGTCCATCTAAATGTCATATCTAATGTAGAGCTGGGCGAAATTTTTCAGCCAAAACTTTTTTCAACAAAAAATGCAGGTTCAGTGACACCAAAACATTTTGCAATTTTGTGTTGGATTCACTGAATTGTTTCGGTGGAAAAAACCGTAAAAAAAAATTCTAAAAAAAAGTCAGACACGTTTGTTTAGACATTTTTGAAACAAAAGGTTTAGATTTTTCTATTTTAAATGATGTTTTGTTTCCTAATTTCCTTTCGTTTTATTTTTTTTTTAAATTAAAAATGTAACAAAAGCATGAAAATGAAACTAAATGAAATGTTCTGTTTGACCCAAAAGATTTTTTTTTTTTAAACTTTTTGATTAACTGAATGTTTTGGAAAAAACTGTTTTCAGGTCGACCTGAAACAATTAATTTTTTTGACTGGTCAGAATTGCCAGCAAACTGAAAAAATCTGGTGTTCACACGGCTCTAGTCTAAGAGTGTCCGCAAGCTTTTTCCCGGCACTGAAAAGTGTGAACTGGTGTTCCTTCTTCCATGCTTCCCATTGTGCAGCTGTTAGTTTTCTTTGGTGTCTTTCCATTATGGTGGGTAAATAAGTCAATCTTATCTTAGTTTACTTCTGAATATGTTTTACTGTTCCTAGAATTATTTGTACTATTGTAAGGCCTATAGGCCCCAACCAAAATGAGGTTGCATTGTACTAGGCACTGTACAAAGATAGTGGAAGACAGTCTATGCCCTGAAGAATTTACATTCTAAACAGACAAGGATGGAGGGAAAACACTGTGACACAAAGAGGTGGTAACACAATTCTTCCTCTGAGGAGAAATTCCAAACTATCCTCACTCTCTTTCTCCTTATTGTGTCTGGGAGGTTAGGTAGATCTTTCCTGATGCTTCCACTATCATCTGCATTAGCTATACTCTCTCTCTGCACCTAATTAATCCCACAAGATGTTCTTCAAATCGGATATGAAAGCCCCATCTCTCTTCTCTGGCCCAAAATAACACCAAGACCTCACTCTAATAATAAATAATAATAATATGGTAGCCATGGAGATTATTATTAGTTATGATTTGCACAATTTGGTGGATACTCTCAGTATAAGTCCCAAATTGTTTTTCAGTTTTTGAACTAGGGCTCCCTGGGGCCATTTTCTTTCTGTTCGTTTTTCAGAAGTTCTCAGAGTTTCTGAGTAAATGAATTCTTTACAAAGGAGCAGGGAATAGCCTCTTTCAGTAGCTCATGCTGTCTGAGATTTCATTTGTCAGAAGGTTACAAAGGCCAACATGCAACAAGGGGAAAACTATTACTTTGCTATTTAGTTTTGTTTGTGAGATCCACAAAGCAGCCTACAAATCAAAGGAAATGACCACATGAAGCACACTGTACTTTGGTGTCAACTGTAATGGAAATATCTGATCTAAAATGTAGAAGATTAGTGCATGACTCAATGCTTCACTCTCCTAGTTCTGCTTTGTTAGTGTCACGGTGCAATAATAAGAGTGATGATGATGACAGTGGCTTTATTTATTAGAACAAAACAGCGAGCGTCCTGTGGCACCTTCAAGACTAACACATTTATTTGGGCATAAGCTTTCGTGGGCAGAAACCCACTTCATCGGATGCATGAAGTGGAAACTTCACTTGCCCTCCTCACTGTGATGTAACTCACTCATCCTTGCATGTATACGTATACCTACCAAACTGAAGTTTCCACTTCATGCATCCAACGAAGTGGGTTTCTGTCCACGAAAGCTTATGCCCAAATAAATAAGATGCCACAGGACTCTCGCTGGTTTGCTAAAAACAGACTAACACAGCTACCCCTCTGGAATTTATTTATTAGGTTTTCCACACCCAAATAAGCATTCATGGCACACACGTTACAGCAGCTTATAACATACAATGGAATAAAACAAGCAAAATCAAAAAAAATATAAAACCAGAAAAAATTCAATAAAAACTTCAATTTTGTCCTGCTATCCTTACTCACCCACTGACTTCAATGGGAGTTTTGCCCAAGGAAAGATATGTCTGTCTTTGTTTTACTTCATATGATGCAAGTAGATACCTCTTTCCTAACTGGAATTCAAACTGTACAGAACGTTCACTTGCATCTGGAGTAGATATTCAAAGTGTAACAAACAAGACCCCTTTCAATTTTACACAGTAAAATACATTCTTTTTTTTTATTTTATCAGTATGTAAGAATCATTCAGAAAAAGGAAAACTTTTACAGGGATTTTCAAGTAAACTGCATTATTAGAGCTACAAAAAAACATATGAAATGCTTATCTGAACTAACACACCAGTGATCTACCTGTAACGTAAGGTGCTGTACTTTTGAGTGATTAAGGTAATGCTCTGTGTGTTTGTGTGTGTGTGTGAAGAAGCCAAGCTAGGCTTAAAGCTTGAATACTGTAATACTAATTGCAGATGTGCTGTTCTTTGGGGTTAACCAATTTACAGATGTCCCCGGTGTTCAAATACATTACAGTACCACCGAAAGAGATTGAAAATCAGTCCAATTCAGAAGAATTTCCAAGCTGCCAATGCCTCAAACAGCTAAAACTATCTATGGTAAGTCTCATACTATTAGCAATGCTAGAAAATGGCTAATGGTGAGCTACACTTAAAAGGTTCTAAGTACTTTTTTAAAATGTTGTGCTCTTTGCTAGGAAATGGTTGAAATAGACTCTAACAAAAGTATTGGATCTCTTTAGAAAAACTATGCAAACAGGATCTGAATTAAATTACTGCTAAGCCATTGTTTTGACTAATTATATTCAGCAAACAAAAGAATATGTACAAGTTGTTAGACAATGTGTTCAAGATGCAATTGTGTTTCTGACACAATCAGCAAGTGGTTGAGAAGGTCAGACTGTTTTACAATCTAATGCATAGACTTTAAGGTCAGAAGAGACCATTATGATCATCTAGTCTGACCTCCTGTACAATGCAGGCCACAGAACCTCACCCACCCACTCCTGTAATAGACCCCTAACCTATGACTGAGTTATTGAAATCCTCAAATCATAGTTTAAAGACTTCAAGGTACAGAGAATCCACCAGCAAGTGACCAATGCCCCATGCTACAGAGGAAGGCGAAACTCCCCCAGGGCCTCTACCAATCTGCCCTGGAGGAAATTCCTTCCCAACCCCAAATATGGCATATGGGCAAGACTCACCAACCAGACACCCAGAAAGAATTCTCTGTAGTAACTCAGAGCCTACCCCATCAAACGTCCCATCACAGGCCATTGGACATAACTCTCAGATGGCAGGGTTTGCTTTCAACACTCTAGTGCCAGATAATATATATTTTTGTGCACCTATCCAAATACCATGTGGGCACATTACATAGAATAACAGACTGCCAGAAGGAGAGAGCTGCACAGCTGGAGACCTTCCACTACACAGTCTGATTTCACATGTGCTGATTTGCTTGCAAAAAGCCTTTTAGGGGTGGAAAAATGAACAAGAGGTAGGATTTAATATCAGGTGACTGTCAGTGCCTATGATGGACTCTGAAAGCAACGGCTGGACAAGGTGTGAACAAGCACAGCGTACACAGGAGCACTGCAAGCTAATGTACTCCTGTTCAAATCTGCAGCACCTCTGCCATCTATCCCAGCCTGCCCATTTCTATTCTGTTTTGCAGACAAATAGCTGACAGGACTAAAGTTATCTATTGGTTATCCACTCCGGATGTGAATTCAGGATGCCTATCAGCTTTCTGTACAATGCAAATTCTGGTTAGGAGAGATCTTTGCAATACGTTAATTGCACTGTATAAAATAAAACACAGATAGATGGATACGTAACCCTTATTCAGGAGACATTCCCATTGACATCAATGGGACATAAGCAGATACTTGAAGTTAAGCATGTGTTTATGTGCTTCGTTGTGTTTGTACAGCACCAAGTGCAGTGGGGTCTTGGTTCATGACTAGGGCTCCGAGGTGCTATGGTAATAGAAATAAATAATTTCTCTGGGTCAGGGGCTGTCTTTTTGTTCAGTGTTTATACTTCACTGAGCACAACAGGGGCCAGGTCTATGACTAGGGTCCCTGAATACAGGACAAGTAATAAATAATAACAAGGAGTAACAACAACAGCAGGTTCAAGAGGGCTTATATAATTTCAACTAGTTTTGCATTTTGGGATTTTGCTTGTTTTGTTTCATTGTGTTTTTAAAGTTCCTGTATGGTGACCTTTATTACCTGAGGGGCGACTTAATAAATAAAATAGTAATTTGTACTTTTATTATTGCACCATGGCTCCTTATCGAAGCAGAACAAGGAACCTGGAGCCGGCAGTGCAGCTCCAACCCCTTCTGCTAACTGTAAAATGTGAAATTTCTATTACTGTTGACACCAACACATAAGCTGCTTCATGTGGCCATTTTGTTCAGCTTGCAGGCTGCCTTATAGATCTCAAAACCCAATAGTACAGTCATGTTTTTTCCCCTAGTTCAATATTGGCCATTGTAGTTTTCTGTCCAAATGAAATCTTAAACAATAGCATTAAAAAACTAATGATAAGGGCAACATTTTTCAAAAGTGTTTAAGTGGTTTAGGAACCCAAATTCCATTTTCAAAAGTGATGTAGACAGAGCCAGATCTACAAAAGTATTTAGGCACCAAGAGAAGCCGATAGGCACCAAATGGAATGTACAAAAGCGTCTATGGGATTTAGGTGCCTAACCTGTCAGGCACTTCTCAAGTATTCATGAAGAGTGAAATTCACCCTATATGCATATGGTCAGCATCAGGCTTATTTGCCACTTTAATGTTATTTTGTGGGCTTAGGTGGGACTCAGTGGTGTATGGCCTTGAACTGGCCCTCTGCACAGAAGGTAAATGTCACCCCCAAATGAATAAGTTGTTTAAAAAGGTCAGTTTGTAATTATCAGAACATCACAACATATGATTGCATTTGGTGGGATACAATACGATCAAACAGATCCTGACTTGGTAATCACTCATGACTATCAAAGGACTAACCACTATGTTCTCCAAGGGACCATTTCTCATTTTCACTATTTGAAAAAGTCAGCAGCCAGAGCACTGTGTGCTTTGATCCTTTCACATCTCCCATGCTAAATTGGGTCAATCTGGATCAATGCTTGGAAGCGAGATAGCTAGGGAACACCAGGGTGCCTCAGAAAATAGTGTTGATGATTTCAACTACTCTTCATACAGAATCAATAGATAGCAAATGGCCTCGCATGGTATTAGGGGTGCTTGCTAACAGAGGTGCCTCTTTCAGGTAAAACGTACAACCAAAGTCCTGATCACCCACGGTCATTAAAGATCACATGGCAACTTTTATAGGAATAAGGATGTTAATCTTAGTGTTCTGGCTAGATTCCAACATGGGTAATTATATTCTGACTAGCTAGTATCTTCAGACAAAGATTCTTAATGGCCTGCCCTTAACTGCTGTGTAGTGTTGTTGTGCCCTTTTAAAAAGTTGTTGTGCTTCACCCCAGAGACGGGTGCATAGCTGTGGTGGATGAAGAGATCCATGTATTATTTGCACATTAGTGTGTAAGGTGCTTTGGGATTCTATATAAATATGAGATATTACACATTTAAGAGCATGCCGGTAGGGGCAGAATAATAAGCTCTTCATAGACAGTGGACACTTTCAGTGTAACTACTTCATCCACCCCCCAAAGTTATTCTTGTCCATTATAACTTTAGGATCTGCTAATTTGTACCTTTGTATCTGTGGTTCTAGGTGGGTATCCGGTTTTGGTGGGGGGTCAACCCCTAAACACATAACAATCATAAAGAATCATTTACGAGAAAAGATCCCAAGTCTTAGAATGTATGTTAACTAGAATGTTATTAGATCATGTAGGCAGTTTGAGAAGTTGATAACAAAATCCCTGGATAAGAACAAGTGGGTTACTTGAAACTGAATACAAGACGATCATACAACTCTGCATGAGAGAAACTAACATGCCAGTTGGCATGTCTTTTTTTAAGTACTTTGTTTGTATTACTCTTTAACAAATATACGGAGAACAGCTGAAGCACTATGTGGATAAAATATAAAAGGCTTAACACATGAGAGTGTAAACTGGGACAGTTGACATGGATTGCCATGGCCACAGGGATGAAAATAGCTAGCTTATTCAGATCAACCTGAACTAGACCAGCAGAAACTTGGCTTCAGAGAATAAGAGCAGATGGTAACCAACTAACACATGATTGATATGATGGATTAAAATTAGCTTCTTGCACAGTTCCTTAAATATAAGGGTGTGAAGGAAAACAGCATGCAAAGCCAAAGTAAGGTACAGATGTTAATTTGAACAAGACAAATGGTTTTGCATTCCAGTGTACAATGCTGAAGTTGTTTGGCAAACCTAATCGGTAACAATATATGTCCCCGTCGTTGACCTTTTCTGCAATATAGCATCTTGTGAGAGAGAGCAAAACATCATTCCACAAAACCTCCTTGTGTTTACACAGGGGAATCTCTTTGTGTCACAGCACAGTTCCCACTTACTTGCTAATTAAACAGTATACACTCCTCCTGGCATAAAATTAGATTAAAAAGTCTAAAACCATTTCTCTTGACAATGTGTTCTTCAGGGACTTTTACTGAATCTGTAAACTACACCAGACACAGTTTTACAGGATATTCTTTATAAGCAATGTAAACAGATACTGTTAACCTTTGCTAGTCTCTTTAGACAGAGGCAATAATTTTACTGAGTGCTAAAAGAGAAACTCGTTTTTTAGTCCAACATGTGTAATTTAATTAGCTCAGCACTGTAAATCTAAAAAATCACTATGATTGATGCATAGTTAGTAGATGTCTATACTGTATGTTTTCATGACATTATAATCTGAGATGAACCGGAACCAAACCCACAGAACCAAGCACCCAACTTCGAAGAGGTTTGGATCCGACTCTGAGCTTTGTAGCCTGCCATAATCTCTATAATGGACTGGGACCAAAACTCCAAATCTAAGCACCTCCAAGCTTTGCGGAACGGCATATCCAGATCTGAGCAATGATTAAACTCCAGATTCAGACTGATGTGCAGAACGCCCAGTAAAGAGAGAAAGGATGGCCTGGAGGCCAAAACACTAGGCTGGGACTCAGGAGAACTGTATTCAGTTCCAGACTCTGCTGCAATATACCTATGTGACCTTGGGTAAGTCAGTGAATCTCATAGTGCTTCAGTTTGCCATCTTTTTCCTGTCTTATCTGGTCTGACTGTAAGCTCATTGGGGCAGGGACTGTCTCTTACTATATATTTGCACATTGCCAATCACAATAGGGTCTCTGTTTCAGGTGGAGCCCCTAGGCTATATCATAATACAAATTCTAACAAAGAAAAAGCTTGGTCTGTCTCTAATTATTATATGCTTTCTTTTCTTTTCTATTATCACTTACGCAAGATTTTTTAATCAGAGATTACAAAAGCTTGCACAAAAAGGACCTACCAATAAGGAATACCATAATGACACCCTCTATGCATGTGGCACCGACAACTACCTCATTGCACCCTCTATTTTTGGTAAACACACTTGGAAGAGCAACAGAAAACAAGGCTGCGCAAGAAGTCATTTGTGTCAGAGATTTCTAGCAACCTCCATCTCGCTTCTCTTTTCTCCCAGAACGGCACACATAGCTTAATTGTGTTTAATTGCATCTAATTTACATGCAAGAATCCATAAACAGGTTGAATTAACAGCCAAATTGTTTGCTAACATCTAGAGGAAATCTGAGGGTTTGCCTCTTAATTGTTCCGTGTTATGTGACAAAGCCACGGTTTTAAATGAGCAGAAAAACAGAGCTAGGTAGAGTGCTTCTTCAGGAAACAAGCCATCAAAATTCAGGAAAACACACGGACTGAGGGGCTAGAGAAGTATTTTACCTTGTAAATCAAAACCAGGGCAAATGTTAGGAACTGATTACCTCGATCTTTGTTTTCCTGCCGTGCTGGAATGTATTTCCTGATATGAATAAGTTCACTTTTTAAATGTAGGCATGCTGAAAAAGTAAATTTAAACTGAAGCACCGTGGTCATTTGTTTGCTTTATAGCTAGTTGGCTGCATGGTGATACTCAAGGGGGTGTCCGCATATATAATACGCAAGAGAGATTTGTTTAAAAAGGATGGTGTCAATGCTGGTAAGCTTAAAATTAGAACAGAGTGGGTGTGTTTTGGTGTCTAAACACATGCATGCACATCACACGTGCCTTTGCTTTAGCCCTGTGGGCAGGAAGGCTGCTGAGGTGTACTGAAATCCTTCTCTCTGAACAGGAGGAGTACTTGAGAGAGCCGGATTGTATTTCAGTGCTCTGCCTATTCACCGGGACACAGCGCTGACTGATGAGATATGGACATATGCACTTTTGATTGTGAACAAACCCAGAGCCTTAGTCCTGGTCGGCAGGCAGCCCAGCAGTGAGCTTAGACTGCTATCAATGTGGCTCCTCCTTTGTTTTCTCTCAGGATGAGGGGAGAGGGTCAACAGACAGGTTTGGGATGCCAGGTTTTAAAGACTGTGCTAGACCTTGGGTCTGTCCTTTTCCTTGCTGAACGTATAAGAGGACGTTAAGGAAATTAAAAACGGTTTATGTAATTGCTAAGACTAAAATTGGTGGGGAAAGAATACTGCTCCGGTTCCATCTACATGAAATTTAAGACTCATATTATTATAAGATCTTTGAGTGCCATTTAGTTATTTGGGAGGCAGGCCAAGTCCCTCCAGCACCTGGGAAGTGCAGGTATTTCACAGCAATCTGAAGCAAACAAGAAAAGAGCTAACAGGGTTAAGCGATGGTACAATATACTGCAACTACTTGGTGCCATGCTAGATATTAGGGTTCCTCCCAGACAAAGGATTACCCCCTGTCCCAATTTAGCAGCTGTTCTCCTTTCTCCTACCACATCTGAGAGCCTCTTCATCTTCCCATGCTCCTGACTCAGTATCACTGATGGGAGGCAGCCTGATTTTTACATTGAGTGTGCAGAATGAGGAGAAAGGAAGCTGACAGCTATGAAAGCAATAGGAATCCTTCAGAGGTTTCTCTGACAATGCAGAATGCCCTTATAGAGAATATAGTGCTGTGGCCACTTCCCATATATATTCACAGACTGCTTCCCGCACAAACATACCCTTCAAATGGAGTGCATTCAAGGCGCAGGGCTTTCATTCAGGAATAAGGTAAACACAGCAAAAGGTAGAGGAGATGGTGATAACAGTCTCCAAGTCTTGGAAGGCTATAAACAGCAAGGAAGCAGAGCAATTGTTTGGGGGTGGTTGACAAGGAGGGTCAAAAAGATCTTATTAGGAATAAAGGAAGTAAACAGAGTACGGGTAAGCACGATAAATGAGAAAACTAATACCAATGGAGATTTTTTCTGAAAATCTTCTAAGGAACTTTAAAAACTCATGATGATTTTCTAGGCATTAGCAAGAAGGTGGGCAATGTGATGCAGTAGAGGAAGGATTGTTTCTAGTAGTTCGAGCAGGAGACAGGGAGTAAGGACTCAGACTCCACTTCTGGCTTTACTACTGAATCACTGTTGATTTCTGAAAAGTAACTTCACCACTTTGTGACTCAGTTTGCCACCTTATGAAACAGGTATAATAAAAACCTTCCTAGTCTTCCAATAGGCTTAAATAAACATAGTAAAATGATAGTAATAATGCCTTAAGCACCTATCCAGGATTTTTGTCTTCAAAGCACTTTACACACTTTAATTAATTAATCTATCATAACAACATCCCTGGCAGAGAGTTTAAGCGACTTGCTCAAAATGAGAGAGAAAGTGACTGTATCACATTTGGGATAAATTCCAGTTAATTAATGTTTGTAAAGTACTTTGAGATCTTTACACATTCCAAATGTTATAAATGTTACAGCAGGTCCCTTGCATCTTTGATTCTTGCAAACTTCACCAGTGCGTGAGCTTTTCCATTTCTAAAACAGAGGAAGTTGGTCTTTTATAAAGAATAAGGACAAGCAAAAAAAAAAGAAAGCTGTTAGGCAAAATAAATCTAATTTGAAATCCTATCAATTTTCTTAGACAACTGCTCCCACCTTAACCTTCTCAATGAATTTATGTCCAATCCTGCAAATGAGTTAGAACATCCCTGGCTAGCAGCGGGAACTCAGACACAGAGAGCAGGAAACAAGAAACTGAATAATCTCTCTTGTCAGCAGGCCAATAGGGGCCTGATCCAATGCCCATTAAGGCAATGGGAAAACTCCCAATGGGTACGTCTACACTGCAAAAAGACCTACAGGTCTCATGCTATGGGCTAAAAATAGCAATGTAGACAATCAGGCTCAGGCTGGAGCCTGTGCTTTGAAACCCAGTGAGGGTGGAGGGTCTCGGAGCTCAGGCTCCAGCCTCAGTGGGAACTTCTGTGCTGCTATTTTTAGACCCTTAGTGCAAGCTGTGGGAGCCGGAGTCAGCTGACCCAGGCTCCAAGACTCGCTGCTGTGGAGCTTATTTGCAGTGTAGATGTACCAATGACTACAGTGTGTGTGGGATCAGACCCCAAAGGCCATATTCTGCCACCCTTATTCATGTTGAGCCATCCCTTCCATTCATTCCAATGGGACTACTAATTAAGTAAGGGACTACTCTCCATGAGTTGGGGTGAGCAGAATCTGGCCCTTAGGGCTTGACCCCAGGCCCACTGAAGTCAATGGGAGTCTTTCCAGTGTCTTAAATGGGCACTGGGTCAGATCTATTTAGAAACCCTGCCTCCACCTGTGCTAATTCGTTCTGAATGTTCAGCCCTCAGCTGGCTGAATTTTTGTGGCTGCACATTTGTAGGCCACAAATTTATCTGCATTGTGTAAATGTCTAGACCTGTGAGAACCACACTATCAGTGTTTTTCACCTGCCTGATAGTGTTTGGCAGATTACAGCAGAGATCTGTAGCATGTCGCCCAAAAGCTGCCCTGAAGACAGCAGACTACAGAATGCTATTAGGCAACTGAGAAGCGTGGATAATGTATTTCCCATCTGTGCATTTCAGAACTCTGATGTGACAGTCTTTAAACACAAACATTGTATTAATGAAGTAAGCACACAGCTGGCTACGTATATTTAGGGACAGATTCTACCTCCCTCGTTCACGCCGTTAGTAACTTGCTCCTTGAGTAGTCCCAGTTCTCTTACGTTTTAGTTTTCTTTAGTTATTGTACCAAGCCGTCTATAAATATACAATTCTGAGGAAGCAGATGACAGAAGGAATTGTTCCCCTCCCCCACTATTTATTTTTAATTTCAGGAAATGGAGCACATGTGAAGATGCCAGATTAAGAGCTTTGCAGACTGATGCCCTCTCTTTACATGGCCCAGAGCATGGGCAACAGCAAAGAAAGCTTCTCTACACACCCCCATCAACGTGCCTCAGTCTTGCAGGGCACTGCCCAGGGGGGGAAAGCAGGGACAGTTGCCATGTCTGTTCAGTCTTTGGCCTTTCTGCTGAGACTGCCAGCCCGGGTGCAAGTTAGGGCCAGTTCCAGTGGTAGTGTCATGGTGACAAACATCCCGTAGGCACTCAGCTGAGACCACCACCCTAGTTCACATTTGGTAGGGCTGCCCTGACCCCATTGCCTACCACGTACCCCCTCACGGTGCCAACGACAGTCTCCATCATGCTCCCTTTGTATTCTCTTCTCAGTCCCACCTCCATGCCTTTGTCCACAATGCTCTCTGGGCATGGAACAACCTCACAAAACCTGTTCAGTTAGGCCTGGTGTGACCAAAAGCACTATGTGGATGGAACCCTAGTCCTTCACGGAGCCCCTCTGAAGTCAATGGCACTCTGCATGGGTGTAGGGGCTCACCTGCACAGATCTGGGGGCTACTCTGATCTGTGCCAATTATCAATGGTTCCTTCCTTCCTGTCCTCTCTGAGTCCCTCTGCACCCCTGTTGTGCCACCAGCAGCAAAGGCTGTGGGGATGGTGGTGTAGGGCTCCTTGTCTGTTGAGGGCTCCTTCACACGGGGATATCCCCAGCAGGGGAGGTGTCATATTTGCTCCACAGGCAGATTTTTTTCTTTTTTGCATCTGAAAATTTAGCCCTGAGTGGACAAAGGGGCAACCCAACATTAAGAAGGTTGCAGGTAGCCATTAAAAAGTCAACATCTGTGAATAGTTGCCCGGCAGGTACCATCGTTTTGCTGTGTACTTACAACAGCCCAGAGCTGGGAGGGAACTGCTAGTAAGTGGTAAGTTTTAAATGGTGATGACTGCATAAGAAGCTGCCTAGTTTTCACACAATGTGTAGAGTCTGTGCTGCCCAAAAGTTGAGTTAGGAAGCTAGTTGAACTGGAAATTGCACAAGTGAATATACTGGTATGTTATTGGGGGTTCACATCAGTCTCCTTTATGATAACTTTAAGATGCATCAAGTTTAAAATATACTGAAGACTGAATTCACAGTGTGGTCTAGTGGTCAGAACACTGTACTAGGACTCAGGAGGACATGTGGGTTCTATTCTTGGCTCTGCCATGAACCTGCTGGGTGATTTTGGGCAAGTCATTTCACCTCCCTGTGCTTCAGTTTCCCCATCTGTTAACTGAGAGTAATCATACTCCTTTATAAAGCACTCTGGCTATGTTCAGACTGATGGTGGCAAAATCGCCGCCGCCAGATCGATCTTTCTTGATCAATTGAGCGGTCAGTGAGACCTGTTCAATCGATGAGGAAGTCGACTGAATAAGTCCACCCACTCAAGTAGCGTAGCGCTGAGCCGACGGGAACAGCTCAGCGCAGTGTGAACAGCGCGCAGAAGGGAAGCAGAGCAGTCGACATCTGTGCAGAGTAGTTTGCGTAACTCCCGTCGACTGCCGCCGAATCGCGCGGTAAGTGTGAACCAGCCCTCACCAACAGAGTCATTGATGAAAAGTGCTATACAAGAACTAGGTATTATTATTCTGAACTCATGTAAATCAGGCTAATTCTACTGAAGCACCTAGAGAAAGAGAGTCCAACTGCACAGGCCTTTAAGGAGTTGCACTTGCTTACACCAGGTCTCCATTTGGCCCTCAGAAATTATGGAGCAATGACCTGAGGTTACTGAATTATACAATATGTATTCAATTTTATGCATCATGGACAGGATGCTGCTCTGAAAGTAATCCACGTTAAGGTACAGAACATATGAGACTGAATGAGAGAGTCAAAATGTGCTCGCTTGCATTAAATGCTAGAAATGTCAGTAACCAGAGGACTCGTGTGTTGGAAGTGCAAATGAAAGGCATATTTGTGAGGTTTTGCTAGGATTCCATTGTTCATTAGGAGGAATTTGGAACCTTTTCTATTGGTATACACTTGTTTGGTATTACTTGTGGAGTGGGCCTGGCAACATCTAAATTACAAAGAAAGCTACTTTTTTTTTTTTTTCATGATTGCTGACAGGAGGGTTATTGCCAGACACTTAGAGCAATGTTTCTGAACTTACATTTCAAATAGGAATGGTGAAATCTATGCCTAGCTACAATAAAATGTGAAAGCTATTATATCATTTAATGGACTCTTTCAATCCCTTTGATGACCTCTGAGGGTTTGCTATTTCCTCTTAGGAGAATGGTTCCCTGCATTTTGAAGTAGAACATTGCTTTTCTATTTGCTCTAAATTCTTTTTGTGTCTCCTCTGCCGATTCACTTGGGTTTTTATATTCAGTTCATGCTGTTACACTCTGGAAGCGTATGGCAGAAATGTGACCTTTGGTATGAACAGTTGCCATATATGTTTGTGTAATTGAAATGGTTCCCATGCTGAGTAGGGGTGAACCGTGTAATCAGAACAACTACATGTCTTAAATATGGGTGCATGCAGGGTTACCCTTCTTTGTGCATAGCACAGATGTTTTCAATAAAAACAAAAGTCTCCTCCCTCCCCCTCAAATGTCACATGTGCTCGTTGCTGAGAAAAATCTCAGAAAGTACTGCCACTGGTTTGCCAAACTCTCCAGTATAGTATGGTATTTTCAAGCATCAGGAGACTGTCTGTTGCCTGCTTGAATTAATTATTGATGAACTATGTGACTTTGCCATGTGACCTTATTCAATTAATTAAGAAATCATTTTAAAATCCCCAATAAAGGGTTTGTGGGCATGGACATAAATATGCATGTACATAAACATGTACTTTACACACGGCTGCTGCATTAGCCCTGAATGAGATTATGGACTCACTAACATACTGCAGTTGAAAAGATTAGCTTCCAGGGCTGGGATCTTCAATGATGCCTAAGGGCATTAGGCACTCCAATCTTATTGAAACTCACTGGAATTTGGGTCTCACTCTTTAAGACACCTTTTGAAAAGCCTTGGCTAGGAGAACATTTGACTGTATCCCTCTCATACATTAGACGTGTTCACAATACAGTAAATGAATGAAATTAATGCTGACTCTTGCATTTGCAAAGCATTGAATAGAAATTTAACTACAAAATGCCTATGGACCTGAACGTTGGGGAGCAAAGGTCTTTTTTTAAGCTGCATGAAACAGATTTATTTATTTAGGTTTTATGATCTTGTTTGGTGGATCTTTAATTATAAAAATATTGGACCAATTTAATCCCAGGTGTTAACTCCCATAAATTCTACACTAATAATGTGATCCTCTAAGCAATAAGATGTCACTGGCTACAATACCGGGCAGTGTTTAAAGACTATTGCCCAGGTAAACCTTTTAGAGAAAATAATACTTCTCTTTAGAGAATGTCTGTTGAATCACATGTTCTTGCTTTTAAATAGGGATATGGCTATCAGAAACACAGTCAGACTCTCAGGAAAACAAAACTAAAAAAGAAAGACTTCTATGTAATCAATTTCCCATCTCAAATGAAGTGATGCCATATTCATGGCTAAAAACCAGCACTTTATCACATTAAATCCTTTTTCCGATGAGAAGCTAAAAAAGTTAACTGTTTCTGAGTTGGAAAATTAAAGCAGTTTTTGGAATCAAGACAAGCCAATCATGTAGGAATGTAGATCACAGAAAGTTCATTGACATAGTGAACAGGAATAGTAGGTCAGTGAAGACTTTTTTTCTTTCCTACTGGTTCTTTGTCTGACCTCTCTCAATTCCTATCTATATTTTTAATAGTAAAACTCAGCCCCTGCATAGTCAAACTGTAATCAGTGTTCTGTTCAAGAGATAATTTTCACACGCTTACATCTCTGCAATAAAATGTGATTTGGTTCATTGGTGATGGGACAGGGGTGATGTTATTGCCTATTAGATGAACAGGAAAATCATTCATCAAAGGAAAGACAAACTCTAAAGGCCACAAGCAGCTCTTTAAAAAAGAAACTTATTCCCAAGGTCCAGGAAATTTCATGAGCAGATTTCTAATTTTAGGTTCTATTTAGAGCTGGCCAGAGGATGACAATTCCATTTCGCTAAAGATTTCGAGATTTACAAATCTGGCTTCATTTAGAATTGGAGTGAAACCCTGAAAATTTAGAAATTCTCCATGAACGAAAATTCTGAAAACATTTTAGTTTCACATGAATCAGAATACTGTTTTGATTCTGACTTTTTAAAACTGTATATTATAATATATATAACAGACAACATTAAAATGTTTAAAATGAAACCTTGCTTCAAAATAAAAAATTGAACTGTTTTGTTCTGAAATTTCAAAACATTTTCCCCCAAAATAAAATTTTTCCAAAATCCAACAGTTTTTTGCAGCAATTCAATTTCGACAGAACAGCACTTTCCAACAGAAAATGGTTCCATCAAAACGTGTCTGACCAATTCTAGTTCTAATTAAAATAAGCCCCAGAGAAAATGATTAGTAATTGGTTATTCATAGTAGATTAGAATCACTCCTCTCTTCCTATCCTACCTGTTCGAATTCCCAGGTTAACAGCCACATGTTTAAACAAGCAGGGCTCTGGTAGCAGCGCATTTTCAGTGATACGTCTTTGGCTATGAACCTAATGCACCATCCCAGCCTACGCTGGTGACTTTCTAGGCATGCTGCAAGGCTCATCTATTTCCCCAGGATTTCCTGGAGGTGTAAGGCTGTTGACTAGAGGGGAGGAGGATATGTTAACTGTGGTGGGTTTGGAGGTCTGCTAGTTGTCTTTCTGACTTATCATTGCATGTGGGGTATGTTCATATTGTACAGTCCTGGGAACCCTGGATAGCTAAATAAAGCTCTGCTCTTGCAAAGTGATCTGTGTTCCCATGAAGAGTCTCATTCTGTTTACTGGGACTCCATGCAAGAGTCTGTCCTTGTGGATCAGTTTGCAGGATTGAGGCCTCATATTTACTAAAAGGAGACTAAGGCTGAGGTTTGCAAAAAAGCCTCAAGAACTTGGATTAGAATGAACAAGAACTGGGCACCCAAGCACCATAGGTGGAAATCTCAGCCTAAGTGTATCAGTGTGCAATGCTCCATGCTTTCTTGATATTGGAGACCTAACCATAGAAACACCATCAGTGAAAATCCAGACTAGGCTTGGGATACTCTTTCTTTTTTCTCACCTGCCTATATTATTAATTCCCTGCATTATTAATTCAACTAGGCAGGCTTGGTTAAAATCTTCGTAATATAACTCCATAAACTGGCTAACCACGGCTGCTTGTATCAAGAGAGGGAATTGCATTCTGCATCTCTAAGGTCACGCCCCCATATTAAAGATGGAGGCAGCCATAAACCACATTGTCCAGTTCCCCTGGCTGAGTTTGAAAGGTAGACTCTGGATGACTCTGCTGTACAGTGAAAGTGTGATATTATATGTGTTCCAGAAAAAAAGTTCTGCCATTGAATTCTATATTAAATACACAATGGAACAAACTCTGCCCAAGGGGCAATGAGAAGTCACCAACATTTTTTATGTATTTTGGGGGGAGAGAGGGAATATAACACCAATAACGCACCAACCCCACTCTGCACAGGGTCTCTGGGGGAAGAATAACTTGAAAAGGTGAGCCAGAAATGCCAATATAGGGTCTGTTTACACTGCAATTAGTCACCCGCGACTGGCCAGTGCCAGCTGACTCAGCCTCACAGAGCTCAGGCTAAGGGGCTGTTTAATTACAGTGTAGACGGTTGGGCTCAGGCTGCAGCCAAGGCTCTGTGACCCTCTCACCTCACAGGCTTCTACAGCCTGGGCTCCAGCCCAAGCCTGACTGTCTACACCACGGTTAAACAGCCTCTTAGCCCAAGCCCTGCAAGTCCGAGTCAGCTGGCGCGGCCAATCACGGGTTTTTAATTGTAGTGTTTACAGACCCATACTGGCCCAACTGTTTTTAGCCACTTAGGAACATGCAAGTAACTTGTAAAATGCAGGGTAATGTGCTTTCAAACTAACTGGTATGAGCCCACAGTCTAGCTTTGAACTAGTGAGTTGCTCATTACTTCAGAAACTGCTCATAGTAACTTGAAGATCTACAGCTCACTGATTTAAATCAGGGATTGCTGCCATTTCTAAAGCACCAGTATCACTGTAAATACTGTAAATTAGGGTTTATTTTTTGAGCTGCTCTGTAAACCAGATTCACAATGCCTTATCTGCTGTACCTTGTCCGCTGCTAATGCATACCATGCCCCAGGTCCATTTCCATAGCACCAAGCAGGCAAAACTTTTTTGTTTGGAAAAAAATGAGAGAATTACAAATAAACATGAACTTTGATTGTCAAGATTCCCATGAAACAGTTTTACAGACCAGTTTCTTCAAATCTATGGTGCCTGATGTATTCATACAGCCTCTTGGATTAGAGGGTGTAAGCTCTTTGGGGCAGACACTGTCATTTTCTATATAGTTGTACAGTGCCTAGTGCAATGGGACCCTGACATAGCTGACCTTAAGATGCCAATGCAATATTTATAAATAAACACACACACAATTTGTTATGCCTGCATTTGCCTATTCATGTTTTCTTATAAAACTCAAGTTCCATTGTTTGGAACAGTCAAATTTGTCACACATCCTTGTTTCTGTGGCTAGTCCTAATGTTTCAGGGATTATTGCCAATTCTTGTAAGGCTACCCTATCTGCTGTTATAAAATCCAGAGTAGGGAAAAGCCTTTGTGTGGTTCATCAGGACGTCCTGTTGAATACATTCCCAAAGGTAGCAACCCATAGGGCTTTTTTTCAGACTCTGCCTCAAACTGACAGTCTCAATCAGCAGCTGTATTTCTGTTTTGTGTCTGTGATGAGTCAAACAGGCCTGGCTGGCAGCTGAGCAGGTAATGAAGCTAGCCTTGTGTTGTGTGCCCGCAGTCTCTGAGCTACTACAGAGGGCCTCTTTGGGCAGCAAGCTCGTAAGACAGATACAAACCAAGCCTATTCTATTCAGCACTTCAATAGGCAGCCCACAGGGGAAAAAAGGTTCAGCAATCAATAACAGAGATCTTAAAATCATCTACCCCACCAGAGACAGACACAAACTGTGCTCTCCTATCAATGCCTATAAAGAAATGAACCTGTTCAAAAAGTGAGACCACTTTGCCTGAAACACTGCATTTATGTACCATGCTTCATCCAAAGATCTCAAGTTCTTAACCAACCTAGAAGGAAACGAGCCAAGATCTGCCCAGTGCTGCAGAGAAACAGGACCATCTGGGAGTTACTATGTCTCCCTGATTCTCTGTCTGGCTCTGCTCCCACTTGACCCCAATTTAGACGGTCTAGGGTCAACAACAACCAGCTAACATATTTTCAAAGATGTCAAATTCTGTCTACACTTGTGTTTAAAAGCACATTATTGAAAGCATGTTAGCTAATATGTTTTTAAGCACAACCTATTTTCCTAGTTCACATATGCCCGGGGAGTTTGTGTCAGCACTAGGATTAGAACACAGGCATTCCTGGCTCTGAGCACTCTGCTTAGACCATTAGAATACTCAAAGATGCCTAGGAGGTAATTAATTGCCCTTCTTCTCAGTGTGGAGTTAGAGCTTCTTATATGGAGGTGATTAGCATCCTTTTCTATTGTCATCTACACCACATGCTCAGTCTTTGCAGATTCACGATGAATTCAAAGGGAGTTTTGCTGAAATCCTGGCTGCACTGAGGTCAATGGGGATTTCACACTCATTGTATGTTAAATAATCCTTAATATGAAACAATTACTAACATATACTCAGGGTAGAGAGGTGAGAAATCTCAAAGATATTTAGGATGTTTAGATTCAGTTCCAAGTGATCTAGACTGTAAGCTCTTCAGGGCAGAGTGTGTTTACTATTCTGTGTTTGTACAGTGTCTAGCACAAGTTCTTGGCTGGCCGCTAGGGACTTCCATAAATAACATAGTAACAAATAATAATAATAATCCTTCCAAATGGCTCCTATATGTTATGCTATGTAACACCAGATCAATACTTCAATGGTAGTTTATTGTGGATGATTGGTAATAGGATAGGAATACTATTCAGACGTTTGCTCTTTAAAGCTATTGTTTTACTATTTGTTTGTACTAAACCTGGTACATGGGGTCCTGGTCCCTGCATGCGGCCTGTAGGCATTACTGTTATGCAAATAACAGCAATCATCTCATTTTCATATCTTGATACAGTTACCTTTGTGAAGCTAAAAGGGTTTCCAAAGGGGATCTTTACAGCTCCTAGAACTGACACACAACATGCACACAACAGCTGTAAATCAAAAGGATGACTCACATGAGGGCTGGTTCTCTTTGGAATGTTCTCACTGAGTTCAATATGATGGATGATGTGTTTTTTTTCCAGTGCAGGTAAATTACGGTTCCTGGTTGTCTGACCTTTCCCAAGTGAGATCTAAAACAGTGTGTGTCTCATGTTGCATTTCTAGTAAAGGTCCGAAAAGCACTAGTGACTGCAGTTCAGTAGGACATTTCTTACCCTCCAGATCTTCTCCCATAACACCAGTAAGGGTTTGTACTCAGAACCTCACAGAATCTGACCAAAGTTTCTAAATTTCTTTTCTTTTCTAAAATATTAAATCAATTAAAAAGTTTTATACTTTTAAAATGGGGGGAGGGGAGGGCGGGAGAATATGAGAACATCCGCTTTCAGATTGCTTCACCCGCTCGAGTTTGTGAGTTCTGCTTTCATCTGAGCACTTCTGCTGGGACTTTGTTCCTCGCTTTCCATTAACTTTGAGTGAAGTGTAGTCCTTAGGAAAGGCAAAGTTCCACAGCACTATCCATAGCCAGGGATTGACAATGTAGGTGCTGCTACAACCTGACTTCACTTGGAATGCAATGAATTTATGAAGCATATTTAACAATGGCCTTTTTATTTCTAACTTTATTACCTAGAGCACTACTAATAGCAAGCCTCAAAGGATAGCTTTAGAATTAAAGTGAAACAGTACCATCAAGACACTTTGCTGAATCATTTCACAGATTCCTATGGTGATTAAACCTATTTACAAAGTGGAAAAGTAACACATTAAAGGGATCTGCAAGACGGGCAAAGAGAAATCTGTGGAAGGCTTATCAATCTTCTGAGCTGTTTTGTTCCTGGTCTGTGATTAAGGAGTCGCTTTAAATGCTTGTTTAGTTTTTTTTTGCTTTTTGTTATTTAAAGAAAGTCCTTATGTGTAAAGGACTTATTAGATCATGAAGAGACAGACTTCTACCTCATTAAACAAAAAGTTTAATGAAACATTTTAACTTTTAGCACAATACATTAACGCTCAGCAATGTAAGAGGCTTGAGTTAATTGCCTATTGCTTCCCCACCATAAATTATTACCTTCACTAATAGTACAGAAGAAGAACCTTCATCTGGACCTGCTTATAACTACCTGATATATTTCAAATATACATCGCATTTGGAGGTTCAAGCTGAATGGAAAGAATTAATTCACAGTAGGTGGGTGCAATGGGAATACTTGAAAAAGTGCATCTGACACTCCCGTTTTGCACAGGCTAGCAGGAAATTCATATATTCAACCCAGGTGAAACTAGCAGCTTGGCCTGCAATTACCCCATTTTCACACAGATATGCAGATTCTGGGGATGCAATCAATGTTCATGAATATTTGTTGGTAGACCTATTCCACACACGCTTGGTGATAGCCTCCTATAAAGTACTCTACATGTGTTTACTGCTGTGTATTTTTTTAGTTTAATAACTATGCAATATGTGGTTAAAGGGCAGGGCATGTCCTATAATGATCTAATATATCCTTGTGATACATGATATAGCCTCTAAAACTCTCAGTGTGGTATACTGCAGCAAGATGATATCCAAAGCCACTAGATTCGCTATTTTATTGTTAAATTCAGCCATGACACTTTTAATTTGGCATTTGTTTTTACTGGTACCTGGGTTAAATGACCCTAAACTGTATATATATTTGTATTTCTATCTTGTGGCTCTGGGGAGATAGGTATGATCTACATTTTTGCTGAAGGTCTTTGATGACACTACAAACCAGGAGTGCAAACTGCTAATCCATCTCTGCTACGCCTACTTCTAACAGTCCAAACCTCTAAGGAGCTTCACACAGAATAGGAGGTTTATACTGGTGGAATGTGAAGACCCCCACCCACCTCCCAGCTTTACAGTGAGACTCACTGCATTTGCTTAAAGCCCTGGAAAATCCAGAAGTATTAGCCTTTAAAGTTGTGAGGTTTCTATCTGGAGAAAAGCTGGCCCATTTTTAGAGGTTTTAAAAATATATTTGTTATAATTTTCCTCTCTCTGAATCTTGTAGAGCTGAACTCATAGTAACAAAGGGAGTGAGAATTTGTGTGTGTGTATGTGCACGTGCGCGTACACACACAAGGTCACACACCCTTCCTGCATGCTTTTCGACTATAGTGATCTTACTGTGCAGAGATTAGAATGGCATCTAATTTAGGCAGTTGTGGTGACCTTGTTCTCCAGTACTGTACTTAAATACGTTCATGAATCTCTTGACAGCAGTTTCTATTGATCACAGTGACACCTATTGGCAAGAAATGTTGAAGACTACTCCTGCAGCAACCACTTATGCCAAGAGCAGATATTTCTGTGGGAACATTACGAACTATTGCTTCACCTTATTGCTGTAAGCAAAGAAACAATAAAAATACTCATCTGTAGCAAGATCCAACTAAACTGCTACTCAATGGCAAGTAAGTTTATTATTTTTTAAAACATCTTATTGGGCTAACCTAAGGCATTTCATTTTTTCCCTGAAAGGCAGCAGTGGAGACTTAAGTCCCTGCAGGCTGATCCACAAAGGGCGATCTCTAAGGCTGCATTGAACCTCATGTTGGCTCTATGTGGGCCCAAGGATATATCTGAATTAATCAGCATGAAGGATCAGGAGTTTGAACTGCAATTCGGAAGGCTGAACAGTGAGACTTTTCCACAGTCCTCAGTGTTTAGATTCAGTGGGCCAGACTCTCAACTGTTGTGAATCTGTGTAGCTCCACTGGCTTCATGGAGCTACGCTGATTTACACTAGCTGAGGATCTGGCCCAGTATCTGGGCACTTCTGAACCTCCACTGAAAACTTCTCATTGTGTGTAAATCACATGCTGCATGGTGTCGACATGAGCAAATTTAATACCCAGCGATTTCCCACAAAGATTTTGTGATAGGTCATGGTGCCCTGAGCTGTTATTTCACTGTCAATAATGGTGGGTGGCTGCAATCCTATGGATTAAAAGCCTCCCATTATTTACTGATTATTATTAACACTTGTCTCTGGCACTGAAATGCATATCCACAAACCTTCTGTCTTAGTGCCAGTGATAATATAGACCCAAGACATCTGGCTCTAGAACTAGAGCGCTCAGGAGCAGAAAAAAATGTATTGACCAAGTTCATTTACATTGCCAGTGCATTGGCTTGGTGCAGGAAGTTTTGATGAAAGGAGTGACATATTAACACTAGTTACAGTTCACAGTAAAGATCCTATCAATGTCAAAACAATACTAATCCTAATGAAAACAGCATTTGCATTGTTAATGTTCCAGAACAGCTAAGTATGTGATCCTTTCAACTGGATTTGCTCAGCTCATTACGTTTTCTCTTCCCACAGTTAACGCTGAGTTATAAAAACGTATGGCTCAGGTTCCTAAGGTGCAATGTACCACATAGGAGGTGCTGAGTCGCTATTATTGCCCCAGGGAACTCACTGGGAATTAAGCCACTCAGCACCAGGGAGTGGAGGGTGCTCAGACCCTCTCAGGATAAAGCCCTTGAACGCCAAGACTTTCATGGAGAATGAAATGAGGAGAAAAGTGAGAACAAGTCTCACAAAAATTAAAGGACAACATGTAATGTTACTGTTATTCAAATAAATAACCACCTCCACCATAATATATGATTTTAAATAGAAAAAACGAGGTTACTTACCAGTGACTGATGTTCTTCGAGATGTGTTGCTCGTGTCCATTCCACTATAGGTGTGTGCACGCCTCCGTGCACGGCTACCGGAACTTTTTTCCCCTTAGCAGATCCCAGAAGGCCAGCTCCAGCGCCCCCTGGAGCCCTGTGCACATGCTGCAGTATATGAGGCGCTGCCAGCCCTACGCCCCCTCAGTCCCTTCTTTCCGCCAACTCTGACGGCGGGGACGAGGGGTGGGTTGTGGAATGGACATGAGCAACACATCTCGAAGAACATCAGTAACTGGTAAGTAACCTTGTTTTCTTCTTTGAGTGCTTGCTCATGTCCATTATACTATAGGTGACTAACAAGCAGTACCTTAGAAGTGGGCTGGAGTTAGCGGTGAGCTGCCAGAAGCACAGCTCTGCTGAAGCCCGCATCTTACCGCACCCGTTGGACAGAGGCGTGGTGGGATGTGAAGGTATGTATTGCCAGCCTGGCAGCTGCTCTGCAGATGCCCTGCCCTGGCACTTCCGCTAGGAAGGCTGTAGATCAGTGTTTCTCAACCTTTTAAGTAGCACGTACCCCCTAAATTCTGAAAATTTTAATAAGTACCCCAACACTCAATTTTCCACAGGATTTTATATTTACAGACTAATGTGAGCCATATGTTGGAAGAAGGGCTGAGTATATAAGGCCGTGATATGACAGATGTCAGATCTAGTGTGGGTAGGATTACCACCTTTACACCAGGGGTGCACAACATGCACAACTCAAGTATGTACCTGGGCTAGAGGTGATGTTGGCCAAAGCTAGGAGGCTTTGAGCGGCATGCCAGTGCTGGGGAATATAAAGTGCCACACCAAATTTTATGCCATAGAGGGGGAAGGGGTGAGAGAGAGACAGGGAAGGAGGGCGAGAGAGAAAGAGAAACAGGAAAAGAGGGTAACTGGTGAAATCTGGGGCTGTCATAGTTGTCGATTTCATGCTCAGCTAGAGCAGTGAAATTGACAAGTTTTCTGGGCACTGGGCTTTGAGCCAGGGAGGGGGGCTTCCACCTGGGCAAGTTGCAGGCGGCTGCCACCTGGCTGCCAGCCCAGGAGGTGGGCGACTGCCATCCAATCCGAGCTGGGGCAGAGGAGGCTTCTGCACCGGCTGGGACCCATGGACGTGGGCAGGTGGTTGCTGCCCGTCTTCAAGCCGGGGTGATGGAGGCTGTCCCTGGGCTTGGAGCCGGGGCGTGGGTGGCTGCCACCCAGCTGCAAGGCCAACTTGCGAGATGCAGGAGGCTGCCACTGGGCTGCTGCCCACCTCCCAGCTAAGACTGGGTGGGAAATGGGCTGCTGCCGCCCAGCTTCCCCAGAAGTTGGCAGCTGCTGCCCGCCTCCCCTTCACTCTGTTTTTCCCTGGGTACCCTCTGCCTGTGTCTCGCGTACCCACAGGTTGAGAAACTATGCTGTAGATGGAGCTTGAGCTCTGTTGAGTGAGCTGAGGTGGCACCCAGAAGCATGCACCATCAGAAAGGGCCTTTTCCGACTGCCCTATCGCCGAGATGACCCTTACTGAGGGCTTAAGGAGTGAATGGTGTCCCATTGCCCATAGGTTGCAAGATGGCCGTGGCTGACACCTCTGCTGCTGCTGTCCCTGGGACCTGCCTGACACCTAAAGGTCTATGGCGTGTAACGGCCCAGGGAACAGAGCATGGTCTTGGAGTCTTTCAGACCACGCAGCTTCGCATCCATCTGAACTGAAGACAAGGCTGACTCGTCCAAGGGAGGGCCCCCGAAGGGCTGCTGGTACCTTTTGGGACAGCCTGGGATTGCTGCCACTAACATCTGAGCATGCTGATGGAGGGGGGTATAGCTCTGCCCACCAAATCAGCAGCAACTGAGGATGCCTGGAGCGCTGCTCTAGCTCCTGTGGTACCCTCTTCTGCCATGGTATACAAGTTCCGCGCCTGCTGCCGGGCACAGCCTCAGCAAAGCGGCTCACTGAGTCCCCCAAGGGCTCACCTTCTACTTGCGGGTAGTGCTGTTGAATACATTTTTTCTCCAAACAAGTCTGGCTTACAATCGCCCTTGTTCTCTGGAGTAGAGCCCAGCTGCCCTGCCTATCCCTGTGGTTGGCGGCAACCACCACCAGGGACCTGGGGTGGGGTGGTGAACAGGTATTCAAACCCCTTGGCTGGGGCGTAATATTTTTCTCGGCTCATTTAAGTATCGGCTACGGAGGAGGGGGTTGCCCTGAGGCCCTCACTAATATGAGCACCCAGGAGGAGTAGACCGGGAGGCTACCCCCACTGTGGGGCCCACCGTTAGCATGTTAAAGGGACTGTGTGATGTCCCTTTAGCTCCTTCGCCTCCAGCCCCAAGGTGGAGGCCACCTCTTGAGTAGTCCCCAGTGTGCCCTAGATTCAACCAGGGCCCGGGAGCGTGCTTCATCCGGTGGGGAGAAGAGGGGGGGAATTGGAGGGTCGCAGCACCTCTTCCCATTGACAGGCAGTCCCCACAGAAGTCCCTGCCCGTGGGGCTGAGTCGTTGTATGAGGACAAATGGTGACTCTTTTTCCTGTACCCGAGGCACTGACTGCATCCCCGAGGGGTTGACGGACCATGGTCCTGCCCTCCCCGAGAAACCCCATAGGCCTCCATGACCATTGTCTTTGAGGCCATCTGGGGCTACCTGCGCCTGGGGCTCTGGCACCTTTTGTTGGTGGTGACTCACACAGCGACTACCTCCCCAAGGGACACCGAGGCACCGTCAAAAGATCACGGTGGCGCTGCCCCACAGGCTCTCACTGTGCAGTACTGAGCTGGGGGAGGGGAGTGGTGCCCCGAACCACAGGTGCTCCTCACTCCGCAAGCATCCCCTCAACATTGACGACCTTGACTACCAGGTTCGATGTGGGTGCCGTAGCTGGAGCAGGCGTACGGACAACGCTCCTGCGAGCTGGGCTGACCAGAGCGTCATCCCGGTATTGAGGACTTTGCGCTCTGCATGCATCTTGGCGCCGAGTCAAACTCCGGCACCAGGTTCTGCATGGCCTCGGTGTGGGGGTGAACTCCTCGGTGCTGAGTCTGTCTCCAGCAACCGAGTTTGACGCAGCCTCGGTGTGGGGCAAATCCTTGGTGCCGAGGCTGTCTCCGGCAACTGGATTTGGCACCACCTGGCAAATTCCTCGGTCCCGAGACTGTCTCCGGTGACCGGGATCAGCACTGCGTCATTGCGGACGAACCCTTCGCTGCCGGAGAGCAGGAATGGTGAGATGGACCTCGCCTGGTGCCGGGAGGTCGAGACCAGTGTAGGGTGGGAGACTTCACTCTCCGCCTTGATGCAGGTCAGTCCGGCAACCGATACCTGGAATAACTTCTAGGGGAGCATTCCTGCTCTACCCTAGGAAACCGGTCTGCAGGAGATCTTCCTACCCATGCTGGGGATCTCCTGAGCCATTCAGGGGGTCCCTACATGGGCTTCCCCTGTAACGCCAGCCCCTTCTCTCTTGTGGAGGTATGGGCGGCGGTGGCGTATGCAAGGCCAACAAAGCTCTTGCCACCTGACAGCCTCCGAAGTCGACGGTGCCCGTAGGTGCTGAGGGCTTCCCCACTCCCAAGAGTCAGGGGAAGTTCCCTGGCTGGAGACCTCAGTACGGATCGGTGCTCCACCCTGCCTGCTTAGCTGGTGCAGGGAAGTATCCATGCTCCGAGGGCTGATCCCGTCTCTTCGTGGTGCCAAGTCGGGTCGGTGCCGATGGTGCCCTCTGCACCGATGGCACACTGGGTACCGCAGTGGAGCAGGTTGGTTCGGAGCCAGTCGGGGGCTCCGTGAGCAAGGCTTTCAGGCGGATTTTGGTCTGAAAGCCTTGCAGATCCGTTCTTCTCCTTACGAAGGCTTCCCCCCTCTGCGCTTCAGGCAGTGGGGGTCACTTAGTGGGAAAGCCTTCCCCCCGGAAGCACATGGCGTGAAGCCATGAGACCGGAGCATACCCACTCTCGGTAAAGTCTCAGCTAGACTATCTCAAGTCTCTAACTACCACTAACAATAGTTATTAAGCTAATTAACTAATTAACACAAAAAATCCTTGCTTAAAGTTCAAAACATGGGGAATTATGTGCTTGCAGTGCAAGCAGAGGCAGTTCCAGTAACCATCACAGGCAGAAAGAAGGAACTGAGGGGGCATAGGGCCGGCAGCGCCTCATATACTGCGGCATGTGCACGGGGCTCCAGGGGGCGCCGGAGCCGGCTCTATGGGATCTGCTAAGGGGAAAAAGTTCCAGTAGCCGTACACAGAGGCGTGCTCACACCTATAGTGCAATGGACATGAGCAAGCACTCGAAGAAGAACTGCACTTAGTTACTCGAACTGAAATAAATAATTGCTATGGGGGGAATGTGCTCAGTTGGTTGGAGCAGGAAAGTAGGAATCAGATTTATTGGGTTCTGGTTCCATCAGTGCTACTGATTTTCTGTGTGACTTTGGGCATCAAGTTTTGTCTCTGGGCCTCATTTTGCCTATGTGTTGATGGGTATAATACTTGACGCCTAGTTGATACAGAGATATGTGCCTCATATATACCATGCTGCTATTAATAACAAATCACATAGCACATTATTTTAAAAGTATTTGAAATACACTAAAAAGAACAATCAGGAAGCTGCTATCTTAAAAATCCATGGATGGGACACAGGGAATGAAGAACTGCTTGAATACAGAGTAATGCAGAAGAATTGGAAAGTTGCTGTAAGGTAATTTCTATTATTTTAAAAAAATATTTGGGAGTTCTCTTAAGCCCAGTTCTATTGAGCCCCGGCCTCACCAACTGATAGAAGTGACCTTACAGCAACCTGGGAATTCCCTGCTCTCAGCTCTGCACTAGGATGGGAAGAGTCTTCCCCCACATTCTACTCTGCCTCATAAGAATGGACTCCCTGCTATCAGATATCAGTACAATATTAGCATTCATTGAGATAATACCACCCCCTTCACAGTTATGGAGATGCTGAAATAGGGACAGCTATTCTGGAAAATATTATATAGAGCGACATCAGGATCCAACTCTCTGCTGCAGTTTGTACATTCATTGGCTCAGGCTGATATATGCTTCAGATGATACAGTGCTCACGCTTCCCAGGAGGCAAGTAAGTCCCCTGCTCACTAAGCTGCTAGCCAACAGTGACCCTCACACTGAGAAGAGCGCATCAGCTGTTAAGCCTGGTCTACACTAGAGACTTTTGTCACCCAAAGTCAGTTTTTTGGGCCAAAACAGTGGTGGTGTACACACTGCAATCCTTCCCCCGCCGACCCAACTCCCCTGCTTTTGTGACAAAATAAAACCATCTTGATGAGAGGCGTAGAGTTTTTTGCACCAAACTTTTATTAACAAAGCATCAATGTAGACACCACGCTTGGTTATGTCACGGTAAATGGCCTCCAGGAAATGTCCCACAATTTCCATCCTGACCGCTCTGGCCATCCATTTGAACTCCGCTGCCCTGTAGCCATCTTCCAGCTGACCATGGTGGCTCCACACACCAAACGCTCTCCTGCTTGGAGCGCTCCGGAGTTTCTGGATATGATTGGCATTTGGGGAGAGAAGGCTGTGCATTCCCAGCTCTGTTCTAGCAAAAGGAACTTTGATATGGTCAAATTTCTCGTTTAATGGTGGAGAAGGCTATGAACAGGACACGCTGCAGTGCTGTGTGAAAATTAAGGAGCTGTGGCAGGGGTATCAAAAGGCTAGGGAGTCAGACTGTCGCTCTGATTCAGAGAAAGACCTTTTACTTCTATAAGGAGCTGGAAGCCATTCTCAATGACGATTCCACCACCAAGAGACCCGTGGATACCTCTGCGGGTCCGGAGACAGAGGACACCAGACTCAATCCTGATGAAGAAGTCATGGATGAGGAGGTCGAATTGGAGGACAATGAGAAGGGACCAGGTCGTTTGCTGATATGGGCAGCCAGGACCTCTTTTTGACCTCAGAGTGTTTGAGCCAGTCCCAGCACTCCAGCTCTGGCAGGAAAGTGGAGCTTGGGTAGGTGATTTTTTTGAGCTGATGCTGCTCAGTTATATGAATTACAGCTGTCCTTTGCTTTGTTGCATTATACAGCTATATAGGGATAGAAATGCACAAGAGCAGCTGTGTTTGAATGTGCTTCCCATTCCCCTGTTCAGCTATGCAGTATGGTGGAAAAATGAAATTTCACAGAAATTCTCCAGAGAGATCTCTAGGAAACTTTCCTGGAGGTACTCGCCTATCCTCTGCCAGAGATTCCTCGGCAGAGCTGCTTTGTTTCTTCCATTGTAAGAAACTTTCCCGCGCCAATCGGCAATCATTTGTGTAGGGACCAAAGGACTACACAGGTGAGCAACACAGGAACCCGGTCTGAAGCTGCTCACATGGAGGAGATGCACCCTAACATCTCTGCTTACTCTCAGGAGTGAGATATCAGCTTCTAGGCCCATGCCTGTGGAGGCAATGGTGGCACAATTTGAAATTTTGTCCCTATCTACCTGCATCAATTCCCCAAACAATCATCCAGAACCTTTTCCCCAGCTTGAGTGCCCCCTCCCCCTGGGCACAATTCACCATGCCCTAATTGCTCGTTGAACTGTACACTTGCCAGGGGACAGTGAGAAAGAGGTGTATTTTACAGTAATGCATCAATGCTGTTATTGTACTCACAATTATGCTTCTGTTCATTGTTGATTGTGCTTCTATAGATGTCCCCTTGAGGGGAAACCCCTCCACACCTGCTGAGTGCCTGAGGCTGATAAGAAAATGACCATGGAGGAGCAAAGAGGAGATGTTCCAAGAATTCCTCCAGATCTCTGAGGCGGAAAAAAAGAAAAAAGGGCATGGAGACACACTGTGTCCAAAAATCAGGAAATTGATAGGCAGGAGAGGAGGGAAAACCAGGAGTGAGTGACAGCAGGTCATGAGCACATGATAAAAGCCATGGAGGAACAAACGGAGGTTCTAAAGTCACTCAAAACGCTGCAAATTGAATTCATGATTGCTCGCCCTCTGTTGCAGCTGATACAGAACTGCTTTCCATGCCCTCCCCAAACTCCACCCACACATTCCTATCAAACTCCCAGGCTGTTGCAGTACCCCATTCACTACACTCCTTCAGAAAGCTTCCAGAATGATAGCTGGATATACGCACAGCTGTCATAGCTCACACTGCCCCTCACCGCTGTCTCCCCTCCAGCCCAGCTTTTCATGCGTGTTCTGAATAATTGTTATTTAATAAAGACATACTCTGTGAAAAATAAACAATCTTTATTTGTCTCTTGCACGCAGTGGTTGCACCTCACACTGATACAAAGTGCAAGCTGGATAGCAGTCATAGCTTGGTACAGTGCTGTTTACAAAGACACCTTATTGCTGTTCATTGTCTCTTAAACTCATAGACTTTAAGGTCAGAAGGGACCATTACGATCATATAGTCTAACCTCCTGCACAACGCAGGCCACACAACCTCACCCACACAACTCCTGTAATAGACCCCTAACCTATGACTGAGTTACTGAAGTCCTCAAATAATAGTTTAAAGACTTCAAGGTACAGCAAATCCACCAGCAAGTGTCAAAATAATTCCTCAAGGCCTCCCTGATTTGAATGGTCCTCCCATTGTACCCCTCTAATAGCCCTGACATCTGGTTGTTCATATTCAGCCGCAAGGAGATCTGCCTCTGTGCTCCACCCAAGGGGAAACTTTTCACCCTTAGCTTCACAAATATTATGGAGCACACAGCAGCTGATTATAACCATGGGAATATTTTCCTCATTTAGGTATAACATGTCATAAAGGCAGCACCAGCATGCTTTTAATCTGCCAAATGCACATTCAACTAGCATTCTGTGCCTGCTCAGCCTGTTATTGAAGAACTCCTTGCTGCTATCCTGGTTGCCTGCATAAGGATTCATGAGCATGGCAGTAAGGGGTAGGCTGGGTCTCTCAGGATCACTATGGGCATTTCAACTGGAATCTACTGGTCTGGAAAGAAAATCCTTGCTTGCAGTTTTCTGTATAGGCCAGTGTTCCTGAAGATGCGTGCGTCATGCACCTTCTCTGACCAGCCTGCGTTTATATCAGTGAAACACTCATGGTGATCCACAAATGCCTGCAATATCATAGAGAAGTACTCATGAAATGCCTGGAGAATTCCTCTGAATCTTGTTAGAAGAGGCCCCAGAATCTCAGGACTCCCTGGTGGATATCCCCAATGGTGGACTTCCCAACTCCAAACAGATTTGCGACCGATCCTTAGCAGTTTGGAGTTGCCAGCTTCCACAGAGTGATCACCATGCGCTTCTCCACCTTGATTCGTAATTTCCTGATGAAACCCTCTTTGAACCAATGGCTGCCTGTTCTCTCCTCCATGTCTCCCTCAAGACTTCATTCCTCATAGCCTCCACTTTGGCTAGACGAATGGAAGAGCTAGATGCGCGCATGACAGACTCACCCTTTAGTACCTGCTACAGAGATAAAGTTATACTGCATCTTCATCCTCATTTCCTCCCTCAGGTCTCTTTGGAACACTATGTTAAACAAGAAATCCATCCACCAGTGTTCTACCCAAAGCCTCATGACTCCAGAGAAGAAACCAGAGTACATACACTAGTTGTCAGAAAGGATCTTGCCTTCTGCCTCGACAGGACTAAGACTTTCAGGTCATCTCCCAGATTATTTGTAGCATTTGCAGAGAGGATGTTCTGTATAAGGGGAAACAAGTTGTGTAAGCCCTTAAGGAATCTGGCCATGTAAGGTAGGCAAAAACTGAGAAGCCCTCAATGTGTGAGTGGGAGACTATGATAACAGCCAAATGCACTGTGACAGAGCCCACTGACAGATCTCGAGTCTTTAAATCCAACAAGCAGTCTAGGATTTTTGGAGAGTGAAACTTCTGATGCTTGAGAAGAGTGAAGAGAATTCCAGGAATGGAAGCAATTCCACTTCTGAAGTTAAGTTTTGTGAATTTTAGGTTTCCTGCTAGATAGGAGAACTGACTTTATCTGAACAGGTTAGCTCCATGCATCTAGGAACTGTGCTCTCACGTTCAAGGAGAAGGCATTGGGATGGATCAGGGTCCCAGAGTTCTGTCACAGGAGATCCTTCCTGGCAGGGAGGGGTTGCTACAGAGAGGTGAAGAAGATTTGAATCACACTTGTCTTGGCCAAGATGGCGCTTTGAGGCCTTACTCCTCCCAGTTATAGTCTGAGTAAGGTTTTGAGAATTAGAGGTAGAGGTGGATAAGCATACAGCACAATACAGACCCACAGTATTATCAGGGTATCTCCCAATGAGTTGTGGCTGTATCATCCTTTGGAGCAGAAATAGTGACATTTTATGTTGTTTGGAGTGGCAAAGAGATCTGTTTCTGGGAGACCCTAGGTCTGGCAGATGCTCTGGAAGTTAGAATCACTGAGCTTTTATTTGTGGTCCTGAAGGAAATTTCTGCTCAGGAAATCTGCCATTGTATTCTGGAGGCCTGGAAGATAAACTGCTGAGATTGCTATCTGATAGGAAATGCACCAGTTCCACTGTTTTAGCAAGTCTGTGCATACAGACTAGGATCTTGTTCTGCCCTGTCAGTAGAAGTAATACATTGCTGCCCTGTTATCTAGCATTACCCTGATGGACTGCCCCTGTATGGTGTGAAGGAAGTGTTGACAGGCATATCAAACTGCTGTTAGTGCCAGGATATTGATGTGGAGTGGGGCCTCTTGTGCAGACCACTTGTCCTGGGCTGTGGTCCCTTGGAGGTGAGTCCCCCATCTCAGAAAGAAAAAAAGCAAGCATCCTGAAGGTCAAGGGCAACAAACCAGTCTCCCAGATTTAGGCTAGTGGCTAGTATCACCATTGTGAAGTCCTGCGAAAGGATCCAAGTGTTCACGTTTCTGAGGTCAAGGATTGGTCTCCATCCTCTGCCCCTCTTGGGGACTATGAAATAGTTGGAATAGAACCCTCTTCCCAGACAAACTCTGGGGGGAACTGGTTCCATTGCCCCCATGATCAAGAGGGACCAGACCTCTTGTTTGAAGAGCTCTTTGCGACACGTGTCCCTGAAGAGGGATGGGGAAGCGGTGAGGGTGGGGGAATGGAAGAGAATGGAATGTCCCACATTGATTGCCTCCAAGATCTATTCGTCTGAAGTAAGGTGTTCCAGGCAGGAAGAAAGTAGGATAGTCAGTCTCCAAAGATAGGGTGGATTGTGGAGTCATGCAGCAAATTATCTGGGAAAGTAGGTTGGTCAAGGCCCTCAACTGAGATATCAAAAGTATTTCTTAGAGGGAGTGCAGATGGTGTCGTAGCAGCAGGGGCTGATCCACTTTTTTTTAATGTCTTTTTTGATGATCTCCTCCTCTGAAAGTCTGAAGGTCAGGGAGAAGACTGTTACGGGTGGCACTGAAACAGTCTGGAGCACTGTGCCATTTAGGACCTGCTAAGCCATCTCTTTGTTTCAGGAACATGAATTCCTAGAGACTGTAAGGTAGCCATCAAGTCCTTCAGGGTGAGGAGGGAGGAATGTATGTCAGCACTGAAGAGCTTGGGGCCTTCAAGGGGAAGGTCTTCAACCATATTCTGTACCTCTCTTGGAAGAGGAAGACTGGAGCCAGGATGCTCTCTGCATAACCACAGCCATGGCTCAAGATCTAGAAGCAGTGTCTATAACTTTGAGGGCAGCCTGTAAGGGATGTTTTTGCTATCAATTGACCCTTTCAGATGAGGGCCTGAAATTGTTCCTTCTGGACCTGTGGCAGATGTTCAATAAAATGTATGAACATGGAATAAGTGTAAAATTCATATTTTGCTGACAAGGCTTGGTAGTTTGGTACCCAAAACTGGAGAGCCACCAAGGAGTAGCTCTTTCTACCCAGGAGAGAGTCTGGAGTGGGTTTGTTGGTTTCTTTCATTAGCCATGTCCACTAGAAGGGAATTGGGAGAGAGGTGGGAAAATAAATGCTCCATTCCATTTGCCAGAATGTAGTACTTTTTATCTATTTACAGATGGGCTGAATAGTGGCAAGTGTCTGCCAGACTGTCTGTGCTGGTGATAACAGATCCTCATGGATTGGCAGGGCAATTTTCCCCAGCGGGGTGATATTTAAAATGTCCACCAGGTAGTCCTGAGATTCTGGGGCCTCTTCTAATGAGATCTGGAGGGATTTTCCAGGCATTTCATGAGGTCTTGGAAGGGCCAAAAGTTGTCAGTGTAAGAGGATGGGGGACATTACTGCCTCATTGCGAAATGAAGAAGTCTTTACTGATGGGGGCGAGCTTCCCTCAGTTTGTGGGTCCAGCTGTTCTTGAGTGCCTTCTGGTGCCAATGGGGCATATGGTACTGGAAGACGCTCATGTGGTACCAAAGGCTGGTAGTTGGTGCCTGTGAGTGATGCAGTACTGTCAGGTCTTTCTGACTTGGAAACTTATAAATTGTTCAGCAAAGTGACCCCAGGGTTTCTAGTTAGTCCACTGAGGAGACAGATAGGGGAAGGGTCCCCACAGCTACTTGTAACCCCTGAATCTAGGGCATCTGGTGAGATCCCGGAAGATCTTCAGTATACTGGCTCGGCAGGGTTTGATAATATGATGCTGAAACAGAGTCCTGTAGCGAGACCTCAGAAACCGAACAAGCATCATCCCTTGGGCTGAAAGGGGGAAGCCATCAGACAAAGGTGCTGGTATTGAAGTCTGGGGATCCAACTGGCATTCAATTCAAGAGGTTTGTAGTTGTAGGTGTCTGAGTGATACCGGGCAAGGGGTTTCATAGAGGCCCATAGCAGGGGAGACTCCAATTCCTTGGGTATGAAAGAGTCCTTCAGCGAAAGAAACCTGGAGAGTGCTGGAGGACTGTGGTATCCAGAAGTCTGAGTCAGTACCAGGGCCTGGAGAATAGATTAGTGCCATGTAGATGGTGAGTGCATACTGGAGGAGGCTTGCAGAGGAATCTCTCTGACCTCAGAACTCTCATATAGGGAATGTGGTGGTGCTGGACTGTGAGCAGGAGGCCTGTGCACATCTCAGTTCTGAGAGGTTCTGGTCAGTCCTATGGTAGATGGCTCTCTGTGCATGCAGCTTCTTGTGCAGTACCACTGGCTCAATACCGGAATCAGATGGAGGTTCATCTGTACCCATGAGGGAGGTGAGGTCTCCCTAAATGGAATTTATGGGGTAACTTACCTCTCTTCCTTCTTCTTATATGTCCTAGCCTCTGAAGGTGCTACTTGGAGCGACAAAAACAACTGGAGTGGCCTGCGACGTTGAGGCCAATGCACGTGGTGGGGGGAAGCGGATTCCCTTGGGGCACGTGAGAATTCCATTAGAAGGAGCTTAAGTCTAGCTTCTCTGTCTTTTCTGGACCTGCCTTTAAACCCCATGCAAACCATACAGTTTGACAGTAGATGAGTGACTCCCAGGCAGTGGAGGCAGCTTGAATGACTGTCACTATGCTGAAAAGATGTGTGGCGTGTCTTGCAGGGCTTAAATGCCAGGTTCTTTTGGCACAACCTGGAATGCAAACGGACCAGAACCAGGCATCATAAAGAAAAAAAGAGAGGGAAGCCCCCTTCCAAACAAAACTGGAACTGAAAGGAAAAAGAGAAATAAAATAACTAGCCAAACTAAAGAAAAAAATAAGAATAAAACATCTGTTAAGAAAGGCATGAAGCTTAGAACAGAAGACATGCAATTGCTCTGTCTCACGCTGCACTTGGCTGTGAAAGAACAAAGTGGCGGAGGGCCACACCTCTTAATATGCCTTCATTTGGAAGTACGAGATGCTGCTCTGCACAGGCGTGAGCCCATGGACACTGCTTTATATTCTCTAGTTTAGAGCCCACGTGTGCGTGCACATCTTATGGTGGAGCACCCATAGGGATATATACTTGAAGAAGAACTCATAAATCTTTTTCAGCAGTACTACCAGCTGGCCAGCTATTCCCATTTTGTTGTTGTGCATTTGATTTTATCTTCCTAAGGGAAGTTACCTTGCACTTGTCTTTAATTAATTTCATTTTGTTGAATTCAGACCAATTCTCCAATTTGGCAGGGTTATTTTGAATTCTAATCCTGTCCCCCAAAGTGCTTGCAACCCCTCCCAGCTTGGTGTCATCCGTAAAGTTTATAAGCATAATAAACAGATTTCCCACTAAGTAGAGGATCTATTCTTTTCTTTGTCTTTCTCTTGCTCCTCCTGTATATAAAGAACCTTTTATGTCTTGTTGTCTTTTATGTCCCTTGCTAGGTGTAACGCATTTTGTGCCTTAGCCTTTCTGATTTTGTCCCTACATGCTTTGCAATTAATTCATGTTTCCAATTTTTCTTTTGGTTTCTTTTTTTATTTTCAGGTCATTAAAGAGCTCCTGATGGAGCCATATTCGCCTCTTACCATTCTTCCTATCTTTCCTTCGCATGGGGATGGTTTGCTGTAGCGCCTTTAATATTGTCTCTGAGAAACTGCCAGCTCTCCTGAACACCTTTTTCTTAGATTTCCTTTCTGTGGGATCTTACTTACAGTTCTGAGTTTGTTGAAGTCTGCTTTTTTGAAGTCCATTATTCTTATTCTGCTGTTCTCATGCCTTCTTTTCCTTAGAATCATGAAATCTATCATTTCATGATCACTTGCACCTCTACCTTCATATGATCTAGAATTATATTTGAAATCACTGCTGATAAAATTTGTGAATGACAAAAAGCTTGGCAGAGTGGTAAATAATGATAAGGACAAAGGCAGTCAAACAGAGCAATCTGGATTGCTTGGTAAGATGGGCCCATTCAGACAAAATGCATTTTAACATAGCCAAATGCAAAGTTATAAATCTAGGAACAAAAATGCAGGCCACACTTATAGAATGGGAGGCTTTAACCTGGAAAGCAGTGACTCTGAAAAGGATCTAGAAATCCTAATGTACAAGCAACTCAACATGAGCTCTTAGGGCAATACTGTGGCAAAAAGAGCTAATGCAACCCTTGGATGTATAAATAGAGAAGTAGTGAATAAAAGTAGGGAGATGATTTTACCTCTGTATACAACATTGATGAGATTGATGCTGGAATATTGCATTAAGTTCTGTTGGATTTTTAAAAGAATGCTGAATATTACTTTTGTAGCTGCACATGTGTTGGGCTAACGGGCCCCGCTGTCAGCTCACAGCACTGTACTGGAGCTGTTAGCCAGCTCTGTGCTAGATCAGGAAGAAGATGGCTATTTGGCTCTGTTGCTATTTCTCCAGCTGACACTTCTGCAGGAAATCCCCCTTCCCTTCACATTGAAACCTCAAGGGAGGCACTACCTGCTCCCTCACACAATTCCCTGGTGTTCCCAGATGTTGAAAATTGTCAAGGTGCAAAAAAGGAGCCACAATCATGATTTGAGGGCCAGACAAAATGCTTTACAATGAGTGATTAAGAGCTCAATCTGATTAGTTTATCAAAAAGAAGACAGAGAGGTGACTTGATTATAGTCTATAAATACCTTTCCAAGGAGAAACACCAGGGGTTTTTAATCTAGCAGGGAAAGGCATAACAAGACCCAAAGGATGGAAGCCGAGGCCTGGCAAATTCAATTAGAAATAAGACTCAGATTTTGAACAATGCTAAGAGAAGTAGTGGATTCTTCTTTCTTGATGTTTTCAAATCAAGACTTGATTGATGACTTTCTGAAAGATATTCCTTAGTCAAACACAAGTTATTGGGCCCAATAGAGGGGTAACTGGGTGAAACTCAACAGGCCTGTGACATATAGATCAGACCATGGCTTGCAACAGATCCCCAGTCTTGCTGTACATGCACAAATGACTTTCTGTGGTTTGGCAGCTTGGCTCAAGCCACATTGTAGATCCAGCTTTTACTGTGAACAAATTTTGAAATATTGCTTCCCCAAAGCGGAAATGGTTGACAGACAAGTGAGAGAAAGTGATGGAAATCACTGGTTACAACACAAAACAAAATCAAAACACGAACCTGGGCCTACACCTATCGATAGGTCTATACCTTTCCAATATAATAAAGTAGGCTTTCCCTCCAATGCTCAGTCTGTTGCAGAGCTGGCTGGTTTCACAAGAACGAGGATTCAAACGTTCATGAAGTACACCTGCTCCAAAAGGGGTTTTCCTCAGTGAATGGATACCAAGTGCCTTTCCCTACACTATATTATATTGAAACAGTTTTTGTCTTCATTCATAGCCAGAGCAACTCCTGTCTGCTATAATGTTCCTTTTAATCTCCAAGTGGTTTCAATCATTTGCAACTGTCTTTGATGTTTTTCCATTGACTGTTCTGGGACGTGGCAAGGGTAGAGAACAGAACCTTGCATTATCTCACCAGCTGACCGGGGAGGAGTGACAATTCCCTCTTGTTTGAATGGGTCATCACTGAGACACATTACTCTTGGTGATTAATTTCTATTCCAAGTCCAAAAATCATACTTTCAATATAAATACCTTATTCCTTAAACATTATCCATACAGATGTCTTGCAATGACTATGAGTCTTGACAAATTGCCTTATATATTATTCTCTATGGGTAAATATCCTGTAAGACATGTGTTTGGTGTAGTTAGTTTGTCAGGTCTCTGGTGAGAGCAGTTTGCAAAGAACAGGGGGCCTTTTGCCAAGGAGCTTCTGTGTCATGGGATGGGAAGGGGGATCTGATAATAGTTTTCAAAATATGAAGGAATGGTATAAAGAGGATGGTGATCAATTGTTCTCCATGTCCACTAAGGGTTGGACATGAAGTAATCAACTTAATCTGTAGCAAGGGAGATTTACATTAGAATCAGGAAAAACTTTCTAACTAGAAGGATAGTTAAGCACTGAGATAGGCTTCCAACGGAGGTTGTGGAATCCAGTCACTGGAGGTTTTTAAGAACAGGTTAGACAAATACCTGCCAGGGATGGCCTAGGTTTACTTGGTCCTGCATAAGTGCTGGGGGTGGGGGAGGCAATGGACTAGATGTCCTCTCGAGGTCCCTTCCAGGCCTATATTTCTGTGATTCTATGATCATTGATGAAAATGTTCAATAGCATCAGGCCTAGTACTAACCCTTGTGGACCCCAGCAGAAACAGCTCCATTAGATGATAATTCCCCATTGACAACCACTTTTTAAGATCATCAAGCTTTTTAAAAATCTTCAGCTGCCTCCACGTTGACCTTATCTCTCATTAAAATCTGTAGGAAAGAAGCTTGCAGTTCCATTCCATGACACCTGGAACCCATCCTTTCAAAATCCAAGCCCTGATTTCCTACAAATTACTGTGTTTCACTGATCAGCCCTGTTGCTTTGTATGATCAAATCTGAAAGATTTTTGTAAGTCAGAGTCATGGAGGATGCTTAACTGAAATCTAGTGTAGACTGAGGAATCTTAGTGTGAAGGAAAAATGCTGATCTCTTAAGCATACTCCCGCTATGAAACCTAAGAAAATATTGATTCAGCTTCCAAAAATGTAGAGAGGCTAATACCCACACCGTGCAAATTTTCAAACCCACATGTCTAGCAGCAACAGCAGCATCTGCCCACATGACCCTCTGCTATTTAAAGAAATTCTGAAACCTTACTTTACAACAAAACTGTGGTAAAACCAAGTATATCTCTATCTTAAAATAACCCTCCAAATCATCAAGAGAATGTGAAAGTTTTGCAATCGCTAGACTGCTTTGGGGTTCCAGTTTATGAGCCTTTTCCTATATTTGACTACCAAGAGAGTTTCGATTAAGAAAACACCAAGATCAATGCTAGACTGATGCAAGCAGATAACCTGTATGCAGTATAGATTCTACATTTATATTGTCAGTTTCCCTCCCTCCCTCCCTGCTCCTTTTCCCATAGTTGCTCCTAGATAGAATGCAAACCCAACACGATTTAAGATGGAGTTCAGTTTTCAAATCATGATGCTCACAGAGAATGGAAATTTGGCAACACAAGTTTATAATCCCAGCGGCGTACATTTAAAAATATCTCTACTTTAAAGGCCTGATATCCAGCTGGGGTTCAGCATGGCCTCTAGGCACAAACAGGGAATTCAGTTTTCAACAGCTACCATTTGCACTTGCAGTTTGTTGTAGGCACAAAACTACTGGGCAGATATGTCCCAAATTCCAATCTATTTACATGTTTACACTGGTAAACTCTGGTTCAGTATTGCTTTATTCATCCTGTGGACTGTGTTTTGCAAAAGCCACTGTGGCTCAAATGCTGTAAGGCAAAATTTCAAGGACTAGACATTTTGAGGAACTGGATAATTCACAGATTGGCACAAGGTACAGAATCTTTACCCATTAGATCAATAGTTCTAATAATTCAGGCCTAGACATTATTATATGCTTAGATGGCAGGCAGTACATGAAATGAGCTGGGGGTCTCAGTGAATATTAAAGCCATCAGAATCACTGACACTCTGATTGGCAGACTCAGCAGAAAGGCCACTGAAAAGTGAATGGGTGTGGGGACTGAACTAGCTTCTCAGGCCTGAAAGTGGTCCCTTTAATTGATGGGCAGGGCTCAGTGGCTGCTCAGTTGTCCACTCGGTGTTGATAATGTTTTCTTTTTTCTTCATTTAATTAGCTAACCAAACACCATTGAAAAAGAACATGAACATAAACATAAACATGCTCCCACACCTTCTCCCTGCTCTACTTTCTATGTACTCAGTAACCCATCATTATTTGGGGGGGGAGGGAAGGAGCGGCAATTGTATTTTCACAACCCAAATAAGCGGTCGTTGGCATGAGTTCCCAAACCAATCTTTACAAATTAACACTGCTGACCTTGGCAACCAATGGGCTTCATAGAAAATCTGAGAAGAACATCTTACCTGCTGAGTTCTCCTGATGATGTGCTGTCCACTCCAGGGAGAGGAGAACAAAGGCGCTTGCCTGGAGTAGATGGAGCCAGCTCCCCCACCCCATATTTTTTATCAGCACGGTGAGGCCAATCCAGATCACTCCCTACCTTATGGCTCCCATATAAAGAGATCTCAAATTACAGTATAACATCCCCATCTCTCTTCTATCCCCACCAGTTATCATAACCAATAATTCCTTACTGGGTCTTGCCTTCTTTCACTCGACACCCCAATCAACAGAATGAAAACCAATCCTCTCCCCCCACACAAAAAAATGCAGTGTCTCATTTCACACCAGTGAACAATGGTCCAGGTATAAGAACCTGTGTGACCTCAGGGCTTCTGATTCTGTGATGGCTGTGATCAAAGTCAGAGCGTTTATTATTTATGGACTGTGTGAGTGAATGAGAGCCATTGGGTGAAAGAGCAAGCATGAAAGTCAACAGCAGAACTAACTTTATTGAGAGTGTTGAGGGAACCACACCACAGGACTGCACAAGAACTAAGGCGAGCATGAGTGAAGCTCATTAGGAGCTCTATGCAGAGGCACAGGACCAGATTCATGGCAGATGCCTACCATTTATATTGTTATCATATGTTCAAGACAATCAGTTTGGATGATGGGGAGCAAGGGAAATCAGAATCACCCAAAGGGCATGTGGGATCTCTAAAATTTGGACACACACACACATGCACAGTCAATAGGGATTACACATGGAAGAAAGATTCAGATGGCAGACACCCTGAGTGGTATGAACTGGCCTTTCAAACTTAAAACAAGAGACAAGCAAACAAAAAACCAAACCAAAACAGGAAAAAAAAAAACACTTCTTAAACAGACCAGGCATGTGACTAAAAATTTACATGTACAAACTGGTTTCTGAAAAACCTGTGACTTTTCTTGATTTTAGCTATAACTTATCTAAGATATTCCCCAAAATTTACCACAATAAAGTTACTGATAACCGCCTGAGAACATATGAACTATCAACCTTGAATTTGTACCCATCTAAGTCCTGGCTCCAAAGTTCAGTGAAATCAATTAAAAACTCCTATTGAGTCAAGTGGGATTTGGATTCTCACCCTGTTTCCCTCTGACTCTGAATCAGCGATGGTAAAACCATTAGAACCAATATGCTATTTCACTGATGTTACCACAACTAGGACTTAGCACTTATGCTTTCTGTCCATGTTAGAATTAATTGTAAGACCCTCAACCAACTCTGCCTGCATCACTGTCCACTGAATTTACTCTTTCATCTCCATGGCTATTGCTTAAGTTATCATGATAGTATTTTATACTCCATCAAATATTGTTTCAAATTACAACTTTCTACACTATCAAAACTACCACACATTGTGCAGAGAAAAGGTCTGGCAGCCTCACAGAAGTAAGATAATGCAAGAGAATAGAGTTAAGACTGAAAAGATCTTAATTCACATGTTCATGCATAAATATTGTAGCACAGTCTGTAACTTAAGAGTCCCACTGTTTGGGGATCTCTGCAATACTTTGGCATGGCTGCATTTGTTGAGAACTAGCTTCAGACAGAATTCCTAATTTCTTGGCTTTTGTGTGTTAGAATCAGACCCTTGAAGTGCTCAGAATGTATTTACAGTGATTCAGTTCCCTTTCTTTTAGGTTAGCATTTTAAAATGTTTAATGGTATCCAATGAAGATAACCTTGAGGGAGGATGATATGACATTGGTGAAGGAGTAGATGACACTCTCCTCTCTAAAACCTTGCCTACAGCAATAAATTAAACTGCATTAGAGTTTGAGCTTGAGGAGTCATGGTAACTAACAAGAGTCAGCATCAATCAGTGTAGACAGGGGCTGTCATGTAACTTCATGTCAGCTCATCATGGTGAATGCTAGGGTCAATCAAACTAACTTTACCCCATTGAAAATTATTATTTGCTAGTGAAGACAAGCCCTAAAAGCAATAATTAAATACTGTGTTGGGATACTATGAAGCGGTTGATGACTCCTTTCAGATGAGATACGAAACTAACATCCTGATCACAGGTGGCCATTAAATATCCTGCAACACCTTTTGCAAGTGTGGGGCCAAATTCCATAGTTGCAATCTTCCTACCTAACCTTCCCCATTGTAGTTGGAAATCTGTTTCATTTCCTGTGCTATATAAGGCATAGTGTTGCTGTGAGCTACTGAGCATTTACTGTATTCCATCCTAGACTTTATAAACTTCAGTGGGACGTAAAATGATTCTTGTAACCAATCAAAAACAAAATCATGCCCTAAATAATGACTTGTAGAATCTAGAGAATTCTTCCCATTGGACCACAGACATTTAAATATATTGGTGTATAAACCTACCAATAGTGTTTCTTTCAAACTACTAGCATATGAGGGTCAGTAGAATGATAAGTGCATGAATAGGCTCTCGCTGCTTGATCACTAATTCAACTCCAGCCTGCAACAGCAGTGACCATCTACTGGCTGTAGGTGGTCTCAGTCAAGTGCCTAATAGACGTATGTCCCCTTCACTCAGAAAAATCACTTTGGTATGGAGGCTGTTCTACCTTATCCTTCCTAAAGGGCAGTCTTACAGGTCACAGCTGATTCATTTTTGCAGTGAAAACTGCTTTGTTCCTGCCTGTGGTTAAGGTGAGGATTGTGGCATCCAGAGCTGTGAAACCTCCTTTCAGGAGTTCTAAATTCTTACGCTATTTTTTTTGTAAATAAAGTAACAGATTTTTAACTCTTTAAGAATAAGTGCTGCCTAGCATCCTGAGCTGAGAGCGCCTTTGTGTTTCTGCCCAGAGAACTTTTTTTTTTTTTGGGCTAAATTGCTAATCTGAAAATTGGGGGTTATAATGGAAATGTTGACAGATCCTTAACTACAGAGGTGCTGTTATACTGAAGAGCATTTTCAACCCATGCAGGCTGAGGAGAATATGATACTTTGGAGTGATTATAGCCACAAGCAATTATATGCTTTATATTCTGTTAGGGTGGGGTTTTTTTTTTTCTTTTTGGTGTATGCATTTTTCAAGCACTGCTCCATTCAGTAAAAGCTGGGGGCATTTTATTTATAACCAAGTCCAACCAGTTTTCTTCCCTCATTCTGACTTTTTTCTACATGTTCTATTTCCTGCTTCAAGCACAAATCAATAAGCAGTGAAAAAGGCAAAGAAACATATTATCTTCAGCTGAGGCTAGACTGAAGAAGCAAAGACAACACACCACTTTCACTTCTGCCACGATGCCTACAGAATGCTGCCAGCTGCTGATAACCAGGCAGGTAGCAGGAATAGGTGCTCACTGTCTCTTACCTTGTCTTCCCTCCATGCCTCTATTTGTCTGTTTCATTCACCTGTTGCATTTGGTCATATATCTAGACTGTGAACTCTCTGGGACAGGCACTGTATTCTTGTTATGTGTCAGTACAGCATCTCACAGAACGGGGCCCTGGTCCTTGATTGTGGATCCTAGGAGCTGCTGTAATTTTAGCAATAATCATTCCCCAAGGCAGAACAACACCTCCTCACCCTGCCACTGAACCAACCAAACCACTTTACTCCCAAAGTTTGGAAAACTTCCAGAAGACCTTGGAGAGGAAAACCACCCATCTGACAGACTCAGGCACTGATAAACTGGTGAAACACTAGAACCAGCTGCAGATCCAAACCATTCATGAGGCAGTTGCCAGGTTACCTCTTCACCCACACACTCTAACAGGTCACCATGATTCTCTGACAAACTATGGAGACTGAACCATGAAAGCATGGGAATGGAATGCCTATGGCACATAAGCTACACTGCTACAGTACATGAACAGCTCACCTGCATACACAGGCTGCAGCCATAAGAGACATGAAAGAAATCTTATTTTCACACACAATGGCATCACTCAAACCAAAGCAGTAGAACTGTTTTGTGGAGTAAACTGGCCAATTGACCTGAAATCAACCGATACATGTACACATAAGCAAGTCCTGCCTGGGGAAAGACCTCTTATCCTACTTCACAGACAAAATCAAAGGAGGCTTTGCTGAGACAGAAGTAACCACACCAATACCAGAAACACCTATCCACATCCCACCTGGCTCGATGGAATTTGAACTAATATCCCAGACAGAAACCCTGGAACCTTTGAAAAATGTCCCTCCCAAGATCTGGGAGATGAACTCCTGGTCCTTTTGGCTAGTGACGTCTTGCAAACAAAACCTAACCCTCATGATGATAGAGAACATTAATGCTTCCTCAAAAGAAGGCAAGCTACCGAGCCACTAAAAATGTAGTAGCTCAACCAGTCCTGAAGAACTCTACATTTAATGCCAAATCACCTAGCCTGTGCCCCCCCAGATTTTCAACTCCCTTCTTCTTGCCAACGTCATCAAGAAGGCAATAGCTACCAAGCTCTGCCAACATCCTAGATCCTGCACAAGCAGGTGTCAAAGGAACCCATGACACAAAAACACACTAGCTGTTACTGTTACATTTCACATTTGATCTTGGACAGGAAACAAACCTCTATGCTGATACTGCTAGATCTCTCTGCAGCCTTCAACACTGTTGTTCATAAACTCAAGTTCCTGCAGCAGTAGACTTTCCTTGCCCTCAATTTGTGCATCAGAATTTAAGCTTTCATTAAAACATTTTTCCCCTTACATTTTAAGTTACAAAGAAAACCTCAAAAACACAAATCGTGTAAATGGACACATTTGTGTCTTCAGATATCCTGCAACAATAGCTCTGAGAGTGTAAACTGTCCCATTCACCTTGAGGAGTGTTCACTCTGACATCTGGAGAAGAATTCCCCCAAGCCTTTAATGGTTTGGGATCTGGCTACTTCAGAGACCTCCACAACCCTTCAAAACAGCACAATTCCATGAGGGTAATGTAGCTGGAGAGTCACAGGTTTACACTATCAGGCACTGGGGAAGAAGCATTCTCCGTTGTGGGATCCTGACATGGAACTACTTCCTGGAAGAAAACAGGCTGGATACAAGCTTGTAGGTGTTCAAACAGAAGTGTAAAACATGCCTTTTCCATAAAGCCTTTCCCCATAAATGATGTTCATAATGAAGCAAACAAACAAACCCCCTCTACCACAAGTTAAACCAGGTGATAGGAGCCTAATAAACAAATACCCAAGAAGAAATAAATCAAACATTTAACTACAGTAACTTCCTTGTAAACCATATGCAATAAGCCCTTGCTGAAAACAGTCAATATCATTTGTAAGATCAAATTTTCTTTCAAGTTACAAGGATGAAACGCTCACTGATTATAGATTACGCCCATACTTTCTGGATGAAGAAAAAAAAAAAAAAAAAACCTTTCACTGAAAACACTTGGCCTTGAAACACGAAATCAAACAAGTGGCTCACTGACAATCTCAAACTGCTGATGCCCTCGAGTTACCATTGACAAAACACAGACTTGAGAAATTGAAAATAATGAACTAATTCAAAACATGGAGCAGGCCACTCGAGCAGTTACATGCAAGAGAACTTTCAAATTGGAGAGGGTTGCAGAATCACAGGGCCAATTCTGACCCGCTACCCTGGTGTAAACCTGCAGAAACGCTGTTAAAGTCAGTGATGATACACTGCTATAAATTCAGCATAATCAGGATCAGAATCTGGTCCACTTTCCAAACCAATGAATTAAACCCCACCTACGTTCAGAAGTGCAGGACTGGAACTAAATAACAGCCACTGTTTATACCACTGAAATGGCATAATGAGAAATGACAGAGGTCTACAGCTTCCCACAAATATGGGTAAAATAAACATCTCTGTTATAAAACATAAACCTCTCCTGTTTTATTGACAGAGATGGAAAGTCTCAGATAACGAAAATTGCTAAATTCAGTCTCTGATTAGCAATTAAGCACTTACATAGAGGTAAGCCTCTGGGCAACAGTGACCATACCATTGATTTAGTATAAAACCTTCTCACATAAATTAGCTGGCCCCATCAGTTCAGCGTTTCACTATGCCCTTGACAAAGGGGTTCTTGCAGAGTTCTGTGCAGCAACTGGCAATGACTTCTCTTATTTGGAAAGCTGGCAGAGATTCAAATGACTATGGACTCTCTAAACTATTCCATTACTGAACCATATTACACTATTAAAAGCTGAGCTGCAGTATAGGCTATACAGATTGGCAAACTGTTATGTTCTTCATTGGGGAATGGACTGTATTTCTGACCACATGGTCCCACTAGTTCATGTAGTTTGTGCTTGCGTGTACAGGATAGGCAACTAATGTGAACTCATGGCCAAATTCCAGTCTCAGTTATGCCAGTGTAAATCTGAAAGAAATCCCTGGACTTTATTTAGGTGATGATGAAGTCAATGTAGCTCCTTTGGATTTACACCAGTGCAGCTGAGATAAGAATCTGTCCCTTCAACTTTAATTCATATATATAAATAGCATATGCTTCCTGTTTTTCAAGCATAAACAATGTGCACAGCTCATGAGTGGACTGCTTTCAACTTTTTAGCTTCTTTTTTATACCTTGGGCTTGATTCCAGTTTCTCTTATACCAGTGGAACTACACTGACCTCAGCAGAGTCCCTCCTGATTTGTAATGCTGAAAGTGAGATAAGGATCAGGCATTTTGAATATGAAAGGGATTATATAAAACCAAGTATCTAGTCTATTCATTTTACAGACGCATCATTCTCACTGAAAGTTGAGAAAATTCAAGCCTGATTCTAGCAGGACTATCATTTCTTCTATACACAGTGTACTGTTTACAGACCTTTGAACATACTTGACACTATATAGGAATTTGTTTCCCCTCCACCTCCTTCCACAAATATAAAAAGCTGCAATTGCAAGTCCAGGTCCTGGGAAGGAGTTCTGTTTTTTATCAGATGGTAATGATGAGTACATCATGAAATCATTTAATAGTTCTCATTAAATGCATTGCTGGAGAGCAGGCTTGATTTATGAGCAGTATGCCATGGTTATAAATAAGCCGCACTTTGCTTGTAACACAGCTGGTCAAGAAAATTAATGTTTTGTTTTCCATAACCTTTGTACTCTCCTTTCCTCTGCTACTATGGCAAAGCTCAAGGCGTGTAACACGATCATTCTCTGAAAGACAACATACATCTGAATGCTTCTTGCAAGCTTAACCGAAAAATAAAAAGGCAAACTCCCAAAATGTAACATTAGGTATTTGTCTTTCAAAAAGGCAGAATGCATGTCTTCCTTGTATTTTCTCTTTTTAAAAACTGACTTGCTTCCAGACCTGCCTCTTCTGCACATATGCTGGTGGGGTCACTCGAGCAGCACTTCCTGCTAAGTTCAGTACCACTAAATACTGATATTTAGCTTTTGCAGACTTTGAAATATTTTTATAACTTTCCAGTAAAAGACTTGTCTCTATTTCGCTTTTTTTTTTAAGCTCAGGGAAGTAGAACAAAATCCACTCCACACTGGATTTGATGTCCATCTTCCCAAATAAGAATAAAGAAAATAGGATACAGTTATGGTACAATATAGTGGTCTGAGACACTACAGTATTTAGAGCTTATATTCCTGGTGGTGCCTAACCCTAAGCAAATACTTGCTCAGTTGGGTAATGTTTTTTCAACAGATCTTTTACTCACACACAAGGTGTGCATTGTACATATAATTCAGCAAGAGGGAAAAATCCAACTTTCAGGGTCAGACAGATGTAGGTGGTGCTTGGAAGAGAGTGGATTTAAATACCGAGGGAGGGAATGACTCTGATCATATGGTTCAGAGCTAGAATTTACAGGCCTGACAATTTTATAACCCCTGCAGTTTTGAATAGTTTTCTGCCTCACTTACTGGCCTACCCAGTTGTATACTGTTGTTATGCAGCATTGCAAAAGCTGCTACAGTCTACCTCAGAGGTAGCTGCATTTCAGTGAGAGGTGAAGTGACCTTAGATGCAAACCTTGTAAAATGCTTTTGAGACTTTTCAGATTAAAAGTACTGTGCAAACAATTTATTAAATCAGTAGTAGTAAAATAACCTGCTTGCTTATTTAATCACCGTCTCTCTGCAAGTCAATTGGATAGAGTTCTCTTTTTCACTTTCTATCCTAAATGATTGTGTAGTGTTGCTGTGGACTACCAGAAAGCACCAGAACTGGCTGCATTTCAACAGTGTGGGAATTGATTCTTGTACGTTATATTAATATTATTATGCCACCCACTGATGCATTTCTACAAGAGTGGTAAGTAATATAATCTTTTACAAATGTTTTTGTAAGAATGTATTTGTTTAAAGAGCACAGTATTCAGAACAATATGCAAAACTGAATAACAACCTACAAACTGCATTAAAACTGAGGTACATGTAAGAAAACTCTTCTATGTAAATAATAAATATTCTGTGAGGAAGGGTCTGAACGTCAGTCCAGTAGGAGTGAGGGCTGAAGGGCATCACCATTCCAGAGATCAGCCACGGAGATGAGGAAAGGGGTGCTGTGGAAAAGAAAAAGACCACAACACACAACAGTAATGGGGAGGGGAAGGAGAACATAACAGAATAGTAGTGGGGGGAGGGGGGCATGGGGATGGGTTAAAGAAGACTTCACCATGCAACAGTGATGGAGGGGAAGGAAGGAGACCTCACCAAAAACACAGCAATGGGGGCAAGAAGGCCCACAACATCGCAGCATTGAGGGAGAAGGAAGGAGGGCCCTCAGATACCTGAGCAAGGAAGGAATGAAACCGCACAGCTAACAGCACTTGGTGTCATCTCACTACACAACAACACTTGGATGGAGAAGGAAGGAGGCCACCATGATGTTATGGTAACTGAGGGAGAAAAGATGCCTTTCCACAACACAGTGACAGTCAGGGAAGAGAAAGCTCACCACAACACTAGGGTGGTTGAGTAGGTGGCCCATAACTCCTAAGTGATTATATGAACAAAGGCCTAGAGGACAGGGTCTCAAGCCTATTTATCTTCCCATCACCTGGGTTAACATTTATTTGGTGAATGGCGACTAGGGGAGGGGTTTGATGGTCCCAAGAACCAGGAGCAGTGGAATGCAGGGGAAGAACTTTTTGATTATGTGCTCCCTCTCCTGGCTGCTCCTCAGATTGCACCTACAAACTTCCACAGAAGACGCTTTTCTACTGCATAGGGCACCCTGCTGAAGACCTGTGGCCTTCCTCTTGCCATGAGTTTTTCCAACCCTTAGGCCTATCACCCTTGACACAGTGGTTCCTTTATTATTTTTAAGCATGCAAATTTTGCATGATCTCACACCTCAAGATCAGATACAGGTTCTAAATGCCTGAACAGGGTTTCATCAGTTCACATTCCATTTAGCAACCGCCCCCCGGACACACACTACAATTTAAAACAGTTGGCCAGATCCTCATAAATCTATGTAGCTATGTTGATTTACACCAGCTGATGGCAAATGGCTATGACTGTAAGATCTTTTGGGAAGAGACCATATCTTTGGTCTACATTTGCCTGGTACCTAACACAATGCCATTCTGGTCCATGACGAGGTGTTCTAGGTGCTACAGCAATACAAATAAATAATAATAATGTATCAATTTACACCAGCCACGGGTAGGGTACTATGCTGATTTACACCTGCGGAAGATCTGGCCAAATTCTACTGAGCAGTTTACGAGAATTTGACTGTCTGGTTGCTGACTTTGCAGTGATTGAGTCAGAGTTCAGTATTTTCAGTGGCTTAATATTTTAATCAAAACTGCTTGAATTCTGTGTTTCCCATAAGGCAAATTAGTATTGATGATATTTATGTTCCCTACAGTAATAATATTCTTCAGTAAATGAGAAACAGATGGAAAGCTTGGAGTCGCCCAGCCTTGAATAAAACGGGTCAGAGCAGCGGTCACAGTGGAAGGGCTAACAAATACACTATAATAATGGGGCATTTTAAACCTGTGCTGTTGACAGCACCATCTCTAGGAGGAAATTTCTGGAACCTGCATGGGAGTTCCAGGTTTCTTCTCTCCAAGATTTCCAAGTCAGATAGAATCAAGCTACATGTCAGAAGCTGATTGTTTTTGTAGTAATGGAAACTGAACCTGGCCTGTGAAAATCAGTCTGTTTGTGCACCATCACCAGTAACATAGATTCTGCAACCAGACCTCAGCTGACAATTCTGGTGATGATGCACATAAGGCGGGACAGAATGCAGCTCACTTTCCCAGTGCTTTGCCTGGCTCAGCAGTGCTACCAGGAATAAAGCCTGGTGTCTGTTAGTAATATGAGTACTTAGGACTCAGACACAGAAGGTCATGATTTCCTCTCAGTCCTTGTGCAGAATCCAGTTGCTTAGAGGGATTTTCAAGTGTATACGTTATTTCAAAGCACAAATCCTATTGATTTTCCCACCTGACATTACCAAGCAGGACAGATCCCAAGCTGTTGCCCATAGGGAATAGATCACAAGAAGGTGCCATTTTTATGTTTCTAACAGTTTAATGTGTCTTTGAGCCTGTATGTATTGTTATAAAGATGATGATAAGGAACTGAGAGAACCAGTTTGATGCATGTGTATATACTCATATTTCACTTACATTACAGCATCAAGGCTTAAAATCAAATATGAAGATACAACTTCCATTTAGTACTGTTTAGTACAGTTTCTTTTGAACATCTTTCAGTCACTCAATCAGGGGTCCTTTCTATCTCCCTTTTACTACATACAGGAACCTCTTTTCTACTAACTTTTTAATATTTATTTTCTGGTTGCAACCTAGATTTCACTCTTACTTAACCAATCATTTTTCGAACATGTACATAATATATTAAATAGCAAAATCACTCTATGAGGTGATCCTTCAAAGTTAATAGTCAAAACACAGGGAATGCAGAGAACAAAATGAAAACACATCTAAACGTTGCAGGGAATGTGGAAATTATTAATCCCTGTTAGGACTAACACATTTTTTTTTTTTTTTTTTAAGTGTTACTCTACACGTGGAGTGAGGGGAGTGGAGGACTGGCTGGCTGGACAGAGAGATTGGCACTGGGAACCACTAGGGGACACTCTATCTGGTTAACATTCTGCTTTTTAAAAAGTTGCTATATCTCCACAGTCCAGCATGGGCTGGGAGTAGAGCCCTGCAAATCCGCGGATATCCATTTTATATCCGCTGACCATTTTTTGCAGATCGTGGATCAGCTGCGGATCTCAAATGCGGTGAAGCAGCTGTCTGCAGCTCATAGCCTATGAGACTGCTTCCCCACCTTCCAGACTGAGGGGCAGGGACTGGGCACCAGTCAGCTGTTTGGGGGGCCCCCTGGGGCTGGCTGAAGAACAGCTGATCAATGGCCAGGATACCAGGTGCCAAAAAACTGATTGGTGGCCTTGGGGCTGCTGCTGCAGGTGTGGTGTGGATACATATAAAAGATGGAGTGCAGATTGCGGGTTGGATACAAGCTGATTCTGGTAGATGTGGGTCCACATTTTTGTAACCGCACAGGGCTCTAGCTGGGACTACTGATGCAGGATCACATTCAGGCCTGTGGGGAAGGTAGCATCTCACAGCTTTGAACAGAAGCTACTCTGGCAACTTGAGGAGCTAGTTATGGTGAGCTCCAGTGGAGACTTATCCAGTCAGAAGACAAGAAGAACATTGCTGTGACATTTGGTCTTCAGGGTAAATGGTATAAAGCAGGTAGAAACAGTGGGATCCTCAGGTTCTGACAGATATTTAGAGACAAATCTAGGGAAACAAAGGGCTGCCTCTCCCTCAGATTTCCTGTGTGACTTTGGGCAAGTCACTTAAACTCTCTGGTTGAACTCCTTGACCTATCGAAGACACTGGGAATTTTAGCATTGACTTCAACAGGGTCAGGACTTCACCCTCTGTATTTCCGTTCCCCATCTGTAAACTAGGAACAATAGATGATTCCTTTCTCCCATCCTTTGTTTGTTTTATCTATTTAGATTTTAAGTCCTTCAGGCAAGAACTGTTTCACGTACAATGCCTAACAATTTTGTTTGGAATCTGTAAGAACCACTGCAATAAAAGGAAATAGCAATAATAATTCAGGGACTGTGTGGTATGATGCAACAACAGAATTTAGCATATTTGTCTACAATACACAGTATATGGGCCAAATACTGATTTCTGCTACCTGGGAGGAATTCCCTTTGACTTCTGTGAGAACTTAACCATTGCAGCTGAGAGCAGAATTTGGTCCTATGTTTATGTTTTCTACATAAACAAGACAGGAAGGAAAAGGACTCTTAGTCATTACAAAAATGATCTTGACCTTTTTAACATTGCTGTCAAGAATAAAACTGATAAAAACATAGACTCCGAGATATACTTGAGAGCTTATTCATTACTGACAGATTCAATGTAGATTTTTTGTTTGTTTGTACAGGGGTGTGTCTTATCTTCTTCTGGTACAAAAAGTTTAATTTAAAGATGTATAGAAAAGGAAAGGCAGAACTGATATTAAACTGTCCCTGACATGATCAGTCTATGATTGGCATATAACAGCTATACTGACACAGACAAGGTAGCCTAGTGGATAGAGTATTAGATTTAAGAGTCAGAAGATCAGTGTTTTACTCCTGGCTCTACCACTGACTTACTCTGTGACCGTGTACAAATCAGCTATTCTATAACTCAGTTTAACACAGTGTCAAATGGACACTACCTGACTTTGTAAAACACTTAGGGATTTATGAATGAAATAAGTGCTAAATATTTTTATCTAACTATGTTGCTCATCTTAGACCAAAATTTACCTTTGTCCTACTTGGACGTCATTATCATAGCTCAGTAATAGTTTAGAATATTGCTGTAAAGTGTTAGGATTATTATCCCATAGATGGTCAGTTTTGCTGATAATGGATATCTGCTGTCTGCTCAGACAGACTCTTGCTTTTGTTGCCTAATAAATTAATCACAACCAATGGCTACCTTGTAAAGAGTTTAAAACTGTGTCTTAACTTCAGCTAATATTAAAGCATTACAAATCTTTTCAGTTAAAATAAATTATCCAGGAATTGCCCAGTTCACCATCATCATCTGGGCTACATTTCTAATAGTCCTTTCTGCTGAACATCCTCTGTCCTTATATCAGCCGCACAAAGTCTGCAGGAAGAGAAAGGGGAAAAGCATGCACAGCATATACAAGAAAGACAAGGCTGCCTTCTCATTAGCCTGACTGACAAATAATTCACCTTCTACCCTCAGCAGTGTTAGGTCTCTTTCACTATCAATGAACCCACCCACTGGTCTAAGAAACATTCCAGGTCTCCAGTTCTATGAGATGTAGAAAAAGATCCTTCATCAAAGTTGAGAAGATGCAGTGAATAAATAATTGGCACATGCTCTTAAGAATCCAAAGAGATAGAGAAAAATAACCTCACACTGATCAGGCTGCATAATACCCACCGATCTGCCTATTGATTTGTGTATTCATTTGTCTGTCCAAATGATGCACCAAATATAGAAAACAAATGCAGCAGAACCTGCTTAGCATGAACTTGAAGGATATTGAAACTCATTTTAACATGAAATAGGACCTCCTGATTCAGTGCCTTGTACTGCACCGGAGATGAAGAATATTCCCCACCAGCTGTACAGTGGGATGGGACTGCTCATGAAGGCTGCTTCAGTCTGGTGGCTCAAACAGCTTTTGTGGCCCTCCCCTCCCCAGTGAAATTGGGCAGGGATGGAGGGGGTAGAAGGACCAGCGGTTATGTGCAACAGATGAACATAGGAATGGCCATACTGGGTCAGACCAATGGTCCATCTAGCCCAGTATCCTGTCTTCCAACAGTGACCAACGCCAGATGCTTCAGAGGAAATGAACAGAACAGGTAATCAAGCAAGTGATCCATCCCATCAGCAATTCCCAGCCTCTGGCAAACAGCAATCCCTGCCTATCCTGGCTAATAGCCATTGACCGACTTATCCTCCTTGAACTTATTTGTTCTTTTTTTAACCCATTGTATTCTTGGCCTTCACAACATCCTCTGGCAAAGAGTTCCACAGGTTGACTGTGCGCCATGTGAAGAAATGCTTCCTTTTGTTAGTTTTAAACCTGCTGCCTATTAATTTAATTGGATGACACCTAGTTCTGTGTTATGAGAAGGAGTAAGAGATACTTCCTTATTTACTTTCTCCACACCAGTCATGATTTTATAGACCTTTATCATATACCCCCTTAGTTGTCTCTTTTCCAAGCTGAAAAGTTCCAGTCTTATTTATCTCTCCTCATATGGAAGTTTTTCCATACCGCTAGTCATTTTAGTTGCCTTTTTCTGTATCTTTTCCAATTCCAATATATCCTTTTTTGAGATGCAGCAACCAGACCTGCATGCAGTATTCAAAATGTAAGCGTACCATGGATTTATAAAGAGGCAATATGATATTTTCTGTCTTATCATCTATCCCTTTCCTAATGATTTCCAACATTTTGTTAGCTTTTTTGACAGCCGCTGCACATTGAGTGGATATTTCAAAGAACTTTTCACAATGACTCCAAGATCTCCTTCTTGACTGGTAACAGCTAATTTAGACCCCATCATTTTATATGTATAGTTGGGATTATGTTTTCCAATGTGCATGACTTTGCATTTATTGTCACTGAATTTCATCTGCCATTTTGTTGCCCAAACCACCCAGTTTTGTGAGATCCCTTTGTAGTTCTCAGCAGTCTGCTTTGAACCTAACTATCTTGAATAGTTTTGTATCATCTGCAAATTTTGCCACCTCACTGTTTACCCCTTTTTCCAGATCATTTATGAATATGTTGAAAAGCACTGGTCCCAGTACAGATGCCTGGGGGATGCCACTATTTACCTCTCTCTATTCTGAAAACTGACCATTTATTGCTACCCTTTGTTTCCTATCTTTTAACCAGTTACTGATCGAGGAAAGGACCTTCCCTCTTATCCCATGACCGCTTACTTTGGTTAAGAGCCTGGTCAAAGGCTTTCTGAAAATCTGACCCCCTTCCCATCTCTGCCCAGCCCTGGACTATATAAGACCATGCAAGTGATGCTCACTATTTCAAATCCAATCCTCCTCTCTTCGTGGGTTCTGTAGCCAGAAGTCTCTCAGCACTCGTGAAAGAGGGGGTAGGTTTGTTATACTGCACCTGGTAAGAAAGAGATGGTGACCCTATGAAAAAGGCCCATTTTACATCTAGAGAAAAAGGAAGTCATCCCTAAAGGAATCTTCCAATGTGAAGCCACGTGAGTTTTCTGTTCTTCTTGCTTTTGAGTAGAAGAATTATTTGCACTCGAGTGTTTTCCATATGTGGCTTGCAACAGGGATGCAGTTTGACTGAACGAAGAGATGCTGACTGTACGGTAATAGTAATACTAGCTGCAGTCTGAAGGATGGAGAAGGAGCAGGGATGTGGGACATCTTCAGCCTAGTCAGGTAGGATCAGAATGCCAGCCTCCCAGATAGCTAATGCCTCACAACCAAAGCTCTTAGTGACGGAGAGCACAGGAGTCCTCTCTTTCCTTCAAGTGTGCCTGTGCTAAAGAGGCAGTTGGGGCAGTTGGGGCTTACTAGGAGTTGTTCTGCATTGCCAGAGTGCAGAATGTTCTGGCCATAGCCCCTTCTCCTGGAACACCCACCATGCTTGGGGCAGCCAGGAGCAGGGGGCAAATACCAAGGGGAATCTTTAGACCATCAGATCAGCACAAAGGGGATGGAGGGAGGTGCCAAGATCTGACCCTGGATTAACACCTAAAATCTTGTTCATCACCAAGGCAGCACAAGGTGAGGGTGAGTGACAATGCACCACTGAAGTGGAGATATATGCTCTGGCCTGCTGTCATAACAAACCCAGTAAGCTCATTTTCATTCCACTTGAAAGAATATGCTCAGTGGGGAAACACTGTGGTCAATAAATAGCATTGTTGAAAATGAAATAGATTAACCCTTCAACTAAAAGCTAACATTAAGAAACTCCATTTAAAGTATCTTGAATATTGTTTGCGGAAGACATATAGCACGGGGAACGGCAGTATTACTATCTGAACACTGCCAATAGAGTGGCAGTTTCTGTGACTGTGGGCACACATCCTCAGGAAATGGACTGACTCCACCAAACTCAATGATCAACGGAGTAAGGGCGTTTGGTCACAACCGAGTTAGGGCCTGGCCCTGCCAGCTGTTGAGTTTAGCACACTGCAGACATTCAGCAGCTTGCAGGATTGGGGCCTGAGTAAACATGGATTTGAACTAGTGACTTAAAGCTGAAAAGCAATGGTGTCTATTGTTGAGAGCAGGGAGTAGCAGCACTGATGAAGGCTTGTCTACGTAGTGGAGTGAGGCCTACAGGACTGTGAACTGCAGAGCGCACTGAAATGTTGAGCTCTAACTGCCCGATGTGGATAATGCTGACATGAGCTAAAAGGTACCTAATTCACCTTAACATAGTCCTGTTTGAAGAGGACATTGCAGGATAGACATAGCCTGAATTACAGTCTGAACTCTGCACCTTTAACAAGATACTTCACTTTTATGTGCCACCATTTCCCCCTCTATAGAATAGGGATAACTCTACTTAACTGGTGCAAACAAGCTTTAATCTATTAATATTTCATATTTGATTTACAGCAGATTTAATGTTGAGAGAATTACGAGAATCATGTCTCAAACCTCAAATGCAAGGCAGAAACTAAATTAATCCCCTTTAGTCACGGACAGTATACTTTGGAAAGGAAGTTAATTAGCATCCAAAAAGACTTCTTCCAACAACAATCAATTTCATGGAGTTGGGCGAAGGATACAAATATGGGCTAAAAGTCAGCTATTGTGTGGATCTACCTTCAAAGGAACATTTCGAGAAATAAAGGAAATCGGAGGAAAAACAGGAAGTCTGAGCCTATTTACCCAAGGACAATGATTAAAATAGTGACTATCTTTACAACATATAGTAGACATTTAATAAAAGTCTGTCACATGCCTGAGAAGGCCCATCTGTTTAAATACCTTTGTTCAGATACCTGGGATTATGATGAACCTTTGCCATCCAAAGGATTACAGACAAGAGTTGGGGGTACCCAAGACACTTGAAAGAAGGAAGCAGTTAGTGGGCAGGCAGTGTAGCCTAGGGGGTAGGCACTGGCTTGAGACTCAAGAAATTGAAGTTCTAGTCCTGGCTTTGCCATTAGCCTGCATGGTTACCTTGAGCAAGTCACTTCGCTTCCCTGTACCTCAACTACCCCATCTGTAAAATGGGGATACTGACCTCCTTTCTACTGATGGAAAACACTATATGGGAGCTAGATATTACTATATTACCTGAAGGAAAGATGATGTGTTAGTGACAGGAAGGTGAAAGGACACATGCTCTAGAAATGCAACAAATTGCTTAATTCACTGTAATAACAGGAGGTATACCTCCCTAGATGAACTTCTGCCAACTATAGGACTAGCCATGTTACACGTCACTGCAGTAGTGAAATCCTCCAGGGAAGAGAGCCTTCAGACCTCTTGTGAGAGACAAGATTGCTGAAGAGGAAACAGTCCCAGTCCTGGAGCATTCACTGGGGGCAAACCCCCTCTGCCATGCCGCACCCTCAGTTCTGGCTGCAGCCAGTAGGGGCTTGATGTGAATGCTATCATGAATCGCCTTGAGTCTTAACTGTTTGCATTAGTCAGCATGGGGGTGATGAAAACATATGTGAGACAGCTAGTTGTGTGAATTGTGAGATTCAGGGATGTGCAGGACATGTAGCAACCCGCAATCTAATAAAAACCAGTAAGAGTTAACCTGCAAGTGGGTGTGCCTATGTGTGTGTGTAAGCTAACACAAATGCAGGAGTGTGAAAATGTCTTGGTTGACATGACACATACGATACGCATGTGCTCAGATCTAATCCTGGCATGGGGAAAGCCAGGTAGGCATGAGAAGAGGGAAGAATGAGATCCAGAGTTGATATTACCTCATGCAGATGTCATGAGAGTTCCTTCATTAATGGGTGAAATGTACCTTGGCAGAGGAATATCACAAGGGCTAAGCACCATTTACAGCCTATTTTGAGGACTTAAATGTGATTTCATAGTGTCATGGGCTTCTGTAGAGAGATGAATTTCACCCTCCTGCTTGTAAAACTGTTTGATATCCTTGTATGAGACACACTAAGAAGCAGCAAATATCATTACTAAGATTTTTCCATCACTGGTCCCCTGAGTCACCCAGCCCCTCCTTGCTGCTCTGTGAAAAGACTAAAATGCCCAAGTTATCATCCTGGAAGGAAGTCCAGCAATGTAAAAATAATACCTTTTCCAGACAGACAGACAGACAGACAGACAAACAAACAAACAAACCCACAACGCTTTGAAGACTGGCTTGAAAAGCAAATGATACATTGCTTACAAACAACTTGGCTCATAAACCAGAGACTACACAACACACAGGGCCCCTTCCAGAGAGCTGTTCCCCTGTTTAGTTGAGTTGATGCAAATGTACTACTTACTTCTTCAAAGGCTGAAAAGAGAAGAAAGTAGCAAGTATATTTTAGTCCTACCCAATGCTAAGCGGGGTGTTGAAGACAAAAACAAACAAAACTCAACAAAAAGAGTTTCACCAAATGCAAGGGCCTTATCAATATTTAAGGCAGGACTCATTCAGGGCAATTTGTTTTGTTTGGAGACATGCTGGCAGTGTTTGCATTAAGAATGCATGGTCTCTAATGTGGAACATGTGTTTGGTGAGGATAATAAAACACCTGAGCTGGGATGTCAGGAGAGCTGAGCAACCTCCTCCTTTCTGCTGCCTGGAAATTGCTTTATATTTTATTACTTTAAGTGTAGAACATGATAAAACAGGTGGGACTGGCACGTTAGGATGTTTCACAGCAGCCATCTGTCCAGAGATTGTACATGTCAAGAGAAAAAAGTGTGAAAACCACCAGCAGTAATGCAGGCAAGCAGGATTCTTAAACGTTAGCAAAACTGGGGCCTGAACCAAAGTGCATTGAAATCAATGAGAGGCTTTCCTTTGGCTTCAATGGGCTCTGAATCAGGCCCTTGACTACTCTCAACCAAAAGCCACTTGGAATTTAGTTTTCTTATTAATGTTAGGAAGCCCTGCAGACATCTTTTGTGCGGAGGGGATAATCTGAAACTTTCAGCTGGACAGAGACAGTCTGCTCATGCAGAAGTTGGTCATGAATCTAAGGCCTGGTCTACACCTAAAGCTTAGTTTGATCCAATCCCCACTGTAGATGCAACTAGGTTGACAGAAGAATTCTGTAGTCTGTAGCGTAGACACTTACTACAGCGATGGAAGGTGTTTTTCCTTTGCTATAGCAAATCCACCCCTTGAGAGGCGATAGCGAGGTTGATGGAAGAATTCTTCAATCAACCTTGCTGTGTCTACAGTGCAGGTTAGGCCCGGGGCATGAAATGTTTCACAGGCCTGAACAATGTAGTGAGGTTAACCTAAATGTAATGTGTAGACCAGACCTAAGGCAGAGTGCTCTACATCAGTCCTCAGCTAGACCTTCCTCACTGCCAGATCTGAGAGAACACCCGTTCCTCAATGTTGGTCCAATAAAAGATATTACCTCACGCACCTTGTCCCTCTAGCTATTCCCCGGCAGTTTTCCTGCCTTACTTAAGTGGGATCATATAGAGAACACTGGAGCTAGCTTTGTGTTTTCTTTGATTTACAAGTATTAAATACAGACATATATTTAAAAGTTTGCATTCAGTCTCCAGTGATTTCTTTATAAATTTATGAGGCAAAAGCCTGAACATGTGACAACTGAAAGCTTAACTAAAGAATTACTCTTAGTTTAGCTGCAATGCTTTGAATAAGCTTTAAAATCAGTCATCGCTAACCTACTGTATTCAGGATGGCTTTCTAAATGTAGCCCTTTTTATTAATTATTATTATTATTATTATATGAAAAGCAGCCTGATCTGTTTCAAATCTAACATTTATTAGCTGCTTATGCAGCTGGAAGTGTGGTCATTTCCTAGGATCACTGACCTACTTGGGCAGAAAGAGATTCCAATACTCTACGTTCTGCCTAGAAACTGGAAATGTACTTAAAGTACCAGAAAGTGTGCTAAATAAGACAAAATAAGCACCATCCCATTAAAGTAGCTACTCTCACTGCAGAGTGTCTATCTACTGTACTTAAATGGCCCCCATCACCATAGAACTGAGTACCTCACAGTTTTGAAGGCATTTATCCACACAGTATCACTGTGAGAAAGGGCAGTGCTAATCACCCAATTTTACAGAGGGGGAACTGAGGCACAGATCTGTTAAATGAATTACCCAAGTCACAGGGTGTCTGTCACAGAGAAGGGAATTGAACCCAGGCCCCTGCCCTAACTATTGGACCATGCTTAGTCTCTGAAGCAGGGAAGTATTATTCCCATTCTGTAGACAGGAAAACTGGCATACCTAGGATGGTGCCACTTATGGCAGATCCTTTATGAAAGAGCAATATTTAACGCAGGTGTATAATCCATGGGGCTAAGTCTCGACTATTTAAGGGTGTTCAAGGGGTAACCCTGGAGTACAGAACTCTTTTTACTGAGTGAATTAGATATGGACAGTTTGCTGAGAACATGTTGAACAATATCTTTCAGCTGTCAGTTTAATCAGGATTAAGGAAAGGCCTATTAATTTTGGTCTTTTCCAACACCCTTTGGCTACCATGTAAAAATGTTTCTTCTGTCTACACATAAATTAACTTTGATATTGACTAGTTGGACATTTTAGCAACAGTTCTATTTAAAAAGCCCATGACAAGTAATCTGGCTTCAATTAAAAGGTTTGCTTTCCAGGGAGTGGCTCACAGAAGACTCAAAGAGGTGATCACTGGAATGGTTACCATGGAGTTCAGGCTAATGCAGGCAGCCTCCGCTCAGCCCTAGCCTGAGGCACTCATTGTTTTCTCAGAAGTTTCTCCTTTGGGATGGAAATTGTTGTGTTTGTATAAAGCCCAAAGTTGAATTTTGTGGGGAAAATCTGCTGAGCCACTTTTGAATTCTCCAAGTGTGAAAACAAACTAGATTTCATGCTCTGGAAACATACACTTTGTTTGCAGAGGGGAGGGATGGGTTCTCCCTCTCCCCAGACTTCATACTTGGCATTTACATAGGCCTCAGTGGGCAATACCAGTACAATAACGCCTGAAGGGTAAAACACTTCCTGAGATATTGCCAGAAGCAGCAAAATCTCAAAATAGGTTTTAATCCTCAGGCAATATTTTACTGCTAATGAGACAAATCCTACATCCCTCTAGCATCCAACATTCCCCCTGAATTCAAGGAATATTTTAGCATTCCAACACACACAGAGAAACACACTCAGTACACATTTCACTACACACGTTATTTCATCTGTACTGAATATTTATATATACTGTATTTCCCCATGTATAAGACGCTCCCATGTATAAGATGCACCTTAATTTTGGGGCCCGAAATTTGAAAAAAAATTTATTGAACTCAAGTTTTATTCATCATAAATGCAAGTAAAAAAATCTACAACCACTGTATAAGACGCACCCAGTTTCAAAAAAAGGTGCGTCTTATACATGGGGAAATACGGTATATACACACACAGCACTACTGGAATGCACCCACCTCTGGGGAGGAGGCAGTAGTCAGTCATATAACATAACACAATACAGTGTGTGGGCATGTGTGTGTGCACAGTGAAATATTACCATTGGATCATACTGGGATCAAGCTTCCTGTCCCAGAAGTGAAGGATTCTTGCAGTACCTTGTGCAAATTAACACGTACAGTGGAAGAACAGTAGTGAAGGGCCAGATTCTGACCCCTTAACTCACCCTGAATTTAACTTATTCACTTCAGAGAGACGACATGTGGAGGAGAGGGCTGCTCACCATGCACAAGGGAGTCAGAATCTGGCCACAGGAAATGTACTTAATCATAATTTAGGCCATTCATAAAAGGGGAGTTAAATCCTTTTTCTTTATAAAGTTTCCTTCCAGTTCAAAGACACCAGGAACTACCCTGAAGAAAGACCAAGAAGGCAGACAGAACTGCACACTCCTTCTAAGCCTCCTCTGAAATCGCATTGAGCAGAGGACTCCTAATTTGTTGAAAAAGCATGCGAACATGGGCAGCCAGAGTTGTTTTCAGGTTGGATCTAATTTGGGTTTTTAAGACCGCTGGCCTCTCATTTAGCTGTAAGAATAAAACCTTGTAAATTCCAATAAAAAGCCAGTTCCTCCATAAAAGTTCAGTCTTGAATGAATTCCAGAACAGCATCTTATGAACGTGCTTGTTAAAGCAAAGCGCTCCTCTATGGGAATTAATGCCAGAGGTAGAGAAGGCCTCGCCACCACAGGCCAGAAATATCCTGCTCCTGAGGGTGCGTGCAAGCACTCAGCCCTATTCTTATGACCTACATTGATCTTTTAAAACTAAATCCTGATCCAAACTGCAACCTGAGTCAACAGGCTGCGCTCTTGGGATCTCCATGTGGCTATGAAGTGGTAGGAACCCTCCTCCTCCGTAACCAAGTTGTCACTGCAGCTCCAAGGGCCTATATGGGTATGTCCACAGGGCAATTAGACACCTGCGGCTGGCCCATGCCAGCAGACTCAGACTCGCAGGGCTTGGTCTAAGGGGCTGCCTAACTTCAGTGTAGAATTCCAGGTTCCGGCTGGAGCCTGGGCTCTAGGACCCTGCGAGGTGGGAGGGTTCCAGAGTCCAGGCTATAGCCCAAGCCTGGAAGTTTACACAGCAATGATAGAGCCCCGCGAGTCTGAGCCAGCGGGTGTCTAATTGCAATCTAGACATGCCCTTTGTGTGTGCACATGCACCCGCCTACACACGCACACCTCATTTCAAAATGGTCACACTGAGCAAGTCTTACCCCTTTGAATAATGAAGTGCACAATATAAAATATACACTTACTACTGCATAATTAAAAAATGCCTCTGCAACTATAATGCACGTTGCCCTTGATCATTTGAAAGCAAGAGAGAACAAAATCATTAAGAGCTAAATTATTCTAGCAGCCTATTATCATAGTGTAATCTTATTAGGAAAAATTCATGCTGTATAGCCTCTTATCTTCTCCACTTACAGATGAGCCATGTGGCTTACCTTTGAGTGCACGGAGATAATGATATTACAGTGAATTATGCAGTCCACATATGGAAAAAAGAATATAATTCTGACCCTTCAGGGAAGCGTGTGGATTTTTCATAGGGAGGGGACAGCATTATTATTCAGTTACCGAGTATAAAAGACTATTAATTGTTATTTGTAGACACACAATTTTGGAAAATCATTTAGGGCTTCCATTGTAATGCTAAAAAGGAAAGTCTACTGCAACAAAACAACCAGAACTACTATGTCCAGTCTGCCCCTGACGTGATGGAAAACATTAGGCAAATAACTTAGGGTGGATTTTCAGAACTGCGTATGCAATAGTGCACACATCATGCTATCAACAATCATGGTAATTGCAGCAGGTTCTGATAACTTTGGTATGCATAGTTATCCTGACTGCAAGTGTAACCACGGTAACAAATTATGCACCTTGTATTTTTTCCCATTGGCCACTCCCTGGTCTGGTTTCAGTCAGCTGGGTCCAACAAGCACCTTCCTGATGACACATGGTCTTGGGTGGCCAAGGGTTGCCTAGTTGCAAGCGACAGTGTAATCAACCCCACTTGGTCTTATGATGCAGTTTAAACCCAAGACCTTCATGAGCTTTGACTATTTGACTAAAGGGCTAAGTCTCTTAGCTGGCAGCTGTAGCAGACTCATCCATCTGGTATTTGGACCAACCACTGAAGGGGGACAAAGACCTGTACTTTCCTAGTGTGGGTTTTGCTTTGACATCAAGGAGGAGCGGGAAATGAGAAAGGGGATTTCAGGGGAAGACTGACAGCTCTAGCTGTGGAGAGGATAAGAGGATGAGGAGTTCCCAGGCCTACAGGCCACAATGGAGGAAGAGGCACCAGCGAGGGGAGAGCAGGGCTGATGATACCGATGGGTTTAAATCTGGTCCCAGACCTCTATCATCCATTGAGGAACCACCATGTATATCCCCCCAGGCCAAATGCCGCCAGGCCATTGTGCTTGTAGGTGCAATTTCAAAAAGGCTCCTGCAGTCCCACGTAGGACCCAGGAAAACACCTCAGTCCAAGCAATACACTTAACAAATGTTCAACGTTGTGAATGAGGGAGGGATAAAGAAGATAAAACACCTCATTAATCCCTCTGGGCTTCAGCATCCCCACATGTACAATGGAGATAGCCTATTGACCTAGCCCCAGGGGGGCGGTGGATCAATTAAATCACATGGCAAAAGGGCTTTATGACCATCAGAGGAAAAGGGACATTACGATGTGACTTTGGGAAAGTCATTTACCCTCTCCGGGCCTGGTATTTTGCAAGTGGAGGCCCCACTTGCATGCCTACTTGTTGCACGTAGGTGCACAAATCAGGGATCTGTACAGAGATCACTAGGTTAGCACCTCCTCTAGCTGGCTAGATGTGCAAACTAATCCTTCATTCACACACATACGCATGCAGTAAGTAGGCATGCAAAAGGAGAGGTGGACTTAGAACCCACTGCCTTTGCTCTATCAAAGTCAACCCATCTGAAACCCAGTTCTCCTGTCTGAAAAAAGGGCTAATCTTATCTACCCATCCTGGCTCTGCCACTGATCTGCTGGGAGACACTGAGCAAGACACTTTTTGGACCTCAGTTTTCCCATCTGTAAAATACTGACTTCCTTTGTAAAGCACTTTGAGATCTACTAATGAGAAGTGCTACACAAGGGCTAAGTATTATTAATTATTATTGTCTTTATAAAATAATTTGAGCTCCTCACATAAAAAAGTGCTCTATCTTCTAGATATAACAAACATTTATTAATGTGATTATTGTTATTATTTTGCAGGCTTCTCTCTGAGATGGCTGTAGATGTTAGCTACTTAACTGCGTTCTATTGTATTTTATACCACATCATATTTTTATAGGCTGCATCTGAAGGCATTTTTATTAACCAACCTTTAACAACTGAGTTTAACTGATCATGAACTTGTGACTCTTATGGTGCAATAGTAGTAACTTGATTAATGAGTAAGTAGCATAAAGACAGCATAGTCTCAACATCTGTGAAGGCCTGTCTAAAAGATATTCATGCAATTAAAAGTTTTCTGCAAATGTTAATTACAGTGGGCTTAATTAGCTAATGACTGATTGATCTTTTGATTGTATTATATTTGTAAGTATAATTACCTTAACTGAAGTAAGGATTACAATCATGTTCTAATTAAAACAAAAATGGGTAGCTTATGTATTAGGAATCAGAAGGAGATTTAATAGTTGTTTATGGTCAGACTGTTGAAAAAAATATTAACGCGTTCTCTAAGGCCTCCAGCCTTTAGTTAGTATTTTCTATCAAAGTCGAAAAGATGTTATTTTAAATGATATATCCAGATAAGATTTTCTGGTACTCCTAAAAATGAGCTGGAATTTGTTTTGGACTGTAAGTCTCATGCCATATGCCTCTGACCTTGATATATGAAGGCTGACTTCCTTGATTTCCTCATAATACAGTGGCTCAGTGAAAAGATGAGGAATGCTAATATTCCTGAATCAATTGATGCAATGATTAAAAATGCATTTTTGCACAGGATTGAAATAGGAGCAGTACTGTTTGCTGCCCAACAGTTGGTTCCTCCATACACCGTATAAGGAAGGAAACTCATTATCCCGCACTGTATTTAGATTGTGATATAGAGCAAATAGCATGTATTCTCGCCACTAGCCAGAGGAAGAAGGCATTTAGTATTTGACAGTTAAGTAGCAGTTAAGTATAGCTGTGATCAGAAGAGCAAAGCACTGATCAGAAGAGGATAGAACTGGAATAACTGGGGTACCGAAGGTCAGGACTGAAGTGCATTAACAAAGCAGTGAGAAGGATGTGCAGCTGTTGCCTGTATGGTGCATGATTCTAGCCAGTGCTAACAGTCTTTGCAGCACTAAAAGGAAGTGACCTAGTTTTATCAAACTTTTTAAAGCCAAACTAACATTTGCTGGAGTTAACCATCTGGGGGCTGGAAGCAAGGCAATCTCAGTGAAGGGTCTGAACTCGGGAATTAATTTCCACCATCCATCTGAGAGTACCTGTGTTTGCACATCTTTAAGGCACAAGGGTTGCCGGTGGAGGCCTCAGACAGTTCCTACAAAAGCTACACACTTGTGCAGTCAAACAGTATGCACTTTATACCTGTAAAATATTTCAGTAAAAATACACAGGACCTGTCAATGCATAGTCTGAGGAAGCAACTCAATAATGCAGCTTCCTCTGGAAAGACAACTGAAACAACAAAGGGACAGTGCAACTCCCTTCCGGTCTGCGTACAAACCAGCACCGCTCTTTATTGTGAGAACTAGGGTAGTAGTAATGAATATTGAAAGAAACACTTGGTGAGTGAGGAAGAAGCATGAATTCAGGAAGAGCTTGTGGTTATGTTCAGAGGTGTCATGAAAGCCACTAAACTAGCACGAGATGGCACTTTAAACCATCCTGAACTGAAGGCTTCCTGTTATAAAAATATTTGAATCTGGGCACACTGCAGCCATTCTTGGAATAGAAAGCGACTGAAGTGCGTACAGCAGTAGCATGGACTATGCTTGAACCAGTCCCCAGGACATTGCTGTTATGTTCAGGTTTACCCATAAAACCCAACTGTTTTATTATTCTCATTTTCTGTCATGAAAAACCACATGCATATAAACCATTCCCCTATGCCCCAGCCTCTGTCGTCAGAGACGGTTTAAGTTTCTCATTGTAAAACTGTTTGAGTAACTGAATCTTGACTCTTCAGTTCTGGAGTTGTCATGCACTATGCTCATGTCTTAATCACAGTCCCAGTACTCCTTTGTCCCCCCCTCCAGAAGGGCTGATATTTAAGTTATGTACTACGTACGACTGGATTGATTAGATATCGATGCAACTGGATATCACATTGTCTTCTTGTAACATACAACACAGACTTGTTGCAACAGGTCTGATCTTGCAAATGCTCCTGTCCCTGATGTGCCTGTAACCACAACCATATGCTCTTCCTTTAAATGTGTTACACAAGCTTATTAACATTGACTTCTCAGAAAAGACACTCCAGTCACCTCTCTTTGTCCGACTACCACATGAATAAGGAGGCCAGGGATAAACCCCACTCTCCACTTTTCTCAACTTGTTACTGCCCATCTTAGTTAAGCCCCTGTATGACAGTGTCATGACAACATAAACTCATCTGTGGTTTATTTAGTCACAGGATAATCTTATTATAGACAGTCTTGTTACATTGGATGAGGCTGTCTTTAGTAAAGTCAATCTCATTAGTGTGTTTTCCTTGAGAAGTGGTCATTTTTGACACCGTTTTAAATGGGCCTTCTTCACCTAGTAGCTTCAGCTGCTGGATTCTGGCTACCCAAATGAGAAGAGTACATAAGGATGGGGAGTAGTGCATTGATGATGAAATTCTGAATGGGATATAAAAGGCCAATTCCTGACTTAACAAGCTAAAGGAACCACTTGAATGAGTAGGGCAAACAGGATTTGGTCCTAAAATGAACTGACTAGCCTACACGGTCAGAAAGCAGTGAGATAGTCAATTGATTCAGCACAGAGATGAAGAGGGTGACAAATGGAAAGCTGCAGGGATTAGTATTGGGCCCAATCATATTTCTCTTAGATTGCCAAGAGCCTGGAGGAGAGAACGTGTTACAAAGCATACACATTTTCATACAATAAAGAAGTGGCACAGCCAGTCAGTCATGAAGAGGATGGAACCTGAAGCCAAAAGGATGCAGACAGAGTAGTCATGAGCAGATAAATAATGGACTATGCAGATTGGTAGAGAGATGAGGACTATACTATGTTAAAGAGAATTGTGCCTCAATCCAATGGAGCAATATAGATGGCTACATGCTGTAAAAGGTTACATGTTGACCAGGAATTAGACTTTGGAATGATAATGGATAGAAATTTAAAATCTCAGAATCAAGCATCAGTTAGGAAAGCAATGAGAATTGGCTGCTTCAACAGAGGAGCACAGCACCAATCAGCATAGATTCTCTTATGTATTACGTGTGATACCTTCTATTAGATAAATGTGTACACAGTTAGGTGCCACATTACAGAAAGTCTGCTAAAGAACTGAAGGGGAAAGGTGTCGGGGGAAAATGAGGCTGACAAAGGGTCTCGGGTTATAGCTATAGGGACAGGTTGGGCAAACTAGCGTGGTATTCATTAAAAAGGAGGAATGGAAGGAGGGAGATGAATGAGGGATTACGGTACTGACTACTCTGTCCCATATTTTAAAAAACAAGACACCAAAGATTTTAAAGTACACGGTGCTGCTAGGAGTTTCTACCTCACACTCAGCATTACTAGGAGTGGCATCCCCAAAGAATCACTCCCAGAGGCAGCCACTTGGGGAAAATATTCTCCAGCATGCGTGTGCTCCATACCCACCCCGCTGGAGCCCTGCCATTGAGTTCACACTGAGAGAAAACAGGGACATAAGGAAGCGAAGCCAAGCAAACCATCAACAGGAAGAGATGGTGTCTGTTTAATAATGGAACTGTGTTCTACATCTCTCTCTCTCTCACTAATTTTCCTCTCAGATAGGCAAAGAGAGGCCTCAGCTATGTTTGAGCCTATACATATCACCACCTGACATCAAGCAGTAATAGAAAAATTTGCAGACACCCTATCAGAGAGGCAAGAAGGAGTAAAACAATCTGAATAAAAGTGATATGGTTTACCGAGAAAAATGTAAGCTATACATTCCTTTAAAATCCAGATTTCGTTCCTGAGGGTTCTGTGCAGTAAATCCCTTTAGCAATCGGATTTACATGTTCAGATGAGGAGAGGTAAAACAGTGTTAAGAAGATGATAACGCACATGCTACTGCATCGGCCCAGCTAATTTTCATGCAATTGTGTTTTTAGATAAAGAGGCCCCTCTTGGTTTTTTTTTTGAGAGCAGGAATAGAAGATATTCAAAATACACTGTCCTTGTGGCTAAATCTGCTTTCTTTTCAGAGTATGCATTCTGGGGCAGCACAGTACGGGTCGTGAGGTGTGTTCAATAATTCTCTTGCTGCAAGGCTCATCTGTTTCTTGGAGCTTTTCCTAGAGAAGTTGGATGAAAGCTTTGTGGTGTCCAATCTTGGTGCATTATTATTTAAAGTGGGATTCTTAATTGCGAATTGGGTTTTCGTGCTATTGATGGATTCTGTTGAGAATCAACCATGGGCAGAAAGATTTGTTTTGTATTATGGTTATTTAGGCCCAGCTTCTCGAAGGTATTTAGGCAACTATCTCCCATTGAAATTAATGAGAGTTAGGTACCTAAATACTTTTGAGGATCTGGGACTTAGTGAATTTTTGGAACTTTTAATATTGTATAAGTACGTAGGCTTATGATTCAACAAATCATCCTCTTCAACAAAGCACTTAAGCATGTGATTAACTTGAGGGACACATTTAAGTCCTGTTAAAGTTAAGCACATGCTTCAATGCTTTGCTGAATAAGGATGAACTGAAGCACAAGTGGCTGAATTGGGGCTTTAGAGCATGGGTAATTTTTTTTAATCCACTGGAACAATAAATAAATACACTAAAAAATTAAAGAAAAAGAAACATACTCCTTACACTGAAAAATACTGAGCCTCTCCAGATACATGCACCATAAAAGCAACTAACCTAATTTAAAATATAATACAAACTCATCCTTTGCAATGACAGGTGGGTTCATTTACGGAACTGGAGAATGTTTTGGTGCTATTTTTTTTTAAATCAAAACAATGTGCTTTTTAAAAAGTTTATTTAAGGTTAAGCAAATCAGGTACTTCCATCCCCACTCTCCCATTATGACAAACCTTCTGAGATTTTGTAACACATGCAAGCAGCTGAATGACACAGACAATCTATTATCTGGTATGTAATTACAACATAGCCTTGTTCCTAGGTGTCCCTGCAGTCCTGACAATTACTGATGCTCAGTGAATTCTGAGCATGCAGTCATGAAATGCATAGCTCGCGTAAGAGTCGGTTGATAGCCTTAAATCGATTTCACTGGCACTATTATTAAGGAAACATCCGTGTTAATCTCTGAAAATTCTGAAATGCAAATGATCACACCAGAATTTGGGTAGAAAGAAGCATCATGCTGCCAGCATTCCTGCTGCATGTGGCTTTCCTGATTTCATATCACACTACAGAATCTCATCATTGCTATTAGGGCACGTGATATGCTATGTTCACTGAAGAAGGCAAGCAAGCAGAAAACATTTAATGTCTGACCCACCCTTCATTAAAGGCAATGGATAAACTCCTATAAAATACAAAGAGAACCGCACTGGGTACTCTGAAATTACAGGATGACAGCCTAACTGCCTGAAAGCCTCTTTTCCAGGCCAAATGTGGATCTTGGCATAAAGATGAGCCCTTCTGGCACTGTTAAAACATCTACAGGCTGTAAGCCTGCTATCATAAGAATACGCAGTAATAAAGGTTGAAACAGACAAGGGAACTTAAAATGGAACTACTGTATGATGGTATCCCAAAAGGATAGGCTGCTTTGAACACTTTCATTGGATTGGATTTGCAGTGGCTTTGGGATTAAGCTTCCAGTCACGTCAAGTGATAAAGAGTTTTTTTCTTTTTCAAACAGCTGTTGCTCTTTGAAAACTAAGGGTAGGTCTATAGTGTGGGCTCCACGGCGACTGATGCAGCGGGATCGATTGAGCGGGTCGTATAGACCCGCTCAATCTATCCCAGATGGCCTCTCTGGTCAACACCAGTAATCTACCTCCCCAAAAAGAGGGCACCTCCTGTCGACACAGAGCCATGAAGATGCTATGGTACGGCAATGTAAGTACCATCGACGGGAGATATGCAAGCTACGTTAAACTAGGCCTAAAATATAAGGGTTTATTGCATGATTGCAAACAGTAAATTGCGTAGACTGGGGGAAAAAATTCATTTATTCTTTCCTCAGAGCATGTAGAGCCAAACCCTGTTTGTTTTACTCACACAAGCTGCCTCATTTATTTCAATGGGATTGCCTGAGAGCGCGAAGTCAGCAGGATTTGGATCCTCTGGTTTAAATCCTGAAGTGTATTATTCTACTGTGCAAATACACATTCTTTAAATTACCTCTCATCTGCAACTGTGTCTGTCTGGGATTGAGGCTGTACCAGTAAAATGCAATGAATCCTGCCACCAAAAGAACTGAAGTCTGACTAGACTTCAGCACAGCACTGATGAGTCCGCTGGTCTGCAGAATTTCAAAAAGAATTCCTCTCCACTCCCTCTTAACCAAATCAGCATGAAGTCCAACAGCTTCCAACATTTGAATTACTGCTGAATCTTTAAACATCCTATTAAAAGGTGGCACAATGAGAGACAGTTTCAATCTCTACCTTGTCTGCATTTCAAGGGCTTCCTTCCATTTTTTAACTGTTGGAACTAAGGACAACTTCATATTGGTGTCAGTCTCATTGTTTCATGACGGATTCCCTTAGGGTATTTTCTACAGCTGTATAATTTCATTCATGTATTGCCATTTTTTCCCTACTCTGCACCTATCATTCAGCTTTCGATCTCTGCCCTCATCCCCTTGGCAGAAAAGTGATGTATTTATTTATTTAGCGTTTGCATATTCACTGAGCCAAGCAACAGAGTTCTTAGTGGCCATATGGAGCTCCTGGAGCCCACCGCTGAATTTGGTTAGCAGGCACTCCTTGACAATGTGTATCATTGTTTGATCTGCACTGCAGATGCAGCTTGGATTGTCTCAAAGACCCCAACAATGCTGGTTGGTTGCACAGAGGCCTTGCCCAGCCTGGAATTGGGTAAGAAGGACCCACTGACAACATGGCAGGTCGAAGCTGGGTGGACGAGCAGTCAGGTCTTTGACGAGGAACTGACTGATGGTTAATGTTAAACACAAGTCTTCCTGCCACAGAGAGTGCTCTGTCAAGTCCTGGCATGGCAGCTTCGAGCACAGTGGGTGTTATGATGAAAGATATGTAGCTGGTGGGCTAAAAAGGTCATTGAACAAGGGCAAGCTTGAGTTGGCACGCACTTTCCCAAGCAGCTTGCCAGCTTCAATCTTCCTCCTGATGTAAGGGGGAGCCATGTGGCTCAAAACTGGAAATCATGGAAGATGAGTCGGTCAGAGAGTTCCTGTGTTGATGTGCATTGTTGAGTTGAGTTGCATATCAACAAGTTTGATGTGTGCTGACCAATTCCATACTGGTACACTGTACTCTGTTATTGAGTATGAGATAGCAAGGGCTCAGGTTCTTAGGGTTGGAGCATCTGCTCCCCATGAAGTACCTGCCAGTTTACTGAGAAAGTTATTGTGTGTCTTTACCTTCGCTACTATCTTGCTTACGTGGCTTTTGTATGTCAGTGTTTGATTGAGGGTCATGCCTAAGTAAACTGGGTATGCTTCAGCCTGTGGCCATTCATTATGATGTTTAATTCCCTCTTAGCGTTGGCATGGTGAAGGTGGAATATACTAGAGACCGTCTTGCTGGTGATAGGCTGAAGGCGTCATGTCTTGCGGTAGTTGACCAGCTTTGCAGTATCGTCAGTCAGGGTCTTCTCCAGCTCAGAGAAAGTCAGAGCCTGTAACCCACAGCAGATGTCATCTGCATAGATGAACCCATGACGGGGTAGGTGGTAGGTCATTGATGTAGAAATTGAACAAGGTTGGGGCTAGAACTGACCCCTGGGGTAACCTGTTCATCTGTTTTTCCAAGCACTTGTTTTCTCATCCAGTGCACCCTGAACTACTGTCTTGGAGTAGCAGTTCAATGGCATCACTACCCCATGGTGGGAGGACTCTTGATATTTTAACAAGTAGATCCATGTGCCACACCGTATTGTAAGCTGCAGTGAGGTAAAGGAAAATAGTGCCTGTTTTCAGGTTTCTTTGTATTGAGAAGAGTGAATTCCAAGAATTAGTAAAGTGAATGTCATGTTCATCATTTTCTGGAAAAGAAATTGCTCTCATTGACCACTGCAGAAGAGCACATTACGGGCAGTATGAGCCCATTTGAAATATCCATTTAATCCTAATATTTAGGGTCAAAGTCAGCCTTGGTGAAAGTGGGTGAATCACAACTACACTCAATGAAATTGGATCTGCTTAAACCATGGGCTGAATTTGATCTCCTGACTCCATTTGCTAACCCTAAATCTATTTTTCCTTCTCCCTCCTCAATCCCCAGCCTAGTTTTTATTGAGAGCGTCGCTAATTTGCTCCTCCTCAAGGACCACTTTTCTCAACACTGCTTGCCATCAGCTGGAAGCTGGCTGGCAGGAATAAAGTGGAGCAGTTAGAACTGTCACCATTCCCAGACAGTCTGCCCTTGGTGGGTATCAGATCGATACTCTTCCTAAAGCTTCAAAGGTCCCTAAGGACATCAAGAGCTCCAGTCAAAGGTCTAAAAGCACAGGATAACTTCAAGCACAGCAATCTGAACATCCCATGTGAATCTTCTCCGGAGACTAAGCTTTTTGTTTGCTGTCTTGAAATCCTGAGGAGATTTAATCCTGCTTTCAAATCTAAACCCTTAAACAAATGCATTATCCTCACCAAGATTTGTTCGAGGTTTTTTTTAGCCCTACTAAAGCTCAGTATTGATTGCATCTCTTTGACAGCACTTTGTTATCTCCATATCTTTAATGTTACATACACATAATTGCAAATGCTTTCTTAATGACTTCAAAGATTATTGCACTATTGCAACTACTCAGAGCATGGATCCTGGCATGGCTGTGCTCTCTGAGGTACGGCAAACACTTTATTCTCCTTACCCCCACTACTAGAGCTAATTGAAGTACAAGGAACAAACATTTAATGGGAAATTTTCTTGAAATTCTCCCTCTCCCCTTTGCTTCCCCCCCCCCCCCCAAAATTAAAATAATTAAAAAATTGATTGTTCAAAATTCAGGTGTTTGTTTTTTTTAAACCATTTTCAGCCAGCTATAGAGCTAGTCAATAATAGGAGAAAACATGTGACTATCCACTATGCTCATCACCTGTCAGCTTGGCATGGGGGAGGCTCTTTCCCATCCTGGCTAGCTTTGAAACCAGGTCTCTCAGACAACTAAAAGTTCTGCTCTCCATTGATCGAACAGGACACCACTTAATAATCTTACAACATTATAAACCAGCACAGAAATAATCAAAGGTACCAGAGGCATAATCCACTGACTCTTGCATAAAAATCCTTAGGTTAGCAAGGCATCATAAAATTTCAAAAGGCTTTTAAGTGAGAGCCATTTGTCCACGAAATGGAAAAATCCCAAATCTTACCTCCAGGGTCTTATGCATTGACATTAATTTGGTGCGTGGTATAAAATCAAATGGTATCTCTAAAAGGGCAGTTCTAGAGACAAGAAAATAACATTTTCTTTTGATCCTAAGTCCTTAAATCTAAGTCCTTCAAACAGATATCAACTGTGGTTTAGCTTGCAAGAATTGCCTACTGTAAAAGAATATGCAGAGCAATTTTCTACCTCAAGATCAGTTGCCAAGTGTAATGAGGAGATTAGCGTATGGCAGTGAAATATCTTTTAGGACTTTATCAGTGAGTAGCTACAGACCTGTACCTAGATGGGAGCTTTGTCAAGTGTAAATGATTCATTCATTTGTGCACATTCTTCGCTTCAATGCTGTGGGTGGGAAAAAAAAGTAATTGCATTTCTGGGATTATTTTTAAAAGAGTGTCAGAAGTGCTGTTAACAACAGAAAATTTGAAAGGACCTTAGGAGACCTGCTGAGTAGGTGCAGACAGCTGCATTCAAGTGCTAAAGGAGGTTACTGGCATTGACACTTCCATAATCAGACCTTAACTAAGATTTAGGTTATAAAGACAAAGGACCGGATCTCTTGCTGTTGTAAATCAGCATAGTTCCACTGACTTCAGTGGCGTTAGAGCAACTCACACCTGCTTGAGGATTTGGTCCAAAGTTTTTCCTCTTATTCTAGTTGCTACAGTGAGTGTAAATTAAATTTCACAAATTCAGGAAAACCATCACCACATAGGCTTTGTGTAGAAAATGTGTATGGCTTCTGAGAAAGTGACTTCATTATTTTTTCACATCTTGACCTCACCTGGGTATAAAATGACATCATGTTAATGGAAAAATCAAAAAGCTACCCAATGATATGTTGAGTTCTCACCTCGCTTTCAGTGCTCTCAGCCCAAAGTGCTCAAGAGCTCTGTTCTCCATATAATTAATAATTCACAATAGCATCAATAGTAGTTACAAGCGTGGATCTATAAGGCCAATACTTTCAAATTTGGGTGCCTAAGGTTAGGTAGCCTAAATCTACATTCTGTCACTAAGTAACTGCCTTGATTTTCTAAGGTGTAGAACACCAAAAGTTACCAATAAAGCCATGAGGTCTTAGCCTCTCTGAAAATCAGACAATTAGGTGCAGGTGCCTCATTTTAGGCACCCATGTTAAAAAAAAAAAAATTGGGGGCTAAACTCCAAGCTGTGATCTGAAGTTAACAGCTACCAAGAATCATCTCATCAATCCAGAATGGGTCATATGGAAAAGAACAGTAAGTTCTAGGTGACCGGAGAAGAAGGATCACCAGAAAAACTCTGACACAAGAGGAGTGAGCTACACTCCAAAGAGTCTCTTCTCCCAGGTCTAGCAAGAGAGCTTAAGAGTGAAACACCCATTAGCATTAATAGAGAGAACCTGTCAGTTCTCAGTGCAGTGCAACAATGAATTTCTGGGCTCTGTTCTCTCTGACATGGTAGGTCTTGGATGGAAATTACTGAAATAATTTTCCAGATCTCTTTAATTCTTTTTAAGTGCACCTATCTCTGTAGATCACACATTAGGAAAGAACAAACCAGAACAACCATGCAGTGTTTTTGAACCCATTTGTTTCCCTTCCAGGATTGAAGAATGTGATTATTTGATATTCCCCCCCAATTTAATTGGAATAAAATAATTACAAGAATGATTAATTCTCAGGCTTGCAGATCTTCAAAGCTAGGAATGTATGAATATTCAGTCTGAAATTGAGCATGTAATGTTTTAAAACATCTGAGAGTGAACTTCTCCATATGCTATCAAATGGAATTCGCCAACCCTCCTCTCCAATTCCATCTTTTTTTCTAAGAGGTTTTCATGTGTAGATCAAGCATGTAACACTGAAGTATGCTTTGTACCATGAGATTGTACATTCATATCAAATAAAGCTGCCCGCCACCTCCCCAATTGTACTTTTCTAAGAGACTTTCATCTAAGGAAGCTTGGGCTGACTGATGAAACCACAGGAGGTCCATGATCTGCTTAAATACAGCATGGCCAGTTCTCTCCCTGGCTAGAGACTGCCTCCCCCTGCCACCACATAATGGGCCCACTTTACATTCCTTGTACATCACTGAAGTCAAAGTGGCCTTTGAATGCATGAGGAGTTGGGCCTAATGTATGCATTTTTTATTTATTTATTTATTTTTAAACTTGCAGCCAAGGGACACTAGCTTTTCCTTGAACTCACAAATGGAGAAGACAAATCATGGAATAAAATTCCAGTCATTCATTTTGATTATTAAAACAATCAAAAACCCTGCTCAAATGTATTGGTTTGCTGATTAACTCCAAACCCTAGGATGCAGCTTAAATACTCCTCACATGGGCTATCAAGAGCCACTACTTGTTATTCAGTTACTAAAAGGAACGCATTTGTGATGTAGTCATTAGATTTAAAATAAATATGGCTAAGATTTTTAAAAATAGGAGCCTAACAATAGTCATCTACATTCTGAGTTAGGCACCTGCCTGATTTTCAAAAGTGCTGATTACTCAATAGCTCCCTGGACTGCTCTTTTGCTAAATTTGAGTCTAATTTTGGAAATGTTTCCATTTAGGTGACAAAAATAACTCAGATCTAATGATAGAGTTTTCAAACTCTGTGTGTCTACCCAGCTCCACTGAAAACACTCAATGTGGGAGAATTGCTCTACTGATTCCAATGGCACCTAAATTCAGGAGATTGAAAGGAGTATCTGCCTCAAATATTTAGAAGTAAACTTAAATTTATTACATAATTTTTTTAAAAAAAGTAAATACCGTCAGTCTATATCTTTGGAGCTTAGAAATGCTAATAAATAGTTAGATGTGTACAAAAAACTAACCAAACTGAGTGATTTTTGGGTTAGCACCTATGTCACATACCTCAGCACTAAACTATGTCTCCTGCTGGAAAAATTACCAAGGGGCTGATCCTGCCTTAATTAAATCAATCAGCGTAGGATTGGACTCTAAATTCCGAAGACGGGGGCTCAGAATGAAAGAGCTGATACAGCCTCAGCTTGGAAAATGTGGCCCTTATATTAAAATAAGATATTATTTAACCTAGGACATGGGCGGGGGTACAATAGGCCAAGGGAGGCTAAGCCTTCCCTGGTGCAGCTGCCACACACTTCGGCCATGGTGGCCCCGCCTCTTCCCATCCCTGATCTGCCCCTTCCCGGGGGTCCCCACACTCCCCACTGTGTTGCTTCTTTTACTCCTCAGGATTTGGGGCTGTTCCGGGTGCTGGTAGGCTGGCCAGGGCTGCTCTACACACCGGCGGGCAGCCAGGATTCGAGGCTGGCTGATGTGGGGGGAGGGGCAGAGTGGGGCAGGGCCTCGGGCGGAAGGGGCGGGGTAGGGGCTAACCTACCCGAAGGGGGGTGCATGTGCCACCCATGGCCTAGAACTAAAAAAATTAATGTTACTCTCTTTTAAAAAGCACAACCACACCGTGAGAGCCAGGATGGACCAAACACAGAGTCTTATGTTGTTACATATTTTTTTAAGCATTGTGGCAATTCTAGCTAGTTAACATGCACAAAGAAAAGGGAAACTATTTTTTCTATAGTTTATCATCTTAAAATTTAACCAAGAAAACCAGTTTCAATTCACTTCTTATGAACTGGTGCTTCTAATTACACCACCTTGTTGAACTGATGTGCTCCTGACTCTCCAACAATCTCTAACCCGGCTCATTTTTTATAGAGGTGACTGTAATCCAAGGCCTGAGGCATGTCTGTCCTCCTTTCCCTTAACATTGATAGTCTGTTTCTGTAATGCTCCTGTGAAATGTGAATTCATGAAAAACACTAGAAAGACACGGTAGGTGAGGTATCTTTTATTGGCCCAATGTCTCTAATATCCTGGGACCAACATGGCTACAACTGAAAATAAGCAGTGAAAAACACTACTCATTACTTCCTAGTAGAAAGTCTACAGTCCTAGTGAAATATGCTGTCTTTGATGCCACCTAATGGACATTTGGGTCCATGACAGGCAAGCGATTGAGGGAAGGTCACATTTTGAAGTACTGTACCACTAGTGACTAAATGAGTTATTAATGTAGAATAATTTAGTGGATACACACATGGATAAAATGGCAGAAAGTGCTGCACTGGATCACAGATATATGTCCCAGACCTTATAAGTAAAGTTATAAAAGAAAAAAAATAGACAATTAAAAATACAGACATAATTAAGCCTATGCTTAAACAATATGGGAGGGATTTTCAAAGACCTAAGTGACTCTGGAGCACAGGACCCATCAGAAGTCAATGGGACATACTCTTAAGTCACTCAGGTACTTCCCACCCTACATGCCTGGCTAAAGGCTGATTTTTGTCAGTAACAGCACAAAGCACTCTAGCACAATAGGGCTCTCCCGCAACACAACCTACCCCAACTTAATATTTATCAACACACTTTACTCTTTGCACAAAGAAACAAATCAGCCTGAAGTTGCAGGAGAAAGAGGAGCAAAACAGTTGATCAACACTGATTCACAGTATCAAAAGAAGTGACCTAGGAGGGATGTGACGTTGCCAGCCAAAACACTGGTAATTGCTAATCGATGCCAAATATCAGCGTCATAAGTAATAGGAATGATGGATTTATTTATTTATTTAGAGTTGGGTCTCAACCAAACCTCCAGGTCAGAAATAATTTCCCAACCACTGGACTATCATGCAGTTTGGATCTGGATTTCATTTCTAATTCCTATCTTTAAAATGGACCAAAACAAAACCCTGGATCAATATCATCATACCTTCCCTTGAGCGATGGTGGAATCTGGATCTTATGGCTGAAGTCCACCTCTAGAACTTTTATATAAGGATGGAGTATTCTGTGGCAACTAAGCCTTTGGCAATGACTAGAGTCTGTTCCCCATCAGTTTGCTTTTTTACTGCTCCTAAGAGGTATATTGTGATGAGTGCAAGAACAATTTCTCTGCTTATTTAAATTTCTGCCTCCTAAGGTGCTGACACAATTAACCCTCTCAAGTGCTGCATGTCACAGTTCAGGGCAATTATACCTTATTCCCCCTCCACGGTCCCTTGAGGGCACCCACTTTAAGGCTCCTAAGTCCTCAGCCATTCTGTCTCTTGGGCAGAGATCCACATCTCTCTCCCTCCTGATTAGGGTTATCTCCAGCAAGCTGGTCTGCCTAAACAGGCCAGCATCTGTGCTTTGCTTTCTCTCTGAAGGCTATAAGCAGAGTAATTGCCAGCAATTACAGTTTCCATACAACCCCTTATAAGCAAGGACATTTATTCTTAAGGTGAAAGCATCACAGAGAAAACATTAAAAACAATAAAAATCTACACACAGGCCAAAAAGCTTACCAGAGGTCATCCCAACTCCAGACTTGGGCTCTGAAAGGTGTCAGTCCTTCAAACCCACAGATGGGTTTTCCTATAGTTACAAATTCGTAACTGTCTTCGATTCAGAACCACCACAACTATGAATAGTTCAGTATTTCCTTTATACAGCTTGGACCTTAGATCTTGGCCTCATGTAACAAGTGATCAGCAGACAATGGCTCACTCCTGGGGATGTACCTTCAAGAAGCTGGCATAACTAGATGTGGGGACTTTGCATTCACCTCCCTCTAGATATTCCCCAGAAAAACCACTTAACGCTTTCTTTGTTCCAAAAGTCCATTCTTGTCTGGCACATTGTTCAGTATAGTCCGTTGAAGCTCCAAGTCTCACATCTATCACAACTCCCCCTTGAGAGGTTATATAAAATCTGGCCCACAATAATACATAAATCATTCAATTAATGCTATCGACCCAAAGATACTTTAACTTAATTCAATAAAGTCTCCCAGGAATATTGCTGGAAATTGACATATGTCACACTGAGCATGGTTTTAAAGTGTATTGTGAGATGCCACGAACTAAGACCATTCAGTTATTCTGTGATATCCTAGGTTATCTTAGGGTACATTATGCAGAAACCTGTAAAACAACTCCATCAACACTACAGGTCTCTCTTTCATAATTCTGGCTACTTTAAGTGAGCATTAACAACATTATTCTATACCTCTACTCTTTTTTTTTAGGATTCTCCCTTGAAGACTCCAGTGGCATAGGGCAGGTGGTAACCTTTAGCCTCCTTTTGCACCAGTAGTTCCATATTTTGGATACTGTCACTGAGTTTCTTCCTCTGAATCCCTACCATTTCTCCCATCAACACAGCACGCCCTGGCACTGGATGTGGAATAAGCAGTTCTCTGGACATCAGACACAGAAGCATCAATATATAAAGCACGCTTCTCCAGCACAGTCCTCTGAAACCAACCAGTTCTTCTGCACTGAACTCTGTGTATTTGTAGAACTCACGTGTATCTGTAAATATTGGGTCATTCATTACATAGGAGAATTTAGCTTGTATGCTGTTCCTTTAGGCCAGGCACAGTCAATGGGTGGACTGCAGGCCAAATCCAGACTGCCAGACAGTTTTGAATGGACCCCAAAATCTTTTTATTTATTTATCGTTATTGTTGTTTTTTGTTGATTTTTATGTTATTTCTCTGGAGTCTGGACCTTGACTATACCTCGACCAAGAAATTTGGAGCTTGACAAAAAATAATTGACTACACCTGCTGTAAGACCTCATTCAGCAAGGTACTTAAGCACGTCTCACTTGAAAGTACTTAAAGTTAGTATCACCATTGAGATGAATGGGACTACTTGCTTAAAGTCCATGAATTCAATGGGACTATCCATGCCCTTAAAGTTAGGCATGTGCTTATGTACCTTGCTGAATATGGGCCTAAAATTACATAATTACTCTGTGCTATTTTTTTTTAAAGTTTTTCTCTTTCCTCTTGCTGTGTAAGAGACCCACACAAACTTGAGAGAAAAATAACAGACTATTCAGGGGACACAGTGAAACCAAGTATAAACCAAGGGCTTTATACTTGTATATATGGAATGTTTTTTACTGCTAGATAGTGTGCTGCTCAGATACGCTACCATGTACTGTATAACAGAGACTATCCAAAGAGACTAACAACTATGCCTGAGAAAGTCAGTTATTTAGAGACAGAACCATTGCAATGGCTCTGATCATTAGGAATTCATTTGAGACTGATGTGACTGTCACTTATTGTAATTTCAAAGCCAGGGCGAAGCTACATCCAGGATACACATCGATTGGTGAGTGAACAGATTCTCTTGTGTTGGCTGAACTCTATGGGACAACCCTGCCTAATCTACGCCCGCAGAATGTTCTTGTGTGGTAGGTTTCCCTCATAGTGGCTGTCAGCAGCAGCACAAAACTTACTAGAATCTGCATTGTGTTTAGGTCCTGCTCAGTTTTACACTGCTGCAGGGGCTGAGTGTAAACAGGACTGCAGAGGAGCCTGATCGGAGTTAATTGCCTCTTTTCAACTCCCAGCAGAGTACTCAGAATAAGAAGAAGAGGAAAGGAAACTAGACAGAAAAAAAAGAGAGGAAACCGAGAAAAAATAGGAAGGTGAAAGAGAAAAGGAGGGAGGAAAACGTTGTGTGCCTGGGATGCGGAGAAAAGAGAGAAAAAAGGAAATATTCTATATATTTTGTCCACTAGGCAACACTAACTCCTCTCCCATAGGCTATGCTACCTCTCAAATTCCTTATACATTTTCTACAGGGCTCTGGATCGGTTCTCTGTAGAGTTATCTCCATACAAACAAACCAGGTTGATTAAATTCTACAGTACTTTATAGGATTCCTAGAGACATATTTCTTACACATTTTCTATAGGGATTTGTCCAACTTCCCTGCAGAGTAATTGCCATAGAAACATATCGATTTATTCCCTATTAAATCCTACAGGAGTTTTCTATGACAATAACAGATACCAAGTTCATTTGTTTCCAGATGACATCGTATGGGATTTACGTCGTTTCCTAATTAGTTAAGATTGCAGTGAATATGGAACCCATGCTCCTTCTAGTTACAGCCAGATGACACATAACAGTTGTAACACACAGTGCAAAGATGTTTTTTAAGAAAGACATCATGTTATGTTGCTTTCATTTTTTTGCTCTCTCTTTCTTTTCGACTGGCTGGCCACATCAATTCTATCTCCCAGGTTGCCAGGTAATCAAATTACAGACCACTGAAAAGGTCAGACAGAAGTGAAAAGGACACTGTCAAATACTTTTGTATATAGGTTGTTTTATGTCTCCATTGTTTGCAATGCCCTTGAAGAAAGCTCCAAGATCAGATTTCTTTCTGGACTCTCTCTCAAAGGACTCTGTTCTTTTTACACTCAGCCAGCAGTGATACATGTCTGTTTCTGACAGAGCTAAAGCAAGCATGGCATTTTTTGTTTAAGCCTTAGCTGGGGCACCATCATCACTGATAATGCCTGCCCAGCTGTGGAAATGGGTCTTGCTGGGAACATGTCTAGGCCCTGGATTGCAAGCTAGAACTGTTAAGAACTTAGGTTTGGATTCCAGGTCCCTACTTAGCCACAAAACCAGGCTCCCCCTCTCCTGCTTCAAAATCCCTCTATCTTCTCCTCACCTCCCAATCTGGCTATCTGTCCTTCAAAATACTGCTGGGCATTGGCCTCCCATTGCTGCATCAAAACTTTGGCCCTTGGCTTTCTTTGCTCAGAAATGCCTTTACATGTGCCATGTGCCAGGTTGATCTCTCCCCTCCAGTGCAATCTGATGCCTTTTTCCAAGAGGCCTGAGAGTTACAACTGAATTAGTCTGGAAATAGCTTGGAGCTTAGCAGAAAGGGAAGGCAGATTTGCAGGGCCCTGTGACCAGACGCTGAAAACCCTGCAGTGTGGTTTGTCTCAACTACCCTGAGTGCAGAGAGGGAAAGGGGAATCTGGCAGGAAGCAGGGAGAGGCAAGAGAGTGAGGAAGGGGAAGAAAGACAATTTTGGGGTCAGAAACAGGGAAGGGACCAGAATCAGAGAGAAGAAATAGATGGACCCCCAGCTTCTGAGCTCTGACAGTTTCAAATAGCCCAAAATGTATTACTTGTGCTTTTGCTTTTCTCCAGCATCCTAGTTTTTGTTAAAAAGCTGATATTGCACAGCCAGCACAGGGGTCTTTCAGAACAATGTGGCAGGAATGGACATGACTGACATCTCTTTTTCATTTGATAACAGCTAAGCCAGGGGTTCTCAAACTGGGGGTCGGGACTCCTCAAAGGGTCGCAAGTTGTCACCCCTTGTTCAAGCTGTGGCTGCAGCTGTCAGTCCTGTGCAGGATTGACAGCCAGAGCCCTTCAGAGCTGGGTGGCCAGAGAATAGCAGCTGCTGGCTGGGTGCTCTGAAGGCAGCGCCGCCCCCAGCAGCAGCACAGAAGTAAGGGTGGCATGGCATGGGGGCGAAGGTCATCATAGCTTGAAATATTTTCACAGGGGGTCCCAGAAAAAAAAGGTTGGAGAACCCCTGAGCTAGGCAGTCGTGTGCTGCGATTACTGTACTGATAGGCTAAGATGGGCATATAAATCTACTCAGTTCTAAAGCATCCTATTTGTTCTGCTACCCTATCCCTAGCCCTCCGCCTCAACTTCTTTTTCTCATCCACCTGTTTGTTATGCCCTGTCTTTTAGACTCTCAGCTCTTTGGGGCAGGGATTGTCAGTTACTATTTGTTTGTACAGTGCCCTAGCACAATGGGGGTCTGACCGCGTTGAGGCCTCTAGGACCTACCAGAATAAAAAGATTACAGTATTAATAATAAATCCTCCCCCCCTCCCCCCCTTTTTTTTTTTTTAAGTGCCATTCAGAACACAGTTACCTTAAATCATTGTGATCTGGTGGGGAAGTCAGAGTTTTGAAAGTACCTGACACTGTCTCTTTAACTGACAAAAGGTGCAGTATATTTCCATTCTATGACAATGAGCATAATACAAATGGGAAACAATAAAAACTGCAAGATCAGTTCTCCTCTCCAATATATGAACCCATGTCGCTGTGCATCCTATGATATCAAGAAGAATACAACATAAGGACTGGAGCAGAAGGCCAAAGTTAAAGGCTTAGCATTGGGCATGTTCTGATCTGCTTCTGGTCCTGTGTCTCATGCCCATTTCTACTAAACTTGGCAACACAAACTCACACGTCTGGGACCAGGACTGAGATATTAATCTAGGCTTGTTAGCAATCTCAGTTTGAATGCACAGGCTGGACTGTGAGTTATTTATATAAAGCCCTGTTTGATTCTGCAAAACATTAAAAGCTATCTTGTGGGGCTTATAGTTGAGTCAAGCCCAGAGTCAAGCAAACAAGAAGCAATGTTAATTGGAATAATAACTGGTGGTATTATAAACTGAAGAAACCGAGAACAGTAAAGCTGTTTAACTGAGTATCCATCAGGTCCAGTTGTTCATTCTAATCCAGGAAGCATCTGCTTGGATGAAACTCTGCTCTGCGCTACTCTGTGTGGGTATATTTCAAAATATTTTGTATAGAGAACCCATTGCTTCCTCTTAATTGTCTATTTTATAACAGGCTGTGCTCTGGCAGGGACAAAGCCCCTGAAAACCACCATATTAGTACATAAATGTGTGGGAGCAGTGTGCCAGAAGGATCACTTTTGGGCTAAATAACACACGCTATAGCTGGAACACAAGCTCCGAGACTCTTCCGATATAAAAGCAAGTAGGGTTACTACCTCCCCTTTCTCTTCTATCAACAAACTATGTAACATCTTCAGCAATGTGCTTCCCAACACTTTCCAAGAAGACTCTCAAAGCAACTTCTGAGAAATCCTTTGTTTACATAAAATGAAAAACACTCTCCAGAGACAAGATGCTGAGAATATTGAAGCAATTTTTTTCCCTCAAAGGAATTAGAGATCACACTTTTATTACCAAAATCTCTACTTCCCGTGACAGGGATATGCAGTATTTTAAAAGGCAAATTAACAAAATAATCATAAAAAACCAAAGACAGACATATACTTGATGTTTATAGGACCTGTTTCAACACTCACATGGAAAGATTCCCATTGACTTAAATGGGAGTTGGACTAGACTCATACACAGCTTGTCAACTAAGGGTGTCTCCAGCTGCTTTACAAAGGTAGGTGATTATTATTATTCCCATCATGCAGATGAGGAAATTGAAATGTCTTGTCCAAGGTCACACAGCGACGCTGTGGCAGAACTAGGAGTACAAAACAGAAATCACTTCCAATCTCCTGCTCTAACCACCAGACACTTCCTCTTCCTTATTAACTGCTTGTATAGTCTCTTTTACTTTGCTAACTTTGTTCAGTGATTTAAATGACATGTTAGACCTCTAGATTTCCCAACACTGAGAGCTGAATTCAGCTCTTGCCTGCCTTGCCTGCCTTTAATGGGAGCTCAGCTGCTTCCACCATGGCTGAATTTGGAGCGAAACTGACACAAAATGCAGCATCATTCAGCAGTGGAGCACAGAACTGGCAGCACCAAAGGGCTCATGCAAATTGCATTTTATGTTTGTGTCCCAACGTTTCCTCAACCAGTTGTAATTACAGCATGTAAAATGCCATCTCTGTCTCGCAAAAGGGCATTCACTCACTCCTTCTGCTCAGTCTAACCATGTCAAAGTTCACAAAGTAAGGAGCATTCATATCCACTAATAAACCACAAAACATTCTGAGCCTAATGCCTGGCCTGCTCCCACTGACCTCAGTGGCCAAGAGCTATATGACTTAAATGGAAGCAGAAGAGCTAAAGGCAATCATCTGGGTGACAAGCATGGCCAGTGGGAGAGCCAAGAATAAGGGGTTATAAACTTGTTTCCAAACTGCTTCAATACTGGTTCAGAGACCAGATGGGTGAGATACCATCTTTTATTGAACTGACTTCTGCTGGTGAGAGAGAGAGAGAGACCAACAGAGCTGGTCCAATAAAAGATATTACCTCACCCACCTTGTCTCTGTAATATCCTGGGACCGACATGGCTACAAATATACTGCATACAACAATACTGGGTTAGCACTGAGGACGCAAAGGGGGCCTGTATTGCTTCCAAAACACTTGAAATAGATTGGTTCCTCTGAAATCAATGGGAATTTTGTCATTGACTTTAATGGGGCCAGCATTTCACCTTTGTTTTTGTTTTTTAAATCCATAATTATTATAACTGTATAATCTTGTTATCCATGTAAATGCACTAACAATCAATAAAGACAAGAGAAGTTGAAATCAAGGATATACTGTTTAAACGGACAAGATGAGGATTTCAGAAAGGACATGGTAGAAAAATTATACTAAGGAGCAGAGTGTCTTCTGAATACAGATGGTTGGAACTTGACAAACACAATATGTCAACAACAAGCTCAGAAATGCCAAGCAGTTAAAAACATACAAAAAATAAACAACAAAACAAATCATGAGGGATACAAGTGCTCCACTGCTGGGCTGAACAATCTGGGGGCATTTTCCTTGAACATTCAATGATGGTGGCAAAAGGACTCCCAGTGCAGAAGCACTGTCATTTTGGCTCACTTCATTTTTTTAAAGATGGTACATGACAGCCACTTCCCTTTTTTAAAACTAACACGGACTGTGTTGCATACTGAAGTTATTTTCCTTCCAGCAAGTAAATACAAGAGCCCACAAATAAATGTGGGTTGCCATAAGGAAACCACAGTGAATCTTTCTCTAATTCAGGAATCCATTTGCTGGCATAAAGTGATCTCCTCGATATCCCTGCAGAGGGGACCCTCTGCACATATTTCACACACACATAAACACCGCCAGGGGAAAGAAACCAGAGGAGGCTGCTGGAGGGAAGATGTGAGGAGTTTTCTTCTCCCAGCCCCGTCCCATGACAGAGTCCAACTGGGCTTTCAGTTAAAGCTGCTCAAACAGCACTGGTACTTCCTACTAAAAACAACCAGAAGGGGATTATTTGGGGTTACTCAAAATTCAGTCTTATTTTTCTGACTACAATCTGAGTACTTCCACTGCACTCTCTGTAGCATTCTGTGTTCCCACGGTTGTTGTGAGCAGTGACAAGGAAAATACCCAAAGCAGCCAAGAGATTCTGTGGACAAACTCTCACATATTTAGATTGCTAAACTGTACCTACATAAATCCTCCGTCACAGGAATACACATCCAGAGTATTAGATAAACAAACAGTAAATTCTGGGGGATTTGGGAAAACTGCAATTGTCACTACTTTTCCATTCCAAGAAGGCTAACCTTCGTTATAATTATCTAGGATATATACCGTCTTTCAATAGCTCATACATTGATAAATGGAGCGTTCAGTTTCACAAATGCATCTCCTTGTCCTGATGGATACAATGTGTTCCAGATGGGAGGATAAAGAATTTTTCCCCTACACTTGTTTAGCTATTTGCAGACATCCAATGGACCACATCAATAGCAGGTGTATATCAGCATAGCTCCCCTGAAATCCATTAAGCTTCACCCATTTAACAATAATGGATTAACAATAGCCCTATATTTCTGACCACAAAATAACATAACGTATATGTGATATTAATATACCATAAAATCCTATCAATACCCAATAGAGACTATTGTAAGAGAAAACCACCATACAAATACAAAAGATTGCAATTGCACAAATCACTTCATTTAGCCTAGGCTGTGTGATTGCCAGCTTAACTCTGTTTATGGGAAAAGCCACTTTAATTAGGCTCATTTAAATTCAGACTGGTTTTTCTTTCAGCTAAAGTAATTGTGCCCATTTTGTACAAGTAGGATTTGGCTTCAAAATTTTTGGTCAAAATTTGTCTGCTTGCCCCACTACTGGCGCCCAGGTAGTTACCTTTCTCCTCCCCAGAGGTACATGTATCTCTGTTGCAGTGTATGTAACATATACATGTTCGAAAGAGATTGTGTTCACTCTGACCACCTTTAGTCATGTAGCAAACCTTTCCTTTGATAAAGCTTTTCCATCATAACCAGAACAATATTTGCAAACAGCCGCTGACCTTCTTAACCCTCTCCTCTCCACCTGCAAGTGGAGATTTCTACAACCAGACTCCATGAAGTCCAGCAAGAATCTCACTGTGTCCATCTGATTATCCTGGAAACCACTCAGCAAGCACATGCATTATTACACAATCTTTAATTACATGATCACATTCTATTTTTTTCCATACAACCCCGGCCTCTCTCCGTGTATAGGATAGCCTGCTCTGGGAATGAATCAGGCTTGTGTAGTAAAGACGGCTCTTGTCTGTAGGTGCCCTGCCTCATCTGTTGCAGAATTTGAAAAGTATGCGTTGAATGAGGCAGTTGAATGCTGTCTGGAGAATTGGATGCTATCCTTGCCTTTGCCACAGAGTTTCATTGTGATTCTAGGCAAGTCACTTAAACCAAACATTTCCCCTAATTGTGCATACCCCATTTTCTGGGTGCCCAACTTGAGATACCTGTGGCCTGATCTGCAAAAGTGCTGAGCATTCACAACTGCAACTGAAGTCAATGGGAGCTGGGCTTTCAACATACAAAATGCTATATAATGCTACATACTCTGAAAAATCAGGTCCCAGGTGTCTCACTGTGGTTACCTAAAATTCTTTGGCACATTTGACAATTTTGGTTTTAATCTCTGTGCCTCGGTTCCCCATTTGTATGAGGATAATACAGCCCCTCACCTCACAGGGATGTTGTGTAAATAAATGTATTAATATTTGTTTAGATTTATATTACTGGGATGAGAGCACCAAAGAAAAGCCCAGAAGGAAATTAATAATTCTGTATTCAGGGCAGGGTTTGGATGGTGTGTAGTAAGTACAGCCTGGAGCCATATACTGAACGGTGAGGATAAAAAATGATATTGAATAGCTAACCATTCAGTGAGCACCATCTATTCCGTGCACTGAATGAGACAGGGATTCTGTGGGAAAATTAGTATAGGATCATCTAATTAAAGACTGTCTCATAATGTATACCACACAAAGGGGATGAATTAATGTCATACGGGCAACTTGTAAGTGCTTGACTTTGCAAACTTAATATTCTTTTAGTGTAATTTTTTTGGATGCAATATGTATAAAGAATTTTATGATGAAATATAGGCATGGGAGATTGTTGAACACAGGGATATTAGTCATGTCAACAGTTCCATGAGACGGATTGCATTAATCAAATGCTTGTCTGGTTTGGTAAAGGTAAACTCTTTCTATTTAGAGGCTATATTAAAATGATATGAATATAAGATGGCAGGGAAACAGGATGCCTCCCGGAACATCTAAAACAGGGGAAATAAAAGCTATGTCTGCAGGAATAAAATCCTACTCATCTATGATGTGAACTTCATTCGTTTATGTCAGTTCCATTAATGCCCCATGAAACTAGGGGTCTGCACTTGAGCAGCTGACCTGTGGCAAGCATTAATGTATTGCACTGGATTTATTTCAGCTGTTAAGGTTTACATCCCTGCTTTTCACACAATTATTCATGTTACATTGTCCTAGTAAAAGGTATTGAGGAACAAAAGCTTTAAAAAAATCCTACAATTCACTTGTGAATAAAGAAATTCTCTCTCTATTAAAGAGGGCAGTTTCAAATGGTTTGTTTAACACAAAACCAGATGAAACATAGAGGTTTTGACTAAGCTTCACTTTGAGATTTTGACTTTGTTTAATCCCAGAAACTCAAAGCAAATGTCTAGAGGTGGGAAGCATGAAGCAAAACCAGAGGAAAAGTTTACAGATACCCTGAAAAGTGAAATTGACAACTTTCACTCAGCTCCGATATTCAACAGCCACTGATCTGCTACTATTCAAATGTCCCGAGTGCCAATCCCCTTTCACTCCTGCACTTCAGTCTTGGCCCTCAAGGAGTCTGCCCTTAAAAAAACACTTTTCCTCACTTTCCTGATTTCTTGGCATCTCTGTGGACTAGTTAGAATGGACCATGTGGAGTCAATTCCTGACCCTCCATGGAATAGCACATCTGCCATCATGAATTGGCTCAGCCAAGGCCAGTCAGACATCCCTGAGACACCTCCTGGGGTCAATACCCACCAGGAACATTCTCATGATCAGCCAGTTAAATCCTAATAAGGGGACTGACGAAGTGAAGAGTATTCAGTTGTACTTGGGTTTCACTACCAGATGGGTTCTAACCTGCATGTGACAAGAATTTGTTTGTGTGAAATAACTAATAATAAAAACCTGCACTTGATCAAAATTTGCTCTTATTTTGTGTTTGTAAGTAGCTTTTTAGCCACATTCTGAGTCTGGACAGAATTTGGTTTCTGGACTGTGCTTGGGGTATTCTTGCTATAACAACAGTATAAATATGTAATGAGAATTTAGAAGGTGTAAGGAAAAATGGCTAATGGAGACTCCCAATTAAATAAGTGGCCTACCTCCACTTCGAAGGCTCCACAATATGCAGGGTGGTCTATTCAGCACTCCCTGACAACAGACAGAGTAAAGGCTTTCTTGTTAGGGGAAAAAAACCATAAAGGATTCCAAGAATGGCATCTGATGGGAAGAAGTCTGTGAGCCTGACCTACTGATTTCGGAGGAAAGTGCTCACTAACTCCTTTGTATGCTACGGCTATAAAAATGAAGCTAGACAAATACATCTGGAGAACTAGGTTCAGGAAACATTTGGGTCAGATTTAAATGAGCAAATCAAGATCCATTCATGCTCCTGGAACTCAGATTTTGAATGAGTCTCTGATAGTCTGAGCTAGCTGAGTTTCTCTCCTGACTCAAATATCAGAGCACAGAAGGGGTTCCCAGATGATCTAGTATCTAGCTATCTTAGGTACTTCTATGGCCTGCATGACCACAGTACCTGAGCAGCTCACAGGTTTTTATGTATTTATCTTCACAACACCCCTATGAGGTAGGGAAGTGCTGTTATCCTTCTTTTACAGATGTAGAACTGATGCCTAGAAAGGCTAAGTGACTTGCCCAAGGTCACAGAGGAAGTCTTTGACAAAGCAGGGACTTGAACTCAGGCCTCCCAAGTCCTAGAGGAATGCCCTCACCACAGGGAAATCCTTCCTCTCTATCCATAAGGGCTAGAAAGAGAGCACCTGTAATATTTTCTCAGTGCTATAGCATACAGCCCAGTGTATTACCCTCAAACAGGCGCTCTTTTTTATTTCTCCAGGGGCCACTATGGAGAAGGCTGGAGTTCACTTTCTAACAGTGAAAATTAGAAAGGGTAAATAAAGAGTCAGTCTCCACCCCAGAGAAGGAGCAGCGTCGAGGTTTCCATGTTATACTCTGACAGACTAGGGCCTGGAGGGTTCCAAAGGTTGGTAATAAAACACAGAACTTTTCACCTTCAGGTTACTGGTTTCAATCTGGCCCTGGTTAGTAGCAAGTGATGGTCATTAGCATCTGACAGATGCTTGATGAAACAAGCTGGAAAGCCCAGTCCATTTGCTAACGGAAAGGCTACAAAAGTTGACGGGGTGTGGGGGCATTCTCAGCCCAGAAGCCGAGGCCTAAGTGGGCAAGGAAAAGGAACCAGCTTCTCACCCCCTAAGAGTGCTGCCCTGGGTGATGCACACTAGGATAAGCCCAGGGCCAGTAAGTTTGCCCTGCCTATGCCATATCTTTTCAGCAGGGTAGATAAAAATCAATGATTTTTTTTATTTAAATCATCAATAAAATACTAAATTTCTCTCGTTTAAAAAAAACAACAGTTACAATTAAATCTCATCATAAACATGCTAAACCTACACTTACAGTCTCATAAAAATGAATTAATGGTTCTAGTCCAGCCTAGCTACCAGCTCTTGCTTCTTGAAAGTTCTGGGCTTTCAGTTTCTGTTTCAGTTTCTCAGCAGACTAAAGTCACATGTGCAAAGAAAGACACAGGCTGGATAAGAATGTTGTTGTTCTGTGCTTATGTGGTGGTGGAGCTGGGCCAAGCAAGGCAGAGGAGTTAGTCAAGACACTGTCTTAAAGACAGAAAAAAAAGACGGAGGCAGAGTAGAAAGGAACAGTGGAGTGGACTGGAAAGAAAAAGGGAAGACGTTATTCAGTATACACACAGCTTCCTATATTCCCCCACACTTTTGCCACAGGAAAAACTGTCATGGCTTCTGGGCGTAAGAGAAACCCTATCTGGGAATATTTTGAAGAAATTCCTTTCTTGGGTAAAAAAGGAAAAAGTGTCAAGGGTAAGCAGTGCAAGAAGGAGATGCAGGACCTAGTTGCAAGAATGAAACATCATTGTCAGCTGTCACGTGCGCAGTTTTGTCACAGACAATGCTGTAAATGTGGCAAAGATGAGAAGATACTTAGAAGAAGAAACGGAAGGATGCTCCTTAATAACATGGCTGCAGTGCCCATTTAATGCATCTTTTAGCCAAAGACTTAAGTACGTCTTCTCCAGGAATAAAAGAAAATGTTGTTGAAGTTGCAAAATATTTCTGTAACAACCATTTTGCTTCAGCTTCACTGAAGAGAGCAGGAGGATCCAAACTAATTCTCCCTCAAGATGTTTGATGGAATTCTGTGGTTCACTGTTTTGAACAACTTATTAAGAACTGGCCTATTCTCGTAAAACTTTGTGAAGAGACCCGTGATAAAATAAATGGAAGTATCTCATCCAAAGTATCTATCATTGGATTAAAGAGGAATGTAGAGGATATGTTCAGTATACTGAAGCCTATATCCATAGCCTTACACAAACTTCAGACAAACTATTGCTGCATTGTTGATGCTGTCAAAATTTGGAAGGCTCTTCAAGAGACATTGAAGAAAGAAATACCTCACCAGAAAATTAAACTGCAGGCAATAAAGAAGCGAATGGATCAAGCACTAACTCCACCTCATTTTCTTGCAAACATTCTTGACCCCAGATATAAAGGTAGATGCCTAACTTCTGAAGATGCTGCTGCTGCCATGACATGGGCATCTCAAAATCACTCCTCAGTTATGCCAGTCATAATAAATTTCAGGGCTGGAGCAGAACCATTTAAACAATACATGTTTACTGATGATGTTTTGAACAAAGTCACTCCCCTGAATTGGTGGAAATCATTAGCCAGGCACCTTGAAACAGAGTTTCTTCAGTTGCTAAGCCAACTTTTCACAGCAGTAGCATCCTCTGCAGGCACAGAGAGAATATTTTCATTATTTGGTGTTATTCACTCAAAGCTAAGAAATCGACTGGGAGTTGAAAAAGCAGGAAAACTCGTATTTCTGTTTCAGTCTATGAATAAAAATGAGAGTGGGAGTGGGGAAGATGAGAGCTAGTTGTAGAAGTTTAGTGTTGTGATGACTTATCTGTTAGAGTTAATAAACTCTGAAAATAAAAATTAAAAAAAAAAAGTTTAAGGACAGCCATCAGCCAGCAACTCAGAGATCGCTGCAATTGCAAATGTGAAACATTTATATCATATTTAAGATTTAGTTTAATAAAATATAAGTGCAATTGTGTTTGTGTGTGTGATTTAGTTCTTACCATTCCTAATGAGAATTATGTACTATTTCCTAATTATGTACTATTTCCTAATTTCCTATTTCCTAATTCTTACCACTCCTAATGAGAATTATGTACTATTTCCTAATTTCCTAATGAGAATTATGTACTATTTCCTATTCCTAAATTAATAAAAATCAAGTTATCTAAAAAATTACACAAAGATGCTGTAAAATGCTGTATTGAGTTGTAAATTAACATGTTTTAGTGATCAGATTTGCACCATTGTTTAAGAAACATGTGAAGAAGTATCAGTGGGAAACTTGATTTAAATCACCTTGATTTAAAATCAATCCCCCCCTGCTTTTCAGTCTCCCGGGCTGTCTATCTGGCTCCTGTTCTGAACACTACGTTAAAGACATTCACAAAGAATGACTAAAGCAAAGAGTAAGAAAGCTCTTTATTCCAAGGTTTACTCAAAGCTTATTGTTAGAAGTAGATCCTTAGTTACACCAGAGCTGTGTTTGGCACAGTTGAGGAGAAGCCAAGTGGCTTGAAGACATCTTTGTGCTCCCCTGATCCCTGGCAACCTTTGAGCAGGCTCTAGGTTGCTTTAAGTTGTGGTGACTTGTAACACCAGCTGAGGTGCTGTCAAGCTGGGCAGAGATCACCAAAGCACAACAGACATCCCACAACACTCCCACCTATATGCTAGGGAATGCAGGACTACATAACCAGTTATTAACTACACCAGCAGATGATTCTCACCTGCTACAGGAATTCTGAGCTTTATGGTTCCTTTGCCCAACTGGAATGATGCAAAGGTACTGCAGTGTGGGCCTGAATCCATCCTCTTGGAATAAGCATAATGGATGCTCCTAAAACCCTTTTTCTTACTCATTTCTTCCATCTCCTTCCTCTGTCTCTTCTCTCCTTCATTCCCTTTTCCCTTCCTTTCTTGATTCATGATCATTGCAAATGTGTTGCATGATTATTAGCTGACACAACTGTTTAGAGTTCCTTCACAGAAAGCATCATTCTGAAAGCTTTTCCAACTTCCCCTCCAGATGATGTAATCTTGGGCGGACGCCAGGTTAGGTTATGAGTGAAAATTTTTCACTTCAGGGTCAGACACTTTAAACATTCTCCTATTTTTAGGCCTGATTTCAGTCTCCTGCAGCCAATGGCTGAGCAAAACGGTCATATTATTCAACTGCAAATGTCTGTCATAGTTCAAACAAAGCTTCACTTTGTAGCAGGTAACAGTGCTCCACAGCCCAGGAGCTTCTTTTAAAGGAAGGCTGCAGCTGCTTTGCTGAGCGCAGCACACAGACAGTTCACATGGTGAAGAGAAACACTTCAAGCTCCCACCATCTATCAACCGAGACTGTAAATCCAAAATAACAGTTTGAATTTGATCTGGCATTTTAGAATCTTCTGCTGGCGGCATTATGCTGAGTGCAGCACTCTGGAAATTCACACCGTGGGAAATGCATCGCGCCAGATATAAACTGGAAATTGGCAGCCTCCAGGGGGAGGCCTCTTTTAGGACCATGTCGGCAGCAATGTGTGAAGTGCACTGTACAATGTGGAGCCTGAGTTTGGGGCTTAAAGAGATCTGATGCTCTCAAAATCTTGAAAGTTTACCCACTTGATATTGACCCTACTGCTCTTTGTCACCAACTAGCTGTGTGGCATTGGAAAAGGTCACTCTTTCCTCAGTTTTCCCATCTATAAAAAGGGGATAGAAATGATTAGGACTGAAAGGGACTTCAAGAGGTCATCAAGTCCGGCTCATTATGCTGAGACAGGATCAAATAAACCGAGATCATCCCTGACAGGTGTTTGTCCAACCTTTCTTAAAAACCTGCAACGATGGGGATTCCACAACCATCCTTGGAAGCCTCGTCCAGAATTTAGTGCAAAGTAAGCCCATTACTTCTTATCCTACCTCAAGGGAACGTGGAGAACAATTGATCATCATTCTCTTTATGACACCTCTAAACATATCTGAAAACAGATCAGTTTCCCCCTCAGTCTTCTTTTCTCAAGTCTACGTATGCCAAGTTTTTTTTAACCTTTTCTCATAGGTCAGGGTTACTAAACCATTTATCATTTTTGTTGCTCTTCTCTGGAGTCTCTCCAATATATCCACATCCTTCTTAAAGTGTGGAGCCCAGAACTGGACACAGTACTCCAGCTGAGACCTCACCAATTCTAAGTAGAGTGGGACAATGATCTCTTGTGTTTTACATATGACACTTCTGTCAATACACCCCAGAAAATTAGGTTTTTCTCCAACTGCATCACATTGTTGACTCAGTCAATTTGTAATTCATTGTAACCCCCAGATCCTTTTCAGCAATATTACTACCTAGCCAGTTATTCCCCATTTGTAGTTGTGCTTTCAATTTTTTCTTCTTAAGTGTAGCACTTTGCACCTGTCTTTACTGAATTTCTTCTTGTTGATTTCAGACCAATTCTCTAATTTGTTAAGATCATTTTGAATTTTAATTTTGCCCTCCAAAGTGTTTGCAACCCTTCTCAGCTTGGTATCATCTGCATATTTTATAAGCATATTCTCCACTCCATTATCCAAATCATTAATGAAAATATTAAATAATACTGGACCCACCACTGGCCCTTCAGGACCGCACTAGATAAACCCAGTGAACCACTGATACTTATTCTTTGAGTAGAGTCTTTCAATAATTTGTGCACCCACCTCATAGTAATTTCATGTAGACTACATAACACCACTTTGTTACTCCATTAGAAAAATCAGCTAAATGTCTACACTTGGCTTTGAACACATAAAGGCACTATATAAATGCTATATGGAGATGCCCAAATTATTAATCAAACTATTTTGCTTCCCCTATTCCAGGTTCTTTGTTTCCACATTAAAGTAACTCCCACTTGCAACACTGCACTGTCATGAACTACGACTGCATTTTTCTTGTGTACAGCCCTGTCACATATTCTCTTGCTGTTTTACATGCATGCTGTTGCATGGGTGGGGGAGGGAAGGAGGAACCAAACAGACAAATATTGATGAGTCTTCATTTATCCATATTTAATGTTGTACTGAAAACTGGCCAGGGAAGAACAACATAAGCATGGTTGTGATATGAAAATAGTCATTGTCATAGTGAAAAGAGCATGTAAGACACTTGGCCAAATTCATCCTCTTGAAATGAATGGAGTTAGTTCAGGAATGAACAGAACCAATTCAGTTTAGTTGAGAGAGGATAAAACTCTTTAGTGTAAAAGTCCAATTTCAGATAACTTAGATGCACAGTCATTGGAAGGTAATTTAGGCATATGTGTTATGTGTTCACTCAAGGGATTGCCCCAAAATAAGCTCATAAGCAGTACACACTGTAAATAATTTTAGGACAGCAATATGCCTACCATCTGGGAACACTATTCAAATATTAGACCCATCTCAAGGCATAACAACCTAGACTGTTTAAGAATTTTGTGTAAGCTCAAATGCTTGTCTCTCTCACCAACTGAAGTTGGTTCAATGAAAGATATTACCTCACCCAGCTTGTCCCCCTTTTAAAAGGACACATGGTCAGTGAAATGAAAGGTAATTTCTAAAGATGAGACAATCAGGAAGAAGTTACAATGTGTAACTATTTGTGTAATGTGTCACAATGTCTAGTCAGCTGGGGCTCAGAATCCTCTGTTTTATGTCAGCAAACTAATTGTGATTTTTAGGGAAGCAAACGGCTTGGATGTAAACGATGGCCACCACTGCGTATCCCAAAGAGCTCATTCAAAAGCACTGTCCATAAATTCTGAATTAGCTAATCTTCTGGCAAATCACAAATGACAAGGTTGAGATATAACCAAATGCAGTTGCTTGACAATGGGTGGAAACCATGATGACCTATCATCGTAATTGTTATGGTGCAACTCGTGCTCCTGGGTATCAACAGAGAATGTCAGCCACAGACATCTTCATCAGTTCCAATCCAACGCATTACATTAAACTGGGGGTGGGGTAGAGTGGAGAATTCTGTTCCTCAGTCAAACTCTCTTACTCAATCCTCTTTTGTTCCTCATTTCTCCCAATTATTTGTCATTCTTGCCAGGCCACACAAAAGAAGTGCTGGCGTATGAAGTGATTGTAATTTCACAGTAACAGCAGTATACTTAACCCACCACTTGACTGTTAATATTCTTTTAACTTTCTGTTGATCTGTCTGTGAGGTAAGGGTGTAAAGTCTTTGTAAGGAAATGAAATGTTACTCAAGCCATGGACTGGAGAGGCAACTTTAATATAAATACTCCCCCTTCCCCTCTCATCATGCCTTCAGCATCCTCAACCCTGCTTTAGAAAGGGTGCTCTTTGTAAGTGTAACAGGGTAGCTGGCCCCTTAAATGAAGCTGGGCCCAGCACTCCTGTTCCAGTCCAGGTATGCCTTAGTTTGCTGCAGTTTGCTTAGTTTGCGGAGGACAAGGTTGTCCCTGGGAGTTATAAAAGAGAGAGTGGGAGCTAAGAAGCAGGGTAGAGCTGGGCTGGGAGTTTCAGGGAGGGGATGCTCCTGAAGGGGGAAGCAGTGAGAGTTTTCTAGTGAGCAGTGTGGAACCCAAGCAGACAAGTGAAAGCTGAAGGCAGATGGGGGATCACCTGCAAACTTCCTCAGGCCAGAGAACCATAGCCAGAGAGAGCTGAAGGCTGACAGCAGCACAGGAAGATGCCTGCTGGCTCTCTGAGCCGGAGAAGGCTGGGGAATGATGGAGGGAGTGGCAAGCCCACTGATGTCTTCAAGCAACCGGAACTACACCAGGGAAGGAAACAAGATAGAGAAGCACCCCAGCTAGAGGGCCTGGGGCAAGGTGTGATGAGAGACCCCAGAACCGTACATGCGAGTTGGGGTGGGGCGTGGTGAGTCACGCTGGAGCCCCACTGGGTGCTGGACTGTTGGGAATAATGCATTATTTGGACTTTGCTGGAGGGATTCGGATTGATGGTAGTGGGATTTTTGGTAATAAATTAACACCACAAAAAGTGCTATTAATATACTCCCAAAGGGAAAGTGAGGTAAAGGGCTCTCAGCAGGGCTGCCCAGACACCAACATGAGGGCACTGAGGCGGCCACTCATTCACAGCAAGCATGAAAGACACAGGCAATGATAACTGACTCATATCTTCTACACGCAGAGAACCAACTTTTACTCTCTGTTACACCAGTGACTTTGGCGCAGAAGACTGTGAGCCGAGTTTTCAAATGTAGGTTTCTAAATTAGGGCAACCAGTTCAACATTCGGACAAGCAAAGTGCCAATTTGGGTATCACAAATTTGGACAGGGATGGGCTCACTCAGGCCCCCACATTTGAATACTGGGCTCCCTATCAACCTACAGGGTTACAACAGTCTGTAAAACAGGCCAAATGGTTTCTACCGTAACATAGATCCTATTGGCTGGTCAGATGGAAGCTCCCTTTAGGGTCACCTAATAGAGATGTTTATGAAAACTTTGGATCCTAATTTGAGTCTCAAGTGCAATACATGTGTATGATACAAATCCAGTAAGTCCAGTCACCAGATAGGGGACTTGCTTCATTAGATAAATCCACTGTGATATCTGCCCATCAACTGGAAGAGAAGTCCGCTGTTATTAGGCAACTGAAATTAGCCATCACAGTTATTTTGGGTCAAACTGCGTGAATTTTACTGCAAGAACTTTACTTAGGTTGTAAGCTGTTTGGGGCAAGAACCATCTTTCTGTTCTTTACTTGTGTTTGCTTAGCACTAAAGTCCTGGTCCATGACTGGTTCTAGGCATTCCCGTAATACAAGAAGAGTGTAAACCAGAAGAAAGATTAAAGTTTTAGGTACTGAGTTGCTTATTTCAATGGAGTTAAACTAGTGATGAATTTAGCCCATTTTTTTAAAAAAAATAAATGCTTCAGTTTTATCAGACTATCCAAGTCTAAATCAGATCCTTCCCTGCCATGCCATTTGCAGAAAGCCATTGCTCAATTATCATACAGACCAAAGAAGCCAGATATGACATTTAACATAGGGAGAAAAACACAGAGAGGAGGAACCTGAGTCTTAGTGAAACCACAGTTGTGCAGCTGTCTCAGCCCTGCTACTTCTGAAGCACATTTCAACACACTCATTAGCATTTTTACGGAAACAAAATATTTAGTTATTGGTAGTGACATTCATCACTGCTGTCAAATGTTGAGCTGGCTAATATTTTTGGCACACTGCAAATGACAAGTGTTGAGAAACCGTGTAATGTACGATTAACCCCCATAACTACTTTGCTGGGGAATTTTTTTTACTGCAACACTATATTAGCACTGAGAAAAGGCGAACTCCCCCACCCCACCAAAAAAGGCCTACTTCCTGCATTGTCTCGTAAGGCTGAATTACTAAATCTTGCACAGGAGGAAAAATTTGTGTTATAGTAGCAATTAGACCTTCACCCATCCATCATGAGGCAGAGAGGCTGCTCAGTGTGCTGTCTGGAGTAGGTGATTCTTTGGAGGTGCAATGGGTCTCTCTTTCTACACAGCGTATTGTGCAGTGGCATGAACACACTCCATGAGAAACTTTGGAGAGCATTGAACAGAATGCCTCTTATTATGCATTTCCATTTCAGCCACCACTAGAATTCCCCTCCTGTCATGAATTATGCATTTGTGGGGAGGGGAGAAATATAAACTAGTTTGACCACACATTTGGGAACCTGAAGTTACCAAAGAGCTCTATTATTATTTATGTAGTTGCAAAAACAGCACTATAAAATATAGGAACAGCACCAATCAAACAACTAGCCCCTGCTTGAAAGCGTTTATGCTATAGAGGGGCACATTTGGGTGGGATACAGTACAGGAACAAAACAGAACAGGGAGAAAATGGTAATTGAGGCTGGGATGCTTTTCAGAATAAGTGGTTTTTAAGTAATCTAGTTCCATTCAGCCACTGGGTTTTATCCCCCTGTCCTCCCATGTCCCTTGACCTATTGGTTCTTTCTGAGTGACGCTTTGGAGTAATTTTTTTCCCTCGGATCCCAGTACTAGGCAGCTATAGGCAACCTTTAAAACCACTATAGTCCATGTTAAACAGCTCCTTTGTGGAAGGGGAAGGAGGGACGTAGCAGAGCTGAAACTGATCAGGTCACTTACTTCTTTTTCATTCATGATATGAAAATTGTTCCCTGGTGTAAATCCTTGAACTCTGACCATTTATTAAATTGGGGCTGCTAAGGAGAAGTTAGTTGCTCGATGGCTATGGAGTGGGTGTGATGGGACTGCTGCTTATTATACCAATACCATCATATTGCTACCTTGTCTCCCTCTCCATTCCCCACTTGTTAATCTCTGTCTCTTGTCTCATCATATGCTTACATTATAATCTCTTTAGTATAGGACTGTCTTCTTATAACACGTGTACAGAACCTAGCAGAACTGGGTCTGAGACCCTAATGCGGGTCTCAAAAAACTACCACAGGATAAATGAATTAATAATAATCTCATGTCTCACTTCTGGTGCAAATCTACCACAAGTTGTGTGTTTGTTAGTTACTTTAGTGGGTATTCTGCCCTGAAACAAAGCACTTCATTATAAACTATATTTAACTGTAACTGGAGAAGGCCCATGTGGGAAGAAATTCCCTTCCCCACGCCAGGAGTTGTAGAGGCAGGCCATCACTTTACCACATGCAGTTTCTGTGGGCTCTGGAAGTTAGTGGGAGGAAGGGGCTCTGGAAAAGTCTATTTTCATTCTCAAATGAAAGCAGCTGCAGCAAACTCAGGAGTCAAAGAGCTGCCCCCTTCCACCGCAACACCCTCCGCATACGATAGTAGCATCTTTTCTTCTCTTCATCTACTCAAGTTGAGGAGGAAGCAGGAGGGGATAATACCCTTGGAACTCACCAAAAAATATCTATCCCGATAGGTGATCATGGCTGCAGTTCAAGAAGGTTAGATCAATATAAACTCACTGTAAACTGAGTGAAAGTTCACTACGGAACTGATCCAAAAGGGGTCTCATCTTCACTAGAAGAAAAAGGTATTTTCACATGTTAACTAACGTTTTAATGTGTTAAAATCCTAGCATAGACAAGGCAAGTTGTAGTTTTAACACGTGTTAAGGACACTGGTCAAGAATTTACCTCAACCAGCCAACATGTGTTAAAATTACGTTTGCCTTGTCTATACTAATTTTTAACACATGTAGTTAACGTGTGTTAGCTGATAGGTTAAAATACACCTTTTCCCCTTGCACACACATCACTATGGAGTCTTTCCATAGATTTCAATGAGGTTTGGAACAGCCCTTATCTGAGGATTGAAAGTCTAATCAGCATGACCTGAAATGACTCAGGATTCTCTCTCTGCTTCACTGTAAGTGGAGGTTCTCTATAGACTTGTTTCCTGTAAGTGGGTTCCACTGTCCTGTATCAAAACCCGTAAAATGAGAGCACACTAATGATTGGCTGTGGTCAGTGACACAGTGACTCTGGGTTTGTCTTCACTTACCTCCGAGATTCGGCGGCAGTCGACTAGAGTTACGCAAGCTACGCAAAAAACTTGCGTAACTCCCGTCGACGTCTCTGCTTTTCTTCTGCGCGCCGTCTTCACTGCATTGCGCTACTTGAGGAGGTGGTCTTATTATGTCAATTACTGGATCAACTGAGCGGGTCTTCACTGACTGCTCAGTCGATCCAGAGAAGTCGACCTGACGGCGGCGAATTTGCCGCCCTCAATGAAGACATAGCCTCAGTGAACAAGACTGAGGTTATAGCAACAGTGGGCCTGTTTCAGGCAGCCCTGCTACAAGGTAATAAAATGTAACTGTTTGTTGTACAGGGTGTCACAGGACTTCACTTGCTATTAGTGTGCCTTTGTTTAATGGGCTTTGAGAGCTAAACATTTATTTATGGATGGGCACTTTAATTTTTTAGATGCACTTGATTATTTAGGTTGATTTTTTTATGCATCTGATTATAAAAAGCCACCCCACCGTTCTGAATTAGGTTATAATATTATCTTTAAAAGAATGATATCTCCATCCACCTTCACTCTAACTACTTGCTCTCAATTTTTTTCCTGGCAAGCCAGTTACCAGAAGGTTGGCTGAATCTTTTTTGTTTTTAATAATAATAATTTAATAACTAGTTCTGACCTAGCTCATTTCAGCTGCAGACCCCAAAGCGCTTTACAAGAAGGCTGGTATTGTTATCCCCATTTTACAGATGTGGAAACTGAGGCACAGAGAGGCTATGTGACTTACCCAAAGTCAGCAGGCCCGTGGCAGGGCTGGGAACAGAAACCAGATCTCCTGAGTCCCAGTCTGGCCACAAGGATTGGGATCTCTCTTGTAACATCATAAGTATTTCCCAGATAAATAGCTGAATTTTCCCATCCCCCAAATTAACAAAATTTTATCTAATCATTTTTTTAATATCCTCAGGCAGTAGAGACTACTAAAAAGCCTCTAGAACTACTACGTGTTTGGAAATTGAGAAGCGGAAAATATTTGGGGAGACAGTAATCTAATAAAACCAGTTATACTAATTTTTTGTTTAATATTATTACAACAGCTAAATTTGCTCTGGGGCTAAGCTCTTGAGAACGGAATGGCCAGTTTCAACCTGGAATGAAGCTGTGCTGCCCAATCACGAACTCTGAAAATGTTGCTCGATAATGTAAATGCTACAGGACCTCCGTTAACAGCAATAGCACTGGTTACTGCAATATGGAACATGCGTACTGCAACCACATGGTTACTGCAACATGGAAGCTCCATGGACAGTGTTGCACTTTAGCTGGCAAAGGTTAAATCAGTTGCCGTGAAAGATTAATTATATACATCAGGCTTATTTTGTTTCCAGTGTATTGCACAGAGTAGTTCCATAATGTATTTTGGACATGATACTGCAGTCTTCTGTCAGCAGGCTGCTGGTGGGCAATGGGAACTTTGATGTAGTCCACAAAGACCCCACTCATTGTATCATTCCACTAGAAGTCATTAGTCTCTTCCTCCACTGATCCCATTTCAATGTACCTTATGTGAACATTTCAATCCACTGCACTGCAAAATTAAGACACTGCAATTCTGACCCAAACCTCTCCCAAACAGTTAATCTTTTACAACATTTCAGTACATAATAAAAGCTTAAAGATTGTGCATATTCTGCACAACCAAAGCAATCCTTGTAGTTAGGCTTATTTCAACCAGAGCCCACTATTTATAAAGCAATCACTGAAACAAAATGCGACTCAGTAATTCCTCTGCACTGCCAAGAATACTTGCACATTTGACATGTTGATACATCTGAATGCTGCTTCTGACTTTCTGCAGAGAGAGTTTAAAATGCCTCTGGGTACATTTCTGGCTCTGCTGTAACTTGCTCACTACAAAGACGAATCAGGATAATAAGCAGTGCTGCAGAATCAATTATTATCTTGGAAATATTAGTTTGATGTTGATGCCAACTAGCTGCAAGTGGAATTAGCACATATCCATTTTCCTCCACAGGAGAGGAGTTCCTCATTACACTACACGCATGTTCACTATAAAGACTCTGCTATGGAAATTTCACACATGTTCTCATATAAACTGCTTAAGGAATGCCAGATTCAGTAAATACACCATCTGACTTCCAAGCTGTGAAAATCCAGCTACCACTACGTTGTTCCCGCACCCCCCCCATATGGAATTCTGTGGTCATGCCCTGACCTCCACACTGGGTAGCCCTTAGTGAACAGAACAGAAAACTTTGCTCTCCACCTATATCGTTAACAAGCAACAATGCATACTTCCTGATGGTTTCCCAAACCTTTTCACCTGTCGCCAAATAGGCCATCTGGTCTTTGAGCCTCTTGCCCATTTTCAATGGGCAGAAATCTCTGAAGGTCCGTATGAAATCCCAGAATGCCATGGGAGTGGGTACACTCTGTAAAGCAGCAAGATGCAGCAATTGTCCACCTGAAATGCTCCAGATCATAGCAGAGAGAGAGCTCTACTCCTCCACAAGTGGGCAGATGGATTAAATCATTTGAGAAGGGATGACAGTGGCAGGTCAGGGCAAATGTTTGACTACCACTTTCCATCTGGGATTCACAGCTGATAACAATGGGCCCATCACAGCATCACTTGGCACACGTATAAAACTGAACCACTCAACCAACCAAACCTTCCTCCTACACCCTAGAAAACAGGGTGACTGATATCAACTCAAAAGAATTCCTCCCAGATAATACCTTGGTCCGTCCCCATCATCACCCTCCTCAGAACTGAGAAAACAGAAATTACAGCTAAATAATGCAGCTAGAATTTGTTACATTTTACAGACTGACCTGCTCTGTGTCTGGTTTGACTACAGAGTAGGAGTTTGGCATTTGGAGCTTGAAAGTCAATTCTAATACTGAGGAGGCTGATCAGATTCACTGGAGGCAGGAAACAGTGGGTCAGTCTTCCTGATCGCAGGGAAGCACCACCACAGGTAGACTGAGGGGCTTAAACTTTGAAGATCCAGCAGGGGCAGAACCAAGAAAGAGCCATTTACCATGACATCATCCCTTGTGTAAGATGATGCAGATCCTGTCATCATTCTTACATGGTAAACCATCCTCACTCTGAAAACAGCTTCTGTTGAGGCCCTCTTGGGAGAATAGCTCCTAGAAGAGCAGTGGTGCTATAGGGTAGGAAGCAGACCCATGCAAATACTTGGAAGTGTTAGACCTTCATACAAATGGCTTTCATCCTCCACAATTATCCCAAGATCCCAATGGATCTTGAGTCACCTTCTGCTTTCCTATGCCTTCCACAAAGCCAGTTTCTCTATCTAAGTTCTGATATGGCACCCATCACCATAGTAACTGTGCACCAAAGCACAAATTTCGCCCTTTAAAAAGACCAACATGACATTTCAGTTTGAAACTCAGTTTCCTGGCCGCTATGTGGGGCTTTCAATTTTTTCAATATTTAAACTTTTATGTAGGTATTTTGACATAAAAGATGTTCCAATATCAGGGTTTAACCAAGCAGTGGGTAACTAGCTTAGCTTCTTCAATAAACTAACATCCTTGGGTTCTTCTAGAGTAAAAAAATAGTTTATAAAGTTCAATAAAGTGGTAACATTGGATCAGTTTCCCCTTCATTTACACATGACATAACTCCTTCCGGATTCAACAGAGCTACACACATTACTGAAGACAGGCCTGGGTTACCTAAGGCAGAGTGATCTCCAGTAACTTTGGTGTAAATCAGAGTGACCCTACTGAAATCAGTGGAGGTGCCCTGAAGCCAATGTAACTGAGACAGAATGTCTGTACTTCAGGGGTAAGCATATCATGCCATAGATCTAATGGGACTTGGGGGGTACAGTAGAACTACTCAGACTTACAGAATGCTAGAGTAAACTGCCATATATGTGGTAACTTGTGAGAATAGTCTAATTCCCATTTATGCATCAGTGTGTTGGGAAACACGACTGAAACAGTTCCTATCCATAATTCCTCTCATTTGCTCTATATACCAAGGCACACAAGCTTTTTAGCCTGACTCTGCCTCCATTTTGTTGTGGGCAGCCAGCAATCTCCTGGTTCAAATGGAAGAAAGCTGTTCATCGACCAGAGGCATAAAGGGGGTTATCTGACACACTGAATGAACTCAAGTTTGGTGAGTTGCAAACCTTTCATGGGTAAAATCTCTGGAAAGCCAACTGTGCTGACACCCAGAATCTGCAGTATGACATCCTAGTAGAGCATTCATGGTGTACGCTGATTTTGCAAAATCAGTCTTAGTTTTCACGGAAAGAGCGTTAGTTACATCAAGTACTGAAGTACAGTATATGTTCTAATGGCGCCATCTAGAGGTACTTGTGTGTCGCACACATCTGCGTGCAAAAGATATATATCTGTGTGCAATTATGGAATCCAGAAATAACATCATACCATAAGTTTTTAGGCTGTATTAGGAATCTGTTTTTAAATCAACCACAGAATAATTTTGCTCTTCTTTTATTTTTAAAATTTCTTGCCTATCAGTTTTCATTCAATATTTGTTTTTCTCCAATCCTTCATGATTCCTATTGTGTTCTTATTTATTTTCCACGTACATTAAAATAGTAGTTTATTGGTTTATTGAGAAACCAATGTATCTTTATCTATTTGTATACAAGACATATTGTTTGATTTTATTGGTGGTTGCTACGCACAGCAATTGGAATAGCACCAGGTGTTCAATTCAGAATGGGATGCCACTATTTTTCATACCCATATAATGGTGTATGATTTTGGAGGAAACAAACACATACTTTAATGTGAAATTTAAAGAAGGACAGAAGGAAACATTCTTTTTCTATCCAGAGCAACTGCCCACTCTCTGATGGCTGGAATTTATGTGAATCATAGTTCAAAGAAGCAAATATCTTTCTGACATGTGAAAAAACAATATTCCCATTTTTATTTTCAGCTATCCAAAAGGCTGTATTCCAGGGTCTCCTGTGGGGTGCTGAGAAATTGAAATTCTCAGCACTTCAGAGAGGGTGTTTGGTGTTTCAATCCTAATGTAGCTCTCTTTTCAGGAAACATATCCCTAACTGACTGTGTGACATTAAGATGTAGATTTTCAAAGCGGTACAGGCTGATCTCCATCAATATCAATGAGAGATGAGCTGTTAAAAACAAGTCACTTTGAAAAACTCCCCTACGGAAATTAATGAGATTCTATAGATTATAGATCAATAACCTGAGTAATACAAAAAAAAATTTTTTGTACAGAGATTTATTCAAATGGGTAGAAAAATTATTTTGGGATTTTATTTACTAATGCTTCAAAATGTGAGTATAAAAATAAACCATACCTCATAATTACCTATTTCCTGCAAACTGTTACAAGAATTGGGAGAGCAGATGCTATTTAGGTTTCAACAGTCTGTGTCCTTGCTAATCCAAACCAAATCGAGACAGAGGAACATACTCCCTTGAAAATTAACAAACATATTTCATACAGGTCCATTTCATTCATCTGTCCATCCCGCTTCCTTATCTCTGGCAGAAAGAATGCTATCGCAATATCTCATTTTGCTGCATCAGCATTTCCAGGTTCAGCAAAATTACATTTTGGAAATGAAACAGATATTGGATACTTGGATCACTTAGCGAAGGAAAGGGAGCATAGCCAGATACACAGGTGGGCCTAGCAAAAGAAAATGCATTCAGGGTCCATACAATTAAGTTTGATCCGTTTGCAAAAGCCTGCTCTCATCAACCAGTGGGCAGCCAGGGTGCTAAGTGAGAGAAAATCCACCATATCCCAGATACCTCAGTGATGCGTGTGGTATAAATGCCTAAAGATATGAATACTATATATGGAGGTGCCCTGTGATTGTGGTGGGCATGCTTTCAACAGATAGCATCTGGATAGACTTGAAATATCCAGAACTACTGTGTGCTTCAAATGTAACTTCTCACCAAAAAATACAAAAGAGCTAATATTAGGTCTGATTTTGTCATCTTGGCCTCACTGGAAGTTGAGAGCTCTGGCATCCTGCACAAGAAACTCAGAAACTAGTAGGACTGGCCCCTTAAATTTTGCACTTGGATTACCTGTTGTGGTGGAATTCAGCCAAGCAGACAGGGCATCCTCATCTTTAAGAGCAATGGTGCAATTTGTGAAATATCAAAATCAAGTGTAGAATAATTCACACAGCCCATCAAACATTTTCACTTACAGCAATAAGACCTAAGGCAGACTTTATCAAAGAAACAAAGGACTGTTGTGTGTATTGCAGATGACTCCTTTGTTCACACACAAACAAGTTTTATTAAGAATGTGTGCGCTAGAAAGGATTTTTTTTTTTTAATAATCAATTAACGTGGATCTGATCTCCAAGGCCCAACTTCCACTTGTGCACACACAATTTTGTCCAAAGGGTGTTTAGCTCATGGAAATTCTAATGTCTGCCAGAATCTAACAATAGTATAGGCAGAGATTTGTGCTGAAAAAGTGGTTGCATAGACTGATGGCAAAATTGTGCAGCCACTAGAGGAGAGCTGGTGGAGGCCCCTGGGAAAATGAGGTATGGCACGCTCACTTTGCAGCACTATTTTGAAACTGCACTGGGCACAATGCCATAATTCCTCTTTCCCTTTTAATTTAAAGTGTTACAAAAAGATTGGAGCAATCTGTACCTGAAGAGAAACGTAACACAGCAATTCATACTCTACAGATATATTCCTTCTTTCCATGACAAGCCGTGTGGAGTGTAAGGTGTATAATGTGCACTGACCTGTACTTCCCTGTTCGTACTTGTAGAGCTCTCATACCGCACTGCTGGGCACCTCCTACATCATTCACAATATCATCTCCAATCATGATGGCCTGTCACAGCAATGAAATACAGACAAAACTGGTGTCAAGCAAATTTTATTTCTGCAATACTTCATCTTTCTTGACATAATAAACTGCTTGATTTGATGTTTAATACTGCCATCATACAAATTAAACAAGATAATAGTGCCATCATATTGATTAAAAGTCATCCTACCTTGAATATAATTCATACTGTACCTCTGCAGGCCATACCACTGAGCAGTATACAGCCACACAATTTGAAATTAAATCAGAAGAGTCAAAAATGATTTGGCACCATACAAAAACAATACTGAAATTCATAAAGTTAGTCCTGCATTCCTTCCAAACATGTTTTTATGTTTTGGTGATGGCCGTTAAGATAATATTAAGTTGTAAACATTTTCTTAGAAGTTATACTGTAAAGGCAGATCAAAATATTTGCAAATCTATTTCCAGGATCAATGAAAAATACAACTTGGGAAAGTTTATTCTCAAATCGCACTATGGGAAATATGGAAATTTGGAAAGTCATGCATTCTAAAATAGCTCAATGTCGTGTTATGCAAAAATACATAGCATTTCCAGTATGTGTGTAGCAACAATCCTGTCATAATCAGTTATTGTCTATGTAAGTGAAATATACGCAAACTAGAGTATGTTGGTTACAAATCAAAATTTAACTGAGAAAAGTCTCTGTGCTCTGTGTAGAGGATGTGTGCCAAGTGAAAACTATAAGCTTAATGAAAATATGTACTGTGCATGCTCAATAAACATAGTTTTCATATGGTGATATCTTTGTTAAATCAAAATCCATTTGTTTCAAACCAAACAAGGCACTAGAGCCCTAAGTGAGGCCTCTGTCTATGACAAGGTTCAAGCCTTTGCTGTCACCCTGCCTTAAAAAGAGTGACTGGCTCTTTTACTCCACTCCCTTGGATTTAAAAATGGCTGACTGCTTTATCTCAAACTTCCCTTCCGCCCATAAACAAAAAGAAAAAAAAAATCTGATCAATCACAGAAAAGTTCAGCTCCAAATTGTGATTCAGCATTCTTTCATCACCCAGTGAATTCTGGATTGCACCCAAGATAAATGAAGGCAGTTTACACTGCAGGTGTATTACAGGGTAGACTGGGAAAATGTCTTGTTCAAAAACATGTCATATAACATATTTTAGCTACCAGTTTTCACACGACTCTGCACCTAACTGTATACAGGTCAGTTGTGTTTGAAAACGTATTAATTAGTTACATGACCGTGTTATCTTAGCCGCAACTTTGCTACATTAGCTGCTTAACTTGCAACCTTAACTAAAGTGCTACCAGATTTCCACAATAATTATACCTCGCAATTCTCTCGCATTGTTAGGAAGAGTCCTCATTTTTCGCCTAAATTTACTTCTCTGCCACATAAACTTGTTATCTCAATTATTCTAACATTGGCACAACAGAAATATAGATTTGTTACAATGAGGTTATTTTTATACTATATAAATTGGTCTCACATTTTAAGCACTCTGCCCTACACTTTACTTTGTCTCCCTCGTTACAGGTCTGTGTCCCACGTATGGGCCTTTGTAGGTTAAGAGACATATTTATAACTGGACCAGGATTGCATTAGATGGCATCATGTTACCAAGAATAGCATCGAGGGGACTCCACTGAGCATGCATAGAAAGTCAGCCTAGCATTTTTCCATCTGTGTTGGGCTGATAAATAGGCCCTTGTCAGAGAGGTCATGGGAATGAGTCACGCACAACAAAAATGCGGGTTGGCTTCTCTAGTATCCATATTCTAAGGAGAATTCTGATTTGTTTTTGTGTTTGTGTGTTTGTGGCTGGCAACAGCTTTAAGAAAATAACATACAGAATCTTTCTATTTGAGGCATCATTCCAGTTACCACTTCTAGCTAATATTAAAACTTCTTCACTAGCCTTTTCCTTGCAACACATCTTTTTAATATACAATGCAGCCAGATAGCAGCACGGGCATCAAGTGTACCCCATAATGAGGGTCAAATTTAAGAGCCTCTGCTGTATACAGTCACACTGTTATCCCAGCCCCCATTGCTGCTGCTGTTTATATAGAGAGCATAAATGAAGACTCACAAGCTGAAGTTACAGAAAAATTTGGTTGCCATGGCAAGTTGGGTTTGATGCTGGGAAGTGAATGAACCATTTTCATAGATTCATAGAGTTTAAGGACAGAAGAGGTGACATGATCTGGCCCTCAGGCACCAGACCTGATAACTATTAAAATGCTCAATTTGTAGCACTCATGGCACTATTCTGTGTCTACTACATTATCTCAAAGAGTTTAAGGCCAAAGGGACCATCAGATCAACAAGCCTAACCTTCTGTATGTACACCCCAGATCATTAAGTTTCACCCACTTACTCCTGCACTGTGCCCAATAACTTATGTTTGACTAAAGCACGTCTTCCAGAAAGGCATCCAGTCTTCACAGTGATCCACCACTTCCTTTGGTAGTTTGTCCCAATTGTTAACCACTTTCACTACAAGTGACAGTTAAAAGTTTGTGCCTAATTTCTAATTTGAATTGGTTTGGCATCAGCTTCCAGCAATTGGTTCTTGCTATGCCCTTCCCCACTAGACTGATGAGCCCTCTAGTACCCAGTATTTTCTGCCCATGAAGGTATATGCACACTGTGATCAAGGCACCTCTCAATCTTCTTTTTGATAAGCCAAACAAACAGAGCTTTTTAAGTCTCTGACTATATGGGCATTCTGTCTAGCAGCCCTGAGAACATTTTTGTGGCTATTTCCTGCATCCTCTCCAATTTCTCAACATCAGGGAGAACTGGGGACTGGCATGAGGAAGGAGGCAGCACCACCCTTGAGGTTTCAGTGTGATGGAAAGGGGGATTCCCTGCTGGAGTGCCAGCTGGATAAATAGCAAGGGAGCCAAATAGCCACCTTCTTCCTGATCTAGCACCAGAGCTCCACAATGCTATCAGCTGACAATGGGGGCCAGTAACCCTCACACACACACAGCACCACAGGCCATTGGGAAAAGGAGCAGCAGTAGAGCCTCTTGCTTTCCCTCCAGTCATCTCTCATCCACAAACATCGGTTTGAGTGGCTTCTAATTTAGCCCCCTCATCATCAAACTCCTCTCTCTCCCTTCAGGCAGCTCTCCATGACTATTGGTGCTCCAGGGCAGCAATACCTCCATGGCCCCTGAATGGGAAATAGAAAGGGATCAGAACCCATGGAGAGTCAGTGGAGGGTACAGGGGGATAATATGAGTGAGTTCCTCGTCTTCTGCGTGATAGAAGGACCCTACTGCTGGCCTGGCCATCCTCAGAATCAGTGCAGAACTCCCTTTCACAAGAGCAGGGGTCTCCTTGGCACTGGGGACTGTAAGGACTTGTCTACACTGCAGTTAGACACCCACTGCTGGCCTGGGCCAGCTGACTCAGGTTAAGGGGCTCACGCTAAAGGGCTGTTTAATTGCGGTGTAGACGTTCAGGCTTGGGCTGCAGCCCGAGCATGGGGTCCTCCAACCTAGCAGGGTCCTAGAGCCAAACAGCCCCAGCACCATGAACCTGAGTCAGCTGGTGCAGGCCAGCCACGGATTTTTAACTGCAGTGTAGACAGACCCTAAGAGGACATGAATTCTTAAGGAAATGGGTCTTCACTCCAGTTCTAAAACCCTAAAAGGGGATTTCCTTTGAAAAAAGAAAACCATGAAGATGGGCTTCTGAGGGATCTGAGCACTTGTTATGGCTGGCTGAGAAGGTTGCTCACCAGTAGTGTGTTATATTCTGCACAGACAAGTTTTCAGGCAAGAAGACAGTCAGCTCAGAAAGTGCAGCTGCACATGAGCACTGATGCCTATCCAGGCCAGCTTGTGGCATACGCATACAAAAATGTACTTCAACCCCTGGGGATTTCATAGATTTACTATCGGTGAAGGGCAATAATCACAAAAGGAGGAGCAATTATTCCCAAATCATTTAGGATTTTAAAAAATCATTGGCAAGAAGATAGAGGTCAAGAGGTGCACTGTCAAGGGAAATAAAAAAACTCTACCTGTCAAACCTAGGTTTAACTTCCTCCCTCTGACTGTAATATGGTGAGTAAGAGGGAGAAAGAGAGGGAGAGAGAGAACTGAAGGTCCACACAGCCACTGAAAGCAAGAATTAAAAGATCTCCATTTGTGATCACATTTTAAGTTCTTTCTTTTTACAAATCCACTAAAAATTTACCAAACAAGACAAAATGTACTAAAGCTGTCAGAAAACCTTGACATTATTAACCTGATACAGCTCCTCCCAAATTTTTTAATGTAATATATATTTTTCTACAGCCTATAAAATGCAAAGAATGAAAGAGGATTTATGGATATATTTCTTGAAAGAATCCATATTCCCTAAAAATTACACTTTAAAGGGGAGCTGGCTGGCTCAGGGAGATTGGTCATTATATATTGTATATTTTAAAAATAGCCTTTTATCTCCAGGATGCTGGTTCAACTCCAACCCCAATCAGTAGTGAGGGGAAAATAGTTACCGTGAAATGGCTGCTCAATGACTTCTGGCAACCACAAAGTAATCCCTCATGGACATATGACCATATCATAGAAATCACCACCACAACTGGAAATCTTGTTGGCAGTCTGAACACAGAGGCCAAAGACAGAATGGACTGAACCATCATCTCACCTGCAAAAGTAGTGCATGCTAGTAAGGCTTAAGGCACATTGGTAGGGCAGTGGAAGCTCTCTCTTGCTGTACCTGTTCTGTGAATAGTGGAGTTTATTCTCCAGGATTGCCAATCAGGCACTAAATTCTCCCTCTCTCTCACACACGCGCGCGCACACGTATACACACACTTTAAAGAAAAAGAAATTAAAGATTAAGATGATGAATAAAATAGTCAAAATATCTATGCTAAACAAAAAAAATAGCGTTGTGTTTTTACACACTTAACCCAAATCACATGCTGTATTCTGAAGTGAAGTGCATGGAGAAAGTAAATGGATAAAATGTCAACAAAATATCTATGCCAACTTAAACAGAATTTTAATACCATGTATCCTCCTGGAATAAAAAATATTTTTATATAAGCAGATTTTCTCTACAGGCTTAATAGCCATAATCATATTAAATGTGACTGGGATATACAGCAATAGAAGTCTGTATGCAAAATCTTAAACTAATATGTTAAAATCCTTTGTAAGAGAAATTTCTTGTATTTACTTTTCTCCTCTTTCCCCTCGGCCTGATAATCATCTCTAGGCTGTGAGATCCCAATTAATTTTAAAAGGACGTGTATATTTGGGACCTACTTGCTGAGCAACCAAACGTGCGAAGGGCATCAAATGTGAATTCTGACATGGAAGACATCGTACAATAAGGCAGATAAAATAGAGACAAATACGTTGGGACACTGGGGTAGTTTTCCAAAGGTCCAACAGGCAGTTAGATTTGAATTAATCATTCAATGGAAGTTGAGTGCCTAATTCCTATTTGTGCCATTAAAAATCTCTCCCACCCACCAGGGGAGCAATCCCATCCCAAATGAATATGGAAAGTACAAACACAGAAATAGGCACCTTCTACTGCTCATGGAGTGACCTCCCTGGGGTTTATGCATCACAGGCTATGTTTACACTGGCGGTGGCAAATTCGCCGCCGCCAGATCGATCTTTCATGATCGATTGAGCGGTCAGTATAGACCCGCTCAATCGATCAGGAAGTCGACTGAATAAGTCCACCCCCTAAACTAGCGTAGTTGTTCCCGTCGGTTCAGCGCAACGTGAACAGTGCGCAGAAGCAGTCGACAGGAGTTATACAAACTACTCTGCGTGGTTTGCGTAACTCCCGTCGACTGCCGCTGAATTTCCAGGTAAGTGTGAACAAGCCCACAGACTCCCAGGTTTGCAAGTAACAGAATCAGGAATTTATTAACTACCTGTAGTTTATGCATTCTGGTCTGACTTGCCATAACTTCCATTAAAACAAGAAAATTTGATACAGACAGAACTTTTTGTGATTATATAATACTGCTGGAACCTTAACATTATGTAGGTTTTAAAGCTGTCAAAATCATCCACGGTACATCAGCCTTAAAATATTTGAATTAGGCATTTCAGTAACCTTTAAGATGTGTTATTCTTTGTCATACTACTGAATCATAAGAAGGGTCTGGCTACCTCTTAAGAGATTTAAATTTCCAATCTATTTAAAGTAATACCAGCAATCTATTATTTCTAGGTCATTGAGGAAAGATTAAAATGAAAATTGGACTTTAGGGAGTTCCTTCTATTCCAAGTGCAAGTTGAAAACATCTCAACAGTAGAAGGCAAAGTCAGGGTCTCAGTAAGAAGCAGTCATCAAGGGAAATGACTTGTGATATCTTTATTGATTAAAGCAGCCTGAGAATTTTAAGCTTTGCCACAGCCTAGCATTACTGTAGTGAGAAAACATTATAAAAAAAGAATCTTTTTCATTAAAAATAAGGCAATAGAAAATTGTAATATGTTTTATAAACCACAATTTATCTAAAATTATTTAATGATTGTGGGGTACTGCTGATTTGATTTTTAAATGGATTTCAGGAATGGAATAAATTATTACTGAGTATTTTATAATGGTAGAAGCAATTAAAATGTTCCTTAATTAGCTATATAGCACATTCAGGAGAAAGAAAAAAATAACATAATAGATCATTAAGAAACCAATTGTATTGTAAGAACAGTGTATTTTTATGTGTGTGTATATATATGTATGTGTACGTACACACACACACACACACACACACACACACACACACACGCGCACGCGCTTGATGCAAAGTCAAGTTAGGAAATGCCATAATTAATGCTACCCACACACCTTTGATTTGGCCCCCTTGTGCATATGCATTATGGTACAGTCTATATCACTGGTTCCCAACCTGTGGCCCGGGGGCCAAAAAGTGGCGCACAGTTCCCCTCCAGCTGGCTGCAGAACGGAGCCGCTGTCTAAGGACCCAGGTGGAGCATGTTGCCACGGGGCTAAAAGATGGTGCAGGCTCCTTGCTACAGCCAAGGGGATGGAAGATCAGCACTCCCATCCCCTGGCTGTAGCAGAGAGCACGGCAAAGTGCTCCGCCTCGGTCCACAGGCACTGGGGTCGCTGCTGGAGCCAGAGGGAGGGGATCACTGATCTCCTGTCCCCCTGGCTGCAGAAGGGAGCCACTGCCTAGGGACCCAGGTGGACCACACAGGGCTACAGGACGTGTGCAGTTTCCCTGCTGCAGCCAGGGAGATGGGAGATCAGCAAGGAGGCAGCATCCTTGCTGAACTCCTTCTGTCTGGCTACAGTGCGTGTGGGGAGGAAAGAGGGGGGGCCTGCTGGCAGAGACTGGTGGCCCTTCAGGGTTGTACAAATGATATCTGTGGCCCTTGAACCAAAAAGGTTGGGAACCACTGGTCTATATATATGATCACACACTATTTTTCTGCAGTGAAAAGTGTCAGGCAACTTTAACTATCAGTGGCACTACCAGCTCTGCCTATAATATAATTTCTCTCTCTCTCTCTCTCTCTCTCTCACACACACACACAACAGGACGTACGTGTAAACATCTGGGATGAAAAATGCTCCCTGTCTACAGATGACTACAGCGGCACCAGAGGAGGAAAAACTGGCTTTTTTAAGGGGAGGAGACTGGCGACCTTGGGCATTAGACAGTGCTTCACCCCCCACCCAGGTCTGCTGTCTATTGTTGGCAACAAACTGGTACGCTGTACTGGCAAAAGGAAGTTGAGGAGCAGACCCCAATGACTGAGGAGCTAACTACTGAATAGGAAGCCTGCTCTGTTGGAAAAGTAATACAGAAAAATTCAAAGTTTCCAATAAGTTCTTGGAATATATAGGGGAAAACTTTTTATTCCATAATATGGAGGACAAAACCAGGAGGACAGCCATTTTTTACTTGATTCTGACCAACAGGGAGGATTTGGTAGTGAATCTGGAGGTGGAAGGGAATTGGAAAAGAGTAGTACAAAATCAGGAAGGCTAAGGCACAAAATGAGTAATACGTAGCAAGGGTCAATGAAAAACAATAAGAACTGATTCTTGAAATACATTAAGAGCATGAAAAAGATGAAGGAAAGTGTAGCTCCTCTACTTAGCAGGAAAAGAGAGCTAACCATGACATCAAGAAGGCTGACATGTTTAATGCCTATTTTGATTCAGTCTTCACTAAAAAGGCTAATAGTGACCAGACATTCAACACAATTAATGTCCAACAACAAAGGGAAAAAACACAAGCCAAAACAGGGAAAACACAGGTTAAAAAATATTTAGATAAGTTAACTATATTCAAGTTGGCATGGCCTGATGAAATTCATTTTAGGATACTTTTAAGGAATTGGCTGAAGCCATCTCAGAACATTAGCAATTATCTCTGAGAACTCACAGAGGACAGATGATATCTCAGAGAACTGTATGAGGGCAAACAGTACCTATCTTTAAAAAGGGGAACAAAGAGGACCTCAGGAATTATAGAGCAGTCAGCCTAACTTCTATATCTAGAAAGATACTGGAACAAATTATTAAACAATCAATTTGTAAGAACCTAGAGGATTATAGGATTAGAAGGAATAGTCAGCATGGATTTGTCAAGAAGAAATCATGTCAGACCAACCTAACTTACTTCTTTGTCCAGGTTACTGGCCTAGTGGATAGTAAATGTGCTATATCTTGATTTTAGTAAGGCTTTTGACACAGTACCGCATGACATTCTCACAAACAAATTAAGGAAATGCAGTAGCGATGAAACTACTACAAGGTGGGTTCACTTCTGGATGAAAGACTGTTCTGAAACACTAATTATCACTGGTGTATCTAGTGGGGTCCTGCAAGGATCATGTCTGGTTCCTGCACTATTCAATATTTTCATTAATGACTCAGATAATGGTGTGGAGAGTATGCTTATAAAATTTGCAGATGACACCAAGGTCGGAGAGATTCCAAGCACTCTGGAGGACAGGATTAGAATTCAAAATGACCTGGACAAATTGGAGAGTTGTTTTGAATTCAACATGATGAAATTCAATAAAAGGTAAGTGCAAAGTACTTCACTTAGGAAGGAAAAATCAAATGCACAACTACAAAATGGGGACTAACTGGTTAGGTGGTAGTACTGCTGAAAAGGATCTGTGAGGTATAGTGGATCACAAATGGAATGTGAGTCAACAATGCAATGCAGCTGAGAAAAAAGCTAATATCATTATGGGATGTATTAACAGGAGTGTTGTATGTAAGACATAGGAGGTAACTGTCCCATTCTACTAGGCAGTGGTGAGGTCTCAGCTGGAGTTGTGTGTCCAATTCTGGGCATCACATTTTAGGAAAGATGTGGACAAATTGAAGAGAGTCTCTCGGGAGACTTTACTTTTGTTCTTTTTTATATTGTTGTTTCCTTTGACCCTTAAGTAACCGTCCTTCCTCCTGAAATACTCCAAGATGGTGGAAAAGAGAAAAACAGGGTGTGGTAAAAGGGGAGAACCAGAAGAAGGTGGTAAGGAAGGAAGGACAGAACAATTGAAAAGGGAAACGAGGCTGAAGGGATAATTAGGGAAAAGAAAGGTGTATGGTACAGGACACGATACAGAGTGATAGGAAGAGGGAAGCAATGACGCAAAAACGATTACATGGAGAAGAGGATAAATTTTGGAAAAATTATGTTGCATATTTCAGGAGTGAATTTCATGCATTATAGTATTAGATGATTCAGAAGAACATGCAGGGGAGAAGAGATTCAGCAGGTCGTATATTTATATTACGTTTGCACTAGTAGATGAGTTCAGATTCTTCTTCTAATTAGATTTGTGGGTTGGACCAGAAATTTTTTCCCTTGTGTTATTGTTTTAAAGATTTCTTGTCAGATCCTTTTTAAGATTTCACAGGAGTAAATATAAGTATCATGTAAATATAATGTAACATTTTAGAATGGCCAATGAAAAAAGCACTTTTCATTTGCCAGTGTGGGCCCTATCCTGAAGTCCATACTCCATGAATCTTACCACTGGTTTCAACGAAAGTTTTGATTGAGAAAAGATTGCCAGATGGTGCTCCAGAAATATACTTTTTTTTTTAAATTCATGTGACAATAACTACACAACACATCTAATGAATGTTGCACAGGAAATCTTACCTGCTCTGGCTCAACTCCCATTTCTGCCAAGGCTGATTGGAAAAATGTTTTTGCTGGCTTTCCCACCACCTCAGCTTGAATATCACAAGCATACTAAGAAAAAGGACAGAAATAATATCGTATAGATTAGAAAATGATTTGTTCAACTCCACAACTTCTGTAGATTGCTTGAAAGAGTACGACCGATTCCTTTAAAGAACATATGAATTACTAGATGAAAGTAACTAGCAGACCATTTGGATAACAGGAATGTTGATTATTCTCTGTGAGGGGCGAAAGCCATCATGAATTGTCTAGAAGGAATTGGGCATGTTTTCCAAATTGAAAGGAGTCATCAAATTCTAATCTTGCTCACACTGGATTCACAAAAATTAATTATTACAGAAATTACATGCTTTGCCAATGGAGCTGGTGTTCAGGCTTTGTGTATTAATTTCAAGGATGTGGTGATTTTGTGAACTATGTAGCCCATTTTAAGGTTGAAAGTCTTATTTAGCAGTAGTTATACACCTATGTTGTAATAACACTTTGATAAATAAGACATTTCTCGCTAACAGGAAGCCTGCACTGTTTATTATGGGCAGGCAACCCTTCCCAAAAGCTACATTGACACAAGTGAGTTCACTGCATTCACATGGTGTGTGTGTCTGTGTGTGTATATATATATATATGTACACACACACGCGCACACACACACACACACACACACACACACACACACACACACACACACACACACACACGTTCTTTATTTTGCCATTAGAATGTTCCCCTCTTCCCCCCATTTTGCTCCTTTCTCCTCAGTCACTCTGAATTTATTTTTAATCCCTACCTGAGCCTCAGGGCAGGTCTACACTACAAACTTGCACTGGCACAGCAACACCGATGCAGCTGTGCTGCTGTAGCACTTCTGGTGAAGATGCTCTAAACTGACGGCAGAGAGCTCTCCCGTCAGCTTAATATCTCCACAAGAGATGGCAGCTATGTTAGTGGAAGAGCAGCAGTCTACACAGTGGGTTAAGGGCAGTATAACTACATCTCTCAGGGGCGTGGATTTTTCATACCCCTGAGCAATGTTGTTATATTGAAGTAAGTGTGTAGTGTAGACCTGGCCTCGGTAAACTTGGCATAATAATTCTTCCCTTTTCTCGTCTTTAGTCTGACTTATCTATTAGGCCCCATTCTTGCTATGACTTCAGCACATGCCTAGTTTCTTGCATGAGTAGTCTAATTATAATCAATGGCATTACTTATATCCTGAAAGTTAGGCATGTGCTTAAGTAGCTTGCTGAATCAGGGCCTTAGACGCTAAGCTGTTAAGAAAAAGGAGTTTCTTACCATGTGTATTCATAGCACAAAGCCTAGCATAAAGGGACACAGATCATGGTTGGCATAGCTAGCTACTGTAACAGTAATTTTCTCTGCCCCATTTTTCACTGAATTATCTCATAGTATTTTTCCTGTCCGACTCCTTTTTCCACTGTTTCTCCTTCCCATACATGAGCCCAATAATATTAAAGTTCAAGCTGAAACTTTTGGACAAATAATACAAGGATGGGGTCAGAGCCAAGCAGAATGAGTTCACTTGTTCACAGGCACAACAGAGAAGTTTAATTTGTAGTCACTTCCTGTCCTAAAATGAGCAAAAAGAATTACAGAAGATAGCACATATTTATACCAGTTCTTTTGAGCAAGGTGCACAGAGCTGGTAAACATAATGCAAGCTATAAAATACCTCTAATGCCTTCATATACACTCCAACATCAAGTTTCAAACCATCGGTTTCTTTATAATAGCGCCTGGAAATAAAAGTGATAAAGATGTTGGCAATTGAACATAACGAAACTATATTCCATTAATTCTGTGCCTATACTGATGTGTGTATGGCTGGAACTAGAAGATAAGTAATCAGGAATTCTGGAGCCTTAATTTTACATTGTATTGTGCTACTCTGTCTGTTCGTTACTCAGTGTGGGTGCACTGCCAATGGGGAGACCTCACCAGATCCCAAGATCAAATTCAGACCTGCCACGTGTAGCACATTTCCACTGACTCCAACAAAGTTCACCCATCCTATGCCAGGGTTGAATTTGGCCCATGTTTCTACTTAAACTAGTTACCACTGCTATGTATTAGCATTTATCCCAAAAGATGACAGCTGCATTACTACTCCCTAATTGCTAATCACTAACCCATTGTTGTCACATGAAGAAAACAGGGACATTAGTTCTGGGGTAATCTGGCTGAGGAGGCTCTTGGTTCAATATAACACAACCAGTTTAAGAGAACTTCTCTTTTCTTGACATTTTTTTTCTTAGAAGTTCATCTGTCCATAAAGAGATTAACTGCCAGATTACTAGCATTCACTTCAATGGAGCTGCAACTGCTTATGTCAGGTTCAGCGTAAGTCTATGGTTCTATCTGGCTAAAGTTTTTAAGACATAGGGCCTGCTTCTCTTCCCAATGAAATCAATCAATTTTGCCATTAACTTTGGCAAGGGGCAGTATTGGGACTATATTGTACAAGGCACAGGACACACCACTTACACACATACATGAAAAAATTTAGTCATTCATACATTATGCAATCTTTCTCCACGTATTGTATCTATTAACAAGTGTTAAAGCATTAATTTATTGTTATTATTATTATTTGTATTGTGGAAGCAGCCAGTGGCCTCAATCAGATTCAGAGCCCCATAATGGTAGTTACTGTACAAACACACACATTTTTCCATGTGTTTCCTGCAAAGTTTAAATGAATATTGCTGGGAGATGCTAGAAGGGAATCTTGCTGATTCACTGTGGCAGGTGTAGTCTATTAACACCACCATGGACATAAGAGAGATGTATGTGGATTTTTCTCGAGCGAACGAACGGTTGGAACTGAGAAGTCCTAAGAGGGGAACTCGAGAAGCAATCTGGAGAGAAGATTTTGATTGGCATTTATGGCCAAGGTCTTCAAAGCTGTTCTGAGTGCCCAACTTGAGATGTTTTTTAAAGGGACCCCATTTTCAAAAACTGCTGAGCACCCATCCTCTGAATCAGGTGTCTGAAGTTGAGCACCCAAAATCACTAGTTGCTCTGAAAATCCTGGTGCCTGCCTATGTGTTATCTTTTTACTAAAGCTACCCCTCTCCCCCACAATCTTCCACTGTGCGTGTTGACTGTGTTTTGGGACAGGGTGGAGCGCCGAATGTTCCAGCACTTAGGACATAATACTTCAGGCTAAATTTGGCATCCTGTTTTCTTCTGGCTGGAGGAGTCCTTCTGGGGAGGTGAAGTTTTTCATAAAGCTGATTTAATCATAGTTATTTCTGAGTTTTTAAACCACAGGTTATTAATGTTAAAACAAAAAGATAAATCCCGGTGACCCTGAAGGAGCCATTTTTATCTGTTGTGCAACGTAGGGTGGTTGTTGTTTTTTTAAATGTTCATTCTTGGCCCAGCCCAGAAGCTGTAGTGACAACTTCTTATCTTAAAGGCTCAATAGAGCATAATGGAAATGGAAAAATCTTCTTAGTTTGTGGATTATTGACCTGTTGGAGTAGTACTTAATGGCTTCCCAGCAGCAGTTAAATCCATTGTGTTGATACCACTGGACACACTTTCTCTGTGGATTCTTCAATATGGGTGAAAAGTCCCTACAACTTTTCACTTAGAAGAATAAAGAAAAAGATTGGGAATCAGCAATGTAGTCACTTTTGTACATAAAATAACCAGCTGATTGCAAATAACATTGTCCTTCAAAACATAAAACCAAATCACCCTATTTTTGATCTGCAACATGAAAGCGATAAAGTCTTTGAATCCCATGTGTATTTATTTATGTGTGGTGCCTTAGGTTAAAAACAGACTGAACAATTTTTATTAAAGATTCTTTTTAAAATATCCTATGTTCAAATTTGGTGAGCTCAAATTTCATCTGGAGCCTATTTTTTTTATATGACCAGGCACATGGATATTACATATGGGGGTGCTATAGAAATTGCTGAGCCTAGTTAGCCTGCTAGATGGGTTTGAAGGCCTGAAAAGAGAGTTGTATGAGAGACAGTGACTCAACTGATGTCAAGAGTAGAGTCAGCATTCTGAAGTGCCATGTAAAAAGCATCAATGAACTGCCCTTACTATTCACCTACGGAATTAGAGTAATTAAAAAAACAAAACACCTTGAAGCAACTCAACTGATTTATTTTAAAGTTTTAGTTCATTCTCTAGAAAGCAAGAGTGTCAGAGTCACTGAAGCAGAATGTCCTCCTCCTGAAAAAGGAGTGATTTACATTTAGCATCTGTTTTGGGCTGAGAGTGGGAATTGGCTTTGTAATTTCTTCTGTCATGCCACTGTCAGAAAATTAAGCTGTTTACGCTAGACTATAGAAGGTTAATGGCTGTTCTAGCAAAGGTCAAGTGGCCATTTTAAAGAGAGGTTGTGCTGAATAATCGAAAATGGCAGAAGAATAAAGCATAAAATCTTATCTGACTGCTCATTGTACATTTTTTCCTATCATACAGGGACCTGTCTGCAGCCTGATCAAGAAAACTTTAAAGACCTGTGCTAATGTGAATTACCATTGTAATAAGAAAATATAAATGTACTAAATAATCTAACTGGGGTAACTTGACCATGCTTAGGGCAAAATTAAACACAGTTATTTGCTTTGTCTTGGTATAAATGCTGGCAGCTCTTACTTAGTCATGATGGCTTGCAATTTGCCTGTCACGTAAAAAAGAAAAATTAAACCATGTGCAATGTAAAAAACAAGAAAAGGTTTTTAAAAATAACTTGTGAGATAATTCTTTTATAAATGTGGTCATTTGATTTTTCTTCTTGGATCATTAAGTACAGTTGGGATTTTTTTTCCCTTCTCTGCAGAGGGTCTGGAATTTTTTAATTTTCAAGATAAAATTATATGTAGTTCGTGTTCAGGTTTTGACAGTATTAAATATAGCAACTTTTAAAAAGTGGGAAAGCCAAAATATAATTTCACAATCTTTTTCATGACAATTGAATCACGATATAATATTTATCTCCTCTTCTGACCCAGTTCTCCCTCCCATTAAAACCAATAGCAAAACTCCCACTGATTTCACTGGGAGCAGACCTGGACTCCATCCTCATCTTGTGTAAACTGTAATAGGCCTGAGGATCTCCCTCTGTTACTATATTGGTTGAATTATCTTTACACTGAACGTTGCCACCTAGTTCTCTTTCAATTTTAAGCACACAGACAGTGGGTGTCATTTCTGTCACATGCAGGTGTAAATTGGGAGTAACTTCGATGCATAACACATGTGAGATTAGTATAAGAACTGGAATTAATCACATCATTTGTAGCAGGGTGCTCAAACCGCTCAGAACCAAAGTGTGCACTGGTAATTTGCGGTCTGCAGATTACTAATCTCTTTGGATACCGAGTCAGATTTTACAGCCATTCTGTTAGAGAAGTATTTTTTTCTCCAGTGCCGTACAGTCTTCAGCTTGCCTTCGAGTTAACTAACTTGTAAACACACTGCTTTCTTGGCAGGAATGTACCTCGAAACTTTTCATCTCCATCACTTGGTTTAGAATACATGTCCACATTGATACTGCTTTTGCCAGATTAATGTACATCTGTTCATGTCCCAGAATTGCATAGGCCCTGAAACTGCCCCACAGTCTGAAGGATGTATATATAAAATCATTGTTTGTGAATCGGTATCACTGATAACACCAGAACAGTATTGGAAATGTCATCTGTTACTTGAATGCTACTACTGGGCCAACAAAAACCTATCAACCCACATGGCAAAATGAGGTATCTTCATCAAGATTTTTAATCCCTAATTTGACAAACCTTTTCCATACATCACAAAACTACTACTGCAGCTGACACTATTTTGCACATTCTGGCTGTCTCAGCAGAGAAGCCAAGGATTAAAGGGATATGGAGACTAAACTTAACCTCTCATTCCTAGAATTGGTCCCTCAAGGACAAGGTTGAGAGAGACCTCTCATCCTTAACCTGTCCTGTAGCCCCCAGCCCGTGCTGTTGATTTTATACCCATCACAAGCACACTGCTGATCGGAAATAATTTTTTGAATTATCTTGGTAGTAGTCTTTAATTCAGTGGTTCTCAACCCGTGGCCCAACCAGCACACAGCTGCGGCCCAGGTGGATGCTAAAAAAATTTCAAAGTCTGCAGCTCCCAGTTCCCGACATGGGCAGGGCCGGCTAAGGGGGAGACAGCACCACGGAGAACTGCTGGAGCGCTCCCTGCCAACAGGGAAGGCGAAGCAACCCCCTGTGGTGGGGGAGGAGGTCAGCCAGCAGTCAGCTGGCAGCCTGCTGCTTCCTCCTTCCCTGGGCTGCAGGGACCCAGTCTAGGGTTGCCAGAAGTCTGGTCAAAAAGGGAACCCGATAGTGTCCAGTCAGGTCTGATTACCACAGGTCGGGAGAGGCGCGGGGTCATCAACTTGCACCAGCCATGGGCGTAGTTTGGAGGGCATTGCCCCCCACCCCCGATTTTTGCGAGTGCTGAGCAGGGCTTGCTCTGTTCAGCCTGTCAGGGGGGATGGAGGCTCTGTCCTTCCCACACTGTGCCGGCTCGCCTCAGCCCCTCAACCTGGCTAAGGCTGGCAGCTCTGAGATGCTGCCTCCTGGGTTCTAGTACCCGTCATCATCCTCTTCTACATGTGCTGGGTCCTGTTTCTGTACAACGGTGGGTGCCCAAGGGGAGGCAGAGCAAGGTGGTGGGGAAGAAGCAGTGGGGAAGGAAGAGGGATGGGATAGGGCAGGGGGAAGAGAAGGGGATGGGGGAATGGAGGCATGTGATAGGGACAGGGGACAGTGTGGAGAGGAATGGGGATGGGTTGGGGAAAGGAAGGGAGAGGGAATGGGGCACAGGGAAGAGAAGGGGATGACAGAGTGCCATCACCAGGGGGAGCGCTGTCTCCTCACTCTGGGTGTCCATGCCAGAGGTGTCTGGAGAAATGGAGGGGAGCACATACTCCCCCGTCAACTAGCCACAGCTGTGTGTCAACTCTGGGAGACATGAGCATGCTCCAGGCTGCAGCGCACTCTGGGCTGCCTGCAGCAGGCAGCGCCCACCTGCCTGTCCCCTGCTGGCCATGTCTGGACTTGGTGCCAGAGCTGGAGGCTGCCCTGTAAGTCCTGTCTCCGTGGGGAGAGCTGGTGCAAAGCGGAAATTTGTTCCGTGGGCGGCTTCCCAGCTAGGGTCCCCCATGGCTCAGTGTGTGGGATCACTGCTGCCCCTGACTGTCTGGGAGCAGGCGTCGACAGACATGTGCCTGACCAGGCAACCACAGCAGGCAGGATGGATGTGTGTGTGTATATATATATTGCATGGATGCGGCCCACATAACACATAGAGAGCTGTATATGCGGCCCACAATGGTAAAGAGGTTAAGAATCACTGTTTTCATTATATTTATATTGCTACGCTATTGTTCATTGTTTAGGTGCCATACATCACTTCCTGTGCAAAAGGCAAGACTCATCTTGATTCCTCCCAAGTGTTCTCTTAGACACTAAGATCTTTAGTTCCCTTTGTGGAATCCCTGTTGATCTTTCTTACTCTGTTACAGCAAAGCACTTAAGCCCATGTCAGTGGTGTACCTTGGGTCTCTGGCGCCCAGGGACCAATACTGGTATTTGTGCCCCCTCCCACCTTGTTGATGGCAGCGGCAGCTACACCCCGGGGGGTGAGGGGTCTGCGGGTCCGTTTCTCCCCCACTTCCTCCCACTGTGGGGGCAGCAGCAGTGGCATGCCAAGGGGGCCATGCCCTCATGCGCTGGCCTGGGGGGGGCACCGGCTGGACCCTCCTCCTCGGAGCCACCCCCTGCTGACATCCCCGGCAGCCGTGCCGATCCAGCCCCTCTGGCGGGCAACGGGAGTGACAGGGGCCAGGCAGCTGCTCTCGGGCCACCTGGCGGCAGCAAGAGATCCTACCTGGCCCCTGCGTGGCTGGGACCCCCGCGGCTCCCTCCTTGCACCCAGTGTGGGGGCAAAGGGGCCAGGAGGTGGAGGGACCGGGTCAGCACAGCCACTGGAGATGTCAGCAGGGAGCAGCTCCTCCGAGGTGGGCCTGGTCAGTGCCCCCCCACCCCTCCAGGCTGGCGCTCGGAGGCATGACTCCCTCTTGTCCCCTCCCTCGGTACGCCACTGCCCATGCTAAACTTTAAATAAGGGTTTCAGTGATTTGCTGGAACTGAACCGCTGAGAATAGCTCCTTCAGTATAAGTTGAAAGCTGTGCTTGTAACAAACGCGTGCCATGCTGTAGAACCTGTGCCATACCAATGAGCCTCCTTTGCACCAAGAGCATTATTTAAGTATCAGTCTATATTATCAAGCAAATATTGTTACTATTTGCCTCCAACCTCCAATAGCCATGGACTTTCAAGCTACTGTATGAAACCAATTGCTTATTTACATGGTTCTCATAGCTCATGGTGGAGCGCCAGCATAGAAGCCATTTTTAGGAATGCTGCTGTCTCTAGTTTCACAGATATCATTTAAAAGTAGAACTTGGTCTGTGATGGACAACTTATTTCACACAGACCACTGAACAGCAATTAGCCTAACATAGCATCAAGGTACTACTGGCTCCAGCCTGGTCCTATGTCTGACCCCTGGTCTCCAGCTCCGGCCTGATTCTTACCCTGATTCCTGCCTCCTGATTCCAGTCTGGTGCTACCTCTAATCTCTGGTCTCCAACCCTCACTCTTGCTTAGTGAAACTGGCTCTTGTGATTCCTCCATCTCCTGCTCAACGACTACCATCCCTGATGTGCAACCCCACACCAGCAGTGACCACTAGGCCAACCACCTATGCCCTGGTCCCTTACACATATGAACTACATGGCTACATCAGCCAGATGGCTTTGAAAATCTCAGTCATTGTATCAACAGAAGAGTGCATTGCGATTTATGAGATCTGACGACAGGTATGTACAAACAGACTGGGAATGCTAGCAAAATATACAGCCCTCGGTGTACTAAAAGTGCTTAACTCACCCTCTTCCCAGAGATAGGAGAATAGGATTCTCCATTCCAATCAGAATTCTGAAAGCGTCATTAAGGTTTTTGTAGGAGAAATTGTCTGCGGCATCTCCAATTACCACGCAGTTTGGGTTTGTTTTATCAAGCTGATCAAATTCGGGGACCAGTTCTAAAGAAGAAAAAACAAAACAAAACACAAATCCCACGTCTTATAAGAACCAACTGGAATTGCTGGTTTTCTTCTAGTTTTGTTTCTCCCCGCCCATTCATTGCCTGACAGGCAAAACTACAAATGTCAGGTTAATATATACATGCCAGTCCCTTTTTGGTTTCCACTAGCAGTGGATTCTGGACCACATGCACCTTCCCTCCACAATGCAGCATGGGAAGGGGAGCAAAATGAACCACAATGGCTCCAAAACACAGGGGGAGAAGGATAGCAAAATATCATATTGTATTTCTTGACTATGATACAATAAGGGAACAAAGAGAAAACAGCAATATTATCAAGGGGCTGAAGGCAAAAAAAATGGCCTTCCTGCACCTCAACAGTGGATTCCCATCTGCAAGGTCTCAGTTTCTGGGCTCCAATGATGTATTTCTTTCTAGAACTGAAGTACAGGAGATCCCCAAAATGTAACAATATACAGGCATTTGGGGGGGTTTTGAGAAAGGGATGCTTGTATCGGAGATGAAAGGCACACACCAGTTGTTTAGAATGACTCAGACCCAGAGCCGAAGATCAGTGTTTTAGTTACATTTTGGAAAGGAGGTCGGATTGATAGCAAAACAAAACATAGCCCATCTCTGCATTCCCAAAAATGACACCTTCCAAATGGGACCAATGTCCAGATAAATGGCTCTATCAGCTTTGCTGATGTCCTTTTCCCTTTCTTGGGGTTTCCATTGCATCCTGTAATTTCCCAGAGGATCCTTCCATGTCTTCCCTTCCTTAAATATTACCTATATGTCTTAAGGATTCTGGACCCTATCCAAAGCCTATGACATCAATGAAAATACACTCATTGACTTCACTAGGCTTTGAATCAAGCCCTATACCTTGCTGAGAAGGATTAGAGAGGTTCAGTTTCCCTAGGAACCTGTTTATGAATCTCCTTAATTGGCTAGAAGGTTGCTATTGAATGTAATGAGATGTTCTTCGTCCCATCACACACCTTCTTCTCCACAGTCTAGGGTACGAGGTTGGAAATCAAAGCTAGATCTCCCATACCAAGTCCTGAGACTGTCCTTTTCAGAGACCATGAGAACATGGAACCGATTGTCCTTCTTCTAAGGGAAGGCAGCATGAGGGCATGATTAGAGCACACAGGACAGGGGATCCAGAGATGGGTGTTTTGATAAAGGAGTTTTCCTCAATCATGCTGCTTTCCTGCTGCTTGGGAAGTGCAGTAAAATTCTGCTCCTTCCATTTCCCTCCAGAAGACCCTCCACAGATTCCAGCTTCTGGCCAGTCTCTCTTGATAACCAAAAAAGATCCTATCTGATGCCATACTGATTTTCACACACAGAATAATCTGTTCTCTCTTAACCACTGTCAGTTTATCGATATGGATACCCACAGAAATTGAGCATATTATTTTAATAAATCACATCATTCATTCATTCCTGTCATGGCTAACAAAATAATAATAATAATAATAATGAAGAGTGGGCAAAACCCATAATCTCTTGTATTTGAATTTTACAAGGCTCTGGGATTTTATTCCCCACTCTCCCTGGAAAGAGCTAACTTTTGCAGTCTTGATAAACTGATCTCTCTTTTATGAAATCCTAAATTTTGCTTCAGAGCAACATGAGCTCATGAGGGACAGCCAAGAAGGGACAGAGTGCCTGATTATGCAGCTGTTTTGCACAATCATTGTGTCTTCTGACACATCCCTGAGCAAGGCGGTGCATTTATTGCCCCATCCCAGGAGTAGCCTCAGGAGGTGCTGTGTAGTAAACTTCTGTTGGCCTATATTAGGAGCAAATTATGGCACTGCACTATGTATGGTCAGCAGCACTGGTAGCATTCTGGGGAGTCAGAGGCTAGGCTTCAACATTCCTCACTCTACTGCCTGCATAGCTACTCCGGGGGAGAGTAAATGAGCACACAGTGCCATCTTACCTGTGGGCACCTCTACTCAAGGTCTGGATAGCCCAGGCACACAGGTGCATCTTCCATTGAATTCAATGGGAGAAGTTTCTATTCCAGGGAAGGATTTGGCCCATAATATGCTACAAGGGTGGAATTCAGCTTTCACAGTAAGGGCCCCGGAAAGTTCCCAGCTCAATGGGGCTGCTGAGATTCATTCTGTGTGCAATTTCACCATCTTCCAGCAGATCTATGTACCATTTCATGGACCTGTGACAGTGTGCAAGGACACCACCACAGTGCCTGATCCCTGATGAATAAGGGATTCATGCAGCTCAGCCTCCCTTTCCCTTTGCTCAGATAAAGGCTGCTTGGGAGAAGAGAAGGGGGAGAATGCCACTGGCAAGATTAGGCTCCAAACCCAGGGTCTCAGGACGGTGAGGTTTTTGTTCATTGTATTTGCCTGTGTTCCCTCATTTTTATTGCTTGTTATAAACACTGATCCTGAAAGGAAAGGCCTTGGTTGCTGTGTTTTTCTGCTGAGACGAAGTCATTCCATCTGCTTACATATCTACTGGGTGGCATCATGGTAAATGAGAACTGAATCTGGTCCCATCACTGACACTTAGTACAGCTACATTACTGTAGAAAATGGAATTAAAGAGGTTTTCCTGACAGGAAAACATCAACCAGACGTTCTTCTCCTCACAATTTTCTCATTAAAAGTGACATCTCTCCTGACCCAAACTGGCTGTCAATCCACTGCATGCTGAGCTGCTAATCTGTATTAGCCTCAAGTCTACTGAAAGTGTTGTCCCACCGTCACGTATGAGAAGGTGTGGCCTCAGATTTCGCTCCTTCAGAATGCGACAGGCTGCTGGTGCGGGGGCAGTGACTTCATTCACCAAAATGTTGAACCCCAAGTGCTGGAGCTTCTCCACAAACTTGTCTCGAGTGGTCTCAGTTTCGTTGGTACAGAACCGCAACTTCAAACCAGACGCTTTGATCCTGTTGTGTAAAATGAGCAGAGATGCTAATCAGACAGGGTAAGGTGTCGAGAGTGAACAATTTACCACCTCAGTGCCCATAGATAACTAGGGTGGGAAGGAAAGGGAGGAATAAATATTAAGCACAGGGTAAAGATTTAGGATTATTATTATTTCCTTTGCAACCAGAGTAACAGCCTTTACGATTACATCAGAAGACAAGGCCTCTGCAACAAGGAGCTCGGAATCAAACTCAGAACCATAAAACAAATTAAAAGACCAGGTGACAGAGTGGAGTAGCTCCCCTCTTTATGGACATTACCCCCCTCAGTTACTGCACTTAGTCAGTAACACTTTGCAACTGTATTGCAGTTGTAAACATACTGTCCTAGGCCACGCATGACCGTGGATCACAGGACATGATTTTCCTATTGCACCTGTAGATGTAGGGTACTATCTAGCACTTAAAACTGTGGTCTACTTTCAGCTTCAACTGAGCTACCCTCAAGCTGTGGGCCCTCTGTGATGGACAGCCCATGCAGAAGGGAGTACAAACAGCACATGATGCCTAGAGCCTACTGACCCAGTCCAGAAAGTGGTCAGCTTTGGGAAGTGGGAAGCGTCTGGCCAGGGCACCCTAGCCTAGAATCATATTGATTCAACTCATTACAGAGGCAACCTACACTAGCAGAGTCCCAGCCATAAAACAGAACTGCAAGCAATGCTTGCCCTCCCCAAGGGGATGAATCACCCTTTCAAATGCACCTTCCCTCTATGTGGCAGAAGAGGTAAATTTAGTTCTGTAGCTTTCAGCCTTTGGTCCACAGAGTTGCACTAATTAACTGAGGGCGTTACATTGCCATAATTACAAAGGTTAGCATGGTATCCTCATGTAGTAGCATTTTAACTCAGATTTGCATCTTTCCACTTACTGAACTTCTGTTCCAATGATCAACAGTATTATGGCTATTGAATTATAGTGCTGGGGAGTTACCTTGTTACATAATAAAACAATTTAATATATTGCACTTGTAAAATCACAAGGTAACTGCCAGGCCAGTTCTGCATGTTGCAAGAGCAATGCATGAGTGCGGTAGCATTCACAATTTGATCTCTTCCCCAAACAAAACATCTGTGCTGTTGTTTGTTGATTTCATTGGGAGCCTGGGCGCTGACCAACTCCGAAAACAAGGGGCCTGTTAGTTAGGTACTTTTATATGAATTTAGGTGCCTAATTTTAGGCACCCAAACTTGAAAATGTTGATCTTAACCTCCCTGTGCTTCAATATACCCATCCAAGAAATGGAGATAAATGATCATGCTTGATTATCTCATAGCAATATTGACTGGTTTAATCAATGTTTGTAGAGCACTTGTAGCTCGTTAGAGGAAAGGGAAATAGTGTGGTCTAGTGGATAGAGTGTTGCACTGAGAAACAAGAAACAAAGGTTCTGTTCCTGACTTCTCATAGGTCTGCTGTATGATCATATGAAAAGCTTCCCATAGGTAAAACAGGGATGATGTCTATCACTTTGAGATCTACAGATGAAAGGTGCAATATCAAAACATGTTATTGTTATTAGGCTTAATTACAGTCACACTGACAATTATTTCATTACTCTATCCTGTGACATGACGTAAAAGGTCAAGATTTTCCAAAAGCAACTTAGTGATTATGGGTACCTCAAATTTTCATTGCCAAACTTGAGATGCCACAAACTGGGCTATTCTCAAAGGATGAGCACTCAGCACTTTCTGAAAATTAGGCCCCAGTGTCTCAATTTGAGCACTCAAAAATGGAGGCACACCAAATCACTAGCTGCTTTAAAAAGTCTTTGCCTAAAGGACTGAAGTTAATACGGAATTAGGTACCTAACCTTAAACACCAACATTTGATAATTTAGGACTGATTTTATAAATCCATATTAAAATGTTGTAAGAAGAAACAATAGGTTTTTTGGTAAGGAAAGGGATCATCCTGCTCTGCTTCTCCTCTCAAGACGACAAAATGTGTGGATTCTTTCCCCAGTGAAGTTCATAGTAGCATGGTGTAAACAGCAAAACTAGTTAGAGCAAATATATTTGGTGAAAAATTTTCCAATCAGAAAGAATTCTTAGAAATCTGATCCTAATGTAGGGCACCCCCTCTATGCATTTAGACTCTCTGGAAATGTCTTCTTCAATAACACAGGTGATTCGTTTCTTTCTTATTATTTGTCTTTCCTAATCATAGGTATGTGAATTATCAATTACACTTAGTGGTTAATTGCCCTTCATAAAGATAGCTTTTCTATTTTAAATTAGGCAGTTAATATATTGTAACTAATAGCATTCACTTGTACATTATAAATATATCTTCATTGATTAGAGCAGTGAATGTGAGATTCACTCACAAGTTAATGAAGCAATTGAGTGAAGAAGTGCAGGGTGTACCCAGGGAATAATTATTGTTAATGAATTATGATGTGACCTTCTCAGAACAATGAACAATTGGTGTGACAGTTAGATGACAGTATTTCACATCTGTTATTCCAAACATGATTTCAGGTGCAGTTTAAAAACAAAACAATGTATTTTATATACACAACAAAACTTTAGGGAGTGTTTTACAGTTAAAACAATTTAATCTAAATATACATTGTATTGTCACGTCCTTGGAAAAAAATCATGGCTCATGAGTGGTTGAAACAAACATGTAATGAATACAAAATCTACTGTTTATTTCCTCAAAGGTCAATAAAAATGAGTTCTAGAACAATGTTAAACAATCAAATTGTATGCAAATGACTGCATCTTGATAGAGTATGATGTATGCAGCAAAAATTATTATTCAGTTCACTGCAGGTAAATAATAGCTTTTGTCTGGACTTTCTAACTCTTCTCCTGTTTAGAAGGAAAAACAGTTACACTTCTGAAACTCACAACCATAGTGGAGAAATTCAGAAGTGTCTAACAACACTTATATCAACCTCATATTTTGATGCCCATCAATATTTATTGTCTTTCATGGTAAATAACAACTGAGGTCGGGCCAATGAATCTTAGCATTTATGTCAACAGAAGTAAGTAGCTGCTTACTATGGGCTCAGCTCTGCATCCAAAGTACTGAGTAGAGCTGGTCAGAAAAAAAGTTTTTTTTTTTCCTGTGGAAAATTTCTAAGAAAAAAATTAGTTCTCCAAAAATGTTTGGTGAAAAATCAAACACCAGACACCTGGATTCGGAAATGCTGTCACGGCATCTCATAAGAGTTGTTTGGGTGCCTCATGTTCACATTCTCCTCTACAGGCTGGGCTTCCCTGGCCAGGCTATATGGAAATTGAATTGAAGGTTTGGTTTTCAGCTGAAAAATCAAGAATTTTGCAGTTTGGGGGTATTTGGTTTTTCAGTGAAAAGCTGATGTCTTCCCTAGGAAGCAGACATCTTACAAAAGATTTTGTTTTGTCAAAACCCCAATTTTCCATTGAAGAACAGTTCTGTTGGAAAATTTTTGACCTGTCCCTAGTGCTGAGCACTCTGGCCTTGATCAAACTCCAGGCATTATGCACTTGTTCAGTCATGGTAGGAGCTAACCGTGCATGTTTTCAAACATATTAGGAGGGATATTTCAATGTTCATCTTAGTGCATGTGTATTGAACCTACAAGTCATTGTTCTCTGACAGACTATTGTGCCACTACCTATTACCCTTACACAGCTATGAACTTTGTAATTGTCAAAGAACTTGACTGTACAGTCATTCCACACGTGGGGTGAAATCCTGGTCCTCTGAAATCAAAACTCCCATTGGCTTCAACGGGACCAGGATTTCACCCTGGAAGTGTTACAAAACAGGGCTTGAACATTTGCTTTTGTTGAACACAAGATGCCATGCAAAGCAAGTCAATATTACTATATCTGAAGCCATTGTCACTGAATTGGCAAAGAGACATGAGAAATGTTGTGCCCTTAAATTGGTTCAGCTATCAATGGTCAAAAGTTGTTAGAATCTGCTATAGGACAAATTACCTGGGATCTCTAGTGCTAGCACATCAGTGAGAGTACTGGAGATAGTAGGAGGAACAGTTTTGTGAAGATTTTTTCACTTGCCAGGTATCCATGGACATTCTAAACCTGCTTTTCATTTGTGATTTTTGAGTGTGAGTGGTTCTCTTGTCACAGAAACCAAATCACATTACATTTTCCAATCTGGCCTCTAGTCCCACTTCTGCTTCCAATTAACTTTCTGAAGGAACCCACAGAACTCAAACTTGGCTTGCGAGTTCAGAGTGAAATTTTAACAGGGAAAAAGTGAGTTCTTACCTCTTGGAACATCAAAGACAGCAAATTTATATAATCTATTTCTGATGCAAAAACATTAATCAAGAGCCTTTCAAAGCAATCTGGAAATGAAAGCATTTGCACAGATCTAGGCTGCATACCTAAGTTTGCAAATATTGTTTATACTTACATGGAAAACAATAGACAGGAGGAAGAGTTGATTTTAATGTCATCAACTTGGTAAAAATAAAGTATTGAGTCACAAAAGAAACTAAAAATGGATAGGTTAGTAAAAAACTAAAGACCAACAAGTGGTGGTGGGGGGGGGGGGTTGCGTGACATACTTTCCTTTAACACTTACAATAGAAAGAATTTTTAAATCTGCTTAAAACTACAAAAATTCATTGCAGTTTCACCCAACTAATCTCAAAATCTTAAATCAGGAGCACACTCCTGACTTTGTTTGTTTCGTGAATACAGGATGTATGAAAATCAGTTTTTTAATTTCAATTGAGAGCTGTCCCTTATACTACACCAATTCTTTGAACTGACCTTTACCTCATTCTGACAGAACAGGACAAGACTCTGAGTGACAATGTCCCACAATGCAATTACTGTGCGTCAGATGAGCTGGTCCCTTACAAATCACCTCGAACTTTACACATCTGCTGGCTGTCAGCATCTGCCAGGTTCACTCACCCGAAAATAATGAAAAAAACTCTCATTATTGTTCCATAACAGGTAAAGTGTTAGGACAATTATTAGACATCCTGACTGACCTTGTGCAGATTTAACCAACTGCCCCTGCAAACCTTTTTTTGGTTAGACTTTGGGCATATAAAAACACAAAAACGTACTTTTAGACCTAATAAAGGTTATGACACCAGCAGGAAAAAAGCCAAGGGATCTGGAATCAAAGCTGTCATTCCCTTCTAAGTTCACACTTTTCTGCAAGCCAGGATAAAGAAAAGACACATGTTCACAAGTTAAGGACATGTCATGAGGCTAAACTTTGGACATCCCGTCCTCCACTGGTCTCTGTCACAACTGATACTGTTTCAAATATACCACCAGAAAACCACATTTACCACATTTGGCAGCAGCCTGTGTTGATGAATTGGATGACAGGAGAACCCAACCAGAAAATTCAGTCATGGATAAGGTAACCATGTGCTGTGGAGTGTTTTACTAAGACCAAGTTCAACAGGACTTGGATAGATACTGATTACAAAAGATATCCAGAACTGGCTATTCATTATTAAAAAAAAAAAAAAAAAAAAAGAATCATGCAAAGCACCTATCTGTTTTGGAGTGTTCAACCCTTGTATGGCCAGTGTGTGATTGACATAAAAAGTGGCAGTCACAGGTCAATGATCTAATGATTGGCTCAGAGACAAGAGGAAAAATGAATATTAGACAACTACTTGTGATCAAACAATGGAATACATTTATTCAACACACACTATACTTTATCATCATGAATGTGTTGCATCAACTCTACCACTGTGGGCGGGTAACACCTGGGTTATTTTCCTCTGGAAGGGTTCAGATCTCCTCTCCAGTCAAGTATAATTCCCTCTTTAAGGATGGCTGAAAATTGTGGAAAACAGTTAAACCAGCTGCCAGGCTGTTTTTAGCATTTTGCTCCACTTTCATAGCACTAATGTTCTATCACATGATGTCACATATATAAAGCAACATAGTATTGACACACAGCATCATGTGTGATGACATGAATGCCAAAGGTCAATAAATCTCCTGCTTCTAGGCTTACAGAAGATTGCAAGTATATGAATATGTGTCTCTGATCAGAAGAATGGCAACTTTAAATGGTAAGAGGACGAGAAAAAACCAATTTGCAGTGAATACAAGAGGTTTATTGGTTTCACAAAACCCAGGAACTACGCTATATATTCTTGAGTGCCATCTGCCAGCACCTTATCTGTTAGCTAGCTATTTACATACCAACCAACAGAGAGCACTCTCAAAACAGTAAGGATGAGGTTAGAATTTAAACATTCTGGGGCAAGTTAATTCCTGTCATAACTTTGTTAAGTTCATTGGAAGCTTATTTTGCTATAAGATGAGAAGGAAAAATTTAACATGTACACAGGGAATAGGCTTCAAGATATACATCTCAGATGGCAAGGCAAAGCAAAATAGTAAGGTCTTATAAACCAATAAAATGAAAGCGAATAATATTAGTTAAAGGTAGGAGAGACCTGGTTTTAAAAAAAGTGAAAAAAAGTTTTAAAATAACAGAACTAACAATATAAAACTTCTTTAATCCACACAAGTGACAGGAAATCCTACTGAATTTTGTTGTTTTAGCCAGTATCTGAAAAAGCAATGAAATTAATAAGGCGATTGCAGCAAACAAATACACACAAGAATCTCATTAAACTGCGCTACTGGCGGGGAAAGCCTAATATGGATTGAGGCCTATTGAGTGCTGAGAATAGATAAATCAGAACACCCAGCCAGTTAGGACATTGCTCAATACTAAGTGATGTAGCACCCCCTACTGGTATGTGAGCAGCATAATATCACCCATGCTGGCCTTACACCTGGCCCAGCTGTAGAATCTCACTGGCAGGTCCGTGAGTATATTGCAATAGAAAGGAAGAAAAATAGACATGCACTGAATAATCAATTTGCCTGAGCACAGAAACAAATTTCTGTTGAAAGATAAAAAAGGTTAAGAGATGAGCACTTCAGTGTCAGAAGTGGAAATTAAGTACCCAGTAGTGGATTGACAGCAATACGAGGAGCAGAAGTGGGACTCCACCAAAGTTAACAGCTAAGCTCTCCTTATAAATATAACGTATTATAAACAGGAAGGCAGCAGTAGAAAAGCTGTACAAGTGAGCATCTGCAGATGATATAGAAGTGAGAGAGGAATGTTTGGAGAAGCTAGGTGAACAGAAGAATGATACAAAGTGTCAGCTAAGTGAAGATAAGCCTAAAAAAAGTGATGGTTACAAAGAAGGTAGATGCCTTTTCTGTGACTATCTGTTTATAGTTTCTTTAAATATCAAATATTAAGTATCAGAAAGCCAAACAGACGCAGACTGTGCAAGGCTCTAGGCAGAAGCTCTGGAGCGAAGCAAAGAGAGAAAGAGAAGAGTTAGGGATATTACTGTTTTATCAGTCTAATAAAGTTTCTTGTTTAGAGTTAAAAGGAAGCAACTCATTCCACACTTCTTCACCATTGTCACTCGACACTGTCTACTTGCAGAATGTAATACGATAGAGGGGTTAGAAGGGTCTCCTGTGGCCTTCAATCCAAACCGAGTAAGAGTGCAGGATTGTACCGTACACATGGAAGTCCAAATGGTCAATCCTGGGTGCTTAAAGTCAGGCACTTGGGGGGAGATTTTCAAAGGTTCAAATGCCAGTTAGGTGCCTAAATTCCATTAACTTTCAACAGGAGTTAGGTGCCCGACTGCCATTGAGGCTTTTGAAATCTTCCCATTTAACTTCATTTTTAAGGATCTAAATAAAAGCAGCCTCATTTTCAGAGGTGCTGAACATTTACAGCTCCAATTAAAGTCACTGATCAAGGGCATGGGAAATTCTCATATGAAGAGAGATGGAAAAGACAGGGATTATTTACCTTAGAAAGGAGATACGATAAAAAGTTTATAAAATAATGGATGGCGCAGAAAAGGTGGATGGGGAACTCATTTTCTCCCTATCTCTTTAACAAAAGAACAAGGGGACAGTAAATTGTATTAAAGGGTGAGAAATTCAAAATCAATACATGGAAACACTTTTTCACAGAACACGTGATAAACTATGGAACCATTGGCCTCAGTGACTTTCTGTCACAAGAACTTGACAAAAGTCAAAAAGTAATTGGATATTGATATGGATACAGTGTTGCTATAATTAATTAATTAATGACAAGAAATATTTTGGAAGGGATATTAGACCTCATGCTTCAGGGCTTAAAGCAATCTCTATTAGAGAGCAGGAAGAGATCTATGTAGGGGCAGAAATATCTCATCTGCCTACTGCAGAGTTCTTACGCCATTCTCTGAAACATCTAGTATTAGTATTCTGTCAGAGACAGAATGCTGGACTAGCTGGATCTTGGGTCTGATTCCAGTCTGGCAATTCCTATCTACCTCTAAACTTCAGACTTTTATTTAAACACCTAAATACAGATTTTGGGACCTATGTTTTGAAAAATCGGCTTTTGAACAGCTTCTCTTAATGGTGTTTCATAACATTACTCCTATTATTTCACCTTTAAGCCACCTTAAATAATATTTTCCTCCTTTTCTTGTGTACTTCCTCATTGTTTCTCTAAACTATACCTACTAATCTCCCTTCATTCCTGTTCACAGGCAATTCCCTCCTATTCTTTTATCCTCTTTGTGATCCTTCCTCGGATTTCCTCTAAATTATTATCTTCAAAAGAGTAAGGGAAGCCAAAGTTGGCAGGAAGGAAATTGGGCAAGTAAGATAGTGGGTGAGGAGACCAGATTCAGACTTAGGAGCACAAGGATGAATTGAGCCCTGAATGTGATGCACAAGAATGCGTAAGGCCAGCTTTGCTATATGGAGCAGAAACCTGGGCCACCAGGGAATGTGATTTGTAATGAGTGCAGCTGTACCTGAGAGCAGTGACAGGACATGGATGATTTCATTCACCGGGAGATTAAAGAAGAGGCAAAAATAGCATAAGAGACCAAGAAGATTTGGTCAGCAAGACTGAGGTGGTTTGAGCATATTGTATGGACAGAGGAAGATCACCTGGCCAGGGCATAATGAGTAAGGATAAGATTATGCCATGGAGGTCACAGATTCCACTCTGTCTGAGGGCACCAGTGTCTCATTAAGGTTAAGATTTTGTCACTATTTTTAGTAAAAGTCACAGACAGGTCACGGGCCTCCGTGAATTTCTGTTTATTGCCCGTGACCTGTCCGGGACTTTTACTAAAAATAGTGACAAAATCTTAACCTTAATGAGACACTGGTGCCCTCAGACAGAGTGACTAACCAGAAAGAACGAACGAACACATGGCCAAAGCCAAGTAACTAGAGTGTTTAGGGATTAATCCAATGCCCACTGAAGTCAATGGAAAGAGTCTCACTGACTGCAATGGCCTTTGGATCAGGCCTTTGGGATCCAACTGTCAAAGACTGAGGGTCTGGTCACACCTCTGAGGACCTTCGCCTTTCCCAAGCTGCAGCTTGACAGTGAGAGGATGGGCTATGTAATTAAGACCCTGATTCAGCAAAGCACTTAAGTATATGGTTAAGTTTAAGCATGTTAGTAGTCCTATTGATTTCAAACTTAAGCATGTGTGTAAATGCTTTGTTGGATCAGGGCCTATAGCAACTCATTGCAGATGTCTTAAATCACAATGGGCAAAATTCCTAGCCCAAGCATCTGTGAATAAGAGTGCCTACCACCAAGCAAAAGGTTGGGAGGGTAGGTGTCTGTATGTAATCACAAGAGTGCAATACTTTAAAACTTGGCAAAAAATTGAAATAAGGTAGCTGACTCGTTTTACATCTGCCTTCCACTAGTAATGATTTTGTCTGGTGTTACTGTAAAAACAGAGTCCCTTTGTATTGGTAAATAAAAGCATGCTTGTCACTGAAATAGTTAGACAATACATGGATTCAGTAAACTCCCAAAGAAGATATAATGCATTATAGCAAATGGTATGTAAGTAGATACAAACATGCCCAGAACACAACCAATTCCATATCTGGATTTTAAAAGGGATGCATAACTTTCCATTATAAAAATAATAGGCCCAAATCCTACAGAGCTTTCTCAGACAAAACTGCTATTGATACCACTGAGAGAATTGCCTGAGGACTGAAAGATCAGGCTCAGCATTCGCAATAATGCATAAATGGAAGCTAATCTCATGCATCAGGATATAACATGATTATCACGGAGGTCAGAAAGGAACCTTCTCCCTCCTTGTATAGCATTGTACAATTCGCTAGTTGAACTATGGAGTTTTCTGAGGGAGAGGGTGAAGAGGCTTGCTTTTCTCTGATGCACTGGCTCCAGTCACAGGCAGGATACCAGATTTGCTGAACAAATGGTCTGATCTGGTATTATAAATCCTGTTCCACCAAAAAGAATGTATTTCGTAGCATATCAATTTACTAGATAACAAAAGGTGAACTGCCTGATTATTTTGCCATTAATAATAGGCTTTTCTATGATTCATTTTATAGGTATTTATTCTCTTAGAAATGAAATATGAAGCAAAAAAAAACGTATAAGAAATCTATTTAGCCATTATGTGAATTCAAACAATTTGTCTAGTTACTCCAGATTATTCTATCATGTTAATGCAAAGCATAAAACTAGTAGTCCCAGGGTTTACCACATATTAACTGATTGCAGGGAAATGATTTAGGGTTCCTCTCTTAGCCTTCTAAGGGCTTGCTGATTTTTAGATTATGAGACAGCAATATGTTGTGTATTATTCAAATACATGGGTATTTCTCAAATATTTCTCAAGCTACATCTCCCTGAGCAACATAGGTAGGTCTGCCTAAAACAAGGCCTTAGTTAGTAAGCTTCTCAACTCTGGGGTTCTTATTCCAAAAGAACATCTGAACACGTGGGTTTCAACAATTATTTATTAGTAAACAATTCTGGCAATACATTTATTTGCAGTAACCACTGTATGGTGTTGATTTAATCACAACTTTTTATGGGTAATATAATCAGATAATCATATTACACTGGCCTTTGTTCCATACCGATGAATAGTTAACAGTTTGTCTTTGAAGCAACTCATTATCATATATAAAAGCCAATCAAACCTAATATATCTTTCCACTGTCAAATCATTATTATACATTACATACAAAGAACATCTGTTGATAAACAATTAACTGTATTTCTAGAAAGAAAGAAAGAAAGAAAGAACTTTACCTCTTTTTATTCAGTGAGTACTTTTTTATGCTCTCAAATAGGCAGGTAAAGTAGATCATTCAGCAATCTGTATTCCTTTAAAAAAGAGCAGTGATGTAATCACCTATTTTATTACTACCAGTAAAGATACAGGGATAGGCTCATCTTTCACATAACTATTTTGACTTCAATACAGTTATCCCCAGAATTCATTTGGTCTGTGTCACAGAGAAAAAGTCCATTCTTTCCCATCTGTTTTCCTTTCACTCCTACTTTAAGCATACCATAGTACTCGATAGTAATAGCCCCAAACTCTGCACTCTCATTGGTGTAAAATGGAGTGTATTTTACAAGTAGTTGTAGATTGCTGTAGCATTTATAGAAGACCCTCCCGGAAATCCTTTCCTTTATCAAATCTAATTTAAACACTGTCAAGTTCATCTATAAATGAGGGGCCTGATCCAAATATCATTCAAATCAATGGGAAGACACTGACTCACTGACTTTGATAGGCTTTGGATCAACTACTACATGCCTAACCCAAGAATCTACATCCTCCTTTTTCATGCATGCCAACCTCCCCTATTTGAGTGGGCCAGTCCCTATTGTTTAAGCAGAATATTTATCATTTTTCCATTCTTTCCCTTCTCCTGAATGCCCTCCTAAACCAATGAATTATAGTTGAATTTACATATTTTTGCCATATTCACAAGTTGCATAATTCTGCATGCAGCTTAAGGTGTGGCTATGCCCTGAAAAGTGACTGACAAAAAAATGCCATTAATCTACCTAAGCAGATCCTCTCCCGGTATGTATGCAGAGTCCCATCTGCTGACTTCCATACCAAAAAACTAGTTTGTACTCCTATAAACCCCACATAGCCAACACAAAAAAGAAAGATTGAACAAGACTATTCCTTCTTATGTTTCACCGATAGGTTTACTAATTTCCAATCAATTACACCCTGGCAGCCTCATTGGAGACAATGCACAAGGATAATTGAGGGCCTAATTAGGCCTACAGAAATTGTAATATCGGTGATGATATGTGGGAAGAAAAGGACCCAGCGTCTCAGATCCCAGATTGTGTTTGCCAGGTTGGAAGTTAGGAAAAAAAATAATCTTTTAGTTGTAAATTGAGCCATGACTCAGGTTCCCATCTGTAAACGGGGAAATAACAGTGCTTATCAGTAGAATGTTGTATGGATTAATTAGTTGACATTTGCTCAATGCTATGAAATATAATGTGATATTGTATATAAATATAAGTGGCAAGTATTTTAGTAATCTTTTTTTCTCTCATTCTCTACCCATTTATGGATTTTTGCATACTAGTCAATCATGCCACTGGATAATAAATAACTCAAGATGCTAAATATCAATTGCATTTAAATTCAAAAGGGAGAGACATCAGTATTTTCTCCTTTCAACTGATGCAAACATCCCCCTGCTCAGGATATAGCCATTTCAGGAAAGGAGGGTATTCAAAATAATAATCAAACACAGTACTGATTAAATTAATGAAAGTATGGTATGGTACATAGGGCAATGGAGCTATGACAAATTTACACCAGCTGAGGCTCTGTGCCCTGGATTCTATTTCCTGGCTCTGCCACTGACCCTTTGTGTGACCATGAGCACGTAACTTCATCTTACTGCGCTTCACTTTTTACATCTGGAAAACATCAGTAGTGATGTGTACTTCCCTTTGCAAAAGAGCTTTGAGCTCTACCAATGAAAAGCGCGAATGGAGAGCTAAAGAATAATTCATTAATGAATATTTGTAACTTGCTTAGACATCTTTGGCTAAAACTCTCTCTCTCTCAACAAACCTGGCTATTGGAAGCATTTCAGATGTAGAATGCTGTCAAAACTCTTAACGTCTGCAGCAGATTGCGTGAAGAGATTTAGGACGAAAACGGTGTATTTCTATTTCTTGCTCTACACGCACCTTCAGATGGCTCTTTGTAAACTTGCAACTGATCTACATGTACAAGCTCACTGGCCCCCCGCATGCTGAATTGTTTTATGATTCCTATTCTGCTTGTTTCTCTCACAATCTTAGACTTGTAAGACTCTGCAGGCATTTTATTTTAACATGGCTGTCCAGCTGTTCCACAGCCTCCGTATGCCTATGTTTTCCATTGCTCTTTTAAAGAGCCTTGTTAAAAGTTGTGCTAACAGATGCACTATACTGACCAAACAACAGGATGTTGTAAATGTCCAACCTTTGCATGCTTTTCATATGTATATGCTAATAGGCATGCTATGAGCATACAGCTGTAAATGCCAACAACAGATCTCAGGATGGGCATGTTTTATGGATGTTTAACCACCTTCTGTCTTGTAACAGACCAACTCCTTACTATTTGCAACATGAAAAGTGAACCTCATTTTCATGCTGTGTAAATCAATAAGGACCATAATGGCATAAAATAAAGGAGCTGTTAAGGTTGGTTCTGATGGAGTCATTTCAATCGCTGATGTATTTTCGGATTCATTACAAACGTGCTATCCTGGTCTATGCAAGTTATTTCTATTACACATGAAGGAGACATTTCCTATGTTGTAGTCATCCCTACTAAGAGGATTTTTTTTTTAAACCAACAAATGTATACCATTTCGCATGACTGACTAACAAAACAAACAAACAATCACAATTCAACTTGAATTAAAGATCTCTAAATAAAAAGCTTTTCTGCAATACAGATAACAGGCAACATTCTCTTATCATTCTACCTATCTTTGGGTTTTATATTGCTACCTATCACTGTCGTATCTGAGTGCCTTCCACGAAAAATCAATAGCAACAGTCCCTAGTGTCTTCATGGAGTTTCTGGCACTTCTCCTTTTTCAGGGCAAAACAACAGTTTGGGGGTTGGAGTTTTTAATTTTAATTTTTTAGATTTTCATTGTTTTAATTACTTATTTTTTAAAAGGTTGATTTGTTTCTGGGGGTTTCTTTGGTCAACTGAAGTATTTTGGGTAGAAGGCAGTATCAGTGCTCACAGTTACACCAGTGTAAACCTGGAGTAATCCAGCAAAGTTGTTGGAGTTACTTCAGATTTAACCAGCGAAACCGAGAGCAGAACTTAATGCTTATTCTGTAGTATAAACTTACTTTGGTTTTTACTTTCATCCTCTGATTCGACAATTTCCTTTCAAAGTATACAAAATCCTAAAATATTCCAGTAGCACAAACTATAAAAGAGGTAGGTGCAATAGAGTTGAAAAATACTAAGAAGTCACATCTTCACAACTAGGAATATAGTTTTAGTGGAAGGAAAAATGACTTCCTCTATCTCAGGTCTACTGCAAAGGAAAATGTTGCTATTGTGTTTTGTCCTTGTGTACTGTGTACGGTTACATGAGAATTTCAGTGCTGTGACTGTGTGTGGAAGATGGTACGGCAAGGCATTTGAAGAGAATATGTCAGCACTTGCATTTTATGAGAGCACAGACATTCTTTCAGCAGTATATATGTATCAAAAATATATTTACGAGTCATATAGGAAATAAAATACATATTTACTGAGATTTATTTAGACATACATCACACCAAACAAGTATTGTATGAATCTGAATTATTTACAGGGTTTCTATTTATTTGAACTTATGACTTTTTAGAAATTTTGATTAAAAAAACCAATTTCTTAAAAAATAGCAGCTTTTAGTTTCAGTCCATTTGCATGAAACTACATACTGACCTATGCTATCATACAAACGCAGTATTAATAACCAGTTGGTAATGAGATAATGAATCAATAACGGTTTTAAATTATGTGAGCTGGAACAATTTCTTGTCTAGTGAGTAGATAAATAAGGCTCCTGAACTTTACCAAGCAAAGTGATCATTCTTAAGCAATTATATTGAATACCATGAACAATGTTTTACTCTGGCACTTTTTGGCACGTGTTCCCGCTGCACCAGATTTCCATGACTATGGCTGTCACTTTTGCGCTGCTCCTTGGTACAAAACTGCCAAGGAATTGTATGAAATCAACAACGATCTAGCAAGAGAGCCACAAAGATCAAGATCAATATAATAATGATGTTACAATCATGAGGATTCATAGCTGCTTTGCAGATGTAAAGAGCTACACATGTGCTAAGTATTACTGTTAAGGACAATGAGAAATAGCAACGCTCATTTGGGGACAAAGGAGAGGCATTCAGCAGCTGCATGTTCTGATGAGCTCATTGTTTCATTTCCATGGGTGCTTACTGGACCCTGAGCACAAGCGAGCCTCAGCCTCAGTCCTTGCATACCCCTGAGTGAGGCTAACACCCATAGTTGTATTAGGCCTCCAAAGAGGGCAAAGCACTGTCCCATAGAGCAAAGCTGCCTGGGTGCATAGTGTAACCTGAAACAGCATGATGCAGTAGCCATGCATCTGGAGCTGAGAGGCCTTGTGCCTGCTTGAGGCATAGTGACCCCTAGAGCTCTATGGAGAGGTGTTCCTAAGCACCACTCAGAGAGCAGGGCAGTGCTGTGCATTAAAGGCGTTTTGTAGCCCATATTCTGGCTTAGACGGAAAGCCAGAAGCTTTATAAATTATGCTCCTGATAGGAGACAGAATGACCCAGTGTATACAGGGTGAAATTCAGCCTCCCATTCCCCACGCACATCTGAACAAACAAGAACTGTATTTGGAACTATATAGGAGCCACTATGCAGTTCCTGAGCAGGGGTGTGGGGCAACTCCTTGGCCTTGAACTTCCGACTCTGGAGGTCGTAGCCATCGGATCCACGGAATCACAGACCCACTCATCAGAACACTTTCCCCAGCTGATGGCAAAGCTGATATACCAAACATGGGGATGTAGATTCCTCTGCATGTAGATGGCTCTGCTGTGCCAGGGGCCTTCTACAGTCCTTATACCACAGGGTGAATGTTACACATTATCTTCCAGTTTTGTAACACTCCAAATCCAACCCAAATGAGTTTGACTATTTGAACAGGGCATCCAGGGGTCTATAGTTAGTTAGCATCTCCAATCCCGCTTTGAAGACTCCATACAGCCCCCCCCCCCAGGTCAAATAAGTATACAGGCCAAATTAACTGCTGAGATGTAGTGATCTCTAATGAGGAACAAGGGCTTAGGGATTTCCAACATATCAAGAGAAAACTCTTAATATCTTGCATTGTTCCCCAGGCCAGAGTTTTACTGCTATTTCAGCCATCATATTCCTGACATTACTGCAAGTTAAATTACAGTTTATGTTGCCTACATAGTGGAGGTTTCAGTAAATGCAGCTACAAAACTGTTTAATAACAATGTGTAACCTAAATAAAAACTTAAGTTTAAAAACCGAAAAGAAACAAAACCAAACCTCCAAGGAAACGGAAAAGGAGATTTTGGTGCAGATACTATCAAATATTTCCCCAGTGTGATAAGAAATTACCTGTTTTCCAGCAGTAATTATATAATTGTTATTGTTTATGTTTATTGCAGTAGCACCCAGAAGCATCAGGTCAGGTCAGGGCCCCAGTGCTAGGCACTGTACAAACACACAATAAGAGACAGTGCCTGTCCCAAAGAGCTTGCAGACTAAATAGCCAAAGTAAGGACTATTATTTCTGTTTCACTAATGGAAATGAGGCACAAAGGATTAAATGATTTAATCATGCACAGGAAATCTATGGCAGAGCAAGGAATTGAACCCATCTCTTCTGAGTCTCACCAACCATAAACCATCCTTGCTCTTCATATAAAGGCATTACAGGCAATGAGGAAAATAAAACAGAACCAGTCTGATTTTTAAAAATTCTTATTAACCCAGTGATAGCCCACTACAGCTGTTATTCAGTAAACTACAGAGAATTTCCCAATAGGAACCTGGGCACTTCCAGACCTCTTATCTAGCAAGTCCAGCAGTGGCCAATATCCTGTGCTTACAGATTCCAAGCCAGAAGGGACCATTGCTATCATCTAATCTGACCTTCTGTACAACACAGGCCATTGAACTTCTCCAAAATATTTCCTAGTGCAGTGGTTCCTACCCTTTTTGGCTCGAGGGCCACAGATATCATTTTTACAACCCTGAAGGGCCACTAGCCTCCGTCAGCAGCCCCTCCTCCCCCACTGCAGCCAATCGGAAGGAGTTCAGTGAGGAGGCTGTGGCTGTCTCCTCACTGATCTCCCGTCCTCCTGGCTGCAGCAGTGAAAACGCACTGGTCCTGTAACCCCATGCGCTCCACCTGGTCCCTAGGCAGTGGCTCCCATCTGCAGCCAGGGGGACAGGAAATCAATGCTCCCCTCCTCCTGGCTCCAGCAGAGACCCTAGCACCTAGGAACCCAGGCAGAGTGCTTTGTTCTCTGCTGGAGGTGGGGTGCGCTGATCTTCCCTCCTTCCAGCTCCAGCAGGGACCCCAGCACCTATGGACCCAGCTACAGGGGAGGGGAGTGCTGCTCTCCCGTCCCCCTGGCTGCAGCAGGGAAACGGCAGCGTGCTGTAGCCCCGTGTGCTCCATCTGGGTCCCTGGGCAGTGGCTCTCTTCTGCAGCCACTGCCAAGGGGACAGGAGATCAGTGCTCCCCTCTCTCTGGCTCCAGCAGGGACCCCAGCACCTAGGGTTATCAACCTTGCATTTTAGTTTTTATTGACATGAAGATCTGAAGTTGGCTTCCTTTACTGACATTACTAAAAATACTATAAACAATATAATAATGTCACAATTTTATAATCATATCATGATGTCACAATAATGTCACTTTACATTGCAGTCTCCTGTAAGGATGGGAAGGAGAGCAGGGGAAATATGGGCGAGGAGTAGGATGAGGAAAGGCAGGAATGCCAGGCTGGGGGAAAGTGGGGAGCAATGGGGAAGGCTCTGGGGAGGAACGGCAGGGATCCTGCCACAGGCAGGATCGGGGGCTCTCCAGGTGCAATGGAGCATTCCCCTGGGGAGCACAGGGGCCCGCCGCGCATCTTACCTGGTGCCATAGGACTGTCACTGCGCCCTGCCGGTGCTCAGCCAGGCTCGCCATGTGCAGCAGCAGCAGCCATCCCAGGAGACTCCAATGTCCAACCTGACCCAAATCTGTTCTTAGTCGCCCAGCCTGCCAGGGCATACCTGAGCCGACTCTCACTAGCTGGCACCCGGCAGGCCAACATCTGCAGATTGGACAGCACCCCGGAGCCCGGCTCAATCAGCTTACCCTCCCCGCTGCACTGTGGCGGGGGGCTCTGTTTGCCCTCCGGTCCCAGTCCTTCCCTGCACCCGCTGGGCACTGAGCTGGGACTGGGAGTGGGACTCGGAGCCGGGCTCTGGGTAGCTGCTTCTTTCCCGTTCTCTCTAGCTCATTCCCCCCTCACTTGCCCCAGCTCCCCCCACCCCAGGCCAGCACTAAGGACCATGGACCCCTCACACCCCCAAGATGGTCTGCCACTGCTGAGTGGCAGATGGAGGCAGCAGCAGCAGCCAGTGGTCGCAGCACAGGGAGCCAGGCAAGCAGCTGGCTGCTGGGGTCGGCCAGCGGGTGAGCAGGTCTGGGAGAGCTCATGTGGGCCCGGGTCCTGGGGGCAGGCAGCACCAGGCTGGAACAGAGGGAGCCGGTGGGGCTGTGCACAGGGCGGGCACTGGGACGGGAGACACGGACTCTCGGGGCACTCCCATAGGGGAGCCGGCGCCAGCAGGGGTGATCCCGGCTTGTCGCTGGGCCTTTTGGGGAAAAAGGGAAGCTGGCCCTTTAACTGTGCCACAGCCTGCCCTGGACATGGGCCAGCACTGACCACTCCATCTAACCTCCCTTCCCCCCTCCCGCCAAGGCCCCACCCTTCCTCACTGCCAATAGGCCACACTGTGCCCGTTCCAGCCTGGCAAAGTGCCAGCCAATCGGTGGGGGTGGTGGGGACCAGCGGGGTTGGGAGAGCGGAGCTGCCACTCCTCCCCACCTGCGGGCTGCCTGGGGCTCACAGGAAGCGAGAGACTTTGAGAGGCGCTTTCCTCTGGCAGACCTCCTGCATCGCGACGCGGACAGGTTCTATTTTTACAGACACTTTAATGTATTTACGGATTTACGGACAGCAGTAAAATTGCACATTTTTTTTATTGATTGTAAATTTACGGATGGTTGGCAACCCTGCTAGGGACCCAGGCAGAGCACTTTGCTCTCTGCTGGAGCTGGGGGAACAGAGTGCTGATCTCCCCTTCCACTGGCTCCAGCAGGGCCAGGGAACTCAACATTTAGGGACCCAGGTGGAGCGCTTTGCCATGCTCCCTGCTACAGCCAGGCTGCAGCAAAGAGCCTGCACTGGTCTTTTAGGCCTGCAGCAATGTGCTCCGCCTGGGTCCTTAGGCAGCAGCTCCCTATGCAGGGGGACGGGAGTGGTGGGCCACTTTGAAAGCCCCCAGCCCATGGGTTGGGAACCACTGTTTTAGAACATATCTTTTATAAAAGCATCCAATCTGATTTAAAAAGGGTCAATGATGGAGAACCACTACGACCCTGGTCAGCTGTTCCAATGGTTAATTACTCTCAGTGGTAAAAATGCATGCCTTATTTCCAGCATGAATTTGTCTGGATTCAAATTCCAGCCACTGGATTGTGTTGTACCCTTTTCTTCTCGACTGAAAAGGCCATTATTAAATATTTGTTCCCCATACAGATACTGATAGACTGTATTCAAGACATTCCTTAATCTTCACTTGTTAAACTAAACAGATGGAGCTTCTTGAGCCTATCACTATACCGCATGTTTTCTAATCCTTTTAATCATTCTCGTGGCTCTTCTCTGAACCCTCTCCAATTTATCAACATCCTTCCTGAATTGTGGGCACAAGAACTGGACACAGTGTTCCAGCAGCAGTTGCACCAGTGCCAAATGCAGAGGTAAAATAACCTCTCCGATTGCACTCAGTATTTTCCCCCCTCAATGGCATTACTCCCATGCTTGAAGCAAAGCATGTGCATAAGGGACCCTGAAGGGTATATGCCTCAGAGGAGAAAATGACATTAGCTGTGTGTCTTATACAGTGCCGCTGTCACGATGTACACTGTCAATATTATTAATTGTTTGATTCTAATGGTAGAAATATCAGACCAATTAGCACAGCAATGGCTGACATTCTAAGAGAGTTTGGTTTTCTGTGAAAGCATAAAGAAATAGAATGCTTATCAAAAAGGTTCCATTAGTACCCTTTGGTCGAGGATGAGAAACAGGTTTTGATACTTTTTTTTAAAACATATGAATTAAAATCAACCTAAACAAAACTTTAATTTGGCATATATTAAACCCCAACTAACAGCCTGAACCAAAGCCCATTGAAGTCAATGGATCAAGCCCCAAAATAACATCAGGAGTCAAATCTGGCAGTGATTTTCACTCCATACAATCCCAATCGATAATTCAGCACAAGAATTAGGCCCTCATGGTCAAACTTAAGTGAGCGAATCAAATGAAAGTTGCATTTTCTTCTCTGTCTTGAACTCATTTTGCTGTATCTGGGTGTCGTAATGCATGTGACTTATGTTTAGAAACCTCTTTCAAAGTGAAGGGCTTCGTTCATTTCAACCAACAGAACAAAAATATGCCCTCTTCCCCCAGCAAGGGAACAAAGTCTGACCTGGGGCAGCAAAAGCTGCTCATATTAACCCCTGCTCTGCTGAAGAGTATGGCCCAGAAAGCAATTAGTACTGGCCAAAAAAGATGCAGGGACAAGGCAACCAGGAGATGTGCTAATTCAATACAGTGGCCTGCTTTCCCTAAGCTATGACTCCCCCTACCAACTCAGATGAACCCACAGGTGCAGAGGGATTCAAACTGCATCCTATTCAGTGCTCAATCAATTCTGTAGTGTGACAACTTCAACAGTGAATTTCCTTGCAGGGGTTAGTCACAGATTACAGTGCCTGACACTAGTCTGTTGATGACCCTCCAGTGACCTGATGTAAAATAGCCTGACAATCTCTAATGAACCAATATCCACATCACAAAACCACCACCATAATTTGCACAATTGCCAGCTGTTTCAACCAAGGGTCAATGACTGCCTAGTAGTGGAGAGAGATCTACCCCATCACCACTCAAGTGATGAGGCCTTCAGGACAAAGTTGACACAAACTAGTGCAGGACAGCATGAGGAAACTAATGCTGATGTTGCCCATACTGTACCTGTTCTATATATAAATGGGCAACATTAGTCTTTAGGGCTGCATCTTTCACAAGCCATACATTCAATTAAAAAGAAAAACTCCTTGCACGTCACTGCTGGGTTTGCCTTAAGTTGCACTAGCACCTAAACGCTAATTAAACAATGGGTATGTATTAAGGGAAAGTATAGTAAATTTAACAACAATTTCTTTATTGATTTGCATGGTTTATAACAGAGGTAGTGAGTTCTATTATTAAGGTTGTCTAAACCTTCCCATTATAACAATGAGAGTTCTGTGGCACTTTAACAAATTTAATATTTTTAGACAAGCTTTTGAGAGACTTAGCTCTCTTCTTCAGCTGCAGTAATACAGAAAATAGGTAACACAGAGGTATCTTATAGGTATCCAGGTGCATTGAAAACAATGGGGGAGGTGGAGTCCGGTACTTAAGACCTAATGACGACCATTGAGTAGGAGGTGAGAATGGGTGAGCAAAGTAATTTACCTTCTGTAGTGAGATAGCCATTCCAAGTCTCTGTTTAAACCCAGTTTGAATGTGTCAAGTTTGCAGATAATTTCTAATTCAGCAGTTTCTCTTTGAAGTCTGTTTTTCGAGTTTTTTTGGAGAAGTACAGCAACTTTCAGGTCAGAGACAGAATGCCGTGGGGAATTAAAGTGTTCTCCCACTGGTTTATGGATGTTATTATGTTTTATGTCTGATTTGTGTCCATTTATCCTTGTGCGTAGTGATAGTCCAGTTTGGCCAATGTACATGGCAGAGGGGTATTGCTGGCACATGATGGCATATATAACATTAGTGGATATGCAGGTGAATGAGCCCCTTATGGTGTGATTGATGTGGTTAGGACCAGTGATGATGTCATTAGAGATGATGTGTGGGCAGAGCTGACAACGGGGTTTGTTGCAGGGATAGGTCCCTGGGTAGGATATTTTGTAGGGTATATGGTTGCTGGTGAGTATTTGCTTCAGGTTGGGGGGCTGTCTGTAAGCCAGGATGGGTCTGCCGCCCACTGCCTGAGCGAGAGATGGATCATCTGCTAGGATAGGTTGTAGATCTTTAATGATGTGTTGGAGAGATTTTAGCTAGGGACTGTAGGTGATGGCCAGTGGGGTTCTGTTGTTTTCTTTGTTGGGTCTGTCTGTGTTACCTATTTTCTGTATTACTGCATCTGAAGAAGAGAGCTAAGTCTCTCGAAAGCTTATGTCTACAAATATTAAATTTGTTAGTCTTTAAAGTGCCACAGAACTCTCGTTGTCTTTGCTGTATACAGACTAACATGGCTACCCCTCTGGAACCATTATAACAATGCTTATTAACCATTTGGGCTGAAATTTCCCATGCTCGGTTTCTGCCTTAGGTTGAATTTTTGGGAGGGGAAGTTTCAGCACAATATAAACTAATTTGACTACTATGTTCATCAGCTTGGAATAGTACCCTACCAATGTGGGCAATTTTTTTCAATGGATTAGTGATTGGACATACTAGACATCTATATTGTCCTCCAGTTTTACATTTAATATACATAGTGACTAAAGTAAATATCAATCGAAACTGAATCTAAACTGCCTGTATTTCTGGGGGGTTGGGTTAATTTTTTTTTTGTTTTTTTTTTTTTTTTTTTTTGCCAGGAGCCCTAAGAAAGCAAAGCTCCAAACTCAACAGACTCTCTCATGGTTAAATAAATATTTTTTTAAATGTCAAGGTAAACCAAAAGTTTTATGTTTGTTTTCCTATCTTATTCAACTTGTAAGACTATAAACTTGAAGTCTGGAAAGTTTTTTGTTTTTGTTACCCTGATCCTACTTTATTTCTGGATATAATTCCACTAACTTGAACCAAATAAAACATTTAATCCTTTAAATACCATGGAACATGTAGCGTAATCAACCAAAATGGTCTGTTGCTGGACACTATACATCCTGATGTCAGAACAGTAATTTTAAATAATATCTAGCTCTTTGACACCACTTTACATCCATAGATCTCAAAGCACTTTACAAAGAAGGTAAGCAGAATTATCCCCATTTTACTGATGAGGAAGCTGGGGCACAGAGGGCTGAACTGACTTGCCCACAGTCACCAAGCATGTCAGTGGCCAAAGGGAATAAAACTCAAGTCTCCTGACTCCCATGCCATCACTCTAGCCACAGTGCAGTGATTATCTAACATGCAAGTAGCAGGTGGAGTTACAAACCAAATTTCAAGCAATGGCCTGATTTTCAGAAGTACTACATGGCGAAGTTCTTGTAAACTGCCGATGCTCAGTGCCTCTGAAAATCAAGGCACAATGCCTTACTTGCTACAGGTGCCTGTAGCACAGGTGAAGTACAGGTGTCACCTCCTGAAAAGCTGAATTGCTCCTTTTAGGAAAAGAATGCTAAAGTTTTGCTTTAAAAACATATCCATGCTGTCAGTATGTAGATCACACAGCAGTCAGGAGGAGGACTGCCCCTCAGCAGATAAGCCATCTGGCCACAAAGTCAGGGCTTACGCAGCTGCAAAAAAAGCCCAATCCAGAGCCCAGTGAAGTCAATGGAAGGACTCCCTTTCACTTGAAAGAGCTTTGGATTAGAGCCTTAGAAAGATTCGTATATCAGACAGGATAAAACTCAGCAGAGGCCAAAGACCAATCTTACTGGGTGGGAAGGCTTGGAAGTCTAAGGATCACCTCTGGAAAATCAGGATCCCTGAAATGACAGGTCTCAAATGTGGCAGGATTCACTCAGTAATTACACCAGAGATATATTTAGCACCATTCAATTTATTATGTTGAAGCTGGGGGGCACAAGAATGACTTTCAGCTAAGATCTTTAAAAACTATGATCCTATCTACTACTGTCCTTCAATGTCATGAACGTGCTTTGGGCATCTTTTGTAAGGGATGGGGTTTGGCCTAGTGAACTTCGCCAAGGTTTTCTTTTCTCCTGACTGTTATACAAGCATGGTACCTTCCCTCTGTGTTTCAGTAGATACCTATGTATGTATACATGCATGCAAACTTGTGAAGCGTTTTGGATTGAAGAATATTATACAAATGGACATTATAGGAACACAGGAATTGTCATACTGGATCAGACCAATAATCCATCAAATCCAACTGTGGCCAGGACCTTCTCTGCCTCAGAGGAAGATGCAAGACACCCTACAGAAAACAGTTAAGGAATAACTTGCCTCCAGGGAAAGCTTCCTCCTAATGACCAATATTTAAAGGTCGTCTTACAGCCTGAAGGTTAATTATGCGGAGACAAGATTTTCCCAGATATTCTCTGTGATTGTTGGGAAAATGTGGTTCAGTGCACTCACTGTGAGAATTGACGAGAAGAAAGGGTTTTCTCATTAATGAGAGCTCGAGATTTTGAAATTAAGTACAGACAATTAGAAGATCCAGCACAGATTTCAAAAGATATACAAAGGTTTTCCAAAGATATTGCAGGTGTGTGCTAATTCACTCTTTAAAGGCCTGCACAAGGCAGTGAATGGATTATAAATTATGGCTCTGTATCAGAAAAATACACAATCCTCAAGTAGCTGAAATCCTGATTTTTGAGGCACCAGCCCAACTGCAGCTGATGGCCCTTTGGAAAAATTCAGAGTGAACACACAATCTGAATTGATTATCTGTAGTGGGGAAGGACAGAATGCATGGCTATATGGCACCCTAGATGCATGGTTTGGAGGAGAAGAGGCAATGCAAGGGTGAATGGCAGGAGGGGGAGAGCTACAGGAGCACTGTGTAGCACTAAAGATGCATAGCAAATGGAAGGGAAAGTATGTAGGAATTGTATATAGCACCCAGCATACAAAGTGGTGGGAAACAATGTAAAATGGTGTGTGGCACCCAGGATACATGGTAGTGGGGTAGGTGAAATGTGGAATGGTGTGTGGCACCCAGGACACATGACATGAGGGGGAAGCGGAATGTAGAAGGGTGTTTGGATACATAGCCCAGGAGAGGAGAAGTTAAATTCTGTGTGGCACCCAGGATAGGTGGTGGTGGGAATGTGGAATGGTGTGCGGTGCCCAGAATACATGTCAGGCAATGTGGAATAGTGTGCGGCACCAAGGATACGGTGGGGAGTGTATGGAACGGTGTGGCACCCAGGACAGATGGCTCAGGGGGAAGGAGGTGAAATGCTGAATGGCTTATAGCACTCAGAATACCTGGCGGGGGGCTGACGAAATGTGAAATGGTGTGTGGCACCCAAGACCCATAGCAGGGGGAGGCGAAATTGGGGTGGGGTGGGGTGGGGTACCCAGGAGACAGGGCGGGGGGAGATGGAACGGTGTGTGCCACCCAGGATACAGGGAGGGGAGGGGCACCCGTGCGCGGCACCCAGGATACAGGGCGGGGAGGGGCACCGGTGCGCGGCACCCCGGATAGGTGGCAGGCAACGTGGCCTGGCGTGTGGCGGCAGGCGTGCCCCGCGGGCTCTCTCCCAGGACGGCAGCCTGAGGCTCCGCTTCCCTTCCCCTGCACGCAAAGCGCCGGGATCGCAGCTTCCAGCCCCGCTCTAGTGGGGACCCTTCCCCCGGGAGCGGCTGGCAGGAGAGAGAGGCGGGTGCCTGGCCGGGCGCCTTGGCCCCAGGCTGACCCCGGCGCCTACCGAGAAGCAGGCACGGCCTCGGGGCTGTGCAACTCCCTAGCTCCGCCCGCCCGCCGGCACTTACTTACTTTTCCACCGCTTCTATGGACCCAGGGATGGGAACCCCGCCTCCTTCTCCTCCGCTGTCATACAAAACCCCGCTGATATCCAGCACCACTCCCTTGACGCCCGCAAGCTGCTCTGCCCAGGCAGCCATCGCGCGCACCGCCCTGCCCGCTGCGGCAAGTTGCACTTGCACCTGGCGCATCAGGTCAACTAAAGCCGCCAGCCGAGGCCCGAGTCGCTCTTCCTTCCGCAAGGGCGTCTGGGAAATGTAGTTTTTCTTCGGTGTTCGTTTGAGTTCGGGGGAAGGACCGACGGGCAGGCAGGCAGGCAGCCTCCTGGACTCGGTGCTCCAGTGTGATGACAGTGAGCGGAGGAGAAACAGAGTCTCGTGGTGGCTGGATTGAAGGAATCTTATTCAAATGGCTCCAGGTCACAGCCTGCTTCATGTGCCTCTTTCATAAGTAATTACTGTCATTGCTGAGGTCTGACATCATCATCAAGCTCTCTTCATCCAGCCCTTTACAAGTCATATTACAGCAGTACCTAAAGCCTTCAGCCAAGGTGTTTGCAAACACGTAGCAAGTGAATAGCTTTGATGGTCACACTTCAGATCATTCACAGACACAGGACTTGATCCCCAGCCCAATTAAGTTAATAGTAAAACTGCCATGGAGCTCAAAAGAAGCTGTTTTTATTCAAATGTTCCATTTGAAAGAATCACTCCTGGACTGAGATAAAACATTCAGAACATCAGCCTGAGCAAGTTACAGGCACCTGAAAATGACTCATCAGAGTGGAAAGGCTTGTGCAGCCTTACCTACAGGCATTGCTATGTTTTCTGCCTGTAATTTAAAGGCTGCCAAAAAAGAAGAAGGAAAAAAAAAAAAAAGCTGGGCAAGAACAGAAACAATTCAAAATTATTTATAATATCATCTTGTTTTTATTATTTTCATGGAAAGTGCCAGATTGACAGCCTTGGAAACTAACATCCTCTACTCCCCACAACACAGGCCACAGTGGAAGCTTCTCCACATTGCCCTAACCTCTGTTCCTTAATTGTCTTCTGAAGGGACCACCTCTGGGGAAAAGAAAGCAGCTGAGTCACAGTCTCCATACTTATTCAGTCCTTGGCTTCTGGTATGAGATTGTGTATGAGAGCGCCCATTAAATGAATAAGAGAAAGAATAAATCATATGACAGATGTTAGTCATGTTGCTTAATGCACTACTGGAAGGAGTTCCAATACTACAGGGATGAGGGTGGAATAAGAACCAGAATAGAATAGTAATAAATTGTAAGCGATACCAACTTGGGTTGGATATGCGCCACCATCATCCAGTTAAAATATTGAAGTTCTAACTGCTTTACGAGATGTGATAAGAAGGTATTTATCTAGCTTTTAAAAATGAACATTTAAACTAGTTCACGTTTTTTGTGTTCGTTTTTTTTTTTTAATTAATTTTTTACAATGGTTCATCTAGCTGTACATATCGTCCATTGAAGATATACACCACATACATATGAAATTTCAGCAGGTGAGATTCAGGAAAAAAAGAAAACAGGTTAAATTAACTTTTTAACATTTTTCATCATTTTAATCCATTTGAAATTCTGTTCCCTTGGTCAGAGCTGGTTTAAAAGGTCTGCTGGTTTTTGTTTTTGTTGTTTTGTTTGTTTGTTTTTAACAATTGAGGCAGCTAATCACAAATAAAAATTTTACTAGGACAGTCCTGGTTTTTTATATGATGTCTCAAGAACTTTTTTGGGGACGCATGAAACGTCTCAGTTTTGCATTTCATCAATCAATATGGTTGTTTTTATATAACTCCAAAAGTTTGCTTATGATATACTTCTATAATGAACAGAATTTGCAACAATGTTTAGTAGTAACAAACAGTGTGAATTAGTGTTCAGCATGATACACAATGCTTGAATAAAGAGAAAATTATAAAGTGTGTAGATACTATGAAATCTGCTCTTTTGCTCAGAGTGAATGTTAACAACACTTCTTCAGTGTTTTATGATAAACTCATTGAGGCTGACTAAGTTACTGGAAAAAATTCTCCTTTCTAAGAAATATACACATTGCTGTTGAGTCAGAAGCTGCCAGTAGTAACAATGGCACATAGTTATTTTTTAAAAGTGCCTTTTGTTTGTCTTTTATGGGAGTATTCCATGACCCTGAAAATGTTGCCACAAAAGTATCTTGGTTTTCATTTAGAAACCATGGTCACCTTCATATTATGGCCTCAGTTTTCAAAAGTGCTCTCTAATTTTGGCTTCCTCAGTTTTTGCTTGACTTAGACACATAGGGCCTGATTTTCAGAGGCACTGTGCATTGAATTCAGTAGAACTACTTGGTGTAAATATGGGTTGTTGGCTCAGATCCCATTTGTTATACTGACTTTTTTTAAGCTCAGCGTTTGCAGCATAGGCATATTCCCGTGCAAATTTTTGCAGTGTAGTAGAGATTTGGTGTAAGTATAAGATGGGCCCATGGAGAGCATATTTATTTGAATTGAGGCTGTATTGATCAAAAGAGGAACAGAAGGCCTGGCAAGACATTTTTGACCCAGCCAAAATACAGACTAAGTTATACCCTGCAAAGTTTGTGCCTTTACATACAGTACATAGCTATTACCTTATATACACAACTGAAAAAGCATTAGCCTCTCACATAAAGAATTGGACTAATCTTCACTATTTTATAATCATGGATAAGATTTTATCAGGTGTGTTCCAGCCTTACTGATAATATTGTTTCCCCCCTTGATACAATGCAAATAGTTTTTATTGTTAATACTGGCAATAGCCTGCCAGAATTCACATAGTATATAAGAAACTGTGTTGGAATGATAGTCCACTTTGTTTTGAAAAAAAGCAGAGTAGCGTTGGCACCACTGATTTGCATCACTGCTTCTGGAATAGCCTCTGGCTTCTCCTTACAGATAATATCTAAACAGTGAAATTCATTAAATAGACCCAGAAATGAATCAGGTTATTTAAAACAACATCACTAATGGTGCAATATCTCAGCTGTCCACACTGATAGTGAACATTGTCTTGGATAGTGTTATCAGTCCAGGACACCCGCTATGAATATTGATCCAGAGCTTGTTACAGCCATCACTTGCCATCAGGACAGGTCAGGGTTGAAACCCACCTAGCATCAAAGCAATTTAAAGACAGCACTCAGACTGAATTTTAATGCCTGAGCTGAGAAACAAACCAACTTCAAGCAAACAGTTAAGACTAATATGTGTGTGTGTGTGCATGTGAGTGTTAAACTGACAATATGTGAAGGTGTCTGCTGGCTCATAAATTTATATGTTAAAGAATTCTATCACCACAACTCACCTTTTACAATTGTACAGCCACAATATTAAAATAAATCCACAAGGCCACATTTTGTAATCTTACATGTATCAGATGGTTTGGATTTTCACTTCCAAAATAAGGTCCCAATCCTGCAAAGATCTATGCACATGCTTTAAGTTAAAGCATAAGTGGACCAGAGAAGAATTTCCATATCACAGCATCTGCAACGGCACCATAATTGTTTCTAAGTAATTCATTACATCACAGTTATTAGGACTAGTGTGTTGAGTTTTAAAGAGAATCTAATTTCAGACATATTGATAAAAATATTTAAGGGTCTATTATCCATTTTCCTGAGTTGATCACATTTGTAAAAATGATGTTCATAAGCTGTGACTATTACTCTTCCTCTTCTTTCTTTTTCCTACGCCCTTCCTCCCTACCTGTACCCCAATAAACAAAAAACAAAAAACAATGCATGTAGCTAACAAAGCTACTTTGTTTACTAGGTTCATTTGTCCCTACCCTTTGTCTGTTTGTACCTTTAGGTTGGAAGCCCTTCAGGTCAAAGATTGATTTCTTTTTTTTATGTTTGTGCAGTGCTCAGCATAATAGACCACCCTAATTAGGGCATATGAGTGCTACCCTAATATAAATTATGATAATAATTAATCAAAATAATTCTGTAATTTTATTCCTGCATGTCTTCCTATTTAATTACCATAGGTTCTGTGATATCAAAATGGAAAATAAGGATCAGATTCTGCCACCTTTAATTCCATTATCTTAATAGTATTTTATTTCATTAGACTTAACAACAATTTTATCCATACAGAAACTCTGAACACCCTAAAAATAATTCATTTCAATGGGACAACTAGCAATGTAAGATACAACTCGATATGAGTAAGAGTGGCGGAATCAGTCATACCACAGTGCAAATACATGTTAACAAGATGATTTCCAAATACAGACAACATTAATATTTCCATCCCCATATCCTTCACCACCAAACAATATTCCTTTTTCTACTGTTCATCCTGGTATGTGAGGTCAAATGCAAATGCCAGAGTGTGAAAAGAAAATCCACCCTATAGATACATTACACACAGTTTAGTTGGTATGAAATTTAAAAATATACAGCTATGTGATTGCTTGAATTGGTCATGGGGACTCCCCCTCATCCCTAGTCATGGTCCTGGCCAATCAGGGTGGTGGCACTGTTGGCTAAGTAGTGTAGAGAAGCATGCCCTGCTTTTGTCTGCCTTATACCTGTTCTATATATAAACAAAAGAGTGTATTCTCCCGTAGAATACAAGTCACTTCCATTGAGAATTACGCCTGTCCTGTGGTGGTATCCAGCCATCAGAGAAAGAGAGAGAGAGAGCATGATTATAGCCTCTTGTACATCTTGTACATTAGCATAAATATTTATTTCTGCCACTGGCTTGGTATGTGGGCTTGGCTGATTCACTCACCTCACCTGTGCCTCGGTTTCTTCATCTATAAAATGGGAATATTTACTCCATGGGGTATTGTGAGGATTAATTAACTAGAACCCAATCCTGCCCTTCATGCAGTGCAGTGATATAGGAGCTGATCCAAAACCCACTCGGGCTAATGTCAAAACTCCCTTTTACTTCAGTGGGTTTTGGATCAGGCCCATAGTTTTGCCACTGATGTCGATGCCACAACGCTCAAGTAATTCAGTGAGTGCAAGATCTCATTCTTAATCTTTGAACCACATTTGGATGACAAAGTGCCATAGAAGTGCTCAATATTATTTCCGGACGATTTTAAAACATAAGGCCCAAACATACATACTTTGCAAACTGCCATTGACTTTACTGGTAACTTTGGATACGCAAGGAATGCAGGATCAAGCCTTTAGAATCTAATGGTGGATTATACTCCCTGCTAGGTAATAATAGAATAATGCTAGAATAGAAGTCATACAAACACAGTTGGTGAAGAAAATTTGACCATGCTGTATAAAGATAATATACATTTAAATAATAAATAACAATGTAAGCCATATGCTTTTGTGGATGGTATTTTAATTATTAAAATTATTGAATTTTAAAAGGTGCTACTTGGATCACTGTTACTTTAGTCTGTTTTCATATTTGACTTATTTTACTTTAGCTTGAGGCTGTAAATCAGGTTGTCCCTCCTTTGCTGAATGCTGAAGGTAAAATCCCAGCTAGCAGATGGTTTGCATTATAGAGGGTTTCAGTGGGGAAGTTGGTTGGTGTTTTAGAACCTGGATGAATACTGCAGCAGGCAAGGGGCGGAGAAGTAGAGTTTTGAATGTGAAATGCTAAAAGGAATTTGCTGCTTTAAAAGCTCATTTATAACACCAGCTGGGGAAAGGAGGCCTGGAGCTATAATGAGGTGGTTTCTCCTCCTCTTCCTACTTCATACCTGCTAAGACAATATTAATTGCTAACCTATTGCTCCATAACAAAATAGAGGGGAGTTGGCAGTCAGAAGGTTGCAGGAGGGGTGGGGAAGGGAGCTCATTAGCCTCTCGGTGCTATTTCCGGGTGGATGGTCCTTGAAAAACCTTCTAATTTGCCTTTAAAAGATGCCAGGACATGTCCCAGGCTGCAACCTGTTCAGCCTATAAGGGGTGTGATATGTTCCCAAACTGCAAAGAGACTTATTCAATGAACTGATTGCTTAGAAGTCCTTTGAATTCCTTGCACTCTTTGAGGATACTGCGTTATCTTTTCATGTCTGGTTGACATCTCCACAGCAGCATTGTCAACTAAAATCCGCTGTGGAATCAACGTATTCTGTAGGTTTTTAAATCAGCGTGAAATGCAACTCCCTCTCCTGTAGAAGCACAACCACTATTAGAACCTTTTCTGCGGCAAATCAGGGTGTAGGGTTGGGGCGATTTTTCCCTGCTAAGGTGGTGGGTCTGAAATGGTCCATCCGAGGGTCTTCGAGGTGTTGAAAGCATTGCAATGTCTATGCCCCTTCCCAAATCATACTGCGAATCAGGTCCGATCTGGAGTAGGCATTTCTTAAGTCAAAGCAAGGGGGTTTTCTGCACCTGAGAAGGTGTGGCAGCGATACTCTTTGTATACACTTTGTTATAAGCTGTTGTTATTTATTAGCCGGTGGCCTCTAAGGGAAGAGCACACGGTATGCTTCTTGGTACTACGATCTCCAAAGTAATGGGTTAAAACTACACTCTGTAATTCATTTGTAGACCCCCCCCCCAATCAAACATCTGTGCTCTTCTGGGACTGTAAGCCACCCTCTGCAGGGGTTAATTCCCCCCTTCTCCCCATGACACATTACTCTGGCAGACACGTCTCGCTCACACCATGCACACACAAAAGCTGCGTGTGTGAGACCCAACCGGCGGCTTTTGCCTTAATGACACTAGCGCAGCTTTCAAAAGCTCCTCTGACGACAACCTGCGCTGCTCTCTCCACGTGGCTGGGACAGCCAGGCGGATCGAAAAGCGGAGAAAGTGCCGGTGGCCGCGCAGCCCCCTCCGCTACCACCACGTCTAACCCTTTCACTTTCCAAGCCTGCCTCCTTTTCGTAGACCAAAGCAGAGGAGCCGCTTCACTCTAGAAAGAGAGCTACAAAGCCAAGCGTGCACTTCAGGACTCTTCTTCCTCCTACGGACGGCATCCCTGGGGATCGAACCTGCACCGAGCAGGATTGAAAGCGACCCCGCGAAGGCACCATCGGCATCACCTTTCTTCTGGCTGCGGGCACTGGAGTGGGCTAGTTGTCTGTGCTTTTGCAATAAACGCTGGGGCACCACAACTCTTTCGGGGTCTTTGAGGGGGGAATGCTGGAATGTCAGGACAGTGGGGCCAAGGCGGCCCCCCTCCATCATAAAATCTCCTTCTCCATCTTAGACATCCTGGATCCCCAGAAATTTACCAGGAAAAGCAATCCGGCTGCACCGAGCAAGGGAAGCATCTCGCATTCAGGGGAGCAAGAGAAAAGTTTTGGCAGAGTTGAAGTAGAAAAGGATACGGCCAATCAAAGGAGCAGCAGGAATAAACTAGAAGCATATGGTAGGAATGCATTTAATTTTACCTGATCTGCATGGTTATTTTCAAACACATTAATAAGAAACAGGGTCTTGTCTCTCAGGTGAAAGGGGTCCGTTACATAAATTGTGTGCGCATCCTAAAACAAACTGGATTAAAAGCAACGAGGATCATGTTTTAGTTTGACTGCCATTTGGTTAGCTGCCGTGCAGACAGACGTCATGTAACAACAGAACGAGTCTGTATTGGGTTTAAAACCTGATGATAAAATAAGCTGGTTGACTGGCTCGTTTGGATGCTAAAGCGGATTCGAACGGGAGTAGACCCCGGACTCCCACAGAACACCACTAATTGCTGATGGGCGTGAGTGGAACCTGGCTCTGCAGCCTGGGTCAGCGATGCACACCGAAATCTTTATTAACCCCTTTCCCAGAACGTTTCCCAGAGGCAGGGCAGCGGTTAGCGGTTCCTGGCGTGGAGACATGATGTCACTCTTAAGACGATGCCCGTAGAAAACGGCTTTGGGAGGGCGGTCACTAGGTGCAGATTTCTTTGAGCTATGACCCTGCTCGGGTCACCGCTTAGACTGCAGCGCCCCCAGGTCTGATGGGAAACCAAAAGTTTGATGCAATTGTTTTTGGCTCCAGCTTGTTGGCTGGCCCTGATTGGCACGGGGACAGCCAGGCTGGATAATTGTTCAAATCGTCCCCACAAGAGGATGCCGTTAGCTCCTCATTGATCGATATCCTATTACTGACTCCTGCATATCTCCTTCCCACAGCTTGCAGGTACCAACTTCAAACCTCTTTCCCCCGGCCTGATCCTAATATTGTTCGATTAAAACTTACCTTTAATAGATGACATCTATCGACCCGGCCCTCACAAATCTGAAACTCTATTAGCGCGGGCGGGTGGGGGGAAGAGAAGATGGAAAAGGGGGAGGGGGGATGTATTTCTCTTTACAAGGGACTTTAATAACTTCTTTTAATTGGTAAGAAACCCATACCGCCGCACACAAATGAGATGCGCTCGGCTTGGAGCACGTACATACAGGGTGTCAACATGCGGGACCGTCAGATTTTTCTTAAAGGGCAATTTAAAAAAAATCTGATTAAAAAAAAAAAAAAAAAAAAAAAAAAAGGTTTTGGGGGCAGGGAACAATCCCAAGCTTTCTCCGGTTTTAAAGCCGGCTCGGGGAGACGAGACCCCGGAAATCACTCAGTCGGCGGGCAGAGCGGGGGTCTTTTCCAAGCCGAGTGCAATGAACACACGGGGGAGCTGACATCAGCCTGCAGTGCCCCCGCCGCCTGTCCCACTCCCCGGTGACACAGATGCATGTGGAGAGCAGCTGGCGGGAGGGGAGCGCGGCGCGGCGCTGGCGCGCTCGGGGCTGGTCAGGTCGGATCAGCGGCAGGCGCAGGGACGCCCGCCTTTGTGGCAGGGGAAGGTCTCATTCTGTCACTCTGATCAGCCCCCTTGTTTCCCTTAGATGCAAACTCCAAGGGAGAGAGCGAGGCGGCCGCGGCATCCACCCCGGAGGGCTCAGCGGCGTGCGAGGGGGAGGAGCCGGCCCTGGAAGGCAGCGACAAGCCCTCAGCCGCTGCGGCGGCGGCGGCAGCCCTTCCGCGGCGCTTGCGCCAGTGCCCCGGCTCGCCCGATCCGGAGGAGAGAGACGATCCCGGCTCTCCGCCTGCCTCCAAACGGCGCCGTGCCGAGCCGAGCTGCGCCAAGCCCCGGCGGGCCAGGACGGCCTTTACGTACGAGCAGCTGGTGGCCCTGGAGAACAAGTTCCGGGCCACCCGCTACCTGTCGGTGTGCGAGCGCCTCAACCTGGCCCTGTCGCTCAGCCTGACCGAGACCCAGGTCAAAATCTGGTTCCAGAACAGACGGACCAAGTGGAAGAAGCAGAACCCCGGGGCGGACGGGACGGAGCAGCCGGGCGCCGGCAACGCCACCGGGCCGCCCTGCGGAGCCGGCGGCCGCAGTCCCAGCCCGCCGGGCCCTAGCGCCCCGCCTTTCCAGACTTTCCCGTCCTACCCCTCCGCCAGCGTCCTCTTCCCGGCGGCTGCTCCCTTTCCCCTGGCCGCGGCCCCTTTCCTCCGCCCCGCCTACCTGACCCCCTTCTACACCCCGCACCTCTAAGAGCCCGGCCCGCCCCGATTCCTTCCTTTCGGGCGCCGCCTGCCCGCCCGGCCCGGCCCGGCCCGCGGCCCTGCTGGGCTAAGCACGTGTCTGTGTCTCGCCGTTTGTTTGTCCATCCTCCCTCACTGCCCGCCCGGCCTCCGCCCAAAGGCAGATCTCAGTCCAAGGCATGTCCCTGAGCCGGCCCGCTCCCCGCCCTGCTGTCCATAGGGGGGGCACCGAGGAAGGAGCAACACAAGGCGCTAGGGAAACAGACCCAGTCCTGGCGAGGGCATTTCGCAGCACAGGGAGCGTCCCTGCCGTCCCGCCCCTCATCCGCCTCTGACCCCGTCTCCCCTCTCCCGCGGCCGGCAGAGGGAACTGGCTGGGCAAGTGGCCATGCCGCCCCGGACGCAGCGACCTGCAGAGCAAACAGGGCGTGTGGCGGTGGCCAGTGCATAAAGCAGCTATACAGTATTTGCTATTTATAGGACTGATCGCTCGGCCAGACAGATCCGTAGCGTGAAGACAGAACCCAAGACCTGTTTGATCGTATGCAAAGTGGAGTTTGGAAACTGGAGAAGTTGAATAAAATGTGCATTGCACTACTCAGGTTTGCCATCTTCCCACGTGTTTGGTATTTTAAAGCATCTTCCCCCCCGCGTATTTTAGGCCCGATCTTGGTCCCATGGAGACGAATGGGAGTTTTGCCATGGCCTCCAGTGGGATTGAGGATCGGGCTCCTACCATTAATCCCTTTAAATTGATGGATATCTGTGTACAGAGCAGCCGCGCTTCTGTAAAGTCATATTTGAGTTTCAAATGTATCTTGTGGCGTGTAATGATATATTTCTTAGATTATACTTCACACTTGTGCTGCTCTATAACTTTGGATAAGTAAAAATAAAAGTCCTGATATACACAGAAACTACTGTGGCAAACCAAACAGATGGAACATTCAGGTGCAGACATGAAGTAGTCCAAATATTTATATTTACATATATAATTTGACATTTTTACCTCCTTATGCCCCAAAGTTCCAGTGTACATTTCTGAGGGTTGCATGGTAATTTAAAGTGTAAGAAACTGATTTTGTTCTAGTCTTCACCAAAGCATGTTTAAGATGCATACAATTTTCTTGGGGGGGAGGGAGGGAAATAACCATTGGATTTTATTAGCATATCTGAGATGTAATCAAGCATAGGCATAGGAGATGGAAAAGATAACCCCATACACTCACCTGACACTAATTCTCCCAAGTTTCTCTCCTAAAGTTTCCTTTTAAAACATTTCTCTTTGTAATTTGGCTTGGCAGGGCACACCTCATAACCTGAAAGCTCAGAAACTCTGACACTAGTTACTGTTCTTAATATGAATGATGCTCAGTGCTTACATTATAATGAAAGAGCTGCCTGGGCTGAACTAATTAGATACCTGGGCTCAAGCAATTTTTTTACATTCATAATTGATGCATCAAGCCCAAAGGTGTGGGGCTGTGAATTGCCAAGCCCAGAAGTGCTGGGGCTCAGCCCTGACACAAATTATGTACTGATGATGCTGAGGAGAACTAAAGATATTCCTACTTTTATCTCTAGGGAGATAACAGTTACCTGTTTCAGGTGTATAATATAACCTTCTAAAGGGTCAATTGCTGTACCCTTTAAAATTAATGTTAAAACTCCCATCGACTTCAAGGGTGCCGGATTGGGTTAAAAAATTGAAAACTAGGTGTCTTCGCAGGCAAATTAATGAAGATAGTTTGCTAGTAGGGATAACGAAAGTAATACTGCTTACTGCTACTTGAAACGTTAGTTCTGTAATTGTCAGGCAGGGTGTAGGAAACCTGACTGACCCATGAGGAAGTATCCAATTATTGCTGATTTATCTGGTATCCCTCTGCCTTTATTTCTCCTAACTTCGAGGGCTTTGGATCAAACCTTAGATCAAAAGAGCTTTTTTCTGCAATTCTTTTAATAACACATCATTAGTGCCAAATGAAGTAGAAAATATAAATCAGAGAAAATTAGTGCATTGTTATTTTTTTATAACGGGGTGTTTGTGGTAGAAAATAATTAAGTGGAGAGCTTCCAGTATGCAGAGCACTCTTTTCCATAAGATGCATCCAATTTTTGTTTTAAAGGATTTGTTAGAGAGGAAAATCACATTTCATCTTCATCATTACAAGCATCAGAATGAAAAAGAAGTTTAGCTGGGGGCTTATCCATCCCTGAACTGCCAGGATGTAATTGGTTCACAAAAATCTGTCTCATGCAGTTTGCACAAATTATTACATGTTGTTCAAGAGCGTATCTCTTCAGTGTCATGATGCTTTAAAGTGCACATTGGCTTTCCAACCAAAAACGTAGCTGGTAAATCCTATCTATAGGTGTGTTTGTCTAAATAAAGTGGTTTTAAAAATTATTCTTTGTTTAATTGTTCTTAAATCATAATCAGATTAAATTATTTTTGTTTTGCGGACCCTTTTTCCCCAAGGCCCAAACCTAATCCCTTGCAACACTAACCTGGCCACCATGAGCCCTCAAGGTAGATCCAGGGAGAATCCTAAAACTTCTTGGTTCCTGAGCCATCATTTTCAGTTCTTTAACCCGTGAACCCTCTAGCGGCCAGCCATAATTACTGCGTTTATTCTCTTACCAGAAGGACAGTGGAGTGGACTAGCCTCCTCTTAGGATGCCATCGGAAATAGACTGGTAAGAGGCGACTGTAAAGTGAACACCTGTTTTTTTAGCAAATCATCTTCATGGCTTGCATAACTTGCAGATTCCTGAGGAGTTAGTATCTGAAAAACACTCTTAAACCCGGGTTTTAGCTGCTTTTTGTGCATTAGTCAAGCCATTGGGTGGACTAACTAAAATAGATTTTGCATCTCTTTTCACATAGAACACATTTTTTATAAAAACAAATGTTAAACAATGTATTTTAAACTATCAGACATATTTTTAAAAAAGCCCCACCACTGCATGGTTTGATTTTTTAGGTAATAGCTACACTAGAAATAAACTATGCCAGGGAAGCTGGTTATAGCAAGGTTATATCTTTAATGTAAACAGGGCCTAACTGGGATCATTACAAATGTATGACATATCTCCAAAACTGCTGCTGCTGCTACTGTCTTTTGTGCATAGTGTTGAACAGCAATCAGTTACCTCATACATTGGGAGGCAGAGTGGATTAATAACATAGCAGTTAATATCTAGAGAGGCTTGGGTTCAAATGACCTCAGGGCACTAATTAAAACAAATATGGTGGTCCCAACATGGTCTTCTAAACATTATAGTGGCATGGCAACACCACTATAGTAAAGGTTGCAGCAGAAATTCTGTTTAAAGGTCAGTCTTTCAGTCCTCTATAATTGATGTGATTAGTCAGATTCCTTTGAAATTTGGTGTGCCTCAGGAGGGTGAAAGGCAGGGTTAGTGACCCAAATTTGGGATCATTTGAGCTAGGGGTTGCAGAAATATAAGCCCTGAAAGAAATAACTTTTGAAAAATAGTTTTGAGGCAGAGCTAGAGCTCTCACTGTTAATGTGATACAGGTCACAATGGTCTCACTATCAAGTTTTATCCCAGGCTGTGCATGGCATCCACTAAATCTTTTGAGGACCCAAATTGAGAACGGTACTTAAGAAAATGTGAAGTTTTTATGGTGCTCATGAGTCAAGACAGAGAAGCAGCTAGAGGGTTTCCATTCCCACCTTTTTTTATGCTTTAAAGCTCAATTTTTGAAAGTGCTCTAAATCCAAACAGTTACTCAGATTGCCTTGACATTTGGTGTGTCTCATGGGGACATTAATTAATCAAATGTGGGATCATTTGACCAAGAGGTTCCCAAATTACAGCACACCCTCCCCCAAAAGAAACCTGGTTTCCTTCTGCTGCCTTAAACTGAAATGATTGGATGAATCACAGACCTCTTTGAGATTGATGGCTGTGAACTCACCGTACAATTAACATAACTAAGGAGAAGTGAATCAGAACCGAAGTCCCCACCTAAAAAAAAAGGAGTTTTGGGACTGAGTGCTAGGAGGTTGCTACAATTTGTGTCATGAGTGGCAATTTTATTTTGAGGGGAATGTAATCAAAGTCTTCAGAAAAATTAGATGTGAATACTTCCTGGGAGAGGACGAGTATTAGTGGGGGAGAAATGAGGGAATAGGGAGATGTGGGTTTGAAGGGGATTATGGGGAGGGAGATAAATAGGAACGAGTGGTAGGGGAGGGTAGAGATGTTGGGGCTCAGATGATGGAGGCCTGGGTCTTAGGTGGGATAAAGGCAGTTTGAGGAAGTGTGCCAACCCTCTTCTCCTGGTGAACTCCCCAGCACTGACCTTTCTAGTTCAAACCTTTGCACACCTGTACAATAACTCACGTTGCTTACCACAAATTCTATTACAATAGAACATGTTTTTATTTTATGGGGATGTTTACTGTGAACACTGCAGAACACTGAGCAGCTGGTCTAACCAAAATTGTTGTTATATCAGATGGGGTGGAGCTGGAGACAGAGGATTTTGTATGTGGGGTTGGGATGATGGGGGAGGGGCTGTGGCTGTGGAGGGGTTGGACAATGAGGTCAGGTAGTAGACAAGCGTTGCACTGGTTGTTTGAGAAAAATCTGTATTTTACTAGCTCCTGGGGGTGGGTAGGAAGTGGCTACTTCCTGACCTTGTGGCAGATTAGTATAGTGTTTCCAAAGACATACAGTGTGAAGGTTTGGAACTGACAGCATGGGTATCTTGACCACTGAGGGTAAAAAAAAAAATCTATGTGCTGACAGAGGCTTAACAAAGTGTAAATTCTGGGCAATTCCTGGCTCACAAGGCTGCAGAAGTCTGAGAGAGAGCAAGGACTACACCATGACATGGGGATTGCTGACTATAGGCTGATTCAACTCAGTGTGCAAAATGCAGGACATGATATGTACAACTGCCTAAATGACTCAACTCCTAACAGGAACAGATTGTTTCTGCAGAAGGATGGAAGAATGGTGTTGTTGGGGGACGCTGTCAAGGCGGCTTAGCTGCTCCAGCTGCTCAGTACTTCTGTCCTTGGAGTTCCAGTGTTATCAGCGCTAGCAGAGAGCACAGCCTGCTAACTCATAACGAAAGACCACAGGCATCTGCTTTAATACATGGCCTGACTTTAGTTCACAGCATCTGGTTCAGGCCTCAGGCCTCAATGCTCCAGGCTCTCTCTCTCTACTATAGTTGCCTATTAAAAAAATTAGGAAATTCAATGGCAAAAACTATATTAACTTAGAGTTAAGTTTGCTTGCGTTGTATGTCGTCCCCTTGCAGAACACTGAGTTGAGCAAAACTCAAACTTCTGAAAACCAGGAAATGCACTGTAAAGATCGCCAATTCAGAGGGTTAACTCTGCCCTCTGGTAGATACAGTAATGGGTGTATCTGGCCATTGTTGAAAGAAGGAAGACCTAAGTTTGCACGGACAATTTAATTGTGCATTTCCTAGTTTTCAGACGTTTGAGTTTTGCTCAACTCAACATTCTGCAAGGAGACAACATACCACTAAGCAACCTTCATTCTGTGTTAATGTCGGGCTTTTTTGTCATTCAGTTATTTATTATACATATCAAAACTCAAACATAATAAAATATGTGACTGAGGGTATGTCTTCACTGAGGGCAGCAATTTTACTGTCAGATAGATTTATACAGATCAACTGAGCAGAAGTGAAGACCTGCTCAATCGATCCGGAAGTCGATTTAAGAAAACCACCTCCCCAAAAAGCGTAGCGCTGTGTCAACGGATACGCATTTCCCATCAGCGCAGTGTAGGGGGACGGTGCACAGAAGGGAATCTAGGAAGTTGACCTAAGTTACGCAAGCTACTCTGTGTAGCTTGTGTAACTCCAGTCGGCTGCTGCCAAATTTGCCTGTCAGTGTAGACTAGGCCTGAGTCTGATCAACAGACCATCAGGATGAAAATAGTAGTGCTGCTAGTGGTTAGCATTAAGGTGTATTAGAGTCATGCTGAAAAGCTTACAAAATACCTGCCCACATTATGCCTTGCTGGTAGAGACTTAATATACTGGAGGAGCTCAGCTTCCCATTTTACTCAGTATGCTATTTTAGCACACAATTCTTGTTACACCATCCTTTTTTCCTGAAATTCCTTTCCCTCGAGGTCCCTAATACCTCCCCCACCTCCTTCTCAATCTCATTCCAGGTCGACCCCTGTACCTGGTATGGGGCCTGATTCTTCCGTATCCATTTATTTAAAAAATCTGTTACCCCGGCTTGCATGAACCTGCAACTCCTTCCATGAATCCCGCATACCCACAACATGCAGTTGCGTTTACTGTCGTTGAAGGGGAGTTACCTGGCTGCTACTTATCTATCCAGTAAAGTCTATCCAAGTGATGGCACCAAGATGTTAGGGTTCCCCTCTCAGTCCCCAGACATAGTTCACCAGAAAGCAGCAGTCCAGAGTCCAATTTGCAGGCACTGTGCAAAGGGTTTATTGGGGGTTACACTGACAAGCTTAAAACTATATCTGTACCTTTACACCTGTTGGGCTTATTTTTTTATAGAGTTCCCTTCCCTCCCATTATAATTTTATGCACCCATAGAACTCACTCTTCCCCGACTATGGTTTTGTACGCCAATGAAATCCCCTTCCCCCTCCTTCTTTTTGGTAGGGTTAATTATACCTGTAGGCTCCCCCTCCCGCCCTCTTTACCACCTCCTCCAATATATGTCATGTTTTGTTTTGGGGGGTTGTAAGTCTAGGGTCTTTGACACCGCCTCCTTTGTACTTCATGGGAGGGACAGGGAGGCAAAAGCAGGGTTCTGTTCAGTCAGGGTCACAGTCTGAAGTGTCAGCGTTTTTCTCCCTTTCTCTCTCCAAGCTGCTTGATTAGCAACTTTTGCCTGAATTTGTTCCCTTAATTCCTTTCATTACAGAAACGCAAAACTTTTACTCTGTTTGGGGGCAAGTTTAACTTTGTGCTTTCACTTACATTCCTTTTCATTTGCATCCTAGTCTATTTGGGTTAAAAGCAAGGCCAAAAACAAGATTATTATTTAGTCTTTCACCTTATTTGCTTCACATTCTTCCAACACTTGCTATTGAGTATGATCAGTTCTCCACTTTAATAAGCAAATATTATGACAAAGTGTGTAAGAACATTCATATTAAAATAAAGGGACTAGTAGGGCACTAGTTTCCTCTTTTGAGTTTTCAGCACTGGCATTCCTGTGCGCTTTTGTAAAATATTTTGTCTCTCTGTTTGGCTAAATTACTCTAACTTCCCAGAAAATCTTAATACTTAATTCCTATATATGCCAATTAGGGAGAGAAAAGCTGACCAAATGACTTTTTCCACCCTCCATCTTAGCCAGGAAAACACTTATCTCTATAGCAAAGACAGTAGCTCTGGAGTCATAGCTTTAGTGTTACTTTAGAAAAAGAAAAAAATAAAATAAATGTCAAACATGTCCCCAACTTTAAATTAGTTCTCCTGTACCACACAATGTTGAAAGAATGATGAGTAGCAGTGAAGAGCAACATTACTGCAGATTATGCAGCATTGATCACAATCCATTAAGTGATGTTCTGGCTAAATGGTACAAAGTGGTCAACGCACACACTTTACTTTCTCTTTGTCCATGGGTCAACTGCCCCTGAGGATGACTCTTTGTCAGTCAGTTCTAGATATGATAACCTACCACTTACCAAAGCTGTGATTCCAAACCCAGTGCTAAGAACTAAATTGTTAACAATTTTTCCATCATTCAACTATTATATCATTCGGATTATGTTATTCTCAATATAGGCCTTTATAACACTTCTGTAAATGTTCCACTGAGTATCCATTATCTCTAAGGCAAGACATGATGGCTCTGAATGTGTAGTTTTACAATAATCTCAGGCATATACAAAAATTGGCTTCACCCACAGATAAATATAAAAGTTAGATGTGAACCACAACCATTTCCCATATGTAAAATACAAAAACCAAATCTCTCTTAAATTAGAACAGCTTTAGATGAAAAACGGTCCAATAAATATAAGGAAATTAGTAGTCTCTCTCATTCCTATCACATTGGTCCTTCCCTGACTCCTAGTAATAATGTCAGCAGTGTTCATGCATGAGCAACTGAGAGTTCAGACTGCCTGAACAACAGGTAACTCCTTAGTGGGTGCTGCAAACACACACACATTCTTGCTTGCACACACTTCATTCTAATTCTAGAATAACAACATGGGATTTGCTACAGCAGATCAATCCACAGGGCCATCTAAGCTGGAATCTTGTCTCCAGCAGTGGCTGATATCTGATACTTCATAAGAAGACAACCAAAGCACTACGCTTAAAGTGTACTGTGCTGTACGAGGTGGATTTCTTTCCTGCCCCATATAGTGTTCATAACCCATCATAAATCATAATACTTGTTTACCCTCCCCATAACAAACATAATTTAACATGTTATTATTGATCATACAAGCAATCATCCCCTTTAAAAATCTACAGAATTATGCTAGAGCTGGCCTCAACAACATAATTAAGGATGCATTAGAAATATTAGTTTAACTGTAGTTTTAAACCTTTATTTTGTAAAAATCTCATAAATCTAGACTATGGTCTGATGGCTGACCAAGATAGAAAAACCAGCCCAAATGGCTCCAGAATTGTAAGAGGAGTGTATTAACTCAAAGGACAGTGATAATGTATTTTTTCATAAAGGAAACAGATGTACACTACTGTGTTTGCAAGCCCTTGGAAGCATGAAACTAAAACCTATTTCCTTACTAGCAATGGGATGAATCTGCCTTTTAAAAAAAACCCTATTTGATGGAATACTAAGTAATAAGCCATATGTTACCTCTACATGGGTTTCCAAGCAGAGGTTAGGAAATTGAATTTCTATTTGTGGAATATTCTCCCAATGACCTCATGTGAAAAACGGAGAGGAACTCATGGATGACCCAAAACCTGGATGGCTCAAGACCCTTTTAGACAAGAGCATGAGACAGGACATCCACAAAGAGGCACTGCCTTAGCATTACTCCTTGGGCTTCCCTCTTAATTGGCAGATCAGCACCTTCAGAAGAGACACTGCCATTTGGTCCCTGCCAAATGCTGTATGTAAAAAAAAATCCTGCTCATGGTGGGGCAGGCTATAATTAAATAGGGAGATACCCAGCAGTAACTTCTGGTCAGATTTCCATTAGGAGCTCTGATCATACCAAAGGATGTGCTGTGCTGAATATACTGTGCAGAGTGGCTGATACACATGAAACTAATGGTGCAGGCTTGCCCAGTCCTTATTCCACTTGTTAAGTTCCCAAAAGACTATCCCAGAAAGATAGCTACCAATGAGCCAAATTCATTCCTTCTGTAACTCCACTGACTGCAATTCTATGATTCTACACCAGGGATGAATTTGACCCACTCAGTTTGCCAGATTCCCACTGAAGGAGTTGGCTAGGAAGGTCCTAGCTCCTCAATGCAAATCACACTCCAGAGCCCATTTATGATTGACCAGTCATTGCAGGATATAGTACCAAAGGCTGGATTCCATCTATCACATTTTGTTTTAGACATTTTTGAAGCAGATTAACTTCCTTCTGTAAGATGAAGAATCTTGAAGATGTAGCAGCTGAATGCTTAAAAGAGCTTAGCAACTTTCAGGTCATATTGATCAGTTTGCCTGTGGCCATCTGCTTCAACAGAGCCTCATTAATACACAGCAACAAGGTATGTGCAAAACAGCTCACTGAGCACATAGTACAATTGCTAAAAGCTGTTTTAGTGTTTGCCCCATTATTTAATAAAGTTATATGGATGATTTCTTTGGCAATCTGCCCGTTTCATAGCCTGTTCAGAAAAGCAATGGAAATCAAGACACCTAGGTGTTTATCATCAAAGGCCTTACAATCATAACAGCTGATCTATTAAATGACTCATCAATCTGATAAGAAGTCAGGTCACCCAAGAATGACTGGGTAATGTTGCTTTGGGTCTATATATATTGGTCATCAATGAAATAAAAAAATCTGGCTTTCAGCAGCTTTAGAACTAACAGGCAGACCAGACATCTGGTAAAATGTTTGGTGAGAAAATCTTACTAGAGAAGAGTGGATTGTAGGGTAGTAGCATCTTTAGAAACTGGACAAATCCTTTGCTTTCCACTACAGAATATGACCGCATATCAGCTCCAGTCATCTTAAATAGAGCTTTATGGTTTCTCACTGACATGGGAGCTGCCACATTCCATTTTTGGCATTACACTCAGTAAAAGTTTGCTGGGAAGATGTAGATGATTGCAACTGGTTTACAAACTGCATGATATTGGTGTGTTTCAGCCTTTTGGTGGGTGGCTTAGTATACCTCTGGTTGCTTTACTCATATGTGTTTCATTGTGGCTGTCAGGATACTTTATCTACACACACACACATGGTGCTAGCTACCTCAATTTTGAGGATGACGTTGACAATCATAGTTTCTACTAATGGGTCTTGGTGTGACGCTATAGACCACTTCGAAAAGAACAACAGTTATTGCACTGCCCGCTGTGGCTATGTCTACACAAGGATAAAAAACCTGAGATTGGCCTGGGTCAGCTGACTCAGGGTCACAGGGCTTGGTCCCTGGGGTTGAAAAAATTACTGTGTAGATATTTGGGCTCAGGGTGGAGCCCGAGTTTTGGGACCCTGTGAGAGAGAAAGGTCTACCTCTCCAGCCACCCCCATGCCACACGTCTTTTATCTTTGTGTGGATGTACCTTGAGCCAATATTTACATTCTACCATCACTTTCTGGTGGTATCAGGACGGATTGGGTAGTGCTATACACAGCTTTGACTGCATGATAGAAACCTTTGGAGTCATGTTTACCAGCAAGGGCTTGTAGTTCATCCACTTTATAGTCAAACCAATGCAAACTCCACCAAATGCAAAGTATGTGGAGTGTGCTGTAAGCTGCCCTAGATGTGGCCTTTTTCAACTCAGAGAGCAGATCAGCTAAAAGTGCGGCACGTGCTTGTGCTTGACATCAAGGCGATTTGATATTTCAGGATCATTATCATCGAACCAGTCTGCATAACAATGTTTTGTATATCCAACACAATTTGCAACAGTGTTATAGGTTGTATCATGTAGGCATACCATTCAGCAGATACGGCATCACTGATCATTAGAAGAGTTTCTAAAACAGTAGTTAGCTGTGTTGACAATTGTTCAGTGACTATCAGATCGTTCAGCTGTGCAGTACAAGTGTAACGAACTAGTTTTTCCATATTTTTGGCTGAAAAGAGAAAGATTTGATCAAACAAGATGCTGGACAGTTCAACAATCAGCTTCATATAATACCCGAGTCACGTGCACATCTTGTAGGTCACGCTGTCAGACCAACCTGTAGTTGATCATATGCCAGTGATGTGAGCAAGGGTGCATCCAGGGCATTTCTCGGGGAGTCAGAAGATAGTGTTTGTAATAAATAGATGGTGCTCAGCATATTGTTAGCTTAAGTAGACCATTGCTGTTCATCTTGCCAACACCAAGTTTGCCACTGCATGTAGAATCATCACCACCAACATGAGCATTAAAGTCACCTAAAATAATCCACTTGTCTTCACAGGGAGTCAATCAGCTCAGGTCATTTAGTTCAGAACAGTATTGCTCTGTGATGGACTGTTCACCCCACAGTAGCCTAGAAGGGGTTAATGAGACCAAAACGGGGCCAATTAACCAGATAGTCCCCTTAGCTGGCCTAAGTAACCCCTGATGATAGTGGAGCCCAGCTGAGAAGGAACAGGTGGGGCTAGTATAAAGCCAGGAAGCTAGCAGCAGAAAGAGGCTTGTTAGAACCTGCAGGGCTAGAAATTGGCACTATGGGGTTCTGTGCTGCTGATACCTCCACATTACCATGGGAGGTTTAGGCTAGGCTCCCATGAAAGGATCCTGTGAAGCTGGGCTCAGCCAGAAGGACCACCGAGCAGGACCCGAGTGATTGCCCCTCACAGCCCACGGACTGACCAGTATCAGTACTTAAACCAGGAAGCCATGAAGGGGAGCTGTCCAAGCAACAACCCAGACTGCCTTCTGGTCTCTGCTCCAGACCTTGCTTGCAATCAACCCGAGGCTCTGCCTTCCAGCCCCGGTTTAGCCTCAACTTCGCTATTCAATGGATGTCTGTATTCCGGTGTCTGACCGTGATCTCCTGGTAGATTGACCCTGCCTGACTCCCACTCCAACCATTAGGTCTGACCACCCATGTCTTGGTCATGATGGGCTGAAGTAAGAGCACCTTTAGCCCACTCTCCAGACATTAGAGAGAGAAAGAGGAAAACTTAGGGGAGAAGGTGTAGGAAAAGGCTCAGGGAAAGGGTAGCAAGGTTAAAGATCATGCAGACCTTGGCTGCTGATTAGAGGGTCCTTGCACTGGAACTCGGAATACAGGGCAGGCCCGGTTTCACCTACCAGCCACTGGGGAAGTGGCACGGTTGGGGCACTGAATGGGAAGACTGCCTGAGATAGCTTGTATGGAAGAGCTCTGATTCCCTGGAAGGGGGGAAGATGCATAGTGACTTGGCTGGAGGACCAAGCCAGAAAGAGCGAGCCCTGAATCACAGAGAGGAGAGAGAGAGAGGCAACAGGGCACATGAACAAGCGGCAGAAGGGGGCATCAGACTTGGGTGGTGCTAATCTTCACAGCAGCCAGGAAATGTCCTAGGTGTGAGTGAAGACTGTGACATGCTCCTTACCCTCATCAGAGTTAGTCATTGTTGGTGCATAAGCACTGATCAGTGAAGCCTAATGTCCACCCCTTAGGGCCAATCAGAGCTTCATCAGTCTTTCGTTTATACCGATAGGTAGGCTCTCCAAATGACAGCCAAAATTCTTTCTGATTGCAAAGTTGACTCCTGCATTGCATGACTTATTTTGTGAGTATCTCTTCCAGAAGAAAGTGTACTCTGCACTCTCCTCAGCCAGATGACCCTGTTCAGCAAATCGCATCTTGCTCAGCATCATAATGTCTACACATTCTCTTTCAAGTTCTTGAGCAATCAGAGCAGTCTGTCTGACAGGACAATCAGTTTGGTTTGGACGATCAACGAGCATATGAACATTCTACGTCGCAACACTGACACAAAAGGAAACTTTTCAAGACTTGTTTGAATTTCAGCTACATGATCCGACACCCTCCAGCTGTGGTCAGGGCTGTTCAGGATGAGCAATTTTGGGGCACCTTTTCCTAATCCCCTCCTCAGATTGAGGTTGGCTACGCACTCTCTGAATAGAGTAGCTGAGTCGATCAAAATGCTGCTGTACTACCGTGTCACCCCAGATCACAAGTCTCGACCTGCCCACCATGACTATGGCTCCTAGCAAGGCCCATAGCCTGTTGCTGTTTCCCATCACTGTGGGATTTATTGGAACCTTGAAGGCTGCGTGAGAATTTGTTTAAAATGGATGAGCCAGTTGTGAACCAACTTGCATACTCTCTCGGCCAACAAGACCACTTCTAGTGACAAGGTAAACAGAGACACGCTGGCTGCAGGTTTACTTTCAGAATTACCTTCTCTTATACCAGTTGCCCAATTGTCCAGTCTAACTAGTTTGGTCTGCCCAGAAGGAGCCCCATTAGCCAGGGTGATTCAGAGTAAATCCTTGTAGGTTTTCATGGCTACCTTAGTGGCTCAGAGAATGGAATTCACCACCATACTTCATCCTACAAGGCAATCCCCTAGTCACCCCGTTTTCACCATCCCACCACATGGAGGAGGGATTGGATTTACGGGAGGCCTGTGGCAGCACCACCTTTGCTCGTTAGCATTTTGCAAATTTTCAGCTACATTTTTGTAGATTTTAGCTCCTCAAATACAAAAGAACTCCAAGGCTGGCTCTGCTCTCAATGCATTCAACTGATCAAAGAGACAAGAATGCCAACCTTCCATGAATGGTTCATTTTAACGGTTGACTGTCCATGATACATGATGACTATGAATCATGCCACATGATAAACATGATAAAGCTACAGCATGCCACAGAGCAGTGGTTCTCAAACTTATTTGATCATGCCCCTCTTCTTTGTGTGTCTGTAGTAATTTATGCTCCCTGCCCCCACCTGCTGCACAAGAACATATACCAGGAGGGGGTGGAGGGCAAAGACAAGGGTAAGTGGAGGCACGGGGTAAAAAGTTTGAGGACCACTGATCTAGAGTCAAATGCACATTGCAATCTGGGGACCTGATGATATGTCTGGATGAATCCGCTTTGCTAGTTATTCCTTGCTGTGGGTAAAATGTGCATAGTAAGTTTTTTTCCCCCTAAAGCTTCTCATGCCTCCCCGCATACATTCCATGCCCCTCCAGGGGGGGCCTGCCTCCCCAGTTTGAAAACCTCTCATACAGCTTAATACTATCATACCATTTCAGAGGGATCACAGTGGTATTCAAGATTCATGCCTTTTTACTAATCAGCCCATGACAAACACAGTACTTCAAAGATGCCAGATCAATGTACAAATTGAATGTAAAAAAAAATATTTTGTCCCACCAGTTGACATGCTGTTTGTTGTTGCAGGGTTGGTAATAAAAGATATTCTGCTGGCATTGTATTAGAAAAAGAAGTTTTAAAACATTTATTTAAAAACACAAAAATACATGGAGTTTGCAAAGAATAAAAATCAAAGGAATAGTCAGATTTGGGGTCTATGAACCTTAAAGCATCTGACATTACAAAATAAATATCAGTCATGTATAAATGCAGTCTAGTTAGCAAAGATCAGTTTTATGATTACATCCTAGCGCCGGGGTGGGGAACGTTTGTCTCTTTTCAGCGGCGGGGGGGACTTCGGCGGCAGGCACTGCCCTTGCCCCCCACAGAACCCCGCCGCCGCCGTGAAACCGCGCCGCCGCCGAATTCTCCCCCGCCGCCAGGGCCACCATCAGGCCCTTGACATAAAAAAGGTTCCCCACCCCTGTCCTAGAGTCTAGTGGCCAATACTTTGTCAAAGTCTTTTGAACATTTTTTTTTTCTAAAGCAAATAGAGGGATTGTGAAAGGTATTGGACGGACAGCACTTTTCTGCCATTTAATTCCTTCCATTGAATTACCCTGAAGGAAGTCAGTTTGAAACCCAGAACAATTATACATATGACAACAAAAAATATAAAGTAAACTTAAAAAAATTAGCTGTAGAGATTAATGAAAAAGAACTAAATGTCTTACTTTAATTAAATTAAAGGGCATATTTAATTTGAAACTTGATTTGCAAATTCTCATGATTTGGCACTGTTAATTTTTTATACCCATTTTTACCCACTGTATGGGTACGGCATGTGATAGTTTGGGAGTAACTAGGACCCAAATCCACAAAGATATTTAGGCTCCTGACTTGGCTTTGAGCCTACTTCCTTAGCAAGTACCCCCTATTTTCTGCATATCTTGCCTTCCTTTGACAATAAGCCTCTCCACTTACTGATATTTCAATTTGGTCCTTTTTTTTTTTTTTTTTTTTTTTTTTTTTTTTTAAACATAGAATTTTAAGGAAAAGTATGTATATAAAATTTATATATAAAACAGCAAATAGCATTGTGCTTAAATGCTAATGGCCTGATTTTCAGAGGTACTAAGCTTACACAACTATCATTGAATTCACAGGCATCAAACAATTCTTTGACCATTTTCAGGGCTTCCTTCGAGATTCTAGGATAATCTGTCACCAAGTTTTCTGTTCCGAGTGAAGTAGTTCAGGAAATGTGGGGTTTTTTTCATTATAGGAAGACAACAAGTGGCTTAATAGCTTTTTACCTCAGGGGAGATAAGTTAAAGTTTGATTTGGGCAAGGAGTTATATATGCTTTTCAGTCTTGAACTACAGCAACCACAAGTAGATGACTATTCACATCTCCCACAATTTAGCAAGATTAGTGATCTGCAGAGATAGCAAGGATTAGAAGAGCAAGATACCGCAGGTCAGCATGAATGTGTCTTTGTAGAGTTGTTTACAAAGCTTGCCAGGACTATCAATATTGCAACAGCTGAAATAAAGTGTTTCCAGCTGCCAAGTGCTCAGCCCTGAGACTTATCAAATTGTCAAGCAATTTATTCTTATTACATAATTAGGTTTATCTATTTCCATTTGAGCTCTAATGACAGCTACAGAAGATCTCTTGATTAGCTTTAAGGAGTCTGGAGAACAGGTAAAGAGATCATCTTTTATGCTCAGTAACCACCAAGATCAGATTTAATTAAGTGAAGTCACTGGGAGTTTAGAGGGTACAAGGAATGCAGAATTAGTCTCTAAAGCCTGGACCCACAAAAGGTACTTAGACACCTAACCCCAGATTTAGGTGCCTAAATCCCATTTTTAGGCACCACTGCATCCACAAACCCTCTGCTCAGCTGCTACAAAACACTGTAAGCATTTAAACTCAGACAGAACCTAAATTTTTGCAGTAAAAGTTCCCTAGGCACCTATGTTTCTGCCTCTGGCATGCACTCTGCTCCCTCACTCTAGGCCTGCAAATACTTATTTATCACGATGCAGGGAATAGATAGGCAGTCCTCTGCCCAATCTGGTGGTGTGCTCAGAGGCTGAGCAAACTCCACACAAAATAGCTGGGGACAGGAAGAGGAGAAGATGCTCCCTTATAACTTGAAGCCCCTGGGGCTAAGATACTCACCGAAGATATAAGAGGCCACTAATTCAAATGCCTCTTCTGCCTTATGAGGAGATAGGTGGCAATCCCTGTTCAAATTCTGTCAGGTGAGTATGCTTATCACTTAACTATAGAGAGATTCTCAAACTCACACTCTCTCTGTAGCCCAATTAACATTTAATTATTCAATCACTTTGTTAAAGTGGAACAATTTCAATAAGAGAGACTGAGGGAGCCCTACAATGGACTACCTCAGTCCAGTTGTTAGGGAATGTATCTAAGAGGCAAGATCCCTATTCAAATCCCTTCTCCTCAGGCAGAGAGAGGACTTGAGCTGGTGGTCTTCCAGGTGAATACGCTAACCACCGGGCTAAAGGTTATAATGAAGGGGCATCTCTTCTTCTCCCCTAGCCTGTTTTGTATGGAATTAGACAGTCTTTGAGCATACGCAGCCACACACTAATCTTCCCTTGGTTCATGGACCACAAGCAGAGACATAGGCCACCTCCAACCTGGTCCAAGGTACCAATCTTTGTGAGAAGTGTAAGGCTTAGCATTCCCTCTTTGATATCTCGGTGACACAGGGGTCTCTTGGCAAAGAATCCCCTATTCTTTGCAAACAACTCTCACCTTAGACCTGACAAATTCACCCTATCAGACACAGATCTTGCATGTTATTCTTTATGAATAAATATCCTGTAAGGCAGTGGTTCCCAACCTTTTTGGCTCGAGGGCCACAGTTATTATTTTTACAGTTGTGAAGGGCCACAAGTCTCTGCCAGCAGCCCCCCACCCCTCCTCATGCAGCCAGACAGAAGGAGTCCTCGTGGATCTCCTGTTCCCCCGTCTGCAGCAGGGAAACTGCACACATCCTGTAGTCCCATGTGCTCCATCTGGATTCCTAGGCAGTGGCTCCCTCCTGCAGCCAGGGGGAAGGGAGATCAGTGCTCTCTTCCTTCTGGCTCCAGCAGTGCGCCTAGGGACCCAGGTGGATCGCTTTGCTCCCTGCTACAGCCAGGAGGAGGAACCGCTGAACTGCCATCCCCTTGGCTGCAGCAAGGAGCCTGCACTGGTCTTGCAGCCCTGTGGCAATATGCTCTGCCTACATCCTTAGGCAGCAGCTCCCTTCTGCAGCCAGTGGGAGGGGAGTGGCAGGCCACTTTGAAAGCCCTGCGGGCCACTTTTGGCCCCCAGGCCACAGGTTGGAAACCACTACCGAAAGTTCATAACTTGTCAAGATTCATAATCAATGTTAGATGTAAATATGGGTTATATTTAAGGAATAATGTATTTATACAGAAAGTATGTTTTATGGACTTGGAGTAGAAATTAGTCACCAGGAGATAATGTGTCTTAGTGATGGCCCATTCAGGCAAGGGGGAATTGTCACACTGCCCTGTCTGGACAGTGATGCAGTGCAAGGCACAACTGCGCAATACTAGGACTTTGAATGGGAAATTATCAGAGGCAATGACAAAACCACCTTAAGAAACTTTACAACAAGACGAGGGTTCACCTTATCTGTGAACAGAAATAAAAGGCTGTTTTCAATATAACACAGAGTAGGGAGAAGCACTCTGTATCCATTCACTGAAGAAAACACCTTGTGGAGCAAGATTGCTTTCATGAGCATTTGAATCCTGGTATCTGAGAAACCGGCTAGCTTGTAACAGACTGTACTTTCGGGAAAAATCTGTTCTATTAGATAGGAAAGGTGATGATTGAAAAGTGTCGACCCAGGTTCAAGTTTTATGATTATGTTTTGTAGTGTAACCATTTGTTTCCACCACCTTCTCTTGTTTCTAGTTAAATCTTTATTATTTCTTAAATAAACCAACTTGTTTTATTATAAGTGCTCACAAGTGCTGCATGGTTTACAGGAGTGATGGTGTAAGGTAAAACTGGCAAACTGGGGAACACTGCACCTTAGTGTGCAGCAGATCTGGAATTTCTGTGAGTAGCCAGTGTCATGGGCTGGATATCACAGGAAAAGGGACTCAGGGATTTGGTGCATCTATTGTTAACCTGCAAGGCAAAGCTTGGGCTGGCATAGTCCAGAGGAGAGTGCTTGAGTGACAGAAAGGTTGGTGGTGTTAGGGAGTAGACAAGAAAGATGTCCTCTTGGTGGAGGCAGGGGGTAACAAGGTGACTCAGTTCTAGGTGCCCCAGGAATAGCCACAGTCTCCCACTGGCTAGCTTGGGTGGGGAGCCACCCAGCGTGCTGGCTTTTGTGGATTGTATTCTTAGGTATCACTCTCTCCCCATTCATTATATAGGGAGCCTAGGTACCTAACTTGGACGTTGTAGCTCCCATTGTTGTTCCTGTGATTTTCTAGGCACCTAGAAGTTAGGCATTGTGATGCTCAGAGTTGCAACACCAAACTCCTGGTATGCATCCAGGCCTAAATGCTTTCCTATGAGAAGAGGGAAAGGTCACAAGTGGGAGAACTGAATCTGCAACTCTAATGATTTCATCCTGCATCCTCTGTCACTGATTCTGGGCATAAATCTATATAATTATCCGTTCATTTGTCAGCAGGTGCTATTTATCAGAGTCCTTAGAAAATATAGGAATTTCTAGGATAATTTCTGATGTAAGCGGAAAGATAATTCTACATAATCTTTCATGTTCACAAAGTCTGTGGTAGGTTTGGGAATTCAAGAGACCTGAAAACATATTACTGTTATGAGGATGATCATTTATCAATTTCTGTAAAAACATGTAGAGAGATACAGATATAGACAGATTAGCTATCTGTCTCATTTATCTATTTATATCAGTAAAGGAATATGGTTCCATACACAAGATGCTAGCATAAAAAGTCTTATTTTTGCTCAAACATACTCACCCCTAGAAAATAGCTGAATCAAACCTCTTTACATATAGAATCATAGAAATTAGAGAGAGGAAAAAAATCATTCAGTCCAGTTTCCTTTTAATGAAGAATGATGCTCTTCAGATTTTCTAGTGCTAAATACTGTCTAGTTTTAAGTATTCAAATTAATGAGATTACTACCACTTCCAGTGTGAGTCTATTCAACTGTCTAAATCAGAAAGTTTTACAAATATTCAGCCTAAATGTTCCTTTTTTAATTTCATTTCACTACTCTTAATTATACCTCAATAGTGCTTTCCATTTTTGGATTTAACACCGTTTAGTTATTGGTAAATTTACATCCTCTCTTAGTTGTTACTGAGCCAGACAATAGAAATTCAGCTCTTTTAATCTTTCTTGGTAAATACAAAGTTTTTGTTGCTTTTCTTTGAACTCTCTCTAGTTTGTCTATATGTCTTTGGGTGGGTCAAACCAGAGATTTAGAGGGAAGAGCTCTTACCTCTTTTCCTCATAACCTAAAACTATCTATAAATAAAAGAAATTAAACACTACAATTTAAATGCTTATTATTCCATGTTTCACATAAATCATGCTGCAAAGGTGAATTATAGGTCTGTCAAAGAATAAACCACTAAGGAATAGGAATATAATGACTATTCTCTTTTCATTTATGATAAATTCAGGAATCAGGCATCAATAAGCAGGAATGGAAAACATTTAACATAAGTTCAGACATTCAAGCGATGTATATGAATGAAGAGGAGACAGTGACTTGATCTAATTTGACGTTCAGAATTCAATCATCCACTATATTATCTAATAATGATGCTAGAGTGACATACTGATACAATATCTCCAAAAATCTTTGAAAAGCAAGCAGGCTCAAACTAATTGAAGGGGTAAATATTAACTAAAGCTCAGGATTTATCTTGTAATGTAGTTTGCACTAAAAGATATCTATTCCAAGGGTCAGTCACTTCAACTGGAATGTCTAACATGTCATCCATCCCAAATGTTACCAGACAGCAATGATTCTGGGGGATCTGCACTGTGCTGTCCAAAAAGTAACTTGGAGGACGTTTAATAATCTCTATTTCAATTTGAGCAGGAGAAACCTCCTGCATGAACTACAACTTGTAGCCAATGAGTTATGACGTGATGCCTTTGCATAGTGACTTTATGATATTGCAGCAAAGCTTGTGTGTATATATTTGTCTTGAGAAGTGTCAGAAAGCAGAACCCCTTACTTCAATAAATAATGGGAATAATTGTGCAAAGTCAATGGAAGGCAATTTGCCTGATTCTGTATCCCTTATGCACCCAAAACTCCCAATGACATAAAGAGGATTTTGGAATGTACAAGGAATATAAAACTAGGCCCTTAATTTGTGGAACCTCTCAATAAAACAGAAAGCCTGAGGGTTTATCAATCTACATATTTATACCTCGCTCATGACTTATATCAGAGTGCCTGAAACTACCCAATCTTTCAAGAATTTTGAACAGTTAAATTAAATAATATTTATTTGAAATTCAAGATTATGATTCCCTCACACTGGGCTTGATGCTGCCCCAGTGAAATTAAAGAGAGTTTTGCCATTGACTTCAGTGGGAGCTGGATCAAACCAATTGCGCAGTACCTTACTCAAGAACAAGTTCCAGTGAAGTCAACAGAACTATTTGTGGAGCAGGGTACTAACAAATGGGAGTCTGGATATCCCAACCTGGTCCAATGAAATTTATATTTAAGTAGGATTTGTGATAGAGGCTGAGACAATTCTTGATGGTGCTTCTTTTTCTGGATAACACATCAGCCCTCTAAAGTAGACTGAACTTGTGGAGTCCTACAGCCAAAGGAGATTCTCTCGACGTCCATGACTGAAATTGCTTTGTGCTGGCTCTGTCTTTATGGAGCGACACAACTATCACTAGTGCAGCCTAATCCTGCAGTCTTTCCACATGCCTAACTCCCAATGACTTCAGTGAGCATTATTCACCCAGAGATCCTACAGGATTGGGCCTAATAATTTGCATGACTAACTTGTTCCCTCATGTAGCTTTATAGTCTACTTACAGATCAAATTATATTTTCTGGATAAACAAAATGTAATAACTTTTTCTCTCTTTCCAAGTAGGTCAGAATTTTCTTCCTTTTCAGGGGAGGAAATTATTGTAAAATGTGAAAATCTCATGTCCAGTATGTTTCATATTTTTATAACTTAAACTTGATTTGCACTTGCTAAGTTTCATATGGAGCCTTTCAGGTAACTAAAATAGTTAGTGTAAATTAAACTTCACCTGTTTTTTAAATTAGAGAAAATCACTGATGTTTAATTGACAGTAACTATTTGAAGATTTACAGTAATTTATCTGACACTTCATGCCCAAACATTCACAGTTAAGATGTGTTGCACATAGGGAAGAAAAGGCAAATGGCTATTTTCTGTACTTTGATTATAAATCCCCTTCCCCCCGCAAAAAAAAAAAAAAAAAAATCGGAAAAGGAAACGAGTCACATTGCATAGATCCCAAATGAAACTTTGGTCATAGCTATACATGGATAATTCCAGAGGCCATCTCTCCCAGACTCCAAATCTGATTTATTTCCTGCTTGTACTCCCTTGGTTTTAGATCTGAAAAAAGTTCATATCACTTTTTAAAATATATTTACTAAATAATCTTCTGTATGAGTAAAAGAATTACTTGTTTTCTTATTGACACTGTGAAGAAATAACACCTCCCCTCCAAACCTCCCTTTTTTCCCATTCTGACATTGCTACATTTTGTGGCACGAAGAGACTCAGAGTTCAAAACATTTATTTATGAGCTATTTAAGCCTGGCAAATGCCCACTGTCCTCATGGAAGTTTTGCTTGGATATGGATTTCACTGCAGGCAGACCCATAGTGTCAATTATCAAGATAGTATGATTCCATGATAGGGATAGTTTGAGTCAATCCAAGATTCAGGCTGTATGATAAAATTGTTTTTGATTTGAAAAGTATTTTTCAAATTTATACCTTTCTCATGGAACAGAGGAACACGGTAATTGTTCTTTTGTGCCAGTTCCATTCCTTTTCACATTTCTCCTCTTCCTCTGAAAAATGCATACATGACTCAAATTAAAGCAATTAGAAATGTCCTTCAAAAGCACAGGATTTAAAGGCTGGTGCAAGACTGATGTTGCTTAAGTTAAATAAGAGTCTCATTCTACAAAATCTGGGTAGAATGTAGCATTCAATGTCTTAGTTGTCTGAGTTGGAAGCAGTTCTAGTGAGGATAAAGGCAATTTAGTGTGACTCTAGTAAGTTGATAAGATAACATATCTAATGAGGCAATAAAATGCCAAAGGTCTAAATATCAGGTCCAATTTTGCAGGCACTGATTTGAATGGGAGTTTGAGCAAGGATTGCAAGATCTGGTGCAAGTGCATACCAGGGCTGAATTTGAGCTGTTAAATGTAAACAGTTGTCCTACAGGATAGACACCATTCTTATTTTTTCAGGTCACTGGGGTTTTTTTGTGTGGAACACCTAAGAACATAGCTTTAACTAGAAAATAACTGGCTTCATTGCTCCCTGAAACATAACTGCTTCAAGAATGATGGTAGGAATTTTACTTAGCACAGTATTGTTGCTAATCCGCTGGCTGATGTGTGGTTGTGAAACATGTACTGCAATTTACTACTAAGGGCCCAATCTGCAGCACTAAGAGTCCTTAACTCCCATTTACTTTAATGGCAGATGAGGGCATTCTCTGTTTTGCAGGATCAGATCATAAAGAGGCAAAGAAGTCTTAGCAGAACTGAACTCAAATATATGTATATTTATTGAGAGCATTGTCTCCTATGATACACTCCCATTCATTCCACAGAATGCTGACTGTACACTGGGAAAGTGTTTCTCTGAGGGTATTGTTCTGTAAGTTTATAAGCAGTGCTGTTCCCTGACAGCCAAGACTTGAATAATGTAATAAGAGGCTATGACAAGATCCAGAAATGTTTTCAAATGCAGGGTTCTATTGTGGAAGATATGCAAATTATCTATACTGTCAACATAGTATAACTTATTTTCTCTGTGGAAAAAATGTATTGCTCTTCAGTGTCAACAGTTTTTCAAGGACAGTTTATGAGCAAAAATAAGAGGCCCCAATAAAAGATCACTGTTTACTTTGTTTTTCTGATAACAATGAGAAGATAAAAGTAATTACAGCAGTTTTTACAGTCTCTTTCTGTTCAGAATAAGATTAGCATATTTATCAATCTTACCTCACAATTCACCAGTGAATTTCAAGATTTTTCTAGTCACAAAATGCTCTTTTTAGGTGACATTTAACATGGTGAAGCACCAGGGTCATGGAAGGGCAGTGGCTAGTTATACCTCCCTCTTCACCAGTGCCTGCCTGCCTAGTCCCTGCTGAGAGTTTGACAGGGGAGAATACTTCTCAACTGTCCCTTGTTATGAGAATGTCGCTCATTTCAGTCCAAAGGTTACTTACTTTCCATATTTATCTGGTATCACTTCACTTTATTATTGAAAATTGATATCAGAAGTACAAATCATGGGACTAAGGTTATAGGAAGAGTTATTTACACCAAAAGTGTGTGTTACAGCTTCCTGCCTGAATAAATTTGTGTCACTCATTTTGGGGTTTTGTCACACATTTGGGCCTTGGCAGGTTGAGAGGTATGAGAGCCAGCTCCTTTTCTGACCCCCTAACACCAGCCATAGGAGGCTTGCTCCCCTACATATATTCCTCTTAGATAGAGGAGGCTTGACCACCACTAGAACCAAAGTGAATTCATACCCCTTCTGACAATCCATCCCTCACTAAAGAAGGGATGTATTGTCCGATGATATCTTTGAGAGCTTCCTATTAAAATGTTGGCAGCACATCACTTATTTTCATTATCTAAAATAGGAGGCATCCCCATTGGTCAAGATTCTTTATTAAAACACTAAAATATTTTTCTTCAGGAAGGGCCCAGTTGTTCAGCTCAGCTACGCTTGGCACAGGAATATGGGAGAATAGAGGTGATAGTGGCAAAATTGGCTTTTTACCACTATGGCATTTCTCCATGTTCTGAGGGTATCCAGGATCCTCCCCAGCCCCGGGCATAAGTTAGAGCAGCATGAGGACTGCTCTACCTTACACTTGGCTGTCCATGGTCCCTGAATACTATTACAACAACAAAGAATAGCAAGAGTTCAGTGGTGCTTTGGCCCCTCTCTCAGCATATCCTTTATGCTGGAGGCTGCAAAAACAGTGGTGCATAGAGCCTCACAGTCTCCATCTTTCTGCCAATCTTTCCTGCTATTGGACAAAGTCCTGAAGGTGGCACCTCATACTCTAGAAAACAAACTCTGTTCCATCCCATAATGGTAGTACCAGCATATGGCAGTCTCTCTGGCTCAGCTTCTCCTAGTCTGACCTAGCAGTGGAAGCATGTATAACAGAGGGAATAATCTATCACTTAGTCCTTGTGGAGGAAGGTTTACAAGCAATACATTCTATATGTAAATATATCACAATTCATACAATAGATAGAAAGGTAATTCGATAGCAAACATACTGAACCACTGACAAATATTTTTGAAAAGCCACAGGTAACAAGTAGCAAAAGATTAGGAAAAGCAAATGTACTCTCTTTGAAAAAACAGAAATAAGAGTGATCCTGGCAATTACCTTATTATAAGTCTAACTTCTGTCGGTAGTAAAATAATGAACACTAATAGAAAAATATGTAGAAAATGACTTAAGTGTGTAGAAATATGACAATCACAAGAAGCACTGGCATGGGTTGACTGTAGCTGGGGTGTACAGTTAAGTTTGCCCAATGATTTCCAGTCTAACAGGCCTTTTTCATTTTCTCATAACTTTCGCCTCTAGGGATTAATCTTTCCAGATCTTGTTTCTACATGAAGCCGCTTGGACCATTGTCATAAATACCAAAAGGGTAGTGCAGATGGGTCTGTAAATACACTGAAAATTCCCTCAAGTACACAGAAGTTCAATCATATGCAAGACCTGATTAGCGAACTCTTACTCATGCCTACTGACTAGAAAGTCTATAATATGGAAAAAATAATTCTGCATTTGAAAGGGGGACTGGATAATCTAGTGGAATTGCTATCATTGCATTACGTCTAAAAGTAGATTGCAAAAGCCTTGGGCCTGGGACAGTATGTTTTATGTACCATGTGATGACCATGTACAAACAGTAATTTAAAAGTAATCTTGTGTACCATCTCTAGAGTCTATAATCCTGCAAGGGTACGTAACTGAGGATCTCTCTCACCAGTTGTGTGCATCCTGCAGTTGGTTTCCTGGCAGCAGAGTAAGAGAGATGCTTGCCAATGCAGTTTACGTGTTTCAGTTCTGGGCCAAGCAGCACTGCATGCCAGCCTGGTGCTTGTGTAAGGGACGGAAGTGGAGGTTAATGGAAGGGCGGAGAGGTTGTATAAGGTGACACGTCTTCTGGAGAAGAGGGACTGATGGTGAAAAGCAGACAGCCAAAAATTGAGCGAGGGGAGGCGAAGGCAAGGGGATGGGAATAAGCCCAAGGGAAGAGCAGGGGACGGGAACAAGGCCCGAGGAGACGGGAGGAGTCGGAGGAGGAGTCGGAGGTGGGGGGTCAGGAGTTAGGCCCGAGGAGACGGGAGAAGGGGGGGCGGGGGGGGGCTGGAAGGAAGGCCCAGGGAGACGGGAGGAGGGGGAAGGGCCGGGAGGAAGGCCCAGGGAGACGGGGAGGAGTTGGGGGGGCGGGAGGAAGGCCCGGGGAGGGGACCTGAGAGAAGGGGGTCAGCGAGAGCTACCCCGGACTAATAAGGGCAAGGCGCTGTGAATAGCCCACGTCCTCACAGGACTTACTTGGGGAAATGGGCGAGAAGCAGGGGGCGGAGAGTGCAGGTAGCCAATGGGCAGTGGGTACGGGAGGGAGGCAGGGCGGTCTGTTCGCGCTGTGATTGGCTACGCGTGGCAGGGGCAGCCAATGGGCGGGCCGATAGCGGAGCGTGCCCTAGCGGCGGTGTGACGTGTCTGGGAGCTAGAGCTGTGACAGTTGTCGAGTGGCAAGCCTCAGCCTCTTTCTCGTGGGCTCGGGACGGAAACGCAGCATCGTGCCGGTACCGGGTGAGTGCGGGGCTGGCCGTGGGTTCCGGCCGGTGGGGCCCTGGGCGCGGACGTGTCCCAGCTCGCGGGAAGCCGCGCCGCTGCCTTCCCCTGTGACGGGGGCTGAACCGCGGGGCCACGGGCATTCGGCGGCCGGTGACAGTTGCGTCCTGACAGCATCCTCCCTCCCCTCCCCCCCGCAGGCGCACGGGCCCGGATCCCCGCTCGAGGGGCCTGGCTCTGCGCCGGCTGGAGCGAGTCCCGATCCCGGCAGGGCCAGGCGCTCGGCTCGCAGTGGCTGTGCCGGGGCAGAGCTGCACGCACGGACGAGCTCCCCCGGGGCTAGGCGCTTCCCACGCACAGCCAAGGGCGAATCTGGGCTTGGTGTGAGGACTGCGGTTGTAGCCGGTGGCCGTTTGTGTTGCGGTGGCCGCGCCGGTCCCAAGGCGGGCGAGGTAATTGGCTCTATTGTTCTTCTGCGGGGCTTGTCGGCTCTCACCGGGATTCTGCCCCCTCCCCCGCCCCGCCTTAGGGCCCGGGGTAAAACCTGTTCCAGCACCCCAGTCCCATTTCCAGAAGCGATTCCGGCACATGGAGCAGGTCTCGCCGAAAGTTGTCGGATGCCAGCCCCTCAGACACTTACGTGCTTGAAAGCTTTACCCCAGGACCCCGTCTGCCTTTTTGTTTCCCTTTCCATCTCCATCCGCCTTTCTCTCCTGCTTCCCTGTTTTGCTGCCTAAGTTCTTCCCCCTGCCTGTTGTTCCCAGCAGCAAGTCCTGTGAGCTTCAATTTCATACTCTTCCCTAGTCCATCTGCTAAAATGATCAGCAATTCAGATAGTTAATATTGACATTAAAGTGTCATCACTGGGTTTTAGCATTAATATCCCAGTGAGATTAATATGGGAATCAAAATTCTGTGCTTCTGAGTCATTGTCTTATGCTGTCTTCTGACTCAGAAGAACCACTGAATCAGTTAAATTTGGAAGACTTTCTTCTTAACAATCAGGGTTATAAACTTGATTTCCTTAGAAAATGAAAGCTTATATTCCGCCTAGTCTGCATCTGTTACATGTATCAAATGGCCAGGTGTTTGACATTTTGAGCTAGTGGAAATTGAATGAAGGGGAGAGTGCAAATGTCACTGAGAGAGAGAGACCACAACCCACCTACTTGTCCCCAAGGAGATGGGAGACAGGACTTTACAATCAGTCACCTTCTCCCTTGACTGTGAAACATTAACCTCCCCTGTTGTTTACATCTTCAGAGTCGGGGTTTTAACTTGTCTTTTATAGCTCTTAGCAGAAAGAGAGTGATAAGACATTTGCCCTGTCACAAATTGCCCTCTTATTCCGTCTCTTTAATAATATATGTTCCTGTGCCTGATTCAGGTGTGATATAATTTTTTGAAGTAAATCTTGTTTGGAAAAGGTTTAAATAAATACATAACCAGCTGTAGCTGTTCCTCCTGAAAGCTTGTGCCATGTAGCCAAGCAGTTTGGTCTGTGTAGTCTGAGTTTTTACAGACTGAAAAGATTTCACTGATTACTCTGCATTATATTAACTCTCATGTAAAGACATAGACTTACAACTTGGGATGATTTTTGAAGCTTTAGTAAGGGGCAGTAAACAATAGTTCAATTCGTATGTGAGGACTGTAACAGCACTCCCTCACTAACATTCTTTGTAATTGGATGAAGTTCTTTAAATGTTTTCTGCAGTCCTTCTTCCACCCTTATCCAGGAACTGCCCTCCCTTCACTCCATCAAGTGCTTTTGCCCAATAACTATATTTGATGTGACCTCAGCATAAAATTTTTCTCCCTTCCAGAGCTGTTACCAGGTTCATGTTTTCTTCTGTTTTCAACTTATTTTCCCTCTCCCCTCATCACAGCAATAGATTTTTCTTTACCTCCTAACCTTGAGCACTTCCAGAGATCTCAACTGCTTTTCCATGTGCAGCCCTTCATCTCAGTTGGAAAAAAACAGCTTTTCATCTTGAAAAGTCCTTTGGTAAGGCTCCCTGACATCACTCCTCATGGCATGTGGCAGAATTGGCACCACTACCATACTCCTACAGGGCAGGGCACATGTGGATGTGGGCTTGTTGCCTCCCCATTGTCTGGGTTTTTAAGGAGGATTGCTTTTAAAAAGAAAACTTTCAAATCCATTTTAGTGTTGCTGATTGACATTTTCTTTCTTAAAGGAAAGTAAAAGAGGGAGCCCAGATTGGTTGTCTCTGACTCATAATGCCAAAAGGCATCTTTCTAATAAAGGGCATGTACAGCTTAAAGTCCCTACTTGTCTTTACTAAGGGCTTGTCCAGTCTTGGAAACTTATTGCAATAGCTGTTCTGGAAAATTTCCAAAGGTAGCTGAGCCCTCCGTAACACTGGCTACTCTACTAGGGAGGTGTGTGGAGGGGCCTGGCTGTTATGGACCAGTCACGTTTGAGTAGTTAAACCAGATGTAATTTTGACTGATGCAATTGAGCTACATTTCAGTCAGACTGTCTTTGCTCTTTCTATCTGTAAAATCTCTTTACGTGATTTGTATCTTGAAAAGTTAACACAAAAAGCTAATATTTAACAACAGTGGCAATGACTGGTAAGATGCCTAGAATTGAGAAATTCCAGATAATCTCTTATTTGAAAAGAAAACTATTGATTATTTTTACAGAGCAAAACATATAACACTAGGTTCTTTGAACAATAAAAATAGGACTGTAGCTTTACTTGTAAGTAGGGCTTTGAGAGTTCATGACTGTGGAATTTGTTGCAAAATGCACCCCTTGTTTTAAAATTGTACAGCAGGATATAAGCTTATGTTTTAGCCCTTATGAAAACTCTTTCAAATATGGACCAGAGTGTAAACCAACAGTTTTGTGTTTTGAGTCTGCAGCTAGCCTGAAACAACTCAGAAATGTGAACTGCCCCTACCTGTGTTCATTATTACTATTAATATCTGTCACTTGACTAGCTTTGACAATGTGCTTTTGCTGCTGTGCAGTACAAAAAACCACTGTCCTTGCCTGAGAGATCTCTCTAGATTTCACGGAGAAATCCACAGGTGGGGGATGATTTATTGTTTTTCTCTCTCCCCAGTGGAGGTTAACTATGAAATCTAATGATGATTAACATATTAACTGTTTTCCCCAAACAATTAAAAAGTTTCTTCATCTTTGCTGGATGTAGTGGCAGGCATCGAGAGAACTGGTTGACCTAGTGGAAAAACGAGTTCAAGCTTCACAGCGCCAACTCTTTCCCTGTTCAACAGGAGATTGTAAAACAGATATATCCCTTTCCTAGTGCAAAGACTCATCCATTTCCTTACATTTTTTACCATCTTCCACATATCTCCAAACTGTCCCCACTCAGCTGCCAAAATCTCCAGTGTCTCCCGTGATGTCTATTGCAGTGCAGTTATTTTAAATATCAAAAATCTTGGGACAGTAAAACTGAAATCAGTAGCAAAATACAAGAGAGTATGCTGATTTATTTTCATGTTAATTAAAAAGCAAAAATTAATAATTTCTCTGTAGCTGTGGCTAAATTTCTAGTCTGCTGCTTTGAAATGGCACAGAAACCAGGGTCCCATGCTTCAGAATTCAGACCCAGGTTGCTGCAGAGTACATTGAGTTGCAGTCTTTGTTAATAGGATCACTTGTCTGAGTTAGTTTGAACCTTTGTGTTTCAGTCCTTGTTCATTGGCATCTTGAGTTTGACCCCAGCGTAATTAAGGGGCCAACCTAACTGTTGGCTCCCTGCAAACTCCAGCAGTTTCTGATTTGTAGTACTATATCAAAAACAGCAAGTGTAAAAGGAAAACTGCTTCCCAGTTTATTATACAGTGGACATTATTTTTTTAAACTTTAATTGTTCTTAGACATTAATTTTGATAAAGTTTGCCCTAATGAAGAAGCTGAAAGCTTCAAATGGAAATCTGTTAAACAAGGTGGGCTCCATTGTGTAACTTCTTAAAAAAATTATTAGCCGTTTTATAGTTACATATAACTTTAACATGAAATGTGAATCTTATACCAGTTTTACTGACCTAAATCAATGGTGGGTTCTTTTATTCTATCTAGCAATAGTAGATAGTATTACAAGCATCTTGGTCTAGTTATTGCAATAGTGTAAGTGCTAATTGTCTTCAGTTCATGGAAAAATACTTTAGAAAACTAGACTCTATTAAACTTCATTGCAAATAGAAATCTGAAATAACTGAACTTTTAAGTAGGTAAATTCTTAAACTTCTTTGGTTTATATACTGTTTACACACTTTAAGTGATCCTATGTATTTAATTTCTGTTATTTACAGGAGGCTGTAGTTGCTCATCAGAACTAAATAGAACCCTGTTGTACCTCTTTTTTTTTTGTTTGTTTTTTTGTTTTTTCCTCACTTCACATTTTCCTATTTTTTCTCTTAACTGGTCTTTCCCTAGTCGGTGTGTGGAAAAATCTACATAAAGTGAATTTGGGAATATTCAGCTCTATTCTTTGTCAGATGTTTTACAGAATTTGAATGAAAAAGTAGTACTATGCTGCTCTCCTGTTGAGATTATACAATTGTTGTGTTCTCCTCTGAAAATGCAGAGAATTTGTCCACTCTGAAGGTGTGGAAAACACAGAACATGTTCTGGAAACATCTGTAAAACTGGAAATACAAGTAAACTCTGGCCTGATGTAGTCCTTGGTCGGATGTTAGCATTACAAGGTTCATGTTCTAACATGGATTAATTGTTCTTTTAGAAAGTTCCATTCTGTTTTGCATAAACATATTAAATATCTGGCACAATGACACTTTCCACCTATTTAATCTTACCTTTGGAAAAAATAATCTTGCTATTAAGATGGAAAATTGCATTCCCCACAAAGCTGTCAAAGATGTGTGGAATGGCTTGCATTTTTAAACAAATTCTGTTTTAGGAGAGGAGGCTTTTGCTCTCAGAGTAAACTTTTTGTTTTGCCATTTCATTTTTGTCCTCAAGATCTAATCTCTTCTTCAGGTTCCCAACAACTCTTATCTCATTAAGTGGAATTGTTTTTAGGAAATGACTTGAGTTTAGATGGGCTTCTCTATTGCAATGGTTCTCAACCAGTGGTATGCAGAGGTCTTCCAGGGATACACCAACTCATTTAGATATTTTACTAGTTTTACAACAGGCTACATAAAACGCACTAGCAAATGACTTGTTGTTTATACTGCTCTTTATACTATACACTGAAATGTAAGTATAATATTTATATTCCAATTGATTTATTTTATAATTATATGGTAAAAATGAGAAAGTAAGCAATTTTTCAGTAATAGTGTGCTGAGACACTTGTGTTTTTCTGTCTGATTTTGTAAGCAAGTAGTTAAGTGAGATGAAACTTGAGGTACACAAGACAAATCAGAAGGTTGAGAGTCACCACTCTATTACACAATTGGAGACATGGTATCTGAAGTCATGGGTTTACCAGGGAATTACAAGAATGAAAGAAACATTCATATCCAGCTGCAGCTATCCAATAGTTAATTATTCAAATAACTATCAGTATTTCTACAGTGAAGTCTTTTCATGTGTCTGCTTCTCACTTTAGTCATTGATTTTTATGTCCTCTAAATCAGTGTTTCTCAACCTTTTAAGTAGCAAGTACCCCCTAACTTCTGAAAATTTTAATAAGTACCCCAACCTCTTGGGGTATCCTAACCCTTTTCCACGGGATTTTAGATTTACAGACTAATGTGAGCCATATGTTGGAAGAAGGGCTGAGTATATAAGGCCATGATATGACAGATGTCATATCTAGTGTGGGTAGGGTTGCCATTTTTACACCAATGGTTCACAACTCAAGTTTGTACCTGGTCTAGAGGTGATGTTGGCCAAAGCTAGGAGGCTTTGAGCGGCATGCCAATTCTGGGGAATATAAAGCGTTGTGCCAATTTTTTTGCCATAGATTTGAGAGAAGGAAGGAAGGGGTGAGAGAGAGGAAAAAGAGGGTAACTGGTAAAATCTGGGGGTGTCATAGTTGTCATTTTCACTGCTCAGCTAGAGCAGTGAAACTGACAAGTTTTCTGGGTATTGGGATTTGAGCTTCAGAGGGGGGCTGCCACCTGGGTAAGTTGCAGATGGCTGCCGCTTGGCTGCCAGCCTGGGAGGTGAGTGGCTGCCACCTAATCTGAGCTGGGGCAGAGGTGGCTTCCACGCCGGGTGGGACCCAGGGATGTGGGCAGGCGGCTGCTGACCGTCTTCAAGCCGGGGCACTGGAGACTGTCCTTCAGCTTGGAATTGGGGCGTGGGTGGCTACCACCCAGCTGCCGCCCAGCTCATGAGACGCAGGAGGCTGCCACCGGGCTCCCACCTGGGAGCTGGGACCTGGCAGGAAGTGGGGGGCTGCCGCTCGCCTCCTTCAAGAGCAGGCGGCTGCTGCTCACTTCCCAGCTGGGACCGGACGGGAAGCGGGTGGCTGCCGTGTGCCTTCCCCAAAAGCTGGCTGCTGCCGCCTGCCTCCCAGCTGGGAACTGGGACCTGGTGGGAAGTGGGGGGCTGCTGCCCGCCTCCCCCAGAAGCTGGAGGCTGCCACATGCCTCACAGCTGGGTGCTGGGACCGGGTGGGAAGAGGGCTGATGCTGCCCGGATTCCCCAGAAGTCAGGCAGCTGCCGCCTGCCTCCTCTTCACTCTGTTTTTCCCCAGGTACCCTCTGCCTTTGTCTCACGTACCCCCAGGGGTTGGCGTACCACAGGTTGAGAAACTGTGCTCTAAATGAAGTTGAGTTCTTACACTATGTAATTTTAAAAAAAACCATATCCTCTATGTACAGACAGTAAAACTCATAAAAGCACAGGGCAATTTACATGGAAGCACAAATTTCACTTCTGAAACTCAGGCTCCCCTAAACTTTGTGTAGAACTGTTTTGCTCCTGTCAAATGTGGTAGTACTGTCATCTAAACTTTGGGTCAGAACTGGGCACAAATTTTACATGATTCTTGATTGTTTTATTTAATTTCTAATCTTTTGTTAATGTTTTTTAAATATACAAATTGGCCTCATCGATGATCTATAGAAGTATAACATTTTATTATTGATTGGCAAACTTAATTTATATACAATTGTATTGCTTTTTATTATTTTACGAATTATAATTTATTAATACAACACAAGAAAAGAATACTGTTGAAATGGTGCTGGTTGTTTTATTTTCATGTTAATTGAAAAGCAAAAATTGATAATTTCTCTGAAGCTGCTGCAGAATTTATAGTCGGCTGCTTTGGAATGCAGAAACCAGTGTCTCATGCTTCAGAGTTTAGATCCAGGTTGCTGAAGAATACATTGAAAGGGGAGTTGCCACTTTTGTGCATAGACAAGGCCTTAATTGTAGATGTTAACTTTCTGTAGACTCCTAAAATATAGTAAATGAAAGCAAGAAACCCGTTTTATCTGGTATTTGATGTGGGTACTGCATTTCTTGGTACATAACGTAAGCTTTCTTAGTTGAATTACAAAAGAATTGTAAATTCTGTAATCCCTGTGGAAAAGGCACTTAAATCCCTGCAAGGATTTCTTCCAGAAGTAGAGTATTTTAGTTCTAAATGTCAACTTTCTCTTTTCAGATCGTAACAATATATCTTGAAGTCAAGAATGTTTTCCAAACTAGCTCACACACGAACCTTTGCTGTTCTGCGTCGTGGTGTTCATGCTTCAGCAAGTGCTTCTACATCAGTTGCAACTAAAAAAAACATCCAGGGAACTCAGTCCTCTGAGTACATATTTGAACGTGAAGCTAAATATGGTGCACACAACTATCATCCCCTACCTGTTGCTCTAGAAAAAGGAAAAGGTACTGTATCTCGACTTGTCTTTATGCTGCACAAGAAAGTATGATGCTTCAAAATTTTTAGGGAATATTCAAGATTTTAAAAACTTGTTGAACGTTGGTATGGGATTTGGTTGCAACCAAGACAGCTAATAAAAGACAATGAAAGTGAGGGCTTGTCTACACAAACACTTAATTTGCGGCAAGCTGGGATGTAAATCTACCCAGCATAGCCTGCTGAGCACTAATTGTACATGTGTTCTCTGTTGCTGTCCCCTAAAATGGGGTCAATCATTCCATACTATGGAATTCTTCGTGTGTAGCTGCAGAGTCTTTTCTACAGTTTTTCTATTTCTTTCTCTAACAAAAATGTGTAATGGTATATTTTCTAGCTTTCACTCATGGTTTCTAATTACTGAGGGGCTAAGACTTCCAGATATAATAGATTTGTATTATCTTAAAGTAGCTCCAGCTAGTAACCAGTCATCCTAACTGTTGTACAGACATGAGTGTCTTTTCTGTTACCATGAGTGCTTTGAGTGTATAATATTGAAACAAAATATGCTACTGAAAAAGGAAAATGTACAAACCAACTACAGTAAATAAAGTCACTGTACTTAAACACCATAGAGAAAAAGAACAAATCTTGCCAGCTGACTTGTAATTTAAAACAAAACAAAACAAAAAAATCAATAACCTCTTATATATACCATTGCTTGTTCAAGTGTCATTTGGCACTTGTGATGTCAGATTCACTCAGCTGTTCTGTACAGTTCCCATAACTCCTAAAAGGATTTGGAGTGGTTCTTTGTCAGCAAAGATATATATGTAGAAGCTACAGAATCTGTTTTTGTGTTTGAAGTGGGGGATGTTTTAATTAGGTTGTGGTGCATGGAGGAGCAAGAACTGCTGGGAAGATGTTGCATGGATGTTTTTCTTCAACTTTAAGAAACAGAACTTGCAGAAACCTCTTATCTTCAGTTATTTTATTGATGCACACTGTCTCACAATTTAATAGTGAATATGATCAAGTATGTTAGATGGATATGATGGTTCTGTATACTGGTCCCATTTGCGAAATCAACTGTACTGTTATTATTTTAAAGTTGCCCATCTCTTGAATTTTATTTCAAGGTCTTCCTATATTGATTTCTCTGGTTCACAGGTTCCGAAGGATAATTTCTCCATTGTATTTAACTGTTGTTCCCCTAAGATGATGTGGTGATCAGTTTGCTTACTCATGCTTAACACATTTTGATAGTTCACCTGAAAACTGTCAGCCTCCAGTTCTCCGTGGAAAAATTGCAGGAGCCCATTATTAAGACTGTCACTATTCTTATATTTAACTTCTCTTCCAAGCTTAATCCTCTCCATCTTTCCAGGACTCCAATATGAGGGAATGTGGAATATGAGCAGAAATGAGTGCTTGTGTGATCCTGTCTATCTTCATGGAGTAACAGCTCCATTATGGAAGTGCTTCTGCACTTGAGTGCTGCTTGGAGCACTGGTTATGTGCTGCAATAGTCTGCCACTCATTCTGTGGCCTGTGAAGAGCTTGACTCCCAGTCAAGGAACTTCTATAGCAGACACACCATGCATACATGTTTTAACGAATTGCTGAATACCATATATACCAGACGCCAGGTCATTTTGTTTTGTAACTGTAGCTTGTACTGTTATTGTTTACCTCTACCCTCATTTTTCTCATATACTCATCTAACCTAAACTTTTCTAGGTATTTATATGTGGGATGTAGAAGGCAGAAAATATTTTGATTTCTTGAGTGCTTACAGTGCTGTGAATCAAGGTCACTGTCATCCAAAGATTGTGGAAGCTCTGAAATCTCAAGCTGAGAAACTGACCCTTACCTCTAGAGCATTCTACAATGATGTACTTGGTGAATATGAAGAGTATATCACCAACATGTTCAACTACAGCAAAGTTCTTCCAATGAACACAGGTAAGTACTCTACTCCCATCTCTGCTTTACCTCTATATGTATGAGAGTTACTCTTATAAAGGACCAAAAATGGCAAGTGGCCAAATTGCCTGTGTGGCTTTTTGTTTTAGGTGTGGAAGCTGGAGAAACTGCCTGTAAACTGGCTCGTAAATGGGCATACACCGTGAAGGGAATTCCAAAATACAAAGCAAAAATTATCTTTGCAGGTATGTGAAGTTAATGTCATAAGAACTTGTTCTTTGGGGGAGAAGAGAAGATTCCTCATCATAATAGAACCCCATGCATAGGCTAAAATACTATATTCTTCTAGGGTATGATGATTACATCACAGTATCTTTAATATCCCAATTTCTCCTTTTCACTGAATTGGATTGTAATGGAGGCCTTCATCACTGAATGCCCCTGGCAGCTGAGTGCAGTGCTGCTATGTCTCTGCCTCAGTTTCCCCAAATGAGAGTTTTAATAAGTCTACTGATGTTTGTATATTGGATATCACCCTTCACAGGTCTAGCTTGTTCAAACCCAAAGGCAGAACATTACATGAATAGGCCTCTCCTTCAGCATCTCTAGCTGGATGGAGGAGGTACTAAATCAACCATAGTCTGTCCACCCCAGTTATGTTCCAGGTTCCTTACCAGCAAGGCCTTCATCACCTGGAACCCTCTTCTGGAGTCGGGGCATCTTGGTGCTAGCTGGGGAAAGGTCTCTTATCTTGGGTCAAGGTCCCCCACAGCAACTGAACCTTAAGGACAGCATATAATTCCTTTTAATCTTGGGCTTCTGCTGTTGCCTGGTGAAGTGTTTCCTGGAAACCAGTTTTCTCTGAGATCTAGCATTCATAGTCCTTTCCTTGTGGAAACTCTTCTACCCAGGAGCATTATCCCTTGCTGGTGAGCCCTCCTCACAAGCTTTCCTCCAGAAGCCTTCTCTATAGGAGTTTTCCTGCACTCTGGGAACTATTCCTTTCCTAGGAACCTCTGTTCTCCTAGTTCTCCCCACTAGAAGTAGCTTCCCTTTTATCATGTCTAAGTGCTTCCCTCCTAATTAGCAGCTTCCCAGTTACTCAGGCTTGGTCTACACTTACCTCTGCGATTCGGCGGTAGTTGATGGGAGTTATGCAAAGTATGCAAAGAACTTGCATAACTCCCGTCGACTGCTGTGCTTCACTTCTGTATGCCGTCTTCACTGCACTGCACCGACGGGAACCGCGTTCCCTTCGATGCAGCTCTACGCCACTTGCAGTGTTGGATTAATAACGTTGACTTCTGGATCGACTGAGCAGGTCTTCACTGACTGCTCAGTTGATTCAGATAAGTCGATCTTACAGCGGTGACTTTGCCGCGGTCAGTGTAGACATAGCCTCAGTGAGTTAATTAGTCCCAAGTGAACCTGAATTGCCTCATTCCCCTTTATGGAGCCTGTCAGAGGTAGGCTGAGTCCCTGACCCCTTCAGAGGTCCAGCTACCCTCTGACATGGGTGAGTTGTGGTTTGCTATGAAGTAGATTAAGCTTTAATAGATTAATCTATCTCAGATCCCAACTGATTAACAATAATTTTTAAAAGATTCATGTAAATAGATAATATGTTGTCTTAATAGAAGTGCTTTTTAGAAGCTGGAGTTGAAAATTAATTCTTCCTTGCCTTCCATTCAGAGTTCAGGATACTGTTTTCTTGGCAAAGGTTGATACTGCATGTATCAACAAGACAATGAATAGAGTTCCCATTTTTGTTATTAGGTGCTTGTGCTGTGATGTCATCTGTTGCAGGGGCAAAAGAACTATGAACTCAGGTCCTGGAAGGTAGAAAGTCTTTAGTTCTCCTTTAAATATTATAGAAGATACATATTCAGTGATGTCTATAATAAAATAAAAGTTCTTTTAAAATCACTTTTCTAAAATTAGCTGCATAGCTGGGAGCAATTTCCATTGGGAGGCAGTCAGCTCCCATGAGGCTACTTCGCAGCCCCTGGATACCACTGCTGATGTGTTAAAGCGCAAACCATATTTGCTGCTCTTACCCTCTCCAAAGCCTGCCTGTCACCTTCATGCAGCTCCCAGCAAATTAGAGGTTTCTGAAATGGCTGCTAAACCCAGAATTCTGTATGGCAGCATAGTACACTCAGCAGTTGGGATGATCCCACTTCTATATAAGGCTTTCCTTACCACGTGTGCAGGAGTTGCTATTTCTGCAATAAAGCTGCATTGTAGTCTTGATCGTGTAGAGAATATAAGAGGAACCTTGAGTTAATACTGGGAGCTGGAATTTCCTGATGTTACCATCGAATGCATAATGCATTCTCTAAGCAGAATAGGGACAAGTTACTTGTGATTTAGAAAAGTGCATACCTAGCTAAATGATACTCATTTCTGTATAGCCATAACTACTTACCTTTGGCTCCCTTTGGTCTAAGAACACTCTTTTAAAACAATGTTAAAATGTGATTTTGTTATACATTTATCTTGTTCTAGTTTTTATACATTTATCTTGTTTTAGTTTTTAAAACTGAATGCTACAAGTGGAGCTGTCAACTATTTCCTGCACTTGGTGCACATAGTGATTAAACCATACCATTAAATCATTAGTAAAGAGAGATGACGTTTTTGCACAACTTTTTTGGTGAAAAATGCAGATTCAGTGACACAAACATTTTGCAAGGTTATATCAATTTTGTCAAATTATTTCAGTTGAAATTAAAAAAAAAAAATCAAGTAAAAATCAAAACATTTTGTTCTGACATTTTCTAAACAACTTTCCTCTTCAGAATTTTCTGTAATTTTATTTAAAAAAGCCATCAAACATTTAAAAATGCTTGAAATCTAAACAGAACATTTTATTTCGGGTTGACGGAAACGTTTTATTTGACCCAAAACAAACCTTTTTTTTTTATTTTTTCAGAATTGCCAGTGAACCGAAAAATCTGTTATTTGCCCAGCTCTAATCAGTAGTTATGCTTTTGTAGCCTAATTAAATGCAAGTAAGTTTATAAATGTTGTTTACTAGAGTTGAGTAATGCATTGTCCTCTGAAGAGACAGTCAGATATGTATATGACAGAGGGCATGGAAGTTTTAAACAATTGTTTTTTCCCCATAATTGTTTAACTTATTTAAATAATGTAGTTTAACAAGTACTTTGCCATCTTGAGGGACGTATTCTACCTAAATGGTTCCCCATCGCCATAATATCTCAGTACCTGCCACTTATCTAAAATAGAGATAACAATCCCCCTTCTTTGTGAGAGGTGTATTTTGTAGAGGGATTGTAGAAGCAGTCTCCAGGTAGCTAGGGCCAGTCCTGTTGAATGTTTTGAACATCAGGGCAGAGTACTTAAGGTGGATTTTGTACTGGATAAGGGACCAGAGAGCAGAGCACTAGGATGGTCTGATGTTAAGTAGACAAACTGTGGCATGTTATACTAATTCAAACTTTTGTTGTGTGGTGCTTTGATCCTAGATGGGTGAGTTGTAGTAACCAGGGTTAGAGATCATGTATATGTAGTTTGCCATTGTAATACTGCTGCCGTAACAGCCCAGGGGCACTGTAGCAGTCAGGTATTGCTGCAATGCTGGGGTGGTTCTGGCCATGCCCTTTGTGTTGGGGACCAGAAGGGAGGCTGTCTAGAGCTGGCTTAATGAGCTCTACTGCACCTGGGGATTTCTCCCATGGTCCTCAGCTGGCCAGATCCACTGATTTTTATGGCCCCTTTGCATCAGCAAATTGGCACAAAGCAGAGTGGATTATTTTTTGTCACTGATTTTTTTTTTTTTTTTTTTAATTGTGATTTAAATCAGCAAGGAGGAAATGTTGATTTAAATAATTTATTTTAATTTTGTTTTACATTTGTACTTTTTATTTATTTTTTTCATAAAGAAGGGTTCATTCTCGTTTGGTATAACTATTAAAACGTTGATTTGCAAGCAAATATACTCTTCACATTAATTTGGTACTATCTTTTGCTAATCAGAAGGATACATTATATGTATACGCTTATTTAAGCAATTATATATCTTAAAATACATTCAGATTATTAATTTTTACAAGCAGGAGTTGCATTAGAAAATGGTGAATGACACCAATATTTTTTTCAACTCAGGACTTGTGTCAAACTGCATGGGACAGAAATTAGAATTCAGCTAATGTACAACACCAGCATTTTGAAATAGGTTGTTATTAGTTAAATAAAACTATGTAAATGTGCTGGGTACATAGAAAAAAATAGGTTTATAAAAACATTTTGCATTTAAAACTGATTTATTAAACAACAGAAGCATTATCTGTAGCTAGTGAATTGACAGATTGTTTCTGGTCATCATGGGCTAGACAGGATAAGTGCCTAACTCCACTTGAAATTAATGGGTGTTAGGATCCTGCTTACGTACTTTTTGAAAATTCCACGAGGCTAGGCACTTAAGTGTCTAAATCTTGCCCCATGTCCTTCAAGTTCTTAGAATTAATAGATCTCATCCTCTCCCACCTGATTTTTATTTATTGATTGGAAGTTGAAAACAAGCTTTCCTGCTTTTTCAGGTCCCAATTTGTTTCTTAACTTTGAACGAACTAGTCAAGATGAGGAAAATATTCTGTCTGCCCTACTAGCTGAATTGAAATCACAGTAATTATGGCCAAAGCTGTTCTTCATAACAGAAAATTTAAAATGCGTATGTCTGGAAAAATGTAACTAACAGCATTTGCTCCTTTGTAAGAACTGATGATAATATACTTAATGTAATACGTGGCATTTATAAAGTTTGAGTTAACTTCAAAATTTAAACAGTGTTTTCCCTCCAAATTTGTATATAATTTAAAAAACAGCACTCTTTAACTTATTAACATTTGAGTGCTTATTAATGCAGCATATATTATATAATATGTGGAACTGATAGATTCTAGTAAGTTTAAGTCATGATTTAAACAGGTTTATTTTTTTTAAAAGAAAAATATATTTAAATACAAAAATCTGATTTTAAAAAAATGGATTTTTATTTTCTTTATCTATTCTGGCACTACAAGACTGTAGATTGCAGAAGTTGGTCCCATATCTTAATTCTTTACCTGTGTTAATGAATACCTTTAATTATTAATATTGATTTTAAAAATGTGATTTACTTTTCACTAATTAATTTGTCCTGAATTCCCCTTAACTTGGTCAGTGAAACTTCTGTTTATAGTCAATTCTTAGTTTAACTCTGGTCAATTACTAGGCTGCCATGTTAAAGGGTACCCTCCATTTAAAAACTAGACTTTCTGGATATTGTATCTGCTAGTTGCTTGTAACAGCTCAGATTACTAACAGGTTTTTGTTCACTTGCCAGCACTTATAGCATAATAATTTTTCTTCTGAATAGTCTCTTTTCTCCTGTGGTGTTGGTGAGTGATGTATGTGGTATGGGTTTTTTGTTTGTTTTTGTTTTTGGTGCCTTTCGCAGAGCAGTGGGGAGAAAAATAATTGTAGTGTGTTTGTAAACTCATAAATTAGCAGAGGGACTCAGATGTTAAATAACTCATTTGAAAAAATAACATCAACTAGCTTGGAGTCTGGATGCTGTCCCATCACCAGTACTGACTGTTGGCTGATGAGTATACTTTACATGACTTTAACCATCTCATAGTTGAAAACATACAGTAATTCTGTCGGCCAAGTGCTGCAGTGAATACCTTTACAAGAGTTTAATATCTATTTTCCCCCTTCCTTCTAGCTGGGAACTTTTGGGGTAGAACGATGTCTGCTGTCTCTAGTTCTACAGATCCGACCAGTTATGATGGGTTTGGACCATTTATGCCAGGTTTTGAAATAATTCCATACAATGATCTTCCAGCTCTTGAGGTATTTCAAAATATCTTCCTCTAAAATATCACTCTGTGTGTCTCCTTATAGGTGTAGTAAATACTGATGCAAAGAAAGTGAACATGGGTTACCCTTGGAACAAATGTTTATGATTACAGAATATAACTTTGTACTTGTTTAGTTTTTTGCAGTTTTCATTTTAGAATCCAAAGGGAGAATTATACCACCTGCAGTAGATTGCACAATAGTAAAGGGCTCAGGACATGAATGAAGAATACCATGTATATTTGTAAGTGCAGGAGGAATTTAGATAGGCAGAATAAATACAAAAATTGAAACTTGTACGTTAGCCCCAATAGCCTGACCTGCTTTCCTGAGAAATGGCTTTTCAATGGCCAGGTGATTAGGCCTGACAACATTTGAATGTAAGTCACTTCCAATAGCACAATGGCCCCTAAAACCATGCTGGGGTGGTGTTTCACATAGTGTACTGAAGTGTCGGCACCCCTTCTTGCAACATCCTGGGTTTTCTTGGGAGGTTTCCCATCAGGCTACTGGCCAGGTTTGGCCTTGCTTAGTTTGAGAACTGACATAATCTCATCCTATGATTGTTAATCCAATAAATAAGTACATTTTAATGCTAATTGGAGGCTGGATTAGTAGCCTTGGAAACTGAAGGCTTTCACTTAGCCATAACACAAGTAGAGCTCAGATAGTGGGGATGCAAGCTCTACCATCTGCCTTTCTCATGTACTTTAGCCATGATCTGGAGACAACACTTATAGGGGTGAGAGGTTAGGTAGCCTCTGGGATGCCAAGGATGCCAATGATTTGGGGAGGAAGTGGAAATTGGTGCAATAGAGATTGTTTCTTAAGAACTTGGCTGAGACTACACACTTGCTTCTTACAAAAAACAAGGATTTTCCATATTTTTAGTTTTATGGATAAAATTATTCAAAATTGGATCAGACTAGCAGCCTGCTTGGTGGAAGCTCTATTTATCTGGTTTCAGCCAACTTTATTCAGGTTCTGGGGGTGCTTTGAGCTGTGGTCTGTAACTTAGACCCATACCTGTTTTGTCTGATAACGAACATATATTGGTTCTGTTATTAATAGGGGGCTCTGACTATCTTTTTTTGGGTGGCCAAAGTGCCAGCATCTCATACTGAGAATTTTTTAGGTCTCTGCTTAAGAAAACCTTTCCTAATGCTGACAAATCTTGCCAGTTCTCACCTTGTCTCTACCCTTATAGGGGAAATTTATTGAGAAAGCTGTAGCAATACCCCTCTATGAATGCTTAATCTTGGCGTTTCCTTGAACTTGTAAGGCTTGGATGTGTTGACATGTATGCAACTCCTGCTATGGGATGATGAAGCTGCACTTGAGTGGTTCCATTCCTGTGAGGAGATTCAGGGTCTGTTGTTGTGCAATCCCTTTTTTTTCTCAAGAGTTCTCACAAGGGGGTAACAAAGTTCATACATTTAACTTTTAAGATGTCTAATCTTTTATGCAGTCAAACAGACTAATTTTTCAAGGTATTTGGTGATGTATGCTTATGTATTGGAGATTGAAATCTAGTCTTTAGTCCTTCATGCCAATAAATGTTAAAATACATTCAATTAATATGATCCAACATGCTTATATGAGGTAGAAATTTGGTTAGTTTTAGTTTCTGTTACAGGGATTCATCTTAGTATTTCCAAAATTAAATTTCAGTAAATGGTTTTTTCCTCCTTCCTTCCAATCCACATGGCCTTCATAGCGTGTACTTCAGGATCCAAACGTAGCGGCGTTCATGGTTGAACCAATTCAAGGTGAAGCAGGTGTGGTTGTCCCGGATGAAGGTTATCTAACAGGAGTGCGAGAGCTCTGCACAAAACACAATGTAAGTAATTCAGTTTAGCTATATACTTTAAAATACATCCTGCCAAAGTTGAGTATTTACCAGAATCTTGGCCTGTGAGGCCCTTGCAAACGATTGATGCATTTAAGTCCAAATGCAGTGTTGAGGCCTTAGTGTATTATTAAATCATTTCTTCTCATCCAGTTAACATGACGAGTCTACTACAGCATATTTTTTCAGCTCCTTCATGATGAGCTACTACAATATTTTGGAGCAGCAGTAGTTAATATTTAATTCTTTTCTGTTTCTCAGTAGTGTATTATCTAATTATTAAATTCTTAAATTTCATAAGGAACTAACAGTGATAGGAATCAAATTTGTGAGCTGGAGCCAACATGATCTGTATGGGTGAAATCTAGTGTGTCATGGTGTTAACAGAAGTCAAGATGAAATGGAAATAAGGCATTTGAGTTTATCCTCTTTGTGATTAATTCTGTGCCTAGAAAAATATAGCTGCTGTTGAGGAATAATGCTAACTAGCTAAAAGCTGTGTTCAGTCTCTTGGTGCCAGAGGCATACCTCCTAATTCTCCATGCAGTGGATGGGTTTCAAATAACTCAGCTGACAAAGTTCACTTGCACTGGTGCAAGCTACTCATGACTGCATCCAACCCCAGATCAGCATTCTGTATAAACACAATGGGCTAAGCTAATCACTGGTGTAAATGGGTGCACACTCTCAAATTAGTGGAGTTGTATATTTATCCCATCAGTGAATTGAATCCATGAGACAGCTGTTGCCATTGCAGATCCTGGCATCCAGATAAGGTCATTTGGGATCAAGATGTACATGAAATTCTAGTTTCTTCCAGAAGCTCCTAAGAGAATGGTCAAAAATAAATGCTTAGCTAGTACTATGTTAGGCCCCTATAAAGCACCTCATTAACATTAATATCGCACATTCCTCTGTGGGTGTCTTCCCCCGGACAGGGATTGTCTCATATTCTACATTCCATACTCTCTACAGTCAACTGTTTTGTACTAAAATCCAAACAGTGCATCCTCTTCGTAGTGTAGTATCTGCTCCATAGTCCCTCTCCTTTTTAAAATGAGGACAAACATAGTACCAGCAACTAGACTTGCATGCATAATACACAATTATCTCCTCCAGACATAGTCAATGCTTCTCTCTCCTTAGGCTGTTGTCTTCCTTCTCCTCCTCCTAAGGAGCCTACATTCCCTTCATATTCATGGAAGAATTGTTATTTTCAAAAAGACATTACATAGAATACCCTTCCCCTCCATAGGCCTGGGACACTTTTCTCTTTTAAGCAACTTATTTCTTTTCACTTGTTACTTTTTTTTTTTTTAATTCAATTGTTGGAGCTGCTTTTAAAAATTTTGCATGTGACATTCTTATTCTCATGTTTCAAGTACTGTATGTGAGCCTCCTTCTAAAACTGGAGGAGCAGTAGCATCCTATCCATGCTGGAAATGTAGTTAGTAAAGTTAAACTCATTTATTACTGTGGTACTTAAATTACATCTAAAATAATGGGCATTTTCCATGTGGTAATGGGACTACAAGTTGCATCTTAGGACAAAGTGATCTAAGATTGTAGTATTTTATATCTATCCTATTACAAGACCAATAGACTTAATACCTAGAGTAGTCAAAAGTGCTCAGCATTAGCCTGCTTCTGCTCCCACTTCAGTCATTGAATTGACTTCAGTGACCGTAGATTAGGCCAATGATGAGGGCTTCTGAAAATATCACCCATTGTGTCTAAATATTTTAGATAGAACTCTTGGTATATGCTGTGCTATAACAATGTGGAATATGCTAAATCTAGAATAGAAGTCTTGTCTAAAAATTACCATATAGTGTGTCCAGCAGTCATTACAGTCAGTGTGTCATGGAAACAATGGGTTTTCAGGAGTTTTGTGGAGGAAAAAGGATTGTTGGTATAGGTTGGTTGGCAGGTATTTCAGGTACTGGGCATAATTTTGTTATTTGTATGTTAACTTTCTGAAAGATCACTATGTCTAAATCTGAATTTGATGTCTGAGTAAACTGTTATTCATTGCTGATTTTTTTAAAGGTTCTCTTTATTGCTGATGAAATACAGACTGGCTTAGCTAGAACTGGGAAAATGCTGGCTGTTGACCATGAAAATGTAAGACCTGACCTGGTGCTCCTTGGAAAAGCCCTTTCTGGTGGCTTATATCCTGTAAGTAACAACACACTGTTTCAATTGAAACAAACTGTTGATGGTGGAGTGACTATATTGTCACAAACTACATGTAAAATTGGTGTGATGTGCAGGATTCTTGGGGAAGGTGATGTACAAATCGGAATAACAGAATTATGAGGTACTCTGAACCAGATACCCTAATTTGCTAGAAAATAGAAATACTGGTGAAATGCATGGAATACACAATTTGTTAGTTGCTTATCCAGCTGTTAGTATAATAAGCATTAATATATTAATAATTGGACTAATTGTATGCCTGCCAGAAGAAGCAGGGCCATTTGCTATCATCTTTCAAGCCGACCACTGAGATGTTCTTTGGAGGACTGACTTCCAAATTAGTATAAATGGTATGGACTATCCTAGTTCTTATGATGGTGATTTAAGGCATTCCTGTTCTGACATTCAAAGTACTGCAGTATGTCACTTGCATCTCATTGAATGATATCCTAACGGACAGGAACAACTGTAACTATCAATTGTTAACGGCAGGATTCCTCTGTCTGTTAGAGTACCAGTCATATTGTGCTCCTGTTTCCATAGAGTTATTGCACTGCTGTTTCTGTGCTGAGCTGGATGAACTTTTGAAGCTGAAGAAAATGTTCACACACACATTAAAATGGCTTATGTTAAAGTTTTGTTTCTGAATGAGCATTAGTCTTCATCTTGTTTCAGTTGTCCAGAATGCCCATGTGAATTGGCTTAAACAGCTCTAACGTGATGAAATTCGTGCTGAGTAGGAAAGCTATAACCAGTAATTAAGCATTACTGCTGACTGGAGCTCTTTCTGACCTATTAGAATACTGAATATTTATTAAAGTCCCCCAAAAAGACAAAATAGTGAAAAATGTCTCTCAAATCTACTAAAACATTATATAGTACCTGTGTAGTTAAATCGGTTATATTTAGGCATTGCAGAATTAAATTTTTATATTTTTATAATTTCAGTAGATAATGTCAATGTTTATTTTTAAGCTTTTTCAATTTTTATCAATTTTTAAATTTTCACAGTTGCAGGAATTTAGGGGGGATCAGACAATGGGGGATTAAACAATTTAATTACAGTAGATGTTGATTCATAAAGTTAAAGCTTCATAACCATTAAAACACAAATTGCCAACATCACATCAAAATATACAAAGTAAATATCCCTAAATCAAAGTTTTAAGGGCTCAAGATGAGTTTCTTTCTTTGTCTATCTGTATATTTCTATTATTGCTGAAAATGCTGTTTCATCAGTTTGTGTGTGCACGGTGAAATCAATGTTTACTGACATTTGCTGATACAAATCTAATCCTTCCAAGCCTAGTTATATTGTGCTATGTGACTGTTAGCTTCTCCTTCTATACAGATCTGTGGATGTGAAATCTGTTCAGGAATGTTGATGTTTGTAACAAACTATGCAGACTGAAAACTACCAATTTCTAGGTACTGAAGAAAGGTCTGATCTAATCTTAAAATTATTTTGATCCATTACATATATGCAAATGATTTGGTGTATATTCCCAATTTTTAGGTATCAGCAGTACTGTGTGATGATGAAATTATGCTGACCATTAAGCCAGGTGAACATGGATCTACATATGGAGGAAATCCATTAGCCTGCCGTGTGGCTATGGCAGCACTTGAGGTACGTAGGTTTAGCTAAGGTTTTGACATTCTAGGGATAACATTAAAATTTTATAGTTAGAGGAGGAAATTGGTTGTGTTTAAATGATACACTTTAGCAAAAGATGATGTGTATAAACAATGGAGAATAGTGACTTCAAATGTTTAATATATAAATGACATTTCTGTTGGTGCTGTCCATTTGAATTCTAGGTTTAGATAGGAATGGAAGGTTATTACAAGTTGTATATATTGACTCTTACAAAAAAAATTCTGAAGAAACTGGTAGAAATTGATCCTCTATTTTCTATTAATTTTACTGTTTTAAATTTTTAAATATTCTAATATAAGAAAGTTGGGGATAACACTTTACCGTATCAGCTTTGTCTAGTGGAAGATCAAATAGCTCAATAGCATTATTTGGAGTTAATGAAATAACCTTTCTCTATGCCATTTTTAATAAAAAGCATCTAAATTGTCTCATTTTACTGTATCATGTAGAATGATGTTAAAATCTAATCAATTGTCTGTGGTGTCCCAGTTCAAGACAGATGCTGTTACAATATCATATCAAGGAATCCATGTTTTAATAGTTATTTAATGTAAGTTGCCCACTAAATCATGAAACTTTCTTTTTAATCTTTGTCCAATATATAGATTCAGACAAATTCAAGATTGTGTCTTTGAAGAGTGTCCACTGCTTGTGTATAGTTTTTTAAAAAAAGTGAAAGTAACAAGCAAAAGAAGGCAGAATTTTGATTCAAAATTCAGAGCAAGTCATAACTTGTCAGCATGAAGGGTTAAGGACCCCTAATGTACAATAGTTCGCTTGGATGGTCAGCCTCTGCTATGATGATAGCAGACATGTTTTTTCTATCCCAACACTAAGTGCTCTACTTGATAGTATACCTAGCAGTATGGTGTATTCCATGTTAGCGGAGAGGACTGAAACAACTAAAAAGCCCTTCAGTTATCTTCAGCTCCAACTTCTTTTCAGGTGATTGAAGAAGAAAGCTTAGCAAAAAATGCAGAAGCAATGGGCAACCTATTAAGAAGTGAGCTCATGAAGACTCCATCAGACGTTGTGTCCTGTGTAAGAGGAAAAGGATTACTAAATGCTATTATTATCCGTCAAACTAAAGGTAAGAAAACTCTCAACCAGTTGCAAAGCCACAGTGTGAGTGATGTGTTTTTAACCTGACTTGCAGATTGCTTGGGAAATGGAAGATTAGTTAATGACCGCATGTTGGGTTTCAAATCATGGCTGACTCATCCTACTCTCCCGTGGAAGTGTGTCCACACAACTGCATATTTTGACAAGAGATACTTTTCCTTTTTAGCATGTTTAATTTCAAGCAGAAAAAGCTGGTTAGTTTCTATCACATCCACCACTGTAAATTCCCACAGATGACAAATACTAAACTAGCAAACCACTGCTGGCAACAGACTTCACACATCTTTATTACTGCCAGTAAGTTGTGTGACGGGGCCAGCCCTGAGGGCTATCGGAGGGTGCTGGAAGGCATATATATCAGCCCCAGGCTTAGCAAATCTTTGTTCCCTGGGTGATCCAGCTGCGGCCACTCCAGGACAATTAGGCCAATCAGGCCAGCTGGGGCCAATCAAGGAACTTGCCCCAGCAGTTAAAAGCCTCCCAGTCAGGCAGATGGGGGCAGCTGAGAGGGAGTTGAGTAGAGCTGCTACAAGGTGTGGAGTCAGCAGCAAGAGCAAGAGCAAGAGCAAGAGCAAGAGCAAGAGCAAGAGCAAGAGCAAGAGCAAGAGCAAGAGCAAGAGCAAGAGCAAGAGCAAGAGCAAGAGCAAGAGCAAGAGCAAGAGCAAGAGCAAGAGCAAGAGCAAGAGCAAGAGCAAGAGCAAGAGCAAGGTGTGGAGCCAGTGGAGGAGCTAGTGTGGGTGCGGTGAGAGCACCCAGCCACGGGAGGTAAGAAGGAGCCTGTGCAACCAAGACCAGAGGACGCTGGCCCCAAAGAGCCTGAAGGAGAGCCACAAGCCAAGGGGGCTACAGAAGAGTGAACCAGGGAAGGTAGTAGCCCCTTGGACTAAGCTGTTTGACGCTACTCCTTGCAGGGTCCCTGGGTTGGGGCCCGGGGTAGAGGGCGGGACCCCCCCCCCCACTCCCACCCAGCCACACCACTGGCATAGCCATAAGAAGCGCAGACCCACGGGGCAAAACAGGCCCACCTTGCCACAGTACCCTCCCAAACCAAACTGGATGAAACGGATAGAGATGCCTTTTGCACTGTGCCCTGAAAGTCCGTCCTGCCAAAGAATGAGAGGGACTAGCTTCTAGAGTTGAAGGCATACCATTAGCATGCATTGCTGCTGTACTCCTAGGTTGTCAATCCTGAATAAAGAGGTAATGTGTCATAAATGAGTACAGCAAGGCATTGATTTTCTCAGGGGTCACCTCTTCCCCTCTCAATTTCCTGGGACTAACACCTTGAATTGCACCTGAAAGTGGCTTAAAAGCCAGTGCAGAATACAGAGTACTCTGAATGATTTGTTCTGCTGGATCTGATCCTGTAGCTTTCTGTGGTAAAGTGCTACAGGGAAATGCTGCACTTGGTAGTGTTAAGATGTTATGTGCTGATTTAGGTGTGTCATGTGCACCTTATTTGTAACTCCTGTTCAGCCTTCCTTCTAGCTCTACTCCACTGTGTTTATATTTAGAATTTAGCATCTGGGCGTCTAAAAATTACAGTGACTAGGAAGGAGGGAAGGGTCTAGATGGATAGTAATCTTGTCAGAGCAAGAGATATGGTTTTGTGGAGGACAGCATTTTTCGATGCTCCGTCCCTGTCTGTCTTATATCTAGCTAATAAAGTCCAGAATAAATTGTATCTGCTTTCTCTGTCAAGTTTTCAGCAGCAGAATAGCAGAAAACCTGTGCTGGAGACAAAATATGGATATGCCACTTATCTCATGTGTGCATTCCGAACATTTACCTGGGGAGTAGCTCAGAAGTAGCCATTCCATTTAACATGACACGGCATATGTAATCTAATTACTGCCAGACAGCAAAGAGGCTGCACTCTGGTACCACATATTACAAATTAACATGGGTGACACTTAATCTACCGTAGCATATTTTTTTAAATTTTTTTTTGCTTTAGACTATGATGCCTGGAAAGTGTGTTTGCGGCTTCGTGATAATGGACTTCTCGCCAAACCCACGCATGGTGACATCATCAGGCTGGCACCCCCACTTGTAATCAAGGAGGATGAAATCAGAGAGTGCATTGAAATCATTCATAAGACCATTCTGTCTTTCTGAAGATGTGGTGTTTCAACACATCACCTTGGGTCAACTAGCAGATGCATTTGAAAAATGTGCTATAACAACCCCACTCTCAAAACAAACATCATCTACTCCTGTATGTCTTAAAGGACTTACACTTCTAAAACTTAGTTATGTTTAGGTGTTTAAATTATAATGGATTGGAGCAAGTTAAATCAGATTCTGAAGTTTCCAATCTCTTGTGACTATTTGCAAATGAAATTGTGAGACTATATTCAACCAATGATGTACTGTATGCTTTAAGTTAAACTTCTTGACAGGAGCCTGTGTGTAGACATCTGTTAAATTGCTAAAGGTCTCAGCCAAAGTTTAATGTGTAGCTTACACATATTTTAATAATAAACATTACCCTTCCATATAACTGCACAAAACTTTGTATTTGGCATTTTATCTCCATGGTGCTGTATATTTGGGCTCAATCTCTTGCTCTGTCATGTCAAAATATCCTGGCTCCCATCCTGAAAGCATCAAGAATGGTATAATTTTTCTATGCCTCTTTTGCAATTAAAAAAAGGCATCTAATCGTAAAGGTTTGACAAACTGGCGGTTATACTGGTAAATGTATTAAGGACCAGCTTATACACTGTATGTAAAATCTCTTGAATGTATGACAATAGATATTGTTTTCAAGAATGTGATCTCAGTGTTCTGTTTTACAGATTGTGAAATCAATCAATGTACAGATCTTGGTTTGCCATTCTAAAACTGTTATCCTTCTATAATTGGATGTTTACTAACATTAAAATACAGCTTGTGTTAAGAAATGTCTATGTTCAATTAAAATTGCTAGTGCATTAAAAAAGGATTAGCTTAACTTGAATCTTAGAAGAGCTTTTCTTAGTAGCTATGGCCAAGTGGCTTCTTCATATCAATGAACATTCCATCTGTTTACAGCCAACTTAACAATGGAGTTTACTGCTTTCCTTCAGGACTAGTGATTCTAACCCTTCATGCCTTTTGGAAATTGCCATGTATAGTAATAAATGTGCATGCGATAGTCACTGCTAATCTTTCACTAGGCTACTCTTTGGTCCCGGTTAATCAGTCTCCCTTCTTAGGCTAGGTAATGCAATTCCAGCTGAGGTAAGCCAGTGGTTAGTCAATGACATGCATCTCACTTTTTAAAAATTCCTTTCTCAGTGTGCCCCGTGCAAAGACTTCCGATTAACTGTAGTCAAAAGTTCATAAAGGGCAACATTAAGTTGGTGGTTATTTCTGGAAGTGATCAGGACTAGCGACTCTTATGCTGGATCACAATGTACATTATTCAGGATAAAGGGATGGGATGAATATCAGCTGTGGATGAGTAAAAATGAGGGTGAAGTCTTCCTTAAAAGGTGAATGTGTATTTGAGAGAGATGCATAATGATGATTATGGGGTTTGGAGCCAAGGGAGAATATGCAGGAAGGGGGTGGCTTGATGTCAATAGCACTTAGAGAGGTGCAAGTTAATAAAAGCAGGGCTAATGGTGTAACAGAAAGCGGCATATAACCCGTGACTGCCTAAGTCCCTTCAAAAAGTAAGTCATAATACGTCTCTTGGTCTGCCAAAAAAATGGAGCCTTGTAGCACCATGGAGAATCTAGATGGAAGCAGACCTAAGATTCCTATAAGCCTTTTAATTTTTATAGTGACTTGTGTGTTTGTTGGTGTCATGGTATTTTTTATGAAAATTAAGCCTTTTATTGCAAGTCTGGTCCTAGAGCTTTGCACAGAAGTTTGCCTTCTCTATGGATCATATTCACTTAGTAATGATAGCAGGCCTGAGAGCCTTAAACGAAAGGCAGTGTGTGTTATGTTTAAGTTACTAGGCTACTGCTATAAATGTACTTGGCAGGACATCCATACAACTTTGGGAACCAAGAAAGCAAACTAAGCCCAACTTGTTTCCCTTTATTTAAAAAGGTGTGGCTGGTCAAAATGTTGGAGAGTCTCTCATGCAGAGAGTACCTCCCATTCATCATCAATAAAAGAATTGGGAGGCAGCTCCAGCAAGATGGTAGCAACAGCAGGAATGACACTAGGAAATATCAAAATTCCTTCTCTCCCTACTCCCCCACTGCTTAAAGGGGTAAAGTCATAATACAGTTAGCCTGCCCCCTACTAGGTGGGGTTGGGGTGGAGTGTGATTTTTCCCAGGGTAAAATTGTTCTCTCTCTTCCCTTGTTCCCCCTTTCATAGGCATAGGTTGTGGTCTGTCCAGTTCTGAATGATAGCAACTTCCATGTACTGGTTCAACCTTTCTAAAATTCATAGGTGCATATATAATTCTTGTTTTTTAAAAAACAAAACAAATGCAAAAAACCCCTCCTGTTTAATTTCCTGGAATTTTAGTTAGGTTTAGAAATTTTCTTCAAGGTTCTTATTTAAAAAAAAAAAAAAAAAAAAAAGTAATAGCTAATTAACAAGTTTCTTTACCTCTTCCTTCCATAAATTCAATGTCTCAGCATATATGCTCCCTTTACATATTCCTCAAGCATACTAAAGGGTATGCCATAGGCCACTCTACAGCTGAGGCTAATTTATCCACATTCAAATTGCCACTGTTTTACAAAGCAGGTAATTTAAAGTATACTCTAAAAAGTGCAAAGAAAATTACTTGTAAAATCTCTCAGAGTAACATCACAAGGGCATTTTGGGTTTTTCTTATCGCATCCTAACTTTATAGGTATTGGAAATTTTAAAAAGTCCCCATAAAATCAATGAATCTATCCTAACAAGGCGAAACTGTTAACCAGAGTGTGTTTTTCCCCCCCCAATTAGCCAGAGATGACTGTGTGCAGCTGGAATCCCATTGATGCTGCCCTCTGCTGGCTTGATGGACATTATCATAAAATTAATTATATCGACTAATTTAGGTTTGTATGAAGGGAACAGTAGAGCATTTTATAAATTCTGTTTAAAGATTCCAAATTTTGATTTTTTTTTCTGCGTATAAATGTTTGACAGTATGATATAATTATGAACATTTTTTACTGGAGTACTGCAACTTCATTACATTTCCAGCTTGCAGACTTGCAAAGTAATCTGTGGTGTTCCCATGCACCAGGTATGGTATATGACTGTGTTTTAAAAGTGAAATGTATTCTTTGGTGAGTGCTGATTGCATGCTCAGTGCCATGCAAATGTGGAAGAAGATGTGTGGGCACCAAAGAACCAAACCTCTATCCCTTGCACACTCAAAACATCCATTGACTGCAGCTGGAGTCTTGCTTGTGTAAGGAGTGAAGGTTTGTGCCTGGAGCTTTAAAAGCCTACTTGTCCCGCAATGGAGAATAGCTGTTTTTACAGGAAATCAGTGGATTTTACATCACAGGGCAGAAAATTAGGACAAGTGTAATCTTAAAATCTAGGATGGTACATGCAACATACAAAACAGTGCTAAAAAGCTCGGGGTTAATAAGCAGAAGGTAGAAATAAGCAATGCACTTAAGTGTAAGCAATGAATCAAGCAATGTAAGCAATGGAGGGAAAGTGTGATACAATTCTCCTCTGTCTTTTTTTGCCCCCACCCCCGCTGGCAGCTATGTGAGCCATGGTTAGGACATTGTCATTTATTCCTGTCTTTTCTGAGCACTGAAAATATGGATTTGTTTTTCAAGCATAGTTATGTAAAGTTGTGAGCTAAATAAATGAGCTACTTAAATGACATTGTGTCTAACTCATGATTGGGTAAACAATCTCACAACATCCTGAACATGTTAGAAGTGTCAACGGTGGAACAAACTCTCTTATTGCAACAGCAAAGTTACTGGCTTTGATTTTTAAAACCTCCTCAGTTGCTTTCTTTCTCCACTTCATGTTACAGTAGCTACTGCTTGTATGTTCCATGTCGCTTTCAACTCAGTCAGCAGATGGAGCCAAAAGCTCAGCTTTGTGCCGAAAACTAAATCATGGGAACTTAGTTATGGAACAAGTCATGAACAAGAACTAAGTCATGGGAACAAGTTAGTAGAACTTGTGCCTGTTTAGGGCTTGCTTCTGATCTTTTTTCGAACAGGGAAAAGTCACACAAACCACTGCATCTTTGTGTGCTATGCAGGCAGTGTGACATAGTGTAGGACAATGTAGTGAAGCTTTGTATGGATGGGCTGTGAAAAGGAGTTCCATCCCCTATTACTAAAAAATACGATGTGTTTCATACCAGTCAATGTATGAACTCTATAACCAGAGAAATCTCTGAAAAAAAATACGGCTATGCCTTTTAATAACATGGAAATACAGGAACTAGGAGACCTTTTTGTGAGATGAAAAGGGCAAAATGACAAATATTTTGTTCAGAAGAGAGGGACTGGCACTCCTAAATAGGGGCAGTTAGCTTGTGGATGGTGTAATCTGTGTCTGTTTATTACTGAGCGTGTGAATCTGTGTGACTGTCCAATCCAGGTGTGCTACTGCAAAATATTTTTTACTATGTAGAAAGGGTTGTTTTACTTAATGTACACTCACCCCAAGGCAAGGAATGCAGAGGAGGAGCTAATGGTACCAACAATGTTCTGCAATTAAAGAATCCTAGTCATAAGTCATTTGTGTTTTAACAGAAACGTGACAAAACTACTGAGGCATTACTATGTGCCTGGGGTCTCAGCATCTGTGCCAGATGCCAGACAGTAATTGCATTTATTATTTTTTACTGCAAAGCATTGTGGGAGCTGGAGGGCTATAAAGCCCTACTCCAAAGGGAGTTTAGACAGTCTGAGCTAGACTCGGATCTAGGAAGGATTGTTCATGGTTGGGTACTGCTTGAAAATGCTCTTTTGTTTTCTTTCAAATACTTGTATACAAGCTTTTTATTTCGTAGTTTAGGCAGCTGGGGTTTTCATCTAATAGCCTATCATGCAGACAATAACATAGGCCAGATAATAGCTGGCCTGTAGTGAATTCTGTTGATTTGTATGGAAAATCCCCCTTGTTGTTCCTCTTCCATGACCTCTATTTACTTGTCTTTATGTGCATAGAATGAAGGCTCACACTGAGGGCTCTTTGGGGCAGGGACTGTGCCGGTAGGAAAATGCCCAGCACATTGGTGGTACTACTGCAAATAAGCCTGCAGCTTACTCCTATTCACCTTGCTTATACAAGGAGTCCTATTAATTTCCCAAGGTTTAAGCTGCTTAGAAACACTCCTCAAGAACACAAACCCTTAAGACAACACAGTACCGATAGTGCAGTTTAACTATGTTCAAACTTTACCTCTTCTCTAGTGTCCTACAAATCATAGGGACTAATTCTAAAATTAACTCATTTATTCAAAATGAATATATCCTGAATGAAAGAAATAAAGAAAATTGCAAATAAAATGTAGCTAGAAATAATTCGGAGTAAAAGGATACATGTAAATTTAGTGTTGTTTTAACATACATCACTGCAACTAGAGGTGGGAAACATAAATATGCAAGATGGGAAACACGTGTTAGGAAATCTAGTCCATCCATCTGCCACATTTTTCCATAGTAGGCCCTGAGTCTGGGTTTGCTTCAGTGTGAAGGAAAACAGGAATTAGCCCCACAATAGTAACTGTGGTTAGCATTATGGATATAGAAATAATCTCTGGAGGAAACAAAAACCAAAATAGCCTATCCAATCTGGGCGGGATCAGGTAATGCAGTATCATTATCTCCATTTTCCATAACATATGCACCAGCAAGATTATATCTCGTAGTTGGTCAGTATAAACAGCAACAGTTAGGCTTGCAGCATTATAGGAATGCCCAGCCTCACCAAGGATACCGCAAAGTTTGCTTCATATTGTAAAGCGTAAAATTCTGTACACTTTACAAATACGATACACTTCCGTCGTGCGTTGTGCTATTACTGAAAATACTCATAGTACTCTCTGGTACATTGTATTCCATTGGTTGGGGATATTATTTCTTTGCTTCGCTCAATAGGTTATAGATAGCAGAGTCTGTTTTCTAGCATTCCTTCCGTACTTTTTCTCTTGTCTCATCCCCATGCAGCAATCAGAGAGTAGCGGCTCAGCACAGACGTTAAAGATGAATTGCTTGGTATTTCAAAAGCTTTTGATTTTTTTTTTAAATGTGGTGAATATCGCAGCATCCCCAAAAGGGCATTGTTTGCCACATTGATGGAAGTATAGTATCTGAGGGAATCATAACGACTTCAACTCTTATCCTGAGCTCTGATCAGGCACAAATGTTGTCAAGAGATAACATGTCAGAAAGCCTACCCAGTCCGATTATAACTGAACACAGGCTTACGTAACAAAGGATAAAATATGTTCCACAGGGATCCCATGTGGAAGCGGGCTAAACATGCTGCATTTATTTGTGTATTCATGTGAAGTGTTAGCTAGATGCAGAAACCCTCAACTTTACACGTTGTGCGTCAACAGCGTGACACACAAAGTCATGATCAAAGCTAAACATCAAGCAGAAAATCAGTGGCCATATTGTTACAAATGGATCCATTCAGAATTATTATTATTATGCTGGAAGTTGAGTGAACCCTCTGGGTGTATCATGCCCATCACTTGGGATAAATGTAAGATCAGTTAACCTCCTTTTTTGGAGTAACATAGCTGAGCAATAGGAGCCACGTCCTGAAACACAGGACAGGCCTCATGCAAGACTAGTCAGAAACTGAACTATGTGGGCAAAGAGGTTTTGTTAGGTGTTGTTTGATGGAGAGGGGCGTCTCTCTTAATAGAAGCAGGCAGAGAGATGCAGCCAAAAAACCCAAGTAGACAGTAATAGAAAGCACTGGTAATGTTGATCTGAGAGAGGGAGGAGAAAGCTTTTGGGGCAGTTGGCTTAGAACTGTGCGCAAAGAAATGGTTGATTCTACTTTGTGCATGGCAACAGGACTTCATGAACATTCTCTGTAAACAAATGGGATTGACTCAACGAAATACCTGACATCAGTTTCTCCTCCTAACAGAAGCAACCTGCCAAACCCCAAGTACTGGCTAGTGGCTTGGGTCAAAAGGGGTAACTGGATGTTGCAGTTTGACATCAACTTCCGCTCAGGGAGTCCAAAGCACTTGCAAATATTAATGATTTTTAGCCTTCCATGTGAGGTAGGGAAGTATTAGTTATTTCCATTTTACAGCTTCGGAACTGAGGCATAGGGAAATTAAGTGACTTGCTGAAGGTTACACGTAAAGTCTGTGTAAGAGACAGGATTGGAACCCCGATCTCTCGTCTCCATGTGCTCTGCCTTAAACACAGGGGCATCCAAGAGGAAGGCTGGGCTTGTGGTTTAGGACCCTGTACCAGGACTCAGGAAATTTGGGCTCAGTTCCCAGCTCCGGTGCAAGCTTTCTATCTAACTTTTGGCAAGATGTTTAATCTCTCTCTGGCTCAGTGTCCCATCTGTAAACTGAGGCTAATGCTACTTTCTTTCTCCCTGCCACCTGCCTGTCTTGTATAATTAGATTGTATACTCTTTGGGGCAGGAATGTCCTCTTACTATGGATATGTTCAGTACCTGGTACATGGGGACTAAATCTTATTTAGGGCCTCTAATATAAATAATCATCATGTAAACAGTGCCAACGTGACTAGGATTAAAATCCGTTTTCATTGCCATGGTATTAAAACATACATTCTTCGAAGGGCCATAGTCAGAAAAAAATAAATGGCTAATTAAACAGTAGTGTGAACAGGTGCTTCTCCATTGGCTTCAATGGCGTTGTGTCCTCCGACAGCAGGGCTGACTTAGTCCCAGAGGGAGGTCAAATCTGAGCATGAACCAGAACTATGTAACTGAGTGATTTTTGTATTGTCTGAACAGCTTGCACTAAAAGTCACACAATCCGAGGAGAGGCAGAGAAATGAGGTCTTGCTGATATGCTTCCTGATCTCTTATACTCACATCTGCAGGGAACTGCTCCTTCCTATCACGGCTAAAGTCACTTTTAGGCATTGTGAGAAAATGACTGATATTTGCATGCTATCTGGGCTGTGAACAAAGCAAAGGTTTGAGCTCTGAAGTTAACCTTCAAAAGCACAAAAATGAAAACAAGATTGCAGGCATTCCTGTGCAGCCATTCAATTTCCAGGGATGATATCTGCATCCTGAAAGATGTTAGACTGATGCAGATAGTGGCCTTCCTGAGTATCGGTGCTTCTTGCTACAATAGGAGATAATGCAAAAAGGTCGTTCTAAAAAGCATTGTCTTGCATGTCCTGCCATGAAGATGAACTGAAACTATTTTATTAGTGAGATTACTTAATGGCTCCTTCCAAGATGATTATTTCAGTAATAATTCCTTTCTTACTTCTGTAGGCATGAGTCATAGGGATGCATAACCATTTGTAAGGTATGCCAAACAATTTCAATTTCTCAGAGGAATTGCCTCTGTTGCATAGGCAGGGTGTATTTTGTTTGCTTTTTGTTCATCAGGCATTTTGTCAGCGCATGGCTACCTCTTTTTCTCTCAATAGTGGATGCTCTTCTTGGTTGGCAGGTTAGCCACTGCCTACCCAGTTTGGAATCAGATGCATTACAGTTTTTCTTCATTTGTGTAAATTAGCTCTGAATGTCCCTGTCTGTGTCAATTTCACCTGCCCATTTTCTGATAGCACCAACATTGAGGGTCTAATTGTACCTGCTGTGTTAGGGATTGTATTGTCTGTAGTGTGAATGTCTGTCCTGAAAGATTATAGGCGTAGCTGGTAATAGGTGGTGCATCTAACAGATAAACTAGTGCATGGACAAATTCAATTTACAAGCCGCAACCCGATTCCAGTCCCTCTTGTTTTTACATTCACATAGTTTGCTAAGGATCCCAGTCTCTGCCAGTCACTGTCAAGAGTGTTTGCATAGCAGTCCCTATCAGAGTTTGGGGGTGACAGATATTATGGTGGTACCATTTTTGAGCTCAAGAATGAGCTTTGGTCTGTCAGCACTCCATATTGCATTCTGTGCTTGTTTGCAGAGAGTTCAATGTTATGAAGAGGCAGGAGCACGGGGGCTAGCAAAGGATGGGGAAAGAGTACAGCTGTCAGTACAGATGCTCTCTGCAGACTACACCGTACCAGGGAAAGAGAGGGAGATGGCATAGGGCGAGGAGTGGGACTGGGACTAGAACTGTGGGGATGTGGGGAGGGATTGGTGGAAACAAACCTCAGGTGGGAGTCATGGAAAATGTCAAATTTCTTAAGAACCACCCAAATTGATGTTAATTCATGGTCTAAACCCATGACCCTTCATGGGGGTGCGGAGTTGGGGTGGGATTGTGGTATGGGGTGGGATGTGCCATTACATGTGCATCCTGTCCCAAGATCAAGCCTTTAATAAAGTACTAAGAGTCTATAGACAAATGATAACTGCTTTTTATTAGGCACTAAATTCATCTGATTTTAATTCAAGATACACGAGTTTGAGCAGGAGTGTTTTGGCTTCATCCATGACTCTGTCCCCACAATCCCTGTACAGACTGTGGAATTAGAAAAATATCACTGACAAAATATTTTAGTCTGAAACTCACTGACAGACTACCTTAGTCTGAAACTGTGATAGAAATGCTAAATGCAAGTGGAATGTCTTAGCCCTACCATCCACATGCAAATTCGTTAGTCTATGTTACAGAACTTATCCACCTTTGAAGTCCGAATACAGACATCTCCTGTCAGATAAGTTAGTAAGTGTCTGTACATGATCCAAGACTTCCTGGCACCAGAAGATCCAATTAGACAGGCTAGCACCTGGAGCACCCCATGGTGTTCTGTAATCACCTTACTTATGGGCAATAATCTGTTAATCAAACTCCACTATACGATCTATATGTAAATGAATCTAAATCAAATCTATACAAGTCCTTTGTATCTGGTAGCAAGGCGAAGTGCCAGTGATCAGCCCAGAGACGTGCTGCCTGGGCTTCCCTATAGCTATAGCTGTTTGTGTGAATGACACAAATAAAACTCTACTCGATCTAACCCTAAACGAGAAGCTGCGTGATCTTTCTTCCACGACAAGACTATTGAGTGGCAATGTGCCAAACCAATAGCCAAAATAAAATAATAATAATAATTAAAAAGATTCTGGCACTCAAATTCTGTGGCAAATTCTGCAGTCTCAGAATTGTGGCATTGCCTGGGCCCTGCCTTCTCCACAACAAGCAACCCCGGGCTGATGATAGATGGGCCAAACTTCGCCTTCAGCTGCACCAGGCAACCTGAGTGCAATTATTATGTCATGGTATCAAGTGTAACTGTACAGGTGTAACTGAGGTCAGAATTTGGCCCCAGTGTTTAAATCCAAGTGAGGAATGGAGGTGTAAAATTACCAGCCTTGCCAACCCATCATGTTATTTACATGCGTTTGAGGATCCCATAGTCCTGTTTTATCTGAGAGATAAAAGCAGACTTAGCACCTTCCTCACTCCCCCTTTGCCATTACCTCCTCATCCTCGCAGTGTTTATCAGCACTTTGTGGCTGGCATGGCCACTGTGGTTTCAGTTATACATCGATAAAATAACCTGGGAGACATTTGTTTGCATATGTGGTTGAAACTCAGTTCTGTCTGCATCCCAGCTGCCCATGAAGCACTGAGGAATGCAGCCTCAGGGTGAACGAGATCCAGAGAGAAGAAAGACATTAAACAAAACTGGTGATTGATCTGTTGCCACTTTTTTATTTTGCTTTTTGTTTCTCTTTGGAGAGCTAAATCAATTACATTACACAACTTCTGAGCGAGCACTTTCAGGGCTTCAAATGAATCCTGGAAGTGGTCAGCATCCCCCTGAAGCAATATGAAATGGGGTGGATGTGGTAGAGAGGAGACTGGGAGAAGAATCAATTGGATCAGCTCACTAAAGAGCAAATAACAAACTGCACAGGAAAAAACTCTGTAAATATCAGTGAGATTAAGGAACAAATGAATGTGCAAATAGACAAATGCTTTGTCCAGGATCAGAGGCACTTATTAATGGTCCAATAAAACCCGCCCTGCTGGGTTGTCTTGTTACACGCTTACTCCAGGGATGGTTCAATCTCTCACGCAACCCTACATATCTCTTAGATAATATCTAATTAGGGCCTGATCCAAAGCCCAGTGAAGTCATTAGGATAACTCACAAGATAAAGTAAGCACATGCTTAAGTGCTTTGCTGGGTTGGAAACAGAATGCTCAACATCTTGCAGGATCAAGCCCCTTAATATATGAGGAATGTCACTGATTTCTCGAGGCTCCATGCTTTGGAGGATGCGTGCAGACTTGCAATACTTGGATGAGCACTATTGCCTCCGGAGCTACTAGACAAAGCAGTTATAACCCCTCGTCTAAATCCTCATTCCTGTAGGTTGGAAACCATAGGGCCAGCCATGTCAATCAGAATAAGAGCAGGTTCAGAGACATCTTTCAAACGAGAACACCTTGAACAAATCAGTAACAAAGCAAAACCACCCTGCTGGCTTGTTGATTAGATTTTTAGTCCTTCAGGGCAGGGATTGTCTCTGTTCTGTGTTTGTATAGCGCTTAGCAGAATAGGGTCCTGATCCCAATCAGGGCCTTTGAATGCCACCATAATATAAGTATTCAGTAAGAATAATAGGGAAGGGTGATGATGCTCATGGAACTGAAGGGCTTCAAAACTTCACAAGCCATTTGAGGGGTGTGTGGAGACTAGCTGGTGCGCACAGACCTTTTTCCTGTCAGTTTAATTGGTGGGAATGTTCAAGGTTGATTCAGGAAGAGGACATGACACACGTTTTCCTAATTAAGAGGAAGCCAGTCAAAGTGGTAAGTTGACACAAGTGGCCATCCTGTTTATAGTATTTGGACTAGAGATAATTTGCATTAGAAATTCTCTCTCTGTTCCACTTTTCTCTCTCTCCGTTCCACTTTTCATCCTATTTTTTTCATTGGATTCTTTTCCCCTCCTTACCCCATCTCTGCTCCTGCTTTACAGTCTCTCCTAAGCACAACATGACTCAAATAATGTCCAAGTTATGGTCAAACTTTTGACTGGCCAATTCTGAATGTCAGATATTAAGCAAAATAAATTTGCCAATCCTGACTACTAGAAGTCACTCATAGTTCTTTTACACTGTCCTCTACAGAGGTGTGGGCAGAGGTGATGGGAGTATATTTAAGTGTGTGATGCTGAATAAAAAATAAAGGCAACTGAAGACAAGATAGCTACTTCACTTCTGCTAGAAAAAGCTTATAAATTAAGGCAGCAGATTAATCATTGAAACAGTATGAAGAATATTAAGAGAATATGATTGTGGCTCATTTGCTAATTGCCTAGCTCTAAACAGGCAATTAACATTAAAAACACATTACGTTAACATGGATGTCCTTCAGTCCATATTGCTCTATCCCCCAGCCACCAACTTACAATTATCTCTGTAAGACAGTAATTCAAACATCTGTTCACAAAAGCATATCTCAGAATATTAAAACATTTCTCTTCATTCGCACATAAGATGAAGGATTTGCACGGAGATGAGGGAAATAGAAAGCAATCTAACATTTTAACTGTGGATTGGATCAGCACATAAATTTAAATTAAAATCCAAATTAGATGCGAGTTGGAGTTCAAATCAGATTCGTCAGGTGGGAAAACTTTTTCCACTCACAGCAGATTTTTTTCTAGTATTGGCTTTGTAAAATAGCCATATGTATAATTTTTTCTGTATCTTACCCACAGGTCAGCAGGACCTGGAAGAATTGAATCCAACAGCTGAAACTGAAAGTCAAATTTCTTGGACACCAGACCTTGTCTTTTGGCTACATACAGGGTCCAAAAATCAGGAAAAACGAAATCCCTCTGGTTCTTATATATTTAATGGACCAACTCCCCAGCTAGTGTATATCAGCACAGATGCAAATCAACTGAGCAATGTCGATTTACATCAACTGAAGATATGGCCCAATTTTTCGTGCTACTGCTAACTTCACTTCCTTCTCTTGACTCTGTTTGAAACCCACCTTCTTTATCTTGGCTGTTCAGCATACAGCTGCATTTTGAGCTGCTTTAACTGTAATTAATTCTTCTAAGCTATCCCCATGCAGCCAGGGGCTGGAACTGAAACTCTTGATCCGAACATCTGAAACTTTACAACTTCACAGCTGGTTGATATTATCTAACGTGAGTCAAACCAATAGTCTGAATCTGAACATCTTAAACTTTGGGTATGTTTGGACCAAAGAACAAACAAACAAAAACCAACAACAGCAACACCCTCAATTTCTCTTTTTCTCAGACCCTAAACTCCATAAAGTCAGGTGCAGTGATTTTGCTCAAATTCATCCCTGATGTGTCTGTATTAAAGTCAATGGAGTTGGGGATGAATTTGTCTCATTAAGTCTTGTCAGAGAAATCTCCAACACCAAACATCATGGAAGTGCTGCAAACAATCTCAGAATCTGAACTCTGGAGATGTGCACAGTCCCTGTGTTTGAGGGTAAAGCGAGGCATGACAGAGGAGAGTGCATGACCACTGGGTGAAATTCACTCTGTTGGATAAGCACAAGGCCACTGTCATCCCAGTTAAATCCTCAAGGACTGCAATGGCATATAGGCCTCTGCTCAGGGATGAGTTTCACCCAGGAAGAGGAGTATAGGGAAAAGGGCAAGGTGAAGGGGAAATAATAAGGCTTCCAAGTGGCAAGAGTTCATAGTTACCGCAAAGGGAGTAACAGATACTGTTAGAAAGAACGGCGAGTACAGACTTTACAACACTCAGTGCAGCTAGACCCACTGAGCCATTGTATGTGTGTGTGTGTGTGTGTGTGTGTGTGTCTAGATTAAAAGGCTGATCCTGCACCCAGACTTGTATGGCACAGATTCATTTTTTTTGCTGGAGCAGGTACCAGGGCCCTGGATGGAGAAGAGGCAGTTTGTGCCTCCCAATTTCAAGAGTCACTTGGGGGTGGGAGGAACTAGTTCAGCCCCCAGCACAGGATAGAGCCTTGATGATGCCCCTGAACTGTGCCTCTGTTGCAATGGGCCATTGCAGGAGTATACACACACACAAAAAAAGGGGGATAAGATTGCCTTGGCCTCCCCCCCTGCCCACCTCTGCTCCACTCAAGACCCATCCTCAGATATCCTCTAATGTGCTTATGTCCTGTGCCCTCCGTGCTGCCACCACAGGCGCCTTGGGAGGACGGGGCTCCAGTGGAGGCAGCCCAAAGCTGGCTGAGTTGCTCTCTGCATGGCATATGGGCCTCCTATATCATTTTCAGTCATCAGTGAGTGTGAGGCCATCTAGGCATCCTATGGTCCCCTTGCACCTTCCTAGCCTCACTGAGCAATGTTTACCGCCTTGCTGGTGCAAAGAGATTTTGATCCTATGGGATTGGGCCATAACTCTGTAGCAGCTTTATATTGATATTGAAGCTATTGGATGAACTCTTTGTAGTCTCTTTGTGAGATCCCTCATATCTGCTGATAGCCAAATGGACCAGTAGTTTCATTATACGTGACAAGATATAACCCCTCCAGGTGGTGAGAGCAGCATGACTCTCGATAGCAGAAACAGGAAAAATCAAGATGAGAAGGTCTGAGGGCCAGATAAGATAAAGTGGACAACTGAAATAGCTAAAGGCAGCTGGCACAGGGGAAACAAACAAAGAGATTACAAGTGATATTGTTTTGCTGATGTCACAGCGGCGTGGGTAATACTCTTTTATTGACATCAATGCCAGCAATAATGCAGTGAAGATACTTCACTGAGGATTGCTAAAGGCTCAGTTTTGGGAGAGTTGGATGGAAGGAGGAAGAGTGCTACAAAGCGAATGTTTTAAACTTTATAATGTAGAAAGAGTAAGGGTCAAATCCTGGAATCAGATCTGCCCTGCAGTATTCTGCACATTTGTGAAATATATTGCTCCACCCCCAAGACCACAGCATCTATGGCCAGGGAATAGCTTGGCAGTATGATGTCCACCAATTACAATACTATTGCTCTACATTGATATTTTCCCCAATCATGTAAGTATTGGATACATTCTTTGTTCCTAAATATATACATTTACATTTAGCTATATTAAAATGTATATTGTTTGCTTGCATCGAGCTTACCAAGCGATCCAGGTTGCTCTGTATCAGTGACATGTCCTCCTCATTATTTACCATTACCCTTATTTTTTTTTATCATCTACAAACTTTATCAGTGATGATTTCATGTTTTCTTCTGGGACATAGATAAAATTGTTAAATAGAGCAGGGCCAAGAACTGATCTTTGTGTAACCTCACTAAAGACACGCCTATTTGATGATGATTCCCCATTTACAATTGTATTTTGAGACCTATCATTTAGCCAGCTTTTAATCCATTTCATGCCATGTTAATTTTATATTTTCCTATCTTTTATTAATCAAAATGTCATGCAGTACCAAGTCAAGAGCCTTACAAAAGTCTAAATGTATTGCATCAATGCTATCATCTGTAATCAACCACACTGGTAATCCCATTAAAAAAAGATATCAAATTGGTTTGACAGGATCCATTTTCCATAGATCCAGGTGTGACGGGTCCCCCAGGGATGCAACCTGGGACTGGGATACTGCTGTGTTCCCTTAACTCTCCTGCCTGGGCTGTTCCTCACAACTGTTTGCTAGTGACAAGCAGCAAACCCCTCCAGGTGCTGGTAGCACTCAGCATGACAGCAGGTGGATTCCGATGCCCAGCTACATTGCATGAATGCTCCCAGAGCAACTCAAGAATCCCATAGAGAAGGGCACCAGCCAGTTCACCACAGCTCCCTACCTTGCACCCCGAAGTTGCCCTGTCCTGGCCTGGTCAGAAGTCTGTTTATTACTTAGTTCAGCCCTCCCTGCCGCATTCCCCCAACATGGGGAATGGCTACACCAACTTTTGTTAACTGAGCAGAGGTTTTCCAAACACTTCACTGAAGCAAACTTTTAGTTAAAATATAAAACAGGTTTATTAACTATAGAAAAGTGGATTTTAAGTGAGTATAAGTGGTAGGCATAAGAGATAAGAGATAGGTACCCAAAGAAAATAAAGATAAACATGCAATCTAAATCTTAAACCTCTAACATTAGGCAGTATCTATATTAGGCAGTTTTCTTGCCCAACTTGGATGTTCCAGTTCTCAATATACAAGCCTCTCCCAAGAGCCTGGGTACAGTCTCTTAGTCTTCCAGCGTTCCTGCTGCTTTCAGTTGAGATGGGGGAGGAGAAAGGACAAGGCATGCAGCCTCTGTTTCTTATTTCATCTCTTTTGGCCATGTCGCCAGTATACATTAGTCTAGGCATGTCCAGGTGGGCTCTGCTGAGTCACCGGGTTGCTTAATCCCTTCCCTCTGAGTGAGTCCTAGAGTTGAGCAATCTCTATTGTATAGTCTTGTGCAATGGTCATTGTATTTGTAAATTCTTTGTTTACAACTCCTTTGCTGATTGATGGCTGCTGAACCCCTCCTAGGCAGGGGTGCCTCCTCTGCTGTTACTAGCAAGCTTGTAACATATTGTAATAACAGCAAAGTCTTATAACTTGATACATACTAGTGATATGCATTTTTTGACAACACAATGGATTTTAGCAGATTATGACCTTTCGTTAGATATCTTACATGGCATGCTTAATATGAATTATTACAACCGTACAGAACTGATGAATGTGGGGTTTACAATATGCTGCTTTGGGATACAGTGTGTAACACCAGGTTGATTGACATTAATTACATTATCCTCCTTTAATTCTTTATTAATTGGGTCCGTATCAAGTGCTCCATTATCTTGCCCAGGATCGATGTCAGGCTGTCAGGCGTATAATTAACTGGGTCATTCCTTTTACACTTTTTCAATATTGGCACATTAGCTTTCTTCTAGTCTTATGGAACTTCTCCAGGGTTTCAAGACTTATTGAAAATCAACATTAATGGTCCAGCAAGCTCCTCAGCCAGCTCTTTTAAAACGTTAGATTCAAGTTATCTGAATCTGCTGATTTTTAAATGTCTAACTTTAGTTGTTGTTGTTGAACATCCTCCTGAGATACTAGTGGAATGGAAAGAGTGTTATCATATGATACGACTACATCATTTGTTTTTTCCCCAAATACTGAACAGAAATATTTATTGAATACTTCTGCCTTTTCTGCATTATTATTGCTGATTCTATCATTTCCCTCTAGTAATGGACCAATACTATTTTTAGGATTCTTTTTGTTCTCAATGTGCTTAAAAAACTCCTTTCCTTTTTAGCATACTCAGAGGAGGAGAGCTCCCCAGCCTGCAAGACAGAATTTTAGCCACATTCTTTGAATATTAACCTGATCCTGAATAAGTAATAATAATGTTTACAATATAATATGTTAATGTTTATTGTAACTTTGTCATAATGAAAAGTTTAAAAAAACCAAAACTCTACTGCTTATTGTTCTTAACTCTGTTGACCATAGATTTCTCTGTGTCCCTTTGCTTCACTTATCAATTTTATACGATTCCTAGTAATGAATATAAATCAGAAGCTATCAACTTCCCCTTTCTTCCATTTGTTATAAATTGTGCTTTTATTTTTAATAGCTGCCTTCACTTCCCCCCTAAACCAGCTATTTTTTTAAACCAATATGGCCTTCTTCCATAATCGTGTCTTTTTTGGGCATTTAGCAGGGTGTTCTTAAACAATTCCCAATTATTGTTCACAGTTTTCTGATTAAATTTTTCCTCCCAACTGATCTGGCTCATAATTGTTTGCAGCTTTGTGAAATTGACTGCTTTAAAGCACCAAGTATCCATATTACTGGCGTGGACTTTATTCTGTTTGCACATTATAAATGTGATCAAGTTTCAATCACTTGTACCTAAGTTATCATTAATTTTTTGTTCTGGGATCAGTTTCTCTTTATTTGTCAAGATGAGGTCTAATATAGAATTCCCCTGTGTTGGATGCAACACTTTTTGAGTTAGGAAATTGACATCTATAATATATCAACCATGGATTTTAGCCTTAACTCTGAATATCTTGGCTTTCATCATTTGATGTCAGAGACCTAATGTTATCTTATCATAGTTTGTGTGTGTTTGTATACACTATAAATAAAAATAGATAGCCCTGAAAGGCCCATAGTGAATACATGACTGAATTTACTCTCAGGGTTCTGCTGTTGTTCATAAATCACTCTAGGCAGACTCCCACTGTTTATGATAATGAAAAAAGTCCCTAAAGTGAATTGCAGCCTTGTCTACAGTACAAGATTGTCTATGATTTCATATGTATTGGACAAGGAAGACAATAGTTAACTTGAATGGAGTTAGGAAACAGTAAACAGATCCCAGTGAAAAAACCAAAGTTATATTGCTGGATGTAGGAAGAGAGACTCAATCATATGAAAAGATATACAATAACTTCTAAATCTGACAAAAGAGCAATAACTGATGGAAACCTATGAATGTCTTCTTCATAGCTTCCCCCATTTTTTATGTTCTGAAGGTGACTTTTTTTCTGGCAAACAAGGAAGAGCCAATTCTTGTGATTCCTGGCAAGTTCAGCTATTGAGGGGACTAAGCTTATTTTCTTTGTTCTATTGTTTAGTTTCCTTTTTACAAACACAACGTTTGCTGTGTTAGCTCGGTCTTGAGTTGTCAAATGAAACCTTGCACTTCTAAATTGCCTATTCAAACCGAGCCTAGGGTAGTAGCAAATGATATTTGTTACTGTGACAAATTAGGGAATCTCTGTCTGAATTGTGGATGATTTTATGAAATTATATAATGAAATTATTATGTCATGGAAAGCATATAGGTATGTGGATCCATTCTGAGTTATCAGGGTTGTGTTATGTCTCTGCCAGGCCAGAGTCAATGGTGAGTAATCAACACTTATTCAAAGTAAAATACTTTGGGACAATGGGTTTGCCCTAGCTGGGAGAAGACACTTCCTCCTCCTATGTGAAGGGAGTGGGGACTGGGAAGTAATGGAAAGTTACCAAGAGGAGCACAAAGGACGCAGATGAACCAGGAGGAGTCTATAAAGGAGGGGAGGAAGAAAACTGGGGTAGGCAGGCCATATGTCTGGTATTAAATCAGACAGTCCTGTTTTTCTAGGGTTTGTCCCCAATCCTGTACTCAGATAAAACCAGATGCCATTTTGAAGACCGTGCTGCTCTGCACTGCCCCTATGAAGCGTGACCTGCCTCGCACCGTGTGTCTGAGCTCATGTTGGCAGGGGCAGGCCCACTTCGTTCCTGGAACTACCAGAATGCCTAGTATTCCAGGAACCTGTGAGAGGCCACCCTAGGAGAGAGCCATCTTGCACCAGAGTAAGATGAAGGAGGCTGCTGTAAGGGCACGGTAGGCAATGGGCTGGAGAGCACAGATGATCTCCCAAATGAAGGGTGAACTAGTGAGGGACACTGTGCTCAGTATGTTTTATATAATCTATTCTGTCCTGTGCTTTTTCATAATTAAATATAAATATAAGGGCAACCTGTGTCTATGTGCGTGTTGATTACTTCACAACTACTGCATGCCCCTGAGAGAGTGAAACTGTAAACCAGAAGCTGCACACCTGTTGGGTGGAGTTCTGGGAGAGGGGTGTGTTTAAGTATTGGGGAGTCTGAAGGGTCAGGGCTGTGCCCAGATAGACTAGGTGGTTGGACAGTAGGAACAACACTAGGAAGGGGGGTGGCAGATAGAATCATAGAAGTGTAGGAACGGAGGGGACCTCAACAGGTCACCTAGTCCAGTCCCCAGCACTCAAAGCAGGACTAAGCAATAACTAGATCATTCCTGAAAGTGACCTTTAGTGACAGAGATTCTATAACCTCCCTAGGCAATTTGTTCCAGTGCTTAACTACGTTGACAGGAAGAGTCTCCTAATATCCAAACTAAACCTCCCTTGCTGCAATTTAAGCCCATTGCTTTTTGTTCTATCCTCAAAGGTTAACAAGAACAATAGAAGGTCTGTGCTCTGAAAGTGTGTGTCAGGACCCTGAGATTATGGCAGTGGCTGGACTCTGTTCAGGATCCATGCGCTTGAAACACCCCCAGGAATCCAGAACACAGGTACTTGGATTCCCTTCACAGCAATCCTGGTGGGAGGCCAGGCAGGGGGGCTTTCTAGGATCTGTGATAGTCACCATAACTGTTTGGCCTATGCGAAAATAATTTGGTGGTCTAAGGCCAGTTCCCATAGGATTTATATCACAAAAGCCAATACCATACTTGGCACTGATTGGTACCCTAAGTAAAATGGCCAAAGATTCATTAACTGGACTATCTGCTTTCACTAGTCTCTACATGTTATAATGAACAGAGACGGATTATATTTATCTTTTGGGTACAGGTGATCTAGAGAGGTGACCACCAGCTCTTGTGCAGAGCCTGTGTCTTAGCTTGAAAAGCATGAACAAAGAGCACTGACTCCTGAGAACCAATCTGCAGGTTTATGACCTCTTTAGAATGAGTTGTACTGTTGGCTTCTCAAGCAAAACAAATATTCCACATAAAAATAAGTGGTAAGAATCTTTTATTTTAACAAATATGGGCCCAGGTCAGTTCCTGGCATACAAACTGCTACTCAACTGCACCCCAACATGTAAAGTAGACATCTCTGAAGACGTAAAGTCAAGCACGTTGAACTTCGTGTCTGATACCTGAATTGCAAGTAAGTTTATTGCTTGATCTTGCATAATTGAAGACAGTGAAAGCTTTGCTGTTGATTTCAATGGGTATGGGATTGAACAGACAATTTCCAAAGAAACATTAGGAGTAAGAATGGCAAGATATTTAAGGGAAGCAGAAGACTTATTGGTGAACTGAAGAACTTCAAATTCTGTGACTATAATTGGAGGCTAGATAGCAGACCTAGCTATAAGGGAAAGTCTCCTTACTTTTCCTATGGGTTCCATGGAGGCAAAGTAGATTTCAATATAAAATATTTTCATAGTTTCCCAATTTTTATTCCTCTTTTTACTTTTTGGAGACACTATTTGAATACAGAGGTGATTCTGGAGTGATTAAATTGTGGCTAGGTTAGGAGTCTATTACAAGAGTGGGTGGGTGAGGTTCTGTGGCCTGCGTTGTGCAGGAGGTTAGACTAGATGATCATAATGATCCCTTCTGACCTTAAAGTCTATAAGTTAGACTTAGTCATTCTGGTTAAGCTTGTGTCTAATGATTTTGCTGGCACTGGTGCAGGTTCTCTTGTTCCCTTATCTGTTCCCTGAAGAACGGTTTTCACCTTTTTCTTCTTTCTGTATCAAGAAGTGTCTGAGATGTCTTGGGTATTTCAAGTAAGTCTTCATAATTCCTCTGCTACTTCTGATGGAATATTTTGAGAAAATAAAGTTGTAGCTCTGCTGTCAGCATACCCTTGGCCATCCCACTATGAGCTCCTATTTCAATCACTACAATCTCCTTTTCTCTGGCCTACTGGAACTTTTTTTCAGGTGCTTGGCTGGCTGGTTCTTGCTCACATGTTCAGGGTCTACCTGATCACCATATATGGGAGTCGGGAAGGAATTTTTCCCCAGGTCGGATTGGCTGTGACCTTGGGGAGGTTTTGCCTTCCTCTGCAGTGTGTCAGTGTGGGCCACTTGCCAGGATTATCTTGGTATCTCTCATATAATCATTTGCGTGCCATTCCAGGGACCTTGGGCACTGGGGCACACTGGCGTACCGAGCGGGGGGGGGGGGGGGGGCGGGAGGAGGCCATGCCCTCAGGTGCTGCCCTGGGGGGCACCAGCCAGGCCCTCCTTGGAGGAACAGCTCTCTGCTGACATCCCCGGCGGCCATGCTGACCTGAACTCTGGCCTGCCAGCAGCCAAGGGCTCCTGCTGCGGTGGGAGTAAGCATCCTCCTGGCTCCTCCGCCTCCACACTGGGTGCAATGAGGAAGTCATGGGGCCCTGGCCATGCAGGGGCCAGGCAGTCCCCCCCACTACTAGGTGGCCTGGGGGCATCTGCCCCTGTCACTCCCACTCCCAGCTGCACCTGCCACCCTCACAGCGGGGGAGAGTGGGGGAGAGCAGGAAATGGGCCCACAGACCCCCCCCAGTGGGGTGCTGTTGCTGCCGCCACCAGGGTGTGTGTGCAAATACAAGCGCCGGAGACTGACAGTACGCCACTGCTGGTGCACCTGGATCCCTCCTATTCTGTGCCTCTGGCAGATAATAGTCTAATCTCCTGTGGGTCCCATTTACTTTGGTGTCAATTCTGTTGTTTGAGTTTAAGTGTGATGATGCTGGGTGGCGTTGGTAGCTTCTGATACAGCGGAGGTCAGACTAGATGATCTAGTGGTCCCTTCTGGCCTTCAGTTCTATGGCTGTGACTTACCATTCGTACAACCCTCATTTTATCCCCTCTAAATCCTTCTTCTAAACCTCTCACATCTATGATGCCTCTGTCAAACTCACAGGGCAATCTGAAGTTTAGCCTCTTTTGTGTCCCTTTTAAGTGCACATCTCTGGGGCAACTTTCACTATCTTCCCTCCTCTCTGAGTGGAAACACATGATTGTACTGCTCTTGGAGTGGGTCTCTGGGCTGCAGCTCTCCTGTTTACCAACTGTGATATCACAACTGGTGCAACTGTGTTTGGCACCTGTAAACGCTGTTACTCCAGGGGCCTATGACCAGTAGTTGATTAAAATGATTGAAAAACAGCTTCTCCAAAAACAGGCATTATTTATTCACTTGAGGGTACATAGCAAGCAGAGTAAAGATATAAAAGAACAAAAAGCCCATCTGACTGGGTCTCACCTAAACTATATTCTTTTTTGTGTGTGCAAATTTTGGGTAGGGTCCATTCAGCCCAGAACCCCGGCTCCTGGGCTGGGAGAGAAAGACACCCCCTGACACATTCTCTGTGTCCCTCGGCTTCCTATTCATATCTCTTCCTCCCTAGGCTGGGATCTTTAACATTGGTTTCGTTCCCCTTTGATCCTAGGCTCTGACCTTGGGAAAAGTAAAACTGATAGCCTGCCTGTAGCCAGACAGGTAGCCATTCCCTAATTAATAGGCCTCCATTGTTCCCTTAAGTGCCCTTGGTATGGTCTCTGAAAGTATGCACTGTTTTCGTTTCTGCTTGTTTCCCCCTAACAAATTCCTTTGATTTAACTACGTACCGTGAGGCAGAATAATATTAAGCAGGTAAACTGAAGAACATATGATATTCATAAAAAATATAGATATCTCCCTCATTCTCCATACCATTCCCGTCTGTGCTGGTTAGGTAAACGGTACACTGTAACATTGGCTTGTCTGCTAAACTCTGCTTTACTGTTACCTCTTCCTACCAAACCATCTGTGTGGAGTTTGTCTATATCATCCTGTTGAACATGTACACAGAGAATTCCCTGGGGCAGGGACTGTCTTCCTTCTTGCCTGTACAGTGCCTCACACAATGGGGTCCTGACCCTGAAATGGGGTTTCTAGATACTGTTACAATACAACTAAATAAAGGATGGTGCAAAGCAACCATAACAGAGCAGATCATCTGGCTTAGTGTTTTTAATACTTTGGATAACTCAATGGCAGCTGAATGGAATTTTCCCAAACCTTCTACAAAACATCTGCCTGAAATGAGAGGCAGAAGGAGAACTTAAGACCAAAAAGATTTTATTCTGAATGGTTTTATAAGAACCTGAAAATTAGGTCTTATGATGAAAATAGCTTGTCATCCTGATCTCTAGTGTCATGAGTGTGTTTGTAAAAAAAAAAAAAAGTCTTTCTACCTTGGCAATAAACAATATTATTACTAAGCATTGTTTCTTATAAAGAGAGTAAAGAAATGCAAACCCCTCCTGCTTTATCATAACATATTATTGTACAAAGCTTGCCATTAGGATTCCACATATCTTTAGTCTCCAAAAGACAACAGATTATTTTCCTCTTGTCATTCCACTTAAACAGAATTTTGCTGAATGGTTCATTAAACTTTTCCACAGTACTTTACACAGACATTTTTGACATTTATAAAAGTGGCAGCAAGATAATGTAGATGGATGATTAAACTCTCACAAAGTTTCATGCTCCAGATATTCCAAGTCGTAGTTGTGAAGGCAGAAGACTCATTGCTATACTGTAGCTGTATTTTTGTCCATTATATATATAAAAAATAACAGTTGTGTGTGACACAGGTCAACTGAATACATCCTTTATCTTTGTGCCTGCATGGTTTGCTCTTTTCACTGTCAACTCAATCACAAAATGGATTGCTGTCACTACAGCAAGAACAAGACTCAATTAAAACAGGCTTTTTTGATGTGAGTACTTAAAATAACAGTAGTCTCATCAGTTTGAGTATTCCAGATTACATCAGCAAATTGGCCACCTGCGAAGAGATATTCATTATGATAAGTGCATAATAAAATGTCATTCATTGGTTTTGCCAAATCTTAGAAAAGGTCTAAAAATAATTAAATGGGTCAACACAAGTAGGCTTTTGGAAAGGATTGAAATCCTGTTTTTATTAGGAGTTCTATTCCATTGTTTTCTGTGATACATTTATACATTCTGGAATCATGATTTCAAAATATGAGCCTCCATTAATATTGATTATTGGGCCCAATCTTGCTCCCGTTCGTTAGTCAGACTCCCATTGACTTCAGTGGGATTTGCACTGGTGTATTTGAGAACTGAACTGGATGCTTTTGTGTTTTTCTCTATTTTGCTACCAGTTCTACACACAAAGCAGCTGTCTCCTTGTAAGCAATTGAGTTCCTAGAGACCCCCCCACCCACTAGGCTGAGTTTTCAGACCAATCTTAGTTCCAAATACAGGTTAGAGAAAGCTAAGGTCTGCTCTAATTTATGCCATCTGGAAATGGTCTTCAAGAAACCATATGCCAGTTGTGGGTTGCTAGAACATACTGCACTCAAGCCACTCCCTGACACAGCTGGGTGATGAGAGGAGGGAGGCACTAATATAAGGGCTGTGGCAAATGAGGTGAAGATTGCTAGATGCTCATACAGCAGGAGTTTCCCCAGCAGGAATTTTGCAGTCAATCATTATTCCCTTTGCACAAGGGGAGAAAAGCAGGGCAGATGATCTGCATGCACTGTAATTAGTTCAAACGGGCTCTCTCCCAGGGGGTTGACTCTACTTGTCATTCAAGTAACAGTGAAATGTAAAACTAGGACTAAGTATAGATCCCCCCTAAATCTCCACCCTAAACTTGACTGCCCCTGGGGTTTCCATACAAAACGCCCTCTGTTCTAGATCCCTCAACCAGAGAGTCACCCCAGCCACCTTTAATGAGTCACACCTACGAAAGAGTCAGCAAGATCCAATCAGTATCTCCCTGCAGGATTCTAACACCTGCTAAGAGGTCAGCCCCTCATATCCATTTAATTGATGGACTTAATATAATAATAACGAATTGTCACAATTATTAATGGGCGAGCTCATAGGTTTTGAATTGACTAGCTTTATAGGTGTGCAGTTTTCTCTAGCTAGCACATATAACAGCACAACTATTATTAGCTCTGGATAGCCAGTCCATAGAATGCTCAATAAACTTACAAAGCACATAAAAACAAATTGATGTTTTCAAGTCAAAGACTCCCCCAGAGATAGGAAGTCAATTATACTTAGGTAGCAGCCAGGCAATCTCAAGATATTATGATTAAAGTGGTGCATTAATTGCAATTTGCAATTATTTGGTTTAGCAAATCCAATAGAAATCATTTTAATACAATGGTATTTGTCAATGAGAGAGGGTAGAATTACTATGGCTTGCATGGAAACCAATGTGTATAAAAACAAACATATACTAGACAGAGAAAACTGAATTGCATATTGAAATACCTCTGAATTTCCAAAGGATCATTAAAAATTAGCAAGATCCTTATTACTTGTTATATTTGAATACTCATCTTAGGCTGTTCTGTACTTGGTAATGTTTTGGCAGAGTGATGTATAATTGTGCTTAATTTGTGTCCCCCTGGAATTATCTTCATTAGGTTTTAACAGAGACAGAGTTAGTTCATGAGTGCTCTTTTACATGTATTTTCCATTTGTTAACAGTTCTGCCATCTAAGAGTGTATTAATTTGAACATTTCATAATATTCCATTCTGCTTCTGATGCAAAGAAATACGGTAGAACTATCCGAAATAATACAGGGGGGCTCATGATAATGCTTGTGTGTTGTAGTCTAAAATGAGTTACTTTATTTCCCACAATCATCTTCCTATTTGACATGGAAAAGGCTTGTCATTCAGGACCTGTCACATTGATTGCAAAATGAAGGTGCAGAGCAGTCAGTTTCCGTTTCAAAGCTCACAGCTGCATATCACATTTAGCACATGTTCTAGCAGAATGTATTATTTTACTCATTTTTGATATCATGCTCAGAAGCTCAGCTAATTTCATTCCTTTCTGCTCACAGAAACTGATTTTAAATAGAAACCTGAAATTTTTACAAATCAGGAAAAGCTGTGGTTTTAGATTAGGTTCCATGTTTATTGTTTGTCAATGATTTTCTGAGCACACAAGAAAAAGATCTTGGAGTCACTATGGATGGTTCTCTGAAAACGTCAGCTTAATGCACAGCAGCAGTAAAAAAAAAGGCAAACAGAATGTTGGAAACTATTAGGAAAGGGACAGAAAATAAGACAGGAAATATCATAACACCGCGATATAAATCTATGATATACCCACACCTTGAATACTGTGTCCAGTTCTGGTCACCCTTATCTCAAAAAGGATATAGTGGAACTGGAAAAGTGGAACTGGAAAAGATTCAGTGAAAGACAACAGAGATGATCAAGGGTATGAAATGGCGTCCATACGAGGAGAGACTAATAATATTAGGACTGTTCAACTTAGAAAAGAGATGACCAAAGGGGGATATGACAGAGGTCTATAAAATTATGAATGGTGTGGAAAAAGTGACTAGAAGTGTTATTTGCCCTTTCCCACAATATAAAAACCAGAGGTCACCCAATGAAATTAACAGGCAACAGGCAAATGAGAGGAAGTATTTTTTTACACAATGCACAGTTAACTTTTGGAACTTATTGTCATAGGATGTTGTGATGGCCAAAAGTATATCTGCATTCAAAGAAAGAACTAGGTAATCAAATCATGTCAGTGTACAGCTGGGGAAGGCTTTTTCTAACCCTAGGCCCTGAAAACCCATCTTGGGATCTGAAAATCAAACTGGGTTATTTCCAGTTAATTTATCCTTACCCTGGTTGAACTGAAGTATATTCTTGGTGTAGGTAAGGTACAATTGAGGTATTGACCCATGCATGATATGTCTTGCTTGAGCAACACAAGCTCTTAACTCCCTTGGTGAGGGAGTGAAATTAAATTGACATGATGCATGTGCTTTGTACAAGCCTTCTGCACAGACATGAATTTCACCTTGTCTGAGCACCTGTCTCATCCTGGGAGCAAGAGGTGAAGCTGAGCACCAGTCTGGCTAAAGAGTTGGTTGTCTGCTGGTAGGGTACTCATCCCCTTATATCCATGTGAGTGATCTAATGAAGCAGGATTGTGGGCAGAAGGAAACAGAACCTTTGTTGATTTTCTCTCCTGATCTACAGGGTGAAGGTAGAAGAGCAGTTCTTTGTCACCCTTCCCAGCAGCATAGGGTGAATGAGAGCCACTAGCAAGAGGAGGCTTGCAGAGGAGAATCTGCTCCTGCTTGGATGAGTTTCATACATGGGTCCCCCAGAGTCTATGGAAGAAGCCAGAGGCTTTCCGGGAAGAGTTGGAACCAGCACAGCTAGTCAGGTGGGGTGGTCCTGAGTTGCATATAGTGGTGGGGAAGGAGGGAATTTCCCTCCAAAAACCAACAGGTCAGCACCATGCTTGTTCTACCTTCCCTGCCCTGAACTCATATAACTAGTCTGGGATTTGATTTTCATTTCAGTCCTCCAGCCTCTAATTTCTTTTTCTGTCTGGAGAGAGAAGAAAGACCTGTAAGAACTTTCAGATGGTGAAAGATTGAATGATAAATAGAATTGTGAAAGCTAAGGGAAAAATCCTGCCTGCCAAGCAAACCCTCTTCTTTCTGAAAATCTTGTTAAGTTTGTGAGTCTCAGGAAGACTTTAATTACCATGAATGGAGATGATAAAAGTGAGATGGGGTGAAAAACTAGGACGGCATGATAAAATAACCCCCAGAACCTAAAGATAGAGAGGAGATGAAAGGAGAGCAGGAAGAATTAAAAACAGGTGTCGTAAGCTGTGCTTTCAAACTTTCCCTCAGTCCAGCCTTGTTTGAACAACAGGCATGTGGTTGCATTTTACAGATGAATCAGCAGCAGGAATGTGGAACTCCATCTAGTTTGTATGCCTTTGTAGCCCACACAAGAGGTTTAGGAGTATCTTGTTTTTAGTAACTACTGGAGATAACCTCTTAGCTCAATTCATTGCAGTCTGTGCTTTTTCATACTTAAGGTAGTAGGTTCAAACCGAAGCAGCGCTGTGTTTAAAATGACCCTTGCAGTTGCTAGCTAAGGTAGTCAGCAGTAACCAATATTTTGGGGGTATTTGTAACGGGGAAGAGAAAGATTAAATTAATCTCTGATGTGGTTTCATCACTGTTTTTCTCAGTGTAGTTTTCAAGCAATGTTCTTTAGGTTCTTCAATGGTGCAAAGTTCTTCAAGTGGCATTCTTTGGTTGGTGAGTTTCCTGATACTAGATATAGCAATACAGCAAATCACATCTTAGATTTTCCAAGGCAACTAAGGGAGCAAGGTGTTCAAACCCCACTGAAACTCAAATGGATCTGGGCACTTAACTCACACAGTATCCTTTGAAAACCCCAGCCAGGGCTGACATTCTGGGACCTAGAGTTTATGGAAGTCAAATCCACAGCAGAGGTTGCTGCTACTAACATTTTCTTTTGTGTTTTCCCCTTTTCTTATGCCTCCCCATGTCCCTCCCTTTTTATATGTGCTCACACTCCAACCTTTGAGTTGTTTTCTTCTGCTGCTAGCTTCCTATGACATATTGCTACTACAGTGATATCAAATATACTAGAGGAAACCTAACTGCTGGATCAAGACATAACCTTGAAACTTTCTAAATACAGGCAATCTTACTTTCTCTGTCTCTTTTATCTCCTGGCTGTGTGTGATTGAAAGGATATTTCTGATTTTTAGTTGGCATCTCTTTCTCCTCTACCGTCATGCTCATTGCAAAACTCTGTTATAAACAACAGTAAAACCTTTACCATAAAATCTTCTTGTTATTGTACAGATTTAATACAGCGCTCAGATGTTTTTTCCTGGTTCCTTTAACCCTTTTATATAGGAATAGAAGGCTTTTTCACAATGTAGTTTTGGTAATTCTAGCCCATTCAAAGTATGCTGCTATTTCAAAGTCAGCTTTGACAGGCCCACGTCATCAATATGTGTGTGCAAGCGGAGGTTACTTTGTGGTATGTGGCACTCCATTAAACATCTTTGGTATTGTTTAAAAACAGTTTGAAGTCACTTCTAGTAAAGGCTTTTTACTTGATTTAGCAGGAAAAGATTGGTGCCTTTAAATAACATTTTTCCTCCAGGGTATTTTACTTTTGCAGAAAGTAAGATAGAACCATACCAAAAAAATAAAAACCAAACAAACAAAAAACAAAACAAAAAAGCCACCTAGGCTGGACATAGTGAATTAAGTCCTGGCTCAGTGAGCTGAATGTATTTAACAGAAAATAAAAGTTTGCCATTACTAGAGAAACCACAAGTTGTCTGCAATGAGGACATTAGAGTGGGTTATTTCCAGGAAATCACATTATTACGTAGTATCACAATAGTTCCTTAGAAGACTTGAATGGAATTGAGGCCCCATTTACTAGCACCAAGTGCCTAGCAGAGAGTCAGATTTTGCCTTAAACAGCTTACAAACAAAATACAGAAGATAGATAGACAAAAGGGGAAACAGACATGAAGGGACTTACTCAAGGTCACAAAGCAGGTCAATAACAGAGCCAGGACTAGAAACCAGGTCTCCCTGCTAGATCCCTATTTACTGGATCATGTCGTCTCCCTTAGTTTTCAATCTTGGACACTGAAGGGTTAATACGTAAGCTGAAACCATAAACATTACACAGACTCTCACTGTGGTCACACATCCTTCAGGCTACTGTTTAACCCCAGGTGACTGTGACTGACAGTATACTGCTCAAGAGGTTTCATTAAACTTATTTTGGAAATGCAACTCTTTGTCTGTCTTGCAATTCTAGGGTTATTACCCAAAATAGCTCTTGCTCATTTACATCATTCCTCCAAATTATTACAGAATTATCTTGTTAAAAATAAATATGTTTTCTTGTTCTAACGTGTATTACTGTTCAATCAACAAATGATTAAGCATATTATACTAAACCCCTTGCAATTTGTCCTTTGGCACTGCTAACAGTAATTTTTCACTTTCCTATAACTAGGCAAACTATTTGTGGGAGTCTGGTTAAGTCTGGAAAGAATTGATTTATTCCCTAGGTACCACTCTCCCATACTGTTCTAAATGGGTACTGAATATCTTTGTTGTTCAGAATGATCCTAATTTGTTTTTACCATAGCTCTGGTTTTCTTGTGCTCCAGCTTCCTACCTGCTCCGTGGTTACCTTGAATGTTACTCTTATTAATGGGATGAATTCAGAACTGACTTTAGAAGGGACTGCACAGGCTAGAAATCAATGCAGAATCAGGCCATAATGTATCTAATTCTGTACAGATTTGGACAGTAGGAGTCAGTGTGCCCAGAATCTTGCCCTGGGGAGGATCCTTCTTCCATGGTGCCATATTGTCTAACAGCCTTTCATTCCCTCATGTCCTAAGATGCTGTTCCAATCAGTGCCCATTGATTTTTGTAGGTTATATCCTCACTTGGTGTAAATTGGCTTAGCGCCAAATGGAGATGTACCACTTTCTCCTACCAGAGAATCTGGCCCCAGGTATCTCTACTGTCTTTGTAATTTTGTGAAACTTTCTTCCATAAAACCTGTGAACATTTAAAAAACAGCAGAAGCCAAAGAACCCAAGTAAAACTTTGTGACATCTGCCTCTTGTAAAAGGGAATGTCGCCGCTTGAGCAAATCAGTTTATCTCCTTTGTCCCAACACATGGAGGCTTCTAGTATTATGGGCCAGATTGTGCCATAAACCGCACTGCCAAAACAATCTGCAGCACTCTACAAAATTTGAAAACATTCCTTTCTTTTGAAGGAGTTAAAAGTCATAAATCAGCCACTCTCCCATGAGAGTAGCTTAAAGCTGAGGTTGTTTTGTTTTTGTCTCATGCTACATTTACAGAAAAACTCTCCTGCCTTCAGTTTGTGTGTGTGAGACCCTTGCAAACCTTACTGCACTTGGAAAAATGCAGTCCCTCCCTTCTGGCTGCTTGGAGGGGGACTGCACTTACCCTCTGCCAACACCCAGGATGCTATTTTAACCCTCTCCATCCCCCTCATAGCTATTGCCTCTCTTCCCATCCCCACCCTCCCAGACTCTCAATCTCCTGTCCACATCTCCCTATCCCTGTTTGCCCAAGCTCTACTGTCTCCCTATATTCCCTTCTCCCCTCACATTCTCCCTCCTTCCCCACCTCAGTCTCTTGCCCCTCATTTTCCCAATCTATTCACATTCTTATACCACACCCATCACCACGATAACTGTTCCTTATTCTCCCTCCTTCCTCCCCATCTTCCCATATTTCCTTTCGCCCTCGACATTCCTTGCCCCACAGAAACCCCCCCCCATTTCCTCACACCCTCCCTAATTACCAGGCCCCAATATTACACCAAACACTGTGTGGTCATATCCCCTTTCTCTTCCACCTATCTTCCTAACAGATTGCCTTTGTCACTGTGGCAACCTTTTCTTTACTGTAAGCCACGTAATCCATTATTGTCCGGCTAGTGATTACCTTACCTGTCTCCAGCACCACAGAACATTGTTTTCTGTTTATCATCTCAAGGATTTGTTCTTCTCAGGTTTATGTGCTGTGAAGTGTGGATTTGTATAGAACTTCATTGGCATTTCCCAGTTGATTTTATCCTTATCGAATCTGAGATATATTTTGGAGAGAGGTAGCAGATATTCGAAGAGGAGGGCCTGTGCTCAACATAGTAGTTACACTAAAGAACAAGGATAAGGGAAGGGAAGGGAAAGAGACCCCACGCCCCAAGTTATGTGTACTCTTCTTCTCTCATTTTATGTTTTCAATCTTGGCAGAACATTCCAAGATAGAGGAAGTTAAATCAAAGCACTGATGCATGCAGGCAACTTTAATGTACATGATTTACTCAGAGGATGATCACAAGTTCCAGTGACCTTGGCAGCTCTTCATAGCGCATATTTTCCACAAAGAATTGTCTTTGAAAATTCCTTCAATGTAATAGGCCTGAATTCTGGCCAACATCAGCTCCATCTCTTTTTAAATTTCACTTATTTTTTTTTCCAACTATACTTATTGTGACTGCTCCAAGAAAAATTCTCCTCAGCATTCCCTACCAAGTTCCACTTGGTTGTACTTAGAGTTCCCCCGTGCCCCTTGCGCTAGGCCAGGCTAACAATGTGGTACAGGATCTTATAGCACACCAACACCTTTTAAATCTCCGAGGCTCTATGGTGACAGATCAACTCACAGTATTTATGGCTGTTTTCCAATATTAGTTCAATTTTACTTGCATGTGGGGGCGGGATTAATTATCCTTATTTGGGCATGTGATGATCCAGAATATTCCATTGTCTACTCCCAAGAGATGAATGGACACCCAAAGAGATGTCTTCTACTCAGGCACAGTGGTGTTAGAATTCACTGGGGGCCAGACCGTATGTTGGACCATGTGTCTGGGCTGGTGAGTAAAAGGAAGTAACATTCCCACCACAATGCTTTTACACTCCTACCTGAGCTACTCACTTGTAGGGAATAACTGTGCAGCACATTCTTACCAACAACCCCAGAGCAAGTGGAGAGGCAAGGGTGGGGCTTTGTCTACATCACTTGCTGGGAAGTACAGCTGAGCCCATGTGGAAACGTCTTAATTTGCTATTGGTACAGGCCAAAAGAAAATTACTACTCCCAGGGAGCAAGGAGGAAACAGGGGAGGAACTGTGACTCTGGGGGTGGGAAGAGGGGAGATCTAAAGTAATAATCCAGCCTTATATTTGCAGACCAAAATTAGGAAATTTCCAAGAATGACCCAATTTTGAATACCAGATTGGAGATACAGTACAGTTATTAATGAAGTGTAGATGGGTGTAACCATGAGTGAGTGTAAAGTGCAAGATCATAAATGTACAGGAAAACAGCCTGAAAAAACCTCCAATCTGTTGGAGTAAAAAGGGACCAACTTTTCATCCCCCAATGCTTTTCCCAATGCTGGAACACAAAACAGCTTCAGTTGATCTAGACACTCAGGATGACAAACTGCAATGACGTCAATACATAGTTAACAGGTGCTGTCACACCACTTGGGAATGCCTCATTTCCCACTGAAGTGAGCTATGCTGCCCAGATAATCCAACAGCATAGACTTGATTTAAAGAGTTAATGTACAAAGAGGTACTAAAAAATAAATTGTCCATCTGCTTTTATCACCAGTTTCTTCCTCCCTTACTCATGTCAGGTATAGCTTACTCTGCAAATAGCTCCATTGGTTTCACTGGGACTACTCTCTGAGAGTAAGGGGCAGATTTAGGTCCCTACAAGCTGTGATATAGCTGATAAAATCCTTAGTGGCTCATTTCATTATTACTGACCAAAGCAAGAGTTGTCATTAATGTATGTCAAGATATGCTGATACTCGGTTCTCAATAGTTGATATAGCCTACATTTGTATTCTCCACAACACAGAACATTATGTGGAATTAGATTTGAGCAAATTAGCAAAACTATTTTCTTGAGTGTACATTTGATTAGCCATACTGAACTGTCTTTGACTGCTCTCCTGGCCTTTTGAGTTTGTCTTCCACAGAGAGCCGAGACAGCGAGTTTACAAGCAGGAATATTATCAGAAACAGCAAATGTTAAGCAAAGTTTGAGAATATTCATGGAAAGCAAATTTGGAATTTGAAAATGGTGAATACTTGCACTGGAAGCTTGATTATAAATTACTCATCCAATCAAGGAACATAATGCTAAGTGACCTGTGCCCCCAGTCAAAACTGTATTTCAGAGCGGGCTGAGTTTTATTGGTTGCTGAGGATACGCTACTATAAATAATATTTTTTCTATCTTGGCTATTTACATGACTCCCCTTACCATATTATCTGAGGGCTTCACAGTCTTTAATGTATTTATCTTCACAAGCTTCTTTAAGGCAGTGCTATTATCCCCATTTTACAATAGTAATGGAGGCATGGAGAGGCTAAGTTACTGGTCTAATGTCACACATGGCAGAGCAGGGAGTTGAACCTAGGTACCCTGAGCCAGATAGATCATCCTTCCTTGGTTTTGTAATTTGTGTAAGGGCCACCAAGGTGTTTGGCAAAGAGCCCCTTTGTAATAAATCTAAATAAATAAATACTCATCATCTTTGCACTTCTGAATACTCTTGAACTTCTCATGAACAATCGGCAGATCAAGAATTATTTGCTGAAATTTGTCACTAGACTGTTAATCCTCCAGGGCAGGGATTGCCTCTTTTCTTTGTATGTAGAATGCCCAGCACAATGGGTAACCAATCTCAGCTGGGACCTTGATTCACAGCCATAATAAAAATATTTACTACTCATAATACTACACATAAAGAACAGCTTAAAATCTATATTGTCCATTCTTTCAAAGAGAACTTATTTTGAGTCTGGAAATACAGTTAAAAGTCAAATCATTCAACCCCAGTCTTCGCTTTTGGCTTGCTAACCTTCTCTTTCAGGGAAGTGAGAACATACATTTCCAATCATCTTCATTTTAGTTTTTCAGATTAAAAGAAGGCTTTCCTCCCAAGCTTTGTTCAGTCAATTGTTGCTTGATTCCCAGCAAAAGCCCCTCCCAGTCTGTTTGTGGCCGGTGTATGATCCGGATGTGGTCAGAAATGTTTCAAATGTAAAAAGGCAAGCTACAAATCAACAGCCTGACAACAAATGCTCAGCACTGAGCTAACTCCACTCCAGCTGATCTAAGGGTCAGTGGGAACAGAGTCAGACCAAAGATGGATGTTTTTGAAAATCCCCAAATGAGTCAGCTATGAAAGCAGCTGTGTTAGAAAAGAGTCAGCCATTTAAAAAGTCAAAGATAGGGGGATTGGAGTCAGCACATCACAAGCATTCCTCTTGCTAAACAATGCAGTAATGTACAGTTTCTCAATCCCATTTGTTGCTGTTGACTGATTTTTGCTTCAAAATCAGTGGGAACTGCAACACTTTCCTGGTGTGGCCATTATATTCTATCAGAAACACTAAAAAGTAAATCAAAAGTAAATTATTTCTCCAATATTTGATGCTGTCAGAGGCAGAATCCCGCATATGGTAGCATATGTTCCAACGTTGAATGATGATGATGAGAAGTCTGGCACACGGCATGGCCCAGATTCTCATGGAGAACTGACTACAGCATTTCATAGCATGAAGCACAGACAGCAAAATTCACAAGGTACAGACATAGACAGTAAAACGATCACTTTAATTCCAGGACTGAAAAGATGCCATGAATGGATTCCATTGAAGGACAGACTGGAAAAGCCCAGAAACACATACACATATTTTGGAATAAACAGGTTTCATTTTCCTTGATTAAAGAAAATCAGTGTTTAAAGAAACAACTAAAACTGTTTGATGCTAGACTGAGGAATTCTATCTATGGAACTTATGTGGCTCTCACCAATGTGGTATCTAATCACCTCACAATTTTAAAGATATTTATCCTCACAATTGGTAAGGCACCATGGTTTACCGATGAATAACTGAGACACAGAGAGACTAAATGACTCATCCAAGGGCACACAGTAAGTCTGTGGCAGAGAAAGGAACGGGACCTGGCTAGAGCCCTCACCGCTGGACCATCCTTCCTCTCTTGAAACCATGAGAATCTTGTGCTTTCTCCACAATCCAAAGGTTAGTTTTTGTTTTGGTTTGAAATAAAAACTGAATAGAAGATGTTTAAAGACCAGCTCTCACCCATTATACTTGGATAAGTGTTTAGGATCACAGTAAGAGGCTCTCAGGACTCGAAAATCATCATAGGCAATATCACAATGATCATAGTATCTTATATCTGGAAAAGAGACAGATGCTACAAGCAACTGGTAAGAACCTGATATTTTTAGTGGAAACAATATAGTGTTCTTCACATATCTACCGTTTTTAGCAACTTACTGCTGCAACAGACTTTTAAAAAACCTGAGTTTTTTCCTGTTAACTCCAGTCAGGGGATCGAGGTGAAGAAACTGTATTAGAATGATAACATACTCCTCTTATAGCTATGAATAATAACACTTTCCAGCATCTGAGTTTTCAAGAATTTGCCTATGGATCCATTCAAGGTCATTCAGGACCCGGTCAGCTATTTGTCTTCAAGAGTAAAAGTGTTTGACTAAAAGTCTAAAAAGTCAAGACTACATTTAATGCTTTATCGGTAGGTTGAAGGGATATTGACCACTACTGAATTAATGAAGCACTCTTCCTACTGAGACCTTTACTTACTTGAATCACTTTATACCTCATTGGTTTTACCAAGCCACTGGGAATAAACAGGAAAACTAACACTGCAGAAAACTCATTTCCTCAAGACTTCTAATATATATACAGCTTGCTGAAAAACAAGTGAGATTGGCTAACTTGTCCTACCTTTGAAGCTTACATTGTTTTAGCTTGATGCTAAACAATAGGGTGCCAATGGTGAGAATAACTGGCATCTGCTCAGAAATATTGTCTTTAATGTTCTATCACATCATATTTTGAGAAACTGTGTGAACATTGAAATTCGATTTCCCACTCCCACTCTCCAATAACTTTGAACTCCTTTTATATTTATTTTCCATCAATATTCCAGTGAATGGGCTTTCTGGTAGGAATGTTTTCAGAATTTTCAGAAAACAAATACTGAATTCCAAATCACAAGTATTCTTGCCCAAACCCATCCCACTGAGGAAAAAAACACGCAGCCTGTGACCTACTTATTCAATCCAATTAGCTTGAGTTTTGAATATTAAATAAATTACGAAGAATGGCTCAAAATCAAACTACTAATCAAGAGTTATCCACAGAAATTATTTGGTGAACAATGTCAAATAACAAATGCTTTTGAGAAAATATCAATCTGCCTATGGACAATTCAAGAACAGAACAAGGTAAAATTTGATGAATTAATTATTCCTTAAAAGTATTTTCTCTATAGTTTTAAAACATTGTCACTTTACTCTTGTGGTGTCACATTAAAATCAAACACACACTATTATACACACATAGGGTGTGTATCTATATGGGGTGTAATACACACACACACACACACACACAGTTCAGCAGTATAGATAGTGTGCGAGTTTGACAAGACCTAAGATGAGTGAAAGTCTATTAACATGTGCTGAAGCAATTCCTGACCCCCTTTCTGCTTCACTGTAAATGGTGTTTCACACTTGATGAGCTAATGATGAGCTAAAATGTTCACATTTACGTCAATGGCAAAATTCCCTCTGACTATTAGGAACAGTATTTGTCTCTGTAAACAGGTTCCACTTTAGACTGTATATATAACAGTCAATAATAGACAGAATATAACTTTTCCTTTGACACTTTCATTAAAATGTAACACCACCCTCTCTCCCCAAATCCAACTATCCTCAAATCCAATCTGTGAAAAACCATGGGCCAACTGGGGTAAACCAGCATAGCTCCAGCAAAATCAATGAAGCGGGGCAGATTGACACTAGCTGGCCTAATGATTATAATGAAACATTAGTCATCCAGACTCATGTGTCCCATGCAAGCCTACGTCTGTTCTATGCTCCTATTCAGTACTCAGCAACACTGTTTTAAGGCATCCTCATCACCGTTGATATTTCACAAACTTAAGAGCAGAGAAACAATGTTAATCCATGCATCATCCTATTCATGACCAGTTGGCATCCTAGAGATACATACTTCACTTTGTCATAAATCATACATTGATCGAGGAATACTGCCCAATAGACATGCGAGAAGCCAGCCCTTTAGCTTCACAAAGATCCAGATTCTGCAGTCCTTAATCCCTTTGTAGCCAATGTCAGTTCTGCTCAATTCGTGACAGCAGAATTTGTTTAAAAGTGAGCTTCCATTCCACCTACAATCAAGCTAGAATGTTTGGCAATAATGTCAAAGATGCTAGAGGACTGGCAATGCTGCTGTTGCCATCCCTTCTTCCCCGTTAGCCTCTTCATTGTCTCTTTCACAGATGGAAAAATCTTCATTAATACTTTACAGTCATCAACCCAACTTTCCCATCTGGTCAGACTGATGTTGCCTCACACAGATGCAACTCCACATGTACTAATGTGGCACAAATGCTTTTCATATTCAGAAATGTTCTGCTCATGATTAGGAGCAGTTTGAAACAGACCAGGCTGTTTGCATTAACCCTTTTTAACTGCACACAGCATTGACTCATACACAATACCAAAGAAGTGAGGTCCATGGGTAGATGGTATTTTCTCCATGCCATCAAGTATTGTTCAATTCAGTTTATGTGCAAAACAGTACACATAATAAGCTCTCTGGTAGATTATTTAACATGTTGTTTGTAACCAATAAATGTATCAGTTGTCTGGGATGTTGTTATCTGACAGTAGCATTCAACAGAGTCATCTGAGCTATAGCTACCCTGGTTGAAATGGGATGGGACTACTGGTATGGCTTTCTCTATGAAAGCTTCTGACTCTAGGACTCACTTGCTCCTTGTTCCTCCAGAATCTAGATTTGTTATCTTTGAGGACACATAATAAAGTTCAATTTTTTTCACAGGCATTCTGGGAGGGGTGAATTGAAGAATGTGGAGTGATTAGATAGAGGGTCATTATTAGTGTTATTGCAGTGGGCAATAAAAATCTTACCCCATAATAAAACTATATTAAAAGAATGTCAAGGCTGCAAAGAGAAGCACTTGTACGTCCAGAAATACCAAATGAAGATGAAATCTTAACTCTCAGCTTCCTTATGTATATGTATTATGATTCAGGACTAGATCGTCTGCTGGTGTACATTGACATATCTCCATTGACTTCCACAGCCTTTAATTATATGATCACATAGCATCTTTTGCCTTGCACATACCTTTCTTTTTTTGTATAGTAATCAAAGAATTATATAAATGTAGGACTGGAAGGGACCTCAGGAGGTCATCTAGTCCAGTCCCCTGCACTGAGCAGGACCAAGTATTAGCTAGACCATCCCTGATAGGTGTTTGTCTAACCTGTTCTTAAACCCTCCAATGACAGAGATTCCACAACCTTCCTAGGTAATTTGTTCCAGTGCTTAACTACCCTGACAGTTAGGCAGTTTTTCCTAATGTCTAACCTAAATCTCCCTTGCTGCAATTTAAGCTCATTACTTGCTGCAATTTAAGCCCATTACTGCCTGTCCTTGGTGATTAAGTAGAAAAATGTATATCCCTCCTCTTTATAACAACCTTTTAGGTACTTGAGGACTGTTCTGTCCCTCCCTCAGTCTTCTCTTCTCTGGACTAAACATACCTAGTTTTTTCAATCTTTCCTCATAGGTCATGTTTTGTAGACCTAGTGGATGATGCTCGTTGAGGCAGTTGTTCAGTATACATTTTGTCTTTACTTTTCTTTATGGATTCTCGGCCTTTTTCACTGTACGCCAATAAACTCTGCACACATATTGTGGAAGAGAGAACCTGCTACCTCATGCACTTTCCAACCTGTGCACTGAATGAGGGAGGAACAAAATAGCATGTGACTGTTTAATTAAAGAAGGTATTAGACTGAGAACACAGAGGTTGCAGAGGCGACATTAACTTTGACACTTTCAGGCTTTGAGTGCTTTACTTGGCATCTTTAATGTGTTTTAAACAGCTTTTTGTATAGAATTTTTGAGTAAAAATAAAATAGATTATAAAATACATTGTTTGGAACTATTTGCTAGACATTCTCTTCCACAATATGTGCACTCAGTAAGATATGGGCACTAGCGGAGCCCCGCATGACCGAGTGCCTTATTTTGAGATCATATAGAATAAGCCATATTCCAGGGTCACCTGTAAATATGGTAGAGTGTATGTCTGATAACAGACCCTGCATAAGTTTAGCTAGGGTGACCAGATGTCCCAATTTTATAGGGACAGTCCTGGTATTTGGGACTTTTTCTTACATAGGTGCCTATTATCCCCCCCTCTGTCCTGATTTTTCACACTTGCTATCTGGTCACCCTAAGTTTAGCAGAGTTTACCTGACTGTTGTGTCATTTACATGGGATATCACTCGAAGTCAGATGACTGGTGTTGTGAGACTAGCGTATGTTGGTGGGACACCCCCCTACTGGTGAGAGTAAGCACACTACTGAAAATGCTTTGGGAAGCTGAAATCATTAGCTTTAGGAGATGTGAGCTTGGCAGCATGGGTCACATAAGCATTCACCTTCCTGACGGACCAGAATATTATTTCTTACATGATGTTTCTAGGCTTCAAGGGCTGTCTAGAGAAAAATCTCTCTTGTGCTATTGTGAACGTGCAGGCAGCAAAGACTGTTTTCCTAGGGCGATCAGATAGCAGGTGTGAAAAATTGGGATGGGGGTGGGGAATAATAGGTGCCTATATAAGACAAAGTCCTGAATATTCAGGATTGTCCCTATAAAATTGGGACATCTGGTCACCCTACATTCTCCAAAGACATGGGAAACTGACAGTACTGGAACAGATGGTTTCCATAAGAGACAGCTCCTGAGAAGAGGTGCGAGGTGGTGAGGTCCAGTGGCTAACACAGTGGATTGAGACCCAGGATCTATTCTGCTGCTGCTACTGACCCACTGTGGACAAATCACCTCTGGGCAAACCTCTCTGTGTTTGTTTCTCCAACCACCCTTTGTCTGTCTTGTCAATTTTGATGTCAGAGACAGCCCGTTTCTTGGAAAGCTTATCCTGTGTTTGTACAGCAGCTAGCCTAATGGAGCCCTGATCTTGGCTGGGCCACAGAGGTGCTACTGTAGTTCAAATAATGATGATAATAAGCAACACATATGGCAGGAAGAAGAGGATGCTGGGAGTGGATTTGGGGCTGTCTTCTACTGTATTTACTGACAGTCAAAGGCCAATTCCTGCAGTAGCTTTACACACTTACATACTCAGATACTATGATGAGTAGGGGCCTATAGGTATCTTGAGAGACACCCCCTTCCTCTTTTTCCCTATGTAGGGTAAGGATAAGATAATAGTAGGCCTTATACAGATACTATATTCATCATCATTTTTCTTTATGGCTGTAACTCATCTTCCATCTGGTGATCTCAAAACACAACCATCAGAATTAAATACATAAACAGAGTGCTGTGTCTCACCACCAGCTGTTTCTACGCACCAGCCAATACTCTGCTCTCACTATTTACTGCTCTCAATCTGATGGGCAAGTTGCCTGCATACCTCAGCTCCCAGGGAAGAGTTAAATGATCTTTAACAACAAAAACAACCCTAAATACAAATACTGTTAGGTTTGTTGGTCTAATTTTTTAATAAAGGAATGCCTAAAATTAGCAGCCAAATATAAATAAAATAACTTTTAAAAGCAAAGGAAAATTCAAAAGAATAATTCAAACTTCACACTAGAAAAATGCAAAGTACTGAAACAAAAGCAAAACTCCTCCGAGGCATAAATATCGGTACTGGGCCCATTCCAACACTGATTCCAATCCTGGAATCCCAGCCATGCCTGAGATCAATTGAATTCTAAGTCTATTACCAATAAGGTACTAAACTCATAGATTAAGCACAGACTGCAAAAGGAATAGTTTGAAGAAGGGTCTGGTGAAGTGTGTAGCAGTGCTCTAAGTGTCATTATATTTAAACCTGAAAAGACTTCACGTCTTTAGTTATTTATCACAAGGCACGTTTAGCCAGTCAGCCAGTAGAGGATCAATAAACCATTACACTTTAACAACTATCAGTGTCCATAACGTTCTAGGAGATGATGTAGGGATTCTATATATGAAAAATCAAATAGTGTTACAGTGGCTTTCTTCTACCCTAGCAATTGTTGGTGGATGACATGAACCTTTGGCAATAAAGGGCGGCTATAAGATTTATGGACATGCAGGTTGTCTTTGTTTATAGATATGATTTATGCAAACTAATGTTTAAGGGATAATGTTATGCAATGTCTCAGAACAATAAAACAGAACACTTTGAAGACAATCCAAGCAACTAGGTCTATGCTGTGCTGTGCAATTCTGCTAGCGGCTTAAAGTACATTGAGAAGTGATTTCAAAGTCATACATTATTCATCAGAAATAACTCTCCTGCAAGGTATAATTTTCAGGGGTAACAACAATCAATGCTTATTCACATAATCATCATCATCTTAAAAAGGACAAGCCCATAACCTCAGTGCACTAGAGCATTCTATCAGCATCTCTCCCCTCTTGGGCCTTCATGAAAAACCCAGTAGGGTGTGACAAAATTATTTCCTGACAGTCAGACTGACTCAGAATATCTTCTCCCCAGAATATTTGTCTCTATTCAGTGCTTAAATTTGCATCATACGTTGCTTTGCAAATTCAAGTATCTATAGTCATAAAGATACCCAGAACCCATCTGTGACACAATGTAGAGAATTGTCTGTTTTTCTTTTGGCTAAGGGACATTGTTTAAGATGATTTCTCAAGATAAACATCAATGTGTATGGAAATAATGGAAAATATATTTAGATAGACCATATGTAGTTTTAGATGCTTAGTTTAATCATTTTTAAAATATATGCTGCATTATGAAAAATAGCATTTCCTCTTCAAATTTTATTTTATCAGCTAGCTCAGCTGCTTCTGGCATAGACCAAAGTATCATACAAAAATGCCATGCAAGATCAGGACAAATCACAGCCAGAGGCTTCTAGATACTTATTAAGTCAATATCACCCTGGAGAGAAGTCAGTTTTCTTCTCTTAGCCAGACTGAGGACAGTCTACTATTACACAGAGTAGACTGATGAAAAGTCTAGATGAGACAAATAAACATGGCTAAACCCAATACACTCAGACAGTCATTCATTTGATTTTAGCTTTGAGTGTGGATGAGAAGCCCACATATTAGTTTGTTTTGGTTTGTGAAGCTTGTTTCTTTGTGTTAGAATAACAGCTGTTTGCATGTTGTCCACTCCCCCCCCTTACCCTCCTACCTCCCATCTAAGATTTCTCCAGGGATTTAGTTGCAAGTATTGGCATGCCTCTCAATTAATCACACACAGAAATAAGGTACAAATGCAATTTCAGTCATCAAGAACAATCTGTTTAATAATAAGTCTCTGACTGCAAGGGGAAAACTGATATGAAAAAGAAAGCTCAATTGTTTTTAAAAACTCAGATATTGTTTTGTGTGTTCTAAATCCCAGTTGCTAATGAAGAATAAGAATCAGATGGAGAAAGGGAAGAAAGATAAAGAGAATTCCTTGAAAACCTAGGTCTTGAGATGGAACTGAACATTTCACCATGATTTAAATGACACCCACAATACATCGCTGATTGGAGTTGCGTGAAAAAAAATCAACTCCAATCCAGCCGAGCAGTTATTCATATGCTTAACTTTAAACATACCTGTAGAACCACTGAAGTAAATGCAAATATTTGTGTGCTAAAAATGAACATAAATGCCTTGTTTGATCAAGGCCCAAGTGGAACTTGTCAAAATGGAAAATTACAATATTTGGGCTTGATTCAATCAGGAATAAGTCCACTGAAGCCAATAGAGTCAAACTGATGTAAGTAAGAGGAGAATTAAAATCTTGTACCTCATTCAGGAACCCTCTATTAACAGAACACCATATATAGACATCTACAATAAAACAATCATGACAATCTATGGGTGAGGTTGTTGGGTCAGGTCATCAGCAAGTGTGAATCCCCACGGACTTCAGTGGAACCACATCAGTTCATTGCAGCTGAGGATCTGACTCATTATTTTTTATGGTCTGACACTTTAAATATCTGGGATACATACTGCATGTATCTTTAATTATTATTATTATATATTATTTACACAGCACCCTGAACACACTTGGAACTGAATGCTGTAAATAGTAATAAACATGGAGCTGTACACAGTAAATGAATAAGAATAATATATTCCCCTTGAATGCCATTACGCAAGTTATAGTCCTGCATTCATTTTACACACAGTCCATCAATCTCAAAACACATGATGGGTGGGGATGATTGTGAAATTGCTTAGAAAACACTTTTACAAAGTACATCCAGTTCAAGGGTTTATAGGCAATATATTATATGCAATTACTAAAACATTACCCAAAGGGGCTTTTTAGGGCCAGATTATCCTTGATTCCTGCATGTGTACAGCAGGGTCTGTATGCAAGGCTCAGGGACAATTATCTCCCATACAGTGGTGTGTTCCACAACAACCCTAATGGAGGTCTGTGGCTAAATGGCATGATGTAGCCTTTAATGATCAACACATAAACATCACATTGCTATGGACAAATAAATATTACATGCTACAATATAGGCAACATTAACCTAGCTCCTACATAGTTTAAAGCTGAGCCTTAAGCTGAGAACCTCTTTGAATGATGCAATTTGCCTTTGAATGCTGCAGTTTACTGAGATTATGAGCAGTAGAATGTCTGTTCATAATGCATGCACAACAGCTATGGTGGCAGCAGGCATCCATAAGATAATGTAAACTTCTCTTTTTCAGCCTGAGGAACTGATCCATGAAGCAGTTCCTATAGGGATTCTCTGCTTGGCTCTATCTGCATCTGAACAGGGTTTTCTGGCTTCCTCCTGCCATATATTCTGGTGCATACTTTAAGAGTTCAGAATGAGGCTTCATGTAAATTACATGAATATAGCTGGATTGTGCCTTTGCCATATAGGGGCGAAGTAAGGGTTTCCCCATTGCCATGTATGGAATTGCTATTAACACATGCCCACAAGGCCAACACTTTCAGAAGATCAGCCTCGTTTTGGGGACGATTTGTTCCCGCCAAAAATATGCACCTGCATTTTGGTGCCCCCAAAAGCTACTTCTGTGTTTTTGCACCTTGCAAATGAATCACAGATGCAAATGCTAGTACCTAGACAGCTAACTACCTGATTGCATGTCTGACTGAGCGCTAGGAGACTACAGCTGACCCAGCACTCTGGTCACTAGGTACGAGCTATTCCTTCCTGAAGTGGACTTAACTGGGAAATGGGTGCTCAATGGTTTAATTAGGCAGGATCTCAACAAACCCATCAGCTGGGAACAATTAAAAGACTGGAAGGATGCGCAAGGAGAGGGTTGGCCGGGGTCAGAGGATACAGGATCTCAGGATGAGGCAAGATTTCCTTCTGCCTTCTTCTCCCCAGAGAGTGGGCTAAGGGAGAAGTTTATGTCCATCCATATGTTGTGCAAGGTTGTACTGATGAACTGATAGAGGGGACCTAATAAATAACACACTGGTGCTTATAAACCTGCAAAAAGTATAGCCTTTTTTTTTGGTGGTCCAAAGGGCAGAGAAGGTAGCTCAGTCACACGGTGCATTGCGCCCATGCACAAGGTTTCTTGGCTGAAAATGTACTTCCCAATAACAAACCCTCTCCCACCGTGCTATTGCTTTGTTATGCACTCTAGATTTTGGAAAGAGAAAATGCCAAACTACATTCAGCTTAGCCCTTGAATGGTACAGAAGGAACTCAGCATCCTCCAAAGTATATTACCTGCCCATACATCCTAAAGATTGGAGCAGGGCCCCTTTTGATTTGTCATTGTCAGTCTTCCTCCTTCTTCTGCAACATAACCAGCCTCTTGCCTGATTTATCACTGCTCTCCTGTGACTCATTCTTTTTCTGAATTTCTGCAAGAATCAATGTATTAGTGAGTTCAGGGCTGTAATGATGAGCAGGAGAGAGCAGTTTCTGTTTCTCTGAACAAGAGCATGATGAACTTTTCCCCCATGGGCATTGAAGGCCTTGCTGGAGCCCTAGGCATAGCTAAAAGTATGAAATAAAATAAGACTATGAACCAAAGTAGGCCTTGTCAGGAGAGGAACACTAGGTATCAGCTAAACAAGTAAGCACATTCATAGGAGGATGGGACAAGAACACACAGACCTCCCTATAAAGGTAAGGATGGGATTACAGGATAATGGATGAGACTGTTTTGTTCGAACAATCAGATACAAGGAACATATGGAGTGTGATACGTAACTTGTTTGTGTGACTGTATAAAAGGAGAGTGGAAAGAGCCACATTTTTCTATTGGCCCAGGGGATAACACTATGCTGATTGAACTAATACTTTGTCACAGGCATACATGTGTTAGTGTACCTGTACTTTGCTATGTGCGGCACTAGTACCATGAGTGGTTGACAATAAACCTGGCCGAGCCTTCACCACTGAATCGAGCCTGTGGTCTTTCCTTATGATTAACATTGAGGTCTGCTGATCAACAAGCTGCAAGCTACGTTGGTGCAGCTAATACTGGAGTTCGAGGAACAGCACAGGAGCAATACAGACACACTAGCAGCACTAGAATCATAGGGTTAGAGAGACCACAAGCATCATCTTGTTCGGGGGTTCTCAAACCTTTTTTTGCTGGGACCCCCTTTAAAAATATTTCAGGCTGTGACGACCCCCCCACACAAAAGTGATGACCCCCCATGACATCCCATCCTTACTGGCATGCATGGAGGATGACAGCTCGCGACCTCCCCATAATAATCTCGTGACCCCCAAAGGGTCATGACCTCCAATTTGAGAACCCCTGTTTTAACCACCTGCCAAGATGCAGGATTTGTTGTGTCTAAATCATCCAAGACAGATGGCTATCCAGCCTCCTTTTGAAAACCTCCAGTGAACAAGCTTCCACAACCTCATGAGGCAGTCTGTTCCTTTGTCCTGCTGTTCTTACAATTAGGAGGTTTTTCCTGAGATTTAATTTAAATCTGCTATGCTGTAGTTTGAACCCATTGCCTCTTGTCCTGTCCTCTGTGGCAAAAGAGAATAACTTTTCTTCATTTTTTTAATGGCTGCCTTTCAAGTATCTGAAGACCATTATCATATTCTCCCTTAATCTCTTTTTTTCCAAACTGAACATACCCAGTTCCTTCAGCCTTTGCTTATAAGGTGTGCATTCCATCCCTTTGATCATCTCTGTCATGCACCTCAGGATCCTTTCCAGTTTCTCTACATCTTGGTGACCAAAATTGGACACAGTATTCCAGCTGAGGCCTAACCAGAGCAGAGCAGTACTATCAGCTCTTGTTACTTGCATGCTATGCCTCTGTTAATGCAACCTAAAACTGCATTTGCTATTTTTGCAAAAGCATCGCATTGGTGACTCACGTTGAGGTTGTGATCCACCACAACTCCCAGATCCTTCTCAGCAGTGCTGCTGCCAAGCCAGTTTCCCCCCATTCTGTATTGTGCATTTGGTTTTTCTTCCCTAAGTATAGCACCATACACTTGTCTTTGTTGAATTTCATTTTGTTGTCTGTAGCTCAGTTCTCCAATTTATCAAGATCCCTCTGAATTTTAGCTCTATCCTCCAAAGTATTGGCAACTCCCCTAGCTTTGTGTCATCTGCAAACTTGATCAGTATGCTCTCTATATCTACATCTGGGTCATTAATAAAGATGTTAAACAACACCAGACCTAGAACAGATCCCTGTGGAACCCCACTTGAGACCTCCCTCCACTCCAGCATCATTCCATTAATGATGACTAGCAACAGGCATAAGGAAAAAACCCATCCACAGCTCAGTAATAAAAAAGCGCTATAATTACAGTGCTTGCGCCGGCCCACACAGCACTCATTTTGTCGCCAAAACACATCCACACTTGTTACTGTAGTATCAACAGTGAGAGCAGTGCATCGTGGGCAGCTATCCCACCGTGCAACTCAGCACATTCTGCAACTAGGAATTGTGAGATGGAGGAGAGGAGCATGGAGCAGCATGGGTGCTGGCTTAATGCCCCTTGATGCATTGCATTTCCGTACCATCAGTCATTGCATTGCTGTGAATCGCTCCATTTTTCCAATGGCTCCCCATCGTTTTCTGCACGTCGGCCGTCAGAATGTGAAAAGATGGATCCCACGCTACTCTCCACTGTTGCTTTCAGCGTTCTGAACACATCGTGGCTGGTCGCGCAGTATATCATGAGCTCCAAATCGGAACAGAACTCCAAGGAGCCTGACTTGCTGAGTGACATGCGGACAATCAGCACCGCATTACTGTTGTCATTCACAGAACATCTGCACATGGTGAACTGCCACTTCTGGGCATGTGAGACAAGCACTGAGTGGTGGGATCACATCGTTCTGCAGGTCTGGGATGATGAGCAGTGGCTACAGAACTTCCTAATGCGCAAAGCCACCTTCATGGAACTCTGTGCAGAGATGGCTCCTGCTCTGTGACGCAAGGACACCAAAATGAGGGCTGCCCTCTCGGTGGAGAAGTGTGTGGCAATTGCTGTGTGGAAGCTACCAGTCAGTCGCTAATCAGTTTGGAGTCGGCAAGTCCACTATTGGAGTTGTATTATTGCAAGTGTGCAGGGCCGTTAATCACATTCTGCTATGAAGGACTTTGACTCTGGGCAATGTGCATGAAATAGTGGAAGGATTTGTAGAGATGAGATTCCCTAACTGTGGCAGGACAATAGATGGCATACAATCCCAATTTTGGCCCTGGACCATCTTGTGATGGAGTAAATCAATAGAAAGGAGTACTCTGTGGTACTGCAGGTGCTTGTGGATCACTGTGGGTGTTTCATCACTGATATCAATGCAAGTTGCTCAGGAAAGGTGCATGATGCTCGTATCTTCAGGAACAGTGGGCTGTACCGGAAGATACAAGCAAGCACTTTTTTCCAGATCAAAAGATTCCAGTTGGGGATGTTGAGATGACCATAGTGATCCTTGGAGACACAGCCTACCCACTAAAGCCATGGCTCATGAAGCTTTACACAGGCAAAATGGATAACAGCAAGGAGCACTTCAATAACAGGCTGAGAAAGTACTGTATGACTGTTGAATGTGCGTTTGACAGGTTGAAGGTGCACTGGAGAAGCCTTTATGTCAGGTTGGACTTAAATCAGGACAATATTCCTGTGGTTATAGCTGCCTGCTGTGTGCTCCATAACTTATGTGAAGCTAAGGGTGAAAAGTTTGCCCGTGGGTGGACCACAGAGGTGGATTGCTTTGAATCTGCATATGAGCAGCCAGATGCCAGAAGTATTAGCGGGTGCAATGGGGTGCCATATGGGTATGGGAGGCATTGAGGGCTCATTTTGACGGTGAGAACACATAAGGTGTTTTTTGAAACAGCGCTGTGACATTGTATTATTATTGTACAGCTGTACATGTGTGTCAGTAGTAGATGAACATGTCATGTGCAACACAGAAATAAAGATTGAATATTGTTCTCAGAACTGACTTTTACTATTAAACACAAAACAGTTAACAACACAAAAAATCCCAGAGGGGGAAAAGTAGCAGGGGGCAGTTCCAGTTATGACAGTTGAGTGTAAGTCCAGCTGTCATTCTCATAGTTGTCTGAAGGGGTGGAATGAAGGGGGTAGCGAGATGCTCCATGAGTTTGGAAGGAATGTGTTGCGGGAGTTGGGGAAGTGCAGTGTTGCAGCTGAAGGGGGGAGCGAGCTTGCATTAACTGTGTCTGCAATAACACTATTGTCTTTAGCAGCTCTGTCTGTTCCTCCATGGACTTGATCATGCGTTCATGCCCAGCAAAAATTCACTCTTGGTCCTTCTTCCATTCCTGTCTCTCCATCTTTTAAGATTCTGACATAGATTGTCTCCAAACCTTTTTCTCTCTTTTGGATGCCTCAGAGGACAGGAGGAGTGCCTGGAACATCTCCTTCTTGGGTCTCTGGGGTCACTTCCTTATCAGCTGGAGGCGATTGACTAGCATAGGGGCCTTGGCTGCGAAGGTCACATCTGTGTAAGAACAAGAAACAATGAATAGAAGCATTATTGTAAGTGCCCTAACAGTATACATGAATCACTGTGAAACACAGCTCATTCTCACTGTCCCCCTGCACAGAGTACAGCTCCTTGATCAGCCTGGGAATGGTGAGTTGGGGGGGAAGGGGCGGCAAGACCTTCCAAGTAGGTCGAGGTTTTGGTGGGTGGGTGCTTGTTTTGGGCATGAGTGCAGGTGCATAGGGAAAACAAATTTCAAATTCTGCCATCATTCGCCACAGGCAGGAGTCATAGAAGCTGATATCTCGCTCCTCAGAATCAGCAAGGATGCTAGGATGCATCTCCTCCAGGCCAGTTGCTTCAAACAGAGTCCCTATGCAGCACAACTGTGCGCTGGCTTGGTCCCCGCTCAAGTGATCGCCAATTGGTGCAGGAAAGTGTCCTACAACGGGGGAAGAAACACAGCTGCTCTTCCCAGGAATCTAAGGCAGAGAATTAGGGAGTACCTCCAATAAAGTTTCTTAGAAGTCACACCGGAGAATACTCATGAAATCTCAGCGTGCATTAATGTGCTTCTCAGCGGTACTGCCTAGGTGCGCAAGGGAATGGGAAAGCACATGCAAATACAGCTACTCCTGTGCATTTCTATCTCTTCAACTACCTGTATGCTTTAGCCAAGCTAATGACTCCCATGGCTTTTGTACACAAGCAGCATCAGCTTCCAAACACTTACCAGTGCTCCCCTCTCCTGCATCCAGGGCGCATGATCTCAAGGGCTGGGGCTGGCTATAGCTTTCTGAGGTCAAGAACACCTCTTGACTCCCAAACTCCCAACTGAACTGCTCCCTGAACTGCTCTCTGGCTCTGGGTCATCCTCCAGCTCATCGATGACATCTTTGTTGGGGTTGAGTCCAGTATCCAGTGGCCCCAGGGCTGTGGAAGTGTCTATGGGTGTCTTGGGGGTGAATGTGAGGTCACTGCTGAGGATGGCTTCCAGCTCTTTGTAGAAGCTGCAGTTCATTGGCTCCATACCAGAGCGACTGTTTGCCTCCCTGGCCTTCTGGTAGCTCTCTGGTTCCCTATCTGCAAAATAATACTTTTCTGCCATCCTGTACTGCCTTGTCTAGTTAGACTCTAATTTGCTGGGGGCAAAGACAGTCTCTTTACAGTAGTAAAACTCCAAGGATTCAATACAGCTGATTTCTCTATTCAGATATACGGATATTATATCTATATGTGGGACATACAGCCGGATTTTCAAAAGGGCTCGGCTCCCATGTAGGCTCCAAAATAGTGGTCAATGGGATACAGTGAACTTTTCTGAAAATCTGATCCCAAAAGTGACAATGAGAGCGGCTGGGTGCTGAGTACTTTTCAAAATTTGGCCCTTGTTCAGGTGCCTAAACAGGAACTGAGCTCTTTTGAAAATCTAGATTGAGTTCTCTTGAAAATTGTACCACATTTCGCTTGGGCAGCTGAGATACCACAATGGTAAGTGTAGTGTGAAACTAGACAGTGAGATATACATTGGGGGAAATCCTGGTCCTAATTAAATCAATGGCAAAACTCCCACTGGCTTCAGTAGGGCCAAGATTTTACCTAAGATGTACACAATAATATTTTTCTATTAAAGGAAGGTGAAGTCTATTTAATAATATATAATGAGAACATATTCCCAGATACAACATGGCCCCAAAATTTAGCATAAATGAAAATGTTTCTAGTTTTAGAAATATGGAAAGGAAGAATAAAATATCAGACCTTATTTAAAAGTTCACACATCATTAACTGGTACAATTTTTCCTCATTTCATCCTTTTAGATTCATGGTTACAGGGTTTTCTTTTCAAGCCCTCTCTTGCTTTACTTTACTACCTTTTAGGGTACCTGCTGATGTGGTAATGTAGGTTTTCTACTTATTCCCCAGATGTCCATAAAGCCAATCTGCAAGAAAATGGTATTTAATAGATCAAGGAAAGATTAATATGGCAGTAAATGGGAAGAGGCAGAGCAATGTCCTAGCAGGCAGCTGTTTTCTGATCTTGACTTTCTCATCAATACTTTTCAATCTAATTTGCTGAGAGGGATATCATTTCTAATGCCCTCAGGTCACTGCAGCCACACATCAGAGCTATAATCTTTAGGCTGGAAGCACTGGAAATGATTTCCTAATTGGTCTTTGTAATTGTAATTGTTACTGAAGAGAATCTTTATATATTTGTCCATCTAAATGACATGGCTGATGACATGGATGGCATGACAAGGATGAAATGATGGTTTATGACTGTAAAGTTGATTTATAAATGTTATCAGGTAACAATTGTGTCTTTCATAAACAATTTATTGCCTTAAAAAGTCTTTGTGATATGATTTCCTTAACTCTGTAGGAGTAGGCTATGTCAACACTTCAGTGTAAACCTCAATTTTCAGGGGTTTATATAACTCAGTCATCAAACCGTGAGGAAAAATCAGTTTAACGCTTCTAAAGTTATAGTAATAGCAAAGAAATGGCAAGTCTGGACAGCTTTGTGGCTTACATAACTCAAGAACAACTTTGATTTGTGGGTATAGATGGCTCAGGGAACTGATAATGGGTTAGCAAGTGTTTTATTGGTCCCTGGTTCAAATCCAGGCCAGGTTGATATTGGCAAAAAAATGTTTGTTATCTAATGGCTATTTAGTTAAATGAATTGCTGATCTTATTCAAATTCCTAGTGGACAGTTGTGCAGTCATTAAAACCATCATCAAAACTGGCACTAACAGGCTTCTTTACTGGCAGTCTTAGCAAAATGGATGAATGAGGATGGAGACTGCATTATCCTCTCATGCCTAGAGGAAGTTTCACTAGGTAAGGGTCAAGGCACATTGTGGGACAATTTGGGAGAAGCTTGCCTATTCTGTACCTGCACTGGGGCGGATCCAGCATAACTGGCCAAATCTTATGTGCCTGATGCTCCTCCGCGTTCTGCTTGTATTTCCCTTGGGAGTCCGCATGTTAATTACTGCTTATGGAAACAGCAATTACAGGCCTACCTGACTATCGCTCCCCTTGGAGTGGATGTGACCCAATAGCAAGATAGCTCCTAAGGGGAATGAGCTATTTTTAGTCTGGTAGCATGAGCCTCAGTCAGTTGATTTAGAGTATATCTTCACTGACGGCGGCAAATTCCGTGCCATTGGATTGATTCTTCCGGATCAACTGAGCGGAAGTGGAGACCTGCTCAACTGATTCGGAAGTCGACTGAATAAATCCACCCCTGGAAAAAGAGCAATGATGCATCGATGAGATGGCATTTCCCATTGGTGCAGCATAGTGGGGATGCCGCACACATTAGAATTTAGGAAGTTGACGGGAGATACTGGAAATAATGGAAAACCCGCCTTATGAGAGGAGACTCAAAGAGCTTGGCTTGTTTAGCCTAACCAAAAGAAGGCTGAGGGGAGATATGATTGGTCTCATCAGAGGGATAAAGACCAGGAAGGGAGAGAAATTATTTAAATTCAGTGCCAATGCGACACAAGAACTAATGGGTATAAACTGACCATAAGGAAGTTTAGACTTGAAATTAGATGCAGGTTTCTAACCATCAGAGGAGTGAAGTTCTGGAATAGCCTTCCAAGGGAAGCAGTGGGGGGCAAAAAACCTAGCTGGCTTCAAAACTGAGCTTGATAAATTTATGGAGTGAATGGTATGATGGGACAGCCTAGTTTGGCAATTGACTGATCTTTGACTACTGGTGGTAGATATGCCAATGGCCTGTGAAACGATGTTAGATGGGGTGGGTTCCGAGTTATTACAGAGAATTCTTTCTTGGGTGTCTGGCTAGTGAGTCTTGCCCACATGCTCAGGGTTTAACTGATCACCATATTTGAGGTCGGGAAGGAATTTTCCCCCAGGGTAGATTGGGAAGGCAGTGGGGATTTTTGCCTTCCTCTGTAGCATGGGGCACGGCTCACTTGCTGGTGGATTCTCTGTACCTTACAGTCTTTAAACAATGATTTGATGACTTTAATAACTCAGTCGTAGATCAGGGTCTATTACAGGAGTTGGTGGGTTTGGTTCTGTGGTCTGCGTTGTGAAGGAGGTCAGACTAGATGATCATATTGGTCCCTTCTGACCTTAGAGTATATGAGATACGCAAGCTACTCTACACAGCTTGCGTATCTCCTGTCAACTGCCGCTGAATTTTGTGGTAAGTGTAGACCAGACCTCAGAGTCTGAGATTTGCTGCTGCAGGGTCATCTTAAGACAGTTTGTATCCTGCTTTCATACTGGTTTAACAGACAGCTCACCCTTTGTGAAACGTGTGCATAGGTATTAATGGAAATATTATAGACCTTACTAAATGAATCAGACATTTACCAACCTGGTTATAACCGAACAGCACTGCATTAGGCACCCATATTGCTGGGGTCAGAAATGCTGGTGCTCTAGCAGAGGCACAGAAGTGTCCATTTTAATCAGCAACTGGTGAGAAATGCTTTTCCCTGTGTGAGCTTTCAGAATGCTGATCTTAGCAGGAGATGGGCTGCTTTCTTTTAATGGGAAAGAAAATGAATGTCAGCCTTTGATTTTTTTTCGTGGCTTGCATCAGAACTTAAATGTCATTGGAAAAGGGACTTTTTGTTCAACATTTCACTTTCTTTCAGTGCTGTTTAAAATCATTTCTCAAATAAATATAAAGTTGGAGGGGCCAGATCCTCTGGCTGATTTTGCTCCATTGATTTCAGTGGAATTGCTGCTGTTGATTCACTGGAGCAATGCCAGTTTACAAGCAGCTGAGGTGCTGGCCTTATAAATGGGTAAGAAAACCCTCCAACTCTCCTTTCACCACTCCCCAAAAAAAAAACAACCATCCCCAAAAGACAAAAAATCCAAGGGCTTGAACCTACAAACCCTTTATTGTTTGAGTAAGCAATTATAATAGTTTTCTGCCAGTGCTAGATTTGACACTTCCACTACCTTTGAAAAACTGTGCATTGTCCAATCTGCTCCTCTTTTACTGAAGATCAGCCTATTGCTCCACCAGTAATTAGACCAAACCAAATTACTACATCTCTTAATAAGCACTCTCTCTAAATCATCTACAACAGAAGCAGTTCGGGATTGCAGGAGTGTTTCTTTTCAGGGAGGACATCACCAAGATGTAGTCAAACCAAGCTAATAAAAATATGACTGGTTTTATAGCAAACAAATTGATGCCAAAAACACATTGCTCAGAGACACAGGGAAAGGCTCAGTTACCTATGGATAAATTTACAGAATAAATGAAAAAATATGCAATGTAGTTTTGTACTGAACTCCTGTGGAAATTATGCAAGGCTGCGTTAATAAATGGAAAATTGTTCAAAGCAGTTGAAAGGTGAGATGAAGGGAAATAGCACTCAGGAGACAAAACTAACTAAAGTGGCTTAAATATATAATAGGAACAGAGAGCTCCACAGTCAACAACACAACTGTCTGAGAAATCTGCCAGTGAGCCAGATGTTATGGTAGCAGAAAATATCTTCCACCACTTGGCATTTGACTTCTGTAATTGCCAGTGACAATGGAAAAATTTCACAATGTGGTAAATCGCACCACAGGATCCAGAAACCAAGTGCATACAAATAGAGGTTTTTTTTAAACAAGCACAGCTGCTCGTTTTAGAAAGCACCCTGACAAAGGAGGAAAGAAAAAGAACTTTTGTGCAAAGAAAATTATATTCAAATGATGTTTGTTCATGTAATTCCTAGGTTTTGTGACATTTTTCTATGTGTAGGTAAGAGCCTGATTGCAAATTTTGCCATGTAAATAGCTGCAGTGATGTATAAGAGGTTGATTTGCTGGTACTCACTATCAGATGTAATGCTTACTACTGTGAGCATTATGATGATTTATTATTAGTATTGCTACAGTGCCTAGGAGACTCAGGCACTGTGCTTAGCACTGTGAAAACATAGATGGTAGTCTCTTTGCGGGGGGCTAGAGATGTGGGGCAAAACAGAGGCAAAGACAACACCCATAAGGTTTTTGTTTTTGTTTTGAAAAATATGAAAGCACTGCCTTACTTTTAAATGTCCCATTTTGAACTTATTTTCAGATGCACATTCTTGAAGGATGCTTTTGAAAGGAAAAGCCAGTGGGTGTAAAATATGAAAAGAATGCACAACCTCCAGCCACTGAAAGCACTGCAGAGTTTACACAGAGCATACTACACTACACCAGTGTAAACTTACAGCTGTAGTCTCATCTTAATTTGCAGTGAGGGCTACACGTGAACTGTAACAGCACTGAAAATGTCAGGCATAAAGCCCCTGTGGTCTGAGATAAGAATATAATTAGCTGCTTTTTTAAAGTACATATTGCTAAAAAAAGGGACTGTCTGAGGTTTTGACTAGTTTGTTTTTGGAAGATGGTAGATATCCATTTTTTTCTACTTAAATCTTTCCTGACCTGTATTTCCTTGAGTTCGCCTGTTTGCCTTTAAAAAAAAAAACAACCCAAAAAACAAAACATTTTTTATTTATAACTTATTCAATTTAAAGGAAAAACCACATTAAAGTGTGGTTTTTCTTTGAAAAAATGATTGGAAAATGGCAGTATGTGGTTGGTCCATATCTATGTTGTTGTTAATTGTTGTTGTTTTTCCTGAATGCCAGCTGTGCAAACATAGGATCTGGTAGCCAAGCTGGGTTCTTTCTGGTCTCTGACCATCACCTGTAAAATAGATTGCAGGTCTGAGTCTGCACTCAGTTATACCTGAAGTTACTGAGGGTAAAACTGGACCCTGGGTGTTCGAGATTTTCAGTGGATGTAGGTAACGGATATCACTTCTGGTTTACAAGTTCAGGAGAAAGAGTTAAAGGCCACTGAACTGAGCAGCTTAGAGAAGTTACTAAACTAAAAAGAAATAACCGGTCCATACATTTTCTAAAGACTTTCCTGATTTATGTCATGGCTTGTCATGTATTTCCAGTATGTCCTGACACAAATGTATAATGAATACTAACAATAGTTTGCTCTTATATAGGACTTTCCATCACAAGACCTCAAAGTGCTTTACAAAGAAGGCCAGTACCATTATTCCTATTTTACAGATGGAGAAACTGAGGCACAGACAGGTGAAGTGACTGATATTTATATTTTTATGATTAACTTTATAGTCATATTTAGTCTGTGTGCTTTGCATTGGCAGCTTATATTAATACAAAAATGGTTAAAACCTCTTCCCCTAGCCACCTGATGGACAAAAGCCCAGAAAGATACAGAATTTATATAGCGAGCTTCCCTGTTGTGCCTGGAAAAACTACAATAGGACAAATCTGAAAAGAACCCTGCCGTGGTCCTGGATTTCCCATGTTCACCATATGCAGCATGTTGTGAGCTTTGTATTTAAGATGTTTGAAGATGAAGATGAAACATGAAAGATGTTTGAAGATGAAGATGAAACATGAAAACACAAAACATCTGTTTCTTTCTCATTAATAAATATTCACCAAAGTTAGAAAAGAAAGTGTATGTATCAGAATCAGATAGGACATGGATTGTCTCAGCCTGGGGGTCGTGACCTCCTGGAGTGTCATGACTACGTTGCAGGAGATCAAGAGCATCATCTCTATTTTTATGGGTAAATGAGAAGTGAATCCCCAAATCTTTTTTTCCTTCTAAAATTGATTCACAGTATGGAAAATGTTCAGAAACACTAAGAGAGGATATGTACATGAGCCACAAAGCACTTCTGGGTCCTTTGGTTCCATTAGATCCAGGCCTCCTTTATTCTTAATACACCACTGCCAATAGTTACCCAGTTCAGGCAGTCCTGGAAACACAGAGATATATGAACACACTAAGTGTTACAGGGTAGAGAAATGAAAGGCAGTAGTCTACAACCAATATTTTTCACACATGTTTAATGTCCAGACAAGGACCCTGACTTTGAAACCAGGTGGGAATATAGTGAAAATAGATGCTGGGACTTTTTTGGATCTCTCTTTGCCTTTGCTAATCTCTTCTACCCTGGATGATTGTATTAGGCTGGTTTAAACTAAAATAAGTAATTAGCACTGTCCCCATTGCCTTTTGTCCCATAGTTTTCTTCACTGGAAGGGATCTTACTGAATCTGAGTAAATAGGATCAGGAGAATGTAATCCTCTCTGACCTTAAGGAATTTACGTTACAACTATTCTCCTAAATTATACTGATCAGTCTAATATTTTTGCCACATGATTTATTCTCAGCAACTTCCAGCTTGTTTTTGACATAAATCCTTTGAAATCCTGTAGGTAATTAAATTGGAAGATATCATGGTCCTTTATGATGGCTTCAAGTGTAAAGATTTTGCCTTCTATATTAAACAATTTTCATCCAACTTAGCATGAATTGCAGTGAGAGATCCTGGCAAGCAATCATCTCTTTCAGGTTTTATTGCCTCGTTATTATTAAGTAGGCAAGTTTGTGGAACTGTGAATCCTTTTGTGGTTCCGGTATGGATCTCAGAGTCTGGAAGTGCCTCGAACAGAGCAATGGATTGTTTTGTTGCCTGGCAATTTGTAGTCTCCCAATGTTATATCATCTGCGTAACAACTCACTGCCGGAAATAAAGCAAGGGCGTGATGTGGATGAGCTGAGCCCAAGCCAACAGTTGTCTGTCAATGTGCCTCTGTAGTACTGTACGTAAGACCCAGGGGGTCTTGAAGCTAGGTCTACAGAATTGGCAGGCAGCAAACACCTCCACACTGCCACCCAGCAGCAGCTGCAATCACTTTGTGCTCCCCTACCTACAACCCGCTGTGGACAGAGATCACAGGAAGTCCCATCTAAAGGGGTTCGACAGACAGCAGCTCCATGGTGCCTGATTGGCTCCCCATCCTATATAAACCAAGGGGACGTTCCAGGAAGTGTTCAGGTAACAATGTGGATTTGTTAGTTTGCCACCAGGATCCCCTTGCATTCCATGTTCCTGAACTCCTGGTATTGACCTTGGCTCTGACTTGGCCCTTGACTCCCACTCTTGACCCTCAGTCTGATCCCTACCCTGTCTCCAGCTTTGGCCTGACTCTCAGCCTGACTATTGATCCTGATACAGACTCTGAACTTGGGCGGTTGTTTTAACTGATTGCTGCTAGTGCTGCATACCTTCGCCCAGGATCCTGACACCTGATCACTTTCTTGATGTCAATATATATTAACCAGACAGATCCAAAATGGCATGTCTAATGATACTGCTGTGACCTATTTTTTCTTCTAAGAGCAATTTAATGTTGTGTATGATGTTGGTCATCTGAGAGGATTATGACAATGTCAAAGTACTTAACCAAGACTGCCTAATGTAGTTATTTGGGAATATTTTTCATAAACACTTATGACACCAACAGCAGCATGGTAACCTAACTGGTGTAACTAACACAACATTTACAATTATATGCCCATTAAAAGTCCCATTTACTCCTCATAGCTTCAAATTAAAAGTGCCTAAAAGTGCACATAGACTGTTTTGTAGCAGGCTGTTAAAAAAGAGAAAATGTACCGCTATATGTTTTCCTTTAAATAAGACCAGTGATGCTGTTCTGAGAGTCCAGTACCATAGTGGGGGCAAAATCCTGTCATCCAGGTAAGGGCGAGAAAAGGTTGAGAATGTAGTGGAATCACTCCATTCATCCTGCATGTATTAGGGATGGCGAAGGTCAGGAAGCAGAAAGCCTAGGCAGGGTGGTGGTCCAAAACCCTGTGCACCACGATGAGTGCTCCCTGTTTCCTAGAACTAAGGGATGGGCTGAAGGGGTGGAACCATTGACTTTGTGGATCTGCTGGACAAACATCAGTGAGGTCAACTACAACCCTAAGAATAGAGTAGCAGCCATGAAATAGCTTCACTTCTGCTCTGTAGATTCAATCTATTTCTCATTATGGCAAATAAAACTGGAGAAGACTCCTCTTGTCTCCCTAGGAATCCCACAGATCTCAGTGCTTAGTGCATTTTGTGCCAAGGATAGGATTTGGCTGTAAGCACATTGTGTGTAAGATGCTGAAATAGGTATTATGGACTTTCACTAGAAGAGAAGAGAACCAAGGGGCTAAACCTTTATCAGGGACATAACTCTTTATCTTTGATCTTTCGCAGAGGCAGAAAGAGGGGATATTGCAACTTGGATTCAGTTACTGAAGGGAAATGATTCCCAGGCCTGGAAGCCTGGAGGTCTGCAATTGGATCCATGTGGTCATGGAGTTCCACCTGGCTGGAACCATCTGAAGTACTGGAGCCTAAGATGGTGACAGAGTGTGTTGTTGTATCTTAAATAGACATATACACTGATCTACCATACTGTGATTCTGGAAAAAACAACTAATGTCTAGAGAGGAAAGCATAAAAGACCAGCAGTCCTAGAACCAATGACGTAATAAGCTCAATGGACTTAAAAATTACAACTATCATGACAAATGTCATTGCTTAATTCCTGTGCAGCTGTTTCCTCACTTAGATTTGAGCTGTTGTCCAATCAAATCAGAAGCAACAGTTAAGCTGGAAAGTCCAAAAGTGTTTGCATTTTTTTTGAAAAACAATTTGAAAACCGCAATGCGTTCCTCTCGCCTAATGCAGCCCCTGTCAATGACTTCATACTGTATATCAAAGAAGAAAAATTATGTTTATAGTCCCTTGCGACAGCCAAATGTGGATTTAAATGATTTAACTTCCTTCTACTCTTCTGGTTTCTACAGCATAGATGAAAGAAAACAGTGCATCCAATATTAATAAGATAAAGATGGTGAATCGTGCTTGTACTCCTAGAGCGCCTGAAATTGCTTTACACTTTTCCATTATTCTTGACTAGTGGTATCATGATGCTGATAATGATACAGAACAACTATAGTGTGTACAAACAGAATGTGAATTATTCTAACAGGGATAGTATGATAGAAACCTTAAGACATTATGGTTATACTCTAATATGCCAGAAAAGAGCTATACATCAACCTTTTTTATAATAAATTTTACTACACATGAGGTATAAATACATATGTGCAAAATAAAAGCAGGTCATTTCCAAAAAAATCAGGATTTTATACTACATTGCTACCTGTCACATAAGTAATACTGAGCCATCCTGTGTGTCAGACATAACCAGAGAAGCTGTGAAATATGTTGTTGATAACACATGGCATTTAGGAAACTGGGCTACTGAAACTGATTTGTCACAACGTTTATTCATATAAAAACAACCCATTTTCTATCATTACAGGCCAGAATACCCATTTAAAATAATAATTAAAATAATGATTTCAAAATAATTTATCTGACAATTATTTGATTTGTCTAAATGCACATACCCAATACCAATATTAGGATTTTTCATAAAAAAGCTAGCATTAATGCAATATTGGAATGCAAACATTCAAAAGTTCAGAAATGAGGAAGTGCAGAATTAAGGTGAAAGCATACCATAGCTTTGCCCTCTTGTGCTTATTCCTTCAAATATTATCTCTATACTATGAATATTTCATTTAATCCAATATACAATTTACTATAACATGCAAACTGGATTTTTTACATGCAGAAATTAAAGTACATTAATACAACCTTCTAACTTGGCTTGATTTTTAAGTCTTGGTGTGATCTACAACACAAGACATGTTTGAAAATGATCTTCTCAATAGTTTTAAAAATTATCAACATTTAGGGGTCAATTTTCAAAATTAAATGTACATGTGTACATTTTAACACATCTAACTTGTGTGCTAAAATGGCTTGTGGATTTATGTAAGGCAGGTATTAGCATACAGACATGGTCAGCCTACATATGCAAATACCTGATGTGAATACACACATCAGGTATCTATGTAAAAAAATTAGGTATGAAAATATATGCATAGGCAGAATTAGTATGTCCCTAATTTTGAAAATATCATCTATAAAGGCGGCAAGTTAAAACTTTTGAATATAACACAGTCAAATAACTTCATAGCCTTTATTGTGGATTGTTGCTATTATTATTTCTTTGTATTATAGTACTGCCTAGAGATCCCACCAGATATGGGTGTGCCATGGCAGCAAACACTTGTTATAAAAGACAGTCCCTGCCTTGAAGAGCTTAAAACCTAAATAGCCAAGACAAACAGAGTGGGAGGAGAAACAAAAGCACAGAGAACAGAGATAACACAGCAGGTCATTGTGTAGAACCAGGAATAGAAACGACAGAAATGGTCCAACGTGAACTGGCCCGATACTCTCTTCCTGTGGAGAGGGAATCTCTGCCAATCTGAAGCTTGACCTATGTGCTATATAATGATGTGCATTAAGGTTATAAATAGTGTGCAATTTACATAGAAATCACCATTACCTAATAAGAAATATTTGCACAGTCTTACATTAAAATTCATCATGATAGCATACCGAGTAATAGTATATGCAAGCTACATATAGTATGTCAGTTATAATTAGTTACTTGTTTTAGGATTTATAGGGTATATTGTATTCATTTCATCACTACAGAGATTACATTAATGGGTTTTTCTACTCTATCTATTTCAGATAGCTGTGAGTGGAAGATGACAAGGATGCCAACTGCTAATTAGAATGGTGGAAAAGAGAGAGTCATAAGGAAAGATACAAGACATTCAGGAGGAATCCAATAACAAAGGAAGTATAGGAGTGTTGCAGGAATCAGAAACTAAAGCAACTGAACACAACATGCTAATAATTTGAGGAATTGGTAAAGCTAGATACAGAAAGAGAAAAAATTAGGAAAAAGCCCACTTCTCAGCAACATGTGCATTTACACAGTACCCCAGGTACATCTTTGTTTGCAGAGGGCATCAAATGAAACAATACTATGCCAGTGATAGTGCAGGCAGATGGAAGCTGTGGAAAAGATGGAAGTAAGCTGTTCTACAGGAACATCCATGGGAATGAATTAATCGCTTCCATTTTAAAGAATACTAATGAAATATTAAAACAGATTAAACATGGGGACTGATCCTGCAAGGGGCTGAGAAACCTCCTGAGAGTTACTGGGCCATCTCAGCTCTCCTATAATGGACCCCCAGTGGAACAGTGTTTCAGAAGGGCTGCTTCTCTTTTGCACTCATGTTTGCTAATTTGCACTCACATTTTTGCCCATGAAGTTGAATTATAGGTATGTATCCCGTTCTTGTGCCTCTAACTAACTAACTATTATTATTTTTGCAAAGTACAAGGTTTATGGATGCAAATGCTGTTCTCATCACCATAGTATCTGAGCTTCTTAAAGTAAAATGAAAAGGGTGGTTCATCACCATGTTGTTCTCTGTCCTCTCTTATCACAAGATAGAAAGGAGTAAATTATTCAGACAACCTGGGAAGCTGGGCCTCAGATCTCTTAAATATTTACTTGCTAAAATGAGAGAAGCATAACATTTTATTTTTGTGATGGTGCTTTCTACTATTAGGTTACAGAGTTTGGTCATCATGATGAGGACTGAGAATTTATGACAAAAGACAGACAATGGATTGTGTCACTAACAGCCATGGACTTTTGCTGTTTTACAATTTGTGCAATATATGCCAAACTGCTGCTTTACTATATAAAAGTAGAGCCATTTACTGCTGAATTTGGATCAATGACCAACATGAAAATATGCCCCCTTTTGACAAGCTTGTAGGCTTTGATACCTATTCATCATTTACATGTACTTTGGTTTGTAATATCTTTACCAGAAACATGGCTGTAAAGTCTTTTGCTGTGACTATAAAGCGGTCAGTGTGGTTGTTTTTAGGGGAAGATGGGGATAAAAATCCCTGTTTGTTAAAGATGTAAATCAAACAATTTGTTTTATTGGAAGGTTCACAGAATACGGGGGCGGAGAGGGGAGGAGGAAAAGAAAAGATCAGCTCCAGGTGTAGTGACCTTTGTATAGAATTGGCTGTCTCTGAAAGGTATTGAGATTTTGCACATTTTATTTCTTGGCTTGTTCACAAGGTTGGCTATCGAAACAATTATTTTAGCATAAGCAAGTTATGCAGATTGATTAGATGGCTGAGACTGAGGTGAACACAATGTAGTCACAATTAATTGCTTATTTGATTTTGACATATCATTTACAATGAATGGTTGTCTACTCCAAAACTGATGTATGCAATTAAAAGTAAAGTGGCATCTATTCCTCTAGTGTGCAGGAAAGTACATGTACTTTACAGGAAAATGGTAGGATAGAGTATTGTAGTCATTCTGTCAAAGGATATTCTTAATTTACTATAATATGTCACAAAGTAATAAAATGTGCCAACATACAGTTTGGCATACAATGCTGTAATGTGCTTTGTTCAGGATTTAAAATTGATTCCAGACAACAGTTTTTAAAGAAACTTCAATTCATTCTGACAAACTTGATCGACCGTAAACCGTAACACTGATTCATGTTATGGTTTCTGTTAGTCCGAGACTCCTCTGTCAACAGATGATTTTCTCTTTCTGAAGCCTATGTTTATTTTTATTTATTTATTTTGTTTATTCATAAATCCCTGGGTCTGAACCTAGATGTAGTCTTGGTGGACATAGGCAAATTGATCTTCAAAGAGGGAATTGGCATATTGCTTTATCATGGTATTATCACTTTGTCTGTACTTCTTTCATGCGTTGGCATTGATCTGTCTGAAGCAGGAACTGACAGTGATTATATTAACAACCGCAGATGTCTGAGGGCAGAGTCTGCACTTCATTTGTCACAATTCAGTCATAAGGACTGAATGTAAAAAGTGGAAAAGGAAATCAGAACAGGGACAAACTTTTGTAAAATAGTTCATTCACCTTCCTGGTTTTGACTATGTAATAGGAGTGAATTGCTGTGCCAATCATATTATGCAGGAATTGGTAATTCTGAGAATATTCAGAGCTTATTGAGACTGTCGACAGTGTTTCACTGTTCACTAAAAAAACCCAAGTGAGGATCATACCTGGCCTCATACACACTCACAAAACATTTCAGTAACCTAAACTAAAAATGGGATGATTAGAGTATCAGGCAAATAGGATGCAGCAGATTTTTGAAAATAGACGTATTCGACTGTACATAGATAAAGGCTGTAGCTGTGAGATGTCCATTTGACATCAATATGGTTATCTTATTACACTGCAGTGCGCATCACCCTGTAGCTAAAGAGAACAGTCAACTCTGGATCTGTTTATACTGCCAAATGTCTGTACTGTTATTTCTAGTGTATTAGTCAGTTTAGCTGAGTTTGAGGATAGATGGGATCAATGCTGAGAATGGAGCTGGCCAGAAAATTTCCAATAAACAATATTTTGAAAATAAACAGAAAAACGTTGTGTGCACATTTTTGCCATTTCCCCCTAGCTCAAAGTAGAGAACTTGCTCTAGGACCATAGGCCGTTCTGCTGTCAATGACAGCAGTGTAATTTAAGCAAACTCTGTTGAAGCTAATAGGGTTCTTGGTTCAGGTGTCCTGTTTGGGCTCATCTCTAGTAGCACATGCAAAATTTGTATGGACATTAGTGACAGATATGGTAACAAAACCATCCTTATCACTATGAGAATGATAGTAACATAGTCACTGGAAATACACCTCTTCAAAGGAGAATGTTAGGAGAACATGAACTCTCTACAGAGATCTAAATCTAGATTGTCAAAAATCACATTAATATTTTTGGGTCTTAAAAACAAATGTAGCAATTAGAAAGCCTAGTTAATGGGGATCTTTACCTAATTAAATCAATGTCTTCATTCTGACAAAATGTCACATTAACATTTCATTGACATTCATATTCATCTATAAAATAACCATTAGTCAGCATTACAATACTTTTAGAGCACACAATACATTGGAAAGTAATATGCTTTTTGAACATTTCCCTCCCACATGGCTAGAACATAAAGATCAAGCACTAGAATAGCTGAGTTCTAGTCCCAGTACTACCACTGACTCACCATATTGATGCTGGACAAATAATTTAACCTCTCTATACCTGAGTTTAGCCATTAAAAAATTTACTCACCTCCTAAAGTGTGGCTAGATTTAGCTTTTGTAAAGCCCTTTGCAATGCTTGATGAAAGGGACTATGTAGGTGCAGAGTCTCATTAAATTCTTGCAAAGTTATTTAAACACCATATTCTTTCTCTGAGTTGTTTCATATCAAAAAGGAAATTGTATAGTTCTAAAAAGAAAAATTGCTAGCAGTGGCAAAGACCTCATAGTCGTATTACACTTATTATTTTAGCATGTCTGTGCACTTCTGTCAATTGTACCGAGTGAAAAGAAGCAGCGCCACTATTTTTCCTGGCATAGATTACTTCCCCCTTTGTGTTGGCTCACATGTCCTGGCCAGGACAACTGGAGACCTGGCTAAAACTCCACCTACTACTTACCACCTCTGCCCGCCCGTCTGCCTTGGAGTAGGAACAGCAGCCCAGCAATGGCTGCTTTCTCCAGTCCCAGGGTCTGGGTTCCTTATGCTGCCTTTCTCCTGGTGCAGGCATGCAGCTCTTAACAGAGGCTAATATGATTGTTTTTACGTTATTTACTATACACTACACATTAATACAATACAGCTCCCAAAAATGAAAGTTAGACAATTTGTTATTTTTCCCCATTTACAAAGGAAAATTTTACAGGTGGCCAGCACAGAAATGGAAACATTTGCATTTTGATTTCAAATTTAGTTTACAGATAGTATTGTCCTATTGGGTGGGTCAATCTAAAATAAATGAGAAATAAATCAGCATTTCTAAATTGACCTGAACAGAACTGGAATATATTTTAAAGTTAGAACTGCACTTTTTTATTAAAACAAAGGTAATCAATTCCTTAGCATACAGCATGTTCTATCAGAGGGAAATTTTAGGAGTAGAGCCAAGTCCTGTTAAAATCAATAGACATCTTTCCATTTGTACTGAAGTTGGATAGGATCCTTAAATAGAGTCCATGTGATACATTTTTCTATTGTGTACATCCATCTCAATATTCACTTCCACCCTGCATGCTGAACATTATCCATTTGGAGACTCACAGATATTTTTTGTGCCTTAATCTTTCAGCATATATAATAGTCTAACAAATATCACTGAAGCGTGTCACTTTTTCTTTTTTTTAACTGCATCTCTCTCTCTTTTTGTGTGTGTGTGGGGCTGGAAGTGGAGGTGGGAGAAAGTTTGTAAAATTACCTTTCCACCCACCAAATCCTATAACACAAGCTGCAAAATTCTAGATGCTTGTTATGGTTGAGATTGTGACCCCTTTCTCCTACTGGTCATTTGAGAAGTCCCATGGAAGTCCAAAAAGGTCACACTTTGGTTTTATGTTACTTGGAATAAGGTATTTATTTAATTTCTGGTAATACCCACAGTGTGCTAGGTGATTTCCACACATAATAGTTATGATCACGACCGTGAGGGGCTCACAGTCTAAAGTCTGACTTGCCTAAGTAAAATAAACAGATAGTGGGGAGAAGGTAGGGGAGAAACAAATATACAGTTGTTAACAAATATATAAAGTAAGACATGTAAACGATAACCAAACTACTCAACACTGTGACAGTGTCAGCAAGTTTCTCATAGGTACCATGACAGAATCACTTGTACTCTGACTCTTCCATAATGCTGGAGACAGATGTTGCTCTATAGGGCAGTTTATTAAACTGAAACAGTCTCTTCTGGGTAATTATCTATGAGGAGTGCATGACATTCCATCTGTAAATAAGCATGAGCTAAACTGACCTGCCCACCTGGTAATGGAGCAAAGATCTCTTCTAACATAGTAAGGAGTATGTCCTCTCTTAAAACAGGTTTGTTAATTAGGCACAGGTCAACTGGTGTTGCTTACTTACTTCAATCTTCTTAGCTCACAACTCCTTCATGTGCTAATCTCTCCACTATAGTCAAAACACTTTTTGGCCTAGAAGGATATGAAATTGGCTAAGCCTTTTAAAAAAACTTGGCTGGCATCCCTCTTCCAGTGTTCAAGTGACCTGACTATCTTTCAGTTTATCCACATCATTAATGAAAACTTCAGTATGCTTTTCCAGAAGTTTTGTTAAGTTACTTCCATGGCTTAGAACTGTATGTTCTAATGATCTGCCAGTCCAGTTTAATATGTTGGAGCCATTTCCTTCCCAAATTCCAGTGACATATTCCCAAAGATTGGCCAGAGTAAGTACCAGTGGGGTAGCTCTAAATAACCACTAATAACCATCCAGTAGATAATGGAAGCTGCAGACCCTGTGTTCAGTTCTATTTTTAAGTGGTTCCCATCCACTTGTAGTTCTAGCCAAATGAAAGGTGAATTTCTCTGGGGTTTATATATATTCATACTAGCTACCTTATAGTTATTGTCACTAGCATTGCTAGGTAATCTCTCACACAGAATCCAATCTGTTTTATTTGTCATCTGAATTTTACACAATTGCATTTACTTTTACACATGCTGTACATGTCTTACATTTCTGACAAATTCACTTTGAACCGGCCATCTGTTTTACAGTCTGTCAGGCCTGTGCAAAACCATTTAAAATTCTCTAGCCTAATCTGACCTTTGGCTAAAGTGATATTAATTTGGCATCACTTTTACCTTAGGCTATTTGTTCTGTCTCATGTGTTGTAATCTCACAGCAATATCTACAGCTCCAGACTATTGAAGATGAACATCTGTTCGCAAATGTTTCCGTACAGCTTCATGTCTCAAAGATCCCACACAAAAAGATCCCTGAAAGGATTACACAAATCTGCTCCAAATTCACATTTCTATCTTAACTTCTTAAATTCTGCCACGTAAGCACTTCTGAGCTTTGTCTGATTCTGCTTATGGAACCATAAATGTTTTGCTATGATAAGAGGCTCTGGAGAAAAAGGCTTTTGTCAAATAACTAAAATTTCCATATAACAAAACTTCTCTTTTGGTTTCACTGGTGCTATGAACGTACGCAACAGTCCATACATTTTACTTCCCAGAAGGAGCAGAATGGATGGTACCATTTTGTCATCTGCTACACTGTTAGCAACAAGACACTGCTCCCATCTTCCTGTATATGATTCCTTGTCTTCACAGAATTAATCATACTGATTAATGTGCCCAATAAACCCACCCTGGCTACAACTAGAAAAATATTTAATGCTGATTAAAACAAATCTGCATAAAAATTGCTGATTACTCCTAGTGTCCTCATTGATTAGTTTGTCCTCACTCAGGATTAACGCTGATTAATTGTTATGACTGGTTGAAAAGTTTTAAATTTTGACTGACTGTGGTATTGAAATTTGACAAAAAGGGAATAAAATGTCATTAAAAGAGTCCATTCTCCCTTTCCCCCCGTTTTTTCAGTGAGCTCTCAGCTATCTAGGGATCCCATCCTGTTTGTGGCATCTTTGGGCTTTCTTGGGGAGAAGCTGCAGTGTGAGTTGTGTGCCTACACACTAATCCAGCTCAGCTAGAACCAATTATCAAATAAAGAAGAACATCCTGTCCTTTGCTAGGTCTAGTAGACACAACATTAGGAAAAGCTCTCTTATTCCTTCAAGTATCTTACAGTTAGGTCAGGTCTACACTACAAATGTCCATCAGTGTATCTACGTTGCTCAGGGGTGTGAAAAATCCACACCTCTGAGCGATGTAGTTATAGCCCCTTGTGTAGACAGCACTGTGTTATTGGGAGAGCTTCTCCCGTCGACATAGCTACAGCTTCTCGTGGCAGTGGATTAACTGTGCTGATGGGAGAAGTTCTCCCCTCGGCATATTAGCGTCTTCACTAAAGTGCTACAGCTTTTTAAGTGTAAACCTGCCCGTACTCATCTCTCAACTCCATCCAGTTTGTCACTTGCTCTCTGTGCTGTTGAGGTACTCAGAACAAAATGCAATATCCTACATGCTGTTAGGCCAGAGCTAGGTATAGATGGACTATCATTGCTGTGCTCCAGGGCTGCTGCTGGTGGGCTGCTCAACTGCACCAGCCGGGGAGCCTGTTTGGAAGGGACAATGTTCTGAGCATGATCAGTTCCTCACTTCACATACTAGGAGTAAGCTGCCGGACACTGTGCAAAACTAGAAGCATTCTAGGCTTTACCAAGCAGCCAGTCCTCAGCAGAGCTAGGAATGCACATACCCTTTGGAAGGGGAATCAGATTGACAGGGGGATAATAGTGACACCAAGAATGGAGGGTGGGGGTTCCTAGGTGCCTCCCCTTCTTTTCTGATGACTGATAGTGTCCTGTCCCATCCCCCCAGGGGTGATGTGTGTTATGTTTTTTTGTGTCCTGCCTAGCTTGCCGTAGCTAACAGCTAGAATATTATGGGAGAGCTCAGCCAGTTTTGTCTGGTCTTGAGTTGAAGAAAAAACTCAGTCTGTGTGTGTTTACATGTCTCTGTGTCCCTGTCTGCTGGTTTCTTTCTGAGTGCAAGTAACTTCCAAGTATCTAAACATAAAGTGACGACGAGGACAACAGACCTGTGCCTGTACTGCCACTGGCGAGAAGCAAAAGTAAAATGTAAGGAAAACCTTTTGCTGTTCTGTGTGGTTGCGCTGTTCGTGCTGATGGTGGAAACTGAAAGTAAAGCAGACAGATTGGGAAAGGGGAGGAAGCAGTGCTAGTACAAGGAAATTACTAGTAATTGTGTGTGAACGAGCCCGAACACACATGAATAAAAGATACTAAAAAAAAGGAAAAATACCCAAACCCAGCAATGGCTACATTTACTGGGCCCCTGGGGCATTTTGATGAAACTGTGGAGCAGTGGAATTTGTATACTGAGTGTTTTGACTTTTTTGTTGTTGCAAATGGAATTGAAGATGATAAGAAGGTGGCAACTTTCTTAAGTATTATGGGAGCTAAAATATTTTGTTTGCTGTGCAGCTTAGTGCAACCTGATAAGCCAGGCACAAAATCTTACAGTGAGATTGTGAAAATCCTGGAGGCACATTTTTCCCCCAAACCATTGGTAATTGCAGAGAGATTTATGTTCCACAAAAGGAATCAAGAAGAAGGTGAAACAATTGCCCAGTTTGTATTAGTTCTTAAGAAGCTTGCTGAGCATGTGAATTTTATGATGGGGTAAATTATACCCTGCGTGATAGGTTAGTTTGTGGTCTGTGCAGTGAAGCAATACAGAAGCACCTATTGACAGAGGCTCAGCTCACCTTGTAGAAGGCCATTGAAATTGCAGTTTCCATGGAACCAGCAGCAAAGGAAGCACAATAACTAAGTGCATCGACCAGAGTACATAAGGTGTCACAAGAACATACCAACAAGACAGTGGCGAGCCAGGAATGTTACCGCTGTAGAAAGCCTGGACATCATGCATCAGAATGCTGGTATAAAGACCTAGTGTGTTGACAATGTGGCAAAAAGGGACACACTGAGCGTGCCTGCAGACATAAGAAAGAAGAGTCAAACAAAACAGGCAAGCAGGAGAAAAAGAAGCCTGCTGTCTGGCGGACCAAAAAAAAAAAAAAACTGCACATAGTAGAGCAGGCTCAGGATGATCAAAGTGACACCCAGTCAGAGAAAGAAGTGCCACTCCACATCTTGTCCATGGCAGTTGGCTCACATGAATACTGGGAAACCCTGCTGTTGGAGGTTAAACCTGTACACATGGAACTGGACACAGGAGCAGCAATTTCGCTGGTCTCATACATTGTGTATAAGGAGAAGCTAAATCATCTTCTGCTTAAGCCAACAAATATTGTTCTGAAGATGTACACTGGAGAAGCTGTACCTATGTTGGGTACTACTGATGTTAAAGTGGAACTCAATTGTCAGACTACTCAATTACCACTGTTTGTGGTGAAAGGCAATTACCCTGCCTTAGTTGGAAGGTCATGGCTTAAGAAGATCTGGCTGAATTGGGCAGAAGTGCACATGATAGCTAAAGGGAGAAACAGGTCTGACAGCTGTATTAAAGAAACATGCTGCTGTTTTTGGAGAGGACCTGGGAAGTATGAAAGGAATCACTGTGAAATTGAACATTAAGTCTGACAACCAACCAAAATGTCTGAAAGCCAGAACTGTGCCATATGCTATCAGGCCAAAAGCTGAAGCTGACCTGGAGCGCCTGGTCAAGAATGGAATCCTAGTACCTGTTACCCACAGCCAATGGGCAACATCAGTCATTCCAGTATTGAAGAAAGTGGCTCCATTCGGATTTGTGGGGATTTTAAGGTTACTGTTAACCCGGTGTTGTGTGCAGAACAATACCCCCTTTCCCATATCAATGACCTCTTCGCTGGCTTGGCTGGTGGACAAAAGTTCAGCAAGATTGATCTGTGTCAGGCGTATTTATAGATGCATGTCAATAAGTCCCAAGAGCTGTTAACTATCATGATGCATAAAGGGCTGTACCGATACTGTCGCTTGCCCTTCGGAATATCATCTGCTCCAGCTTTGTTCCAGAGGACTATGGACCAGATCTTAATTGGCTTGCCAGGAATCCAGTGCTATCTCGATGACATCCTGGTCACTGGCAATAATGAAGAGGATCACCTTAAGAACTTGGAGGCTGCCCTGCAAAGTCTGGAAGAGTACGGCCTACGAGTCCGCAAAGACAAATATGAATTCTTTCAGCCCTTTGTTGAATATTTGGGACATGTCATTGATGCTACTGGCCTTCGTAAGGCTCCTTCAAAAGTCAAGGCTATTGAGGAAGCTCCACCTCCCCAAAATGTAAGCCAACTTCGTTCTTTTTTAGGGCTATTGAACTATTATGGAAAATTTATTCTACAGTTAGCAACACTACTGAAACCACTACATGAACTCCTCTGCCAAAACAAGGTCTGGAAGTGGACTGAAGCCTTTGATGCTGCATTTAACAAGGCTAAATGCGCATTGCTAAATTCAGAGGTTCTGACACATTTTGACCTGTCCTTACCTCTACAGTTGGCCTGTGATGCCACTCCTTATGGTGTGGGAGTGGTCGTGTCACACATTATACCTTCTGGAGAAGAGAGACCCATTGCTTTTGCATCATGCACCTTAAGCAAGGCAGAAACTAACTATGCCCAAATCGAATCTGAAGCACTTGGAATCATTTTCAGAATTCAGCAATTTCATGAGTACCTGTTTGGATGGAAGTTCACACCTATCACCGCTACTCAAGTAAAGAAGGCAACTTGCATTGACTCAGTACTGTCCCAAGTTATGGACCTAGTGATGCATGGAACATCTCTTCGGGACTCTCAAGTCCCACCCGACTTTCATCCCTACATGTCCAGGAGGATGGAGTTATCAATCCTTTCTGGTTGCTTGCTGTGAGGGATGCGGGTCATTATTCCACCACTGCTGAGATTACAGATGTTAGAATAGCTACATTCAGGTCACTGTGGAATAGTGCACATGAAGGAAATGGCTCAAAGCTACTTTCGGTGGCCTGGCCTGGACAGTGCCAGTGAAGAGAAGGCAAGAGCCTGCACTTCATGTCAGCGTGTGAGGAACACACCCCAGTTGGCACCCCTACATCCATGGGATTCGCCTGAAAATCCATGGCAGTGTATTCACATTGATTTTGCCAGCCTATCTGAAGGAAGCATGTTCTTGTTGTAGTCAACCCCCACTCTAAATGGCCAGAAATCTCAGTAATGCCGTCCACAACTGCTGAAAGCACTATCCAGAGACTGCGTGAAATCCTGAGTCGTTTTGGTCTGCCAGAACGACTTGCCAATGACAATGGACCGCAGTTTGTCTCTCAGGAGTTTGAAAATTTTATGAAAGCAAATGGGATATGTCATCACTTCAGCACCATACCATCCATCCACCAATGGATTAGCAGAAAGGTTTGTGCAGACAATGAAACAAGCTTTAAAATCTGCATGGGTACATTTGTCTATTCAAAAGCATCTGGACACCTTCTTGCTACCCTACAGAAACACACCTCATGCCACCACCGAAGTGTCTCCAGCCTTTCTAATGATGGGAAGACAGCTGCGCACTTGCTTTGATCTGCTGAAACCCTCCAAAGCATGACAAGTTGTACAACATCAACAGCACAACCAAGTCATCAGTCATGCAGACAGGGCAAAAGACCGAACCTTTAGTCCTGGACAGCCTGTCCTCTCTCGGAACTATGCTTCTGGAGCTAAATGGGTCCCTGCTACAGTCATTGCCCAGACAGAACCTGTTTCTCACACTGTCCAGATTTCAGATGATCTCACCTGGCAGCGACATGTAGATCAGTTGTTGCCCGGTCAAACAGGTCCCAAGGACACATCTCCTGTTGCACTGCCTGACCTCACCATTGCAGATGAGATATCCTCGAGCCAAGAGTTGCCCGGTCCTGACTTGCCTCCTCCATCCACCCCTGCAGCAGATAGAGCACCCTCATCTGTTTGAGCAATGAGCCCTGAGCCCATTGTTAGACCCACACCAATAACGCCTTCCTGTGCAAGAACACCAGAAGTCTGCCGTAATCCACCTAGAGAGAGAAGGCCTCCTCAACAGTTGAATTTGTAGCTAGGGCAAACCCACATTTATGGGGCAGAATAATCCCCAGGATTTAGCCATGAAATGAGGTAGTCTACCCTCATTCCCTAGTTTAGTTATTGTTATGTAAAATGGATGTTTCCATTATGTGGGGGAGGAATATGTTATGTTTTTTTGTGTCCTGCCTAGCTCACCATAGCTAACAGAGCTAGAATATTATGGGATAGCTCAGCCAGTTCTGTCTGGTCTTGAGTTGAAGACCTGCTTTTGAACTTAGCCTGTGTGTGTTTACATGTCTCTGTGTCCCTGTCTGCTGGTTTGTCTCTGAGTGCAAGTAATTTCCAAGTATCCAAACATAACAGTGTGAGTGCCTGCTGTGGGTCCTCTGCCCCACAAATACAAGTGCCTGGTTTGGGCAGATTTTCTCTGATCTTATGCTTGAATGAACCTGCAGGAGGAGCAGATGTGCTTGAACTGACCCTAACCTGCAACTTGATGCCTTTGGATATTCTAATATGGTTGCCTCTGTAATACAAATGCTAAAATCTGAAGTGAAAAATTAGCTGGGGGCTGCTTTTATAACACTAAGTCTCATATCAGGGGGCCATTTATTGGTCTGGTTGTGTCTATTCCCTCCTATCATTGCCTGGTACTTTTCACCCTAATCCAGTAGGCAGAATGTCCTTCTGCAGGTAGATGTGGCAGGCACCCAGATACTGGGAAAGGCAGGAGAAGCGAGAATCAGCTCTTTGCAGTCAGTAGTTTACATGTGATCAGATATAACTTCAATGATCAATATTCTTGTGATTTGTTTCAGTTTGCTCCTGCAATATTGTCAGTACATATTTTCTTACCAAATGTCTGAATGATGCTGGAGCCTGTAGGCAGGAGGAGAGCTACATTTTTTATTGGCATTGCTTGAGCTGTGCATCATTTGCCTTCCAATATGATTCATATGTGTTTGACCAGTAGGTAACAAGTAGGAGCTTTTCATTTCTAGGTTCTTGATCCTACACGATTTGAAGTCAATAGCATAAGTTCCATTGATTTCACTGAGAGCAGGATCAGGCCCCAACTGTGTTATGGTACAAATTTCTTGGATGGCTAATTAAAATGGAATGAGGACAGGAGCAGCCTTACTTGGGACAAACATGGTGAAGAAATTGGCTGACAGACAGAGAGGTCGAACAGCTCCTTTCCTATCTTGTACTTGTTCACTAAATATGTGCAATTGTATTGATCCATCAGCCACACAAGCTTGGAAGGCCCAGTTCCCCAAATAACTATGCCCCGCTTTCACACCACTGAAGTGTTCAAAAAAAATCTATTGAACCTGAATGTATTTATTTGTTTGCTGAACTAGGCTGACAACATTAAAATTACAATTTTCTGATGAAAGTGTTGCTTTGTAAATTATTTTGCTATTGGAGCTCAGTTAATCAATTCCTCAGAATTGATGAATGAGTTAAAGTAAAACCAGACTTTATAAGTTGCTTCTAATAGAACTCGTTGGAAAAAAATTGTGGAAAAGTGTTAACATTTTGAATTTTTTTGAATTTACAACCAACTCTAGCTCTTAATGTGTTTTTCAGTCATTTCTGGAATAAAGAGTTCATCATTTATACATATACATATATATATAGTATATATAATCTATCCAAGGAATTAATTTCTTCAACATCCACTTACTTTCCTTTGGCTTCATTGTCATAACAACAATCTTGGAACCATTATGCACTTTTAAGGAAAATATAAAGATAAATGGGGACCAGATTCTGGTCTGTTATATCAGTGTAGATCCAGAGTAATTCCAGTGCTTGCAGAGGAGATACTTTGACATTTGGTGTGACTGAGATCAGCATCTGGTTCAGGATTTCTTGTAAGTATGGATTTGGGGAAAGCTCCTTCATCTCTGGACTGTCTGAATTCAAATAGGGCAGAATAAATTAGTGAAAAAACGGAGATCCCCAGAGTTATTCTGATTAGCCCTGAGAGACTTTTGGGAAACTAGCAGATTACTATATCTTTGCTACCATTTGGAATTATAGACTGTGACTCACTTGTATACATAATTTACCTGCTTTAAACTCTCAATAACTCTAATTCCTTTTTCTTAGCTAATAAATATTTAGTTAGTTTACAATAGAATTGGCTATCAGTGTTGTCTTTAGTGTAAGATCTAGGATACTAATTGATCTAGGGTAAGTGACTGGTCTCTTGGAACTGGAAGCAACCTAAATGTGATGTGATTTTTGGTGTAAGTGACCTTTTATCACAAAGTCCAATTGTCTGGATAGCAAGATAGACTGAAGAGTTTAAGGGGACTGTCTGTGACTCCATAGTAAGACTGGTACAATGATCCAGGAATTCGCATTTGCTATTGGCTTGGTGAAATCTAATTATAGAACACACCACGAGTTAGGGGTGCCTGCCTTGTTTTCTGACAGTCTGCCCTGAGGGTATGCACTCGTGGCTCTGAGCCATCCAGCCAGCACAACAAACAGATCTCCAAGATGAGTAAGGAAGGTATCACAGTTTAACCCTAAGTAAGAAGAAATAGAAATCTACAGTTACTGTAGGCAGTAGACAAGGGGGAGAAATAAAATATCTTGGCTTATTTATAAGAAACTTATAAAGCACTGGAAAGATATCTAACTTCCAATTCAGAAAATGAAGGTTTTTGTTTTACTCCCCATGCTTCTTTGAGAGTAATAGAACATTAATGTCTGGCTAGCTAAACAGTCCCTTTTTCCATTAAAAACTTTCTCAAGGTTCTTCTCTGATGATCGTCATAGATTATCCAGGTTTCTCTGGGACTGGAAATTCCTGGCAAAGAGAAAGCTCTTTGATTCGTCACCTCTCTGGAAACTTAGCTGACAGTTTTTTCCTACATGGCAGCATGTTCCCTCTTTATTGACCTAGATATTTCTTCTTGTTGGAAAAACTTTGTCTTATTCTGGAGAAATTAAAATACAGATACATCCTCATCTTTCTTCGTGCTAAAACCGAAGACAAAAAAACCAAGGCCTTTGGGGCTTTAAAAAATTACAGGCATTTCTTATATGTTATAATTGTTAAACTTCTGAGTCTGGTGAGAGATGAGGGAGTTCATTCTTCATTAATTTCCTTTGTGCCTTTTAAAAGCTCTCTCTTGTATTTTTTATGTTGGCAAAAGAGCAATTTAGCAAATTGCAACTGAAAGAAACTTTATCCCTGTTATAGTATTTTTATTTTAATTAATTAATGCATTGGACTGAAGCAGTACAGCATACGACAGTATCTAGTGAAAACACCACATGGCAAATCACTAACTGTCCAAAACACGAATGGTGACACAGCGGCATATTAATGGGTGTATAGACAAGAGGTGTGGTCTCATAATGTAAGCGTAAGCAAAGATGGGAAGCTAGGAACACCTGCATTCTAAACTTGCCTTTGCTATTGACCTTCTTGGAGACCTGGGGATGTGACTTATCCTCTCTGTCTTGTAATCATAGAATCATAGGGCTGGAAGGGACCTCAAGAGGTCAACTAGTTCAGTCTCCCGCACTCATGTTAAGACTAAGTAATACCTAGACCATCCCTGACAGGTGTTTGTCTAACCTGATCTTAAAAATCCCCAGTGATGGAGATTCCACAACCTTCTTAGACAATTTATTCCAGTGATTAACCACCCTGACAGTTAGGAAGTTTTTCCTAATGTTCAACATAAACCTCCGTTGCTGCAGTTTAAACCCATTGCTTCTTGTCCTGTCCTGAGAGACCAAGAAGAACAATTTTTCTCCCTCCTCCTTGTAACAACCTTTTATGTACTTGAAAGCCGTTATCACGTCCCCTCTCAGTCTTCTCTTTTCCAGGCTAAACCAACCCAGTTCTTTCAGTCTTGCCTCATAGATCATGTTTTCTAGACCTTTAATCAGTTTTGTTGCTCTTCTCTGGACTTTCTCCAATGTGTTCACATCTTTCCTGAAATGTGGCGCCCAGAACTGGACACAATAATGCTTACATTGAAAATAAAAGGTGTTGATTGGTACATCCTGTAGTGATTATGTTATAAGAAGTAATAGGAGGGTGGCACCAAGACAAAATAAAATACTGCCAATTAGGCCCAAGTATTTTACTTACTTTCTCTCCTTCCCATTTCATGATTCCAAATCATGCAGTATCATAGTGCCGTAGCCAAACACAAAATTCAGTCCTGCAGTCTTAACTCACTCAAGTACACCTTCATTGCACAAGGGATTCAAATGACTTTTAGGAGACTAATCACATGGGTATGGACTGCAGGAGCGGGCCCCTGCCCTAATGTATTAGTATCTAACATTAAAACCCTATGCCCGTTCCAACTAGTTCTATTTATTTGTCCTCTTGTATTGCAATAAGGTAATGTGACATTACTGGCTGGATCCTTGTTGACAAGTATTTGACATTATTGATGCCATCATCTCACACTGGATTGCAGACTCTCTTGCTGAACAGTAAGTTCATGAAAAACACTGTTATGAACTTTAGAATCACTTTCTGAATGAATGGAGGAATGTACAGAAAAAGAAAAAGGAGTTCTTAACTACTGGTCAGGAAATGAGTGTTGATGAAGAAAATCCCCCTTAGTAAAACATACCATATAACTTCTATGAGGCAGTTTTGTCTAACATTCAGGAACACCTTCACCTCTTTGTTTTTCAGTGAAAAAGCATGATCTCAGTATTTATTTAAAGAGACTGCAGAGGGAAATTCAATACAGGCTGGAATTTAGTGAACAAACATGCAACTTTCCTTCACTTGGGTCTGTTTTGCAGGGATTGCATAATTTCTTCCATTCAGTTTGTAGCAGTCTGAAAAGGTGCACAGAAAACCATCAGAAGGTAAAGATAGGATAGAATGTTCTTACTTCCCCATGCCCTTTAAAGAGCTGCCATGGATTCAAGGAGAAACCATATAGAAAAGAAAGATGAGCCACGCTGTTAGAAACTTACTGAATGATATTTGCTATAGCGATTACATCATTGACAGTACTGAACATAAAAAAATAGTAAATGGATTAAATGCTTAAATCAAATTCTAAATCCATTCAGTTCTTGGTCAGAGAATATTACGTCCTTGATTATTAAAGTAGAAACCAGAACTGCAAAAAGGCAATTGACTGACAACCTAAGGGAGCATAGAAATAGACTGTGATGAGCAGATGGACCAAAAAAAAAAAAGTCAAGATGTCAAAAGTGCCTCCAGTAATCAGCTGAAATGGTAGTCAGAATGGATATGATGGAGGGATTAAAGCAATGAAGACTGAGGCAGGCCATTATCGAGCTTCTGTATAGGCTGGTAGAAACTTCTGTGTCTGAATTTAGAGCCCTACAGTGGAAAGAAGGTAAGGAGATACTGGAAGATGTGAATGCATAAATAAATGAAAGGATCATTAGCAGAATGTACCTGCCCAGCTCATGTGTTGATGACCACCATGTTCAGGAGCATATGAATTCTTACGGGGGAAAAATCATTCCATTACATAGAAGAAAGAGAAACATTTTGGCAGGTGAGCAGTTTCAGAATAAAGAATACCATTCCATACCCATTTTTTTGGTCCTAGAAATGGGTTTGCAAGGGCTGAGGGCAAAAAATTGGGGGCTCTGTATTTCAGAAAATTTAAAAGAAAAGGTAAGATTTCAGATATTGCTGACAAAGGGATAAGAGACATATTAATATTAACAGAGGAAGCACTATAAGGGAATCTATATAAATACACAATATTAAACTTATTAATCGGCGGATAGGTTTAACAATCATTTGAGTAATAGATGTAAATCTCTGTATGGCCTGTAGACAAGGTGCTCCAATGGACTCTTTTGGGCTGGGAAACTTATTTCTATGATGGGCCAAATGGTCCATAGATTCAAATGGCAAAAATGTGAATGCCTGACAGCCGTGACCAAAGCACACAGTCAATGCATGTGGCTGCCTTAAAGCATAGTTGTCATAAAATGGTGACAAACAGCATGTACCGTAAACCACCAGAATCCAGCTGGTATTACTGGCAATGTTAGTCCCAAGCAAAATATACATTTAATAATATCATCAGGTAATGTATTAATAATGTGATGATAATTAATTAATCAGATTGTATTATATTCACTGCATATGCAATGTACTGTACTGCATAATTACAAATGGGCCAAATACTGTCCTCCTTGCTCAAGACAAACTTCCATTGACCTTATTAGGTGATTTCCCTGAATAAGAATGGGAGGATTAGATCCCTGTTAATTTATGTAATGCAGTAGTAATATTGCATGCTTGTTACTGGGGTAGTTTTTATTAGTAAAGACTTAAACAGGGTACCTAAAATAATATAAAACTGAAGATATCTGGGGCCAAGAGCTGCATTTAGGCAGAGTACAATTTGGTAAACACTCTAGGAGGTTATACCAACAGATGAAGACCTTTTAAAGATCACTGCTGTCCTACCGTTTAATTGCCATTGAACTGTCACTACACATTTAGTATTGATCTGATTTTAGTTTTCAGACTGCCTGACTCACTAGCATCAGGTAGGAGCTCAGCACTGGCAACAATGTAGGTAACCTGTGTTTGGAGACTTTAGAATTAGTTCAGCCCATCTCTTCAATAAACTCATGCATTAACATTAAAGCCAATAATGCCTTCTTGTGTTAGTGCCTTTTTCCCTAAAGACTCTTACAAAGAGTGTGGTGTTTCAGCAAATTTCACAACAGTAGGGGTGAGGGAGAAATCAATTATAGCTTTGACACCTGCAGAATGAAGTGTTTAAAACACCGGAGGAAAACTATGAATAATACATCTCTTTGTCAGTTTAGCAGCAATAAAGTGCTTTATGTGCACTCAAACAAAACCCTATGGTTTATATCGCATTGGAGTCCGCTTCCCAGGAGAGCAGCTCAGGCTATAGTAATTTGATTATGCTGCATACCTTAAATGAAATTAGTCTTGATTAAAGGTACAAGGATATTAAACATCTCAGCGAACTAACTGTAAAGCATCCTGCCAAATTCTGTACAGGTTTTAAGTGGTGCACCACTTCTGTTACAACACACAGATAGGTTTAGCTTCTGTTATGATGATTCTGTTCAGGATTAGCTACCCTCACCATTAATTGTTGATATTGCTTGTTCAGTCATGGCATTCATTACTGCAGCTCTGCCACACAGGGCTTTGGAATTATAAACATCATAACCTTTACTTGGAAAGTGTTCATTGTTTTCACAGTTTAAGCACACCATTTTTCTTGCACTATCGTGTGTTCATGTCTTTCATACATACTGTCTCTATTTACAAAGGTCTGTTTCCTCACTGGAGTAAGACCCCCTGGCTTGATTGAAAAAAACTCAACATAGCAGTAAGTGTAATACAACTAAACCCCCATGACAAACACATGGTAGTGTATTTTTGGAGCAGTTACTTGATTCCCTGGGGAGAGTTGAAACTATTACATGTCACTATTCCTCTCCCCCCCTGACCCAGGGTGAATGTCTTTTAGTTTTAGGATTGTAAGCGTATCTTTTCTTTTATCCATTCCAGCAGTGACATATGTTTGATAGGTAGAAATGAATGTTATGGCCATCAGAAGTAAAGAAATGAATCAGCTGACATTTCCCTGATGTAATAGCTTTCAGATTTACTTCTGAGGGACGAGGAAAAGATTCTGACAGAGATCTAGAATCCTGGGCTGAGGAAAAATCTTTGTGTAATTTGATTTGTTGATGAGAAAAAGTTGTGCAATGGCTGGTACGGTATTTTTTTTTCTGATTGATTCAAAACAGTTAGCTTGCTAATTCGAGAAAGCTATGAAAAGTAACCTTCTAGGGATGGGAGTTGCAATGAATTACAGAATCCATACAGCAATATTTTTGAGGACTTTTATATAAGCACATTTCAAAGCCCTAAAAAACAGAGGAGTAATATTTCATGTAGGATTTTGTGGTTTTGCAAATGAAACCTATATTTTCTCTTGGTAATATGTGTGTATGAAAGAGCTGAGTCCCTTTCCTCTGCATCCTCCACAGAGCATGCAGACCCAGGTATTAGTGTCTAAACTCACCCCATTCCTAGTGTCAATGTTCCAAGTCCATGCACTCCCACAGACACATTTTTTAACCTCATTATTAAGTCCTTTGGGTCTCAGGCTTGAGCCGGCAAATTGCCCAGTCTGTCGCACTATGTCTCAGTGTTACCTTGCATCCATTCCTTCTGTCTGTTGTATTAATCTCTCTCTTCTCCTGTGCTTAGATTGTAAATGTCGTGAGGCAGGGCCTGACTTTTTATTTTATAGTTGTACAGAGCCCTAACATAATGGGGTATTTTTCCTCTAAGAAGCCCAGCCAGTCCAAATTAGTAGCTTTCACAGCTCCAGAGTCTGTGGCAATATCCTATCGTTGAGAAAAGCCTGGAAGACAGCTTGTGCCTTTCCTGACAGAAAAGGAGTCCGACAGATAGCCAGGAGCTGCAGAAGCTATCCACGCAAAATCAGAGAGGCCATGCCTCTGAGCTGAAAAATCTAAATGAATTTCCCAAACTATTTTGAATGAGATGAGAACATTTTTTTATGTTGCTCAATGTTTTTCATCTAATTTTATGATGAAAAAAATTAAATTTTTCATTTTATTTCAAATAGAAAACTTCAGCTTGGGTTTGGGTTTCAAACCTGAAACCCCCCCCACAAAAAACATTGGGTTCCAGTTGTTTATTCCCCCCTCCTCTTTTTCTTCTTTTTTTCTACTGGAAAATTTTCAACCAGCCCTACCTGTGGGTTGCCTTTGGGTCCCATCTTGGCCAGGGAAGGACTAGGGCAGAGGTGGCCAACCCGCCGAGCCACATGCTGCTCTTTGCTCTGTGCATTGTATGGGGCGCCAAAGTGAAATTGACAAGTTTTCGGGGGAGGGTAAGGTAAATGTGGCTCTTTGCAGTATCTATAGTTTTTTTTTGGCTCTTCGTCTCTGACTGATTGTCCACCCCTGGACTAGGGGCTTACTAGCATTCTGAGTAGGGCAATTAGCATAATGAGTCCCTGAAGTAACTGCTCCTGAAACTGTTGCTCCCCATTCTGTTGAGCTCCAAATTGAGCTTGCTGCCATATGAGCCAATAATCTTACAGAGATCTGTATTTCACATCGGCCCAAAAATGTAGAAGTGCTAAGCCAGCAAGCTCGCCAACGGCCTGTGCCCTGACTCAGCCCAGCAAGCTAAAAGTTCTGAGCCAGCAAACTCAGAGTCCTCTGCCTTGACCTCAGCCTAATCATCTAGAGGAACTGAGCCAGTAACCTCACAAAGGCATATACATTGGCTTCCATCCAGCAAACTGGAGGTGCTTGTGGGTGTGAAGACAAAGGAGGTCAGCACTGGGTCAAATTTCTGGGGGGCTGGGAATGTACTACATAAGCAATAATCATACAGCAACTTCCTTGGAGTTCGGGAGTGGGGAAAGTAAACGCTGAAGCAGGGCAAAATGACCTGACCAATAGCTTTGATCCCGGCCGCCGAAAGTGAGCAGTGGAGCCGCCGAAAGTCTGCACTTTAAGAGAATTGTGGGGCCAGCATCTTAAAGTGGCAATACCTTTCGCTGCAGCAGCCTGCCGCCGAAAATGGGAACTCGTCGTCAGTTTTTCGGCGGCGGGTATCACTCCTAGAAATTTCTTAAAGTGGCAATGTAATTTTCCGCACAATGTAATTTTCCGCACAATGTAATTTTCCGTACTGATGCTGCGCCGCCGAAAATGGGCAGAGTGGCAGAAATATTCGGTGGAGAGCATTGTATGGCCCCTTCAAAGTAGAGGTTTTGCAATTTTGGCCCCTCACTGTGAGCGAGTTTGACAACCCTGGGTTAAATGGTAAATAATAAACAGGGGCAGGTATAATTATATGCCTCCTATAGCCATTGATATTTATTTCATAACCATTTATATCACCAGATAGGGGTTTCATGGGGCGTTGTAGAAGTGTGTGAATTTACATATTATTTTAGATAAAAAGTTGTAGAGTAGTTAACTCGGGGCTCATTTCGTTGGTCGCAAGGTGAAGGGGAACAAGTGGTCTAGAAGCTGTAACCGAATAAACGCTCCTTATCACTCCACCTGGCTCAATCTTTCTTCAATCGACCCTGCAACAGTGCTGAGCCAAAGATCTCAAAGAACCATGTACCTTGAAATCAGCCATCAAGCTAGAAATGCTATGCCGGTGATCACGTCCCTGAGTCAATAACCAGAGAGCATCCTCTGCCTGAATATCAACTCAGCCAGGTACAGGAGCAAGACCAAGAACTTCACAGAAGGAAGTTTGCCCCTGGACATCAGTCCAGCAGGTTAAAGTTGCAAAGTCAGTGACATCACAGTCATCACCCTTGACATCATCTATGAAGCTGCAGCTGCTTAGCCCTTGACCTCAGAAAGGTCTCTTCTTGACAACAGAGCAGATAGCGAGAGTTGTTGAGCCAGTGACATCACAGAGGCCTGTCCCTTGTCCTCAGCCCAGCAAGAGGTGTTCAACCATTAATTTCAGAGAGGTCTCAGATTTGACATCAGCCCAACACGCTAATGCTGCTGATCTAGTGAACTTACAGAACACTAACCCTGGCCATTAGGTCAGTACTCTAGACATGCTAAACCAGAGAGCTCAAAGGAATTTGTCCATTAACATCAGGACACTGAGCCAAGGAAGCCAAAGGAGCCTGCCCATTGACATCAGTCCAGCATGCTTTAGTTGCTTAACTAATGGCCTCATAGACGTATGAGCCATGACATCAGACCAGCATTCTGTTGCTGCTGAGCCTGTAACTTTACATAGATGAGCCTTCATATAAGACCAACAGGCTAGAGTTGCTGAGCCAGGGAGCTCACAGAAATCTGTCTTGACATTGAGTCCAGTACATTGGAAATACCTAGCTAATGACCTCATAGAGGCCTGCACCTTGATGTCAGACCAGCATGATAGAGCGACTGAGCCAATGAACTTACAGAAGGCAGTGCCTTGACAGCCCACAAAACTAGAGACCTCACAGAAACCTATACTTTAAAATCAGCCCTGCAAGCTAGAGGTACCATGCCAATTATCTTGTACTTTGACAGCATCCCAGAAGTTAGAGCTACATAGCAACGTGAGCTCAAAAGTCTGCCCTCATTATCAGCCCAGGAAAGAAGAGGTGCTGTGCCAGTAACTTCAGTTATTGAAAGTATTGCTGCAAGTCAGAGTCATTTAGTAACACATGACGCTTGTGCCTGGATATAGCCTAGCAATTTGGAGCTGCTGAGCAGGTGTTAAAACAAGAGGTAGCCTGCGAGAGTGCAGCTCCTCCTCCTCCACCTCCTTTCCCCAGGCTTCGCAAAACTGAACTCTGACTCCAAAAGTAGTAACCGATGTATTGGTATTCAGATATGCACTCACGTTCCTAACAAAACATTTGACACACATTCCCAGGTTTCTTTTGGAATTTACAGCACGTGTGAGATAATTTCAATAGGACTAATAAGGAAAACTAAGGTCCCCTTAGTGCTGTAATGTGGGAATAACTTGCATAGGACAGATTAATTCCACTATCTGAAAATTGTGGTGCTTCCTGTGAGTTCTTACTAAAATAGTGGGAGGTTTAGTCTCCTGGCAATGAACCCAGGAGATTAACCCTCTTAATCCACATTTCCTTCAATATTGGTAAGGAACTGCACAGATGCTCCTCGCCTCTACTCTGTTGCCTAGGATGATCAGCTCTTCCTGGTTGCTGGACTGCATGGCTCATAGGAATTGCCATGCTGGATCGGACCCGTGGTCCATCTACTTCATTCTCCTGTCTCCCAGACTGGACAGTAACAGCTGCTTCAAAGGAAGGTGCAAGAAACCTAGCTGTAGATGGTTAAGAAATAATCAACCAGCCCACAGAGAAAATTTCTTCCAGTTAGATGTTGGCTTATGCAAGAGCCATTCTTCCTTGGACTCACTATCACAGATGTCCCAGAACCATCCCCATTTCCACTCTTCTTCCCCCCATAGTAAAGGTTAAACACCCTGGAGGAGCATGTTTCACCTTGGGCTTGGGGACAGGAAAAATAAAGGCTTCAAGCCATCTTTCCTGCTCTTTCCAACTCCACAGGGTAGAACTTTGCAGAGAGTTTTCTATGGGGTTAGGGAGAAAAATGTAAAAGTAGCAGATGTTTTCCCAAGGACACTAATATTTTAATTTTGGTTGCTCATCTGTGGGCCACCCATGATCTCTGCCTAGTTCACATACATCCCAATTTGTTATGGACAATTTGTTATTGGACTTTTCCAGATTGACAACTATGGAGCTCAATAAATGATCCTTTGTTGGACCTTGTCTCAGGCAGAGGTGTTGTATTTGGAAAACTCCACATGTTAAAGATGAATTAATGGAAACACTTATGATATAGAACACACTGGGTTAAAAATATTACATCCCTTAAGGAGACTTAGTTTAATTGTTGGGATTATGCCAACAGTATAAATATCAGTATATTGGAAGGAAACGTAACAGGAAATAGAATCAGAAAAAGGCTCTCCTTTGGCTTTCCTCACCAGAGAAGGAAATGGACCTCTGATTCACTTTTGCCTTTGAATCAACATAATGACTAAATCCTGCAAAGATAATTGGTGTTATGGCCATTTGTGCTAGCAGCTGAACTTCAGTATTTTTTAAAGTCATTATCTGTGAAGACTTTCGTAAACACACAGCATGTCTGGCGATGTTTCATTAAAGCAGAGAATCATAAAATTTATTGCCTGAGCCCTGACACATAAGAGACATAATGTTACAGATCTATTCTGAATGTGTAAGTTCTTTTATCACCTCTGAGAAATCTCACTTTTTTTTAAAACAGACTCTTGAGAAGTGTATTAAAAAATCTTCAGAATTCAAATAGTAGAATGTGGCATGCTTCATTATTGTATTCTGCTAGTGTACTTGGGAGATCTAACCACACAGAAAATGTATTAAATGTAACCATACTGAAATCAAATAATAATCAAATATATGTATAGAATGTTTAGGTAACAGACTGATATGTAATATCTCCTACCGGTCAATGACTTCTGATATAGTTCACCTTCTCTTTTAGGGCCTGTATTTAAAGTCAGTGGAAAGACACCTACCAACATCACTGAGCTTAGGATCAGGCCTTTAAATCAGGAAATTCAGAGTTTTAATATGAAAGAATAAAACTTGCCAATAAGGTTTAGGAAAATAGCTGATTATTATCATAGCATTAAACTGTTCTGAAACTCATATTATGTCACAATATATTCTTGGGACAGACCTCTGGACAGTCCTTTATTTGATTTGCTGTTATTTCACTTGTACTGTGCTTTAAATTATTTATATCAGAAATGTGGAATCATTAAGGGTAAACTCTGTAACCTCTACTCATACCAAGTAGTACTTAGGTGAGAACTCCCATTGAGTTCAATAGATGACATGTCACTTACTCTGTGTGGGTATGGATTGCAGAACTGGCCTCTAATTGAAGGTAAACCAAATACTATTTATCCTAATGAAACTGATTCCACACCATGGAAACCATCCTGCACCATTATGCTTTCTGGACCTCATTTTGGGTCTTTATGAGTGGAGAGGTATTTTTCAGGAACTATCTCCCCATTGATGCACATGTATATCACTTGTTAGTGTGACTGGGTATTTAATGTGCACATCCATGACAGAATAAATCCCCTGTGTGAGGCTTCTCTGAGGAGTTAATCTTCTCAGGATCAAGCTACCTATTATATAAGATCATAAAACAGTCCCAATAAATGACATGGTTACTAGAACGCTAATGTGTTGGACTTCACAGCCACACTGTTATGGTGATAGAAATATAGAGCAGGAACAATAAGATGACATTATACATAAAACCACCCACATTTTTATGATCTACAGTGATTTAATTTCTGGATATGATATAATTCATTTTGAGTTGATGCTGAAACACAATATATATTTCAGAGCTAGTAAATTTCCATATAGATAAAAATACCACTTGTTTCACAAATTGTATGAAACCTTTTAATACTTTATTGAAGCTAGATTGCTGAGCAGCGTTGCTAAGAGCCTTTTTTAATCAAAAGAATGTCATTCCACAGTTAGTAGTGAATTGCACACGGTACCATTGGGCCCCAAAGTGGAGGAACATGGAAGATCTACCATACAGATCTTCCCATTCCTTACTTTGCATCCAAACCATGCTGCCTCTGTGGGACTCCCCTCCAACCCTGACACTGCAAAGGTGTGGGCCAGAGGTCTACAGCATCTACAAAGCGGGGGATGGATGGGATGGTAGAGAGTAACACATCGTTCCTTTCTCTTTGCCTCTGGAAAAAGGCAGCAAAGGTAAATGCAGACTTCATGTTGGGAAACCCACCTTCTTAATGTTACTATTTATTATACATATTACAGTGGTGTTGAAATGCCTGTTGTGCTTGGTGGTGTCTAAAGTCTCTGTCCTTTAGGGGCTATGGGACAGCTATTAGCTAGGGATTCCCTGGCAGTGCAGGTCCATAGTTAAAAGATTTTTGCTGGACGATTTCCTTAGGTTTTAAAAATTGTTCAAGAATTGCTCAGTGACCGAATTCCCTGTGGGGATTTGGACAGAACTTGCATGGAGACTCACATCATGCAACCAGCACAGAGATAGGCCACTCCTTTCCAGACAGCTTCCTCCATGTGTTGCCTCTTTCCTCTCATTTTCCATACTTGGCCCCATCCCCTTCCCATTTCACCAAGATCAGACCCACCTGTTTCCCAGGTGGTTTTCTGTCTGTCATGCCTCCCACTCATGGTCATTTGTATCTGAATGATAAACAATTTATTTAAATGAACCCTGGATACTATTCAAAATGCCCATCAGCCATGCAGACTTTATTTTGTGACTTAATTACATGGCTAATCTTTTCAATGGTTTCCAACCTGGGAGGCAGGACCCCCTTGTGGGGGGGCCAAAGATTACAGTGGGTCAATGAGACTTCAGTAATACTGAGGTCATTTAGCCTCCTGAGCTCCATGCCAGGCCCAGCAGCCTCCAGCTCTGCACCTGCCAGAGCGAAGAAGCAGACCCCCCAAGGGAGCAGTAGCCTTCAGCTCCACTCTGGCTGGAGCAGAGGAGCAGGCCCCCCAGCCCAGCACTGGCTGGGCGCCCGGCTGGAGAGGAGCAGCCCCGCACCAGTGAAGGCCTGGAGCAGCCCTGGCCAACCTGCCAGGGCCCAGCTCCATTATCCTCAGTCCATGAGAGATGGGAAGAGGCGGGGCCACATGGGGCGTGAGGTGGCGGCTACGCCACAGAAGGCTTAGCATCTTACTCAGGTAAAAGTAATTCATTATTAATTATTTATGTAATTTAGTATTATTCTTATCATTATATGTGTTTATAGGGGTTATGTGTGTTTATGGCTGGTGAGGCGGCAGTGGGAGGGGCCTGGGGATGTGTGTTTTACCTAGTGGGGCTTTCACTCAAAAAGGTTGGGAACCATAAGTAATTCAACACTAATCTCTTCCATCTTCCCACCCCTTTTCAAATCAGTCTTAAACTTTGCCAGGACAAACCAAACAAAACAAATTTATAGTTTGCCATTTCTGAAAAATCTTTCACTTCATTTTTTTTTTTTTGATCCCTCATATCTCCCGAAGGCATTGACAGATTTGCTCCAAACATTCCAGAAAAATTCTACTCCAAGATAGATCTGTTATGGTGGGTTTTAGGAGTATCAGCTTGCCTTTGATGAACCGGAGGGTGTGATGGAGAGTTAAATCTGGTTTATGTTGGAACTCTGGTTCTAATCTTAACCCTGGAGAGACTGACATCTCTCATAACAATTCATATCTGCCACAGAAATGTGAACCTGCAGGAGGAGAGGGGGTGTTCACTCTTCCCCAAGTGTTTTTCTCCTTCTCTGGGACTCTTCCGTGTAACACAGAAGACTGACTCCTGAGCAAAGCAGGCAGTCATCAACGCTGAGGGTCAGGGTCCCAGTCGTTTGCAACTGCACAGAGCTCAAGCTCGTGCAGTCACAAGATGAAGTCTCCATCAAAAAATGTCTGGTACTCACAGCCCTAAAGAGCTGGTTATCTGAGTCGTGGCACCAAATAAGAGCCAGACATTGTCAGTTAAAGACTACTAAAATAGTCATGTGCATTCTCTAACCTAGCATGCACACCAGCTGTCTCTCTATGACCTCCCTGCTAGCACCCCAAGTACTGTGGCCTTAAGGTTCTAACTTTCTAAAATAACTATAATGTTTAAATTGTCCCTTTAGCATGAGGATCTTCAAGCCTTTTCAAAACATCAAAGGCTCAGTCATAAACCCTGCTGCACATCCTTTGCCAGGCTGCTATTCCTCATCTTGCAGGCAGGCAGGAAGAAGGTCAGGGGGTGTGTAGAGCCTTGGCTAATCCCCACACAGCACTGGTCAGCGCACCGGAGCCAGCTCAGAGAAGCAAGTAATCTGCATCAGTAATCGGGTTGCCTCAGATTACCTCCTCCCTGGAGCAAGGGGGAAACAGGAACCAGATTATGATTCACAGTCCCAGTCTGGTTTCTGTCCTGTTCTGGGAATTGTGCAGCTACATGCTGCTGACTTTAAGCATCATATAGCACCTGTCAGATAGATTCTCAGTGTGAGTACCAAAATGCACAAGCATTTAGGACAGAAAGTGATGTACACTGCATCCATATACAAATATTTTGGGAATCCAAACAGGCAGAAAATAATTTTCTGACCTGGAATTTAGCTAGGATCTCACAGTAAACATACCCGTACTCTTCAGTTTTACTTTACACTGTGGGGAGCCAGTGGTTATGTACTGACTCAGAGGAATGAAATTCACTTATTCAAACCATCACCGATTTCGGCAACACCTAGGCTTCTCTGAAGTTCTCTATGTACTGATCCTGCCCAACTCTACTTAGGTTATGAATCTAGTAGGAACACAGTACAAAGTGGCATGGCTGCAGGACATCAGAAACCAAGAGAGTGACACTCAGGTAATTAGTTCATTTCACCAGCACTTTGAGGTGAAATTATAAATTTAATTTACGTACATCTTGTGGGTCAAATTTTTATATGCACCTGTCCGTCCATCAATGCGTGTGTTGCTTCCCTGACTTCAGTGTCTCATCCTTCTTCTCTTATGCCTCTGTGGAGACTTCCCTTTTATCCTATCCTAGTCTAGCTGTCCCCATAGTACAAGAAGTGATCATGGGTTAAATGGTGCAAATAAAGTAATTTTGCAGTTTACAGTGTGTTGTTATAATTTTATTAATTGTCATTGACCATTACATCAGACGCAACCAATATACATGTACATTGGCTGTATTATACATGGTTCAAGAACCTACAGTACAGTTAGGAGTTTACATTCCATCCTCTGAACTTTAGAGGGGGCATGTGATTAGAGCTGAATGTTTTGTAAATTAGCCTTCCAGTAAAGAAAAGCTGGAAGAGGAATTTCAGAGTTAAATTTGGCTTTTAGCTGAAAGGATCTGATGATGTTATGTTAAAGACTTAAAAAGTAATCTGGGTTTTCTCAAGGCTAACAGTAATGAAAGACAGAGTGGACTATTCTGATCTCAGCTACGCTGGTTCTATATTAGTGTAACTCACTGACTTCAAGGAATTTCCTTCTTATTTACACGCTGGTGTAAATCATAGCAGCATCCAGCCCAGGAAGTGAAAGGCTCATCCACTCCAGATCTTTAACATTATCAAGCACAATGATTATCACTTTCCATTAACATGTAAAATGAAGCCAAAAAGGCAAAACAGTTTGTTCCATCTCTAATTAGATGCATTTTGTTATTTTCTGGATCATTCACCCTGGGTTCAATTTAAGTTTATTTTAAGACAGGCTAATCAGCCTTTTAACTAGAGGATCCATGGATTCCCACTGTTCACAAGAGGCTGTGCCTAATCATACAAAAGGAACAATTCTGCTTTGTGTAAAAATGGGAGTGTAAGAAATAGCTGGTGAGTCACTGGTACAGTGTGCCATAGTATGCCAAGCCAAAGGGTGCTTTGTGCATGGCATGAATGCATCATGTTATATCAAATGATGTATGTCAAGCAACGAGGCAGAGGACCTAGGGACATATAAAAATATGGGGTACGTTATACTTCTTTCATACTTTATGTTTGCATTATGAACAGTTATTTAAATTGAAGTCCAGAGGACAGGACCAGATCCTCTTCTGGTGTAAATCAACATAGGTTAATGAGGATCTGGATCACAGACTTATAATTCTGCTATAGTCAAGGACCTGTCAGCCCTTTTGTAATAAAACCCATTTTATTCAGGTTTTACAACTTTGAAGTACGAATGAGTATCAAACAACAGCTTTTTTCATTAAAAAGTTGAACAGAGTAAGTTTAGCCACGGCATTATTTGGAAAAAAATCCTGTTTTACGGGCTTCAGAGAGATTTTGCTCTGGTGCAAGAAAATAGCCAGTGTTAAAATGAAATTTGTTAGATGCTTTGGCCTGATCCTGCATGCTATGCTCTCATGGTCTTTGGTATACGTTAATGGTTCTCACTACCTTATAGAAACAAGCTCTTTGCCTTTCACCCCAAATTAAAGAGCGTTATTTAGAGTAAATTGGTTTGTTTCTGAGAGGGAGTGTTAACAGCATGAATATGTTTCTACACATGCATGTGAAGAGACTGCATTCCAGTGGTTTGGTATAGATTAAGTCAAGACTGGTTATGCTAGCACCGAACATAACTGCTTCCCATGTAAGTTTTTGTGATGACTGGTGTATGATTTGCCTTCCTACTTGTTGTTTCCTGCTCCCTGTTTTTTTTCCTGGTTCCTGATCCCTTATCAGTGTTTCAGTTCCTGTTCTCGTGTGTGTGGCTGGGTGGGTGTGCGGGTGGGTATACATAGTGCTATATATGTGCAGTTACTCGGGGCCTGTTGCTACATACCTCATTTGGACTGCTATTATGTTTTGTTCACACTGTTAAAGACTTAACTGGTAAATGGTTATTAGTGTTTTGATTGCCCACCTACCTGTGTGTTTTGCTTCAATTTCCTTGTGTTTTGGAATTGTTGTTCTGGATGCATGAGAGAGTAAAAGTTTTGCTTTTAGAAAAAAAAATGTTCAGCTTGTTTCCTTTCAAATGTTTCCCCTGTTTTCAGTACATCCTAACTTAATTTTGTATTGGCTCTGTGCCTTCTATGGTAAACAGACATAACTCACACACAATATGACACTTTTTAAAGACCAGGTTCATAGATTTTAAGGCTAAAAGGGACAATTATGATCATCTAGGTCTGACCTCCCGCATAACACAGGCCATAGAACTTCACCCAATAATTTCTGCATCAAGCCCATAACTTCTGTTTGAGCTGGAGCATATCTTTCAGAAACATGTCCACTCTTGATAAAGGCTGCTAGTGATGGAGAATCCACTACAGCCCTCCTTACTCCCCAAGTCATCCAACTGACTTCAAATGACGACACGAAACCACCTGAATTAGTGAGCCATCTTCCCCAACCTTATTTTGATTTACTTCAGTGGGACACGGCACAGGGAAGAAAATGAGAATAAGGGAATAATTATATCTGAAAGTAGCCTATGTTCCTCATATAGAGGAAAAATCCATGTGCTACCAGCTGCCCTTCCCCTCTGCACACCCGTCTGAGGAGTACCAGGCAGGGAGAGGGAAATGCAGACCCATCCTGTGTCCCCTGGATTCTGGGCCGGAGAGGGGAGGTGGATGAGTCTCTTTTTTTTTCCCCTGGAGAAGATCGAGAACTGGAAGCAACAGACTTTCCTTCTTTCCTCTTTTGTCACATTGAGGGGAGGGGAAGGGCCAACAGGGGCACAGATCTTCCTGTAGAAAAAAGAGGAAGATGCGGACTCCCAGTTTGGACAACTCCTCTTCTTCAGTCAGGTACAAATGTTGCTTCAGCCACTACTAGAAAGGCTTGGAATCCCAAAAATTCCCTACCCGGGCTCTCAGTTTTCTAACTGATGAGTTCACAGGCTGGTGAAATAAGGAGAGACAGGACCGGAGGTTGGGAGGAGGATACGCTTAATCCCTCCAAGTCTACGAGATGAAGGGGAGCTCTCCCTCTCTCTGCTTTTTCCAGTAGAGGGGGAGCTATGTTCTCATATGTGACCTTTTACACCTGTTCAGCATAGGGTGACCAGGTGTCCTGATTTTATAGGGACAGTCCCAATATTCAGGGCTTTTTCTTATACAGGTGCCTATTACCTCCACCCTCTGTCCAAAGTTTTCACACTTGCTATCTGGTCACCCTAGCTCAGGAATTCTAGATTACTGGACTGATGTCAAGTCACAGGCTTCTGAGACATAGTTGGATCGGTAACATTATCTTGCTGGCTGATGTCAAGGCACAGGGACGTTACTAGACCTCTATCTTGCTAGTCAGATGTTAAGGTACAGAGGCCTTCTTGAGGATCCTGACTCAGCACCTATCACTTGTTCTGATGTCAAGGGACATGTCTTTCTGACATTGCTGCCTCAGCAATTGTAGCTTGCTGAGCTGATGTCAAAGATCGGTCTGAGAGGTGAAACGGTCCATTTTGGCATTTATGGAACTGAACATTTTGATATTTTGTTTCAATTTTTCAATTTTATATTATTCTTTTAATTAAAAATGTTGAAATTGAAACAAAACGTTTCAACTTTATCAAACTGAAGTGTTTCAGTTGACTTGAAATTAATGTTGTTGTTGTGTGTGTATTTTTTGTTTGGTTTAAATTGCATTTTGCAGGAAATTTCAAAAATGTTGATTCAGAATGAAAATATTTTTAAATTTCCAACTATATGGAAATTCTGGTTTTCACACAGCTCTAATGGCAGGATTGTTTCTTTCCATGAATCACAGAATTATCTGTGCTCTCCATTGCAGTTACCTTTACAAATATACTATGTGAAATTACTCATCATTCAGACTCGGTCCCTGCTACAGCAACCAACCTCTGTTGCTGACTAGCTTGTCTCCCTGATACAGAACTTCTCATGGGCATGTTCACTGAGCCTCCTTAGCAGTGTAATTCATAGCACCAAAAATACAGACTAGTCCAATACTTTATAGACTCACCATGGCAATCCAAAACCAACTTTCATAAGAATTCAGGGTGGTAGTCAGTGTTAGTTAGGCTTGAAAATACCTGTGGGCATGAATGTGATGTTTGCCTACATTTTTTAAACAGTCAAGCTTACTGGTATCCATGCTTGCCAGTTTGGCCTAATAAGTTTTTTCCAGGTCTGGTTTCTATGACAAATTATATGAAACTCTAACTCATTCCTTGATATCTTGGTTTTTACTAACATAATAAAGCAGAAAAGAATGTAATACTACTAAATTCTTGCTTCCACACTCACAAAACCTCTATCTATAGAAACGATTACAGAATCAGCATTCCTGCCCTCAGAATCAGTGGTAAATAAATTGATGGTATTTGACAATAATTGCTGAAAAGTATTTTAATTAATACAGTAACTTTGTATAAACAAACAAGTCTGGGATTTTAGTAACAGTAGATAATGAACATGGCCACAGTTTGTTCAGAATGAAGGGAAATCATCACTGGGTGATGAAAACCAATGATGAACATATTAACTTCAAAGATCCACAGTCAGATTCTGTTTTCACACCCATGTAACTCTGTTGCCTTAAGAGATGTTGCATGACAGTAAATGAGGGCAGAATTTTCTCCTAGAATCTACATTTACCTTTAATATTTTTGAATGATAAACTGAATAAATGATCCTGTCTGAAGGCATTTTGTATGCAGCAGTTGTTTGTTACTGTAAATACCATAATACAAATTGTTTCTGTCCTCCAGGAAATATCTGCAGTTTGTTTTAACTCCTCAAAATTGTTTGGCTACTTTCACATGAATTTCAGAACTGTCCATCAGAACTAAGCAAAATATTGTTGGACTGAACAATTTAATGAACTATGATTATTATCTGACAAGAAGTATTTTTTCAGAAACTTGGCCTCAGAGAAATTTTAACTAGAGACTAGTTCAAACCAAAAGGTTGGTTAAAACTTTTTCAGTCTAATCTATGAAGATGTATATAAATCTAGACGTTTAGTTATATAGATGAATTTGTGCTGTGCTTTTTAAAAACAATCTCTTCATCATCAGTAGTAAAACTTCTGCAACCAAAATTTGTGTACTTAGACTTTCAGAAAACTTTTGACAAAGTCCCTCAACAGACTCTTAAGCAAACTAAGCAGTCCTGGGATCAGAGGGAAGGTAACTGATCATAGATCAGTAACTGGTGAAAAGATAGGAAACAAAGGGTAGGAATAAATGGCCAGTTTTCACAATGTAGAGAAATAAATAGCAGGGTTCCCCAATGATCTGTACTAGGACCTGTGATCTTCTACATATTCATAAATGATCTGGAAAAAGGGGATGAACAGCAAGGTGGCAAAGTTTGCAGACCAATACAAAATTACTCAAAATAGTTAAGTCCAACGCTGATTGTGAAGAGTTACCAAGGGATCTCACAAAACTGGGTGTCTGGGCAATAAAAATGGCAGATGAAATTCAATATTGATAAGTGCAAAGTAACATGCATTGGAAATAATAATCCCAACTATACATACAAAATGATGGGGGTCTAAATTAACAGATACGATGCAAGAAAGATCATGGATAGTTCCTTGAAAACATCCACTCAATGTGCAGTGGCAGTCAAAAAAGCTAAAAGAATGTTAGGAACCATTAGGAAAGAGATAGATAATAAAACAGAAAATATCATAATGTCACTATATTAATCCATGGTATGTCCACACCTTGAATAGTGTGTGTATTTCTGGTCACCTCATCTAAAAAAAATGATATATTAGAATTGGAAGGGGTACAGAGAAGGGTAACAAAATGATTAAGGGTATGGAACAACTTCAATACAAGGAGAAATTAAAAAAAGACTGGTACTGTTCAGCTTAGAAAAGAGATGACTATGGGGAGGAGGATATGATAGAGGTCTATATATAACATCATAAATGGTAGGGTATGGTATAAATAGGGAAGTGTTATTCACACCTTCACATAACACGAGAACTAGGGATCACCTGATAGGCAACAGGTTAAAACAAAGAAAGGAAGTAATACTTCACACAAAGCACAGTCAACCTGAGGAACTTATTGCTATGGGAGGTTGTGAAGGCCAAAAATATAAATTGGTTCAAAAAGAATTTGATGAGTTCATGGGGGACAGGTTCATCACTGGCTATTAGCTAAGATGGTCAGGGATGCAACACCATGCACTGAGTATATCTAAACCTCTAACTGCCAGAAGCAGGGAATGGTCGGCACGGAATGGATCACTTGAAATTGCCCTGTTCTTCTCATTGTCTCTGAAGCACCTGGCACTGGCCACTGTCAGAAGACAAGATACTGGGATAGATGGACCATTGATCTGACCTAGTATGGTCGTTCTTATGTAACTTGATGTTCAGTTTTAATTAGTGATGTGTCATCTCCTTGATACTCAATTTATGCATTCAAATCAAAACAAGATTTTCCTTTTACTCCCAGCACGTTTTATATACTTTAAAGTGCTCATATGTCATGGAGTAATTTTGCTCTTTCCCACATAGACATGACAGTTCTGAATTCTGGAATGTAGCATTCACAATTGGAACGTGTTGAACTGGAAAGCAAACAGCTCTTTCATGATGTATCCTGATTGCCATTCAGTAGAGTGCAGACAAGATACTGTGCATCCATAGACAAGTCACATGTATATGTCATTTCAAGAACAAAGGACAGCAAAAAAAGGTCTCATTTTTACCAGCTCTCTTTCCTTGTTATTTGTATTGAGGTTGTTCCTACAGGCACCAACCAAGATGCATCCCCCCTTGTGATAAGCACTCTAAGTATACTGAGAGAGAACCCAGAAAAGATCATAATTTAAACAGACAAGACTCTGCAAGGGGAAACAGAGGCACAGAGCGGTGAAGCAAAGTGACTTGCCTGAGGTGACACAACAGATCTGTGGCAGGAATGGAACTCGTAACTCCTGACGCTCAGTTCAGTAGACCACTGTCTCTCCCATTCTTCCTAGTATAAATATACATCAGGGCCCCTACTAAATACTCTTAGGGCTCAGTATATTTATCACTACTTCAAAGGACTGGTCTCTCACTTTCACTCTAGCCAGGAGTCTATTTCTCTTAACTTTTCTTTCTGGGCCCTGAGTCAGTCCCCTGTTCCCTCTTACTCTTGGCTCCAAACCTTTCTTTCTGCCCTCCACTTTCCACTTGTCCCCTCAGAATTCTCTGTCTCTTTTACAAAGGCTCAAAGGATCAAACACTCTCATTTCATGGCTTTCCCCTTATTCTTTAAAGCTTCAGACTACAATTAGTCAGATTCAGATCTCACACTGGTGTAATTGCAATGACTTTAATGGAGTGAATCTGATTTACATCAGTACTGCTCAGCACAGAATCAAGCCCATATTTCTACTTTCCATGATTTCCTAAATACCCATTTTTTAATATGATTTACTCATCCCCCAGTCCATTACTGGCTCCCTATTTCAACAGCTGTTGTAAACGTTGCCCATATTTCTTTTGCAGTTTCCTTCTGAATTCTGGAATGGATCTTGTTAATTCCTGGCATTTTGTTATTCTTGAAATGGTTCTATTCATTGATCAGTTGGAGCAGTCCTGATTTCCTGTAACATTTCTCCTTCACTTTTTTGGAAAATGTACATCTGTTCATGGCATCAGTTCCATGTCCTATTTTGTGAACAGTGAAGCAGAGAATTCATTTAATTTTTTTCTTAGCCAAGTCAGAATCTATTGTCAATAAATCATGACCCTCGCTTTGGATGCCCTCCTGTCTCTTTCGCTGACCTCTTATTCTTTTTGTACTTGAAACATTTCTTACTGCTCATCTTTTGGTGAAATCTTGTTTCATTCTTTATCTTTGCTTTACTTCTAATTTCAGTCTCCTAATTGAATCTGTAATCTTTCTAGTCTCTCTCTGTAATTACCTTTTCCTTCTCCATGATTACTTTTTGCACTTCATTGTACAACCATATTTGCCTCTTTGTGCTCCTAGTGTATGTATTGCTTAATGACATACATAATCTGTGAGCCTATTCTAATTTAGCTTTAAAGCCTCTCCATTTTTAATTTGCATCATTTTCCTCCATTCCTTTATTCCATTCAGTTTCACCTGCATTCTTCCAAAATTATAGCTACTCAAATACAACCACTTCCTTTTTGCCATTTATACTCTCCCTTTATCACGAATTAAACACATTTGGTAATGAATTTATAGTCACTATTGAAACACTGAAAATATGTTTGTCCTTATTAGTATTCAGAATTAATCTGATAACCTCTCTTTCTCCCTGTTTGTACTTTTCTGCTTTAAATGCTGTATACAGAAGCAGTCTTATGCCCAAAGGTATTGACCAATTTATTCCTTAGTGTGTTTTGCTTATATCCATAAAATTAGCATCTTTAATTTATTATATCTACACAGTGTAAATCAATAAAGTAAAAATGAAGAACACTTCCAGTCTTACTTATAATAAATCTTTAAACACAAGACACTTTTATGCTTCATTGAAGGATTATTGACACAGAGTTTACTCTCTGGCAAGTATCAAGATCTTGCAAAACCTAACATTTATGATAGGTGTATACAGGGAATATTAATATAGAGCAGAATCAGAATTTACTGAACTCAAGTGTGTGTGTGGGTGCTTTGCCTTTGTTCAGTAAAAAGCAGTTATTTCAAAACATGTGTGTAAAATTAGACCCCTGATACTGCAATTGATAACATGTGAATGGACTGAAGTACCTACACAGAGCCCCCACTGACTTCAGCTATCATTTTGCAAGACTTGAATGAGGTTCTATTTGAGTATGTGATCAATTGTAGAATCAGAGTCTTAGGTAGCAAAATACACTCTGACCTACCCTGTTGTTATGCACCTGTATATCTCACCAGTACATGCTCAATAGGTGGCATCCCATTTAGAACAGACACTTCTATAGCTGATTATGAGTTTTCAAGACTAAGCAGAAAAATAATAATCAGAGAGTACAATGAAGGACCTTATCTACTCACATCAATTTGAAGAGCTGTAATCTGTTCAGTGATGGCTTGGAGGTCTAAAGTAATCTCAACATTCATGAAATTCATGGAACGTTGACTAAACAAAATTATTCCCAAGTAGCTTGGCACATCTGTACATATGATTTATGCTACATGGTTTATCCTATAAGAACGCCATAAAGCAGACTAAACACATAAGAAAGAATTAGGTTTTCATAAATGAGCAGTTACCTCCAAAAAGGTTCCAAATAACTCTACTGCCATAGTCATAATTGGCAGGGCCCCCATATGGGGGGGTGGATAGGGGAAGGAAGGGTATGGTTTACCAGGGCCCAGAGGCCCTGGGGGGCCCAGCCCAGGCTGCAGCCCCCATTACCATGAGGAAAAAAATTTTCATGGTTCATGAGATTGTATGTATGGGATGAGGGATTGTGGTGTGTGTGTGTGTGTGTGTACTAATTTGTACTGGGCCTGAAAAAATTATGCTTGGGCCCTGATAATTGGTATTAAGCAATAAAGTGGCAACAATCTTTTCTCAATTCCTGCATTTTTTTAATCCAAATTTCTTCTCAAATCTTGTAACTAAATGTCTCCTATAAGCAAGGTACAGCTTACTACAGAGAATACTGGCAGCAACCCATATTATTAAAATTGCCAAACATTTCTCACTATAACCTGTTTTCATGTTTTTAACTGATTGAGGGAGAAAAAATAATGACATGATTACTGTGGAAAAAACAATTACATGATCAGATATTAACAACTGTCTCCTAATGCATATACAGAGCAAAATTAAGGTTGAATGGGCAACTTTAATTCTGGCATTCCCTAACTTTTCAGTGTTCGACTTTGTAATCTTAAGAATATTTTTAATGTCATTTTTTTGTATGCAGTTTACATATGTTTTTTGTTAGCTTTAATGATAGACATACATTTTCATCCGGTTGTAAGACTATTGCTATGTGAATGCTTTAGTATACTTGACATTCGGGTCCTCTACCTGTCTGCCTGTCATGGTCCTTTCTCCCCTTTTCCTTAAAATCTTACATTTTTTCAGTCAATTAGCTGCTTATAAAAGGAGTTAGGTTGACAGCATTGGAGACTTAAGTCTTCTCTCTCTCCACAGAACCATCACAACACGGACAGCAGCAGTTCAAAGCTTTCCTGTGTCACCCCATCAGAGATGGGGGTGTACTTTAATCTTAGTGACCATTCCTTTCTTCCTCACAGATGCACCTCAGGGGGCAGACATGAGACCCTTGTTATCAGAGCCAGCCTTTGAGCTCCACGATGAAGAAACTCAGCTTTCATAAAAAACAAAACAGAAAAACCCAACTCCCTGCCCCCTGCTTTTTTCCTTTTAGAGAGAGTCTTGAATCTGTAAAGCAATGTGCAATACACCCAGATTACACAGATCACAAGTATGGAAATTAATTGTCAGCTAGGTCCACTTCTGCAGTAAGAAACTGGGGAGAATTTAAGGATCCCCACCTCCTGCCACACATGCTATTTAAAATTGGACTGTTAACACTGGAATGTGTCTTAAAAGGTTGTCTTGCTGGCCTTCCCCAAAACCTTTAGACCAGGAGTGGCCAGACTGTGGCTTGTTAGCCGCATGCAGCTCTTTTACAGCTAAAGTGCGGCTCATGGAGCCCCCAGTGTCCCCCTCTTCCCTCCCCATTCTCCACCTACCAGACTGGGGTAGGGAGCTCAGAGCTTCTGCCCTGTGGCAGGGTGGTGGGGCTAGAGGGTTTTGCTCAACAGGGAATGGGATTTGGGGGGTCAGTAAGTTTGGCCATCTCTGCTTTAGACCAATCCTGTGCATGGAGGAAAAGGAACTGATTTGTTTGGGGTTTCACAATCCCAGCCAAAATACTAAGGATGGTTCTGCTTGTTAACATTTTCAGCCCTCTCTGAGGCTGGGACTGTGCCAACAGCAGCTCAGGTAGCTGCTACTCTCCTTTTGAATCCTTCATTGGGTCTGGGGGAGAACATGGGAATGCACCATGTAATTCCAACACATACCGCCTGCCAACCACTCCAGTAGCACAAGAGAAATAGAGTAGGCAGGGACAAGCTGCTGTTGCTGAAGCTTTTCTCCTTCCTGGCTGCTCTCTGCCCAGCTCAAAGTCTGAAGAACTCGTACTGGGAAGAAGCCTGGAGCCCTGCTTCCCGCTCAGAACATTGCCATCATCAAGGGGAAACCTTCTCTCCTTCCTCTGCCACCAGCAGCCAGGGTAGGCCCCTTCCAAACATCTAGATTTCCCACCCAATATTCTACATTGCCTAGGAGAGACCTGCCCTCTTGAAGTATCAGAAGGGACCTATTCTGCAAATACCAGCAGAGGAGACACACACTTCACTCAGCCAATCAGTACTGCCAGCAGCAGGCCCAATTTATCTTCTCTCTACCACTCATTTCATAACCCTCTCTCATGTCCTCTCCTTCATTTCCTGTGTAAAATAAATGGTCCCAGTCTTTTCAATCTCTCCCCCTATAGAAGTCCATCTATGTCACTAAACATCATCACCTATCTCTGAAACTCTTGTATTTCTGCAGTGTCATTTCTCACCTGGATAGATTGGACACAGTACATCCTGACCTAGTATACTGTGTTCACTGAGTCATAATTTGGCATTATATTTTCAGTTTTTTTCCTCCTGCTTTATACATCCTACCATTTTGTTTGTTTTTTTGATGACTGCTCTTCACTAAGTACTTTCCACTGAATTGTTTACAATGGTCCCCAGGTATTTTACTGGAGTGGTTACAGTTAATTTAAAAATCTAGTCACATGTGTGAATAGCTCAAATTATTTTTGCCACTGTGGATTAACTAAATATGTCAAGAATGAATTTTATCTGCCCGTTCACCTCATTTCACCAGGGCCCTGAGTTTCCTCTAGTCTTACCTAACCTACTTAATTTTGTGCCATCTGCAACTTTTGCCTCCCACTTCTTGTTTCAGGTCATTAACGTACTATATTATAATCACCTGTTCTACCCATGGTCTCTTGAGGCAACACATTGTTATACTTTTAACATGTTGAAAGTTAACTATTTATGTCTATTCTATTCTGTATCTCTTAGCCAGTTTCTAATCCACAATACTACTTTATCTCTCAGCTTATGACTACTTGTTTATCTTAATAGCATCTTCTAAGGGGCTTTGTCAAAGATTTTTTTGAAAATTCAAACAAACATTAGCTGGTACTCCTTTATCCATTACTTTGCTGACATGTTTAAAGAATTCTAGTAGATTAGGGTGGCAAACTGCCAAAACACCCAAGCAAAAAACCCATTGCTTGATGTGACATTCATTTACCACCTTCTCAGTTTTACATAAAAGGCTCCTGCTGATCCCCTCTTCATTGAGGCAAATATGACAGTAAGAAAAATACTGACCAGATGGGCGAGCTTGCAAAATGCAATAATCTGTCTGGAAGAGAAAATTAAATCAGCAGCTAATTAAATTAACAAGGCAAATGGCATGTGATAGCCACTAAAAATACCTACTAGCTTTGAAAGTGTAAAGAGCATACAGAAAGTGAACCATGTAAGCAATTACTAATTAAAAGCATGTGACAGCAAGTCATCACCTGTCCCAGGACTCCCTCTCTCCCCCAAAATATCAAGATGGAAGTGTTGATTCAAACAAGAAGGTATTTATTTCACTCAAAGGCATGATTTCTGCTAAAAGCTACATTCCTTCTATACTACATGATATATGCAGATTAAGAAAAAAAGAAACAGAGAGAAAACAAAAATACAGATAGGAAAAGTGGGAGAGGAAACCTGCAGCAGAGCATTTTAAAGAATCTTAGCCTCTCTAACCTAAAAACCTTGCTACTCCCTACAACTTAACTAGCCATCCTCCCCCCTTCAGACTCTCAGCAGTCTGTAGAAAGGAAGCTGCTTTTATAGTAAAATCTCCACCCTCTTTTCCCAGCTTGCCTAGCTACATGATAGACTACATTTCCCAGCCTCTCTTTTTAAAGGTAGGTTAACTATGATGGTCACAATAGTGGACTACATTTCCCAGCTTGCTTTGCCACAGGCCTGCCTCTAAAGATGGACATCAGGGTAGTCTATATTTCTCTAGAGCTGGATGAGAATGATAATGAATCAACTCTGTAGTTCTCACCTTCCCCCTTACTCGAAAATCTAGTCTTTTCTCCTAAAACTGGACACAATAAGATGGTTTTCTATTTTAGCATCATGCCACTTGCTTGAGACTATATCTTCTTCTTCGGGAATATCTTCTATTGTCATAGAGTAATTTGATTTTTGAATGAGGAATGAAACCATTTGAAGATCAGATCTGATCTGATTGTACATGGACTTGTTGTGTAATTTAAATTTAACAGTGCCTCTCTTTATCTGGAGAAGTACTACAGGGTGAGTCAGGCATGGACACAACAACTCCTCTAAAAAGAACCTTAAACACCCAGCCCTACTTTAGGAGAAAGTCTGTGCCATTTTGGACACAGGATCAAAAGAAGAACTAACTTTGGGGGAGGATTTTTTTTAGCTTCTCTCCTGATCTTGGATTTCAGAAGGCTGGAAAATGGAATTGACTGATGTTAAGAAGATTTCCTAATACACGCTTGTCTGCTGTTACCAGATAAATAAAAATTGTGTCCCTCAATAAGGATCCATTGATGTAGGAAGCAAAACTTCTATTGACTTCAGAGCAAGTTCATTGCATTTATGTCAATTAAATGAATTGACTTCAATGATAGTTTAGCTTAAGAATGATCTGCAGTAGTGGTCTCTAAAACATTTATATTCTGAGACACCAAGTCTTTGAACCATCTGTTTCAAAATAAAAAAGGGAAGTGAAAAACTAGCCAGTAGAAATCCTTCAGAAGGAGTAAGTTGTGTCTAACATTTTGTGGTAAGCTCTTGAGAGTTCATTAAACCATATTTCTCTTTTATTGCATTTTAATTTGTAATTGCTGTTTTGTTCATGTTTTTCTTTAAGACATATAGGCAATATGTATCAGATGCCAGTGACCCAGTGGGTAAAATAGTCTCTAGAGAAACAGTTGCAAGAGAAAGGAGATCTAAGATATTTCCTTCATCCCTGAGAGTGAGAAAACAGATTCTAAAGAAAATGTCAGCAGATTATGAAATTTGTATTTTAGTAAATTGGAGACTGTTGAAAATGCATCTTAAATGAGATGCTACAATTGGCACCTTGGCTAATAACATTAACAAAGTAGATGATGGGTTGTTGAGTCACAGAAAAGGTATATTATTTTTCTACCATTAGGGTAGTTCACTTTGCTCTTTAAAAGCCATTAGGTGAGGCTATGTGCAAACCGTCACCCATGGGCAAGAACAGGGGGTGGGTTGCAAGGAACCTTTACTTTTGCAACTCTCAGATTGTGGGAGGTGGCAGTACTTCTCCCCCTTCTGCTCTGTAGGAACATCTGAAGGAGGGGACTCAGGCAGTGTGCCACACACCATGTTTTGCACCATTGTCTCTACCCCCTTTTCCCCTTCTCAGAGCCAATCAAAAGTTGATATTCTGCTCAGCTGCACAGAGAGAGACAGGTCTGCAGGCATCTGGCCAGTAAAGGAAAGAGCTGTTTTCCTCCAGAAAGGCTGAAGATTCTATCTCCCTAATTGTAGGGAGGAGGAGCTTGCTTGGCTTCAAGAACTGAAGGGGAACAGGCAGTGAGGGAGAGACTTTGGGGCCAGAGGCAAAAGGAAACTTGAGGAGAGGGCAGGGGAAAGAGAGGGAGCCCGATTCCAGGGATATGTGAACGGGGGAACTACAGGGGAGAAAGTGGGAAGAAAAGAAAAGGGGCAGGAGGAAACAGCATGAAGGCAGCAGAGACATATGGCACCTTTAAAGCCAGTTTCTTGTCAACTGCTCTGAACCCCATAGCCAAATTATTCCCAACTCTCACCCCAAAGCCTGTAGTCAAACTCTATAAATAATTTGCTATTCAAACAGGCAAGGTGCTTGTTGTTCTTGCCCATGTTCTTATGCAATGCCTGGATGAGGTCACTATGGGCCAGATTCCGCCATTTTGCATGTTGACCAGTACCTTCTTTTGCCAGTAGCTACACTGCAACTGAAGGGACCACTAACAACATATAGGAAGGAAATACTCAGTGTGAATAAAGGTTGCATAATCTGTTCCTGTGAGAGTGATAGTGTACCACATGAACTCACCCCTCTTAAACCAGGTGCTGGGCTCCCTGGTAACAAACAGACTAGGGCATTCATGAGAGTTTGGAGAACATCAACAGAAAGAAAATGAGGAACTGGGGGTAAAGGAAACCTCTGTGAGGGGTTGGAAGATTCAGAATCCTTTGGAAGAATATGGTGGATGAAAGGAACACAGTGAAACTAGGAAGAATAGGAAATATTTGAGGTGAATTGAAGCCGTCTTCAGAAGTAAGTCTAGTAGCATCAGATACCCAGCCAAGAATTGTTTCCAGGAAGCAGCATCTTGAAGAATAATACTACAGCTGTGTAGATCTGATTCTGATTCTGTGTCCATGGTGATCATCCAGAGTAACTCCATTTAAGCGTATTGAATACTAACTGATTTGATGTCAATGGAATTAATACAGATTTACACAAGTGTAAGGAACTGAATTTAGCCCAATGAATTTATGTTGGGTACAGTACTTGCTATTTGGAAGAGGAGTAATACTTAGTTAAACAAAAACATTATTTTCATGTTTTCCTTCACCTGTGTATATACATTCTCGTGTATATCAAGTCCTGCCTCTTCTTATGGTGTGGCATTAGCCAGTTTTTTTTTGTTTTTTTTTGGTGGTGCAAACTGAGAACTTTGTCCCCAATGGGATTATGAGTGTGAAAAACACTTTAAAAAACTGTATGCAGCAATTCAGAACTCCAGAGCCAAATGGATTGTGAACTTCAAAAGTTCCAAATTCTGTTCTAGAACCAACTAATTAGAAATTTGGAATAAGAAGCTCTCATCTCTTTAAAGATCTATGATGTATTATGCTATTATTTGTATTATATTTATTTTGCCACACTCACAATTGTGCTAGAAAACTCGCAATATAGACAAGAAGATATGGTTCCTGCTTTGGAAATCTTACAATCTAAGGCCCAGATCCTGCAAAGATTTTTGTATGTGCTTAATTTTATTCCAACTTTGCATAAAATTAAGTTCATGCAAAAGTCTTTGCAGTATCTGGGCTAACTTTCAGACATGATAAATGGGGCAACAAAACATTAGGTGGGAACGAGGGAGAAAAGACAGTATTACAGTAATAATATAACATGCTTATGCAGTGAAGGCATCTGTGTGGCATTTGGTGGAATGAATTTTTGAGAGAGAAAGAGAAAGAGATAGAGAGTGCGTGCTACATAACACCTAGGTATTACTATTTGAATTGTCAGCGCCTAGGAGCCCTAGTCCTGGATCAGGACCCTATTGTGCCAGGTGTTGTACAAACACAGAACAAAGAGACAGTACATGCCCCAAAAGCTTACAGTCCAAATTGTCTGGCTTCCAAGGCTCATAATGGAAGTTGGGATTTGAATGAGGAGATTGAAGTTGCTTGACGCATGACCTCAGGAAGAGCATTCCATGAATAGGCAGTGGTATGGAACAAGGTGCAGGTTTCATTGTCAAAGTGAACAAATGAGGCCCTGAGGCTGGAATCACTGGTCATTATGAGAGGCGGTTACAAATTTAATGACTTTTCCCCACAAAACAATGTTTACCATTTTCCAACCAGCTCTAGCTATTAGGTGACAATATTCTCTGGCTGCAGGAGAACAGGAATGCATTGTAAGCTACTGTGCTAGATTTCACTCCCAGTGTCCTCTGTTAATTAAATGAAAATGTCCACAGAGGGAGTGGCAGATTTTAGCCTGAAAATTAATTGTAAGACACTTGGAAAAAAAAAAAAAAAAGGTAATATTATAGATTTTAATGGTTTCTTTAAAAAATAACCAAATCAGCAATAATGTGCACTTGATCATTAACACCTGCCCTCTCTCCCACTTCCCTTTGGTCGTTTCTTACAGTGTTGCTAGCTCATGATTTTGTCAAGAGTCTTGGATATTTGGTGCTTAGCTTGCAGCCCTAGCTGCTTGTGACATGTGATTACAGGAGAATCTCAGCTTCCATTTATTAAATAAAAGGAAGTTCCTAGTCCTCATGGTTGTGCAAAAAGCTTGCAAATATGTCCCCAAAAGCAGGGGACAAATTAAAAAAAACCCGCACTTCATTGATTTGAAATCTCATGATTTTTAAGCAAATCTCATCATTTTGGAAAGTTTGGGCATGGCAGTGCTACCTATCTGCTGCATCCTGTCTTCAATGAGACCCCCTCTCACCTCTGCAATCTGCTCTGTGTGGGTGGGCCCTTGTGCCCATGCAGAGCTTCACTGAAGTCAGTGAGACCCAGAGGTGCTGGGATCAACCCAACCAGTCTGGATTGAAAGGTTAAGAAATAAGGACTGCCTTTCACTATGTCCTTGTAAAGCACCTAGCCGGACAGGGCTCAGATCCTTGCTGGAGCATCTGGGTACTAGTGCAATACAAAATAATAACAACTGTGCAGTTACAATATTCCATATCAAGATATTTGTATATTCTTTGCCTTGGAATACATGAACATTTGTTCAAGTATAATAATCTCTGGTTAAAGCAAAATCATGTCCATGGGGTTTAGAGGACGCTAGAAGAGTGCACTGAATTAGGTAAATTATCTGGCAAAAGTAAGCTAAAAGGCCATATCTGCACTGTAACTTCACTGGAGCAGCTCTCATGTAAATGAGAGAAGAAGGTGGCCCACAAACTTTAGGATCTTCACATGCAGGCTGAGCCCCTGGCTTGGATTAAAAAGAGAAATAAAAGCATATACTATTGGTGTTAATTCTAAAATCCTCAGATGGTGTAAACTGGTGGAGCTCCAGTGCTGTTAATTGAGTTGTGGTGATTTACACCAAGTGAGGATCTGGCCCAGGAAGTTTTATTGGGTACCAATAATGTGTTGTGTCTCTTTGCGGTAAGTGCCATATAACTTTTTCAAATTACAGTTGAATATGAAAGTGAGTGACAGAAGAAAATAGGCAGTCTTCTTCTTCTTCAAGAAGTGCCAATAACACGCTCCTCAAAATTCCTCAGAGAAACACACAAAACAAAACTTTGCTACCACGTCATTAACTACATCCAAGTATATCTGTATGTATACAAATCAGGAAGTACATTTACTTTCTGAGAAATGATTCATAATTTGAATGTAGCCCATTTTCACATGGGCACTACAAATATGAATCCCTCTTCACAGTTGCTTTTAGCAGGCTAATTGTTTAGAACTGCTGAACATTTTAGGTAGCTTTGCCTAAAGTCATGGACGTAAATACTCTGTGAAGGCCCCACAGCTCTGGAATTTGCTCCTTTCTTTGATCCAAAAGGACCTGAATCAGTGAACATTGCAAAGTTCCCCAGGCATTTGCAAATAGGTGAAAGAAGGGGAACTGCTAGAGGGGCAAGGGGATTTGAGCTTTTAAATTGGCTGGTTTGCTGGGTATGAGTTACATTAAATTGTCCAGCTCCTGCAGACACTTACAAAAGTGCTTACCTCTACTACTGTGAGTAGCCCCATTGAAAGCAATGGAACTACTTCCCGTAGTAAAAGGAAGCACATGTTTGCAGGATCAAGGTCATAAATGTATTTTTAAGTTATGTCAGTTAAAAATACAGCCTATTCATTGGGGTCTTTTTTTTTAGTATTTCTATAAATCTAAATACATAAATTAAATGCTTTTTATGATTTGGAGGCAGCTGAAAAACTAAATACAGAGATAAATCTATATTGATTATCACAGTTTTCTCTAGGTTTAAGCACAGGGCACCCTAATTATACACTATAGAGTGTTGGTGGTTACCTAACATGCCTGCAGGTTAAATCAAAATGAGCATAATTAACATGGTTGACATCAGCATTAATTTTGAACTAATGGTGCTGTAGATACTGGAAAGAGGCTATATTCTTCACAATAATGTACGGAATAAACTTCATATACATATTGGACACTACCTGTGGGCTGAGTAATTTTTAGCAATTGTTATACAAGCAATATTTTTAAAAAAATAATTAAGGAGACAGTATGGTCTAGTGGAGCTAGGGAACTGGAGTGGAACTCAGGATACCTGGGTTCTATTCCTTATTGACCCAAGAGGTGTCCTCACTTTGCCTGTCTTTCCCCATCTGTAAAATTAGAATAATTATACTTAATTCCTTTGTAAATACTTTGAGATCTACAGATGAAATATACTATATGAGAGTTGTATTCTAAAAGAAAAATGCATGTTAATCTTATCCTCCTCCCCTCCAAAGAATACCCAAAGGGCTACAACTCATTATCAGAAGGAAGAGATTAGACAAGGCACAGTTTTTATCTGCTTAGCTTTTGCTTACATTTGCCCTTGAGAAGTATGTTGATTCACAGCTTTGTACTCGGTTGTATCTACTGAATAGTTTTGCATTCTGTATAAATGCTGACCTTGTATGAACTTGGTATTTGTACAGTCTGGTGGAGGTGACAGCCACACATGCAGGTACAGGTTTCATACTAAATTTTTGCACAGCTCCAGTGGGCTCTAGCAGCTTTTGCATTAAATAAAGATACCAGCAACATTGAACATTTGGTGGCCCTTAAGAGACACATTGTTGTATTTCTTTTCTCTCTGTTACCCTTATAAACAATACAAAATTCATTTAGATCTTTAAAACAGCTACACAGACTGAGGCCTCATCAACACACAAACTTGCATTGGTTTATTTAAACTGGTGCAATAGGCTATATGGACACTTTTTTTTGGTTTAAGAGTGGCTTGGCCTAAAACTTTCTAATCCATTTAAACTAAACTGGAGTAAGCCTGCTTTAAATGGAAATAAGAGTGTCCCCATGGCCTTCTGTAGCAGTTTAACTAGCCAGTTTAAAATCATTCCTTTAGTTAAACAGGTGCAATTCTACATATCAAAAAGTCAGAAAAGAAACTTGTCTGAAGTGTTACCGCCAATCAGTTTCAGCTGTTGGTGGAGTGTAGTATACGATTAATATGCATTACTCCATAATTGTCATATATTTATACTATAAGAGCTACCTTTTATTTCCTACGAACATACTCAATGAAGGCACAGAGAGTCCAGCACTGAGAACATTCATTTTGTTCTTGCTCATAGGAAGACAGAGGAAGGAGGGTCCAGCAGTTAGGGTGCTAGTCTGGGACTTCAGAGACCCTTGTTTAATTCTTTGCTCTACTAGACTTCCTGTGTAAACTTGAGCAACCCAGGTAACCTCTCTGTGTCTCAGTTCCCCGTCTGTAAGACAGGGATCCTTGCCTCTTAGGGGGGTTGTGAAGATAAACCCATTAAAGAATGTGAGGCGCTCAGATGCTGTGGTAACTAAGAGGGGCCATCATGAAGCAACTGTGCCATTGTGACTATTTCATCCATAGCTGTCAGCCTCCCAAAGACGTGACTGACTTTTAAAATGTGTAACCAAGATCCTACGTGGGAGAATGACTGACTGAAAATAACAGACTATAAAATGTTAATCTCTCGAACATTAACTAAGCATTTCTTTCAAGATGGAGGATATCTGTTCACAGAAGGTAAAATGGACTCGAACTTAATCTCCAGATACACGTCTCCCTGAAATTTAGAGAGGTTCAGATCTGGATTTAGAGGCAAACCTTGCGGTTTGGCCCTATCTTTGAATTGGGGTAGAGGTGAGTTTAATAAGCAATAGCCTGGGACTCTGTCAGCTCAAAGGTTATTGTTTTAAAACGGCTGATGTTCAGATTCTCTGTTCCAGAAGCAGTCTGTCTGTCTAGACGATTGCTATTTGATTTAGCACTAAAACATGCATCTTTGGCAGGTGACCACCTCAGCTTTGTGCTATTTTGAAGACCTCTGCATGCAGTAGGGTGATCAGATGTCCCAATTTTATAGGGACAGTCTCGATATTTGGGGCTTTGTTTTATATAGGTGCCTAATACCCCCCTCACCCTGTCCCGATTTTCCACACTTGCTATCTGATCACACTAGGAGCCACAGAGCAGTGTACAGTAAACAGACCCTCCAGCCCCCTGGGCTCACGCCACCTGCAGGGCTGACCCAGGAAGGCAAGAAGAGCTGTTTTTTTGGGAAGCCTTGGAGGATAAGGGGAATTTCAAGCATGAAGCAAGTTGCCCGGCTGGTGATGTGAAGGGGAAGGATTAGCAGGGCCAGGAGCCCCTCTGTGCCTGGGGCTGAGGGAGGAGAGGAAACTCATAGTGGCCAGTTGGAACCCCTCAGAAATCCTTTGTGGTAGATGGGGACGGTGTTGAGCCCCTTACCACATCTCTCCTGAAATAAACCAAACACCTAATCTGAGGAAATGGCCCTAATCTGCCAATAAAAGGCTATTGTGGTAATAGGAGGTCTCTCTCGCCCTTCAAAATGGCTGTTGCAAGGATCTCTACCCTCCCCCAATGACTACTGAGTAGTGATGTAATGAAATAATGTTGAATTCCTTTACTCACACCTCTAACACACAGATTGGAGCATCCACCCTCCTCACACTCTCCTCCTATAGAGCGAATGGAGGCGGGGGGATTTGCATGTTGCTTTTTGAGCCTGCCATGAACATTGTGACGGCACCATCAAAGAGCAAAAGGATAGTCCAGTGGTGAAAACATGAACTTGGGAGAGCTAGTTTCAGTTCCCTGCTGTTCCACAGACTTTCTATGTGACCTTGGGCAAGTTATTATTTCTCTCTGTGCTTCAGTTCCCCATCTGAAAAATGGGGCTAGCACTTCTCTACCTCACAGAGGTGTTGTGAGGGCAAATACAAAAGAGACAGAAGTGCTCAGATACAGTGGGAATGGGGGCCATTTCAGTTGCATGGATAAAGCATAGAAATAGCAAGTACAATGCTGTGTCAATAAGCCTTCTCTCTCTTCCTAGGGGTCAGCATTTGGAAACAAGCTGCAAAACTGGAAAATTACAAATCACATTTGAAAACTAATCTCACTTGGAGGTTTCTAAGTTTTCTTGGAAGTATAACTAAGGGGAAAATGATTTTTAACAATACTATTTTCAAGAGAACAGTGTCCTTTTTAGACCCATTGGAATGCTTCCAGCATCCTTACCTTGCTGTCTGCTGTTGTTTAATATGTGAAATTGCTTGGTGACTTACACCTCTGTTTGAGATGTGAACTTTAATTTAGACAATAAATATGCAGTAGCTTTGCATTTAGAAAACACAGTGCTATAGTTCCTTGTGAAGCTGTTCTTCTAGCCCTGATGAGAAGGTATTTTGATTGTAAGGTTTATTTTTGGGACAAGTAATTATTTGCCCCATTAGAGTGAAGGAATTAATTATCAATGGCTAATAGTTATATTTTCCAAGGCATAATTATTTAAACTTGTTGGGCTTATGGTACTCTACTAATCCTTTCAAGACAAAGTTAGTGGCTGAAAACACTGAGTGTTGAAAGAAAAATGCTACCTTTACCATATCTAACAGGCTTGTCTCAATGTAAAATCTTTTTCTCTGTAGTGTTAAGAAAAAGCTGATGTGATGAGTGTACATTCAGAAACAGTAGTTCCTTAAAACTGCCAACGTAATAATTACATTTATCACAAGCTGTTAAAAGGGTTAAAAATATGCTCTGTAACTACTAGATAATTTGTTATGCTGATACAATAAATTATTACGTCAGGTTCATTTCCAATATCAAATTTTCCTAAATTAAAGCATTTAAAGTCAAAATACTGAAGTACATGATTGTTAAAAAATTCAGATCTGTTTTTAAATAAAATCTAGACTGAAACCTTTAGAATTGTTTGCTTTTGAATATTGCCTTATCAGACATTGTGCCTGCAATCTTTGTTGGTTCCAGAACTCAATATTTTAAGCCATTTACTGACTTGATATTATCAAATAAAAACATGTAATAATTTGTTGATGTAATAAAAGCAAATGCTGCATCGTATATTACAGAATGAATCTAATTTTAATTGTATCACCTTGTTCCCTTCTATGCAGCATACATCAACAAACCAGCATGTTTTCTTTAGGTGAGACATGGAGGTGGTATCATTTCTTGAGAAAGTAAGGTCTTATCACTTGATCTTCTGAAGGTTTAGTGAAGTTCAGATTTATAAGCCTGGTATACAGAAGGCTTGGCAATTCTGAAAGCATATTTATGAAAGAGCACCCATTTGTCCTACTAGAAAACAAACGACACACTGCCTTTGAGGTGCAGCAAAATGAAAGGTTTTCTCTGTGTACACAGTAAGACAGACTCTTGAAGTTTGAATAGCTAGACATAAGTATTGTCTAGTATTGTCTGGTGGATTGCTCATCCACTGAGGAACTTGCACAGTGTGGGCAAGGGGTAAAACAAATAAAGTGAGCAGGTGGCAAAAAGTGGAGATAACAAATCTTTCAGTTACTCTACCCACTTTTCAATGGTCTGATCCAAAGTCCATTGAAGTTAATGGAAGAATCCTATTGTCTTCCATATGCTTTGGATTAGGCCCCAGCTGGACAGTAAACACATCTTTTGTCTACTGGGCCACTGGTTCCACACAAGATTCTCAGCTGGTATAAAGTGTCATAGGTCCGTCGTTTTCAAAGGGAATTGAAGTCAATGGGTCTATGACAATTTACATCAGCTGATGGTCTGCCCCTTAGGCTCTGTCTTTTTATTAATCATTATTCATAGATTATAAGGGCAGAAGGGGTCATTATGATCATTTAGTCTGACCTCCTGTATAACATAAATCATAGGACTAGTACATATTTTTTAGAAAAACATCCAAACTTGATTTAAAAATTGCCAGTGATGGAGAATCTACCACAACCCTTGTAAATTGTTCCAGTGGTTAATTACCTTCACTGTTAAAAATGTATGTCTTATTTCCAGTCTGAATTTGTCTAGCTTCAACTTCCAGCCATTGGATCATGTTACAATTTTCTCTGCTAGAAAGAAGAATCCATTACCATATTTTTGTTCTCCATATAGGATCAAATCACCCCTTAACCTTCTCTTTGTTAAATTAAATAAATTGAGCTGCTTGAGTCTATTATTATAAAGCATGTTTTCTAATCCTTTAATAATTCTCATGGCTCTTCTCTGTACCCTCTCTAATTTATCAACATCCTTCTGAATTGTTGACAACAAAACTAGAAGTGTTTCCCCAGTGCTGATATTGGAAGTGATCACAACCTTGTGATGCTAAACTTTCAGCTGCAGTTAAGGAAGATCGTGGCCCTCCATGTGGACAAAGTCATTAATCATTACTCTGCCAAAGAAAGGAAACCTGCAAATGTGTCAAAATTATCAGACTATGAGTTTAATTAGCCATCCCAGCAAAGTGATGCTGAAAGTTATATTGAACAGATTGAAGCCACAAGTGGAGAATATCGTCGCTTAAGAAGAGGCTGGCTTTCATGCTGGAAGAAGTACCATAGAACAGATTTTCAATCTTCGTGTTCTATATGAGTACTTACAACACAGCAAGACATCTACCATATCTTTGTTGACTTCAAGAAGGTATTTGACAGAGTATGGCAAGAAGCTCTCTTGGCAACCATGAAGAAGTACAACATTGGTCATAAGCTCATTTTTACCATTAAATAACTGTATGCCAACGCCAACAGTGCAATTCTCGTCAATGGCACAATAGGAGAGTGGTTTTACACCACTGTTGGAATCCGGCAAGGTTTCCTTCTTTTAATCACACTGTTTAACATCTATTTGGAGCACATAATGACTGATTCCCTAGAAGATCACATATGCACATTCAGTATTGCGGGGGACGGGACACGAACAACTTCAAATTTTCGATTCGCTGGTGACATTAATGGCCTGGCAGGTAGCAAAGAAGAACTTACTAACCTTTTGAAATGATTGGATGAAACCTCTGCAAAGTGCAGCATGGAAATTAATTCAGAGAAAACCAAACTGATGATAAACAAATGTGATGGGATCAACTCACACATTGCTGTCAGTGGACAAGAGCTGGAGACAGCGAAACAGTTCAAATATCTGGGGGGCAATCATCACCGACGAGGAATCAAAGGCAGAAATTCTGGCAAGAACTGCACAAAACACAGCAGCATTGGCAAAGTTAAAGCCAGTTTGGAGGAACAAGAACATCTCCCTGAAATCCAAATTGAAACTGCTGCATGCATTATTCATCTCCATTTTTTTGTATGTGTGCAAGACATGGACCCTTACGGCAGAACTCGAACGGAAAATACAAGCAGTGGAGATGAGATACTTTTGTAAAATCTTGGGCATCTCCTACCTCGAACATGTCACTAATGAACAGGTTCGGAACATCATTACCCAATGTGCTGGGTCATATGAAGATCTCTTGACAACCATGAAGAAGTGCAAGCCGAAGTGGTACGGCCATGTAACAAGATCATCTGGCCTATCCAAGATCATCCTCCAAGGGATAGTACAGGGGAAGAGAAGAAGAGGCAGGCAGAAGAGGTGGACTGACAACATAAAAGAGTGGACAGGAACGGAGTTCGCGGAGACTCAGGCACTGATACACAATCATCAGGGATGGAGACAATTAGTTGACAGTTCATCGGTGATAGTGCCCCAATGACCATTGTGGTTATGGGAGCGATAACAATAACGAAAACACACTGGGAGCACATGTTCAGCTGATTATCCACCATGACCCGCAAATCTTTTCCAGAGTCACTGCTTCCCAAGTGAGTTTCTCATGTTTCCTACTTTCTTTGTTTCTCGATGCATAACTTTACATTTTGCTGAACTGAAATGCACATTGTTTGCATGCACCCAGTTTACCAAGTGATCCAGATCATTCTGGATCAGTGACCTGTCCTCTTCATTATTTGCCCCCCATCTTTGAGTCATCTGCAAGCTTTATAAAGTAATGATCTTATGTAATGAACTTTTTCCAGGTCATTGACAAAACATTTAAATAATGTAGGGCCAAGAACCTATCACTGCAGGAACCCCTAGAAACACACGTGATGGATGATTTCCAGTTTGAAATTACATTTGAAACCTGTCAGTAAACCATTTTTAATACAGTTAATGTATGTTATGTTAATTTGATATAATTCTAGTTTTTTTAATCAAAATGTTATGTGGTATCAAGTCAAATGCCTTACAAAAGTCTAAGTATTTTACATGCACTCTATTAACTTTGTTAACCAAACTTGTAATCTCATAAAAAAAGATATTAAGTTAGTATGACAGGATCTATTTGCTATAAACCCATGTTGGTTGGCATTAATTATATTACCCTACTTTAATTCTTTAATTTTGTACTAATAGAGTCCCATATGAGCCATTCTGTAATTTTGTCAGGCTGACAGGCCTATAATTATCCAGGTTATCGTTGTGTACCCTTTTTAAATATTGGAGCAACACTGGATTTCTTTCAGTCTTCTGGAACATTCCCAGTGTTGAAAAATCAATATGAATCAATAAGCGCAGCAGCCAGCTCTTTTAAAACTCTTACATGCAAATTATCTGGACCTACTGATTTTAAAATTTCTAACACTAATAGCTGCTGATTAACATCTTCCTGAGTTACTACTGGAAAGGAAAGTGTTTAATCAATGATCATCACATGATATGACTATACATCTACTTTTCTTCTCAGATACAAAACAAATATTTATTAAACACTTCTGCCTTTTCTGCATTGGTATTAACAATTCTACTATTTCCATTTAGTAATGGACCAATAACACTGTTAGGATTTTTGTTCCTAATATACTTGAAAATCTCTGTCTTATTGTCCTTACTCTGCTGGCTATAGATTTCTTCTTGTGTCCTTTTGCTTCCATTATCTGTTTTCTACAATTCCTAGCATTTGCTTTATAATCCCTAATATTAAGTTCCCCTTTCCTTCCATCTGTTATATATTGTTCTTTTATTTTTATAGCTACCTTCACTTCCTCTCTAAACTTCCACTGCTCTAAGCCTTTAATGATATAAAACATTCAGAACAGTGGGATATGACTTCCCATTCCCTAGAAGTAAAAGTGTTTCAACAGGAGAGTGTTAGGAGAGCCCTTGTTGAAAATGTTTTGTTGCAAAATACAGTCTTTGAATGCACTATCAGGAGAGCAGTGAACAGGCATTTTTATGTGTTTAATAGAATCCCCTACTTCTTAAAACAAAGTGATTAATCATGAGCTAAAATGCCAAAAATATGATTCACAGCAGTATATCAGCCCTTAATGCTTATGATTTAAGTAAATACTCCAGTATTTGCTTCCTTTGTGAGACAATCAAACAAATATTGGAAGGTGGAAAAAAAGACACAAAAGCAATACATAAACAGAATCCAGGTTACACCTTTTATCACAAAGCTTGTAAACAAGGTAATTCTTCCTTTCTTAACTCAATACATTAGTAGATATTGGATTTTTCAATCATTACCCTAACCATATACTACCATTTGTAACACCACTTTGAAGGAAGTAAAGAAGTCAATAAATGCTCTCAGTATCTGAAAAAAGGGCTGTAATTATCCTCTGGATACCATCATTCATTTCACAATATTTGTATCACGGATTGTAGCCACAAATCTTTTGTTTCCGCGATAGACCTAGTCCAATATCACATAATGCATATGTTGGAGATAACACTGTTCAGCCTTATAGTCAAAAGAAAGTGAACTTTCTATCATTGTTATCTTGTATCTCCGAGTCAGGAGAATAGCAGATGAGGAAGAGTGGGAGATATTAAGGCAGGGTATCACAGCTCTCTTCTTAAATTGATAAGAATTAAAATAGATGGTAGGGGAAAAATGCATAAGCTCACTGTGACAAAGGAATATAGAAAATAGTTCACGCCTAGCAGGAAAGAATCATTTACCATTGACAGTAAAAATGGTTAATTGTACGAAGACGCTACCTCACAAGCTATTGGTGCATGTAAGAATAGATTGCTTATCTCTCTGTTACTCTCATCCTCCAGTTACTTTAGAGTCCTTTGGGTTGAATAATTTCAATGAAGTCAGTGGAGCTACATATGAAGTAAGATGCTACTCAGTGTGAGTTAAGAGATCAGAATCCAGCCCACCACATGCCTTCAGCTAACACGTTTCTGCAGTCTTCTCTCTAAATCCCGATGAGTTAGATTGTGGATTAGTTACTCACATGAACAGTTTCATTGAAGGCACGGGGACTGCCTGTGCAAGTAACTGCTCCCCAGTGGAAGAAAAGGGTTAATAATTTATTCCTAAGAGATTATTATTATCTATATTACAAAAAAGTTTCTAACGGCCCCCACTGAGGTAGGGGCACCATTGTGCTAGGAATTATTCTCATGGAGTAAGTGACTGTTCCACTCTTGGGAAGCTTAAAATCTAAATAGAGAAATCAGACAGAGGGCAGTAGCAAAGAAATATTATCCCATTCTTACAGATGAGGACTTTACAGAGAAGTACAGAGAGGTTAAGTGACTTGGCCAAGGCCATGCAGGAAGCCCGTAGCAGAGCTGGGATGTGAAGTCATCTTGTGTCTTGTGTCTTATCCATAAATCCATTCTTCATCAGATTACAGTCTGACAGAATTCTAAGATTCTTTTGATGGGAGCAGGAGCAGGCCCATATTGATCATGGTCCATAATTTACACTCACACATTAGAGGAGGCTCATTACAGGTAGATCAAATGGAGTACTATTAAGTTTAATGTTCCTGAAGACTCTTTGGTAGTACAGGTAAAAGAGTCCCTTGTGAACAAACAGTAAAAGGAGATGCATGCTTGCCTTGAAAAATTCAGCTAACATTTTAGTATAAACAGTAAAAGATAAAGAAAATGTGTGTGTATGTGTGTGTGCATATTGGCCCATGCAGGCGTACACATGCATTTGCATCCACAAATCATGTGACTGAGCAGGCAAAGGAGTATTTGAAGACATGGGCCTCAATCTCTGCTTTACAAAAATGTGACTTCAATAACAGACTTTACCTTTACTTGTTTCTTGATATGAAGAACGTTTATTTAAAAATAGACAACTCTTCTCACTCACTATTCTTCCTTCCCTCCCTAAAATAAATAAAGATTGTTTGATTTTTGGATTTTTGTCATATTGGGCCACATTCTCATCTGGTGAAAGTTGATGAAGTGACTGTGAGGTCTGGGAGAGCCCTGACTGAAAAGGGAAAAGGACTAACACAAACTTTCAAGGAGAAGAGGCCTGAGGGAAAAGGACCCTGGTAGACTGGGGCACAGAGAGGTCTGGGAGAAGACCTTGCCAAAGTGGGACAAAAGATGGGGTAAAAAGAGTGATTACCCTCTATAGAACTACCATCCTAATCCTGTCGGGAGGAAGGGGTGTGACAGGGTGGACTAGGACCAGAGGCCCCCTCCTGGAAGCCTCAGGGTCTTGTCACACCCATCTCAGGAATGGAGCAGTAGAGGAGTCCTCCAAGCAGCCTACAGTGGCTGCAGCCAATCAGGACCTAGGAGGGCCATATAAAAAGAATCTGCAGTACAGACCAGAGTCAGTTCCTTGCAGGAGCCAGAAGAGTGCAAATGGTACTCCTGGCTGGCCAAAGGCAACTGCAGCACCATGGACAGCTCAGTGCTGGTAGGGACCACAGGAGCAAGAAAGGACTCCTGGGTGGCTGCTGGTCCTGAACATAAAGGAGCCCTGAGCTAAGGGTGAAGCATTGGTGAAGGCTGGGGCTGTGGAGAAGTGGCCCAGGGAACTGAAAGCAGTTTCATACAGTTTTTGGTTTCACTAACACAACCCCTTTTACACTATGAACTCCTGATTTCGCTGTGAGCACTGCCAGAAACAATAATGGTAGCGAATAAGTGGTGTAATCATGACCAAAATCTGGCTCATTTTCATTAACAGCCAGATTCTGCCAGTCTTCATCACTGAGTATGTTGCTCTGCACAGAGAAGCATGGTAATCAATGTCAGTTGGGGCATGAGAATCAGGCCCTTTCTGTGCAGAGACTTTGTATAGAATAATGTAAAATGTTGAAAACGTGGTGATCTATTTGGAACTGAAAGAAAAGTAGATCCCAAAGGACTTATAATAAAAATACAACTGTCCCTTCATCCCACATCAATTTTCCCTTGACTCTCAAGCTCAAATATTCTCCAAACATAGAGGGATGAAATCCTGGCCCCACTGAAGTCAATGGCAAAACTCCCATTGATTTCAGTAGAGCCAGGATTTCACACTGAGGCACTAACTTGATCTCACTTCTCCTATTCCCCAATACAAATATTCTGCCCAAGAAACCTCACCTTACCCCATCAAAGCCTGGGGTAGTCTTTGATAATGAGTCTTAGGTGGCCTGATTCCCAGCATGACTCCATGAAACAAGCAATTTTGACCCAATACCCAGTAAAACTGAGAACCCACCTGACCCCAAATCAACCCAGTTTACCTTCACCTTACTCTGCTCCCATTGCATTACACTCAAAGCACCAGCAGCCTTTGGATTGTCTCCATATTGCATCTCCTTGCTACCCTTCCCTTCCCATTCTCAAACCCTTTTCCTTCAGTTCTCAGTAAGTCCTAGTAACACAATCTTCAGCTGAAACTTCTTTTCTGCTCTCTGCAATATCCCAGCCCTTGACCACTCTCGCTATTGCTGCTCTACAATCTCAATAGCAAAGATCCTGATCCTGAGAGATGCTCAACATTTACAGCTCTCAAGATTTAGCTTTAAGTCCTTTTCCTCTTGTGCTGCATTTTATCTCCCAGCCCTCAATTGGAGGCTCTCAGAGGGAGAATGGATAGCAAATTCTCATTCCCGTGCCAAGGTGATCTTTTGACACATTGTGGGGCCTGATCCTTCCTCTGGAATTGCTCTGTTTTCTTCTGGGAACAAACTTTTCACTGTGGAAATATTGGGGCAGAGAAAGCATTGGAGCAGATGAGAACGCTTTCCACATATGCACACATTGCAAATTCAGATGCGCATGCTAACTTTAAATGTGATTATATGCTAATACTGTCAGCTCTTCATTAGTTTGTTCATGCTGTTTATTTCACTTTGCTAGTGCATTTCTATTAATAACCAAGGATATATGACTTTTGTCATGCATCAAGATTCATCTATCTAGTCTGCATGTGCTTATAATTTTTCTTCTCTTCTAGAGGGAAGCAGCAGTTACAGTGTGAGATGAATTAGAACCATTGGCAGGAGATGTTTTTTGCCACTTGCACCACACCTTCTCAGAGAATCCAGTCCCCTTTAAATGGAGGCTGTGTTGCATAGTGGATAACACACCAGACTGGGACTCCGGAGAGCTGGGTTTTATTCCCTGCTGGGTTTTATTCCATTGAACAAATCACTTCAACTCTCCATGCCTCAGTTTCCTCACTTGTAAATTGTGGCTAATGATATTTACCTCCTTTGTAAAATGCTTTGAAAATTACAGAAAAAAACCCACTATATAAGAGGTAGGTGTTTTTATTATTACCAGAATTTTTAATTCTCTTGCTGATAATGAGAATACTGAAGATACATTTGCCTTCTGGGCAAAGCTCCAGAGATTTTGGGCCAGATTAGCATAGCTCCATTTTCTTCAGTGAACTATGTCAGTTTACGCCAGCTGCAGAGCTTGCCCTTACAGTTCAGGTTCCGATGTGATACTTATTTAAGTTTATCTGCAATATTTGTCTGAAGATCTTTTGAGATCAAATTTTCTTGCCTGATTTCTGATAGTTCCTGGTTTAGGTTGGGCTGGAAATACCATAAGAGGAGATAGTCTTGTGGTTCTGTTTGCACTTAGACCTGAACTTAGGAGAGCACAGGATATATGGAAATGAAAAGTAATCAAGGCAGTTAATGGAAAATTCAGAATCTTCTATGTGGTTTGGTTAACTGTCAGTTCTAGGAATGGCCAAATAGTTGAGGGGAGGAAAAGGGTGTTCTTATTTTTTCTGACTGGTTCACCCATTCCTACATGTAACCTTAACTCTGAAAGCCCTGTTTCTTTGTTTTATGTCCAGCTGCCAATGTTTATATTTACACTGTTCTGTGTTTGAAGAATTACACAAACTACTCATTACTGTAGGCGTTCCCACCACATATTAATGCTCTCTTGTGCTAAGAGATGCAACAGAAGGGAACCCTAGCAAACTTTGTTAATTAATGTACTTTTAAAGGAATTTTACCATCTTTTGACCAGTGACAACAGGCCCTTATTGGAAGGGCTGACTAATTTAGCTTGTTAGGATTTTACAAAATATCTTCAATGGAAATTTGCTGTTGTTATTTTAAAAAAAAATAATGTGACTGAACTTTGTAATACATAAATGCAAAAAGGATAATAAGATACAACTCACCATATATATATGAACAAGTGTAACTCATTTATGTTAAGAAAATGGTGCTTATCATAGCAGCCATTTCCCGATTATATAGATGTAATCAAATGCAGATGTATATTTGGGCCTATTTTAGTTTTAATGATGTATTAACCATAATTAAAACACATACTTTGGAATGTGTAATGTAGTTCGACTTCAAAAACCAGGTTCATACAATAGGAAGGGCCTGATTTGCTCTCTGTGAACGTCCCTTTACTGTATATAAACTGGGTAGGTAAAGAACAGAATGAGCTTTAATTGTAAAATACTACTAATACTAGTACTACTGCCTCGCTCTGATATAGTGGTTTTCTTCTGTAGAACTCAAAGCATTTTACAACAGTTGACGTATCATTATACCCATTTTAAAATGGGGGGATGGAAGCACAGAGAGATGCAGTGATTTGCCTGGGTCACTAGCCGATCAATGAAAATGTCAGGAACAAAAGGCAAGTCTTCTGACTTGCACTCCAGTACTCTATCCGCAAAGCTACACCGTAACATTACTTGCTGTTTTGCATGTGTGTCAGTTCTTCCCTATTATGTGAATGCATTTTGTTCTAATATTATTTTTCAGTGGTATGAAAAAGAGGAAATGCATAACAGGCAGGATATGAGACCCTTTCAGTAAGTGTCATATTATAAGATCTATTCACATTTAGTTAAGTTTTGTACATCAGTCTTAGGGTCCTCTCCTGCACCCATTTCACTCAATAACCAAATTTCAGTGAGATCAGAATCTGTCCTTTAATGTATATTCACACCATGCACCTTAATGGCTGCTTAACAATAGCAAATATTTCTAATAAGTACATTTATGGAGTACATTCAGCTGGGTTTGATGCATTATTCTTATTATTGAATCAGTTGATACCATACAATATAGAGATGGTCAAATAATATTTGAATATAGGGAGTTCAGCAATTTTCCCCATCAGTTATTGCATTATTGTTTAATTATGATTGCATTATATTATATATGAATGAATCATCTTTTCTTCTATTAACCAGCTCTAGAGATGATTACATAATATTAACCAAATAAAATTCACAAATGATTTATTCAGGAACAATGCTTTTGTACTGTTCTGCCAGATCTAAGAGGTCTAGATTGCTCCTTTTAAAGCACAGGCCATATTAGAAGTTGTGCAGAGTTGCCCTGCTCTGGGGGAGAGCATCTGCTGCTATACATCTCTATAGGGTGCAGCATCCCTCAAGCTGTACTGTGCAGGTCCGGCACTGCTGGAGAGGGGATGGGGATATAATTCTATCACCTCCCAGCCCACTTTGAGGCACGGTGCACCCCACTGGGGAGCAGGTATGGAGCAGTTCCTGCCATACTATGACTGCAAATCTGCCTGGCCCTGACACAAAGAGTATGTTTACCCTTGGAGGTGGGAGTGTGATTTACATTTTAAGGAGACATACTCACGCTAGCTCTCACTGAACTCGGATGCTAAAAATAGTAGTGTATTGCAGTAGGATGGGCAGTGGCTCAAGCTAGCTGCCTGAGTACATACCATAGGTTCCAGGTGGGTTTGTATTCGGGGCAGCTAGCCCCTCCTGTTGCTCACCACTTGTGCTACTGTGGCTACACTATTTTTAGCACACTAGCTTGATGAGAGCTAGTGTGAGTATATCTCCTTGAGATGGGAATCACCCCCTCACCTCCAAGTATAGACATACCTTTCGGGTGGAAAACTTTCTGTGTCCTCCTGCATACTGTGTATTCATGGCAAGGTCAGGCACACTCTCACCCATACATAATTACATGGTACCAGTAATTATCCTGGTATATTAATTCATACAGCCCCTGTGCTATAAAATACTAGGAGCAGGCCACTTTTTCATAATCTAGCAGAATGGCTGGAAATGAATAATGGGATTCAATTTTCACACCATATCAGTAAGATATATTATACTGCATTCATGCAACATTGCAAAATAACACAAGAAATGAAAAGGATGCTTTTGGAGATGGCAACAAGAAACAAATATATGAGTGTCTCTGTTTGGTTAAAAGGGGTGTTTTCTATTTCTGCCTCCAGTATGTTTTCTTTACATTGCATATTGAATCTCTCAGCTCATAATTACAGGCAAGAGCTATTTGATACATTTTTCCTATTTCTTGTAGTCTTAATGCATTTTTCACGCTGAGAATGCATTTTTCACTCAGAATGGGCTTAATTCTTCCCCCCAATCCCCCCCATGTGGATCAGGAGTAATGCCACTGAAATAGGTGGTGTTTGCTACACTGGCATAAAACCAATGTAATCAAAAAGAGAATCAGGCCCACTGACTTTGAGTCTGATCCTCAGAAGTGACAAGCACTACGCTGGAGGATTTAAAAAATCACATCTTGTTTACCTCTGTGTAGCGTTCGGTATTTTTGTCTCGGGTTCGGGAAGGAGCACACTGACAGAATGCTTTCTACAGTGTTTGTTTATTATATGAAATAGCGTAAAAAAGACAGAAGAGGAAGCCCTTCACCATACAGGAACAGGAGCTCCAGCACCCGTCTCGAGGTGAAGAGTACAATGAAGATACAATCAACCACAAAAATGTAAGACAGCAACTTACAGATCTGCATGGGCATATTATAAAGGGAAGTGCCCCCGCCTATGCATTGTTATTAATATCCTGAGCTGAGCGACCGCAGCAGCAGAGGCAGTTAGTGCATAGAGAAGTGAACCATAAAGCCAGGAAGAGACCCGCCAAGAGGATGCCTATTGCAATGTACTCCTGGGGGGCCATTAATATAATAGGGAGAGATCTAGCTAAACGGGTAGAGGGGCGCTCACCAACACAAGGACGAGGAGACCCATACTTCGTCCTGATGAGTGAGTGGCGTCCGGGGAACCGTCCTGGCCGAGGCATCCGCTGTGGCTTCCACGGAGTCTCGGGGAGTCTCCCTGTGGGGGGGTTCCCGGGGGACTGATATACCCTTTTCCCCCCTCGCCTTGCAGCAAGCCTTACCCAGTGATACATGACGTGTATCTCAATCCCAGTTAGGGATTGGGCCTTAACACTTAGTTGCTATTAGTCTATTGGTGGTTAGTTGGGGACTTCCTGGAATGAGGTAACGTTAGTTGTTTACTTCAAGTAAGACTTAACCCCAGTCTTACTTCTCCTTTCTTATTACTAAAATAGAGACTTTTTAGCTTATCAAGCATTAGCAAATGTCTGTGGTCGTCTCAGAAGACTCCAGACCCCAAGGCACTTCCTCCCCCGGCCTAAGGTCGGACAGAGGGCAGCACCTGGGCTCTGCTCCCGAGAGGTCTTGACCCTTGCTTTTCTAGCTTAGCATTGCTTTTAGGGCCTTGCTCTTATCAAACTATACTGATTTCGCGTTACAAAGTCTTGCGCACCCTAACACTCTGTACAATCCATTTTTATATTCAGAAAAAAAGGATAAAAATATTGAATCTGGCATTTTTCTTTGGTGCTTTCATTCTGTTGCTGTTGTGGGAGGGCAGCAAATTGTGACTGTTGGCCACATGGTGATCAGTAACAACAACCCATTTGTTTCCACCACACCCATATTTGATTTTTGAATACAAACCCATTCCTGTGGTAATTCTAACTACATGCTAGTTTGCATTCTTCCATGAGGAGTTTCTGTGGACTTCCTTCAAAACACCCAAAGCAAGAGTCATGCCTGTGAGAAAACATTTCTCCTTTTGAACTGGAGCCTTAGCTTTGCTAAAAGCCATTTTCTGCTATTTCCGTGCCTTGAATTTTGGTTTATGGGTAAAGCATAAATTTCAACTTCTGCATTGAAAATATAATTTAGGATGTAAGCCAGGTCTGAGTGTCTCAGTGACATTCTCCCTGCTCAGGAGCTGAAAGGGGGGCACTTTATTTGCATGGGCTTTGTATCTGCATGAGCACAATTAAGTATTTAGCATAACTTACCTAAGTGCTGAGCATAATGGGAAATGGTTAGCAGGGCTGGTTTTGGGCTACAAACCATTTTTGTGTTAACTACTGGGGTAATGAAATGTTGTCCTTCAATTGTATGAACAGAGGTCAGCAAAACTGTGCTTAGTTTGTTATGATAGAATCTGCACCCTAAACTACACAGAGCTCCACGAGGGTGGCAGACAGATGTTTCAGCCTGGAAACGGGAGGGGGAGAGATGGAGTAGTCTCCTGTTGGGAGCACCCTGGCCCTGGTAAAGGGCTGCCCCCCAGGCATGGAGTGATTCTCTCTCCCCATTGTTAAAAGATAGAATCAATGATTCATCTTGGAGTCTTTTGTTTCTTGAAGCAGGGACATTGCCTGTATGTCAGCAGAAGGTTTACCCATGAGCTGAAATCACTAAGAGCTGAACCAGTAGACAACTTGTCTGACAACTAACAGAGCTGAGTGAGCACCAGGCTACTCTGGTGAAAGGCTGACACAGTCGGTGCCAGCCTGATGCGGTCGGTGGAGAGGCCGGCACAGTTGGTGCCGGTGCAGTCAGCGGAGAGGCTGGCACAGTCGGTGCCAGCTGGGTCAGCGATTGGCAGAGGGGTCGGCACAGTCAGTGCCAGCCCGGTTCAGTCAGCGGGAGCCAGGTGCAGTCGGAGCCAGCAGTCGGTGGGAAACAGGCGTGGTCGCTGCCAGCGGTCGGGGACTCAGCGAGGCCTGAAGGCGGTAGGAGACAGCAGCAGAGGGGGCCTGGTCAAGCCCGTGTCAGACAGGAGCGGCATAGGGGGTGGAGCCACCCCCACGAGGTGGACATTGCAACCGACGCTGGTCAGTACAGGGGGAAGAAGGAAGGGAGAGGCGAAGGACAAGCCCTGTACTCTGGGATGGGTTTGATTCATTGAGTTCATGAACTCTGTTTGCACTGTTCCCCAAACCAGTGCTGTGTTACCTCTCTTTTGCTATTAAAAGGTTTCTTTCTACACTCAGACTCTGTGCTTGCAAGAGGGGAAGTATTGCCCTTTGGAGGCGCCCAGGGAATAGTGTGTAATTTCCCAGGTGACTGGGTGGGGGCTTGAGCCAGTTTGGTGTTGTATCATTGAGAGGGACCCCTAGATATAGAACCCGGCCCTTGCTGCTGCCGACGCGGTCTGGCAGAAGGGTTACAAGGAGATGTAGTCTCTCCTTAATGGAACGTGGTTTTCACCCTGCTAATATGAGTGGAGGGAACAACACCCAATAGAAACCAGTGTAAGGGTAATGAAAGGAAGGGCAGTAGTTCTGTGCCATGCTCCCACTTCTGCTATTCCCCCAGAAGCCCCAGCAGAACTATGTAGGCTACATGGTGGGGGCAAGGGATGAGCACATTGCGTGGCATTGTCCTCTGCAAACCTTCAGAGACTTCTTTACTGCAGAATCATCCCTAAAAGCTGTGAAATTCCTCCCAAGGAATAGCATTTTGGGGCAGCTACTCGCTGAGAGATCAAAACAGCATAGCCTAAGAAGGAAGAAGAGGTGTCCAATGAGCAGTGCAGTCTATCCCTGGTCTCTGCTAATTTCCCAGCATGAAGATTTCACCCTTGAGCAGCATATATGAAGCAGAGAAGACATGATTATATCCTGTGCTGGGTGCTGCTACTTCTCATGGCTTCTGACAGTCTCACCTGAATTACATAACCCAGCGACCCCAGATAAAGAACTTACATGAGTTCACTTGTCTTCTAGCTTCCCACCCTTGACAGCCAACTCACAAAGACAAATAAATAGGCTTTTGGCATCCTTTGGACTTCACCCCATTGCACCATCTTTCTTCCTCTAGGAGACACTCATTATCTATCTTGGTGCTTGCCTTGTGTCTTCTTGGCTCTACAGCCACAGATGAATCAGGTGGTGAAGAAGCATGGGATAGAAGTGAAGGTGGGGAAGAGAGAGATTGGAATTTTGAAAAGAGTACCAGGAATGGAGTTTTAATGGGGGAAGAGAAGAGATGACTTTTGGTTGTAAGGGGCAAAAAAGGATAGGTCAATATCAAATGTGTCTGTGTTTCAGTTCTAAAGCAATGCAACGAAGAAGGTACTCACCATTTTGAGAAGGTGGAATGCAAATGAGTACATAATATATACTTCATTACGATTTTTATGAAGGACCTCATTGTACCACAATTACTTAGCTCATTCATGAAAGTAATTTTAAATAGAGTACACATCTGTCTCCCCTGAATAAGGAACCCAGGATTTGCCCCTTTGTTAAGAGAATGTAAAGGCTGCATGGCTGACCACTGAAATATAATAAAATTACCCTGTTAAGTTTGCCTGCACAAAGTTAGCTCCACCCCTTTGTACATATGAATCATGGTATAGTTTGCAATTACAGGATTACATACTATTTAAAGTATGTATCCCATATCAGTCCCCTAAGCAATGCTGAAAGTCTGTTCCCAGATGACATGATGTAGGTAGCCATATATAGGCTTGGGAGATATTTTAAAATAATTTTGATGTTTATTTTTAAGCATTTTTTCAATTTTTATTGATTTTAAATTTTCACAGTCGTGAGAAAGTATGGGGAGGTCAGACAATGGAGGGATTAGACAGTAATTTTTTAATGATTGTAGATGTTGAGATTCAAAAAGTTAAAGTTTTATAACTCTTCAAACACAAATTCTCAACTTCACATGTCAAAATAAATATCCTTAATCAAACTCTAATTAGTTCTTGAGAAGCTTTTTTCTTACTTTTATTCTCCGTAAATTTTGATTATTATTGAAGGAAATATTTTTTCATCGGTTTGTGTTTGTTCGGTGAAACACATTTACTGACATTTACCATTAAAAATCTAATCTTCCCAAGCCTAGCCATTTAGATACAAAGGAACACTAAGTACTCTAGAATACAATATACGTACTGGATGTTACAATGCTTGCTCAAAATCCTAAGTATAAATGTTTTATATTTTTCGTGTTTAAGTGGGTTAATACTGTGTTTTATTGTAATGTTACCCGCTAGAATAGCTATGAGGGCAATATTTTTAATATCACCTCCAGACAGTGTTTTTTTCTCAGTAACATTTTCTTTTGCTTCTCCATGGTATGGACTATGTGAAATGGGAACTTCAAAAAATCTAATATGAATTATTTTGTTATAATCTGTTAAGCAACCTAAAAAATGTACATAATTTTCTTTACAAAGATAAAATGCTAGTAGCTCCACTAATTTACATTCCAGTCACTACTCAGGCTCCCTCTCACTCTTCAGATATTGTTTTGATTTGTTCAGTTTTGAAACTAGAGAATTAAAAGAAAAGATTGAACTTGCAATTTAACATATGTTATGAATGGTTTAAGAAGACCAGATTGACAAAAGAACTAAGGAAGCATGCAGTCCCAAAAACCTCTGATATGATATTGTTTATAATTATATAGAACTACATTAAATGAATTGCCTTTGACTTGCCTGATATATTACAATTATCTACCAGCTGAAAAATGAAAGGGAAAAGCAAATGTATTCTGAACACTGATTTCACAGAAGGATGTTTTAACTCCTACATAAATCATATTAGCATGTGGGTTTTTAGACTAGAAAAGCTAAAGGGAAAACAGGTTTGGTTTTACAAATATACTGTTTTAAAAATAATTTTCCCCAAAAGAACAGAGCTCTATGATTCAAAAAGACATTTCCATACAGAATAAAGGCCAGATCCTGCAAACTCCTGAATCATCTGAGTAAACTGTACTCTCACAAAGAAGCCTGTTGATTTTAATGAAGCTACTTGGGTGATAAAAGATTATTCAGGTGAGTAACATTTTGCAGCAACAGGCCCTTATAGACAATATGATGAACTAACAATGGATAAAAAATGGAAAATGGGAGTTGGCTGAGAAATAATACCTACAGTCCTGATAATACAAACCTTTGCTCATAGAATAAATCCTTATGCAAATAGTCCCACTGATCAATTGACAAAGGACTATTTTGCATAAGAGCAAAGAGAGTTTTCAGTACTCGGTCCTAATCTCTCTATCTCGATCCTTGAAACTGTTAAATAAATTGATGAGATGTTATTATCTGAGTGGCATGTTCTCACCCTTGATTTCAGAGGCTTATAATTCAGCAGTAAAAAAAAAAAAAAAAACCTGTCATAGGCTGGGACTTGGCAGAGAACATCTCAGTCTGGGAACAATTCATATACATAAATAGTTAGAAAAATTGGTGCAGCCAGTTAATTGATGAGCTGTGCAAAGGTCAATGCTAATATTAAATGGAAATTCTTTCATGCTGGAGTAGTTCTTTTGGACACTTTTTTGAACAGGTGTTTTCGGCAAAAGAAATACAAGGGATTGCTAGGGTTTTGGAGAAGTCCTATAATTCAGCAGAGAAACTTGAGACTGAGCCAAAGCCCACTGGAAATAGCGAGAGACTTTCCATAGTCTTTAATGGGCTTTGGATCAGGTCTCACATGAGCAGCATGAACTCACCAAAGGAAATGATGTCTGAGAAAGCCCCTCACAAAATCAGAGCTTGTCAACATGTTTGTACCATCCAATTGCTGGAGAAGCACAGCACCGGATCCCTATGTTCTTGTCTACATGTGCATTGTAATGTGCATTTTAAGGAACCATTTACTCATGCCCACAGGGTTTTTTCTTTTTTTACTCAGGTGCTTTTAAAACTATCTCCTGAGGGGGGGACATGTTGTGGTACTGTTTGTTTTATTGCAAAAGAGGTGGGCACCATATTTTTGTTAAATAATTTTCACACTCCCAACCAGCCTCTGCTAGGGAGTGTTTCTGCTTGCCTGCAGCTAGACATAATTGCTATAAATTGTCACTGATGTTTTCAAAGCCAGATTCTGCTCTTAGTCACACTGCTATAAATCAGGGGAAAATCCACAGAAGGCAGTTGAGTTGCACTAGTGTAAAGGTGGTGCAAGTCAGAGTAGAATCAGTGCTGTTATGAAAAGTGATTTTAAAACAAATTATTCAAGGTCAACAGTAGTTTGACTCAAATAAAGACACAGGAGTTTGGGAGGCTACCCTGGTAAGACTTCATTTTCAGAGCTACTGAGCACTTGAAGCTTCCATTGATTTCAAACTGGAATTGAGAGAATGAGATCCATATGAGGTCTCATCCAAAGATAATTGACATCAGTGGAAAAACTCCTGTTGACTTTGATGGGTTTGGGTCAGGCCCATAGTTCCTACCCTGCACTTGAGCGGCAAGTGATTCTCCCACTGATATCAATGGCAATTTTACATGTGGGCTGAGGGCAGGATATGGCTCTGTGGTTTTAATGCATGTGTTCTAGCCTGAGGATAACGGGGTGCAGTTTGGAGTGCTACAAGAGCTTTCTTCTCTCTCCACATTTTGGTAGTGAAGTAAGTCATTTTGTTAGAAGTAACTTTCCCAGTTCTGATTCTTTTCTCGGCTTATTTCCATGACAAGAAAAGTGAAGCACCCCACCCATTTCATTCCAACAGGAGAAGATGCATGCAGAATGTACTGTTATTTTAACACCCTCAGATGCTTTTTTTGGGCTGTTTGGCCCCGCTCTTTCTCCCTCCCATTATGTGTCACTTTGCTTCCTCTCTCCCTCATGTGGTTTAGATGCTGAGTTTCAAACTCTCCCATCTCTTTTTCCCTGTTCTCTCCCCAGCAGTCATGACTTAATTCCTTGGTTTTCTGTTCTTTTCACATGTGTTGTGTCCTCCGCCCCATCTTCTCTGCTCCCATTTGAAAACAGGTTTTGAACTGTAGTCAAAGCCTCCTTTGCCCGGCTCCTGGCTAATAACTGAGCTATTACAACTAAGGATGGACCCAGGCAACAAAAGTCAGATCTGGACTGTGAATATTTCAAAGTTTGGGAGCGTACATATTGGAGGCTTGGGTTAGGCTCATTATCAAGATAGGGGCTATTGGCAAAATTCAGATCCAGCTCTGGGTTCAGAGATTGAATACCCTCAAATCTGAGGGGTATTTTGTTATAGGGGTTGTGTCCGGTCTATTTTTGGCCTCTTTACTCTCAGTCTAAGACCTTCTCTAGGATTCAGCTACAGCCACTGTCCTGTTGCTCCCGGGGCTGTCCATTTCTGGACATGTTATTGCACCATGGCACTCTTGGAACAGCGCTGCACAGTTACTGATCCATAGCAGTTCTCCTCTCTTCTTCTCATCACTCCAAGGACTGACAGGAGCTGCTTTCAGCCTGTATCTAGATGGCGCTGAAATAGTTTGTTCATCATAAGCAGCGATTGAAGCCTCAAGAATTAGATTTAGTGGGTTGTTATTGGGTCTGCTGGGTGCCAAACTACCCTGCAATCAGTGCCTAGTGATAAATGATATAACATGATGTGAAAGATTTATTAAAAACACAAAAGGAAACTGAATGAAATTGGGGGAGAGGGAGGAACCAACACATAAAAACATTCAACACTGAGGAGTATGATTCTGCACCCAGCAAAGTGAGTGGGAGTTCTGCTCACATCACTGGGTGCAGGAACGGGGCCAGTGTCATCTCTATCTTTACATTTCTTGGCTTTCTCATTTTTCTTGTTAACAGTAATGCTAATTACATGTAAGTATAGCTTTTTGTATTCAGTAAAAATGACCTTTCCTGCAGCATTCTAGAAGAAGAGCTGTAATTTCAGCTTGTCATTTCTTGAACAACATGCAATTTTAAGTGTATGTGAGACTTTGATGTTCAAGAAAAATATAGGAGAAACAGCACTGTCATGAGCCACTGCGAGTGAATGAAAAGCCTCCTTTGACTTCAGTGGGCTTTGGTCAGGCTCGAAGTCAAGGCAGGTTCCATGCATGCTTCTCTGAACAGCTCTGTGAAACTCCCTTATGCCTGATCTAAAAAAATGTCACTAAATTGTATGAAAGAAGACGGTGGCTTTTTGATAGGAGCAAACGCTCATTCAGGACTAAGCTTTCATACATAAACATCCAAGGCCAACACCTAAAGTTATTTCAAGTTCGGCACCCCAAAAATAAGACACCTACAATTATCGGCGGCATCTTAAAACGTTGGCCTAGCCCTTCATAACAGATTTGGTCTTCTATCCTGTTAATTAATCTGGTAAAAAAATCTTGCAGTTGTTTTTAGTTTTATTTCATTTTTTACAAAGAAGATTAAAAGTAAAATTTCAAAATACTGTTATCACTAGATAGTCTGTTTCCAATGGCTGGAAATTACCAATCATTTCTCTGCTAAAATTAATAGAGCTATTTGCTTATAAAAAGCAAAAGCATGAAAATATTCTTACTGTGAGACAAATTACTGGTTTCATATACCGGATTTGAATGTCAAACACTGTGCAAATAATTAATGATGCAGTTATGTGGCTAGCCATGTCATGGGAAATTTCCTGGGTACAACATTTTTAGTACTTTACTGTTTTTATTAGACTCACTGCTCCTGTTAACATGGTTAATTCAATTTATTCATTATTATTTCAAAAGCTAGATTTTCCTGCCGTCAGGTAGTGAGCAAATGTAGTAATGCAAGAATTATAGCATTTCTAGACAGAAGGAGGCATTCTGGCCATCTATGTTGATTCAAATTACAGCTCTCATCAACAACATGTTTTTTCAGATTATACTGGTAGGAAATGTATCATGTCCCTTACATATAAGAAAATTTAAAGTGCAGTGATTTGGGAAAGAGACAGTTTGTATTTACAGTTTCAGCAGCATTCATGCCATAAGAATGAGAACGGGATATAACTCTCTCTGTGTGTTGCCAGGCTGAGCAGATAACCAAATGGTTTTTAGGTGGAGCTCAGTGCATATTCTTACTATACCTGTTCTAATTCAAAACATCTGGCCAAAACGTGGGGTTACTTGCATGCCTAGACGTAATGCAACAAAGTCTGGACTGTGGCGCTCTAGCATATTTATCGATAGGAAGAATTGTTACAAGGATATTTCACTGCTGAGCTTTAATAAAGACTCATTTGTTGCAACTAGAAACATTCTACTTTATCCTACCAAAGCCCTAAGTAAAGGTAAATAGAAATGGTGCAATTCAGTGTATGATCTTATTTATATAAATGACTTTCACATTTCTGTGGGTTTTTTTCCTCCCTGGAAAAGCAAATTTGTCCATGTTTTCATTTCCTAAGAGGAGATAAGAATCACAGTCCTTGGAAAAAGGCCATTAAAAAAATAAACCTCCATGTGCTCTATAAGGCCTGCTTGTATGAAAACCACATGAACTGAATGTAATTACAAGGTTCTGCTTCATCCTATATATAGAGTGACCAGATGTTCTGGTCAGTTATATCCAAACCCTGGATTTTTCTTGGGTGAAATGTAATTGGCTTTCTGGGCACCTCTCCTTGCCCCTTCTTTGCCCTTTCCCTGCCTACTTCTAGCACTCACTGCAGTGCCTCTGTTCCTTCCTTTCCCCTATTCTGTGGCTGGGAAAGGAGGGACTGTACCTAAGGTGGGTGACTGGCAAGACATGGGGGGAAAAGAAATATGGAGAGAATCATGGCTACCCCTGCTGTAAAGTGCAACAGCATTCTACAGGAATAGCCTGAAACACAGCAGCAGCACCACTATCAGCTGTAATGTACTGTAGGTACATTGGTACTGTAGGGCTTTTCATAAGGGTGAGAGGGTGGAAACTGGGGTTGGGAGGGAGGCAGTCGGGAAGGGAAGGGAGGTTAAAGGAGAACAAAAACTTACTCCTTCTGGACTATACTTTACTGTATATAGCATCCCCACACCTTCCTGGACCAGTGCTCCAGATGTTTTGGTCATCCCTTCTGAATTTGAATCCTTTCTGTGCTATTAAACATTCCTTAAGACATGAACAAAGCTCCATTGTCTCCATCTATCCTGGGCCACTTTTTGTATGTCCTCTATATTCTTAAGTCCCATAAGTTTTCCCTCTCTAAGTACTGTTGGATGGAAGGATTCTTTCAGTTGCCCCATTTATGTTTTCCTTCAGCTGCCATGGCATGACTACCATGGCAGACACTCTGGCTTCATTCTTAACACGTCTCCAGCTATTTCAATCTTCCTTTTTGGGTAACTGAGGAGATAAGAAGTTGTTGAACTCTGATAAATCTCAGCATCTGTTATAAATTCCTTCCATTTAATACCTAGTATCTTCCTGAAGCATTTGCTTTTGAAGGCATTTATGAGTCTGTCTATGCCTTTTGTGGATTTCCAATTTCACATTCATATGTTAAGGTGGAACTAACATTTGAGTTGAAGATTCATAGTGTGATCTTTAATTTGTCGATTTCTGATGACTACATTTTGATGAATTCAGAGTTTGTCTTGCCAATTTTTGACATGATTTAATTCTGGACATCCCAACTGACTTGCATGTTACTGCTAAGGTGACTAACCTGTTGTATCTCTTTGCCTTCCAAGCTAATGTTAGAATTGAGAGTTGCTGAGTTTCTCAGATTTGGGTTTTTTCATAAGTAATTATTAGCCCTATCTTTGTTGTGATGCTGGACACTCTTTCAGTCTTTGCTTGCATGTTGGTTGAGCTGTCGTTTAACAAGGCTATGTCATCAATGAAATCTCACTCTTCTAATGTATTGTTGTTAAGCCACATGGTGCCACTATTGTTTCCTCATAATGATGTCAATGGCAATGCCAAACAGGAGAAGTGAGAGAATGCATCTTTGTTTGACATCAGTGTGTTAAACCATTTGCTCAAGTCTGCATTTACTTTGACCATGCAAGATGCACTTTTGATATAACGGCTTAATTGTGTTAGTTATTTTTGTTGACAAAGCATAACATTTCAATATATTCTAGAGTGAATCATGTTGGAGGCTGTCAAATGCTTTCTTAAAATTTATGAAATTGATGATGAGAGGTCTTTTCCATTCAATGCTCTCTTTGATGATTATTCTTAATGTGAAAATCTGGTTGACATATAATCTTTTGGATCAAAATCCAGCCTGTGATTCCCTTAGCTTTGCCTCCACCACTTTCTTTATTCTGCTTAAGGTGATTCTGCAGACAACTTTGCATATCCCTGAAAGAAGTGTAAAACCTCAGTACCTACTCACCCTACTCACTCTATATACATGATATGTATGGTATCTTGAACCTTCTAAGCTCCCATTGTCTTAGTAGTTGGGTATCATGTCTAACTGAAAGTCCTAAAAGCAATGAAATTCAAAAATGAACCTGCAAACTCCAGCTGCAATTCCTCCCTTATCCCATCTGCTTGTACTTTGTTTTTCTAGCATGATGATCCTTGTATCAGGATTTGAGGTTTATTCTTGCTTTCCCCCAGTAACTGTACTTCTTTGCTTTGGTTGGCTTATTAATCTAATAATGTAGGTAAGTTATAACCTAGTATTATAAGAATGCAATGCAGCTTCCAGATAGGTGTCAATACTACTCAGCCTATAGAAGATTGGTGAGTGGGTAACAAGGTCAGTGAGCCTCACTTTTGGGAGTGAATACCGCCCTGGTGCAGCTGTCCCTACAGGGCCATCTTGATTCACCTTGGCAATCATAGGTTTCCATGTGCAATTACCCCTGTGCCTGCTAGGACGTTACACCTGAATTCACCCCCTTGACAGAGGCCAGGTGGCAGTAATGTCACAGCACTGCCAGGGGTTGGCAGCTTTAGACTAGCTGGGGGTCCCTGACATCTCTCACCTGTCATAGTGTCATCCTCTCCCAAGCCACCCACACCCATTCTATAAACAGCACGAGCTGACTCTGAGGCTGTGTTCTGGGTTGTTTGTGCCATTGCCATTTCCTGAAGAATGGAGGGACCACTTCTAGGGTTTCCATGCCTAGTAAATCCTTCAGGTTCTTGATGAGATTGCCCATAATGCTACTGTTTGTGGTGGTGCTTTTCATAATTGCAGTTCTTGTCCAATTGGAACTAGACTGAGACAGGCTGATTTCACATAGGCCACTGGAAAGCAAAATCTGCTGGTGATTACTGGCTTGGACTGGATTTGAATTGGTGACTTGGAAGTAAAAGGGTCTTACTAGTTCTCTCAGCCATTCAGTCCCCCACACGAACCCCATTTTATTAGCTCAATTATTTGAATGAACTCTATAGCTAAATGGACATTAACAATGTCATTAGCGTGATATACACGTACATTTTCATGTCATTTGCAGTGGTGGTATAGTGATGGTCCCAAGATATTAGAACACAATGTGGGTGAGGTAATGTCTTATTAGACCAGATACAGGTGTCTGAAGTAGGTCCTATAAAAGATATTACCTGACCCACTTCTATGTCAGCCATTTAAGATCATGTGAGTGTTTAAAAGCCTTCACAAACTTGAATCCCTCGAGCTGATAGTAGCCTGATTCTTTAATGGTTAATAATTGTACTTGGTTGCCAATTAATATTGATTTAATGAGCTCGGAATAATAGGGTTCTAGTCCCAAAATCAGACACAACAGAATTAAAACTGACAAATTCAATATTTTTGTGGGGAACCCCAGTGTGGATAGCAAAGACACTCACACTCAGGGAAAGCACAGCCTTAGCCACTTTTATTAGCACAAAACATAAAGAGGAGAAAGCTCCAAACCACATAAACAAATAACAGTAGTATAGTATTAGGGATATCTTTGGTATCATTCCTTGCATATGCTCATATACTTTTATACTCAGACCCTTCTCTGGCGATCTGGTGGTAAGAGACAAAGGACCAGCCCTGTCCCTGGCATGCCAACTGAGTCCGATAGTCCAGACCCCAATGCCCAAAGGTTGGTGATAGAGGATGACAATGAAGAGCTGAAGGGCCCAGTGATGGAAAGCTCACTATAGCCTACATGGTGGTCTGGCCTATTATAGGGCCTGTGGGACTGTCATGAATATTCATTCAGATGCCTAGCCTCCCATGTCTGTGTTTTACTTCCTTACCACAATAATACTGGGGTGCCTTTATCCTCTAGGTTAACATAGTAATGCCTTTTAGTTCATTACCATATAGGTCAACTTGCTAAAGCAAGTTTGTGGTTAAACATCTGCCAATTATTTTATCCTAAAATATCCAAGCCTGGTATCAGTTCAATATTCCTGTGGTTGCTCAGTATGGTTATGTACCAACAACCCTCTTATCCAAAATCTGAGGTAACCATCAGGCCATTTTATCTATGCTAAGGGTGATAGGCCTATGCTTCACTTATGCTAACCTCCTTAATCCAATATCTTACAGGTTACAGACCTGTAGGTTCCTTGCATTACTGCTAAGTAAAATAAAATGCTAAGATAGCTCTATGGTTTGTCAAGTAATCTGATTTGGGTGCTGGCTTCTATTCCTGTTCATTTTCATCTGACAGTATTTCAGCCACCCATCTAACCTCCTCTACATTCTGAAAACCATATTGAAAGGGCTTTGACCTGGCTCCTCCTGAAAACCTTTCTTGCTAGCTGTTGGGAAAGCTATTACCCATCTCAAATTGAAATCCGTTTCATAATAGTTAATCTGTCCAAAGGAGCTTGCTTTGCAAAATGTGCATTTTCCTTTCACTCATCAACGTGTCCACATTCATTTTGTCCCTTTTCCTACTCCCCTTCATATTTTTTTAAACATTGAAAATAACATTTACTTTCACAATGTCAAGCAATAACTATATTTTATAACACGAGAACACATAGTTCTGGTCTTATTCCAGCAAAGATTTATAGGAGTCAAAGTTAATTTACAGCTGGCGAGCATGCTGATAAAACAGCACTACAAAAGTCAAATACTAAATGGAATTTTAGGCTGTCAAGTAATGATCACTTAATAGCAGAGCTATTTTTTTTTTAAACGGAAGAAAAAATTATATACATTTTCAGTATATTTTGTATATCTGCCAGAGCTGTCAAAATCTGAGGAAAACTATCTGGCAAGAAATTTTTTCATCTTTAAAAAAAGGCGAGAGGAATGATGTGTTCTTTAGCTCTCTTTTATTCTTTGAGACATAGACAGCTTCACGGTTTTTTTTCTTCCAAAAGTATTTCTGCTCAAGGATTCCCCTCCCCCCCACAACATTATTTCAAATAACAGGTTCTAACTTTTCCTCCTGTTCTTGACTTCAACCATCTCTGGAGGACTGTGAATATGATGACATCACAAGTGATGGCTGAAACCTGAGCTTCAACCCTTCCAGCCTAGACTCAACATTGTAGCTGAATCATGAGGGGACCAGGGGAGCTGTAGCTTAGGTTTCAACCTCCAGAAGTGGTCATGTTCCAGATGTTTAAGTGATTGTTAAATCCTTTAGGAAACAGAGATGAATCATGGCAAAGCAACAAAAAACATTGAGGTTGTCTCTGTACATCATAAAGGAGCAGTAAAAGACCTGATTTTTTTTTTCCTTTGTAAACCGAGAGAGAGTTTAAAGTCATTCGGAAAACATCCAAGAAATAAACTAAGTGTTTAAAAGTTCTATTTTTATGCTAGGCTCGCCTCTTCCTCTCCTCCTTCAGTCTCTCTCCTGACTTGGACTTTGAGATAAAATCACTCATTCAAGTACAGTATATAAAACCAAAAAGGTTGCATCTCTTTTCTCTTGCCATATACTCCTAGCTTCCCAGACTTTGGGCCTGACTCTGATCTCACTTTAACCTGAGTTAACTCCAAAGAAGTAAATAGAATGACATTGGAGAAAAACAACGAGAGTCCTGTAGCACCTTAAAGACTAACAAATTTCTGCGGGCATAAGCTTTCGTGGGCTGCAACCCACTTTGTTAGATGCATGAAATAGAAATCATGAATAGGAGGTGTATATATACATCCATGGGTAAGAAACATAACAACGGGGAGGGCAAGTGCTAACAAAGTCAATTCAGTTAGAGTAGATGAGGCCTATTCACAACCGTTGATTAGAGGGTGAGAATGTGTGAACAGTGACAGTTACTTCTTGTAATGAGACAACCATTCCAAGTCCCTGTTCAGACCCAGGCTGATTGTGTCAAGTTTGCATATGAGTTCCAGCTCTGCAGTTTCTCACGAAGTCTGTTTTTGAAGTTTTTTTGTTGAAGTATGACAACTTTCAAGTCAGCTACAGAGTGTCCTGGGAGATTGAAGTGCTCTCCTACTGGTTTATGGATGTTACCATTTTTTATGTCTGATCTGTGTCCATTTATTCTTTTGCGTAGTGACAGTCCGGTTTGGCCAATGTACATGGCAGAGTGGCATTGCTGGCACATGATGGCATATATTACCTTAGTAGATGTGCAGGTGAATGAGCTCCTGATGGTGTGGCTGATGTGGTTAGGAGTTGATGTGCGGTCAGAGTTGGCAACGGGGTTTGTTGCAGGGATAGGTTCCTGAGTTAGTGTTCATGTTGTATGGTGTACAGTTGCTAGTGAGTATTTGCTTCAGGAGCAAGGATAGGTCTACCTCCCATGGTTTGAGTGAGTGAAGGATCATCTTCTAGGATAGGTTGTAGATCCTTAATGATGTGTTGGAGAGTTTTTAGCTGGGGGCTGTAGGTGATGGCCAGTGGTGTTCTGTTGTTTTCTTTGTTAGGTCTGTCCTGTAGTAGGTGACTTCTGGGTACCTGTTTGGCTCTGTTAGTCTTTAAGGTGCTACAGGACTCTACAGACTAACATGGCTAACCCTCTGGAAATTTTCATTGGAGAGAAAGTGGCTTGATATCAGGTTCAGGCTCCATTAACTCTATGAAAGATATGCCCTAGCTCAAACAGAAATTATAGGGGTGATGCAGAAGTTACTGGGCGAGGTTCTATTGCTTGAGCTGTGCAGGTAATGAGATTGGGTGATCATAATGATCTTCTGGCCTTAAATCTACTAAACTGATCTCATGCTGATAGGAATCTTTGGTGTTAACAGAGTGACACTAGTATAACACAGATATAAGTGAGCCCAGGATCAGACTTCGCTATTCCCCTTCCTGCCACTGCCACTCAACTAACTCTTATTTCCTTCGCAGGTCTTCTAACACTGCTGATGTAAAACCCTTCCCATTGCTCTTCTTGACACCTGGAAAACCCATCTTTATTTCCCTGCTTTACTGATTCTCTCTATCTCATTTCAAATCTCAGCTGGAAACAATTTGTCTCCCTTGCTTATTAGCACCTATTTATTTTCTTCTGATATTTAACTGTGTAATTATATTATTTACAGTCACTCTGTAAAGACCTTTAGGAGGGAGCTTGCAATTGTATTGAATGAATGTATTTTGGAGGAAAAAAAGAAAAAAAATATGTGTCTTCTCTTTAATGTCTTTGCTGTGTATCTGCTCTGGGTTTGTCTTTTTCCTTTATTCAAATCTTTTAAGGTACAGTTCTATTGTGAAATGGCTACATAAAAATACCACATTCTTATTTACAGATCTGTTAATTGTGTGTATTCAGATTCAGTCTTGCATATGGTAGTGGTAAAAAATAAGTTTTTACTGCCTTTTTAATTCTGCTAGCATCAGAGCCAACACAGCTAAAAGAGTGAATGGGATTTTATTTCTTCTTGTGCATCATCAATTGACTTTAGGAAGTTCCAATTGACAAACTATTCAAATGTGTTCATGATCATGGGATCGTACAGGTGTCATGGACAGCATAACTGGCTTCCACTTACCGAACCTCCGTTACAGTTGATGATGCAAGAGAAGGAAGGAACCCAGCTTTACTCTTAGATCCTAGGCTGAGTGTGCAGTGCTGACAGTTACTAAAAACATCTTTCTACATGTCAACTTTGATATGTAAACCACTAAAGATACAATAAACTTGGAAATTAATGGCAAGTTTTAGAAGGTCAATTTTCAGGTCAGAACTGCACTATAACCCATTCTTTGGCAGAATCTCTTGCACAATGCAACACAGAGAAAGAAATATTTCTGGAGGTCATAAAGAGAAAGCTTCTAATTGCTTTCTGAGGGTTTTCCTGGTTTATGGCTGTGCTACTTTACAAGCACAGCCAGCATGCACACCGACAGCCCAGGTCCCCAGGACAAGTTGTAGATTATATTTGTTTAGTTTAGCTTATGTGTTAAGAGGCCTGTGTTTCTGGAACTGAAGGCCCTCAGTTCTGTTTCCTAAACTGCATGTGCACAGTCTAGCTTTAGATCATGATGTCCATGAATTCCTATTCATGATACTTTACTGAAGGTGGTTATATGGGGTTTGTTCATCAAAAATCTGAAAGCCCAGTATTCACCAACTCAATGAAATAGGTGTTCTAGTATAAATTATTATGGCATTAAAGATAATGGGTCCCTATGGCATTTGGGAAACAAGCTATAACAAAACTGATTAAACAAAGACGACTCGCAATGAAGTAAGTAGTTGTGCTTATGAAGGCTGGGGTGCATTTGGTCCAATGTCTGAAGGGCTCTTTCTATTTTAGGGTGTGCTATAGTGCCCATCCACTGTAGTATCACTGAGCTATTGGAGCAACAGCTCTGCTCAAAGCATGAATTAAATAGATTGTTACCCGCCCTCCACCCAAGTTTTATAACTTATAAGGAACTTTCAGAACAAATTCTAACAAATCACAAACTTACAGGAGGATATTGACAGAGGAAGAAATAGAGCTAATTTGGAGTTTGAAAGCTGACTTTGTTGTAAGTTACACCATAGATGACGTCAATTTTACAGCCTTTCAGCAACTTCATCGATTTTTGAAGAACAAGGCAGGTGCTAAATATCATTGTGGGTAGGTATACTTTGTAAATAAAGTTTTGTCCCTTGTTTTTTTGGGCTGGTGCCATAGCTTGCATGCAACAATGACTTCAGCCTAGTGTTCTGTAGCAATGAGTATGAAATAGAAATAGAGAGTAGCACTGCTGGTACTCTATATTTTATTTAGGAGAGATCCAGGATTGGATTAAGACTAAAGTCTTTTGGTTAAAGCTTATTGAAACATGTAGAATCACGGAATCAGAGATGGAAGAGATGTTGGGTATCTAGCCCATCCTCCTTCCACTGAGAGATTGTCTATTGTATATATTTTTTTAACAGTCCCATTGTAATAGTTTAAACAATGGGTTTTCTACCACCTTCATTTGGAGATGATTCCCTAATTTAATACTGTGATTCCTATAGTTTAGTATTGTGATTACCTGCACTGTCAGTGTACTGTAGACAGAAAGGCTAGTTCAGTACCCTGGGAGTTCAGACAACCTGTATCAAACTTTTGATACTACAGTTGCGTAGAGGGAGATGAGATTTCCTGTCTCACTGTTGCAAAGAAGTTAATTAAATTAAGATTTTTTTCCATTTGGGAATAAAAGGTATAAGTTCGGTTAAAAAAAGACATGTGAAAATCATGTAACCAGCCAAACTTTCGGCATGTAAGATACAGCATTGTTCCATAGAATATTTTCTCTTGATTCCAGATCGTCCTTTGGCTCCAGTTTTCAGATTATTTGAGCTAGAAAATGGAAATTAAGTTCTCCCAGCTCTGTTTAATGTTTTATATTATTGGTGTACTTTAATGCAAAATGTTTATCAATAACCAAGCAAGCCCTTTCTCTGCCTTTTCTGATGCAATGAGGGAGGAGATTAGTGTAGGGGTGGCCAAACTGTGGCTCATGAACTGCATGCAGCTCTTTTACAGTTAGAGTGCGGTTTGTGGCACCTCCTCTGCCACCCACCACCATTTTCTGCCTACCAGACTGGGGTGGGGAGCTCAGAGCTTCTGCCCTGTGGCAGGGTAGTGGGGCTAGAGGATTCTGCCCAGTGAGGAGGGAAGGTCAGTAACTTTGGCCACGTCTGGACTAGTGGAAAGGACACAAATGTTCATGCTTCCTGCATTTTACTCACTAAATGTTCCCTTCACTACAACTCTTTCATGTGGATGTCCTGGATGTTAATTTAAGTGAATTGAAATGACGATTTTATGCTACAGCTGAATGTTGTGTTAAAAAGGAAAGATGTCTTTTTTGGCAACAATAAATTTGATACTAAAATCAGATGGCAGCTCACATGCACATTCAGTAACCTCTAAATAGGAATGTTTCTTGCACTTATTTGGAGAGAAGCAAGGGCTAGTGGTCCAAACACAGGGCGGGGTGTTAAGAACCTGCACATTTATATTCTGGTTGACACCAACTGGTTGTGTGGGCAAATCCCTTCAATTTCAATGAGTCATTTTCCACATCAGTAAAATGGGATAAAAATATTCACAGAATACATTGCAGAGTTTTTGGAAAGGCAAATTAACTAAAAGCACAAAATTAGGGCCTGATCCTGTGGGCTGTGCATAAATGGAACACTCATTGATTTTCAGTGAGATCTGTTAATTGTGTCTGATTCAATGGGAGTCTTTCCACTGATGGCAATGGGTTTTCTGTACATGCAACACATAAGGGACAGGTCCCTTAGTGTGAAGAGTTATGCAAACATGACAAGGATTATTCTCTACCTTTCAGATTGCATTATTCTCTACATTTTTTATACACTACAAAGTTATACATAGCATTATAATTAATTGAATCCAGTGACGGAATCGTTATATAAAACAGAGGCCCAGATTCCCAGGTACACTCATAGAGCACCAAGGGGCTTTTGGTTCTCCCTCTTGATCCTAGGGCTGGCTGTGTGGTCACCCAGTATCCATCATAAATTAGAACAACCTCAAGGCTGCTCCAAACTACACACACTACCAATCTCCCCCAGGGCTTGTTCTGGTAGCTGGGGGGGATCTTGAGCGTGAAGGGATGCCAAAAACTTGTAACGTTTTAGTTACTCTGAGTAAAAATTCATTGCTGTTCAGAGAACCAGCACAAGTCCTATGAGCCACTTGCATTTCACGTAGCCCCAGGCTTAAGGTACCCCATCTGCATGGGGTGAATTTTACCCTGTAGGATTAAAAGGAACATGCCACAGAATCTATGGCAACAGTGGAATCTTCTATAAGTTTCAATCACTGAACTCATTTAAAATTAGTCACAAAAAGTAGTTAGAATCAAAGTACGATTCCAACATGTATAATTAAAATAACTTACACTGGCTCAGTGGTTTATGTTAATTACTTATTGAGTATTAACTCAGGAGACAATAAGAGCAATTTGGTGGTCAGCATTCAATTAAAAAAAAGTCAATTATGCTCAATTTATTTTTTTCTGATTAAATAATAAATCTGAATTACCTTCCCTGCAAAGTGTCTGACAATATAGTCTATAATATTCTTAATAATTGTAAATAGAAATTGTTATACTTCAGTGGGAAGATTGATGTTATCAAACAGGTTGAGTGAAAAAAGAGAATAAATTATTTTCAGAACTGTACAAAGGACTTAAAAGACCTTTATTTATAAAAGTGAAGCACAAAGTATAGCCCAAATACAGCAAATACTGGTGTTTAACTTTCCTTCTGTGAGTTATGCCCAATTGTTTTTGCAGATTCAGGGCCTTTATTTTCTTTAATTGGTCTATTGAGCATTCTCAGCAAATCTCAAAGAATCAGTTTCATAATGTATTATTGAGTTTCTTTGTATAGAGCAATTTTCATCTGTGAGAAAAGTTTTTCATTACAAAAGGGAGGTCCTAACTAAATATAACAATGTTTTCAGAATTCATTACGTTCCCAAGAAAGCATTTTATTAGGAGTTTTATTCAGTTACAAATGTTGAATAGGATTTCAAAAAGAGTTGTGTTTGTTTTCTGAAGCGTACTTAATGTGAGCCTAACCATTGGACATGACCGCCTCATTACCATTCTCGGCAATGGGCTTGCATATATTAACATTGATTTCCACATCCCACAGAAGATTTGCAGAAAAAATTAGCATTGCATTAAATGCCCCATTTTATGTGAAGAGAAAAAGTTATAGCCAATTAAGCATGCCAGCTTTCTGTTCCTCATGATATCGGAAGGTTCAGAAAATGGGAGAGAGCATTTCATTTGACATATTCCCTTAAGTAACTTGCCATCCCTTGGTTTTGCTTTTCTGTGAATAACCCAGAAGGAACTTAATTTTTTAAAATTCAATTTATAGCACACTAATTAGTTCTGTAAAAGAATCACTAATGAATATAAAGAGGAAGTTTTTGAATTAACTCATAAGTGAAGATTTCTACTTTCTTCTAAAGCTGAGGTGGTAGCAGAGTTTAGTAACTTTCCTTTCTTTATAAAGAAGAGACAAATGGTAAGTAAACAAAAAATGTGGGGAGGGGAATAACACCACATAGAACCATTACAAAAGCTTTTAGTAAATATTTTTTCTAAACAGAAATGAGAACAATCATAAGACATTAGTCAATGCTTGGTGAATGACTAGATTTTGATGTGGCCACTTAGGGCTCTATATGAGACAGAAGGTCAGATTCTTGGTAAGGTTAGATAAAGCAGCCACATCCTCAACTGGTGTAGTGGAGCTATGTTTATTTGCACTAATTTAGGATCTGGCCTAAAGACCTACACAGGTCAATCCTCCTCAGCCTTAAAATGAAAATTTGAACTCTGGAAAGCGCCTTTACCAGGGAAAATTAAAGGGCCAGTTCCTCAACTAGAGTAAATCAGCCTTGCTCCATTGATTTCATTTATGTCAGCTGAGAACCTGACCCAAAACTCATGCTCAGAAGTAATTCTTGCCTTGCTTCCAGAACAACCTGGGAAATAAAACAAAACAGGCAGCAGTCTAGGACTCATGGTTTGCCAGATCCTGATGGAACTTGAACCCTTTTTTGGGGGGGTTGAGGGGTGGGGTATGGTATAGTATTCTCCCATCGATAAAGTCAAGTGGGTTGGGGCAGATGACACCCAGACTGACCTATTTGGAGCTTTCTTCCTTACTGTTTGCCCTCTGGCAAATCTATTTTTCCTCCCCTAAGTAAGTCCCTGATAATAAGAACAATTTTGGAATACATTATAGAGAAAGATGTGAGGCAGAGCACAGTCTGCTTGTTTGCATATCTGCACACAGGAAATACCTTTGAAAGCAAGTATGTTCCAGCAAATAGTGAGCAGGACTGGGTATCAGGAGTCCGCTGTTCTAGTCCTAGCTCTGCCACTTAATCACTGTGTGACTGTGCCACTTAAACACTTCAGGTCTTAGGTCTGGTCTACACTGGCCATGGATTTCGGTGGCAGTCTACGGGAGATATGCAAGCACTTCCTAATGTCTACTTACTGTGGTGTTTCCACTGTGCTGCACCAACGGGAAATGCCCTCCTGTCGACACAGCGCTACGCTTCTTGCCAGGGTGGATTTACAGAGTCAACTTCCGGGTTCAATTGAGCAAGTCTTCACTGCCGCTCAATCGAACCTGCAAAATTGATCCTGCACTGCTGGCGGTGCTGCTGGCAGTGTATAGTTTCCCTATCTGTAAAAAAGAAATGTTGGTGGATTAATCTTATCTGCAGTGTGGAGCACTGTGAGATATATGGATGAAAGAGTGCTAAATATACACGGGATCATCCACACACATTTCTTATTACCAGGAAAGTGCATTTTTACTTACTTATATACATATTACAGCTCTATTAAATCCAATAGGAAAGGCTAGGAAGGTAGATTTTAATTTTCAGAATATTTTCTTCACAAATACATTGTAAAATATAAATTGATTTTTTCTTATTTTCTTGGCTGGGATTACCGTATCCAATTAGACCAAGGTTGGGTAGAATAAACTCCATTTGTAAAAGCTGAGACCCTCTGAGAATCCAGTTAAAACGAAAACCTTCAACATTTAGAAGAGAGCACTCCTGGTCTCCACCAGCATAGGAATCAGGAAATAGATAAATTCGTAAGCAATATACAGAGCAAAATCCGATAACTGGAGATAGCTGTAGAGGACAGTAAAGAGAGGAATGGCTATACCTTAAAACCAACATCAGAGAAACTGCAGAAGAAGCTGTGGGATTCAAAAAGGTAGGAAACAAGAGTCTTGGATCAAAGCTCAGACATTCAGGTTGACTGATGAGTGAAAAGAATTAGTCAGGAGAAGAGCCAGCTAAGTTTGCCTAAGGTTCAATAAAGCTAGATACCAGGTACTGAGAAAAGAATAGGATAGACAAAAAGAACTGTCTAGTGCAGAGGACATCTAACAGAGAGGTAGCTGCTCTTTCAGAGAGGTTCAGACCTTTATTTAGAGTAATAAATTATTAAAAGTCTGCACATATGGACAGAAGATGGAAAAAAATCATTTGATCCAATGTAAAATAGACAAATGGGTAGAACACATTTAATACATTATGAACTGCTCTAAATCTCTGTATACACACAACTCCCCCTTAATTCTCACTGAGCACAGGGAATTTATACATGAGAATAAAGAGGTGGCAGTAGCACTAAAACAATGAATATATAAAGAGCACCTGACATGAAATAGAAATCTGAAAGGAGGAAAGATTGAGACTAAACCAGGCTGTAAACAGTGTAATAAAATATGGTGTATGGAGGATTAACATCAAACTTGTGAAGAAGTCACCATTGCAGATCATCCCCCTGCCATCATCGCCACAGAAGTGTCATCACGTCGCTTCTTCCATCAGAAAGGTACCATTCTGTCCCCAGTCCAGGGAAAGTCTTAGCCATTATCCAAGTGAAGAGACTGTTCATTACACAAACAGGATCAAATAAAATGAGAATGATTAGAACACAGTGTATTTTGTGGGTTTAAAAAAGTTCATATAGCCTCAGTAGATGAAGGACGAGAATACTGCAGATTATTCTTGGATTTTTTTCTAGTCCAGTTGAAAGATGGCAATACTGCAAATCTTAGGAGAGAATGTGCTGTTATGGAATTTCTAATCCCATTTTGCAGACTCAAGAAGTTCAGCTGGAATAAGGTTCATATAAACATATGACTTAAGGGTATTTGTTCTGAAACTTTCTTGTTGATGCTCTTAACATACTGAGAACTGAACAGTTCTCCTCTTCCTCCTCCAAACATTCCTGTTGTGAACATTGTGACCTGTCGAGTGAGGGATGTCAGCCTCTGGTTCTCCTCAACTTCACAGACGTTCTGAAAATGTGTTTATACTTAGAAAACTGGCTCTGTATGTTACTAGAGTAGGCAGATATTATTCAAAGCACATACAGGAAGCAGATCAATTGAGAAAGAAGGTACCAATGTTGCTGACTTTTGTGACTTTAATGCACTCACTAGTGTTCAGAAAAGCTTTGCTGCAGTTTCTCTTTTTACTCTTAGATTTCTGGAATTAGTTTAGAGCTTAGGAACTGGATTTGATAGCCTTGCGACAGAAGTTCTCTTTAAATCGACGAGCCACATACATATGAGCAGCAAGAGCTCCCCCTTCATTCCATCAACATACCTCTACTGTGGCATGGGAGGATTACCACCGATGGTTGGAGAATAGTTCAGTCTTGGCCCACCCATTCTCCCTTGCTGTTTACATCAACAAAGATTAATAGATTCATAGAGTTTAAAGCTAGAAAGGACCTTTCAAATTTGTGATGACACCAACTTGGATGGGTTGTGAGCACTTTGCAGGATCGGATAAGAATTCAAGGTGACCTTGATAAATTGGAGAGTTGGTCTGAAATCAAGATGAAGTTCACTAAAGACAAGCGTAGAGCTCTGGACTTAGGAAAAAAAATCAAATGCACAGTCCAAACTGGGGAATAACTGGCTAGGCGATAGTACTGCAAAAAGGATCTGGGGGGTTATAGTGGATCATAAATTGATTGAGTCAACAGTGTGACGCAGCTGTGAAAGAGACTAATTCTGGGGTGTATTAATGGGAGTGTCATGTGTAAGACACAGGCGCTAGCTGCTCTACACTCTATCCGACACTGCTGAGGCCTCAGCTGGAGTACAGGCTCCTGCTCTGGGTGCCACATTTTAAGACAAGTGTAGGCAAACTGGAGAGCAGAGATGACTTGTTCCTGCTGATACTGGGCAGGGGGGGCACAATGTAAAGGGGGAGCCATGTGATGGCCCCTCCACTCCCTGCTTGGGCTGCCACCACTGTCTCCCCATCTGGGCTCTCTCTCAGCCACTCACCGTGCTGCGCAGAGGAGCGACCACCCTCAGCTAGCGTGAGAAGTGGCTCCTTCCTGCCCCTCTGCTCCCCGCCTGGGCCCAGCTGCCCGGGGTGGGGGAGGGGCTGAGCAAGTTGGAAGTGTCGGGCAGAGGCACAATAGGAGAAGGACGGAGCCCCTCTCACCTCTGGCAGTCTGGGCAGAGGAAGCTCTTCAAGGGCAGCTCAGCACTCACTGAAAATGGGGGGGGGGGCACTAAACCCCCATCCCCCTCCCCCACTCCCATGCATCACCTCTGCTGGAGAGAGCTCAGAGGAGAGCCACAAATATGATAAAAGCTTTAGAAAACCTGACCTATGAGCAAAGGTAAAAAAAAACTGGGCGTGTTTAGTTTTGAAAAAAGAAGGCCGTGGGGGGACCTGGTAAGTCTTCAGACATGTTAAAGGCTGTTAACAGAGGATGATGATCACTGTTCTCCATGTCCACCAAGGGTAGGACAAGTAGAAATGGGTTTAATCTGCAGCAAAAGGGATTTATGTTAGATATTAGGAAAGTCTTTCAAACTGAAGCAATGGCTAAATATTGGAATAAGCTACCCAGGAAGATTGTGGAATCCCTACCAGAGGTTTTAAGAACAGGTTAGACAAACAATTGTCAAGGGTGATCTAGGTTTATTTGGTTTTGCCTCAGCATGGAGGAAAGGGGACCTCTTGAGCTCCCTTCTAGCCATACATTTCTGTGATCGTCTCCAGTGGTTCTTAACCTTTCCAAACTACTGGGACCCCTGAAGCCTGAGTCCCACCCCCACGGGGCTGAGGCATGTAACTTAGTTTCATGGCACCCCTGTGGCTCCAGGCAATTGCCTTTCTTGCCACCCCCAATACCAGCTCTACACTTGCGACCCCTCTAAAACCCCAGGTTAAGAAACACTGGCTCTAGTCTGACCGCCTGTATAGAGCCCATTCAATTTCCAGCCAGTTACCCCTGTACTGAGCCCAACATTTTGTGTTTGACTAATGCTTCTTCCAGAAAGTCATCCATTCTTGATATGATGACATCAACAGAAGGAGAATCAATTATCTCCTTTGATAGTTTGTTCCAATGGTTAGTCAAAGGTGCCAATTACTGTCAAATGTGTTGGGAATTTCTGTAATGTGGACGCTTGTCTGCTAGGAACTGGACTGAAAACTACCAACTCACTTTACTTAGGCCAATAAATAGATGTAAGATGGCAATGATTTTCACTTGCTACTGAGATGGGGTGGATTCAGACTGTTAACCCTAGAAATGACAAATTCTGGATCTTATCACAAAACCACTTAGAGCCATCTCTATTGTATTTTATCCAGACTAAGTAACACAATGGATGAAGGAAAGACGTCTCTCCATCATGACAAATACTTCACTCATCTCTAGACTGGTCTCTGACTCAACAGATAGCGAAGTAAGACTCCTCGTCAATGAGAAACACATTGACACTCATTTAAAAAAAAAAAAATCAAGCTATGCATTCCTTGAAGCAAAGAAGTGAGATATACAATCTTAGTGTCTGAGTAAGTGCAGAGAAAAAAACTATGAACATTGGAGAGTGCAGGGTGAAGGCAAGTATTAAAGGAAAGAAGGTTAATGTTGTTAAATAATTCTGTTATCTAGGAAGTGTGTTCTCCTTCAAAGGAAAGATTGACATAATTAATCAAGGTAGGTATTCTATTTCTGTAGAATGTCTATCAGTTCTAGATTTTAGCCAGCACACCTATAGGAGAAACATGGAACCAGATTGTCTGTCACACTCACCTTATATTGGGGGCATCAGAGAAGAGATGCTGTCAGATAGATACTCCCACCTGTCCCAACACATCTCCTCTGATATGCCCCTTGTGTACGGGGTGTAGGAGCTGGCTTTGTTAGTCTTTAAAGTGCCACAGAATTCTCGTTGTTTGAATCAACAGATAGCTTGTGGTCACATTTTCTGAACAACCAGGCATGATTTAAAGCTCAAGTTCCAATGGTGAGTTAATTTTTAAGTTTCAGCGTAATACCTGCTGTATGCCTCTGACTATGACATCCTGTAATAGAAGCAGGATCATTAGACATGCAAAACAACTTGTGAGAGATGTTTTCCTCTGGGTCAATATTCACTCAGAAGGCATCTCTTTTTGTAGTTATGATTTTATTGAAAGATTTATAAATACACACTTCAAGTTTGCAAATATAATAAAGGGGGCAATCCTGCACCATGTCTCCAGCCAACTTCAGCTTTATATAGGGTAACAGACTATAGTCCACAAAGACAAGACACTCCCCCGTCCCATTTATTTATTGTTAAAGATGAAGTAGAAACATCCTAATGGGGACAAACTGAAATAAGGCACATAACAATCAAAGTACAAAAACCAAGGTGTAAAGCCTACATCACGGGAGATTACAAGAGCATCATTCATCATTTACAGAGTTATTGAAAATGCTTCTGTGAGTTACCTCATGCAGGAGGCTTTCAGACCCAGGTTTCGGTTAAAAAAAGGAGTTTCAAATGGATCAGAGCTATTCACTCCAAAGACTACAAGACGCACAGGGTACGTAATCCATTTAAGATTAATTGAATGGTTGCTGTATACTCATAAGCCTGGCAAAGGCATGATGCATAGAATTCAAGAACAGTGGATTGTTTGAAACCATAGGTAGGTAGTTGGTGCACTGATGCTTAGTACATGGATCTGAATCCTTTCACTGTTACCTTGTGCTCCCCTGCTGATTGTGGCACCCACTTTGACATATACTTAGAATGTAAGCTCTTAGTGTCATGAGTTGTCGTGTCATTACATAAGTACAGTGCTTAGCACAATGGAGCCTCTTGACACTATTGCAGTACAAACATTAAATAATTATGAAGGATACAGAGTGTCAAATATTTCTCTGTCCTCCCCCTGGCCAGTAATGTGACTTCAGTCCTCCCCTGTGGTTCTGGGAGATCCTGCTTATTCATGGCTACCCCAATCCAAACAGGGGTCAGTTTTGGTTACCAGGAGCAGTTTGGTGATATCCTCTGCCGGCAGTTTACAAGTGAGGCACCAGAGAATGTCATTGCTCAGAACTGTGAAACCATGTGACTATGTGGTGGGAAATAGTGACCTAGTCACACTTGAGTGATGGGGTCTTGTAAGAAGAATCTCTATTGAATGCTGGTAAACTATAACTAGAACACAAAATCACCGTGCACATTAAATTGATGTTTTTAAAACTCAAGTTTTGTTTAATCCATAAAAAAAATCTCATAACCACTTCATAACAGACACATAACTCAAAAATAATAGCAGTGCTGCAATGCAGCAGATAAGCATAAAAGCTGACACATTGTACTGCACTTCAATGTTCAGGGCCAAACAACACATAAGGGGAGAGGGAAAAGATGGATAGCTAGGCGAGAAATACACGTGGGAGTAGTGGAGACTGTGATTAGGGCTTTCATTGCTGGCTGGCTGGAAGATATTCTTTCTGCCTCAACCCCCAGCTAGGTGAGGATGGAAGAATATGCAGTGACATCACAGATGGGAACAGGTCTTCATTACACTCTCTAAATTCTTAACAGATACACATTGAGAATTGATGAGTGGCAATTTTTCAGTCATTTATAATCTTCAATTTTATTCCACTCCATCAGCCTATCAAAGTCTTTGGGGTATACTACGTCCACGCCAATTTCAAGTGAGTTTCAAGCCTCACACATTTGTAATGCAGCCCTATTAAAAAAAATCACTGGGTCACAGAGACCCAGGTGGCTTTATCAACAATAGCTGTTCCAGTCCAGATATGGTCAAACAAATGGAATGTATTAGCCTTCCAGACAAACAAAACACACTCCACAACTAAGTCTTCTATAAACTTTTGCATAACCAATATAAGGATCTTCGTTTACAGTGATATTAGGTGGACTCACCAACCAACTCTGAACTAGAGCTTCCCAGATTAGCCCCAGTTCTCTTAAATTTTCTGTTTTTTGTTTTTTAAACCCTGTGCCTCATGTTCCCATTTATTCATCTGCTAGGCACATGCTTCCAGACCAGCAGTATTTGGCAAATCTGGTTCTTCCAGTCATGAATAGCCTGACAACCATCAACATTAGCCTTTTACACAGGGTGTGTGGGGGGATGGAGGTGGGAGGGGGAGGGGCAGAGGTGCGGAGTTGGTTATCCTTTCCCTAGGTTTCTGGGATGGATGGAAATAGAGACTGAAGGTGGAAAAGATTCTTGCCCCACCCTCTCCTTTCCAAACTGAATAAAACCAAAAGAATATTGTACTGTTTTCATTCATATCACATTCACTCACATGCTTAGACCACTCTGAACAAGAAACTAAAAAGAGTAAAGACAACTTAATCTCTCATGGGGGGAGGGATTCCAAACAGGATGCTCTGTTTCTGTAAGAAACTATCACACCCTGCTATTTATATATTTTTAACATTTGGAAAAGTTCATATTACATATATTTAAAAATAGATGAAGGGATATTGCTCTTTAAAGAAAAATCACCTTTGGGTACAAACATGGAAATTTTCAGCCACAAATGGACTTTGTCACATTTCTGAGCATATAAAAGAGGGGATTATAATGAATCTCTTTCCAATAGAGAACCCTACCTACCACTGACCATTAGTAACAATAAATCCTGATTTGCTTCAAGTTGTAAAGTGTACCAACTGGAATAGAAAGAAGTTTTACAAAGCAAGGCCTAGAAGCTGTTCATTTTAAGATAGTTTGCAGCATCCCTTAAATATTTAAGATGGCTGTAAATCAGAAAGAAGCTACAGTGTGATTTAGATATCAGTCTGGAATTGATAGATTTAAAGGTATTAAAATTATCCTGCCAGTCAGGATGGGAATGCATCCAATATATCTTAATTGAATTGGATTTTTTTTAAAGGAAGATTCTCACTATAAATTAAAAAAAAAAAATCTACTACCAGAAGATATCTCAAAATAACTTCCACTCCTTAACAGTAAGAGATCTCTCTCATCCCTCTTCAGACATGAAATCCCCCACATTTCTGGAAGTTGGGACCTGATACAAACTTCATGGCTCAGTATTTTCTGGAAGAGCTCAGAGAAAATCTGCTGGTATGTTAATATAAATCCTTAAGCTTGCATGGTTAATTAAGGAAATACTAAAGTTAAGGTTACATCAACAATTTTAAATCTGCTCCTTTTGCACATGGATTATGCTAGTCATTAGGTATGTGATCACATACGTAATATTGTTTGGGAAATGGTAACAAACAGTTTTCTAGATCATTACCAAGATACCAAAAGCATTAAGTGTCAGCAGTACAAATCTACATCTATGCAATATGGAACTATATGAAAAAAAAGTGTATGCTATAATACTGGGGAAAATGAGAGGGAAAATGTGATCATTAATATTTACAGATTCATAAGGAGAGACTAGAGGAAATAAAGAAATGAAGTTTCAAATGCAATTAACATACATTAGTACCTGACAACCAGCACCTGTAGAGACAGGAAAACAAAGATAAGAGTTCCATTCCTGACAGCTTTCTCCAGTGAAAGTGAGGCACATACAGCTTTTTTCTCAGTGAAAAAAAAAATCATAGAATCACAGAAGTGTAGGACTGGAAGGGACCTCAATAGGTCATCTAGTTCAGTTCCCTGCACTCAAGGCAGGACTATGTAATAACTAGACCATTCCTGACAGGTGTTTGTCTTACCTGTTCTTACAAACCTCCAATGACTGAGATTCCGCAACCACCCTAGGCAATTTGTTCCAGTGCTTAATTACCCTGACAGTTAGGAAGTTTTTCCTAACATCCAACCTAAACCTCCCTTGCTGCAATTAAAGCCCATTGCTTCTTGTCCTATCCTCAGAGGTTAAGGAGAGCAATTTTTCACCCTCCTCCTTGTAATAACCTTTTATGTACTTGAAAATGGTTGTCCCCTCTCAATCTTCTCTTCTCCAGACTAAACAAACCCAATTTTTTCAATCTTTTCGCATAGGTCATGTGTTCTAGTCTTTTAATCGTTGTTCTTGCTCTCCTCTGGACTTTCTCCAATTTGTCCACATCTTTCCTGAAATGTGGCACCCTGAACTGGACAGCATACTCCAGCAGAGGCCTTATCAGTGCAGAAACAGTGCAGAGCAGAAGAATTACTTGTTTCTTGCTTACAACACTCCTGCTAATATACCCCAGAAGAATGTTTGCTTTTTTTGCAACAGTGTTCAGTGTTACACTGCTGACTCATATTTAGTTTGTGATCAACAATAACCCCCAGATACCTTTCCCCAGACTTCTTAGTCAGTCATTTCCGATTTTGTATATGTGCAATTGATTGTTCCTTCCTAAGTCAAGTACTTTGCATTTGTCCTTATTGAATTTCATTCTCTTTACTTCAGACCATTTCTCCAATTTGTCCAGCTCATTGTGAATTTTAATCCTATCCTCCAAAGCACTTGCAACCCCTCCCGCAAACTTTATAAGTGTACTCTCTATGCCACTATATAAATCATTGATGAAGATATTGAACCCTGCAGGACCTCACTTGATATGCTCTTCCAGCTTGACTAAACCACTGATAACGATTCTCTGGGAATGATTTTCCAACCAGTTATGCACCCACCTTAGAGTAGCTTGGTAGATTTCCGTAATTTGTATACAAAAAGATCATTCAAGACAGTATCAAAAGCCTTTCTAAAGTCAAGATATACCACATCTACTGCTTCCCCCCTCCACAAGGCTTCTTACCCTGCCAAAGAAAGTTATTAATTTGGTTTGACATGATCTGTTCTTGATAGATCCATGTTGACTGTTGCTTATCACCTTATTATCTTCTAGGTGCTTGCAAACTGCTTGCTTGATTATTTGCTCCATTATCTTTCCAGGTACTGAAGTTAAAACTGACCGGTCTGTAATGCTCTAGGTTGTCCTTATTCACTTTTTTATAGATTGGCACTTTATTTGCTCTCTTCTAGCCTCTGGAATCTTTCCCATCTTTCAGGAACACTTCCTATAAAAAAAAAAAGGACTGCAGTATTTTGGTATTTACAGCAATCACCTATGACTCTATAGTATTGCTGTTGTACATAGTAATGTTTTGTATCAGTACACATTGAAGAATATTGTATTGTTTTTTATAAGTGTACAATAAACTTAGGGTGGAATCCAGCCCCACTGAAGTCAATGGCAAAACTCCCATTGACTTCCATGGGGCCAGAATTTCACCTCTAGTTTACACATCCCTATGGCCAGTTATACTGCTTCACCCTTTAACCTTCACTTTCTGGGTAACAAGTTACATTTGATCTGTACGCAGGTTGGATTTATTTGTGGTGATGGGAGTTAACTAGATGGTGCATATTTATCTGCTGCTGGATCAATGTAACTATCTGAATTACAATCTTTGCTACTTGTTAGGTGTTTCTCGAAGAAAGAAAATGCTAGGGCAGATCAACAATGAAGAAGGCCACTTTCTCGCCTACCTTTTTCTGCATTTGTGCCTGGCTTGTAATGCCTGTTATAAAAAGTGGTTTCATGTATTTAAAAATTATATCCTTGCCCTTAACAGAGATGAGCTTCCAGATAGTAGGAAGCCACTTTATGACTTGTTCTTTGGCACTGAAGTTCATTTCCTCTTCCTGAGTACAGATATGCTACAGCAGTTTAAAGGAGCATTTATTTTTCATGTCTGAGATGATGTGGTAGAAGATACAAGTTTTGCCAAGTGCATTCAATCTTACTGACTGATATGCTGCTATTTTACAGGAATTTGCTGCTAGGTGCCAGGATGTGCCCAGCAAGATGATTCCAGAACAACTCATTGGAAGTGGAGCGGGGGGTGAGGGAGGAAACTGCCACAGCACACGCAAATGGTTGGTTATGACTCAATCTAGAATTAACTTTAGAGAAGGCTGTACTTTTATTGCTAGCTAAACTGAGTCTGAAAGGGTGAGACTAAAAATTGTTTAGGGGACTACAGACCACGACCAGTTAATTCAGTGACAGTGGCACCACCAGGCCAGCATCCGTGTAGACGGCATCATAGAATTAACTATGTATTTTCTAAGATAAAGGCCAGGTTTACAGGCATGTGGATCTATGTGAGACAAATAAGACCATTGTCACTGACAGCTCTCCATTACCACACACACCATTCTTGGAGTTATCAGAAAGTAGGATGTTCAGTGTGTTGGATTTTTAGGATGGATATCAGACTTCATTGCTATCTGCATGTATAGCTGGGATCTTACATGTTTTATAACCTCGGAAGAATTTTTCAGCATGCAGAACATTTGAGAGCTCTTCTGTATAAAAGATGAGTTTGCATGATGATCTTTTGTCGAATATATGGCTGGATGTGGATAAATTACAGAAGACTTCTTGTCTCATTTTCCTTGGTCAATAATTGATACGAACTGGACAATGATGTTGCACTACTATCACCTGACCTTATTGCTGTCTCTACAGAATAGTTCAAATCAGTTTTAGAAATACAACCTGTGTTACAAATGTGTCAGATAACATCATTTTGATCCAGAAGTCCTGTTTTGCTTTCACATCTGTGATGAGTTAGTGCCACGTGGTGTGTGTAGGATTTATGACGTTTGATCTGACAGTTTCTACTGAAATCAGAAGAGGATTGAGCAACTTGTTTGTTAAGCTCATCTGAATCAAATGAAGTATTTGATGTCTCTTCTGGTGGCCAGGGAAAGGCTCAAAAGTGCTATAAACTAGCTTGCCAGTTGCACGATAAAACAGCTAACACGTGCACCATTGCAACCAGTTCCCTCACCTGCGGAGGAAAAAAAACTGCAAGGGAAATGTGAAACCATGCAAGCTGATTGCTGTCATGCTATGGCTGTAATTGATTATTTCAGCAAATGTCAAGAAATAACCTTTACCACTGTGGAAATTACCTGAAGCATTAAGAACATTTTTTGTTAATCTTCTGTTATGAAGGAAGGCTGAAGGAATTAGGCTCCAACAATACAATGGACATAAGTCCACATCCATGGAATTTCCAGAGTTCTTGAAGACTTATTTACATATGTTAATAAAACAGACTTTTTTCCCATTTTCTATCCTCAACATGAAGGGAAATAGCATATTTTAATCACGTTTTGAAAGACTGTTTATAAATGGACCTAAATGGGAACCTCTGGAAATAATTTGTCAAATTTATTACAAATCTGGAGAGCGGTCCACAATATCTTCATCAAAATAGATGCATGAGCAAAACACACAGACTAAATCAAATGTTGATGTTTTCCAAGACTCTAAGGCTGATAAATAAGCAAAAATACAATTCAGCACAACAAAACATGAAAGGCAGCAGCTGACAAAAGCAGAATGAAAATAAATGGTTCACAGATAAACACAGTAATACTAAGTACAGAAGATGTTCCTCACTTGGCATTGATAGCTGATGGCTGCAATGGGAAAGATGTTGTGTAGATGAAGCCAGGTGTTCGCGTCATAGTTTTGCCTAACCCCAGCTGGTGAAGATACCCGACCACACTGAATGGTATCTTCCTGATTGTGATAAGACTATGGGTAAAGTAAGTTATCAAAGAAACTGTTCAGGGAATGTCAGTTAAAGGAAGACTATTGAAGTTATAATCAGAGATGCTAGTAGTCAAATTTGCACCTGAGATGGAACTGCACTCATGATTGCACCTGCAAATGAATTTTGCAAAACTTGAGCACAAATATTGGGGTTAAAACTTGGGTGCACAAGGCATGGCTGTATTATTAATGGGCAACAAAGCCATGAGGGGCTTAGAGTGGGTCGTGCCAGTGAATGCTCTTAAAAACTTCAGACCATGCCACAACTGCATTCATTCTGCATATGCCAATATGTTACTGCAAAACTTTTTGAAGGAATGGTTTAAAGTTTGTGGTCTATTTCTTGCCATTCTTTCCAGTATAGCCAGTGGCCTTAGAAGGCATGAGTCCCACTATATAGGGTTCAGAAGGAACCATAAACCCTATAAACATGACCTAGGTAGCTTTTTGGTATATAAAAATAATTTTGAAATCCAATATCTTGGGGCTAGCTGGGGTTAGGAGTGAGTGTTGGGTCCTACTCTGAAGCTGAAATTTTCCTTTCCTAATGGGCTACAGATCCTATTGCAAGCCCTGCAGGCCCACAAGATCATGGACTTTCAAACTCTGGCATCTGTAGATATACAAAACGGACACTGGCCCCGCTCTAAATCTGGTCTATCCTGGACCTTGCGTATTTGGCAATTTTGCTGGTGAGTTTCACATTTTGAGGAGTAAAAGGAGGAGGAAACACTGCCATGAGAGGTTGAATTTTTTTCAATAAATAAATAAATAAATAAAGCATCTGCTTGAAGCTCTTTGGGAGTTTGGAATGTTAGAGTAGGTGCTAGAGGTATGGACAGGGGATGATGTCTAAGGCAGCAAATCTCAGACACTACCTCCACATTTATGGTGTACACGTATATAAATCTGTCTGTCAAACCTACTTTTGTTTTAAATTTCCTTTGACAGTGCCCTTTTTGACCTATGCTTTTAGAATTAGGAATAATTGCTCTCCCTTTGGCAATTATTGCCCTTTACTGATAGTGAAATCATGAAATCCCCAGGGGTTGGAGTAAAGTTTCGTATGTGTGTGCCACAAGCCATTTTGGATAGGCATTCCTGCTCATGTGCAGCTGCACTGTCAGAGTTCCCAGTCTTCTTGCATGCAAACTTCTGTAGATGTTAAAAATGCTTCAGTGACTGTGAGATCCACTAGTAATGAGTGAAAATCATTAATCTGTTGTTCTGACTCCTTCAATGAGCTGTTCAGACACGCCTAAAACACAATGGCCATGATTTTGCTCCTATGTCAGTGTAAAATCACAGGTAACCTGCTCTTACGTCAGTGCAGTTACACTTGTGTAAAATCTGTGTATGTCATATTAGAATCAGAGTCATGTGTTGTCCAGAGCACTAATCAGTCCAATTCAAAGCACACTGAAGTCAATGGGAGTTTTCCATTGATGGCAATAGGTATTAGGTTGGGCGCAGACTGATTACTCACTTCAAAGAAAACTGTTTAAAATTATTTAGAATTGCAAGTAATTACCTATCCTTATACAGTTGCTAGTAAATTTGTGAACTATAAGTGGATAAACACTACCTAAATTCATACAAATAGATAAACTGTAACATGGGCAAACTCTAAACAACAGTAAGCAACTTGGGCATGCTGTTTCAGAGAATCCAGCCACTTTTCTGTCTGCAGAGTAGTATGCTCACTTCTGCAGGTTCCCACAGACTTGTTGGTTCCTTACAGGGAAATAACTTAATTCATTTTTCTGCATAAACTATTTCAGAACACAAACAAAAATAAGGAGTCATGGGATGAAACTAAGAAAAAAAAATCTCAGTTGAATTTGAAAAGATCCTTAATATTGAAATTTGTTAGCTTGCAGAATTGTTCTTAAAGGAAATGACTGAAACACAAATCACATGATTTGTTAAAAATTAGACTGAACAATCCTTCACCTTCTACAGACTTAAATTTTAAAAAACCCCATGACTTCTGGTGCTTCCTTGCTATTTCCTGACTGTTCACAGAGTCACAAGAACTTCTTACCAGGCTGCAACAATTAGGGACCACAAATGTCAAAGACACACGATTGGCCTGAAGGGTGCCACAAATATCCAAAAGGTGACCAAAGAAGGACCAGAATTTTTAAATGTTTTAATCACCTCCACAGAATAGCTGAAATGGCTAAGGGCTGCTGCTCACACTTATGGAAAGTATTTGTTTTCCTCTATTAGTAATTTATGCACCCCAGAGTGAACTGTCATAACTCCCATTAGAGCAAGGCAATTTAGTAGAGGGAGAACTGTGCGTAACACCTGGAACCTTAACATTTAGATATAATTGTAGAGTTGTAACATCACCCACTGTTGCAGCAGCCTTCAAACATTTGAATTTGGAATTTCAGTAACATTTAAGATGTGTTCTGTGTCTTTTCACTGACTTGTAATACCGGCTTGGTGGTTCTCTCTAAGAGGTTTAAATGTCCCCTCTATTAATGTAATTCCAGCAATCTATTATTTCTAGGCCCTTGAGGGAAAGATTAAAATGAAAATTATGCTATAGCAAGTTCTCTCTATTCTAAGTATAGATTGAAAACAGCTCAGCAGTAAAAAGCAAAGTCGGGTTCTCAGGAAGAATCACGTATCAAGGGAAATGAAGTGACTGGTAACTATTGATTAAAGCAGCTTGAGTGAGGCACCATGGAAAGGAATTTTTTCTCCAATAAAAATGACAGAAAATGTGCAGTGCCTGGTTTAGACAATTTCTACTTCTGAGTTGTTTTTTGTAAAACTGAGTTAGGACTTTTAGCACCAGATCTACAAGAGGGAAAATGGAATACTCAGTCACGCACAGAGAGGCCAGAAGCTGTCTGTGTACTGTTTGAAAGTGAGGAGATTATCCACTAAAACAGGACGTTCTCAGAGTTTAAGACAAGCAGACCACATGTGAAAAATCAGAGGTACTTGGTGAATCACCTTCACAGTTTTAATTAGTGTAGTTATAATGGGTTCCCCTGCTGATGGTATTCTTTAAACCAACTCACATGCCACCTGACTGTGGCCCATGTACCACACACGCAGTTACACCACCTAGTGTACAACCTCGGCATGACATGTGTTTAGAAGACTGGGTTCTCCTTTTTAAAATCATTTTGGCATTGGCATTTCCAGCAACATCTTAAAGAAAAGAGAAGACTCAGTGAGGAAGATGGAATGAGAGACTTCATTATAGCACAGTGAGGTCAGGGCATGAAAAGCCTTCTGTGGGCCCTGAACCTGATGTGGAGTTCCCGGTCACATTGGCCCTGAGCAAGGAGCAGCTTATTCTTATATCTCCCAAGAAGGAGGGAATCCCAGAGTAGCATGACAAATATGGGGCTCACTGGGAAGGAAAGAGAGCAGGAAAAGGCAGATACACAAATAGAATCCCATTTAGCAGACCTGTCAGCATCCCAGCTTGGAGCAGTCTGTTTCCTCTTCCTCCTGTTGTGATTCTGAGGTTGGCAAGTTGTGTGCCTGTTGCTTCAGCAATGTCATATATAACCCCAAGTTGCAGCTCAGTGGCTCCTTATTTGATTCTGGCTGCTGTGGATTAATGAACATTAATGAACACAAAGTTTGGAGCAAGCATCAGAAGTTCCACTTCTTACGTAAGAATGGCCATACTGGGTCAGATCAGTGGTCTATCTAGCCCTATATCCTGTCTTCTGACAGTGGACAGGGTCAGATGCTTCAGAAGGAATGAACAAAACAGGGCAATTTTGGGTGATTCTACCTGTCACTGAGTCCCAGTTTCTGGCAGTTACAGACACCTTGAACATGGTGTATGTCTCTGACCATCTTGGCTAATAGCCATCTATCCTCCCTGAAATTCTCTCTTTTTTTTGAGCCCAGTTATACTTTTGACCTTCACAACATCCCCCTGGCAACAAAGTGCCACCGTTGACTGTGCATTGTTTTAAACCCATTGCCTATTAATTTCATTGGGTGACCCCTGGTTCTTGTGTTATGTGAAGGGGTAAACAATACTTCCCTATTCACTTTCTCTAAACCATCCATAATTTTATAGAAATCTCTCATATTCCCACCCCCATGTCATCTCTTCCCCAAGCTGAACAATCCCAATCTTTTTAGTCTCTCCTCCTATGGAAGCTGTTCGATACCCCTAATCATTTTTGATGTCTGTCTCTGTACTTTTTCCAATTCTAACATATCTTTTTTTGAGATGGGGTGACCCGACCTGCACACAGTATTAACAGTGTGGGTGTACCATGGATTTTATAGTGGCATTATGATATTTTCTGTCTTATCTATCCCTTTCCTAATAGTTCCTAACATTGTTAGCTTTGTCTGCCACTGTACATTGAGTAGATGTTGTAGAGAACTATCCACCATGACTCAGATCTCTTTTTTGAGTGATAACTGTTAATTTAGATCCCATCATTTTGTGGGTATAGTTGGGATTATGTTTTTCAATGTGCATTACTTTGCACTTAGCATTGAATTTCATCTGCCATTTTGTTGCTCAGACACCCAATTTTGGTCCCTTTTTCCTTTGGTCACTCTTCACAGTCAGCTTTACACTTAATTTAAGTAACTTTGTATCATTTGCAAGCATTCACCTAACTGTTATCCCTTTTTCCAGATCATTTATGAATATGTTGAAAAGCATAGGTCCCAGTACAGATACTTAGACGCTACCACTATTTACATCTCTCCATTCTGAGAACTGACTTTTTATTTCTGCCTTTTGTTTCCTAGCTGATAATGAGCTACTGATCATGAGAGGACCTTTTTTTTTATCCCAGGACTGCTTACTTCGCTTAAGAGCTTTTAGTGAAGGCCCTTGTCAAAAGGCTTTCTGAAAGTCCAAGTACTATATCCACTGCATCCCCCTTATCCACATGTTCATTGATACTCCCTCAAAGAATTCTAATAGATGAGGCATGAATTCCCTTTACAAAAGCCATGGTGACTGTTCCAACATATCTTTTTCATCTAGGTGTCTGATATTTCTGTTCTTTACTATAGCTTCAACCAATTTGACTGGTACAGAAATTAGGCATACTGGCCTGTAATTGCCAGGATCACCTCAAGCCTTAAAACAAAACAAAACAGCATTACAATTAGCTATCCTTCAGTCATCTGGTATAGAGGCTGATTTAAATGATTGGTTACATACCACAGTTAGTAGTTTTGCAGTTTCATATTTGAGTTCCTTCAAAAACTCTTGGGTGAATACCATCTGGTCCTGTTCAATTTATCAGTTTGTTCCAAATCCTCCTCTATTAACACCTCAGTCTGGGACAGTTCCTCAGATCTGTCACCTAGAAAGAATGGTTCAAGACATGGGAATCTCCCTCATATCTTCTGCAATGAAGACTGATGCAAATAATTCATTTAGGCCATATGTACACCAGCACTTATGTTGGCAAAACTTTTGTCACTCAGAGGTATGAAAAAAACACCCCTGAGTGACATAAGTTTTGCCAGCATAAGCGCTTGTGTGCACAGAGCTATGTCGGCGGGATGCTCTCCTGCAGACATATCTACCACTGCTCGTAGAGCTGGTTTTATTATGTTGACAGGAGAGCTCACCCGTTGGCATAATATGACTATACGAGCACGCTTACAGCGGCACTGCTGTATCAGTACAGCTGTGCCTCTGTAAGCTTGTAAGTGTAGATATGGCCTTAGCTTCTCTTCAATAGCCTTGTCTTCCTTCCTCCTTTAACATCTTGATCATTTACTGGTCCCACTGACTGTATAGCAGGCTTCCTGCTTCTGATGCACTTATGATCCTGTTTTCCTAGTAGGATGTGACTTCCAATTTTTGAAGGATGCCTTTTTGCCTCTGCTCGTTAGCTCTGGTGGTATTTTTTGATCCTCTTATTATTTTTATTTGGAGCATATATATAGCTTGAGCCTCTATTATGGTGTTTTAAAATAACTTCTATGCAATTTGCAGGCATTTCACCCTATTCCTTTTAATTACAATTTAACTAGCATCTTTATTTTTGTGTAATTTCCCTTTTTGAAGTTAAATGCTACCATGATCTGGGTATCCCTAAACCTGACTGCCAGAAACTGGGACCAGATGATTGGGACGGATCATTTGATAATTCTCTGTTCTGTTAATTGCTTCTGAAGTGTCTGGCACTGGCCATTGTAGGAAGACAGGATACTAGGCTAGATGGACCATTGGCATGACCCAATATGGCCATTCTTATGACCTTTTTAAATTTTATCTGGCAACGATCTGGTTCCTTTTTGGTTTAGGCTTATCCTTTCTGTATAGGCTCCTCCTTTCCCCCAAAAGTTCCCCAGTTCCTAATAATAGTCTCATCCATGCATAGAGACCCTGCATTTCTGCCTATCTAACTGGTCCTGGATGTGGAACTGGAAGCATTTCAGAGAATGCTACAGTGGATATCCTGGGCTTTCATTTCTTAATTAGAACCCTAAATTTGGCCTCCAGGACCTCTCTCCTACCTTTCCCTATGTCATTGGTACCTACATATACCACAGCCATGGCTCCTCCCCAGCACTGCACATATATCTGTTCAGATGTCCACAATCTTTGTTCCCAGCAGGCCATGAATCACGATGTTCTTCCAGTCATCACAAAGCCAACTATCTATATTTCTAATGATCAAATCTCCAATTACTATTATCTGTCTCTTCCTAATAAATGGGGTTCCCTCCCCTGGAGGGATATTCGCAGTGTGAAGAGATACCATGACATCATCTGGAAGGAGGGTCCCAACTATGGGACTATTTCCCTCCACTCAAGGTGATGTTCTTCTCCTAAGACTTTCATCTTCCTCAACAGCACAGAGGCTGTCAGATTGGGGGTGGGACCACTCCGTGTCCCTGAAAAATCCCATCTATGTACCTCTGTCTCCATTACATCCTCTAGTTCAGCCACTCTGTGGATACTGTGTCCCTTTGAATATTCTATACCCATTTTCCAGGCTATAGCTCCAACATGCCCATCTTGGCTAGTGAACTTCTGTGGGGAGCACAAATTTATCTAAACTCCAGTTGCTTCTTCCTTCGAAAATCTTTAGAGGGAACAAATGACACTTCTAGGCATTTGTGCCTGCAACAACTGGTACAAATGCCTGCTTTAGAAGCACAAAGCCTTTGAAAAGTTAGCCTCGATGCTAGTTATACTTATTATTAATACAAGAGCTGCATTTTCTTCCTTATATTTTACAGTGCTATTGGGAAATTTAAAAATACCTATAAAAACCAGTTTAAAAACTCTAATTGTATTATCTGCTTAGTAAATGCATACTCTGGGATTTTTTAAAATGTAGTCTAATCGGCTGGATACAGCAATTACTGTGCAGAATTTCATGCTTACAAAAACGTTGATTGCTGACACAATAGACAATAGACACTCATTTTTCTGGGGGGTGAATATGCCACGGATCACTATAAGGATATTTTTGTTCATTGACCCACTAGTCTACGAATGGCTCTTTCTGAGCTGCCACATGTGCAAAGTAAATTGCAAGGCACCAAATTCTCATCAAGTATGTAATTGCACAGTGAGTTGTTTTAAAACAAATAATTACATTGTTATGGATTTTCTCGTAGTAAAACTATTTAGTCCACATTATGGATAAATAACTTGTTCAGTATGACAGTTATGGCGACAATGGGCATAATTCTTATTGAAGGTAGTACCACTTTGTGCTTTTCCAGGAACCGGGGAAGGGATGTGTAAGTGGGGGGAAGGAAAGGTTTCTGATCAACATGGAAGTCTTGCTACAGGAGGAGGGAACAGAGAACACTTTCACTTATAGAAGTGCAAAACAAAGTCAAAACCATTCCTTTCCTCTCCACTTTTATAAAACATAGGAGTAGGTAAGTTGAATTTCTCAGTATTTTAATGAACAGTTTGTTTTTAAAACACTCCAGACAGCATGGCAATCATTATGAAATATTTGCTTGTCTGTAAGTACCTACACAGCTGTAATGAAGACATCCCCTTCATCTTCTCTTTGTTAAGCCAAATAGATTAACTCCTTGAATCTATCACTACAAAGGCATGCTTTCTAATTCTTTGATCATTCTTCTGGTTCTTCTTTGAATCTTCTCCAGTTTATCAACCACCTTCTTGAATTGTGGGCACCAGAACTGGACAGAGAGTATTCCACCAGCAGTCACACCAGTGCCAAATACAGAAGTTAAATAACCTCTCTACTCCTTTTTGAACAACTTCAGGAGAGATTGAGGGGAAACTCATATTTATCCAAAACTGGAATGAGTTATTGGAACAGGGGGCTGGACTCTGGATCTCCCACATGGGTGCCCTAACAGTCAGGCTAGTCAGTCAGTCGCACTCTTATTCTCTCTAGGCCAATGACCATTTAAACACAGTGAAACAGCTTCATCAGGATATTCATGAGAATGCCCCATAACTGACTGGTCAAAGCACTCTCCTGAAAGGTAGGGAATCTCCTGTTCAAATCCTTTCCCCCCTCTCAGGCAGAGAAGGTAGTTGAACCAGGATCTTCCACATCCCAGGGGAGTGCTCCAGCCATTGGATTAAAAGTTAGAAGGTGGGCAGCAGCATTGTGGGTCCATGCCTAAGTGACTTGTACATGGTCACATAGAAAGCCTGTGACAGAGCAGGGAATTGAACCCAGGCCCCCCAAGCTCACTCGCTAACCCCTGTACCAGCCTTCTCCTTGTTATTGCAAACTAGCCTTACCGTGTTTTGGGCTCCCCCTTCAGTTCTGATACAGAGAGCTTCAAACTGCTCCAAAATTAATGTGTGGGAACAAAATTGTTTTTGCACAAACCCTAAAGAAAAGAGGCAACTTTGTCATTTTCATGTTATGGGCCACTTTCCTTGTACAGCTCTATTAATTAGACACTGATAGAGAAACCAGTCTTAGGTCACTGGAATATATACCATACCAAACACGTACAATACTGGAGGAAGGAGGGAAGAAGACGTAGGTTTTCTTACACTTATTTCGGTTAATGAGAACAAAGATGTTATTTTCGCCCAGAGTAATGAGCACCTAATGAGCAGAAACAAGTTGCATTGTCAGAATCAAGGTAGCTATCTGGTGGGGGCACATCCACCTGTTTATGGCTGCTACATCTTTACCGAGTGAACAGTGTTTGTCAACGTGGTGCCTCTCCAATTGAACTGTTTTGAAAACATGACTCTTGAGGTAGTGTAGAAAGATAGTCTTTTTCAATCAATAGGCTATTTCTAAAAGTGTGCTTGGCACATGTGCTGAAATTTTGTCTGAAAGAGAAAGTTGCAGGGTATAGTAGCATTCACAATACCCAAAAGCAGATATTGATGAATTCGTGACAGGGAAGATTTGGGTGATAAATTCATCCTGCATCTTGAAAAGGACTCAGCACATCTCTTCCAGATAATTGAACTTTAATGTATTTAAATGTAATGGAAAACCATATGGAGGGGAACAGAAAGCTAATTTAAAACAGTGCTCAGAGCAATCAATATGTTAACGGATTCCTTCAACTTTTCACAGTTGGTTGCTGGAAGATCTTTAAAATGTAAGCTTTTTTTTTAAACTGGTATTATATGAAAACAGTTTTTGGCATGTTGCAGTCAATCCTCAAGAGCTCAGATGAGCCTATGTTGTGAAAATGAAAATATATTTGGAAGACACAAATCATCTTATTAGAAGGAAAAATGTCATCTAAGTCACTTTTCAATCAAACAGTGCACATTTCTGTAGCCTCTTGGGAAGATGTGGAAAATCCCAAGGATTCAAACTGATGGCCTTCATATGGCCCAGAAAAAGCAATGAAATAGAATGAATTGTAATAACATTGCAATCAGTATGGAAGTAGGCTAAGAAACCTTTAATATAAATGGAGTTATGGATATATATGAATGAGCAGGAAATGCAATTTTATCAATTATAAGCAAGTATTTAAAATGATATGAAAAGAAGTAATGCTTTTTCTTATCTTCCTTATTTCTCAGTGTACCTCAAGGTCAACACTTTCCATACTGAGATTTTGAAAAAGGCTTTCAAGACTCCCTCAGAATAACTAATGCTAAACTTCCACTCTCTAAGGTTGACCTCTTAACACAGGCCACTTCTGTATCATGTATTAAAATCCATATACTTTTAAAAAAAAATTCTTTTTGGCACATAGCCAGGTAGAAATAGATTTAATTAGGTTATATATTAAAAAAGCTGCAGGCAATTTCCAAGAGTCTAGTGTGTAATCAAAATGATCCTAATTACATTACATCTTATGAAAAAGCGATGTTTTGATAACATGGTTCAGTTAAACAGAAAGAGCACATACACGTGTGTGTATGAAGTTCTTCATTTAGATGGCGTTTCCATCTATGTCATTACCAAACATATGTATCTAGGAGAAAAAAAAGCAGAAGCTCATGTTTTTCCAGTGCTTTATAACCTGTTTCACTGAGAGGACTGTAAGCTAAAAATGGAACAGTCAGGGGGAAACGTTTCCTGTCATGATCTTTAAGCAACACATGCCAGCTCTACAACAAGGGTGTGGTTTAACCTCATGGAGGGTGGGACTGGCTTCTGTGGCTTTTTTAAGAGCAATTTTTGTAAGCAGTTTTTTAAAGCTATTTTTTCTACGCAAAGATTACTGCAACCCCTTTCATCCTTTGTTGCACAGGCTACATTTGAGAGTCACTAAACCCAGTCTTAAAGAACCACACTGCCATTATCGTATGGATCTGTAATTAATAACATGCTTGAAGGAAACAGTATTTCTGATCAAAGCAGGGCAAACTATCTTTTCCCATCTCATCTTCCCCTCCTCCCCCAAATTCCCACCAAGCACTTCTGTCCTAGGACACTCATGACTAAACAACATTAGGTAATTATGCAACCCAAAGCTTTGAGGTACTGCAATCACAACTAATCCTGAGAGATCAATATCACAGGAAGATTACCTGAAATGAAATGAGAAACTCTTAAGTATAATGTCATCATAGTACTGATCTTATTAAAAAGATTTGTCTTCCTATTGCTCGTCTACTGCAGGTAGACTCATCTTTTAAAACCCTGTCCTGGGAACCTACAGATTGCAATACAGTTGACTGAAAGCATTTAATCTAAACCCTTATGAGAACTGGAAATTACAATTGTTATTACTTCTGACTCACACAAAGTTTAATGCCAGAAGGGATGACCAGATCATCTAGGCTAATCTTCTGTATATCACAGGCCACCACCACCACCTGCAAATTAAATCAAACAACCAAAATTAGAACCACGTATTACAGCCCCAGGAGTTTTAGATGCCACAGGCAGAGAATAAGAGGGACTGAGGAGCACTAGTGTCCAAGCCCCTCCTCCCATGCACGGGAAATGGTTAAGTGAGATATAGCCATATAATCCTGGCAAGTGACCAGCACCCACAGGCTGCAGAGGGAGGCAAAACAACCCCAGGGTCACTGACCATCTGACCTGGTGGAAGATTCCTTCCTGACCCCACGTATGACAACAATTGGTTAGACCTTGAGCATGTGAGCCAAGAAGCAGCCAGCCAAGCACCAGAGAGGGAGAGAGAGAATGCTCAGTGCCACCTCAGAGCATTGGCTCTCCCAGTTCAATGTCCTTTGTCCAGCTGTGGTCATGCCTAATGCCTCAGGAGGAGGTAAAGCCACACTCATTCCTCCTAGAATACATTGGGGGGAACCTCTTCCTGATCCCTGTAGGTGGCTGGCTGAAACCCTGAAACCCTTTTAGGAACACATAACCCAATAATTAGGGCAGATTCAGAGCTCTAGGAGAGTCCCTGCGAGTGGTCACTGACAGGTCTCATGCATTAAATGCACAGTATAGCGTCAGAATGACTCCCTAAAACCTTTGCTAATCCCAGTGAATGTAGTAATAGCAAGGCAAACATGCAAGATGAAGACCTAGTGAAAGGTGCAGAGAAAAATAATACTAGTTGCCTAACTAATGCACATGGGATATTTACTCAGATAAGTCACTAAGACTGTATTAGTATTTTTATAAGACTATTTAAATGTCCCCCTCCGTAAATAGTTGAAGAGATGGACTTGGATGTTATTCCAGAGTGAGTTACATTAAAAAGAATACTCCATGTTTTTGGGTACTGACACTATACTGTTTCGAATACTGTGTCTCCTGTCATTATTAAAACTATTCTAGCTAGGACTGCACAAACAGGCTCATAGTGTAGGGCCAAGGGCCACAGGACTTAGGATGTGGAAGAGCCCTTCACGGAGATGAAACATGATGTCATGAGCCCACACAGATATCTTGCCCTTATCTTCTATTTGTCTCCCACCTCTATTAGTTTTACCATCCAGGCACCTCCCGTGAACTAGTTTTATGGGACAACCTCAACAGAAGCTCATCAAAGCACATGAGTGACTTTTGCTTTGTTTGATACATTTTCCAGTGTCTCGAGCCACAGAATATAAGTACCTACTGTCCCTTAGGAAGATAATTGCATGCACTTATTGTGATTAAATTTGCCCAGTTATTATACCTACAATGACCGTATGCAGAATTAGAATCCATTTTTGAACATGAGAAAACCAGATTCAAGGACAGTGTAGGAAGGTGCTGTGACCTCCCCCGGAGACAGAGCCCGAGGGAGGGCGTGAACAGCCTGAGTGGACCAAATCAAGCCCAGCTGCTGAGTCTGCCCGGCAACCTGGGAACCAGGCCAAGATAGGACCACCCGGCCAGCCCAATCAGCGGCAGCGGGACAGAGCCCCCACAGGAAGGGGTGGTATAAAAGCACGGCCCCAGAGCTCAGTCAGGGAAAGACTGCTGCTGAAGACAGACATAATTCCCCGCTGGTAGAGGCCTAGGCTGGAGCAGAGGCGCTGCCGACCAACCCCGGCCCCACCCGGGCCTGGAGACTGGGTAGGGCCTTCTCGGAGCTAGACCGAGACCCCGGAGCAACCCCGGTGGAGGATACCCCCCGAGGCCAGACAAGACCTGGAGGAGCTGCCGGCTGCTGAGCCCCTGAGGTGGGATCGGACATGGAGGAGCTGCCGGAAACTGAGCCCCTCCCTGTGCCAAACGACCTAGAGGAGCTGCCCCTCGAAGAGGAGCTCCCCGCATTGATGCCCATGGATGAGGAGGGACTGACGGGCCAACGCAGACGGAGTAACCCCATGATACCGAGGATACAGGTACTGGGGCCAGCGGGAAGGAAGTAGCCCAGGGGCAGCCATAGCTTGTGGCTGAATCTGAGGCCTTGTTGGTGTGTTGTGGCAGGAACCCCGCTGACACAGTGGCAACCACTTTTGTCACTGCTAGGGCCATGGGCTGGGACACAGTGGAGACGGGTGGGCCTGCATCCCCCTTTTCTCCCCCCTTTCTTAGCCACTCCAAAGAAAGCCTCCCGGTCCCTTCTGCTCCAGAGAGCAAACCCACTGCTGACGTGCTCGCTCGCCCTGCCTGAGGGCCAGAGCACTAAACTGCTTGCTCTCCCTGCCTAAGGGTTAGAGCAATTGACTGCTTGCTCGCCGAAAGCGAACCGTTTCCCCTGGTATAGGAAGGTGCTGTGGCCTCCCCTGGAGACAGAGCCCGAGGGAGGACCCCAGCAACTGGGCCAGCAAGGGCAACCCGGTAACAGACAGGAAGCTAAATTCTTGTCAGTTATACCTATGCGACCTGATTTGGGTGGCAGGGGTGGGGGAAATCAGCCTTACCAATATAATTGGAAGCAGGAATCGGCCTGATAATGGTGCCAAGATGTACAGTAATAAAGATTTTGACCTACTGTGCATTATCACATAGCAAAGTGCCGATACATAGTATTTTGTGCTTTGAAATTGATGAAGCAAGCATCTTATTTAAAAAAGGTAACAAACTTTCCATGATTTGTCTTCACAGATTAGGCCAAAAGAACACTTTGACAGAAAAAATCCCAGGGCTGCAGGAAGTACTACAGGGCCTGTTGTAGTCACACAGTTAAGAGAAAAAGCAGAATATGACAATACCAAGCCACATGCAGCTTGAGCTCTTCTCTTCCAGAAGAATCCCAACTAGTTTTGTGGTCAGCTTTCCAGGCTATACATAGTCTTGACAGGGGTCCAAGGTAAAAAAATGTCATTTTAAGAGGACATTCTGTATGCTGTACAAATAATAGGAAGAATGTGTGTGAATGGGAGCACATTCTTTTAGGAAGCGTATGTGCATGACAGAAGAGGAATTCACTGCAGTTTGCATTATGTTTGCGTAGACTATATCACATTTTGGAACTCTGTAGTGAAGTAACCTGATCTAGTTGAAATAATTCCAAAAGGACCACAAAAATCCTTGAGTTAACAAAAAAACCAAAACAAAACATGTTAGTTTTCCTTCTGACTCATCCAAAAGGTATGAATGACATCAGCTTGCACTGTTGCTTAGACTGAATGTGGAATTTAAAAAAAGTTTAAAAAATATTTGTGCTGGAGACACATGTGTGAAACCCATTTACAAACTGGAGTCAATATTATGCCCTGATGTCCCTCCCAGGTCCCTCTGTTACTGTGCACTCCTAATTCATGGTGAAAAGTTCCAGAGGGGTAGCCGTGTTAGTCTTTAAAGTGCTACAGGACTCTCATTGTTTTTACTCCTAATTCACTTCTGCATACCTAAGGGGTCCAATTACTCAAGTCTCAGGCTACCAAACATCCTACAGAATGATGGTGAGTGGTCATAAAAGAGTGGATGCATAAACCACTCATTTAGACATGGGATTATCTCTCATAACATCTAGGAACATTTACATATTAAACACAAGGAAATACAGCATAGAATAAATAGCAATAAGGGATGGATGGTCCTATTACACAGTCATCATTTAGAAAGGAAGTTTAAAAAAAAATAATTTGCTCTTATTGGTTATTTCCCTGGGCGGGCTGCAGAAAGCATTTGCTGTGTCACAAGATACAATATAGGATGTATAAATCATATACTGAAATAAGAATTAAGATGGTTACTAACTAGACTAAAGAGTGGTATTGTCTTGTGCCTTGACCAAGTAGTGCACTTATCTGAGAAGCATCTTGGTGAAGTTTTGCAGAGCACTACAACCTAGAACCACTGCATTAAGGTCTCTACAGCAGTTAGCTCCTTTCCCTCAGTATTCTCCCTTCCATCTGCTGCCTCCATTATCTCCACCTTCAGCTCCTCCATCTACTCTGCACTTCACTACTCTGCTTTATTTTATTCTCTTTCACACAGATGCTAGTTAGACAATATTTGATCCAGCCCAAGCAAATCTTTGAGGACATGTCTTTGGGCAGGCACCCAACCTCAGCTTTTTTTTACAGGTTAATATTTGTCTGTTTTCCTTTGTGGGTCATGTATTTCAGTCCCAGCTCCACTTAATTTGAAAAAGGTTAAAAATGGATTGATAGAGCTGGTTCTGTGTTCTTCAGCTATACAGATTGGCTCTGTTCAAAAGAGATGTCTCTCTGAGTATAACTTTTCCATCTCTGTTATAAATACCAGAGTTCTTCAAAGTCACTGGTTTCAGCAAAGAGACCATTTATTGTAATGCACAGTCAGAAATCCTTGTGATGGTGTTTTAGAGTGCCAGCACAGCAAATAGCTGTGTACTTATTTACTGTTTGCATTTTCAGAGTGATTTAATGCTTTAAAGAAAATACATACAAAAGGGGGAAAAAAACTGAACTCTTAGTGATTGCTAATTATGAAACTAAACTGACCAGCTGCAGCAATTCATCTGTACTAGGATAATTAGACCCAAAAGTCTAAAGAAAAGACAGAATCTCTACTTACAGGTTTTTTAAAAATCTACCTTTGATTGTGATAATTTAGACAATTTTACTTCATTTGCTATAGTTTGTGCTGGAATGTAATTTGAGGTAAAAGTTTGCTTTTTATGAAGCAATCTTGAAAAGGAACAAATAGCTTGCAAAACCTAGCAAGATAAAAGGCATAGTTAAGTAAAAAATTAATGAGTTTTACACTCTGTAGAGTTTAAGCCCACGCTATGACAGAAAGGTCATTAGAGTATATGATAAACTATTAATGCACACAAGGATAAAAAGAAAAAAACTTCCACTCTTTTGATCTGTTTCTATACTGATGATGATTGAAAGATGAAAGAAGTGAATGGACCTAAAAAATGTTTTTAAATTTCTTAAAATTGATGTGGAAAGTTATTGTATCTGGAGTTTTATAACTCAGTATTTAGAAGTTGATATTTCATTTCAATACCAAACATGTTTACTGGGCCCAAGTGAAGTCAATGGAGCCATACTCGTTTACAGCAGCTGAGCATCTGGTCCTTATGAACTATAATGAGCAACTCCCTCACCTGTTTTCAGGCTGCAACATGTGATAGGAAGATCAAGGACAAACAAACCAGTTCTGGGAAATTAAGCCAACTAAGCCACACAAGGACTAGGGAAGTACCCAGTCAATCACAGGAAAGGTCAGATAACTAAGCAATACACAAATGAAATTTTGGAACTCTTTCCCTCATCCCCAGCTTTCCAAAAGCTTCATTTGGGAGCAGTTGAGAAGATTTCAGACCCAAAAGGAAAGTTACGTGGGAAACATAAGTGCTTCAAAACATGGGCTTATTTAGTGGGCCTTCTCCGCTCTAACGGAAGGCTTACTAGAATGTTGTGATATTTCTGACCTCTTAGAACAGAAGTCAGTAAGGGTCCAGCTTCACGTTGTAAGTGCACCACTATTCATTCTTTTGGGAAAATAAAATGAAAATGCAGCTGCACAAAAAGACAAGAAGTCAGACAGTGCACACTGCAAGGTGTTTCAGTATTGTAATCTAGTAACTTCCAATTTTTCATGTGAAATGTATGACCTTGACTACGCTCCCTTGTGCTGTTAGGTTAAAAAAAGCAAATAAGTCTGCAAAAATAAAGGGGATTACTATGTTCAGAAATCTATTACATTAACTTACTAATGCAGAACCTACTATTGGGATAGCCAAATGTATCATGCATTTGATGTTGTAGAAGGCAGTTTGGACATCAATACAAGAAAAGCTAATAAGGTACTGAACTTCTATGTACCAGTTGTATTAATCACTTGTACTTAACTTGCCAAGTTGCGTAATATAGTGTAATGTTTTGGCAAAAAACTACATGATTCTATTTCCTTTCTCCTACTTTTTCATTCACTTTTTTTTATTTAAAACAATCCGTCTATTGAGTACTTTTCATATATGGTCAAAATTACTTATAGAGATTCTAAGTATATTGCCTCACAACAATATATGATAAGAATCTCCCAGCTGCAATTAACCTGGAAAAATGAGACTCCAAACAATTGCCCCCTAAGTGTCCTCCATCATCCAGCTTTTCTTTATAAACTACATATGAAGAACTAGAAAACTTTAACAATGGGCTCAATCCAAAGTCCATCAAATTCATTTGCTGTCTTTCCATTGACTTAATTGAACTTTGGATCAGGGCCCAAGTTTCGTATTCTGTCTGACTAATTAAAACAGTCACCTTTTGAGTAGGTTTGTGGCAGAGGTGTACATAAGGTAAGAGACAGACTAGAAGGCACACGAGGCAAAGGTAATCAAGAGCTCTGTCAACACTGTCTACAATAAAAGCACAAGTGTACAAAAAAGAGGCAAAATATTAAATGGAAAAGAGGAAATATTTTGTAATGCAACATAATGCATTATAAAATATCGTCCATGGAATTTGCTGTTCTAGGATATTGAGGCAGGTCAATTGGCAAGTTTATGGTTCAGTTTTACTCTGAAAAAGTAACCGTAAGAATAGCATTGTGGGATCTCACTTTTATTGTGTCCTAACTACTATTCCCCTGTCAAATTTGCTCAGTATCCATTTACGATGCCTATTACCTTAATATCTTACCACTGAATTTACACAGAAGCAGATAGCTTTTCTAACTGCTAATCCTACTAACCCATTGTAGGTGTCACAATCCAACTCTGTTCTTTCTGAGTTATACATCACCACCAGAATAGACATTTTGTTGATGATATAGAAGCCAGAACTGAATCTGGATCATTCTCCTTTTTCTGTGCTGACTCTGCAGGGACCAAAAATGTGAGGGCAGCTACCCAATTTTGTACCTGATCCTCACCCATAGACTTTGATGGGAATTCTACATGCATAACAATTGATGGAATGGATTCCAGTTAGAGGCCTTATCCTGCAACACTTAGTCACATGAGAAGCCTTTATTCAAACAAAGGGTATGTCTACACTTGGAGCTGCAAGTGTGATTCCCAGTTTGAGGAGACATAATTGCACTAGTTCTCATGGTGGTATCATGCTAAAAAAAATGTAGCCAAGACAGTGAGAACTGTGGGACTGGCTGCCTGCCCTGAGTACATGCCTAGGATCTTAGATGGGTCCATACTTGGAGCAGCTAGCCCTTCCAACGGTTACATGCTATTTTTAGCATGCTAGCTTGATAAGAACCAGCATGAGGGAGCCCAAACCACAAATATATGTATTAACTGCATTGATATTTGGGTTTCTGATCATGTTTGTTACACAAACAGGGGTTTTGTGAGGGTGTTCTCCAGGTGAAGGAGAAGTGACTGTGACTCTCGGGGTGAGTTTATTGTATGTTTGCTTCTTGACTGTGGTATATAGTGTGGTCCATTGGTGGGGGCAGGGTACGGGGCTGTGTGCTGAGTCTAGGACCTGCTAGGCCAGGCTGAGAGTTTAACGAGGCTTTGATCCCTAATCCTATTAAGATCATTTAACCAAGAGTGAGGCTACTCAGGGAAACGGGTTTAAAATGCTAGCTGCTAAATAACCAGAGGAGCTAGTGAACAGAAGCAGCAAACGGGAGTTTTGCAAGAGAGTTTAGAGAGGCAGCGTGAGAGCCAGATACACCTAATAGTCTCTGAATTTAGGCCAATAACCCTCCCCACCCCTCCCCCCCTCCAAAGAAAAACCCCTACAAACAACTCAAAGAAAGCTGCAGGAGTAAAAAGAATGCAGGGAGAAGTCCAGAAGCAGAGTGAAGGGCTTTCCAATTTATTGCACTGAAGGCTGTATGATTACCTGCCTTGTGGGCAGAAGGTTAAGGGCGCATTTGGGACAAGGAGCTCATGACCCTTAGAGACAGAGTATGGGCTCTTGAGATAGTGGCTGAACTGGAGGAGCTAAGGGAGAGAGGTACATAGATGGGAGTTTCCAGGACACAGAAGAGCAGTCCCAACTCCAGTCATACAGCCTTTGAGCTGTTGAGGATGAAAGTATCGAACTGGAGTTGAGGTAAACGATTCCAGAATTGGGACCCTCCTTCCAGATGATGTCATGGTATCCTCTTGCACTGAGGATAGCTTTCCAGAGGAGGGAACCCCAGTTATGAAGAAGAGACAAGTAATAGCAATGGGGGATTCAATCATTAGAAATATAGATAGCTGCATTTGTGATGACTGGGAGGACCACATACCTGTAGGGTGAGAAGGCTGCAGATCTCGAGATATCTAGACAGATGTATGTGCAGTGCTAGGGAGGAGCCAGTGGTTGTGGTACATGTTGGTGGCAAAGGGAAAGGTAGAAGAGAGGTCCTGGAGGCCAAATTTAGGCTGCTAGGTAAGAGATTAAAGTGTAGGACCTCCATGGTAGCATAGGAGGCGCCTATACAGGAAGGCTGGGCTCTGTCTAAACCAAAACAGAACCAGATTGCTGGCATTTAAAATTAAAAAGGTCATAGAGGAGTTTTTAAACTACAGGTTGGGGGAAAGATAACAGGTGCAGAGGTGCACATACTTTTGCACAGAGACATCCTATAGGGAGAATCTATGCAGATTCTCTATATCCTAGTAAAACGGGGAGGATAGAAGTCAATGAAGTACAAGTAGGAACTGAAAAGGAACAGTCAAATGAAAGAGTGTCCCTTTCAATTACATCATATGAAATCAGACAACTAAAAAGTGACAAATTTTACAAGTGTTTGTATACAAATGCTAGAATTCTAAGTACTAAGGTGGGTGAACTTGAGAGTCTGGTATTAAGAGAGGATATTAATATAATAGGCATCACAGAAACTTGATGGAATTATGATAATCAATGGGACATGGTAATACCAGATACAAAATATATAGGAATGACAGGGTGTCATGCTGGAGGAGGAGTGGCAGTATATGTTAAAGAAAGCAGAGGCAAATATGGTAAAAATATTAAATGAATTAAACCTCACCATAGTATCTCTATGGATAGAAATTGCATGCTTGAATAATAAGAGTATAGCAGTAGGCATATATGGCCAACTGCCTGACCAGGATGGTGATGATGACTGTGAAATGCTCAGAGATTAGAGAAACTATCAAAATAGAAAACTCAATAATAATGGGGGATTTCAGCTACCCCCATATTGAATGGGTACATGTCACCTCAGGATGGAATATAGAAATAGCTTCTAGACACCATTAATGACTGCTTTTTGCAGCAGCTAGTCCTGGAACCCACAAGGGGAGAGGCCATTCTTGATTTAGACCTAAGTGGAGCTCAGGATCTGGTCCAAGAGATAAATATAACTGAACCACTCAGTAACAGCAACCATAATATAATTAAGTTTAACATCCTTGTGTGCGTGTGTGTGTGTGTGGGAGAATGTCAAAGAAACCCACCACAGTAGCATTTAACTTAAAAAAGGGAAACTACATAAAAATGAGGAAGCTAATTAAATGAAAATTAAAAGGAACAGTCACAAGAGTGTGAAATGCCTTCAAGCTACATGGAAACATGTTTTTAAACATCATCATAATGGAGGCTCAAATTAAATGTATACCCCACATTAAAAAGAATAGTAAGAGGACCAGAAGAAGCCACCATGCCTAAACAGGGTAAAAGAGGTGGTTAGAAGCAAAAAGTCATCCTTTAAAAATTGGAAGTCAAATCGTACTGAGGAAAATAGATGGGAATATGAACTCTGGCAAGTCAAGTGTAAAAGTATAATTAGACGGGCCAAAAAAGAATTTGAAGTGCAACTAGCAAAAGACTCAAACTAACAGCAAATTTTTTAAAAGTACATCAGAAGCAGTAAGCCTGCTAAACAGTGAGGCCACTGGATGACCAAGGTGCTAAAGGAGCACACCAGGAAGACAAGACCATTGCAGAGAAGCTAAATGAATTCTTTGCATCCATCTTCACTGAAGAGGATTTGTTAACCTCAAAAGGAGGGATCGCAGGTACCTTTCCTCCCATGCAATATGGGCCCCGACGGGCAGTCAGAAATATAGTCGGATTCAAATGTTCTTCGAAAACAATTAGCAAATTTATTAAAGGGATAAACAGGGTCACAAAGGTAAGTAGGGCTGAACCCAAGGTCCCAGATGTGATAACCCAAGGGCTTCGTGTCTTTGATGTTATACAGTCTCACAATTGATCTTCTCCGGATGGTGGTGCCGTCTGCTTCTCTTCCAGGCAGCGTCTGCTTCTCGTCCTCGATCTTGACGAGCCTACCCCAATCCTACAACCAAGTTGTTCTAACACACCCTCTCACGCGTTCGCTCTGCAGGGCGGCAGCACCAACTGCCGTCAGCCAAGATGTTATATAGGCTGGCGATGGTTCCTGAGAACCAATCAGGTCGACGGGATTTCCCGCGCCTGCTGAGGGACTGCACACGGCCCTCTAATGTGCACACGGCACCAACTGCTTTTGCACACGTCCCTTAATGGAACGTGGTCTCTTCCTATTGGCTTATCTGACTAAATATGCTAATGAACGTGCCAACTGGCTTGAACTATTGACCCTTATCAGAAGATTGACAGGTCCTAGTCCTGTCAGTAGAGTCTCTAATGTGTACTATAAACAAGATCACATAACTCTTTACAAGGGGAGGAGGAACAGTATAGGGGGCCTGAACCACACCCTACAGATTGAGGGAGAATCCCACACCAGAGTCATTCTTTTTAGGTGAAAAATCTGAGAATTGTCCCAAATTGAGGTGTCAGTAGAGGAGGCTTTGGAACAAATTGATTAAATTTAAAGAGTCATAAGTCACCAGGACCAGATGGTATTCACCCAAGAGTTTTTGAAGGAACTCAAATATGAAATTGCAGAACTACTAACTGTGGTATGTAACCTATCACTTAAATCAACTTCTGTACCAGATAACTGGCGGATAGCACCAATTTTAAAAAAAGGCTCCAGAGACAATCCTAACTAACAAAGCCTAACTTCAGCATGATGCAAATTGGTTGAAAGTATAGTAAAGAACAGAATTATCAGACACATAGATGAACACGATTTGTTGGAGAAGAATCAAAACAGCTTTTGTAAAGGGAAATCATGTCTCACCAATCTATTAGGATTCTTTGAGGGAGTCAAACATGTGGACAAGGGTGATCCAGTGGATATAGTGTTGGACTTTTAGAAAGGCTTGGATAAAATCCTTCACCAAAGGCTCTTAACCCATCACTGCTTATTTTGCTTAAGAGGGAAACTCCTGTCATGGATCAGTAACTGGTTAAAAGACAGGAAACAAAGGGTAGGAATAAATGGTTAGTTTTCAGAACGGAGGGAGGTAAATAGCAATAACCCCTAGGGATATGTACTGCAATCAGTGCTCTTCAACATATTCATAAATGACCTGGAAAAAACGGGGAAACAGTGAGGTAGCAAAGTTTGCTAATGGTACTTGTTACTCCTGATAGTTAAGTCCAAAGCTGACTGCAAAGAAATACAGAGAAGGGCAACAAAATGATTAGGTGTATGGAACAGCTTCCATATGAGCAGAGATTAAAAAGATTGGGACTGTTCAGCTTGGAAAAGAGATGACTAAGGAGGGGATGTGATAGAGATCTATAAAAATCAGGAATGATGTGGAGAAAGTGAATAAGGAAGTGTTATTTACTCCTTCTCATAACATGAGAACCAGAGGTCACCCAATGAAATGAATAGGCAGCAGGTTTAAAAACAAACAAAAGAAGTACTTCTTCACACAATGCACAGTTAACCTGTGGAACTCATTGCCAGGGGATGTTGTGAAGGCCAAAACTACAAATGGATTCCAAGAAAGAATTAGAGGAGTTCATGGAGTATAGGTCCATCAATGGCTATTAGCCAAGATGGTCAGGGATGCAACACCTTGCTCTGGGTGTCCCTAAGTCTCTGACTGCCAGAAGCTGGGACTGGATGCCCTGTTCTATTCATTCCCTTTGAAGCATCTGGCACTGGCCACTGTTGGAAGACACGATGCTGGATTAGATGGACCAGTGGTCTGATCCAGTATGACCGTTCCTATGTTCTAAAGCACCTTCCATGTCTTTCCAGTCACTCAGGCCAGTAATCTGGGTGTCCTCTTCAACTCAGCCCTCTCACTTGATCCACATATTCATCCCATGTCCTTCTTGCTTCTACCTATGTAATATTGCTAAATTTTGGCTTGTTCTGTCTGTCTTGACTGCCAAGGCTCTTCTTCAACCCCTCATTTTATGCCTCAGTTACTCTGATCTGTTTCTCTCTAGCCTTGATGCCAGCCCACTGCCCGGCTCAATCCATTCAAAGCATATGCGCATGCGTGCCCGCACACACACACACACACACCCACCCTTCACTGGCTATCCTTCCTCCTCCACAGCACAAGTTGCTTGTTCTTGCCTTTAAGGGCCTTTATGTTTAAAAAGACCCTATCTAGCAGATCTACTAATTTATCAAGCGGTCAACCCCCAAGTCTCCCATGTTTGCTGTGCTAATGATGTCAGCCTTGATTATCTTGTCTGTTTCATCTTCTTGCTTTCTCCCATGATGCCCCCATCAACATTTGTAAAGATGCCATCTGATTCTCTTTCAGGAGAGATTGATAAGCCTACCTTTGCCGTGATGCCAGCAAATCACTTCTGTCTGGCATTTGTATAAGAAATGCCTGATGTTTACTTCAACAGGGAGTTTTGCCACAATAGAGAGAGCGGGATTTACTTATCTGATTTATTTACAGATATTCCTGTGATGCTTATCACTCCAGTATCTGATCACCCAACAAATTAAATCCCCTCGAGCAGGGAGGAATTGTCCCCCTTTTATAATGGGAAAACCGAGGCACAGAGATTTATCTGAGGTCACACAATATATCTGCAGCAGAGCTGGAAAAAAATCCATATCGGACGGCCATTCCTGTGTCATAGCTGCAAGACTTCCTCACTAAGAATGAGGACAGGACTCAATTGTTTCTGTTGTAAAAAGGGTCTGTTCTGTTATGGACTAATTGGCTAATTAGTCATGGTAATATCACCTCCCTGAAAACAACTATGTAATTTATTAGTTAAAACATGGTTTGCTTTTAAAATTGCTCGTCTGCAAAACACTAAGAGAGCAAGATGACAAACTGGATTCTTTTGCAAAAGCCTGTGTTTTCAATTTACACCACAACAATGTTCAGAACTTAAATGTAGCAAGCCACGTTGTAATACAGTGGTTAGTATACAAAATGCTTTGTAACACCTGGTAAGCCTTATCTTCTTATACAGAACAAGATGCTACCACAGTTGTTTGAAGAAATATCAGTGCTTCACGGCATTCTATGGTCTCACATATAAAAAGACAATTGAATGCATATCTCCCAGTTTGAGTAGTATGAAAATATAGTCTGCTTAGGCTCAGTTAATCAGCAGGTACACTGAAACATGAGTCACTAAGGCATATACCGACGAGTCTGATATGCAAAGTCCTGAGTCTTTCCATGAAAGATCGTCCATTAATGTTTAGTTATGAAAGGCTGTACAGAAATAACAGTGTCATGTCATAAGGGTGCAAACTGATTCTCAAACTTCAGGGGACAAATTCATCCCTGTGTATGCTAACACCACTTTGATTTGGCCCTAAATGATCAATGAGGACAAAATCCTTCCTGTCAGGGAGGAGATTGAAAAGCCATAGCAAGAACACCATCGTTCTTCTACTCAGGAGGCCCCAGATGGTACAGAAGCCATAGAATGGTCTGCACTCACATACACTCTGCTGTGGGGGCCTCCATGTTGATTTTGCTGGAGAACCTCAGAGGTCTCACCCTTAGGGATGTGTACTGTGAGCTGTAACACCTAACTGAGGGAACAAGGATTTTGACTCATTACCCAACAAGGAATTAGTTACAAGGCCTGATTATCTGCACATGGCGAGGAGGATGGCAGGTGGGCTGAGAAAGAAGCAGCAGAAATAAGGGGCCCAAAATCTGTATGTTTACACTAGTCACAAACCCCAGTTGCTGGGGGTATAGAGCAACCAGGAAAGGTGATGGTAGTTCACAGGCCCCACAACTTGCCTCTTGCTTCCTGGGAAAAGAGGATCTCATCCCCTAAATCAGGCCGCCCTGTAAAACCTGTGTGCTCATATAAGTGGGGAGATTTCTTCCCTAAAAGCATTAGTATCAAGTCTGACAATGAGGTCAAGACTACTTCTGAAGAAGAAACTTGAGGCCAGATTTCTCACCAGCACAGGGTTGCGTGCTCAGACGCATGACTTCTGTGGAAATGCTCACACAAGTGAATTCACACCAACCCAAGGGAACATTGTAACTTGTTACGACGACACAATTTAAAGAAAGAGGAAGTTCCAGGAAAGGGGCACATATGGAATGTGTTGCCCAATAACCTGCAGACTGTAGGCACCCTTCAGACTATGTCAGCCAGTTCAGCAATTAATAATAAGAGTTTCAACAGCCTTTGAGCTCTCACATCAGCAATAAAACAGAGGAAGACTAGTTAAAGGGAATGCCTGCTTCCTTCCTTTCCCCTTTACATTTCTGTTTTTCCCTCTCTTTTTTGCATTTTCTTTCTTTTTCGTGGTCTTTCCTATTCTTTGCTCTCCTATTCTTTTGCCCTCTCCCTCTTTTTCCTGCTTTCATACCCATCCATTTCTTTCTCCCTTACTCACAGCTCCTCCTATTTTCATTCTCTCCCCTTCAGCTTTCCCCCTGATCCAAACTTTGACATGTCTGCCCCACTACAATGATCTTGTGGGAACTGTTCTTCCCATCAGCTCTTTATTCATCCAGCTGACTTTCTCCTCCTGCTTGTTCTCCAGTGGGAGTTAGTTCATGCTTGGAAAGTGTCTCTAATGACTCCGGGTTCAGGTAGGAGCCTCGACAGGCCTGCATTTTACCTGTGTACATAGCAGCCTGCCCTCTCCAGGAAAACAAGCGGAGCCAGAAGCTTCACCTCCTGGTTCGAACTCTGGATGGGTAGTTTCTAATTTATCTGACTGACCATTCCAGTTACTACATTTTGGCAGCCAACTGCATCTGAAAACTGGGCTCCTGACATGAGTGAGTGACGGTCTCTCTCTCTCTCCCCCTATAAGGCCCCTTCCTGGATCTCCAGAGGTGGGTGATACTTAACAAAGGTAGCTCAGGTTAGGGTTGCAGGTGTGGATTTCCACATTGTGCCATATACCACAGCCTAGGCATGAAAGTGCTGGGAGTGGCACTTAGAAAGAGGGCAGGAGTGATGAATAAAAATAAATAAAGATACATGGAAAACAGTTCAGATCTTTAAGCACCCTTGCTTTAATGTTTTTTCCATTCTGAAAAATCCCCCAAGTGAGACAACGGACATTAAATACTTCTCCACAAGCTCTGCCTTATTGCAAGTCATTGAGAGGGCAGAATAGTGCAGACAGCTGAGCTGTAGCTCATCCAGGATATATATTCAGTCTTCTTTGGAGACTTCTTGCTACATCAAAGACACTGAACAAATATTGTGTTTTGCCAAAATAATATCTACAAAACAGATATTACACATTGTCGTCAGTTATTGGCTGTGCGCGCTCCTCGTGTGTATGTTGTCCCAGCTCTGCACAGATAACCGAGACACCATTCCATGATCGAATAACTCGACATGACCACAGATCTGCTGAGTAATGAAGGCACCCAGCCAGGTTTATTGTGGACAAGCACGGGTACTAGTATCCTATAGACTGTACAGGATCATTAACACATGTATGCTTGTTACAATGGTACTGGCGCAGTAAACAGTGGGACTTTTCTGTTTCCCCCTAGGCCAGACAAAGATGTTTCCTCTGAGACACTCTTTTATACATTGATACAAACAAGTTACGTGTTACCCCTCTGACGTATATAGTTGCCACCTCCTGACGTGGTCAGGTACCACCCTTTGACGTGGTAAGATACCACCCATTACCTTGTACTGGATGGTACGATCAAAACATCTCTATTCATCATATTAACAAGACATTTCTATCCATTATAGTGTCATTTGAGGAGGTCAGTGAGCCCTCGTTATCTCTGAGTATTAGGCTGTCCTGGTACCTTTCTGGAATGTGCTTGTGTCTAGTACTTCTTCGGCATGTGTGTGTGTTATACCAGCTCTGTTCTTGCCAGTTACTGTGAGCCTGCCAGCATTCACAGCCTGACTTCTGTTAACTTTTCTTTCTAACAGACTTGACCATTATTTTAGCTCAGGCCTCATATCTGACCTGTTACGCTAGGCCTCAGGCTTCATATTTGGCCTGTTATGCTAAGCCTTATGTTTCTGGCTCTTACTTTCTGTTACACACATATGCCTCAGCTAACAAAAGAGTGCTATCAGCATGCAGACGAGTAATTAAAAAAAGGCTCAAAAACAGCAACAACTGCAACAGCAGCAAGTGTCAGCATAGAGCTGTTTCCTTAATTTTAAAGTGGAGGATTGAGAATTAAGTAGTGGGAATGGGAGTTGTCATGCAACAAAAGAAGAAGCCACACGTATTACTTTGAAAGTGTAAGCTTATGTATAGTAGCTACCATAGATATCATTAGTTGCACTATGGCCTTATCTGCTAGCTACTGTACACTGAGTCAGTGAGAGCCAGCACACAGCAAGAGAGACTGCTTGTTTAACAGCTGTGTTGTAATTATGCTTCAAATGTTTCAGGACTATACACAAGGAAACTGCAGCTTTTTAATTATAGCTAGGACCACATATGAAGCACTTTTCCCCCAGTGAAAGTGGCTCCCCATTGATTTGTCAATGACCTTAGAATATCTGCTTAGGGCTGGTTTGACTTAATAGGGGGAAAGTGTGTTGTGTCATCCCTAAAGCAGTGATCCTCTCTAAATGCATTTCCTTGCATCAATGCAAAGACCAAGTCCCTCCCTCTTTAAGCAAATGGAAACATTTTATCCTCTCATGGAGAACACCACTGTGTCAAGAAACAATTGCCTATTTCTTCTAGGAACACCTATGTAATGCTTCTGCCAGTTGGAGTTAGCAGCAACAGGGCCAGGTTCAACATCTAGGGGTTCCTTTCAACAACACAACACAAAACCAGCTCGAGCCCCCATCCAGTCACCTGGGATATTATATGTCACCCCCTCTGGGCATCTCCAAAAGGCAATACTTCCCCTCTGGCAAGCACAGTGTCTGAGCATAGAAAGAAAACTGTTTAATAAAAGGAGGGAAGTAACTCAGCATTAATTTGCCATTTGAAAAACACAGGATTGTTTACGAATTTCCAGTCAGTTACAGAGATAGAATTTATGGCAGGCTGGCAGCTGCAAGTGGGGAAAGTGTAGCGTTGTGTTAGGTCTGGTTTTACCCAGCAGCTGTCTCCAGCCCTTTTACACCACTAGAGAAAAACAAAAGACATACCACGGAATCTAGCTCTTTGTCTCTTCCTCCCCATGTGTAAAATGGGAGTAATATTTAATTCTGATAAAATATACTGTAATATTTTGACATTATTATATTATATTTATTATAGTATAAAAGTAAAAAACAGCATGAAATGATAACGTCAAAATGAAACGCTTTTACCACATCAAAATGAAATGCTCCAACATTATTGGAATGAAATAAGAAAATGTTGAAATTCAGAAGTTCCAATGAAATGTTTCAATTTTGACAACTGCCATTTTCTGACAGAAAACTGTTGAGTTAAAAAATTTTCAACCAGCTCTTATCAAGTACGGAATGCGATTATCATAGCACATACAGCCTTGAATGTGTCCTTTAGACTACTCTGATGTCTGTTTCAGTGAATGTTATCAAACTAGCAGGTATGGGAAGTTCTTGGTTCACGATGTCCCATCTCAGCAGGGACAGTTTGATTTGCTATCATAAAGTTGCCTGCTTCTGCTCCAGCACTGTGTGATGTGTGCAATATGAGCTGCTTTGTGCAGATTGACAACTCTGTGGTGCCCCAGTGGGAGCTTAGGATGTTTATCCCTTTAATCATAAGCATTCTCCTCCTGATTCACACACACACCAGTTCTGGGCATCTGAAGTCCAACCCACTCTTGGACTAAATTAGGGATAGCAATGATGGGAAGTTTTAGGAAACAAAGTATAGCATAGATATGGCCTTGGTAGGTCCCTAGAAAGCACATTTTACTCTATCTTTCTTAAATGAAAAGCCTCACAAATTCATGGTTGTTGACAGTTAGAAATGTATGAAGCTTTCAGAAACAAGTTTAGGTGTAATGTTGTGTCTGTCAACATCTTGGCTGAGCTTAGATGTGATTGAGGAAAAATAATTTGTTTCCTTAGTAGCAGAAAATTACTTATTTTACAAGATGACATGGAGAAAGTTATCTATTTCAGATTTATGGGGCAGCAGTTTTAATAATACACTTCAATGGTAAAGAGAGATTTGTTTTACAGCACACTTCCTGGTGCTGGTCCTGGTGCTGGGCTTGTATATACAAGCTGCAGCTTGAAAATTAAAATACAATGTGGAAGGATCTGTATATTTGCTATAGAAAAGTAACTAGGAGCAGCTAGGAAATACTCTCTTATGAGCAATCCATCATGCTACCAGTTGGCCAAATTCAACCTGGTGTAATGATATTCCTATCAGTGGAGTACATTACGGCTAAATTTGGCCCATGATCTGAAACTTTTTGTGGATAGAAGCACCTTTTATTTCTGCTGGGAATAAAGTTATTACAAAAGTATACCTATATATCTGAGGATACTTACACAAGCCAACGTATAAAAGCAGCTTTTTCTTCCCCTCTAGTACTTTATGAGGTCAAAATCTGGTCTCAGTTTACATCTGTGTTAATCCAGAGTAACTCCACTAGAACCAATGGAGTTATTATGGATTTACATGAGCGTATCTCAGAGCAACATCAGTCTCTTGATCTTTGAGACAATAATGATTTATTTCATGGGCCAGTTTAGTTTGGGTTAGAAAACAAGAACACCCATAATTAGAGGCTTCTAAATTAAAATTAAGGGCCAGATTCTGATGCCCTTACCTATGTTGAATAGTACCTTGATCCATCAGTAGTCCCATTAACTTCAGTGGTACTGTTTACAGTGGAAGGTGACATTCAACATGAATGAGGGAAGGGGACCTGAATCTAGAACTAAGTGAGGTAAAATCTGCAAATAGGTTTAATTTACAGTACACACTTCTAGAGTAAGGGGAAAGCACTTCCTTTGAAGTCAAAACACATACACACAGGAAAAATTCAGAGCTGTGGAAAAATGATGCAAGTTCTTAGGCCAAATTCAGAAATGATATAAATGGTGGTATATCTTATATGTTCAGTAAAAGATCATCAGAAAACAGGTGTAAATAATAAACGTATACAATTTACACTGATCTGATGCAATAGGTATGCAAGCTGAGTGGAAGTTACATGCCATAGAAATTAACAGGAGGATAATATGAAGTAGGTAGAGTGGTATTTGTTGCTTACATTTGCCTCATGAAAAGCCACTTAGGTCTGAAAACTCACAGTCCTTCCACAGTTCAATTTTGTTTCAGTAAAGGATAAAGAAAATTGTCTCCTAGATGCAGAGGATTTTCAATGCACAAAGGAAGATGCATAGACCTCGCAGACCTATGATATCAAAATATACTGGCAAAGAGAGAGAGCGCGCGAAAGCAAGACAGCTAGCCAGAAAAAGGTCAGCCAGGGCATAATATAGTGATGGCAATTAGATTACAACATGTCACTAATTAGACTCCAAATTAGGAGCTGGGGAAGGAAGAACATGCTTAGGATGGAAGATACAGAAAGGAAAACAACAGTTCATTGTCAAGAAAAAGGCAATAAAATCTTCCTTCAGAACTTGGCATGCAGCACTCTGTATTTCCCATTGTATTTCCCATTGTGCCATATATTATTTCAGGAAGTACAATACTGCTTCCTTCCACAGTCTGAATCAAGTAAAAAACTCTGATGTGCCCCCTGTGCTTTTGTACTAACCCGCAAGCAGCAAAAGACCTGACAGCCCTTGGGGAAAGCAGAATATCCCTTAGCCTCCTTTGACCGGTTGCACTTTCACATGCAGAAGATTCTATATATCTGATACAAAAATTAGATGGGTCAGATTCTCAGTTCGGATAGAAAAAAGTCATAAGTGATTGGCAAAAGCTATGGCTGCATGAAATAATTACAAGCAGCATAATAAAAAGGGTACATCGGTACCAGAATCATGGCTCATTTACCCTTACTAGTGGGCATGGATATGACCACCACACACGATAGTTACATGATGGATGGGACATTTGTATCAGTCAGTGACTGTACACTGGAGATGACAAGCATTGTATAAATGCCAACTATTATTAGTTCTTGTCTTTTAGAATCTACTTTCACATTTTTGAGAATGAGTTGGGGTTTCCACCTCATAGGTTAGAAGATTTTTAGGAGAAAGACACTTAGTTCAGATACTACAGTAAGGAGGGCCATGGAAGCACCTAAGGTGATGATGATGAGATAATTAGACAGATCTCAATCTTGCAGTCTCATTTAAAAATTATTTAAATTGTGGGAACACCTACTGTCCTCACACAGGGATTAGGGTCTGATGTGCTAGGCTCTGAATAAATAACAAAGGTAGTCCCTGCCCCAGAGGGCTCACTATCTAGGAATTAGACAAATTGCAACTGGTGAATAAACAGACAAATGAGGTGGAAACAGCTGAGGGGATCAGTAACAGCAGGGACAGGAGCATTTCCATTGCTATGTATTCTCAGAGGAGGTCACAGTAGTTACAGGTGGGAGTCATGACAGAGGGCCATCAGCCAAACTAAGTCCAGATGGTAGCAATTTCTAGGCATTGCAGCAAGGGTAGGTCGGAAAGGGGATTTATGGCCCAAATTCAGCCACTTAAATGCGTGCCTAACTTTATGTGTGAGAGAGTGGTAATTGGGACCACTCCTGTGCTTCAAAAAATTAGGCATGTGCTAACCACCCTGGGCCTAAAAGAGGGTAAGGTGGTGGCTTTGCAAATTTTGGTAGCACGTTCTTCGCAAGTGGAAGGAACAGCATAGGAGGAAGCACAAAGGTGTTTGTGAGAAGAGTGGGCAAGTGGGTGATCAGGGTTCCTCAGTGGCTTCAGCTAGATTTCTGCATACACCTGTATAGTTTCGAGCCTGATTTCCTAAAACACTTTGCATTCCTACAAGATCAGTTTCCATATTTACAAAAATAAAAACTCTTACAATGACCTAGTTCATTAGAACCTATTCTTGTCCTAGTCAGATTTATGTCCTTCAGAGTCATAGTTTTTTTATTTTTCTTCATTAACTGGACAGAGATCAATAGTCTAGTCACATAGACCATCTAAATCGTCTTTCTTTACTAGTTTTGTTCCTATCACTAAAAAGGTTCACACTCAAAAGATTTTTTTTACAAAAGATTGTTGATTCTACTGGGGTGGATTAAAGCCAAATCTGTAATAAGAAAGGAAAACGGAACTCAGAAAGTAAGAAAAAAAAAAAAAAAAAGCAAAGAGATTTGGGACTAGAATACAGAATTCTGGGATTTTCTGGCTTCTCTCTTGATGGACTTTACAGGAGACAAATAGATAAACATGTATAGAATATACATAATTTGTTATTCTCCAAAATCATACAAATGTAGGGCTAGAAGGGACCCGAGAGGTCATCAAGTCCAGCCTGTCAGAGACCAGCATGTGGGTGGTCATGCCTAATGATTGGGACAGGAATCAGAGCTAAGGATTAGAACCAGGGACAGGTCTGAAGTGAGGAATTGGAGTTGAAGATCAGAGTTGGGTTACCTCGGGTAAGGTAAGGCAGGAGCAGGGCTAGGAACAAGCCATGGACAAATACTATGAGCAGCCACCAAACAGCTGTTGCTTGTGGGCTTAAGAGATGGTCTGCTGACTCTTCCCACCAATCAGGAGGTGTATCCAATCAGGCACCCTATTACAGCCAGCTGTACTTGTTAGGTGGCCTGGAGACTGGCTTTGCTGCAGGCCCTGATTCTTGACAATACACCCCCTTAAGGGTGAATCCTAGGGGCCTCAGATCCCAGTTTCTCAGGATACTTCTAGTGGCACTCTCACAATAGGTCTGGACCATAGCCTTCTGTTACGGAGTAAGCATACCCCATCACCCCTTGGGGCAGGATGGGGGCACTGTGACCCCACGGCCAAGCTCATTGGACTATCTCAGCCCCCGGGGTTGTGTAGCCTAGTGTCAGAGTCAATATGGTGGGGGCAGTGTAGCCTAGTGGCCAGAGTCAATAAGGCAGGCCCTTCCTTGAAAGCAGTGTGATCTAAATGACAATCAATGGAGCCACCACTGGGGGGGGGGGAGATGACGGTGGGGTAGGGGGACGCAAGCCCTCCCTGCTCCACTGGGTCCCAATCCAGAGCTCTGTCAGTGGCATTTTTAATTAAACAAAACAGCAAGACAGTTTCTAGCTAAAAGGGCAGACAATTATCATCTTCTAGAAATGATTCCTCCAGGTCTCTCTCTGCGTGCAATATAAACATTCAGAGCACTTGCAAATTCTGTTACGTAAATTCAACTCTTCATTGCTATCTTGCTTTTTCTTCTGTGAAGTTGTTGAAAAAAAGAACTAGAAATCTATATTATTTTTCCTAAGGAATTAATTGCATTATACTTTGCAATGCCCCATCATATTACTGATTTTCATTGTACATGCTTTTAATAAATATGCATTGTTATAAAGATAATAAAACTCTTATCACATTAATGACTTTGCAATAGTGTAAATGAAAATGAATATTAATAAAGTTAACAGTCATCCTGATATGATAAAAAACCACTAGCTCAGAAGATTTTCATATTCTAATAGTATAGGAAACCTTTTTTCCCTGTCTCTTTGCTGCCAGCATTGCAAGTTAAAGTACAAGGGGATAGGAATTTTTATGGTTGTGGAAAAGATACAGTGCATATTCACTGTTAGATCACTTCAATCTTTTTTTGGCCTCGGGCCAAATTCTTCCCTGCCTTTCTTCATTACCTTTCAATATTGAATGTAATGAAGTTACACTAAGGATGAATTCATTCCAGTGTGGCCATTTAAAAATGTAAAAAATACTTGCCTGGTAATGGATCCATAACAATCTTCATAGATGGGTCACGCTAATATTTCTTTTTGATTCAGAAGTAAAAGGAAGTTACATATGCTACCCATTCCACAGCAACAATATGTATCTTTCTATGAAGACCTGAGCTTTCTTATGTTAATAGCTTTCCTTCATGTGTAAATTTGCCTTGCAATTTGTATGCTAGCATGCAGTTAAGCAGATGTAGTCCAAACATTGCAGGCCAGATTTACTACTGGTATACAACGGCACAAATCTGTTGACTTAACTGTGCCAGCCTACGCTAGGAGTGAGTTCGGTCCTTATTCTTTTAATAAAACAGAGTCAAAGATGATGAATCATATACCTCTGCATGTATTTCTCACAGGAACACTGTATCTAACAGTAGTATTTCCCTTTATGTATTGGGCCCCCGTCACAGGCTGGCTGACCTTTTAAGGCACAGCCATACCTGTGACCTAGACGCTACCCCTCAGCCTTGCTGATGATGTAGCAGTGTAATGATCATTAGTGATCCCAGCTGGGTGTGATGGAGCTTAATTATAATGAGAGATCCCAGCTGCCATGGATCAGTGAGGACTACTTAGAGCTGTGAACTTTTTCTGGATGAAAAGACTTAAGAATAAGGAGCAAGGAGAGTTCTCTGTCTCCTGGGGAAAGGCCTGGAGAAACTAGGGTAGAAGACCCACAGGGAACTGAGAACATTTTTGTGGAGGATCTTTTGGATAAGGTCTATAGGAAGCCAGACAATCCCTGAAGGGAAGCTCCTAGAGGCCTCCGGGATGGGAGGCAGTGGGAAAAACCCTGCTAGGAGAAGTAGTGTGAGGCAGCTCGGCAGGGGCTAATAAGTAGAGAACTTCAGTATTGCCTAACAGAAGATGAAAAATTATTAATTGGATGACATTCCAACTTATAGTTGACTCTCTGTTAGCATGGAAGGGGATTGAACTTTTAGGTGACTTGACCAAAGGGCCAAGTGCTGGAGCACCCAGATAGATAGATAGGTGGGAGAAAACACAGAGAGAGACAAGCCATTGCACAGCCAAAGCAGTGGTCATGAGAGGGCACAAGAGATGAGGACCCCTTACAATGTTGTGTCTAAGCAGGGGGTAAAGGGGTAGCCTTGAGGTGAGTGTGTGCTATTAGAGGCCCTGTGGTGGGGGTAATTAACCAACAGGTCACAGCTGAGGGGAATCAGGTGGCTAAATAATCCCCTGAGTAAGGGAGGCCACCTGAGGAGGAAGAGCTGGGCTGGATTTATAAAGGTAGGAAGTTGGCAGCTGAGGGGGCTGCTGGGAAAGTCTCCAGCCCCTCCCTGGGAGAGGGGAGGAGAGTTTGGAGGCTGCAGTAACAGGTAGCCTACAGTCCCTCCCCAGGAGGAGGGTGTTAGGAGGCTGGCAAACCCAGAGACAGGTGTGCCAAGTGGTAAAGAGAGGACTCAGGGAAAAGCAGTAAGGTCCAGGAAGGAACAGACCTTAAGTAGAGGGTCCCTGAGCTGAAACCTGGAGTAGAGGGAGAGCCTGGATTCCCCTGCCATCCCCTGAGGAAGTGGCACTGAGGCAGTGGATGGGAAGAGTGCCCAGGACTGCACAAGGAAGACTTGTCTATCCCAAAAGGGGATACACACACACACACACACACACACACACAGACCTAGCTGGATGGCTGAGTCACAAAGAGGCAGCAGCAGTTTGCGGAGCAAGTAAGGGCTGCATTTCTGCTTAGGTTTATTATAAACTGTTTTACTAAAATCTCTGATAGGCACACTTAAACTCAAGTAGTATGTTCCATAATCTATTATGACCTCATAGACCATTGTGAAAAACAGCTATCAAAAATAGGCTACACTGTTAGCCTAATAGGGAAGTTAAACCAAACCACTGAAAGTGCAATCAAAGGATATTTCCAGGTTTCAGATATCACGTAAAGATATTTTAAATGCAAAAATCTACAGTTACTCAAGGGTGGGCACTGATTCTTTTAAACATACAAAAGCCAGGTATTTTAAAGCTATTGTACCTACCACACTGAACTCTGTTGCACTGCTCATATATTTTTATAGTTCAAAGACATTTTTATACACTAAAACATAAATTTAACAGCATAAAGGGTAATAGAAAATAATTCATACAGTATGTGCAAAAGCAGTCAAGCAATGGTTGTTGTGGGGAACTTTAAAATTTTCTAATTTAGCATACTGAGAAGCTCAGCCATGACAGTGCATTACTGTATGTTTCTGCATTTCATTATCCTGGGGCAATTAAGTTTTTAAAAAAAGGAAGTGGTAAAAAAATGAAACATTCAACGTTTTAATATCTCCCAGCAACTTCCAGGCAAACACTCAGGGTCAAATTCCCTGGGAGTCTATACTAGATTATGCCACTGGATTATTCATATTTATTGAATGTCACAATAGGGGACTATCAAATGGTGAAATACATGGGAATTTACTATCTAAGAGTGGCATGTTCAACACATTTGGGGTATGGATGTCACTGGAGGAAGCCAGCTGGATTTTACATTGGGAATGGGGCTTGTGAAGGATAGTTGTCTTGAGGATGAAAGTTCAGAGCTCCAAACGCTGGAAGAAGATACAACACTTGTCCATGGGGTTGGGAAGTTGTGACAGTTGGAAATAGTTAAGCACATCTCTCTTTGGAGTTTGGGGGAAGGATCAAGAGGATTTGGCTGCATCAGTGTGATTATTTGAATGTGTTCTCACTTGATTGGTGACCTCAGTTGGAGTGTCGTGTATATCCTGACCTAAGGGCTTTATGTAGCTCTCAGAATGGCCACGTCAACTTTGCTTTTAGCATCATTAGTAATTTAGTATTGCAATGATAAATAGATGCATTTTATATCATATGATTTGTGTAATAATAAATGTCATTTAAGATATTTGTACTCTCAACTTCCTAGATGTGTGTTGCTGTTCCTGCTTCATCAACCATTCTGATTTACAGCAGTCCTTAAAATCAGAAAAGACCTCACACTGCGGTTTATGCTGACAGCATTCTTTAGTTAGTCCTGTTGCAACTCTTTTCAATACACAGAAACAAGCAGCCAGATAGATTAAAAATTCTCATGGGTTATCACAGCAACCAAAGTTGTGAAAAAAGGTAATTAGGTTTCAAAACAATGTGATAAAAAATGGCATTGGGAAAACTTTAGGTCTCCAGAAATATGCAAGTAAAATAATCTGATAATTGACAGAAAACCTGAAATACTAGTAAACACCTTGATGATGGAATCTGGATCTTATTGGGTCAATACATTTATGCATGAATCACATTAATTAATCCTTAACATGGATTTATTTATATAACCATCACAAAGACATCCTGTAACATTGACTATGTACATGAGATTTTCTAGAACGGGGCTCATTTTGGGATCAACATTCCTGTGTAATTCACATACAAATTCCACTTTTATATCTAGAAGTGGATATTTAAATACTTAAAAACCCATTTGTGCATATCAGTAGGATGACCAGATACCAAATGTGAAAAATCAGGATGGGGTGGAGGGTAATAGGTGCCTTTATAAGACAAAGCCTTGAATATCGAGACTATCCCTATAAAATCGGGACATCTGGTCACCCTACCTACCAGTGACCAGTTTATGCAAGTTCAGGAACTTCAGTATAAAAGTAGGGTTCCAAATGAAATGCAAAGGTACATGGACCTTGGCTCTCGCTTTATGTAATTCGGGCTCAGTATGTATCTCATTACTTAACGGATGAAATTCACTCTTCTACAGAGGACTAGAAGAAAGCCTATGCACCATCGCTGAAATGATGCATAGGACTGGTGCTAGCTCTTTGTACAGAAGTGAAATAACCTCTTTGTCTTTTGTTTATGTTGTATAATAATGTTTTGCAGCTGTATGTCACCTTTCATCCAAAGTTCTCAAAGCACTTTTCAAACATAATTAAACTTCACGTCACACTAAGGTAGGCACTTCAATGACAGGAAAAATGAGACACAGAGAAGTTAAATGACTTGTTCAGTATCAGTGTTGTTGTGGCTTTGTTGGTCCCAGCATATTAGACTGAGAAGATGGGTGAGGTAATATCTTTTATTGGACCAACTTCTGCTGGTGAATGAAAAAAGCTCAGGCTATACAGAGCACTTCTTCAGGACCCCTTGTTCAGGATTACTCAATGAGAAGCAGACCTGGCAATCAAATCCAGGGATCCTGACATTTAGTTCCTTGATCTAACCATTAATAAATTAATAAATAATGACTAACAATATTGATAATAACACTTGTATAGTGTTTTACACATTCAAAGCACTGTTCAAACACTAATTGATTAATTCATCCTCACAAAATAATTGGATGATAGGTAAGGCCCTGATCTGCAACCACTTACAGACCTGCTGAACTCTACAGCAGTAGTCCCACTAGAATCAATTGGAGTATTTGAGTGTGAGGTCAGGGACTAAGTGCTTATTATGCTGACTATTATATATTACCCCATTGTACAGATATGTGAACTAGGAAGTTAAGACACAGAAGTTATATGAGCTGCATGAGGTTACGCACAGACATGATCTCTAAATTCCTTCCTGCCCCAATAAGACCATTTGCAGTGAGAATAAGAGAAGGAAAACATGATGTCTAAATCTCAGAGGAATGCATTATACATGTAAAAAGTAAGTGAGAAATAGTATAAAAATGTCTCAAGGTGCTCTTAGAGTATATTGTAAATCACAAGCAAACAATAGTAATTTCTGATCCAAAGAAACTGGAGAAATTGGCTCCACACCAAACTGTCTGATTCAGCAAGAAATTAGCTTGTGTGAGGAAGCTCTTCTATTATGCTCCTGTTACTGAGGAACCAAGCTGCAGAAAGTTAGTGATAAGACCTAAGGTTAAGAGTTCATGCAAATGCAAGTATGTCAACATTTTAATCATATGAATAGAAACATACCAGGAAAAATATTCACTAATGATGAGCTAACAACAAAGGTTTGTGGTACAAGCTTTGAGACCTTAGCATGAAACTCACCCTTACACAGAATGCCAGACCAAATATTCTGCACTGCTTAAGCTCTATTTTCCTAGCCTATTTTGCAATGGAGTTTATTTGGCCTAAAAGTTTTACTGTCTACTTTCCAATAATTCTATTAATATTCCTGAAGCCAGCATTTCATTGCAACTATGGTAGTAATTGAAAATGATAATTTGATTAAAAATATGTATCAACATTATCTTTAAAATGTATTGAAAACTGTTGCAAACTAACTGTGAGGAAGGCTGAGTTAGCAGAAAAAAAAGGAGGATTATTCAGTTTATTGGTTCAGGGATGACATGAGGTTTTTTTTATCAGGGAGATTTTCATATTTTTTAAACAAAATATGGAAATGTGGGGATAGATTATTTCACATCATGTCTGGTAAATGAAATGACTATTTTTATATCCTAAAAGTGAACAATCCCCACCCACCCAGACTATGATACAGAGCTTGATCCATTCAGTGCTCCAGGGAAAACACTCTGGTGCAGAGTCACTGCACAAGACCTAGGCATTCTCTAAGTCCCATTTTTAGCGAGCCTTAAACTTCCTCTTTGCACAGGGATGTTTTTCACCCTTCATGTACAGAACTCCTAATGAAGTCAATGGAAGCTCCATAAACTGTTCACTTGTAACAGCCAAATCAATATTAACCAAATGGTTTTGACAGTTGAAAATATCTTCAATTTATGGCCTAAGGAAACATAATTTTTGTCTAGCAGCATGAAAACATTTGTCCAAAATATAAATAATTCTTGTCACTTGAAAGGCTACAGATTAAGTATGTATATAAAGGGCCTGATCTGTGCTTCTTGAACACTCAACTCCCATTGAACAAAATGGCCGCTTTGGGTGTCCAAGAAACACAGGGTCAGGTTTCCAATGAGGGGTCACAAAGGCAAGGGACAGGAAAGTACTGTCTGAGGGGAATGCAGCTTGTAAAATACACATTGTTCTGATTTCTCTTGAGCTAGCTAAGGTGAAAACGGGGGTTAAAGAAAGAGAAATAAGAAACGTGTATAATTCAAGGACGAGTTAGGATAGACACATCACTGATCAAATTTTAAACACAGCATTTTGTAGTCAGGAGCTGGGGGAGGAATAATAAATGACATGGAAAGAAAAGCTATGCTGACTACTGGAGTGCATGCAAATGGGCCCAGTGACCTACAATTCCTTACCTGTGGCACAGCAATGAAATATATAGGCATATGTAATATTTCTGGGAGATGATATTATTTACATGTACGACAGAGAGTGGAATACATAATGTTGTAGCAGTGTCAGTTCCAGGATAGTAGAGAGACAAAGTGGGTGAGGTAATATGTTTTATTGGACCAACTTCTGTTGATGAGAGACAAGCTTTTGAGCCACACAGAAGTCTTCTTCAGGTCTGGGAAAGGTATTCAGAGTGCGTCACAGCTAAGTGCACGGTGCAACTGATTGTTTAGCATAGGTAGTTAGCACATATTCTAAGAGACCATTCAAGGCAGAGTGGAATAGTTTATTCTGTAATAGTTAACAAGAACCCATATCCCTACACGGGGGGCTGGCGAAAGCCCTTCCCTCCTGAGGCCTTGTCTACACTACAAAGATAAATCAGCCTGTGTTTGATTATTAATTACTTTATTACTACATTAATTACTGTGGTGGTTGGGGTTCACACGATCTTCCTTGGGTCGGTGGTGTGCATCCTCACCAGAAGCACTTCCATTGACCTAAGAGGGGCAGTGTGGACAGCTGAGTGCCTGGTCTCTCAGCTCCGCTGGCAGCTTTCTGCCAGGAGCCCGGTTGCCCCACAGGCTCCTGGCGGGCTGCCCTCCTTCCACTCCTTGTTTCCTGCCAGGAGCTGGGGGAAGCTGCCCAGGATTCTCCTCTCCCCATTCCCCGCTGGGGGAAGCTGCCTGGAGCTTCTGCCAGAGGAGCAGGGGGCAGCTGGGCTCTAGCTGACCAGCTTTCTTGTCAATTTCACGGCAAATTGACAAGAAGGACAGCCAACAGCTGATGTAAGGAACTCTGTGTCTACACTGACACTGTATTGCCCTAACTACACCAACATAAGCCCTACACCTCTCGTTGAGGTGGTTTTATGATGTCGGCATAGCAGGGGAGTTACATTGGTAGGAGCAGCATTTCCGTGTGTACACCTCCACTGTTTTGTTGACAAAAGCTGACTTTTGTTGACCAAACTCTATACTGTAGACCAGCCTGTAGTCATCTAAGTAGTAGAAGACAATGGGTCTACTCATGTGAGTAAAATGAAATCGGTAGCACTATTAACATTGACTTCAGTGTCAGCAGAAAAGGATTCTTGGTTCCTAATCAAGAATTAGACTCAAAATAATTGCAAAAGAATTGTTTGTTTGTTCTGTCAAGTATCCTATTATCTGAATATGAATGCAATATAGATAAGGGAGCCACTTTATTTTTCAGCATCCAGCATGAGAGACCATAATTTCCTTCTTTAGACTATTTTCAAAATGACTAGACTCAGCTATATTAAATACTTATGAGGTGTCATGGATTAAGACAAGGTTTTGTGCAGACTTTTCTGCCATGTTAAAAAGTTCAATGAAATAAGAGCTTGAGCCAATCAAATTTAACCCTTCTGGCTGCTGACTTAGAGAATATCTGCAAGTTTCTTAGGCTCACTGTTATGGGGGTTTCTCCCCATTAGGAAGGCAAGTAGTTTTCTAATTCTTTCTAGCTCTCATAGAATTCGGAGTTCCATGCCCACCCCTTTCTTTGATGTCAGACTAACTTAGCATAGGGAGAGCTCCCCGCTAGTGCCTGTTGGGGTGCTAGTCACCCAAAATGACTGGGCAGGAGATGAAGCAATGGCCTTGCCTGCCCCCACCCCGTGGAGTTAGCCAGGTGTGCTTAGAGATCAGGGGAGGCAGGCTGGACCCTAATATGTGCTGAGGCATAGTGTACATTCCCCCTGCACTTTTGGAAATTCTGCCATCCTGAGACACAGGTGCTCTCCCTCTGGTAGAGCAGCTCTGCACCAGCCCCAGTCCAAGGTGCAGTACCAAATAGACACAGTCTTATCCTTTTACCCCAGCTGCTCTGTGACTTTGATTAGTCTTCGATTGTTCTGTCATATAGCTGTGAATTATAGAATGTGCAGTATGAAACCCTCAGGACATGTGCATGTGTGAGCTATTTCTAGTGCTAATTTGAACCCTATCCTGCATTTGTCTTCCAGATTGTAACTCTTTATTCATATTCCTTTAGAGAATCACAAAGCTGTGTTGGAGGCAGATTTTAATGCCTTAATTTCCCCTAGCATTTAAAATGTTGTACATTTGCAATAGATTAGCATGCTAAACTTGGCTTGAAGTTTTTCTTGATGTAAGCAGTGCCACAAAAGCATTACAGTATTTCTGAACCCTCTATCCATTTAAAGCTATTTGAATCAATTTCTGGCTACTCCATGATTCTAATAAATTGTTAAGCTGGCGATAGATGAAGATAGCAGGGGGGTAATATCCCCTCTCTGTACTGCTGTGGTGAGATCACACCTACAATTCTGCATTTCAATTCTGAGCACCAGAGTACTATAGACTAATGTAAGGGAATTCATAGAAGAGCAATAAAAATGATTAATGGGCTGAAGAGATTGACTTATGAGGAAAGATTAAAAGAACTAAATAACTGGCTAAATGATGACTCTGAGAGAAATGATACCCTTCAAGAAATACTTGAAGGACGTAAACATCAATGAGGCAAAAGAATTATTTAGGATATTACAAGGACATATCACTAGGAATAAAAGGATGAAATTAAGCAAAAAATCCCACTCCTGAATCTGAATGTCATTAAAATCTTGTGGTGTATTTTTAGGTAGGCAAATTGTGACTTGTTTACTCAGTTCTGATGCAGTTCTTATTCAGTGAAAACTCCCTTTGTTTTCAATGAGAATTCTGACAAAGTAAAGGACGCCAGGTATGGTCCACGAGTTTACGAGCCTATGAGCATCATTCTCAAGGGCAACTTTGTAAGGAAAACTGAGCAAAATCTTGTTTCAAGCTTTAAGAGATCATCTTCCTGTTCTCCAGCATTGAAGTGAGTGGTCGATCTGTTGGGATCATGCTTGTCACCATGGTAATAACAAAATCAAGTTTATCCTGAACAACACACATCTCCCCCATTAGTTTGTGAGATTTAGGCAATAGTACTAACGGGAGAACAGAACTTCCCACAGCACTAAATCCTGCCTCAGAGTCCAACCTGATAAATTCAGACTGAGGGCTGGAGTATCTTCTGTGGTTATTGGGCTGCCCTCTCTGGAAGAACTAAAACTGAGAAATCTGCATATTGGTGTTGCCTACCCTAGCTTGCCCAAAAGAGCCACTATGTGCAGCAGCAGTGAGTGACCCCATAAAGCTGACCTTGGCTGTACCCCAGGGGCATGCACACCTTCTGCTCAGGGGTTTAGTGAGTGGTGTAGTGGGAATTTCAGGAGTGTAATTACATACAGTATGAACAGTACACTGCAGTTTTTGGATCCAGGACGTGAAAACTCCTGTTCCCCATTTAGAGATCCCCACCTGTTGGAAGGAAGCACTGTTCAGTAGTAACTTTATTTTGGCCCATTTTCCCTTTGCTTCCATGAGCTGTGACATGTTTTTTCAGATATTCCTCAGAGACCAACAAGAAGGAAAGTGCAGCTTCATTGACAATATACACCCCCATTTTCATCCAAGCGTAGAGGTGCTTCAGAGACAATGGGCGCTGCATGTTAGGGGGATGGGGAGGCCAGAGGGCTTAGATGCTTTAGAGTCATTATTTCCCCCTCCTGTCTACACATGCCATGAGGGTTCCTTGGTATAAATAAGCATTAGCTTTATCTGCCTTAAGTTTATGCTGGTCCTCCTATCCTACAGCAAAATCTCATGAGGAAGGTTTTGTGAGACCAAAGAGGAGTTCCAAAGGAGCGGTGCTATCGAGGTGAATCAGATTGGGACATGATGTGGAAAGAAGCACAAAGTCACAACATGAATGGACCAGACCTTCAGTGGATCTCCTGAATGCTGTAGGTTTGAGAGATTGAACTCTTTGCTCTCTGAAGCTCCATCTCCTGAAAAAATGACCTGGCAGAAACGCCCAAATTTCCAACCGATGTGTGCGAATACTTTAGAGATCCTAAGGTTATAATAGGCACACAGAACAACAGATCTTCCCCCTTCCCATTACAACTGTAAACTGAGGGCGCTGACCTTAATTTTAGAATCAACAAAAAATCTGGCTATCAAAACACTGTACTGCAGATTGCCATGCTACAGGATCTATTTTCTTCTCTAAATGTGCACACTTAACTCCAATTAATATCAATGGGAATTATATGTGTATAAAATTTCCTTTAGCATCCATACACTGATATTGCTATTTACATGCCGTTTTTTTACCAAAATCACTGAAGAGTTTTCTCTTAACTTTTCTCAGCAAATAAACTTGCCCAGAGCCAAACAATATGAACAAACTTGTTTGAAAAGTGACTTGATCCTTTATGTGCTGGGGAGGGTGCACATGGGAACTAGCAATGCATCATATTTACAGAGAGGGAGGCCAGGAGCTGCTGTCTTACAATAAACTATCTACTTAGAAACCGTTTTACTGATACTTTCAGTCAGGGCCCAAGCATAATTTTTTCGGGTCCAGTACAAACTTGTAACATAGGCCTCCTCCCGCACACACACCACAATCCCTCATCCCATACATACAACCTCATGAGCCATGAAAAATGTTTTCCTCACGGTAATGGGGGTTGCAGCCTTGACCAGGCCCCCTAGGGCCTCTGGGCCCTGATAAAGTGTACCCTTTCCCTCCCACCCCCAAGTGGGAGCCCTGCTTTCAGTATTACTCTCTCCTTCCTTCCTTCAATAACTAGATTCATTAGTGAGAAAACAAGATCTCCGTTTTAAAGAACTCATTTGCTCCTATTTCCCTTCTGAAGCCATAATCTTTTGTGATATCACAATTAGTTGCTACAGAGGTGATTTATGATGTGTCAAAAGGTTTATATTTTTTCTCCTCTACCACACTGGAATATTGTAAACATAAATTAATTCATGTCTGTGGAATGCTGAGACTACCATTATGGGGTACCTATTTGCTAGTACCATTAGAACCTAGGAACTTATCCAACTCCTATTGACTTCAGTGGGAACAGGATCAGGCCCCTAGATAGATTGAGACAGCGTAAATTTGAAGTCATTGGAGCTATGCTAATTTATACCGGGTGAGGATCTGCCCCATGACTTTCTGTGGGGAGTAAGTCATGTGAACAGATGAATCCTTTTTTCATGGCAATGTCTTAGATACTAAAACAAAACAACAAAAACCCAGGAAAAAAAAAAGTCAGAAAATATGATAAGTATGCAAAATTCTTGCTAAGCTGAACACTGTTCAGTGTCCTTGAGGCATAAGCAGGTCATATTTAACCCAGAGCAGGAACGCAGAATATGTAACTTTTTAAAATTACAGGCTTCCCCATTGATCTACCCAGGTGTTTTACCCAGGGAAATGTCTTAAAATCAGATGTGGTAAACTGTGAATTGGAATCTGTTATTTAAACCTTTTTTTAACCCCTGGGTTAGGAGAAATTCACATCTGACATGGAAAGAGCCGATACACCCAGAGCCATATGTGCTGTGGCATAGGAATGGCATTAAAGCTGCATTTGTGGCCAGCTCTGGGTTTAAATCAGCCCCTTAGTTATTTAAAAACTTAGTCTTGTGGGTGAATAATCACTCATTTGAAATACTTAAACTGCTTGGCTCCCAGTGATGATTACATAATAACAGCAAGAATAAGAGAAACATTTGGCTTTGCATTTTATTATTATACCAAAAATGACTTCACTTCAAAGGAAATCCCCACAAATTTAGATATCCCTAGACTACTGTGTAAATAAATGGTACAGAAGTAGTAACAAAAATGGCAGTTGGCCATAAAGGGAAACCTTTCCCTAAGATGTATAATTCACCAGCTTTACACTTAGCTCACATTTCATTCCCTTTACTTTTAACTATAATATTGTAGAATATTGAACATGAAAATTAAAGCTGATCACGGGGAACACTCACTGTTGAGAAAGAAATGCAAAGGGCTCCAATTCCCCATTTTGGTAACATGCAGGCCTGTGCGAAGCAGATGCAACGCACAGCAACACCACAACTTTTGGCGATTAACACTTTAAAGGAAACTATCTACAACAGCGGTTCTCAAACTTTTTAAATGGAGCCTCCCCCTGTAGACTTATGTGTAACAATTGCACCCTTCCCTTCCCCCAAGTCCCCCCCCACTATCAGGGGGAAAAAAAGGGTCTATATATCAGAGGCGGAGTATGACCGCTTAATCTGAGAGGGGGCAAGGGAAAGCAGCAGCTCCCCTGCAGCTCTGGAGCCCCATGTGAACCTGCCAGAGAAAATGGCAGCGGCGAGGGTGGGGGGAAATCGCACCTCATCATTGGGATTATCCTCAGGCAGCAGCGTGGACGCAGTCGCTGCCTCCTGGAGCCTGCAAAGCGGCAGTAGCCAGGGGGCTGCTGCTGCTGCGGGAGGTGGGCGGCACTGCTCTGACTTTAGACAGAAGCAGCTGCGCAAAGTGCAGACCATGGAGCTGGATCAGCTCTGTCCCCCACTCCGCCAGCAGTGCTGGGCCCACTGCCTGCAGCAGCCTCCCCCTGCCTTCGCTCCCCTCCTAATGGTCTCACACCCACAACACCTGCTCAGTCCCGCTCTCAGCCTGGAGCCCCTCACTCAGCGAGGGGAAGCGGCTCCATCATAAGTTTTGGGGGCATTACCCCCCATGTCCCTCCCAAACACCATCCATGGTGCCCCCCTATGATCCATCTCGTGCCCCCTTAGGGGGGCCTGCTCCCACTTTGAGAACTGCTGCTCTACAACAGACAATGCACATGGTTACACCACATGAATAATCCAATAACAAATCTATCCAATGTATTTTGTAAATCAAGGCAGGAGACTCTGGACTGAAAGCTATCCTTGCCTTTATTTCTCAGCAGAATAGCTAAATGTTTTCTCAACATTTCCCCTCTTCCCCCCCAAGGTATGTACCAGCAGCATATATATTAGGTGCAATGAATCCATCCCATTCTAATCCAGTCTGAAAATGTTCAGTCTACTGCTTTTGAAATCTCTTTCCCTGTAAAGGGCAGCAGTACTGATCTATCTCCCTTTTCTTTGCTGCTGAAGTAAGACTGTCCCAGCATCTAGCCCACGTTAGAAGAGAAAAACGGACACGAACCTAAAGATGAGGGCCTCTGTCTATGAGTTTGAACATTCTCCTCACCATGACTGAGAGTAATTGGTTTTATTAAATTAGTGATGGCTGAGATTGTGCAGCACCTACACAGCCCTAATCCTTATAGATGGTGGGTCTCAATGGATATATCTGGGAGGTCCCCAGATATCTTCCTCTTCCCCACTTCCTCACATCAGGCAAAATTTAAATTGGCTGCTAAACCTTTTTCTGGGGCCTCAATACTAGGACTGCAAGCAAATCTGATTGGGCTTGTGCTGCTAAAGGCATTCAGCTCTCATTCAGGCTGGTGCGAATCTTATCATGAAATTCTTATTTTCCCTTTACAATGTAAGCCGGTGCTTAACATTAACAGGTTTGCTTTTTCAGCTGGTCATATTCCAAGAGAAAATAAGTTTGTAGGATAACATCCTATAACCACAAGATTTAGGAAAAGAGTAAAGTTATCCATGCCTCTGAACCTAAACATAGTGCTTTAAAAGATGTTAACAAAGGTCATTCATCCATTCAAGAATGAGGGGAAAAATGACTTTCTTCCCCTGAAAGAACATCATAGCAAAGATGCTTTCTCTTATTACATTACACATTTTCTGATAGAGGAGAACTGGAATTTCCTTTTTAGGAGAGATTTTACAGAATGGAGAATTTTCCCGTTAGATGCACAAAGAGCCTTTTGTCATTTGAGTTGCCTCCATCTTCTGATGCTGCGCCATATCTGCATGTGGTTTGATGCCTTCAGGAATATGCAGGGAGATTAAGCTACAGAAATTGAGTCATTTTTATATGCTGATGACACATAGCTTCATGTCTTCATCTTGACTGACTAGCAAGAGCAACTGAACTAGTGTTTGGTGGAAACTTGGACATGGGTGAGATCAAAGTAATAAAAAAAAAAAAAGGTGCTGTTGGTGGTCTTGGAAGAATAAAGTTGTGAAAGAGATTATACTGACTCCCATGATTCAAGGTGTGTGTCTGCCATTAGTGACCAGCTCATAAACTAAGTGTTTGGTTGGACTAACAGCTACATTTGGATGACTAGGCAAAAGCTATAGTCAAAATAGCTATTTTCCATCTACACTTGGCCAGAGGGATACAATCTTTTAGTTTGGAAATAGATCTAGCTACCAGAATCTGTGCCTTTATCACTCCAAGATTAAACCAATGCAATGTTCTCTTGGTGAGTCTACATCTAACTCCATTTGGAAGCAAGTGCAAAAGGTGGCTACTTACTTGTGGAGTGGAACTTCTTCTCAGGAGCATATGATACCTGTGCTCCATAAATTACTTTCTGGTTTCCAGTTAGAATTTAAGATGTTGGTTTTAACTCACACCCTAAAACAGATAGAATCCGTCCATCTTCTGGGAAGGGTATAAGAATACATGAGGAGGATGGGGAAATACAGCCCTCCCCAGGAGCTGATATTGCAGCTGGTTGGAAAGTGCTTCCTGGCCTGTCCCATCCCCTGGACTATGTGATGGGCCTGGTTGAGATGCTGCCAAAGCAAGCTGCGGTGGCAGTGAAAGCTGTTACCTCTCTGTCCCCCAGACCAGGCGGTGAGGCTGGGGCCTTCCTAACCCTGGAGAAAAGGAGAACAGGTTGGATGAGTGAAGTTGCTGCCTTTGGTCTCCCCAGGACTTAAAGTGGGTGGCAGTAGCAAGGCTGCTGGTCTTCCCCAGCCTACATGGGCCTGGGATGATGAAATGGAACTGGGGCCTTCCCAGCCCCACCTGAAGAGGTGCAGTGGTGGGGACTGAAGCAGCGGAGAGAGAAGCTCCAGCCCGGTTGCCTTCCCAGCCCCCATGCAAAGCAGTAGGGCTGAGGCCTTCCTCCAGCAGAAGAGGCTGGGCAAGCGGGCTGGGTCCCAGACAATTCTTCTCCTAACCTCTTCCCCCCAAGTGGACAATGCAAATGACGGGGCCGGCGGGGCCCCAGCGGCGAAGCACGTTCTGTGGGGCTGTGTGTGTTGCGGGCCCAGCGCCCCTGTCACAGGCCGGCTGCTCGCCTGGCTGAGCGCCTGCCGCACGCGCCGAGCGGGCCCTATGTCGGTGGCCAGGCGAGGGCGGCCCGGCGTGCGATGCAAACCGCTGCCAGGGGCTTCCCGGGCTCCGCTCCGCGCGCAAACTAACTAGTCAAACTTCTGCCTCCGAGGCGAGCCCAGGCCAGGCCGGGGCAAAGAGGCCAGGCCCGGCCGCGTCTACTTCCCGCTCGCCGCAGCACGCTCGGAGAAGCTGCTGCTGCCGCCGCCGCCGCCGCCCGTAGCTTGCTACACGGGGACGCTGCTGCCTGGCTCGCGGCGGCGGCTGGCCGGAGCAGCCCGGCTCTGCAGACAGACGAGTCCCTTCGGCGGGCGCGCGGGGGCAGGTCGGACCCGGCCCGCCTCCCCGGCCCCCTCCCACTGCCCAGCGTCCTGCTTGCTGGCGGTGGCTGGGTGCGGGGCTGGGCGCAGAGCGGAGCCGGGCGGCGGAGCGGAGAGGAGCGTGGCTGGGCAGGCTCGGCCCCTGCCGCCCTCGGGGAGAGGGAAGTATCGGTGTGGACGAGCCAGAAGAACGAGGAGAGGCGGAGAAGCCGTGAGTGCAGCGCCTTGCCCGCCGGAGCGGAGCGGGGCAGGGGAGCGAAGCGAAGGGGCGCGCGGGCTGCAGTCCGGGGAGGTCGCAAACTTGGTGCAGCGGGCGGGAGGGGGATGATGCTGCTGCTGCGGCGGCTCTTCTCTCTGGCCGGCTCCGCTTGGAGAAGTTGCTGCCTCAGGGATTGCTTTGCTGGCCGGGCAGGCGGGCGGGGCAGGCACCACCCCACCCGAGGCGTATTTGTCAACCGGCAGCAGAGAAGCGCCCCACGTTGATGGGAGAGAGACTGAGCCGGCGGGGCTCGCTCCCGGGGAACTTCTGCAGAGGGGATGCATCGCACCTGCACCACACACACGGAGTTGTGCAGAGCGGGCATAGTACCTGCACAGCGCGTGCACACACACACTGATGAGTGCAGAGCAGGCATAGTATCTGCATAACACACTCACTCACTCACTCACTCATGAGTGCAGAGCAGGCATAGTACCTGCACAATACACACATACTCTGAAGAGTCCAGAGCAGACTTTGTACCTGCACAACACATACACTCACTGAGGAGTGCAGAGCAGACATTGTATCTGCACAACACACACACGCTCACTGGAGAGTACAGACCAAGCATTGCAGCCTTACCACACACAGGATGCATGACAGCTGAGCAGGAAATGTACCTGTGGAACAGACACAATGAGGTATGTAAAGCAGGCATTTAATCTAACCATCCACACACATGTGCCTGCTTATCTGTTTCATTACTGCATTAGCTATTTAGAAATCTGCCTTTCAGGTTTGCTGCCCTAAGGACACTAAACCACACACAGCTGTGAGGTAGCATTTTTTTTTTACTTTGTTACAGTAATGACTTGCTGATATTGTAATATTTCAACCTTTACATTAAGATCAGCTTGATAAGCGTAACTATTACTTTATGTATTGTAATAAAGTATGTAATAAGATCTGCCGGGAGTAGGTTAAGGGTGTGTATGTATAGGGGTTTGAAAGTGTGTGCTCATATTGGAGTGTGTGTATGTGGCTGTGTGTCGCTGTATACATACAGGGAGTTAGGGAGATCTGTGTGGGCGGTGTCTATAACAGAGAAGGCTATAGGAATGTTTGTACAGGAGTTGGGATTCTGTGTTGATTTGCGTGTCAGATTTCTTGCTAGGAGTTTGTGTTTTATTTGCCTTGAGTGAGGTCTGTAAGCATCTGTCCTTGTTGTTTTTGGTGCTGTTTTTGTTGGTGACAGTCTCCATACAGAATCTAATTTCCTGAACCCATTATGTGAGATCGAGAAAAAGAGAGATTTTGTCATGTCCTACTGAACATTTTCAATAGCAACTGCTGGTGATGGCAAGATGCTTTAACTTTCCTTCCGCCCCACCCCTTGCAAAGTGAAGTAAGACAGAAACTTCCCAGAATATCTTTGCATCAAAGACAGCAAGCCAGCGACCTTGAATGAGTAGGGACTACCTCTGAGGTCTTTTAGTGAAGTGTTAAACCTCCTCTGGGCAAATACTAGGTAACTTGCTAAGGTGTGTAGTCTACTCTTCTTTATGTACATTCTTGGTTAGTCATCCCTTGATATGCCTGCTCAGGGTTTCAGCCTCGATGTCAAGCTATTCAGCATTTCCACTCTGTAAACAAATCAGGGTACTTGGTTTTTTGAAAATGTTAGCTGGCTGTAGCAAGGCCTTGGAAGAACTGCATAATTACTATGATAATGCAATTTTTGCTGTCATTGTGCTGGGCTGCCTGTTGTGTTGATGCCTGTCTGCCTGAGGACTGTCAATTGGCTAATTACAGTAGTTTTACCCTGATTTGTAAGAGAAGACATTTGTAAAACAGCTTTTTCCTGGAGTGTTTTCTTTCAGGTAACTCAGACAGTATGCCGGTACCCTGAATAAAATTGTGGATGACTATTGTCATCCAGTGATGCCTATTTTTAGATGATGAAAGATGTTTCTTAAGAGCAAGCTGTTGACAGTTAAAAATAGCTTCATAGTATGCATTTGGTAAGAATTCAGTTAAGGTTTACTGACCAGTTATTATGGTTTGACTAATTTAAGTAATGAATTAGTCTGAACTTTGGAGGTGTCACATGTAATCTTCCTTTTGTTGTACTTCTTGTTTTATCATAATACTACAGCCTTGCTCTTCAGTGAACTGACCCCTTTGATTACAGTTTGAGTTGTAGGTTAACAGGACAATGTTTTTAGGATGGTACTGTCTACACAGATATGACACCTTCAGATATAGTCATGCAATGTGTATTTTTCATTCTGTAACCCGTGATTTGGAACAAATCTTCACACTGATTTAGTTTGCTTGTAAATGTGTAATTAAAATAGAATCAGTTAGAATGATTAGCCAAGGAAGATCTTTATCATTTGATGTGGCTCAGACATATACCTTTTGGTGACCAGAAAATGATCATCTACTTATAAAACCAGAGTAATCAAAAGACCAAGTTATAAGCTGAAATTCAAAGCCTTGTATTCATTGGAATTATTCACAAACAGTAAATATTTTGAAGGTTTACCTGGAAAATCAAATGCTTTTGTTTACTCATTTGCATTAACAAATGTCTAATTGAATAGTACTAGGCTTAATGCTGACTATAGACTACTTTTGATTTTTGCTAAAAAGGGGACATCTTCTCAAACCAGTAGTCATAAAAATTGGTAGTTTTCACTATATACTAATGGTACAACTGTCTAAAAATGTTCTATTCATGTTAGTGGATGCAAATTGTGTCACCTCTGATGCCCTGAGAGTTCTTCTCATATTTTCTGCTGCTGGTACCATTTCATACTCCTGGGCATTGAGTCAAAGTAGTCAATTAGCTCTTCATATGCCAAGAAAAAGAAAATTAATTTAAATGCTGAAAAAAAGGAATGACTTGTATGGAAGGCCAGCGAACACTACTAATTTTCTGATGACCCTGAAACTTGGGGGATCCAGAACAGCATACCTATATTTGTAAATCCAGTCAACATGAAGCCCAATCCTATATTCTAAAGTCAACAACAAATTGATTTAATGGTTCAAAAATTGTGAAATAAATATCCATTCCAAATGCAAAATGTTTTACACGGAGGTTTGTAATAGGAATGTGGTTAAACAGTTGAAATTTGCATTACAAAATACTTATAATTCTGTGGTTATAACTGAAGATGCTATAATGGATTTAATTATCTTTGTTAAGCTAAAACTACAGTAGTTGGAAAGCGTACAAAGGAGAAAATAAAAGCAGACTGTTGATATTTCAGTTATTTCATGTGGCTAAAATACAAGGGTGGGACTAGACAATCCACCACAAGTACTAACAAGGCTCTTGTTATAGATGCATAATCCAGTAGATATGCATCATATATTATTGATACCTTTTCAGTTCATTTAATCAAAGCAGGCAATTTCCTTTCAGTAATCAGTTTAGTGCAGCAAAATGTTACAATTGGTTTTCTTACCTGTTCATTTTTGACGTTGTTTTCCTAAAATTGCTGCCAAGATAGACAGAAATTAGAGTCTGCTCAGTTTTTAATTTATTTGCTAGAAACAGGCTGGTAATCTTAAAATAAAAGTAATTACCTTAAGCATAATGAAAGTTGGAGATACATTTTTTTGTTGAGAAACTAAATCCTGAAGGTAATTAGAACGTAAGAGATACTTTATATTATTTGTAGTTCAAAACCAGTTGTGAAACCAATCAGTTTGACAAAGGTAGGCAGTTTCAAAGTCAATTGATAAGTCATTATTTAATCTCCACCCCACAGTAACCACAAAGTATTCTTTAAATGACTGTAAATACGGTAAAATATCAATGGGGATATTTTTATAATACTGGTGCCACTAGGTAGCATATGACAGGTACTCTATAACATGAGTTCTGTAGGGGGGGGAAAAATGCACCTTTGTTTCTGAAGATTACAGAAAATTACCACCATTTGCAATAAATGTGCAGTTTTTCCAAATATTAATGAGGTTCCTAACACTCATCTATTTCTCTGGGGTTTGTTTATTTATATCGAAGGCCTGTTTATTAAATGGATTGAGTGTCAGGCCTTCCACACTGAAAAAGTAATACACAAAAATAAATAACTGGAAATCTGTTGCTCTTACTAAATAACAGGTGTAAACATAGCCTATTATTTCTTAAACAAACCATGCATTGTCTAGTGCTTCTTCACATTTGCATATGAACCACATAAAAAACAAAGTTGCAGATCTTGTGCTTAGCAATGTATTTAGGTTTCCATTGCAATTAATTGTTAGCTTTAATAATGTCAGACGTGCTTTCTCTAGATTTAAACAAACACCAGTGGTCTGTTTGTGCTTCAATGATGTATTGATCTAGGATGTTAGACCATCCAAATGTATTATTCCTTTTGTACAGGTACATCAACTCAACAGGAAAGAACCAGGCCTAAAATAGGTGCCATTACAGTCTTACACAAAAATCTTCATGACCATTAATGTTACTAAACTTTATATCCCACAAATCAGAAATTACAAGGAAATATGCAATTAAGTGATTCAACGCTCTAGGGTAGATTTCCTGGTGTAATTTGTCATAGGTTCAACAGTGTACAGCCACTGAGGGTCTGTTTCCTATTTATAGGGCACTCATCGGTTCCCCTTCTCAGCCTTCACTGCCTCCCTCCACCACGCACAGTATACCTATTTTCCCCTCATCCTGAACAGCCAATGAACAATTTTGAGTCCCATCATGTGCCTTAGTTGGGACTTTGGTTGTTTAGCCAGAGGAACCCAATGAAATATGGGGAAAACTGAGGACATTTTCAATAGGGAGCATTTTAAAATATATCCTATCCAAATGTAGTACATTTTACAAAAAACATATTAAATTTTACACTTTCCTAAATAAAAAAAATTCCATTGTCTTCTCAAATCTTGATGAATTTGGAGATTAAATTCAACAAGTTAAGTGTAAAACTAAGAGATTTTAATACTGCTTTAAGTGCAAATCTCCATCCAAACTGAACTCTAGAGATTCCGCTGATGTCTCCATAATAATGAAGTCTTATCAGCATTGCATAGTTATATACAGTTGTTGATTCACTCTAGCGTATGTATGGAAGAATGTAATGTTTCTATTTAATTGAGGGTATGTTTTACAGTCACACTAGTTGTTTGTTCATATGACCATTTCACTTGTGCGTTTGACCAAATGACTGAAAATGTGATCATAATGCTGGACTGGTTGCTTGATCTGCTTTTTGTATAATGAACAGGAGAGGCAGGTTATCAGGGAACTTGAGTGCAATGAGGGCACTACAAGTCTTTGATTACACAGCTATTTTAGGCAATGAATGGCACTTTAGGGGCAAAGGGTTAATGTAGTTTTTGCATGGAATTTTCATTTATATTATGCCTAGTTTCTAGCCAGGGTTGAACACTGCTTGTAAATGCTAGCATTAAGGAGAATACCATCCTCCATGATAGTTTAGATAATGATCATAAAATGGAGAACCTCTTGCACATGATTCTTAGCAAGAACAAACAGAATTAAGAGGTCAGGTCATAATGGTTGCTGATAAGGAGAGAGACGGTGTAGCTGTGCTCATTCCACTTGTGCTCAGAGGCCAGGGGTCCAAGAAATTATTGTGAATGTTAATAACATTGAACACTACATTATTGGCCTCTCCACCCAGTTTCTCTCATACATAGGTAATATGTCCTCCTCAGAAGTTGTTTAGTGAAATTGATGTAAATCTTGTGTAGATTGTGCTTGTGAGGCAACATAGGAACATAAAAATGGCCACATTGGGTCAGACCAATGGTCCATCTAGCCCAGTATCCTCTCTTTCTGTAATTGCCAAGATAGCCTCTGGAGCTGTTTTTAAAAATCAGTGTTACGTTAGCTATCGTCTAGTCATCTGGTATATCTGATACGTTACGTACTTCAGTTAACAGTTCTGCAGTTCCATATTTGAGTTCCTTCAGAAGACTTTGGTGAATTCCATTTGGTCCTGGTGGTTGTATCATTTGTTTCAAATCCTCCTCAATCTGGAACGCTTCTTCAGATCTGCCATCTAAAAAGAATAGCTCAGGTGTGGCGCTCTCCTTCATATCCTTTGCAGTGAAGACTGATGCAAGAATTCATTTAGCTTCTCTGCAGCAGCCTGGTCTTCCTTGAGTGCCCTTTTAGCACTTTGGTCATCCAATGGCCCCAGTGATTGTTTGGCAGGCTTCTTGCTTCTGATGTACTTTAAAAAATTGCTGTTAGTTTTTGTAGTGGTCAGTGATAATGAAGATGGTCAGCAATAATGTTCCTGCAGTTGATGAAGAATTCATTGAATGTAACTGCTCAGGGACCAGGTTGTGCAAAATCAAACTGATACAGATGGATCTAAAGCAAGCTGGAATATAAAGAACTGATGTCAGTAACTGTATTATGGGCCTAATTCTGTAGCCTTACTCAAGCAGAACTCCTGTTCATGTCAAAATAATACCATGATGATGTCTCCAGTTGGAGTTTTGCCTGACTAAGAATTGCAGAATAGGGGTCCAATGATTTAAAACCACACAGCATTTGCAGTTAGTGGATAATAGATGTTTTCTTGTTTGACAGTGCAGTATATACAAAATGTCTTTTATAAGCTAATTTACAAGCCTTTGGATTTATAATGTACATATTTAATTTTATAAATATTTGTGTTTTGTTGTACAGTGTCTGCATTTTAAGCATACAGTTTCTCTGTGATATATACATTCTCCAACATATGTTTCAAACGTAAACTCATTAAAACTGACATTTTTACTCTGTTCATAGTTTTCAGTATGAAAAAAAAAGCATTTAAAAGAGATTTCCATCTTCATCCCATAGAAAATAATGATTTTCAATATAATTGAAGCAGCAATCTTAGCATAAAGTTAACAAAGCTAGTAAGATTGCAGAAGACCTCATTAATATTGTTACTTATCATGTGTATTGGATCAGCATCCCATTATGCTACGTACTGTACAAATACATCAACATGGTCCCTTCCCAGAGGAGCATACAGTCAAATTAAAGACCTTTTGGTTAAATTTGGATAACTGTGATGACTCACTCTATCCCAAACTGGGAGGAGCTGTGAGACCAAAGAAATAATACATAGAGATGGAGAGATAAGAAACATGGTCAAGAAAATACCAAAATAAGATTGATTGATTAATCAGAAACACATACTTAAACAGCAGGAGAATTATTTGAAAAACATACACCTAGGAGAAGGAAGAGATGAGGGAAATAGTAATGCTGAAAAAGCTAGGAGAGATAGAGGACAGCAAATTAAAATTTTTCTCCATCTCTCTTCCTTCAGATAATTCTCCTGCTGTTTAAGTATGTGTTTCTGATTAATTTCCTCTCCCCCACCCCGATGTCTTATAGAAATTTGCATTTTTCAAAGAGGAATCTTATTTTGGTATTTTCTGCTCTGTTTGTGCATTGGGATCAGCAGCTGGACTTCTGCATCATTGATGTCAGTTGTACTCTGCCCAGGTGCATGGATCTATGTTAGCAGACCCTGATTTGGGATCGGGGCTCTAGAGAACCAATAAAACACATCATGATATCCTGAGATTATATGGCGATGTTTGTGTCACTCCTCTCTATTTTCTGCGTATGTTAGGATCAGTTACAATGACTTAACTTCACTGGGCGAAAACAACAGAGTGTAATACAAGGATCATCACTTCATAATTAGTGTGTGACTATGAAGCTCTCTTCCATATCAAAGCAGCTCGTCAAGGTTAAGTATTAATGGTCCAGGTCTTGAGTATCTCATTGAAGCCTTTCCAGAAGTAAAAAAAAAAAAAAAGAAATTTCATAAATGCTAAAAAAGAGCTCAGTATCTCAGATTGAGGATTAACTTGCCTAGGGAATAGATAAGAATAAATCAGGATGAAACCACTATCTCATTTGACATTTATTATTAGAATTACTTTGCAAAGCTGTTTATACTAGCTTTAAAATAGTTTCAACAAGAAACTAGATGTGAGAAGGTGAACAGAAAGGAATAATGAGAGCCTAAGATGAATGAGTCCCATTATCAGAAAGGGGAAAAATTCACTTGCACACAGACTATTTTATATACTTACGTTTTCTGCAGAGAAGACTTTGTACATTACTAAGTATAGCAACAAAAATTGAGAATATTTAGTCTGGAGAAATGTATGTATCTTGGCATCTGCAAGTCAAGTTTGGATCTCTGTTGCACCAGAGTAAACCGGGTTTTGCTCAGTTGAAGTCACCAGAGTTACTTTGAATTTGCACTGTGAAAATGAGACCAATATCTAGCCGTTCTTTGGGTGGTCTATAATTATTTTGGTCAACATTGTTAGGCACCAAAAATGAGCATATCTGCAAGAAAGTAGTTTTCAGTTTTTTGGAGAAGGACAGAAGACACTTCTCTACCAAGCAGAAAGCCAGTCTAGCCTCTCAAAAGTCACTTACCCTCATGCAGAAGGGCACTTGCTGTGTATGTCTAGTTGAGAACACGCATCAAGGAGTTTGTCAGAAGGGCAGTTGTTCTGAAGTTTTTACCTTGTACTTTCCTTACATGGCTAACTGCACCATATTCCTCCCCATATCTATTAGTCCATCTCTTTGGGCATGACATCACCTACCTCTGGGGCAGCATCCCTGGTTGATTCTTCCCTCTTCACAAAGGTTATCCTCTTCCTCAAGCAGAGTTATACAAGAGGAGAGTGATCAGTTGTTCTTCATGTCCACCAAGAGAAGGACAAAGCGTTAATTGGCTTAGTTTGCAGCAGGGGAGATTTAGCAAAAACATTCCACTATAAGGCAATTAAGTACTGGAGTGGGTTATTTTGGGAGATTGTGGAATCCCCATCATTGGAGGTTTTTAAGAGCAGGTTAGACAAACATGTCAGGGATGGTCTAGGTATACTTTGGTATGGCCTCAGTGTGGGGGATCGACTAGATGACCTCTTGAACTCCCTTCCAAGCCCTATATTTCTTTGATTCTATTGTGACACCCTGTACCCCATCTAAACCTCATGCTCACCATTTTTGTATGGTTATGGTTTGTACAAGACATGCCTTGTGAGGTATCATTTGAAAACTAATGATCTACTGAATATCATTGTCCTGTTAACGTGTGTATCATCATTGTACATGGAGTTATGAGATTTGGCTATGTTTTTTACTGAAACATGTTGTAAATCTGGGGAACGCCCACCGACTAAGTCTTTAGAAATAACTAAACGACTGTAAACAAAGGCCTTGCATGTCACCCCCAAAGATGCTTCAAACATCACGTACACAGAAGATATGGACAAAAAATGTGTAATTCACCAGAAAGACTCTTCAAATCTCATGTATACCACAGATTGCACCCTGGTGGGGGGAAGTGGGTATTCTTCAGGAAAGGAGGAGGCTACAAAATAAGAGAGAATGGTTTCCCCATGATCTCTCCTCCACCATGTATGCACATGGCAACAAAAGCATTTGGAAGACAAAAGGAACCTGCGGGAGTGGTGGTCTCGGGCTGGAAGGAGAAAGTCTGTGAAATATATTACAGTTTATGGTGAGACAACTCATTTTGTTTTAAAAACTATTAGCCTTGGTAAAGTTTAGGAAATAGCTTGCGTATGTATTTTTTATTTCTTTTATAGCCAATTCTTGCTTGTATGCCTTTATTGCTTATAATCACTTAAATATATCTTTCACTAGTTAATAAACTTGTTTTAATGTTATATCTAAACCAGTATGTTCTTGGTTGAAGTGTCTGGGGAATCTCTACTCAGGTTAACAAAGATTGTAGTGCATTAGTCTGTGATGGAATGATGAACTTTATATGAGCTTGGGCTGCAGAGTCAGCGAGCTGGCAGTACCGGACTCATATTTCTCAGTGTGCAAGTCTGGGACTAGAGGGCTGGCTGGGGTTGCCCTATGTGTAGTTAGTTCATGAGTGGCTGGGAGAGCATTCATGTAACTTTGCTGGGTGGGCCGTTACATGCTAATGGATGTGTGAAGAGGGCTGGGAGAGGCTGCTTTTCACTAGCAGAGCAGTGTAAGAGACATCCTGGTTTGGAGAATTAAGGTGACACAGTGGTTCAGGTTGCACCCTTGGGGAGGTCACATCTATGTCTTGGGTTTTTATATAGCACTTAGCTCAAGCACTAGCAATGGTACTCATCCCTCCATTCTGTACTCTTGTGGAATTCCCACCTCTGCTGACCTGCGAAGTAAGGGACCTATGATATTCTGACTTACCTTGCCAGCCTACGAAGGAGTGGTTTCAAGCAGTATTGTAAGGTGTATATGAATTAGGTAGTAAAAACTAAAGAAACACTTTCTACTGTAACTGTCTAGTACTTTTATGCTGCTAGATCTCTGTAATGGGTAGCTTTTAAATTAATGTCACTGCTATTTAGTTTTGTTAAATCGGATTTAGGTAATTTTATGATTGAAGTATTTTTTAAAAATGACTTTCAATGTCATCGATGATTGCTAGACACAGTTTTAGCACTTCAAAGTGTTCTTGCTAAGTAATAAATACCTTTTTGATGTTATAGGTACACTTTTGCAATAACTCATTCTGGAATTATACAATGAAATGTATAAGAAGCTTCTGTGTTTAATCGTTTTTTAATGGTACCCTTTTAGTAGGTATAGTAAGTTATCAAGTGTTTTAGGCTCTTATCTTTCAGCCTTGGTACATTTAGGAATGTATTGTAAAAATACAAGTACCTATATAGGTAAAAAAACATTTTTTGTTGGATTTTTACACCCCTTTAGATATTTTGCCAGTTTAATTTGATTTGTTTTATAAAGCTATTTCACAGCTAGAGAGTAAAGGAAAACTTGATGACATTTTCTGTTTGTTCATTTTAAAGACCTTCATGTTATTGAATCAAGAATCATCCAAATTTATTTAAAAAAAATAATAGAAATATTTAAAAGGTTACTATTTTGATGAGCTTTTATTTCTTTCATTAAAAAAGGCTTGCATTCCCATTGCACAATTATTTGCGAAGTTGTGTTTAATGACACAATATGGGATTTAAAGTTAGGTACTGTGTATGATGCATGTGTTCCAGATGATAACTCCTGGGCTGAAATCCTGGCCTCATTAAAAGTAATGTGAGTTTTGCATTGACTTGAGAGGGGTCAGGATTTCACCCTCAGAATGAGGTAAGTGTGAAATGTTTTAGCTCTTGATGAGTTACTGAGGCTGGAGTTAGGGCTGTCCCATGTTTTCTATGTCCATTCCTCTTTAGATCAGCCAGGAAGTGTTACATAGAAGATACTACCGTCCTGGATGGTAGTTAATATGTGAAAATGAATTAAATAATATTTCCTTTTGAAATAATAACTAAATAATTACCTAGTTGAAGGAGTCCAGACCATGGACTTAGTATCTTCTCCTCACCTTGATGCTGAGGTGTTGAGCATCCTGAAGGAGGTGCATTATTAAGCAGGGTCAGGCCTTAAGAAACAAGTGTGAAATTCCCAAGGTTCAATTTTTTGTTAAAAATATTGTTTTATATTATGGTGTTGGTGGTAGCTTTGAGAGTTGTCTTTGTTAAGTGGCAATATTCAGAACTAGTCATGGCAACATTCCTAGCTTTGTCCTTTTTTCAAATGACCTTTTTGTAAGAATTGAATAGGAGGGGAAGACCCTTTTCAAGCTTAAAGTGAAGTCTCTCCCAGCACATCCTCAGAGGAACATGCCATGCAGGGGCATGCACAAGGGGGGACAAGCAGGGGCAATAATTGGCAGGGGCATAGAAGTCCTTTGGCCCCAGGGCTGCAGTGGGGAGTGAGTGAGCTCCTTCAAAAGGCTCAAATTTAAATTCCTGTACATGTCTCTGATTCCATGTTTAGGGGTAGCTTGCCATCCCCTTTATTTAGTAGGGATAGCTTTGAACTTCACTGTGGATAAATGCAGAAAGTGTGTTTATATTTCATTTCCTTCCACAGGGATGATATTTATTAATTACAGTCTGTGTCTCCAAATATTTATTACTGTTGAAGTCATGATTATGAACCTTGAAATTCCAGTGTTGGCAGTTTTGTATTTGTAACTTTGGTTGGGCCATATGTGTAGTCTTAATTACCCTGCAGATGTCTTGCTTTCAAAGGGATTTTATTTCAACCTGATCAGATAGTAGGTGTTGAGTGCAAATTGCCTTATGTTTGAAATGTAGGTTTGGGAAAATAAGACTTGAACCGACCAGATGCAGTCACTGGTGAAGGGTAATAAAAGAAGACAGCAATGATATTCTTTAACATGTCTAAATGTTCACACTGGTGACCACAGTGCTGCTAACCTCAGAATGAAAATCATAACTCTTAGGTATACACAAGGGTTCTCTGAAAAGAAATCATGTTCTGAGAACACTGAATTGGTATTAAATTCTGTAAGCACTATTCAGGGGCAAATTTTCAAAATTCTATGCAGGAATTTTTGCTGCATTGCTTTCATTGACTTTCATTGGAGTTGGTGGGCTAAATCTGTGCAATGCTCTGAAAGTTTAACCTGAAACATATTTTTCCCCTGATGTGCATATGTCACTTCCACATCTATTGTATGTTTTAGATGACATCATTCTCAGGGATCATGGTGCCTAACAATCAGATTAATATAAATATACAAATCTTTATTAAGAAGGAACAAATTAAAAATAACCAGAGGAAAAGGTAGTCCGAAATTTAGGTTTGAAACTGCTTGTTCACTTGATGTCTCTGTGTGGCATATAAAACTCCAGGCAGTGTGCGCCCCAGTAAACAAAGGACACAAAGTTGAAACTCAATCTGTGTGACAGTTTATTGTGTGTCTATAATTTGTAGTATTTTTGTTGGAAAAAAAAAGTTTCCCCCTTAAGATGGACAGTGATTCTATATATTCATAGATTCTAGGGCCAGAAGGGACCACTGTGGTAATCTAATCTGACCTCCTGTATAACACAAGCCATAGAACTTCCCCAAAATAATTCTAGAGCATATTTTTAGAAAAACATCCAATCCTGATTTAAAAATTGTCCGTAATGAGATTCCACCATAACCATTGGTAAATTGTTCCAATGGTTAATTACTCTCACTGTTAAAAATTTATGCCTGATTTTCAGCTGTTGGCTCTTGTTATTAGACCATTCTCTGCTAGACTGTTGTTAAATATTTGTTCCCCATGTTGGTACTGATGTGCTGTAATCAAGTCCCTCATAACCTTCTCTTTCTTAAGATAAATAGACTGAGCTCCTTGAGTCCATCGCTATAATCGTGTTTTCTAATCCTTTAGTCATTCTTGTAGCTCTTCTCTGAACCCTCTCCAATTTATCAACATCCTTCTTGAATTGTGGGCACCAGAACTGGCCACAGTATTCCACCAGTGCCAAATACAGAGTTAAAATAACCTCTCTCCTCATACTCAAGATTCCCTTGTTTATGTGTCCCAGGATTGTATTTGCCTTTTTGGCCACAGCGTCAGACTAAGACCTCATGTTCTGCAGATTATCCACCCTGACCTCCAAATCTTTCTCAGATAGAGTTCCCCATCCTGTAAGTATGACTTATATTCTTTGATTCCAGATGCATACTTTTACATGAGGCATATTTAAACACATATTGTTTGCTTACACCCAGTTTACCAAGCAATCTAGATCAGGACACTGCTAACCTATTTTACTTTTTGAACATTTCTTTAATTTATGGGTCTTTCTAACAAATCTATTTCACAGTCAGAGGTCCTTTTACCAAAGAGTAGAGAAAATGGGGTAAATCCTGATAAATAAAATGAACAAATGGCTAAGATGGAGGCACTAGCAATATAGTAAATCGGTGTTTAGAATTCACACTGGAGTGTACACCGCTTGGTTCCCATAGATAAGAGATGAATGTTTTAAGAATCTTAAATGCCAACAATAACATCCATTCTTTTAAAAAAACAATTGGCTTATTGAATTTTCACAAGGATAAAAGGACATTTTTTGCCCTCTGTAACTTTACCATATGACATGTCCGAGAATTGAAGATAACTCGAACCAGTATGTGAGGATTTAAATATGCATTCATCCTTAGCAAAGTTAAAAGAAACAAGATAAGACAAAAACTAACATGGGACTGGGTGAATTACACAAGGCAAGTATATTGAGACAGCGAGTGAAAGCAAGACTAAACAAAACATAGTGTCTGTGGAGAAGTGAAAGGTCTCTTCTGAATTCATGGCCATTCATCCATAATTTTTAATTCTTCAAAGAATAAAAGAATGATTAATATAAAAACAGATACAATATGGGAAAACAGTCACTCAGGGGGAGATGCTGAACCCCTTATCAATTCTTGTAAGCAGTTACTCTCACAAGTATCATTAATGAAATCATTCAGTCTGGTCGTATGAGTGACGGCTCACCAGGGGGACTGAAGGGTTCAGTCTGGCTCTGAATGTTTTAAGTACTGATTTTTTTTGTTGCTGCGTAGCAAAGGTGCTACATTGACAGAGTTGGAGTCCAGTCATGGGCAATGGCTGAGCAAACTCACTGCACATTTATGCTTCAACCCTGCGCCAAAGTCAGCACCACTAAGAATCAGGAGTTTGATACTCCAGACCTGTTCAATCCTTGGCTTCTGAGCTTTGACTTCCTGTAAGAGTATTGCTCAGTGTCAATATGGTGGTCATGTTGTTTGTATGTATTTATCTTCATTTTTAAAATATACAAATATATGCCAGTTTCAAGCATCATGTACCCCACCATCAATGAAAATATACACTCCATGAAACAAAAATGGGAATTTCCGTTCAGTAGAAATGCAAGTATTGTTTACTACTGATCAAGGCTAGATTAATGATGTAGATTCTATGCCTCATTGCCAGTCCCTGAACCACCAGTCTTAACAACACAATCACTCATGGCTTGATAAAACCTTCATGGTTCACACATTAAGGGGAATTCTGGTCATGGATCTCCTCCCAGCTGCATGGAAGGCAGAGGTGGGGTCAATCACCTCCACATAGGAAGAGGAGGCAGGTACCAGATAGACAGTGGATGGGCCTGTAGTTGGTGTAGTTAGGGCTAAGTGTAAGCACACACATTTCCTTTAGTTCTGTCACAGAGATTAGGTAGAAAAGTAATATGGTTCCACGCAGCATCTTCCTGCTGGGGATCCTGGAGGTAATTACCCAGTTGACGGCTGCATTGAAACAGTTGCTGGAGAGTGCTGGCATCCTGGATTAGTTCCAGTAGACCAATTAAGATCCGTGTATGTACTATATGCAAATATCTAAAGAAAACTAAACTAAACCATAACTTGAAAACCAAACATCGTGTGTGTGTGTTTGTATATATATTAAATCAATGGATTTATTTCATTTTGCATTTATTGAGTATTAGAGTCTCCTTTATAACACTGACACATAATAAAGAAATATTATCAGCATATAATTTATTTTGCAAAGAACTGTGAAATTAGCTATGCTTATAGAATCACAGAAATGTGGGGCTGAAAGGGATCTTGAGGAGTCCTCAAGTGCAGTCCTCTGCTCTAAGGCAGGACCAAGTTAAACCTAGACTGTCCTGACAGGTGTTTGTCCAATCTGTTCTTAAAAACCGCCAGTGATGGGGATTCCATAACCTCCCTTGGAATTCTATTCCAGAGCTTAACTACTTTTATAGCTAAAAAGGTTTTCCTAATATCTTACCTAAATCCCCTTTTTGGCAGATTAAGTCCATGACTTCTTGTCCATGGACTTGGAGAACAATTGATTGCTGTCTTCTTCATAAGAGCTCTAACATGTTTGAAGACTGTTATCAGGTCCCTCCTCAGTCGTCTTTTCTCAAGACTAAACATGTCCAGTTTTTTAACCTTTCATAGGTCAGGTTTCCTAAACGTTTAATCATTTTTGTTGCTTTCTGCTGGATTCTCTACAGTTTGTCCATAACTTTCCTAAAGTGTGCCACCCAGAACTGGGCACAGTATTCCAGCTGAGGCTTTACCAGGACTGAGTAGAGCAGGACAATTGCCTCTTATGTACAACACTACTGTTAATACATCCCAGAATTATATTAGCCTTTTTTTGCAACTGCATCATATTGTTGACTCATATTCTATTTATGATCCACTATAATCACCAGACCCTTTTCAGCAGTTCTACCACCTAGCCAGCTATTCCCCATTTTGTAGTTATGCATTTGATTTTTCCTTCCAAAGTGCAGTACTTTGCATTTGTCTTCATTGAATTTCATTTTGTTGAATTCAGACCGATTTTCCAGTTTGTCACGATCCTTTTTGAATTCTAATTCTGTCTTCCAGAGTGCCCGGAACCCCTTCCAGCTCAGTGTCATCTGCAAATTTATTAAGCATACTCTTCACTCCATTATCCAAGTTATTAATGAAAATACTAAATAATATTGGACCCAGAACTGGCGCCTGCAGTCAGTTGCATCCTTCTAGTTAGACAGTGAACCATTTGATAACTACTCTGAGTACAGTGTTTCAACCAGTTGTGCACCCATCTTATGGTAAATTCATCTAGTGAATATTTCACTAATTTGCTTATGAGAATGTCATGTGGGACTGTGTCAAAAGTCTTACTAACATCATGATATATCATATCTGCTGCTTCCTCCTATTTACTATGGCAATAACCCTCTAAAAGGAAATTCAGTTGATTTGGCATAATTTGTTCTTGACAAATCCATGCTGGCTTGTCCTTAATATTCTCTAGGTGGTTACAAATTGATTGTTTAATAATTTGTTCCAGTCTCCTGCCAGACATTGCAGCTAGGCTGGTTTTCTGTAATTCCCAGAGTCCTCTTTGTTCCTCTTTTTTTTTTTTTTTTTTTTTTTTTAAAAAGAAAGGTACTATATTTGGCCTACTCCAGTCCTCTGGGACCTCATTTGTACCATGAGTTCTTGAAGATTATTGTTAATGGTTCCAAGATTGCTTCAACTAGTTTCTTAAGTATCTTAGGTTAAATTTGTTCAGGCCCTGCCAACTTGAATGCATCTAAGTTATCTAAATATTCTTTAACCTGTTCTTTGCCTATTTTGGTTTGTGTTTCTTCCCTCTTTTTGTTAATATTAGTTGTGTTGAGTATCTGATCATCATTGTCCTTTTTAATGAACAATGATACCAAATAGATATTAAACACCTCAGCTGCCTTGAAGTCATCAGGTATCAGATCGCCTTTCCCACTAAGTAAATAATCTATGATTTCCTTTGTCTATCTCTTGTGCCTAATGTATTTAAATAACTTCTTCTTATTCCCTTTATGTCCCTTTCTAAGTGTAACTCATTTTGTGCCTTGCCTTTCTGATTTTGTCCCTACATTCTTGTGCTATTCTTTTGTATTCCTCCTTAGCTGTTTATCCATGTTTCCAGTTTTTGTAGGATTCCTTTTTGATGTTCAGGTTATTAAAGCACTCCTGAAGGGAGACATATTGGCCTCTTACTATTCTTCCCATCTTTCCTTTGCATTGGGATAGTTTTCTTTTGTGCCTTTAATATTGTCTCCTTGAGGAACTGCCAGCTTTCTTGAACTTCTTTTTATGGATTAATTTTAGACTGTAAAGTCACTTGGATTGTAAATATTGTAGGGTGTAGAAAGATTAATTGACAGGATTTAAATCTGGGTGAAAATTGTAGATTAAATTTTATAGTAACTCATGAGGCTTTAATTTCCTGTCTTGGTTTAGGACAATTACATGAACTGTTTTTCTCTTTCTACCGTATAAGCAGGTGCTAGTTTGTCACATATTACTGAAGAAAGTGTTATAAAAGCAATGGGAAACTGACTTGTAATGGTTTACATAGGGAAAGAAGTATTAATCTTATCACATTGATGTTATCGGTTCACCATGATATTACATTCTAGAATGCTTTAGCCTGAAGGTGCAAAGATAAAAAGAGGTGGTAGGTTCTGATCACTATCCCATTACTAACCCCCACCTTGCAAAATTTCAGCATCTTAACTTCATTCTATGCCCCTCTCCATTAAGGAGTGATGAAACAGTTTGTGGCTGTCATGGCGCATAGCCTAAAAAGCCTGTATTTGGCATATCCCCTTAAAATATAAGACAGAAATAGTAAGTTTCCTTTTGATCTACTGCAAGAATTTCTTGTAACAGCATCAGGCAGCTCTTTTCTATGTACTGATTTCTTTTTTTTCCTTTCTCAATGTGTCCAGCTTGGTCAGTCTTATAAAGTCAGCCATGAGTTTGATTCTGATCTCAGTGACAGCAGTGTAACTAAAGAACCACTGCACCGAAGTGACTGGAGCTACAATGGTAAAAAACTGCTGTAAGGGACAGAAGAATCACATGCAGCTCTCCTTCTAAAGGTGTATGAGGAGAGATGAATTAGTAGAAAGAGATTTCCAAAAGCTGGGGATGTTTCATGGGGACAAAAATATTGGGTCTTGCATTAGGATCCATATTAAGCTCCATTGGATCTGAACCTGAGAAGTTCTATTGAAACTCCATGGACAAAGCTGATGAAAATTAAATTTGTTTATAGATTAAAGAACTAAGTGACTTTGTCCAAATCAAATAGTTTCTCTTTGCTCTCTGTCTAGATCATATTTCTTACCACTGATAGAATGATGGTAGTTCATTGCAGTGTTTGTGCAAAATTAAAAAAAAAAATTTATTTATGTCTATTATTTAGAGAAAATAGGAGAGGAAAAGAACTGTATCCTTTCCTCTGCAGGTAAAGGGAGCATGTCAACAGCCTTGCAGCAGTGGCTGCCATCCCTAAGAACCTCAACAAGCTGGTAAAAGAGACACTGTCAACTTCATTTGGCCTCAAACTGAGCTACTTTACAAGTTGTTTGTTATCTTAAACTCCTCATCTACCCAAGTGCTTCTGTTTTGTTTTTTAAAAGAAAATGTTCCTGACAGCGATGAGGAATTTGTTTATGTAAAGTTGCAGGAAAAGTTGTATGTTTGTTTGTTTTAAAGTTTCTTAAGGGCTACAAGGATCGTTTTTATGAAGAAGCATGCCAAAGGCACTTGGGACTATAATTCATTCAACAACCACTAGCTTTGAATGTATTCCATATTGACCCTCTGTTGAAACTGACAGTTAAGTAAAACTGCTACGACGTTGTGTTATACAACAAAATATAGGGTCACGGGGACAAGAGCGTTCCTGGGGAGGGGGCGCAAAAAGTATAAAAAGAAGCTGAGCTTTTATCAAGATGAATGAAGAGATATTACTGTGCCTGTAAGGGTGCTCTTCATATCACGTAAAAACACTGGGACATACATCATATTGCTTATGAAACAAATCAACATGGAATCCATTTTTCAAACCTCTCTACTTTTGTGAGGCAATTACCAAAATAACAAATTTCTAATGTCTTTATATTGTAATGTGACTAATTACCTGGACTCTGGACTCTTATTTGTACTGGTCCACTTGCATATATTTTAGTTATATCATGTTCATTTTTGATAGCATTATCTGCATGAAAAAATACAGATATTTATTGGTGTTTGGGTCATCTTTATCTGGGTGCCATATACATTTTTTAAAAGAGAAGAATAAGCTTGCAATTAAGACATTGACCTGAAATTCAGGAGAGCTTGCTTCAGTTCCTTACTCCGCTGCAGGCTTTCTGTGACCTTTGACAAGTCACTTAACTTCTCCATATCTGAATTCCCCATCTGTAAAGTAGGGATAATAACACTTCCTGTCCTCTTATCTTTTGTCTTGTCAATTTAGAATATAAGCTTTTTGGGACAAAGAGTTTCTCTTACTATGTCTTTGTGCAGCACCTAGCACAATGGGGCACTGACTTCATTTGGAGTCTTTAGATGCTACTGTAATAAAATAAATAATTACAAGAAAACCTACATGATTAGTGCCTGTCAGAAGTGGCAAAGCAAGCTATCTTCCCAAAGACCACCCTCCCCCTCTACCCAATCCATTCCCTCTCACCATATTGCTACCAACCAGGCAAATTTCTAATGGGTCACGAAATACTTTGTGGGTCCATACTCTAAATTAAAGGCTGTACTGGAAGGCCAAACTCTTCCAGTCTCTGTAAGAGACTTCTGTTAAGGTTTTATTTTGGTGTCTTTCTTGTTACATGTGTTCATTAACGAATTCATAAACAGTCTTCAAACTGTGATATATTTTTCCCATTTTACTTCAAGAGCGATTCTGTCTGAATACTTTTGTATGCTTGTGGTGCATCCTACTCTCATGTGCTTCTAAGGGTCTTGTATGTGTTTGCAGCCAAAACCAAGTTATTAAATTAAATTTCATGAAATCAAAGATTTATGTCTTTGGTTTGGGACATAATGACTATTATTGGCACATTGAAAAAGATAAACTAGAATCAGTAAGTGCATTTCAATACTTTGGAATTCCTGTAAACAAAGATGGTTCTTGGACTACACACTTTCACAATACTAAAGTTTGGGTTTATAGAACGCTGGGTTGTATTTGCTTGGAATTTTGCTAGAGATTTGTATTTAGTTCTCCATAGAGCCTTTTAGGGCAAATGTTCTAGCTCGATTACTGTGGCATCAGGGACTGACATTTTGGGGTTGTTTTGTTGTTTTCTGCTGTATGGAATGGTTGCTTATGCTGATGCCATAGGGTGGAGACTGAAATCATGGGTGACTACCACAAACTAAATCCATTCCATGTATTTTGGTGTTTTGCTGATGAAGGCAAATCTCAAAAGAAAATGCAACAACTAAATTTAGGGATGTTGCAAACAAAGCTGCCCTTAAATGGGTAAATTTGTTGTAGAGTTGAGCCTGTATTTGTTAGTAATTGGAATCCTTTTTCCTCCGAACGGCCATAGCTTACACAGCTCCTAAATGCTCACCATCAGAAAGGCTTTTGCCTGTGTTTTTCAGAAAGGTTACCTGCCACCTGTAATTGATAGAATTTGGGTCATTTCAGCAAATGTAAGTGTTTGACTGCTCACAATATGACCACCTTGTTTTCTTTCCAATTTCCTTAAAACACATTTCTCCTAAGAAACATTTCAGCAAATGATCTCTCTGTTAGTTGAATGAAAACACTCTGTATTATGTGTGTTAATCTGTCTGATTTCACATGTAATCTTGCGAAAGGGGGGAGCGGGAGGGACTATGTCTTAATATGTTTGTACAGAACTGAAATGTCTACAGTTGATGATCAGTTAACTATTATATGAGAATAAGCAGCCATGGCAGAGATCATTCTATTTCCCTTGCTCACTCTGGGCCAGATTGTGCCCTGCTGCTGCACAGGTTCACGTGGGGTTTATAGAGGGCAGAAAGATTTGGGTCCTGTGCTTCTATGGGATACTGGGGAAAAATTGCAGTCCCCATTTTCCCAATGACTTCTTCCTTCATGCATCGTCTGAGACACAAGTCACACTCCAAAGGGAACAGGGAGCCAGCAGGGACACAGCCCCATTCCCTGCTATTCACCAGCTAGCATGTAGGAGGAGTAGAAGGTACCCCATGAAGAAGCATAGCATCAGCATACTCCTTTGCACCCCAAGGTGCTTCAGAAAGTTCTCATCTCAGAGTTCCTCTTGGGTTCGTGCCACTCTCCACACCCTCAGCGCAATATTGGGCCTTAAAAGTGCACTTAAACCCTTTATAATTTAGATCCTGGGTTTAGTTTGGCCAGTTTCTATTTCTACAGAATTAGGATTAAGTGGTTAACACCTCTGTTGAAAAATAACAGTAATAAAAATCTATTGAGGCGGTTGCTTTGGTTTGGCTCTTGACTACAAATTAGCACCGTCTGGTACACTATGGCAAATGTTGCCTTTTCAACAGAGACAGTGCGAGAGAGTGTGTGCCAAATTCTTATTGGCTCATTAATCATTATGCAAAATTGGTGGTTTTTCCTGGTTTCTTTCCATGTGAATTTGGTGGGGAAAGGCTTGAGGTTTTTATCTCATTTGTTTAATGATGTGCAGTCCACATTATGTACATCATAAGTTATGGTTAGATATAATTTATTTTACTCTTTCCACATGGGAAGCTAGGAAATTGAAACTAAACACACACACATTTATAATGAGGATAGGACATGTCTGTACTAAACAAACAGCAAAGTCAAGACATACGAAGTAATACATATGGAGACAATTGAGAGTGGTAATATCTTATAAGGGGGTCAATACATTCATTACACTTTCTTGTTAAAGGATGGGTGAAAGAATAAGAGAAAAGTGATAGAGTTCAAGCCTTAGATTAATTGATGTGTACTTGCTGAATGAGGAGGGAGACTCTGAAAATGAATGTCATACGACTGCTAAAATACAAACTATTTGTCTAGGACTTTAAAAGCAATATATTCCATAGGAAAGGTTTGCTTCTGATGGTAGCCAGAAATTATTTGCAGGCAGTTTGGGTTTCATCCAATGATGCCACATTACTTTTACATTCCAAACTAGAAGCTTTCCTGTTTGTGATTTCTTATGAACGTTTAGACCTTGCTTTTATCCCAATTCTTGGACTGCAATCTACTAATCAACTGTCTATCTATGGAATGAGTGTATAATCTTTTATTGCTGTAATGAGATGGATTTTTTTGTATACATTGTGTTAATATTTTAAAAACTTAAGTAGTTGAAAATGGAAAAGTTGTTGCTAAGCTTGAAACACTTTTTAAAAATTATTCAATCAAAATCACAGTTGTCATTTGGTATCAATGATTAGTTTTTGTAGACTAATTTTTGTTTGAATTTACAAGAAACTTTAATGATAGACTAATACTCAAACAGTTTGTCTTTTCAGGACACGGCTGTATATATTTCCTTTCACACACTCAGAAGTAGATGAAAGATAAAGTGCCTTATTCATTGAAAAAAAGTACTTACACAGAACTCATGTATAGTTTAGATATATTTTTTGCAATCATTTTTAATGCATGACTTTTGGAGAAGTTACCATAAAGAGAAATCTAATTTTGGATGGAGTGGAGTTTAGGCAAATACAGATTTATTAAGAGAAATCAATTCCGGATGTAGAGAGAACCTCTTTTTTTGCAGTAATGATTGGGTAGGCAGCTATTAAAATACATGTGGATTTAGAATTGTCACACAAATACTACATTAAATCGATATGAAAAATCTAACTTAAACAGCCTCCTAAACCAAGAACACTCACTTACTGCAGAGTGGAAAGTATTATCAAATGAATTCTAGTAGATAGAATTTTGTTGCATTTTTTCAATGGAGCATGTGGTTGTATGCAAAAACATGTTTTACCAAAGCACAGAAAAATAGGCAATGACGATGTTATGTTATGCACATTCCATTTATTCCTTTTACTCATAATGGTATTCATCCATCAAAAGAATCTTTAAGTTAGCAGCTGATGACTCAAAACCCACAACAGTTAGCGATTAAAGCTCTATATCATTTAAAACTGGCATAAAGCATTAGTTTTCAGATGGTGTAAAGAATTGGTTTCCAGCTCTAAATGTTCTTGATAGAGCAGCTGCTAAAATCATATAAGACTTGAAGTGGAAAAAGAGCAACATGGTAATCGAAATAATGTGATTTTTTTTTAATGTCCACCATTTTGCGGTATTCCAAGGCTATAAACACTTGGCAAGAGATGTGCAAATAGGAAAACTTTTTCCTATATTGGTAATCAATAAGAAAGAAAATGTTAACATTAAATAAATCAATCCTTCAGTCATTTTCAATAGGGATTTTTTTTCTATCAACTCAGCTATGTTGTACTGCATTTTTATGATATCTGTAAAACAGAAGTGAATTAAGATCTAAGAAGAGTTGATGTCTCTTGTAATGAGCAATGGAATGATTTTTTTCTAGGACCAACTATGAATATTTATTGACTACTCAATTTCTAATATTAAGGACAACTTCACCTTCTCATTGCTCAAATAGCAGGGCAGAATGGCAATCTGGCACTTAAAATAATCTTTGCCTTTACAGATTGCAGCCAAAGGGAGTGAAGTGTGCCGGTTTGGCCTTGAGATCAGGCTGCACATCACTGAGTGTATGCTGAAGTTGGCAGTGTGCAATAAAAGGGGGGAAGGGAAGGAGGGATACACTACTCTTTCTTGGTGCAATATCAGAGTGTGACTCATTGCACATTCTAGTCAGTTGCCATGTGCCATACTACCAGAAGAATGACTCCTGTACCTTTGTGAGGTCAGTACACTCCATTCCTCATTCCTGTTGTATACCTTTGGTAAATAGTAATTCAGCCTAAATCTTTAATCCTGCAGACAGGATGTCAGTCAGTGAGAGTTTTATTCTGGCTACTAGCATGCTTACTGTACCTTACTATCACTGTATAATTGGCTTCACTTCCACCTTGTGTCTACAACAGACATAACTGAAGTAGTCTTGTGGTCACATGTGGTTTAGAGCCATGTTTAACCTGGCTTCTTCATGAGTGTATTCCTGTACTCTCATTACTCAGTTAATGAATCATTGATAGAAAGGTACAGAGTGCTCCCTCTTCCCTGTACATGTCTACTATTAAAGAAGCTGCCTCTCCTGACATTTAACTTTTGCCAGTTTCTAAACAAGATGGTGTCACCTGCAGTATCAGTGCAAGATTCTTACAATAAATTGGGTGAGAAATAGACCACTAAAGATTATTCATGTCATGATATTACAGCATGATAATTCCAAACTATAGTGCTAAAGATAAACCTTTTAAAACTCTTTAATAACATTTGCCCTTTACATTGCTTATTAATATAGTGAGCCAAACTCTGCTATGTAACACCTATGACAGGTCTCTCTGACTTCAGTGGTTTTGTATGGATGTAACTGAGGGCAGACCTTTGTCTACAATATTGTGCAATGTATCAAAGGCAGTTTCTAGTGGAAATTAAGTAAATAAATCCAGTTACTCATGTCTGAATATTGGTGACGTAGCAGAATTTTCAGAAGCCTTCACGATCCATTGCTAACTTCGAGCACTCAGCATCTGAGAGTGATCTGCTGCACACCATCCATCCATCTCCTTGTTTGTCATCACCTACAATGATGACCCTCTACCATTCCTTCCATAATGACTGATTCTATGTTATTTCCATCTCTACAGCTAATATGACTGAAATACATACGCTTGTGTCTGTTGATTTCCAACATCAGGGTCTGCTTCTCTCCAATAATATTTATAACATAGGCATTCACCTTTTTGTCCCTTCTGGAGATATGGAAGAGTCTTCACCAGCACCACATTTAAAAATCTTCAATTTTTTTTGAGAGCATCTTTAACTTTCCAGGATTCACATCCATGAATTCTATGGAAAAAAAATAGTAATTTCACCAGTTGCATCTTTGTACGTTTCAAGATACCACTTTTTCATACTTTCTTAAGGGAGACCATAGCTGAATGAGCCATTTCTAGTCATCTTCTGTATTTATTTGGAACAGCCTTCTTGTTTGGATAGATATGGTCCCAGATAATTAAATTAATCCACCGCCTCTAAGCTTGTCCATTAATCGTGATGTCGTGTTGCATCCTGTTTTGGTAGTCATGTCAACATACATGCATTTTGTTTTCATCACATTCAGGAATAGTCCATATTCTGCAATAAGTGTTTTTACAGACTCCAGCATACGTTGCATTGCATCAGTGGTTGTAATAAAGAATGTCATGTTATCAGCACATCTGAGGTCAGTTAAGAGATTTCCAACAGGGAAATCCCAACTTTTCCACTTTGTCAAAACCTTTCAAGGCTTGTCTCATCATAAATTCTGCGTATATGTTCAAGAGACTTGGGGACAAAGTACACTCTTGACTCACACCCTGCCTGGTGGAAACCACTTGCTGTCTTCTACTGCTGTTCTCACTGTGCTTTGTTGTTGTTCGTAGAAACTTGTGATGAGTTCAGTGAGATGCTTTGGAATCTTCATGTCTGCCAGTATCCTCCCAAGATAGTCGTGTCGGACTATATCAGCTGTTTTTGAGTAGTCAGTGACGCATTGTGCTCTCTTGTGTTTTTAAGTGACATGGTGGATATTCATGATTTGGTCACATATGCCTCAGCCCTCTCTGAAACCAGATTGTTGCAGTGATATTTCTGCTTCTACCCTTCATTTCTTGTGATCCTGGATTATGTAGAGGAGAACTTTCCTGGCATGAGATTACAAATTATGGAACAAAATGAAAACTTATTGTTGAAACCACCAAAGCACACTTCCTGAAAAGTCAGCATCGAACTGCATCATGGTTAACTGAGAAGATGTTTGAACTGGCAAAAAAAATGACAGAGCGAAAGAGAATGCTTTGGAGATGGAAGACTGTAGGAGAGAATATAAGGAACTGAGCAGACAAAGTCAAAGACACTCTAGGCAAGATGAGCAAATATGAAGGGCAAAATGTATGGAATTTGAGAATTATATAGAAGAGTAATAATCCAATTTTCACAATGGTAAGACTTCTTGCCAAAAGGTTTTCTCTGCGATCAAAGAGACGTCATGATGGCAGAGTCCTCACTGATGATGATAAACTCAAGTGGAAAGATTATTGTGCCAATCTGTATGCCTTAACAGAGCCACTCATAATGCAGGACAACAGAAAAGAGAGTATGGAGCCAGAGCCATCGATCCTGTGAGAGGAAGTGGTGTGTGCTATTATGAAAATGAAGCCTGGGAACGCACCAGGGATAGATAATGTGCCTGCAGAATTGTTAAAAGTGATGGGCAAATGCAGTACTGATCTTTATGTAGACAATTTGTGATGAAGTGCGGATAAGTAGAAATTGGCTGGAGGGCTGGATGAAGGGAATTTTTCTGCCATTAACAAAGAAGGGAGACATAACAGAGTGTAGTGGAATTTATAGCTGTATTAATCAGTGAATTTAACTACAAGCATTTGGAGCCCACTGAAGTGAAGGGGATTCTTTCCATTAATTTCAGCATTCACTGGTTCTGGTCCTTATTTCTTTAAAGTCCAGAAGTCCTTACTCCAACATAGCCCCTAAGATGTAAATTCTTCAGTATTTTCCCTTTTCTCCTTTGTTTTCACACTGAGATTTCCTGACATTGAATTCATGTGACTTTGCTTGCAAAACAAGTTCCTGGAATGTGAGTTTTAAAAGCCTTACATCCAGTCAAAATATTACGAATATGTTAGATTGGATGTAGCTCTAGTTTAGTTGAACAGATCCAAAAATTCTGAACACTCCTGATTGAATAACTCTTGATTTGATGGAGGCAGATACAAGAACATCAGTTGAAAATTAGGCGACAGAAGCAACGTGCCACTTAAGAATTGTAATTAATCTCCTCTTTGCAATTCAAAAAGTGAATTTTATAGAGATGAGAATATGCTGTTTTATTAACCTTGCTACATTAATCATACTCTTGAGTTTAAGTGCAGTTTAGTAGCTGGTATAAGATTACATTGCATCATAATCTGTGCTCATGTACCTCTGTAGTTAAGAAGCCTTTGTTTTCTATAACACTTTGACATTGAAAAGTTAAGGGTCGAATTTCCTTTCAGTGTTTAGGTGAGTTATGTATGCAAATCTGCTGTTAATTGAGAGGGAGGATGGACCTCCTAGTAAACTCATAAAGAGAGGTAGGAAAATATGTTTATTCACCTCAGGAATGGTAATGACAGGGAAAACACCATCTTCTTTTTTGTTTTGAGACAGTTTTTTCTGTATATAGATATTGTAGGGCCAGATTGTGCTTAGCCTCTGCACATACGCTCAAGGTATGAACAAGAAGCCTGCCTAGGCTATTGCAACATGCTCATCACCATACTATCTGAGCACCATAGGGGCTCTGGACACAGTTGTAGTCTGTACTCTGTTGATTAAAAAAAATTCAAGACCAAATTCTGTGCTGAGAGCGCTCTTTCCATCTAACTTTGAGTTTTCTATCGTGCTTATTACTATAGTAACTAAATACCAGGTTGTGAGCCCATTATTGGTCACTTGGACTACTCACATAAGTAATGGTTTGCCACTGTAGGTAAGTGGCTCACAATCTGGCCTTAACTAGTTACTTATGTACCCAGTCCTACATCTGTCTCAAATGAGAACTGTATGTATACATTTGAAAGCAAAGTGAGATCCTCAGTTCCTTTTGCAGAGGAAGTGGTGCCAAACTGTTTTAAATTAAGGGTCAGGTATTGAGAGATGCTGAGCACCTGGCACTCCCATTGACTTGAGCTGGAGTTTTGGGTACTCAAAACTTCTGAAAATTAGACCCTAATTATTCAAGAAGTCTTTGTGTCTTTAAAGAACATTTAGGAGCATGAGTAGAACATCCCAGCAGCAACCTAGTGTGGCAAGAAGGGAGGGAGAAATAGTTGCTAGATTCCCATGGCAGTACTAAATGCTGCAGTCAGCTGCAAATATCAAGGACATTAACTGTGAGTGGCATGTTCTATTTCTACAGATCGAGCAACCCAGCCATGCAGAACAAACAGTGGAAGGTGTATTTTCCTATATTCAGATAAAGGAATGGAAACAAGTACATTATCTTTCCCACCAAACTAAGTTTTACATGAGGGGAAAAAAGCTGTATCTCTTTTGAATCAGGTGCTGCAGAAGAGCTACTTTAGGTGATTACAGCAATTTCTGTCCAGAGACTCAGATGGGGAAAGAGACTTGGAAGCTTGAAAATAAAGTAGGACATTCAGCTGTCAGAAAGAAATGCATCATGAATCATAGAGCCATAGAAGATTAGGGTTGGAAGGGACCTCAGGAGGTCATCTAGGTCTACCCCCTGTCCAAAGCAAGACCAACGCCCAACTAAATCATCCTAGTCATGGCTTTGTCAAGCCAGGCCTTAAAAACCTGTAGGGATGGAGATTCTACCACCATCTCCCTAGATAATCCATTCCAGTGCTTCACCACCCTCCTAGTGAAAAAAGTTTTCCTAATATCCAGTCTAGACCTCTCCCCTGCAACTTGAGACCATTGCTCCTTGTTCTGTCATCTGCCACCACTGAGAACGGCCTAGCTCCATCCTCTTTGGAATCTCCCTTCAGGTAGTTGAAGGCTGCTATGAAATTCCCCTCCCCCTATACACACACTCTTCTGCAGACTAAATAAGCCCAGTTCCCTCAGCCTCTCCTCATAAGTCATGTGCCCTGGCCCCCTAATAATTTTGTTTGCCTTCTGCTCTACTCTCTCCAATTTGTTCACATCCTTTCTGTAGTGGAGGGCCCAAAACTGGACCTAATACTTCAAATGTGGCCTCACCAGTGCCAAACAGGAATAATCATTTCCCTTGATCTGCTGGCAATGCTCCTACTAATGCAGCCCAATATGCCGTTAGCCTTCTTGGCAACAAGGGTACACTGTTGATTCATATCCAGTTTCTTGTCCGCTGTAACCCCTAGGTCCTTTTCTGCAGAACTGCTGCTTAGCCAGTCGGTCCCCAGTCTGTGCATGGGATTCTTCCGTCCTAATTGCAGGACTTCGCACTTGTCCTTGTTGAACCTCATCAGATTTCTTTTGGCCCAATCCTCCTATTTGTCTAGCTCACTCTGTATCCTATCCCTACCCTCCAGTGTATCTACTACTCCCTCCAGCTCAGAGTCATTTGCAAACTTGCTGAGGGTGCAATCCATCCCATCATCCCGATCATTAATGAAGATGTTGAACAAAATCAGCCCCAGGACCGACCCTGCTTGATACCAACTGCCAACTAGACATCGAGCCATTGATCGTTACCTAGTTAGCCCGATGATCTAGCCAGCTTTCTATTCACCTTATAGTCCATTAATCTAATCCATACTTCTTTAGCTTGCGGTGGGAGACTGTATCAAAAGCTTTGCTAAAGTCAAGGTATATCACATCCACCGCTTTCCCCACATCCAGAGAGCCAGTTATCTCCTCATAGAAGGCAATCAGGTTGATCTGAAAAAATAGAAGACGGTCAGGTTGGTGTGAAAAAATAGTCTGTTTGATAAGTGAACTCTGTTAATACTAGACCAATTCTTTGCCTCTGGAGTTTTTTCAAGATAAGTACTCATTATTTATTTTTTGATTACAGCATTACTGCAGGACATAGGGGAGCTGTATTTAGACACAATAGTCTTCCCTGCCCGTCAGCCCCAAATCCCCATAGACTGATGGTAAAAATACCCTGAGTGGAAGAGCTCCATAACAGAATCATTTTTCATGTTTCATGAGACTTTTCAGTTCCCCTTTATTTTATTCCTTTTAATAGGAATTCTGCTGACACATGGGATGATAGTGTGATTTATTCTTTAGAAAAGCATATTAATTGTTAGGCCCTTTAAAAAATTAATTAAAATAACTTGCTGAGTGGTTGGACTTGTCACGCTATTTTTCTTAACTCCAGCTGGACTTGTATTTTGGAGACTCCTTTTGTTTTTATCATGGGGAAGTCTGATTCTTTTCCTTTTGTAGTATAACCAAAGAAAAATAAATCTGACAACTGAAAAGTCCTCAGCAGTAGTATGTCAACGAATGTGCAAAGTAAATTGATTTGAGTATAATTTCATTTTACATGGTCCCTTTCCTCTAACTGGGATAGCTGGCTGTCATTCTAGATAATCAAGTGAATACTATATGCTTTCCGTTGATTAGGGATGAAACTTAATTATTATAAACAGTGGTATTTTGAAGCACTTGTGACATTTCTTGATTGGCCCTAATCCTCACTGATAATGAGGGATTTGAAGTATGGAGCTGTTTCAGCAGTAGTCAAATAGACGCATCATACACTGCTTTGATTTCTAGTTTTATTCTGAATCCCTGAGATTTTAGATCTGTTTTCAAGTTGCTTTTATAGGAAAAGAATGACCGTGATCCAAATGGAATGAATCCTTTAGTCCATCCCTAGTTTTGTGGTATGTCCTCAAGGACAACATAGGGAGGTTTGCTAAGAGTAGCTATGAGAACAGAAAAGCTATATTAAACTTTGACCACACATAACAATTCTGGAAACTTTGTGCTAAGTGTGGCCATTTTTTGTGCATCTCTTTCTGTGGAGTCTTGTGCTGGAATAATTGATGTAAAGATGAAATTTCATTACAGTGTGCAATTTTTTCATATTCAGTATAAATCTGAGTCAGTGTTTTTGGAGGGAAAAGCTATGTGAGACACATAGAAACTAAATTATATCAAAATATGAATGGCTGGAGATGTTACACATTAAAGGCCACAATCTTTTTTTAAAAGTGTTGAAAGGATAAGGTATTGTAGGCCAAATTCTGCTCTCAGGTACACTTCAAGTGTGATTGGGAACAGAATTTCACCCTGTGTTTTTGAGGTGAAGGACTAGCTTGGCAATGGACTCTGAATTGACATATATTAAGGCATCCTTATCATCTGAGGTACATCGTATCATGGGCCAGGTAACTGACATTCTTTTCTCCCTCCCTATCTTTGGAAATATTCTGTGGGACCAATTCATTTCAGGGCAGAGCCCTTTCCCAAGGCTCTGTTGCTTCACCTAAACCCCGCTAAAATCTTTGATGTAAATAGGATTCAGTTTTGGGAAGCGCCCTTGTGTGGGGTCTTTTTCATTGATAGCCAGATGCCCATTTTATCTACCCCAAATACAGACTCATAACAATGTAGTCCAAATTCTAATGGGAGTTTAAGGAGCTAGTTCTAAATATAGCATAGTGAGACTCTAATGTAGCACGATGTTTATCAGTGTGGATAATCAATCAATTATCAATAATTTGTAAATCAGTAAGTGATAGGAATTTTAACTGTGATTATATATTTAGTGAGAGTATTCTCTCCAGTTTGGCTTAGTTTAGTAGTAACAGAACACCAATAAATCAGCTTTGATTGGATTTAGTAATCAAACAGTTAGGAAAGATAGCACATACTCAGAGAAGCATACAGTTAACATCAGCTGTGGAAGACCTTCCCTGTAGTTTCTGATAGCTTGTCTCCAGTCTGCTGATAATTTTACTTTCCCTGTGATTTTGGGGCAGTTGTATTCTTGTTACCCTTGTATTATATCATTCTGGTCCTTACATATTTCCTCTTTCTGATACCTACTTATCTTAAGTTTTTTCTAAGGTTCCCTGTTCCATCGCATCTTTCCAACTGTCTCAGCACCTGGCTGTTAGTTAGTGTTTATGCCCTTTTTTGGATAATTTCATAGGTTATACATTTAACAGTTAGTACATTATAAAAAATATATCTTAAAACAGCTGTCAAAATAAGTTAAGGGTTACTGTTCAGTATATTCCATTCTTGGTTAGACATTGTTCTCCAACTGCAAAGCATCATGGGAGTCTTGCTTCCAGGCAGGCCTTAAAATCTTTCTCGGCCCTGTCTTTAGTGTCAATACCAGAGAAACCATTGACCTGATTCCCATCAGTTCACAAAATTTCTACTATGTTTTCCGATTGGAAATACATTTTATTCTGAAAATAAAATACAGAAATGGACAGTCTACTTATACACAGGCAAAATCTGAGAAGCAGAGGCATAAAACCTCTAGAGCTAGGTAACATTTTCTGACCAAAACATTTTCCCACTAATAAATGGAGTTTTGCTTTAAAAAAATGAATTTTTCGTAGGAAAGTCATCTGTAACCAAAATTTTTCGATGGACAATTTCATAAAAAAAATATAATTGTGGGGACCCTCTCTCCCCCCACAGATTTTGACCAGCCATAAAATCCAGTGTAAGTGAAAGGAGAATCAGGCTTAAAAACTGTCAAGCTTCCTTCAAGAAATAAATGCAAAAAATCTGGGCCCACTCCTCAGCTGGTTTAAGTTGCTGTAGATCCATTGACTTCAGTGGAGCTTGCTGGTTTACACAAAATGAGGATGTGGCTCAGTATTTGCACTTTTTATATAAGTATACGGATGAGTAGCAATTAGAACATGTTTGGATTAAGTCTGTTAGGGCAAATTTTAAGTGTTAGGGAACAATCCTGAAGTCATTATTACTGTCAAAACTATTGACTTCAGTAGGGGTTTTTCTTGAAGCTTTACTAAAGGCTTCAAGATTGGGACCTTAAGCAGTTAAGGCAAGTTTAGATTTGAACAACTGTTATGCAGGCTGTGTAAATAATCTTTTGACTGTTACCAAATGTTCTAGCTTTTGACAAAATGAATAATGTTCGTGCTTCCCTTAAGGAAATCATCTGACAAGCATTATTTTTACAGCATTTTTTTCCTGTTGGTTGAGTTTTGAAACTCTTTTTAGCAAGTAGGTTTAGCAAGCAGAAGATTGCTGACCTTCATAATGAGTCATCTGAACTTTCAAAACCATTACTAGAAGTTTTTGTAGTGAAGTTGCAGAGGTCAATGATTTCTCATATCATTTAGTTTTGGGGGTTTTTTGGAGGGGAGGAACAGATAGTTGATTGCTCAGAAGTGAATATCTGTGAGTTCAGGCGCAAAGTTTATTTTCAGAATATTAATATGAGAAGCCAAATATGTTCAACATCCAGCAGAAGGAGAATCAGTTCTCCTCTGTGTCCCCCCCCTCCCTTTTTTCCTTTTTAAAGTGATTTTTATTGCGTATATGTTTATTCATTGAGCAGGTACATCATGTGCGGCAGCAGTGTAAATTTCCTCACAGTGCCCTGCCAAAATGACTCAACCTATTCTAGATACACATAAAATCATAGAATATTAGAGTTGGAAGGGACCTCAGGAGGTCATCTAGTCCAACCCCTGTTTAAAGCAGGACTAACCTCAGCTATATCATCCCAGCTGGGGCTTTGTCAAGCCTCAGCTTAACAACCTCTAAGGATGGAGATTCCACCACCTCCCTAGGTAACCCATTCCAGTGCTTCACCACCCTCCTAGTGAAAAACTTTTTCCTAATATCCAACCTAGATCTCCTGCCCTGCAACTTGAGCCCGTTGCTCCTTGTTCTGTCATCTGCCACCACCGAGAACAGCCTAGCCCCATCCTTCCTGGAACCCCCTTTCAGGTAGTTAAAGGCCGATATCAAATCCCCCACATCTGGGAGAGAAAACATAATTCCATGTCCACTTCCATTCAGTCCATTCTCTTTCTGCTGAGATTGTTAGCTAATAAGTGCCAGTGATGATGGTGTTCTCTGTTTTCTTATTTACACTTGTCTTACTACACTTGTCTGCAGAACTGAGTCCACCAACTCATTTTAAAAATGCCATTGAATTATCACCAGACAACAACAAGGCCAGTTGCTACTAACCTGGGCCAGATTGCATCCAGTAAATTGGAAATGCAGTGCAGTGCCTGGGAAGTGAAATCATATTATTATTGATGTTCTGCACGGATACTGAAATTCAGCTTTTAAACAACTGAAAATGCTATAAAGGTCTCAGTTAAAAAACCCAATTTAATATTTCCTTCTTTTACTTCAAACTATTGAGAGAATGTATCTTGAAATAGCTATAGGGTAGCTTTTTCACTTAGAATTATCCACAGCCTTTTTATAAACTACTTACAACATTGAATTCACATTGAATTCTTGAGGGTAAAATATTAATAAAAGAAGGTGCATTTTTGGGCTGCTGTAGTGGAGTATGTTGAGCCTGCTTTACTTATAAGACTTTAACAAACCAAATGTTAACACTAGTTCCACCAAATGAGAATTGCATAAATCTTCCTGATTCTCATGAAAAGCAATCAGGTATTAAAAACATTTGTCTGGATCAGTGAAAACGATTATGAAACTATTGATAAAATAACATATTTGAAGCCTGAAGAAGGGCATTAGGTGTTATTTAAGTAGAGGCCATTTGTTCCCATAGAAACTACTGAGCAGACAGAAATAGGAATGTTACATTTAGCACAGGGTACACTGGCGACTAAGTATGGCTAAGGTGTAATGGGACTAATCTAATTCCCACTGGTGTCGGTCATAGTATTTCCATTGACTTCAGTGACAGTTGGATCAAACCTGCCATGCCTAGAAAATGCAGCTCTGGAATAAAATGTAAGCACTGGGGCTGGTCAAAAATTTTCATCAAAACTGTTCTTTGATGGAAAATTGATTGAAAATTCATCAAAAACCCAAAAGCCTGAAGACCTAAATATTTCTATTCAGATACTTGGCATGGTGCGTCATGGAGATGTAGTTTGGTTTCCTCATGTCCCCATTCTCTTCTATGGGCAGTATTCCCCAGCTGGACTACATCTCCTACAATGCATCATGGCCAGGGACTCCCATGGTATAAGCATCTCACCTCACCCTGATCAGAGACCATAGCCATCATGGGAGATTGTCTGATGAGAGAGCCTGGCCTATAGAGGAGAATGGGAGCATGAGGCACTGTGGCAGTATTCCATATGGAAATATTTCAGTTTTCAATTATTTTTAAAAAAATCAAATTTTTCCTTGGAAAAGAACACATTTTCCAAACAGCCCTCGTAACAACATCAAATGCCAAATCCTCAGCCTAGAACCTGACCCAGGTAGCTGGGCTGGTGCTAATGAAATGCACAGGGAGAAAAGGACAAGGCATCATTTTCCCAAGTGCACTGGGCCCTTCCTCAACCATTCTGTGGAGACTCCTTAAACTCTGTGGCTGGAGTAGTCCTGTGAACCCCTTACTGTAGAAGGGAGCCCACTGGAGTTGGGTTGCTCACTCCCTTTATATCCTGAATCCAAATACACGCCACTCCCTTATGCAGCAGCACCACATTGTTTCCACTGCTGAAGGGATCTCTGGCCACAAAGTTGGGCTGGATTTGCCTGTGAATGCGTGTGAAACGTCTAAAGGAATTGTGGGATCATGATGAACAAAAGTTGTGTAAATGATAAATGCACAGCTTAATGCTACTCCAAGATAATGCTTTCTGATCTTGACTGTAAACTCCTTGGAATAAGTTACTGTATTTGTACAGCACTGAGCATACTTTTGATTCTTGATATAGAACAACTCATCAAACATTATTATCCTTCATATCAAGCAGTCACCATGCCAGGGGACATTATCTGCTACCATGTCTTACTACCTACATTTACTTTCTCCTTCACACCTCCTTTCTGGAGTGATCATATGACCTTCACTGTATTATTTACACATAACAAGCTTTATTGATTCTGAATATGTGCATGGTACCATTGCAGATAGTACCATGCTTTCCTGTGCCTCTGCATACCCGCATGCAACCTAGCCTGCAACCATTATACCACATTCATGCATTGCAACAAAGTATATTGCTAAGCACTTCTTGGGTATCTCTGTATGTTCTCTTATCTGCATCCATGACAAGATCTGGTACTTGTAAATGGATTGCTATGTAAAATCTTCAGCTTTAACTTTCACATTCAGCTTTTAACTTATTTTATATTTGTGTGTTCGCTTCTCCATGACAGTTGAGTGTATGGCCCTAAAATACACAAAAGGAGAGTCTTCTTAGTTGACACATCAAAAGAGCTATGCTAATTTATGACAGTTGATGATTTGGCCAAGTATATATTTGGTATGTTGTAAGTATGTTTGAAGTAGGTTAAAAGCATGTTACTCTTTCATGTGGTACTAAGATTACTTAAGAATAATGAAGTCAGTATAAAATTCAGCATTCAGGCAAGGACACTTAGACAAGTCTTGTAGGTTTCAGTTACATCTGTATTTTACAGAATTATCTGAAAGAGGTAACACATCAAATATTTAGACTAGAGAACTGCAAAATAAAAGTAATACATTATCATGTTCTGAAAAATGGGATCTGCTCCATCTGTTTTATTTCCTGTCATTACATAGATGAGGAGAGATTTAGTTAATAGTACATGAAAGCAATTTTAATAGCTATATTTTTATTGTGTTCTATTTCCTTTACATTTGTGGAAGAAGGAAAAAAAGTGTCGGGAGAAAGAAATTCTTTGAGCCATTCTGATTTTTAATTAAAAAAAAATTGAATATCTTCTTTCCAAATAGCAGAATTCAAAAATATATGAATGATAGAAGTTCTCACTTGTTTTACGGTGTTGATTTAGCCACGTTTTTGTTACATTATATAGCTCTGGACCAGAAGCTGGTGGAAGTTCCAGGGTCATTACTATGGTTTTCTCAAAGCTCTGAGGCACAAAAGGTCTGCCATACCTTGTTAGCTTCTTGCCTCAGCTAAATACCACCTGTCACACTTGCCTCTTTGGCATCTGCTACCTGTTCTGACCCATTTAATCCCTGGATGTCAGGCCAACTAAAGTAGTATAGAAATTTATCTGAGGAGCTAGGGGCAAAATGAAACTTGAGAAAGCTCTGCCATTACCAACTGACCTGTTAAGATCATTATCACCTACAGATGTGTTCATGAGCGTATCCTTCCTCTGAAATCAGTGGAGCAATTCCGATTGACTTCAATGAGGTCCGATTGGATTGTGAGTGAGTCTGTTAAAATAGCTAGTTCTTGGGTTTTTTCCCCTTTCTGCTCCTATCCAATCCATGCTTCCTACTAGAGTCTCAACTCCCAGTCCATTTTATGAAGAGCGCTTGTTGGCCAAGGGAACTAGAGAAGTTTTATGCTGAATCCCAAAGACTGGTGAACTAGGTTAAGGCTGGTATGCATTTATGTACAATTTTCACACACTGTATGAGAATGGCCACAAATAATGTACCATTAATTTCAGCAGCAGGAAATTACATGCTACACTATTCAAGAATGTCCAAATAAACTGCTCCTTACCTAAATCAAGTAATATTCTGGCAGAAGTTTTACAACTGGGAACATAAAAAAAAAAATACATAAAATAGTTTGTTTCCAACTCCAATGTTTCCTGGTCTTTCTTCTGGTTAAAATTCACATCCTTCCTTAAGTAATATCTTACTTTCATTCCTGAATATAACAAACATAACAGGTGAAAGTATACCTGTGATCATTGCTGTGTATTGGAAGTGCTAAATGTTAGATGCAGAATATGAGATACATATTGTGAAGTAAGGCAACCTTCTGTAGCAGGAAAACATATGCAAGTCACATAAGGGGAATGGTCCACGGCTTATCATGTACCATGGAGCTGCTAAATTAACTGTAACATTTGTTCTGACTTTTCTTTCTGAACTGGGTAGTGAAAGATTATGGTATGAACTTAATTAAATTTGGATCCTTGTTTGGCAAGAAAAGAGAAGAGAATTATATTTGGGAATTACCTGCACCTTTTTATGTGTGCACTACAGCTGGGTATTTCATTACATGAACATGACAAATGTGTAATAATACTAAATGTATCCAACCGTTATAAAAAATCAGTTTATTTTTATTCTGTTGCTGAGTAGTTTTCCATGTTGCCCAGTGGTGCGTCTTCACACTGATCATGTAATAAAATGCCCTATTGTAATGCATATGCTCAAGTTGGCAGAGTTATGGTTGCTGATGGAACCTTAAACTCTCAGTATCATGACTTGTTTGATTAAATCTTAACCTTACAGTGGCATTAGCATAGTTTTTTTGCATATATAAACTTCCTATTAAAGCATTTTCCTAAGCCATCAAAGAAGCAGTTAGCACTATTTCTCCTCCAATTTATAGTATTTATTTCATAGTTGCATAAAAAGTGTCTCCACTTCAAAAGAATTCAATAAATTCTAGTCAATTTTATTCACATACATATGGACATTAATTCCATGGAAGCTGGATGCCTTATGTAGTTTCTCTAAGACCCACAACACCGCATTGGATAGTGTAGTTTTGACAGCTCTTTTTTTTTTTAAAATGAGACTATCAGTCAAATACCCTCTCATGTAGGACTTGAATCAGTCAAATAACAGTGTCTCAGATAAACCTGTTCAATTAATGGCATTAAAAAACAAGTCTCCCAGTCCCCTCTTAACAAAGGATTGGAAAATAATGTAAGATTAACCTTCTCTGTAGGCTATGTATACTTTCTTAGAATATAAGGAAATGAGCTAAAGAAGAGTGTTCTGAAACTAGATTAAAGAGATATTCACTTGACATTACATTAACATCTAGGATTCCTGAAATCACAGGAGTTAACTCCAGTATGGGGAAGAGACGCACTGTGTTTTTCACAGTTATTTGTGTCACTGTGAGGTAACTTTTGGTAAATGTGACTTTAATAACCACCAGTGAAATGTGTTGATCACTCCCTCAATATTTCCTTTGGTGGCTCCTTTTCCTCCCCTCTTCTCTTATGTTTGGGTGTCCCTTTCCCTCCCTCCCCCCACTCATGCTTGGGGACCCCATCTAATTTGATCTCCTATCATTGAAGATTCCTAAATCTGCCTTGCTTACCCTTGACCTCTCCTCTTCCACCCAGTCTCACATCTCTCTTAAACTCGCTCTCAGATATCTTCTGTCAGATGTCCCATCACTATCTGAAACTTAGTCTTGCCAGAAAGGAACTTCTTTCTTCCTGAACCCTCTCCTTTGCCTCCATTCTCTATAATTGTTGATAACCCCACTATCCTTCCATAGCCTGGGATTACAATCCTAGTGTAATTCTTCAATCTTCTCTCTCTTTCTCTGCTAATAAAACTCTCTATGCCTTGGTCATCTCTTGCCTTGATTTCTTTGTAACCTGCTTCTGTCAGGGCTTTCCTTTTATCTTTTTGATATTTCTTTGTTTTGTGGAATTTTTTGTGTGTTTGCAAGAATAAACTTCTTGATGTTGTGTATAATACTATGGTACCGCTGAGTCTCTGGTTTGGTCTTTCTAATCATTTAACCTTCCATCACAATCATACCGACCTCACTGTTTGGAACAGTCCTTAAAACACTAATTTCTTACAGGAATGCTTTATTCCTCTTTTTTTCCACTTACTTACAATATCTCCTCACTCTGTTTTTAATAAATGGTTACGCTTTGCCTTATCTTTGCCTTGTCTGATTTAAACTGTAAATTCTTTTGGGCAAGAAATGTGTCTTACACTAAGGATCTGATCTCTTTCAAATCCTTCTGTATGTGTTTAACTTTATTTACCTGAGTAATTGTGTTGGTCAGTGAATCCACTCATGTCAGTAAAGTTAAGCATTTGCCTAAGGGTTTGCAAGATATACATTTTCAAAGTGGCATTATTTTGATAATTTATTCATCCCAAGGTACACTTTTTAATCTGCAATTATCATTCTGAGTTTGGGTTTTTAAAGCCTCTGTTAATTGTTTTTGTATCTTGTTTTTATGTCTGAAACGCCTCCCCCTAACTCTACATAATATGCAACCTCAGAGTATATGTCTACACTGCAATAAAAAACCTGGGACAGCAAGTGTCATAGTCCAGATCAACTGATTCAGGCTCATGGGGCTCTGACCACAGGGCTAAAAAAGCAATGTAAATGTTTGGTCCCGGACTGGAGCCTGGGCTTTGACACCCACACCCCTCACAGGTTTCAGAGCAGCTGGAGCCCTACAAGCTTGAGTCAGTTGATCCAGGCTCTGAGACTCACTGTTGTGGGTCTTTTATTGCAGTCTAGACATAACCTTCCTCAGAACTTACTTTCATCACTAACCTTCATCTTAGACTTCATTCAGGATACAGCTTCTAGTTTCAATATGTATTGTTTAAGATAAATATATACCATTTTAAAAATAAAAAACAAAAATAGATTTTTCAAGGAACATACTTGAAAGAGATTATATCTTATGCTCTTTCACCCTTGTCCTCTATTACCTTCTTCTCTATAGTTAGATTTCAATTCGTCAGGGTAGGGACCTGTTGTTTTTAAGTGTCAGGACTCATACATTGTGACACTTAAATAATGATACATACTACACTAGATGGTCAGAAGGTAGGTTTATCTTAAATTAGTGCAATGACTTAGGCTGCAAGCTTGGATAGCGGGAAGGAAGCCAGAGGTGTTAGAAGGAATAAGAGAGACCAAAGATGTTTGGAAGTCAGGCAGAAGAAGTTGTATAGAGCCTTTAAAGTGAGGATGAGATCTTGGTAGTAAAAGAAACTAACAGAGTTTGGAAAAGACAAAGCAACAGGAGGCAGGGAAGATGATCTTAGCAACAGCATTTTGAGTAGATGGACAGTGGCAAGGTGAGAAGCAGGGAGACCAGGGAGACTGTTACAGTAGTTGAAGTAGAAGCTTACCAACGCATGTCTGTTTTGGGGACGTTATTTATAAATTGGACCTATTTGCAGATGACATGTTGCTCTTTGTTGTAGTGACTCCTTAGTACATTTTCTATGCCACACTGAGATTTCTGAATAATTTTTTGTTAAATCTGAATAGCCAAACATCTACTTTATTTTATTTTATATTTTGATTAAGGATTCTTGAAAAATGTATTTCCATTTAAACAGTCAGAAGATGGTGTTGAGCCTTTAAGGATACATAAAAGCTGGCAGAAGGTTCTCTGTCTTAGTGAAGGCCAGCAATGACATAGATTAACTTCATTAAAACAATAATTTAATTAACTGGTGTTTCTCTCTCTCTCTTCGCTGGATTAAAGTTTAATGTTCTACTCAGATAAGGCCATAGGTCTCTTGAACTCTTCAGACTCTCTCTTCTCTGCTATCTCAGCTTTTATCAGCAATAATTTGATATGATTCTTATGGAGAAACAGGATGCCCTTTATCGATCTCGCACGGAAGGGACATTCAATTATCTAACCTGCAGAGGTATTTCTGAGCCTCTCAATTACGATTTCTTTATAAATGGTTTGCTAATGATCCTTCCATTGCTCAGGTTAATATTGAGGCTACCAGAAAATAGAATGCTCTTTTATTTCTGTGGAAATTATCTCATTTCCAACACAACCCAGCATTGTGGTTCAGTCTCTTACGAGATAGTGCTGAGAAACTGTTGGCTCTGTAGTTTCCATTTTCTCCTTGCAGCTCCTATTTTGGAACATAACTGAGTTGATTTTAAAAGAAAAAAAAAAGATATGAAGGATGCATGGTGCTTGGCAGTGCCATGTGGCTCAGAGAGTGCTAGAGCAACATAGAGTAAATGCCATCTCATTTCCTGTGTGAAGAAGGAGGAAATGGAAAACGGGGACCAAAGGAAAGATGTTTTGGTTTGTATTTCAGGACCACCAAGACATTCAATATTTCACATCTCATAGGCCCCTTCCTCCTTATTTAAGTTGCTTAGCTGAAGAGTTATTTTCATTGTGAGCCTATGAAAAAGTGTTTGTGTTGGGGAGAACTGCAGTTTCCCAAGTTACTGCTTTTGCTTAAGCGGTGAATGTAGTCTGCTAATGCTGTTCTTTCTAGTCCTGTCAGACAGAGAGACACACAGGGCTAGAGAAAACACCATATGGGACTTTTGGAGGAGAACAGTAGCAGATTCCAGAAGCTGAATCACTTTCTGAGTTCAGTGGCTGGCCATCAGGGCCAGTTGCCGTCTTGTAAAATCCTGTTAAATCACTCCTCTAAATGGCAACCTCGTTTAAGGTCAGATTGTGGCAGGCCATTGTGTGGATGGTGCAGGGAATGTAGAGGAAAAATAAGTGCTCCCTTGATGTGCTCCTGGAAGTTTACAGAACCCCAAAGGTACGCAAGGAGGCAGGATCATGGGCCTACCTCACTCCATACAAGCCTGTGTGCAAGGTCAGCCATACTGGTGGGGGGAGGGGCAGGTTTCACCATCCTAAATGAGCACAATCCCCTATCCCAAGCTCCCTGTAGGACAGGGTGGACCTCACTGCCCCTTGCTTAGGAAATTTGGCTCTTGATGTGTAGTTCTTTTTGGGAATCCTATATAGGAAATATGTTTTATAAGTACTATCATAGATTCAGTTACATAAATAGACTCTTCCTTCTTCGTCATTCACATTTTACCTACTTAAGAATGCAACTTTTTGATTTAGGAGAGTTACATTATTCCCCTGTCTGACAATGGTGACAGTGGCTCAAGGGAGAAATACTTTAGTAGCAGAGGTTTGTAAAGAGGCATTAGGTCTTTTTCTTTTGTATTTAGCTTCATACAACACTTAGACAGCTCTGATCAAGCATGTTAGACCTCTGAAAGTAGGCATCTTTGTTCTTGCCCAGAATTGGATTACTTTGTCCAGGCTGTGCACATCCTTGTTATGGTATCACTTTGTAGGGAGCCTGAGTATTTAACCCTGTATATTGTGTATATTTTAGTAGCTTTTAATCTTAAACACTTTAAGGGGTGGTGAAGCCTTAATTAGCTTCATGCTATATGTCACAATACAGTTAATCAGAGCTGTAATATTGTGTCATGCTGCAGAGTGATAACTTTTTCAGTGTCTACATCTCCATTGTCTGGTGTCCTGATCCAAAGCTCATTGAAATCAAAGGGAGTGTTTCCAATGTCTTCAGTAGGCTTTGGATTGAGCCCTAAATAAAGACCAAATACCAATAAGTATCTACTTTCTGAAGGTCTGTAGGAAAGGGAGGGATTTCAATAAGATTCCTCTATCCTCCATCACTTTGTAAAAGAGACATTTACACAGCTTACTGGTATGTTAAAATCAAAATTAAACATTGTCCATTGATAATGGTGCATCTCAGCTCTTTTCCTCCTTGGCTTCCTCCATCATTTTGCTATCCCTCTCACCTTACATTCACTGTTAGGTTTCTGATTTGTCAAAATTATTTTAAAAGCTTTTCTGGCTTACTTTGCCCAAAACAAAGTATTATTAGATGATAAACATACTGAAGGCTCGTATATTTTGTTCGTTACTCCATAAGATCTATGTTTGACACCTCTGCTCTCATAGCTTTGTCAAAACAAAACAAATCAAATAAAAAATCTTTTCCCCCCCTGAATTTGTGGAAAGCTTAAAAGAAGATATTAGCTAAATGAATACATAAAATAAAAACTTTGAAGCAAATCAGCATAGCTGGTTTTGAGTGAAAAGACACTAACCATTTAAAAGTTTCTGACTTTAGTTAAAAGGATTTAACTCTTTCTGGGAAGATAACCCTTGGATTATGACCTCTGATTTCTCTGCTTTGATTTCTTCCTGTGGAGGGGTAATTTCAAACAAGACTGATTTTAAATAAAGATGTTATTAATGACTTTGCTCTCTACATGAGCACCAGTGGTGGTGAAGTATTTAATTGAAAATTATTTGTGCCCCAGTGTAGATAAACACTTAAGCACCTGTGTAAACTTAAGCTTATGAGTAGTGCCATTGAAGTCTTCTCAGTGCCTAGAAGTCTTTGCATGAGATACTGTCTCCAGCCTTTACACTGATCAAAGGAACTCTATCTACCATGACTTCAGTGGGACTACTTCCACGCTTAAAGTTGCTTAAATGTTTTTGCTGGGGTCTTAGCTTTCAAATGACACCGCTAACATACATTTTCATTAAAGAAACACAAGATTCCTAACCATTTCATTGCAGAAGTGCCCTTCCAAAATGCAAATTGCTAATGCTGAAAGTTTCTCAGTGATTTTTCTGTATATCATGGGTCATCTGTAGCCCCTCTCCCCACAACATCCTAGAGCTACCCAGGCTATCCACCAGAACTCCTATCTTGAGTTCTTGCTCTTGACTGCCAGCACATCCACAGCCTTCACTCAACTGGACACTTCACTTTTGGCTTTAGAAGGCCCAGCAGCATTGAGAGAAACTGTCAGGAACACTCCTTTCAATTCCCTTGAACCACTGCTTCTAACATCCCCACCGCACCCCTCGGTAGATGGATTTGTAGCTCTCCTGAGGGAGTGTCAGGGTTAGATTTACCCGTGCCCTGTTTCTTTAAGGATTGGTAGTCTGCTGAGGAGGTCAAAGGGAACAGCTCTGGTTGCAGTGGGTGCTCTGTGAAAGGACTGAGCACCAGTAGGATTTGTGCAAGTTGTGTGTGTTTGGTTTTTGTTTGATACTATCGCTGGTCTGGGAATATAACATGTAATTTCTATGAGCCGGGAGAGGGCTGGGTATTCATATATTAGACTCTTGAGCGCTGAGCAGAAGGGGTGGTATCCAGGAAGCTATTTAGTGCCTTAAACCAGATTTAGGCAAATACGTTGTTTTTGGGTGCCTAAGTCTCTCACTGCGATCTTGTTGAAGCTGTTCCACTGTGGATAAATAATTGAAGAGTGATTGGAGCATGGGGACTTGACCCTGGATCTCCTCCCACTAGGTGGGTGCCATAACCACTGGGCCATAGAGTCTTTTCTACTGTCTCTCTCTTGAACAGTGACTGTTTAAGTATTAATCCATGGTCAGACAGCTTCAACAGGAAAGCCTGAGAGAGGCCCCATGAGAATATCCCATAGCTCAGTGATGAGAGCCTTCTCCTGAGAGGGAGGAGGTCCCTGTTCAGATCTTTTCTCCTGCTCTGCCAGGCAAGGAGGAATTGAACCTGGGTCTCCCACTTCCCAGGTGAGTACTTTAACCACTGGGCTAAAAGTTGTTAGGTTGTCACTGCTGGTGTGGGGGCACTGGTGTAAACCTTGCTGGAATACTGTTCCAGTTCTGGTACCTCCAGTTCAAATAGGACTGGAGGGGGTTCAGAGGAGAGTCGTAGAAAGATAAAGGATTAGAAAATGTGCCTTATACTGATAAACTCAAGGAGCTCAATCTATTTAGTTTAACAAAGAAAAGGTTAAGGGGTGACTTGATTAAGCCTATAGGTTCCTACCTGGGGAACAAATATTTAATAATGGCCTCTTCAGTCTAGTAGAAGAAGATATAGCATGATCCAAGGGCAGGAAGTTGAAGCTAGCCAAATTCAGACTGGAAATAAGGCATACATTTTTACCAGTGAGAATAATTAACCGCTGGAACAATTTACCAAGGATCATGGTGAATGCTCCATCACTGACAACTTATACAGGAGGTCAGCCTACATGACCACAGTGGTCCTTTTTGGCGTTGGAATCTATGAATCTTTGAAAAGCCACCACTTCTCTGGCTGTTTCATATGGTGTGAGACAGGCACATAACGCATTCCCACAAGAAATTACATAGGCGCCTAAACCGAGAGGCATTCCCATTCGTGGATAATTAGCAGAGTTAGGCATCTCTCTGCAGTCTGGGCTTTGGCGCCTATCTCTGAGAAAGCACATCCGTGTCTCCCATGGCTGTTTTAGGCAGGGAGCCCTCTACCATGCTGGCTTTTATATTATTTGGATTATATTCTAAGGCACCTATTCCTATTCATTGTATAGGGAGCCTAGGTGCCTAACTCAGCTTTGTGGATCCTATGATTTTCTATAATTTTTTATTTATTTTTTTTATTTTTGTTTTTAAGTAGAAGTACCTTTCAAGTAAGGTTACTAAATTGACTAACAAATTGTTTGCAGATGTTAGATTGTACTTGTACTGCTGCTGATTAACATGATGGCTTACCCACTAGCATATATCCATATATGTTTTCTGGTTTTTTTTAGGTTATGCAACACAGACCTTTGAAGCTACTTTTCTGTAGATGAAACTTTCAGAAGCATCACTCCATTTTGGAACCTACCTATTTTGAAAGCATCTGGGAATTTTCAAGGCACCTTCTGTCTAATCTCTATATATTTGCTTACTCCTAAATACATCAGAGGACAATGAGGTCTTTTTATTTTTTGTTTATTTTTACATTATATGGCGAAGTTTCTTCCACATCATTTTGTTCAATGGGAAAAACTTGAGCAAGACTTGTAGTTGCTTTTTATTTTACTAGATTTCCTTTATTGAGCCAAATATTTATGAAACATGTCCACAGTACATTTATTTTTATTTTTGTTTTTCATTTGTGACTGAGACAGTATATTAATTTCAGCATATTTTAGCTGTTTTGGTTTGAACCTCACTTTTGGAATTACAAAATATATAATAATGCAAAGAATTAAATTATTTCAAGTTTTCAGAAAATGATTGGTATGCATCAGACATATTTTTATGGCTATACATGGCTTATTAATATAGCAGTTTAACTGTACTAATATGAGGCATTGCATTAATTGTTGCATACAGTTATTACCAAATGACTTGCACAAACAGTGTTTCAGATGCCGTGGGCCTAATCATTATAACCAGAAGTGTCCTGTGTGCAAACAAGGAAATAAAATTCCCGTGTATGTAGATAATAAGCAGATGAACTTGCTTGCAATTTTGGAAGTAAGGACTGATCATAATGAAAGCTGGAATGGATATTTTTGCTTGAGGAAAGGGAAGCTATGCAGCTTGATATTTGGGTTGATAATAATGACTCTAGTGATGGCGTCATACATACTGACTGGAGCCAAACATAGCCTATTGCTAATACCATCACCATTCCATTATGGAGCTTTTACTAGCCATCCAAACTTAATGGACGATGAAAGCCTTAGTGAGATGAAAGACCATTACCAGCCTTCTAAAATTAATATTTCATATGTAAAGGATTATCCAAGCATTAAATTAATTATTGACACTATTACTTCAAAGATTGAGTTTATAACCAGACAACGTCCAGATTTAGAAGACCTGAAGAAACAAGAGATGCATGTAAGTATAAACTGAATTCCACCTAAAACTGTTTGTTTTTTGTTTGTTTATTTCAAGTATTCTGGGCCAGATCCTCAGATGAGGTAAATCTGTATAGCTGAATTGAAGTCGATGTGCTGATTTATACCATCTGAGGATCTGGAACACCAGCTGAAGACTTGTCCCTATATATATATACTTGTCATATATATATATATGAGTGACACAGCTTGTTAAAAATACACAGATCCATGTATTGTCTGAGTTGGAGTCCAAGATTACAGCACGCTGCTTTCTTCTCTCTTGCTTTGCTTCCATCCACTGGATCAAAGCAACTCCATGTTGAGCTCACCTTGTGCTGGATATTCCTTCCAGATTGAATGGGATTCTGTGCACTGCTCCCTGCTTTCTACATTGATATTGAATGACTTCATATAATTTTTGCACACGTTTTGGTACTGACATAAAGGGGGAGAACCCTGCTTTCTAGAGCTGTCTCGAATCTCGCTGTACAAAATATTGTTGGGGGTATGGTCTCCTCCCATTGTGCTGACATGACTGAGCCATTACAACCTCTTCTTCTTGATAGTGGTTTCTAAGTACGTCAGTCCTGCACGCTGCAGCAACTCTGTGTTTGGTATTTTGTCTTCCCACTTCATTTTCAGGATCTTGTGCAGGCATCTTGTGGAAACTGTTCAGTCTCCTGATGTGCCTAGCATATGTGGTCCATGTTTCTGAACCATAAATCTTCACCTTTCTCTATGTGTGTGTACATATATATATATATGCCTATAGATCAAATACAAATGATTATTTATTATATATATATATAATAATCATTTGTATTTAAGCCTTAGGCAAAATAGATGGATTATATAAATGGTCTCAACATCTGAGACAAGAAGTCTGAAAATCTTCCATGAGATTATGTTGAATTTATACCTGGTCAATTTATTCAAAATAATTCAGAGGAGTTAGATGTGCCAAAACACCTAACTGACAAGTAAAAAGCAGCCTTCCCTAATAACTAATTGCTACTGTGCCTTCCCAGAAATCTAGTAATTGGAGATCCAATCACTCATGCAAATCTTGTATTTCAGAATTAAAAACTGGAAGTTAATTTGATCTGATTATTTTATCTTTGGCTAAATCAATGTTACTAATTATTATTCTTTGCAAGAACATTTTAAGGGTTCCTTAAATTAATTAGTACTACAGATTCCAGCAGGCTTGATAGAATTTTGCTGTGCTCTTGGCATAAAAATAAGCCTAAACCCTGAGACGGTTGAGCCCTCACAGCTCCCATCAAAGTCAATGGGCCAAATTGGGAAGTCTTTTACTTTCAGTAAAGTCAGAAATTGGATTTATCCCTGAGTGATGACTGAGTAAAACTTGAGTTAGGATTTCAGGATTTGGCTGAATGGAGGCTGGAGGTACTCAGTATCAATCTGGGTAGACCCGTTATAGCTAACAGCAGAAAGTGGTTTTTATACTATATTGTATTTGTCCTCAATCTCTTACTTCATTTAAAAAAACCCCCAAAACCTATTGACTCTGGTATTGGGTGATAAAATGGAAAATATGTTCACTTTAATAATTAAATATTTCTGGGATCAGTTGTTTTTTTAGGGCCTAAGCCAATCCCTAGTGACATCAATGGGAACCTTTCCATTGTCTTCAACAGGAGTTGGACTGGACTCTGAAAGTGCTAGCAGGCTTGGGGTGGTACTGAAATGCATATTCCACATGGGAGCTGTGAAAGGCATTGTATGACTCCTGCTTAAATGCTGTTCTTTGGCCACAAATTGCTGGGATTGATCACGTTCGCTTATATATTCAGAAGGAAGGTATCCCTTCACTGTAGGGATTACTGAGTGAAATTCTATGGCTTGCGTTATGCAGGAGGTCATATTAAATTAACCTAGTTGTCCCTTATGGCCTTAATATCTATGAGTGTATGAATATATTCTCCCTTCGCCATCTAGCTTTGCACCTTCTCTCCACCTCGTACAGCTGTCCAGGATCTAGCTCCAGTTTGGTCAACAGCACAGTTTTCTCTCTGCTGTGCAATTACAGAAAAAAACCAACAACAACAACGATTAAGATGATTGGAATACATATGTAGTGGTTACGTTGTGTTCACTAATTGTGTTAAATAAGAAAGTGTCATAATAAATTTTGCTGCTGTCTTGACTGAAATTATTGTTCTTTTCATTGCAGATGTTTTCAGTAATTCCTGATAAATTCCTTCCAAATAGCAAGAATCCTTGTTGGTATGAAGAATATAGAGGAAACACTACCACAGATCCTTACACAACAAACTCATATGCACTGTATTCAAAGCGTTTTCGGACCATATTTGATTACCTCAGAAAGGTGTTTTGGAACCACTTGTATCATTATAAGGACAAGCACTATCGGCTGCGCTGTCTTCCTCATTTTTACATAATAGGCCAGCCAAAATGTGGAACAACTGATCTTTATGACAGACTCAGGTTACACCCTGATGTTAGATTCTCAGCAATTAAAGAACCACACTGGTGGACAAGAAAGCGATTTGGTGAGTAAACATATACTCTTAACATTTCAAAAGAACTACAGCTACTAAAGTGGAAGTGTAACTCTTCAAGGAGTAGTGCCTTCTTCAAGTTATGAGTAACACCTCCGTTAACTTTTAATGAAATGATAGAGGAATATATTCGTGGAAGAGGGGAGAGAAATCAAAGGACTGGAAAAGGGCAAATATAGTACCTAGTTATAAAAAAGAGAATAAGGACAACCCAGGAAATTATAGACTAGTCAGCTTAATTTAGGTACCCAAAAAGATTGTGGAGCAAATAATTAAACAACCAATTTGTAAGCACCTAGAAGAAAATAAGGTAATAAGCAACAGTCAGCATGGATTTGTCAAGAACAATTCTGTCAAATCAACCCAATATTCTTTGCCATGGTAACAAGACTTGTGGACGGGGGGAAGCAGTAGATACAATATATCTTGACTTTAGTAACACTTTTGGTATTCTCTCACCTACAAACTAGAGCAGCGGTTCTCAGACTAATGGGCAGGCTTCCCAAGGGAGGCATGAGAATGTGACAAAGGAGGCACAAGCTGTGTGTTTCTTTTTTGGGGGTGGGTGGGGATGTGGAAGAGCTCTGGCTGTCAGCCCCAGCTGGCTGGGACTTGTGCAGAAGGGCCGTGCACATCTGGAAGATGGAGATAAAGAGGACAGCCAGAACCTGCTGCCCTGGGGCTGACAGCTGAAGCGCCGCTGCTTGAACTGTCTTTCCCCTCCCCTCCTCAGTCCTTCACCTGGAGGCAGCAGGGATCCAGTTGTCAGCCTTGGGGTGGTGGCAGCAACGCAGAAGTAAGGGTGGCAATGGGGTGCGCAGTCTGAATGTGAAAAATGATATTGACTAATATCACTTTTCACATATTGTGTGCTGCTACTGGCACGGTGCTGCCTTCAGAACTGGGTGCCCAGGCAGATTCCGCTGCTCTCCGCTCTGCCTTTAGAGCTGGGCGGCGGAATATGTGGAGGGGTGGAGGCGGCGTAAATGACTACAGACACAAAGAAGGGGGGCCAATCAAATAAGCTTGAGAACCACTGAACTAGAGAAAGATTGCCTAGATGAACCTACTATAAGGTGGGTGCACAGTTGGCTGGAAGACTAAACTCAGTAGTTATCAGTGGGTTCATAATCAAGCTGGAAGGGCATATCAAGTGGGATCCCATAGGGATCTGTCTTGGGTCTGGTTCCATTCAATATCTTCATAAATGACTTGGTTAATGGCAGAGAGAGTACATTTTTATAAAGCTTGAGGGGTAGCAAATGCTTTGGAGGATAGGATTAGAATTCAAAATGATCTTGACAATCTGGAGAAATGGTCTGAATTAAATGGGATGACATTAAATAAGGACAAGTGTAAAGTACTACACTTAGGAAGGAATATCAACTGCGCAAATACCAAATGGGAAATGATCGCCTAGGAAGAAGTACTGCAGAAAAGGATTTAGGGGTTGCAGTGAATCACAAACTAAATATGAATCAACAATGTAATACTGTTGGTAAAAAATAGAAAATTCAGGGATGTGTTAGCAGGAGCGTAGCAATCAAGACAAGAGAAGTCATTCTTCTCCTCTACTCAGCACTGATAAGGCCTCAGCCGAAGTATTGTGTCCAGTTGTGACCGCACTTTGGAAAAGATGTAGATAAATTGGACAAAGTCTAGATGAAAGCAACAAAAATGATTAAAGGGGTCTAGAAAACATGACCTCTGACTGAAAAACTGGGTTTGTTTAGTCTGGAGAAGAGACAACTGATGGGGGACATAAATCTTCAAGTAAGTAAAAACTATTATAAAGAAGAGTGTGATAAATTGTTCTCCTTAACTACTGAGGACAGGACAAGAAGTAATGGGCTTAAATTGCAGCAAGGGAGATTTAGGTTAGACATTAGGAAAAACTTCTTAAATATAAGGATAGTTAAGCACTGGAACAAATTACCTAGGGAGGTTGTGGAGTCTCTGCCATTGGATGTTTTGAAGAACAGATTGGACAAACACTACCTAACCATCCCGGACAGGTACTTAGTCCTGCCACAGTGCAGGGGACAGGACTAAATGACCTATTAAGGTCCCTTCCAGTTCTGTATTTCTATGATTCTATGATTGTATTCCTTAGTTTGGTTTAAAAGCATATCCTTTTTTCTGCTAATGTCTTTATCTTGTTATTTTGCTGGGGTTTTATATCACTCTCAGGACTAAATGACCTGTTAAGGTCCCTTCCAGTTCTGTATTTCTATGATTCTATGATTGTATTCCTTAGTTTGGTTTAAAAGCATATCCTTTTTCTGCTAATGTCTTTATCTTGTTATTTTGCTGGGGTTTTATATCACTCTCAGGGAAATAGTTACATGCCCCTTATAGATTTGATTTATTTTCTTCTTTAAACTCCTTGGAAAAGTAGCCCTTAGTGAACACATAACAGTGCTTCATTTGTGGAGCAGCAGCTCAGTTGAAAGTTAGCTCAGATTTAGGCCATGCCTACATTATAAAATTAAGTTGACTTAATTTACGTCAACCTCCAGTGTAGGCATGGCCTAAGTCCGAGCCAACTTTCAACATCACCCCTGAAGCTAAGTAGCAACACAGAGCAGGCTTACACGTACTGAGTTGCTGCTCCACAAATGAAGCACTTTCATAGTTAGATCAAAGTAAGTTGCCTTGTGTCGACCTAACTCTGTAGTGTAGACCAGACCTTAGAAAAGCCCAGCTTTTCTGTTTCACTTCATTATAGCACTGAAGTTCTATCAGCAATGAGCTAAAACAGAGGATGGAGTTCTAAATTGATGCAGCTGAGGTAACAGGCTCAATAACAGTGAGCAGAGCTAACAACATTTGTGATATTTTGTTTGATGTTCATATGTATACCACAGTTGGTTTATTTATATAAATATCCCTGAATGAAGACTGAATAAAACCTGAGCTAGGATTTCAGGATTTGGCTGAATAGAGATTGAAGATGCTCAGCATCTCTCTGGCTAGACATATATATATAGACACCGTTCCCTCTCCTCCCCCTCCCACACAAACTAAGGAGGAAAAGGAGATATCTTTTATGTGTGTGTGTATTCAAGCAAAGCCTGGCAAGCAAAACTAATGAAATAAAGGATGGATGCTTAGATAGCTCTCTCCTTTTCCACATTAGCTCTTCTTGTCTGCTAATAAATTAAATACATTATTTATGGTATTATATTTAAATTTCTAAAATGTCCTCACCAGATATTTTGAGTGCACAGTCATAATTTAGGAATCACACAGTATAGCACAAGTACAATGTCACCCTCAGATTTTCTCCACCAAATTAGATATAATAGGAAATAAATAATTTCCTCCACTTCAGGAATCACTGGGTGAAATTCTGTGGGCTGTATAAAGCAGCAAGTCAGAGTAGGTGATCATAATGCATTCTCTTCTAGTTTTAAAATCTATAAAAATCAAATTCATTCTTCACAGTCAACCACTCAGGCAAAAGCCTGAAAATAAATGATAAGCCTTATATCATGACCTGATGGTTAATAGGCTCAAGTTCTGTCAGATCAATGGAAGAAGTAAATTTCAGATCCTAGAGCATTCCACTGAGAATACCTTGCTTCTGGTTACCAGATGTTTAAATGTAGGGACTGTCAGCCAAAGCATCTCAGCTGATTGTATCTGCCACCATGGTGCATCTGGAAGAGACAGGGCCAAATTCAGAGGTGAAGTGTAAGGTTAGATTTCCCGACACTGACACATTCCTTTGCACTTAGACTCCCATAACTCTAAATTGGTGTAATTTACAACCAAGGAGCCAGGCTATGTAAATCAAAGTAAGGCAAGGGCAACTTTTCAGAGCTGGGCCTTACTAACCAATGGAGAAAGAAGCAGGAATGCAGAGTTTTGCCGAGGGAGGAGGAATGCACAAGAGTGAATGGGGAAGTGGGACGAGGAGCAGGAACAAATGGAGAGAGCAGACACAAAAAGGGAAAGGAAGCAGAGGATAACTAAAAAGGGGCTGGTGATACTGAGAAATCCCATGATGCAAGGTGAATGTAGAGAAAAAAGTTGCGTGGGGATTATAGTGTTTTGCGATGGGATCCATCCCATCAAAATAAAAGAGGGATTATACCTGGGTTTCATTTTGTTATCAGTTCAATTTACTATTACTATTAATTAGAGTGGTAGGCGAAAAGAACTAATAAACAGAACATCTCCCCCAAATTTTTTAATTCTCCTTCCCATCTTGTTAGAAAGTGTCTGTGAAATCCGCTCACCCTCAGGCAAAATTGTTGTCAAAGCCGGGAATTGCAGAAAGATGCTGTTTTCTTCAAATTTGGAAGACAGTCAATGTTGTTAATTTGCTGATTTTCTGACTTGTTAAGTGTGGGTGTAATTGACAAATTCAGCTCCAGATTCTGCTCTTAGGCACACCAGTGTAAATTTAAAGTGAAGAGACTCCAGTTTACACTGGTGTAAGTGAGCAGAATCTGGTCCTCTATGTTTATTTCAAAAGCTAAACTTCAAAGAAAGTAAGTGCAAGTTATTCATTCAGGGTTTATAAACCATAGCACTTTAAAATATTTCCTGACAGCATGAATTTATAGCTTAGTATTCCAATATCTTGAATCTCAACTAAATCATAATTGGCATTTTTATCTTAACGTTATGCTTCTTGGCTTAATCCTCTGCTGATGTAAATGCTGTAGATTTATTGATGTCAATGAAGGTCTGCTGATTTATACCAACTGTGCATCTGGTTCTTGATTTTTATTTTCTAGTTTTTTTTTTTTTACTCATTGCGGTTTTATTTTTAGGAATAATTCGTCTGAGGGATGGATTTCATGATCGCTACCCAGTGGAAGATTACCTTGATCTGTTTGACTTGGCTGCCCATCAGATTCAGGGTGTGTTACAGAGTGATGCAACAAAAGTGCACAGCAAGATGAACAACATAATCATTGGTACTGCAAATACTGCTTATGAAAATATGTCAATGGTACTAAATTTGTTGTAATAACATTTATAGAGATGGTAAAATAAGCTTAAAAGTGTCATGTGTCAGGGTAAGATAATCATAGCAGAGGGCCATTGATGTCAGTTAAGTCCCCCATCTACAGATAGGTGCATTATTTGTCTTCTTCTGGAGGCAGGTTGCTTTCATTTACCTAAATGGATGTGCTGTGCTTGGCAAAGTTGCAGAATTGGATCCTATGAAGTTCTGCCATCAAGGACATCGGCAGATATTCCTGCTATTTATATTACCGTCTACAATACTTTCACTGGTGGAACACTCAGTTCACTAATTTAAATTATCAGTGTACATAATTGAGTGCTTACCTCTTGGATAGCTTATTGAGTGCTTACCTCTTGTATAGCTTATTTTAGAGTTCATGTTTTTTCTGTAGTCTCAGTTCCCTTATCGCTAAAGTTACTTTGGCTCTTACTAAGTTTACATGAGAAGTTCTGAATTATTATCCTCATTAAATCAGTTTTTTATGACCTCAGTAAAAAACAATCTAGTCTAGAGACCGTCTACATGATGTATGAAAATCAGGTTTCCTTAGGATGCTGCATTGTTAAACTTCAGATTATTAATAAAGGAAATTTAATTAAAACTATAAACATTCCTTTAAGTTTATCATGTAAGAGTATTTTCAGATTCTAACCATCTTTGAATCATATCTTTATTAGGCAATATATTTTCTCAAATAAAACAGTAGATCCTTAGAAGAGCAATAGAGGACACGGCTGTTCTAGCTTCAGGCATTCCAAGCAGAACCTATTTATTTATGATCATTAATATGATAAATTCACAAGAATGTTTTATGAAAACGTGACATGATTTTATTCCATTAATCTCAGGTTAAGGACATTGCAAATTTATTTTTTAATGAAAGTAGGTAGTTTAATCATACAGTATGTGCTTTAATTCCATATGAAAAATGGGTATATTTTTGATTGTGCTGTGGTAATTTGATGTATAAATGCAGTGGATATAACAGTGATGAATTCATCATGGGTTGAATAGGGTACCCTCTTTACAAATATTAAATCTGTATTATGTGTAAAGAGACACTGTCAAATAGGTAGGAATTAATTTCTTTCTCCTTTTAGTTCCTCACAGTCATCCTGTTTTTAAAAGGTTTGACTTCTGAACACAGGTTATAGTGAACTAACCACACTAAAAACAGCATCTTGATCTTAAAGTTGACTCTCCTGAATGAGTAAACTGAGAGCATGTATACAAAGTGTTACTTGGGCCAAATCCACAGCCAGGGTAAGGTCTGGACTCCACCATTGTTCTTATAGGTAAGGATGTCAGGATCTGGTCCTATATGGGCTGTTGTGCAGAGGACTTCCAAAGGAGTAAAGGCTAGAAGGAATATCTTAATTGTTCAGACACCATGCTTGCAGCTGTGGGATAGCTGGCTGGCTGGCTAGATGAAAGGCTGCAGATTATTTTCAGACGCTCTCTGTAGCAGTTACTGTAGCCTCTATAGCAGCTGTCCACTGCTTCCTTGGTGGGTAGATTCATGAATATGTGGACTCATGCCCTGGACAACTACTTGCCCCTCAAACGCCTCTCTGCAATAGGGTGGATGGAGCCCACTCTGTCTGTGTTCCTCACTTCCTGCCCTCTTCCCACACAACAGGACAACACTGGGGCCTAACACAGCATCTGGGGCCTAACACAGCTCTTAAATTGGCTGGAGGCTATGGAGCAAATTCTCTGGTGTAAATTGGTGTAATTCTATAAACTTCAGTGGAGCTGTGCCAATTTGGATTGTCAGATAACTTATATATCTAAATGCATTGCTCTTATTCAGTCCATGCAATATTTATGTCCAGCATATGCCTTCACACATATTTATAGCACTGCACCTTGTTCATTACATCGATAGTTCAAACATAGACTCACTCCTCTTTGGTGTGGTGATTTTGCCCAGAAAAGCTGAGCACCAATGCTGCATTTAGTCTTTTGTGGTTCCACTTTACCCAGCTTTGGAGCTGAACTGACCACTGCTGAAATAACACGTGAAATGACCTGCTCGAGGTCATGCAATGTTCTTGATAATTGATTTGGAATGATAAACCAAAGATCCTCTGGACTTCCAGTCTTAGATTGTAGAACCCCAGTTTCTCCTGTCAAAACAGTGACAAAGAGAATATCAGTAAATATTCTGTTTTCTCATGGCTTCCAGGCCCTTTTAGTGAAGTGCAATAAGTAAAAATGGAGCCTAAAGGAATTGACAAATGCTTACTTAGTATTAAGGCTTTGACAATTTTTTATTTTAAATTTTAAAACTTTATTGGATTTTTCCAAAATGAGGATTCAAACAGAAAGCAGGAAAGGAAAATACCTTAGAATAAGGACAATTGCATATATAGATTTGTACATGATTAAATCACAGATAGAATTATCAATTACAAGATTTTTTTCTCACCCTTTTGATTGAAAAACTCGTTTACAGAAATTAGTGCCTCTCACATTGGCAAAAAGAGAAAGTTTGCAAAAAGCTAATGCATACGTTTTGTTGAAGCAATAAGCAGGATTAAGATCCATGTCTCATGAATTTTAGTGTTCTGAGCAGAAGGAAAGTGACTGTACAGTTTAAAAGAGGGATGCAGTATGTGGCACTGTTGGCTAGATTCTGATATCTTTTACTCCGGTTGAGTAGTTACTGAGTAGCAACCTACTCCAGGAATAGTCCTATTAAAATAAATGACATTAGTTTCAGAGTAAGGTTCTTCTCGACCTAGAGGTATCCGAATTTCATCCTTAACTATATTATTCATTATGAAATCAGTTTATTTTATCTTCCTTTTAAGTGCATATCTGTACTTGAGACTATGGGACATGATGCTATTGTACAGTATCTCTTATGGTGTGAAATAAAGCTCTGATGATAACTCATAATAACCCAGGAGAAGAAAAGATTCCATGTACTGTGACACAGCCAAGCTGACTGGTACTTTTTTTTTCACATTGCCTATGTACCTCTCTATGACTCAGTTCATGTTGTAAGCAACATTGATCATCTGGAGTGGTTCTTTACTTTTTTTTTATCAGGATGGCCGGTTACAAATGGTGTCATTCACTTAGTGCTTACTTCCCTGAAATTAGCGGAGTGTTAAAAAGCAACTCTCAGAAAGCACCTTAAAGATGAGACAAGGTGGAATAGAAAATCTTTATGGGATTAAGTTCTTCCTGTCTGGGTGGTAGGCAAATTCTTTGGAAATAACTCTACCACCACTAGTGTACAAATACTGTGCATTATATAATTGGTCACAACCTTTTTAAAGTTAAATATGTTGGCATATTTATCAACCATTTTCAGAAGTGCAGTGTATTGACTGACAATTCAAGTGTGATTATATAAAAGTGGCTTTAAATATAACTAAATTTAAACAGTCAGAGCGTCCTTATTCTGCAGAAATATGGGCCAAATTTTTAGCTAGTGTAAATCGGCATAAGTCCATCAAAGTCAATGGAGCTAGACTGATTTACATCAGCTGAGGATCAGGATCTATATCTTTTGTGCAAATGTAAACAAATAAATTTAGTCACAGATACTCATTGTAAATACTTGTCATTTCTAGGAGAGGCCAGTGCTTCTACCATGTGGGATAACAATGCCTGGGTTTTCTTCTATGACAACAGCACTGATGGAGAACCTCCATTTTTAATCCAGGATTTTATCCAGGCTTTCCAGCCCCATGCCAAACTTATCGTCATGTTGAGGGATCCTGTTGAAAGGTTAGCAATAAAGCAATGTACCCCTAATATGTGGAATTCTTTCTCACTAGAAGCAAAGTATTTTTAAGCTGTAATAAATGTACTTATAATGTTTATATGCCTGAGGTCTAGTTCATTTCTTTTTTAATAATTTTAATAATATTTGAAAAATATAACTGGCACGGTGTAGTGCTCTAATTCAAATTAGGAGCAAAGGGTAATAGGAGCAGAATTATACAAGTTTCTTTTCTGTTTGTTTGTTTTTAAAATCTTGGAAAGACTTGATAGAATACTAAGCTAAAGATGCTCCAGACATTTGAACTTCCACAGCTTGCACCTATGTAACAGGTCATCCTTTGTCTTGCTGACTTTGGCAGTGGTATGCGGTTGTACTTTTACATAGATAAACTGTTTTTGAAAATTTTTCCAGTTTATTAGACACAAGCATCTTTTTTTCCATTTATGTTTCAGCTCTTCCTTGGGCATCTGTGCCCTAAGAGGCTGTCAGTAGAGTGGGATTTCTATGAACTATGCTCCTCTAGCAAAAGCAAAGGACAGAGGCCCCATGGATCAGAATGAAGCTGTGCAGCATGACCCTTTTGCTAGCAGTCCCTGCAGGGCAATAACACCTTTTGTCTAATACACATTCCCAGAGCAGTTCAGCCATCTGCAGACTAGGGCTTCACCATCCTTCAAGGACAAGTCTCAGGTAAAAGGTCCCTAAGGTGCACAGGAAGGAGATGAGGGGACCTGAGAGGTTAGTGGAAGAGTAGACAGAGTTCACTGGTGTTCTAAGGAGCACATACTTTGGGCCAGAGTTTCCCACGTATGCTCTGACTTATGGTTGTGGGCTATGCCTCTCTGGGCAGCCTCTAATGCCACACATACATGGCAAGAATCTACAGTGGTGTACTGTCTCCATTTTCTATAGCACTGGAGAACTTTTGACATTAGTTTGCCCTTTGTAATGATTTAGACACATCTGACCCAATATGTTGAGTCAAAATAAAGACACTATCTTGAGGGTGGCAAGAACAGAGGGGAGGGAAGTACATCATTCTGGCTATCCAAAACAGGGCTACCGCCAGGCATTCCAGGCCCTAGACACACTCTTCATGGGTCCCAGTATGCCCTGCCCCACTGCCTTGGCTCACCCACATAAAAGGCATTTACTTGACTGATGGGGACCCACAAATATGTTTGGGTAGAGGGAGGATTCAGCTCCCACTTATCCAAGTGTGGGAGGGGAGAGAGAGAGAGTGGAAGGGGGAGTGTGTGTGCGTGCATGTGTGTGTGCAGCAAAGGCTACCCATGCGCACTGTCCTTCTGGGGGAGTGTTGGCAGAGCCTCCCAGAACAGCAGGATGCATAATTAATCACCCATTAAAATGCATGTGGCAGTTCTCCCATTTGAGAGCAGAACGATAGTTAAAGGCTGTCTATAGACTCAGGCACTGATAGCACTCGGAGTCACATTTTCAAGATTTTAGAAATATAGAGTCAGATCCTCAGCTGATGTCATCACATAACTCGAGCTGAGATACTAGGCTTCTGCCTATGAGGACTGATCCAACACTCACTGAACCAGTAGGAAGACTGCCATTGACTTCAGTTGCAGCTGGCACTGGATTGACCCCATGCGGTATGTCTACACGGCAATTAAAATCTGTGGCTGGCCTGTGTCAGCTGTCTTGGGCTCTCAGGACTTGGGCTAAGGGGCTGTTTAATTGTGAGCCTGAACCTGAACATCTACACCACAATTAAACAGCCCTATAGCACCAACCCCATGAGCCTGAGTCAGTTGATATGGGCCAGCTGCAGGTGTTCAATTGCTGTGTAGACAGACCTGTAGCGCCTTTGTCTTAATCAGTTTCTGTATCTACATGAACTACGTGGAGTAACTAAATGATATTAGGTGATAACAGGGTGGGATCCTATTATTAGAGTTTTCTTCCTTTTTAAGTGACTTAGAGAAAAACCTCAACAATTCTTCCATTTACCAGTGAAATTCCGGTTCGTCATCACTGAGAAGAGCAAAGTTCATCTCTCCTGTCTTGTGAACTTTGATTATTATTTTATCATCATTGTGCTAGGAAGCATGCACTAAACTAAATCTGGAGGAAGGAGGTGATATGTGAAGAGTAGCCCTTCAGGGCAGGGATGGTCTCCTGTATGTTTGTATAGCACCTAGCAAACGCGGCCCCGTTGGGATGTTGGGTGCTACCATAATACAGGGTGCATAAAAATCAGTGATTTTTTTAAAATAAAATTCAAACAATTTTTAAATACTTTTTATTTAAATTAAATGTTTATTTTTTTTAAAATAAACCTATTTAAAATTCAATTGGAAATTAGCAACCAGTGTTAAGATCTAAATTACTTATTATCTATTAAAGTCATTTAAATTAAATACAAAAAATAATATCAAGCAATACATGTATGCTGCCAAATTTTAAAGAAAGTCAAACTACTGAACTGATGGAAGCCACTGTTTAAGCACCTGGAACCAGTTAGTGGAAGTGCAAAACACTTTTCACAGCAGGTGCAGAGAGAATATTTTCTTTATTTCAGTTTATTCAACAAGCTGAGTTCAGTGTCTAGTTCATTCAAAGTTAAGAAACCAATTGGGAGCTGAAATAGCAGACAAGCTTGTTTTCCTCTTCTGATGTATGAATAAAAATTAGTTGAGAGGTTGATATCTACTAGTTCTAACAACTTGAGGGACATAAGAATCAGAACAGTCAGTTCAGTTCACTAACTACCAATAATACTTCCTTTTGTGTAATAAATCAGTTAGTTTTAAATGCAAAACATGTTTTAATAAACTTCTAGATAATTATTTTCCTTATGTACCCAGCACTTTTATGGTAATTTTATTTAATAAAAAGACCTAAAATGTTGCTGTTGTGCATATTTAATTTGAATTTCCATCTAAATAGAACTTGATACAAATCTCAAGTAAGAAATTAATCACACTCTAGTAAATAGAGAATCATCATTCACCATTTTATAACAAAATAAGAATATACAAATTAGGAAGTTGAATAAATAAGCAGTATAATTACTTAAAGAAATGTATGTAGATATAGTGTATCCTCCTGGTTAGTGAAATGAAGCATCAAAATTATCATGAAGGCTATATGTAGTTGCAAATCAACATATTTTAATGGTATCAACCGATGAGAATCAAACTCTCTTTGGAAAAAGAACTAAAGTACAAATGCAAAACATGGTTTAAATCGTGGTTTCCTGCTTGCGGATTTGAAATCATGATTAAAATCAGTTATTTAAATTTATTTGATTTACACTGATCCACATGTTATAAATATTTAATAAGATGTTCTAGGCAGGCCCTCTAACCACCTTTCGTTATAAAGCACATCCCTTCTACTTACACTGGTGGAGAAGATTGGGAGCTGGCACTGAAATATTTAACCAAGGAGCTCCACATCAGGTCCACCCTGATACTGGCATATCCAGTCAGGTTTCATGGATCAGGTGGCATGACATTTGCTGTGGTTTCTCCTTTGCTAGATTTCCTCATATCAGCAGTTGGTAGGGTAGGAATTGCCAGAGTGGCTTATCTATGTTTGTCAGTGGTAAAGAGCCATGCCAGCTCTTCCTATCCTTAGGGCTTAAGATATGGTAATTTTATGTAAGAGAGCTGGTTGAAGCACCTCCCTCATGTAAATTATCCAGCAATTTTCTGATTACTTTAGCCACCCTCTGTAATATGTGTCTTTCCCCTCTGCCAGGTGTAATATGGGTGAGATAAAAAGTGAGTTCCATTTCTCTAATTCTGTATTTACAGGGAACTAGATTCTGTATGTTTAGGATTTCACTTGCCCTTTTTGCTTGTGCCTCACCAGAAATCATAGCAACACGTTTAGCCCTAGCATAAATGGGTGCAACTCTCATTAGTTCAGATTCTGCTGTCACAGTGAGAGACTGCTGGTACAGAGGCCATTCTGGAGTGTGTTTGTGCAGGCAGGGTTACGGGAAGGGGTGTGGCCAGGCTTGTCCCATGTTGAAGCTATTCCACAGCTGCTGCAAGACTCATAAGGGCTGTGGAGAGCCAGTACAATTTAGGGCAGCTCTCAGCACAAGTTCCCCCCTACCCTGTCCTTTGGCTAGCACAGGGGAGAATTTGGCTCAGTATAGTCCTTCTGTATTTAGGGCCTGATCCTGCTTCTTCTGAAGTCAATGGCAAAACTCGCAGTGACATCAGTGATGTAGATTCCCAGTATAATTGAAATCAGAAACTGTCCCATGGGCTTCAGTAGGAGTCGCACCTGCTTATATCAGGGTTGATTTGTTTCATAATCCTTTTGTTGGTGACATCACAGTCGTGGCCCCATTATTTAACTGTGTTGGATTATGATTGAGGATAATGACTTCAAGTAAGCAATAAATACCAGGAGCAAGTGAAATGCTAATCAGCAAAGATTTTATTTTCATGCAGGTGTCATTAGAATTGAAAAGCAGATGGAAAGAAATACAGAAAATGTAGGCAGCTGAGAGGAGAGAGAGATCTCCAAGTAGACTGCTTTCCACAAGGTGCCAGCAGCTCTTTAAAGTAATGTTTTTTAAATTGGATGATTAGAACAAATAATCAGAAAAATTAAACCTTTTAAACAAACTGCAGCTATGGCTCATCTTTAAAATGATTCTTCCTGGCTCTGTTCCTCCTCCTAGCGCCTGTTCTCTCATGCCCTGAACGGCAGGAGCTGTCAGCCTGATCTTATCGTCTCTGAGACAAATACTGCCAGCCTGATCCTCATTTCTGGGTTTTGTTAATGTGCCATTAGCAAACAGTAGTCTTTACATGCACATGTATTGCTGCAAGGGGAAGATACTGCTGTGTGCGTAATGCCTGCCACATTTAACTGAACTGTGCTGGCTCTGTCCCTCAGCTTCTCCCCATCTTTTTTTCATATCTTGCACTCTGCAGCCAGATCTTCCATATACACTAGAACAAATAGTTGCCTAAGGCAGTAAAATATTAGGGGCAGCCAAATACTTAGTGGCTGTTTATTGTCAGTAAGTAGGGGCATAGAGGGCATACATTTCCCTGCCTGTCTTCATTAGCCAAACACCAAGAGCTGGTGCCTTCCACTCCAACTCAGGTTATTTTAAAAAATTACTGCATTTCTCTCTCTCTCTCTCTTTTTTTTTTTTTTTTAAATCAGATTACACTAATCAATTTATTTAGGGGTAGCTTGTGGCCTGAACCCAATAGGGCTGCATGGATGACTGTGAGAAAGTAAGATTCCCCCATCCTGATACATATTTATGGTTTTCCTATAACCTATCTCTGCCGTTTGGCTATTCACCTGGTATTTTCCTCCTTACCTGTGCAGATGGATGGGAAATATGCAGAGCCTTTCTTCTCTCCCTCAGGTGCTAGGAGGGGGAATTGAGCCAGCAGCAGTCATTTCAGGATGGACAGTAGGACTTTCCCATCAGAAGCCTGTTTCCTTCACTTCTTCCTGTGATGGAATCTTGTCTACACATTCCTTAAAAGAGAACTGGTCTTTCCACTACTGGACTGGAGTAATGTGCTTGAGAAACATACAGTTAAAATTGCTTACTTTTAACTCTATGGCCTTTTCCTTAAAGAAAAGAATGATTTTGAAGTAGGGAGGCTGAGGGGCTTGATACTTTAAAAAGTATCAGTATTTCCTATAAGCAAAAACAACAGAACAGGTTTAAATCCATGAGAAATTGTATAAGCAGTCCTTAAACAGAGCATTGAGATGGGTCTATGATTGTGCACAATCAGAGAAATGTAAGGCCAGAAGAGACCTAAAGAGGTCATCTAGTCCATTGCACCATGTCGAGGCAAAGTTAAGTATACCTAGACCATTCCTGACTGTGTCTCTAACCTGTTCTTAAAAACCTCCAAGAGGCATTTCACAACCTCCCTAGGTAACCTGTTCCAGTGGTGAACTATCCTTATAGTTTGAAAGCTTTTCCTAATATCCAAATTAAATCTCTCTTGCTGCAAACTAAGCTGATTACTTCTTGTCCTACCCTCAGTGGAGATGGACAACAATTAATCACTGTCCTCTTTTCAAATATGTAAAAGATTGTTATAGATGTTACATCCCTTCTCAGTCTTCTCTTCTCTCTAGACTAAACAAGCTCAGTTCTTTCAAATTTTCCTCATAGGTCATGTTTTATTACCTTGTTTTGCTGTCCTCTGGACTCTTGCCAATTTGTCTACATCTTGTTTAAAGTATGGTGCCCAAATCTGGACACTCAAGCTAAGGCCTCACTAGTGCTGAGGAGAGTGGAACAATTACTTCCCATGGCTTACATACAGCACTCCAGTTTATACAACCCAGAATGACATTTGCCTTTTTTGCAACAGCATCACACTAACTCATACGCAATATGTCACCCGCTAAAATCCCCTTTTCTGCAGTAACTCTGCCTAAGTGGTCATACTCCATGTTGTGTTTGTGCTTTGATTTTTCCTTCCTAAGTGCAAAACTTTACATTTGTCTTTATTGAATTTCATCTTATTGATTTCAGATGAATTCTCCAATTTACCAAGATCATTTTGAACTCTAATCCTGTCTCTTGTTTTAGTAGAATCTTGCTGAAAACTGGTAACTTCAACAACACACATGAACCCATTTTCTTTTACCACATAAACAGAAAGATGAAAGTAATGTAGGCCCAATCCCCTACCCTTTCTGCAGATATACCTAGAGGAATCAATGCACGTTTGAAATTTTGCCAAGGAGCAGAAATTAAATAGCAGTGAGCGCCAACCGCTTACCAGTTACATTTTCCAAACAAGACATATATTTCTCTATGGAAATTCTCTGCTGGGCTGGGAGGTGGCCAAAAATTAGAAAACATACAAGACAGGGCTCTTAATTGGGTCTCTGGTGACAGACAGCTACAGGTTATCTTTTGCTTGCCTATTATTTGGAAGTGAATACAAATCATGTCCTTCCTCCTGACATTGCTAGCTAAGGAGCTGATTGTGCAAGCTTTATTCATGTTGGTGAACTCTTATTTAGGTGAGCATTGGGTATGTATGTCTACAATGCAGCTGGGTGAGAACCTGCCCGGATAGACAGACCTGCACTAGCTCTGCCTGAGCTAGCAGGCTAAAAATAGCAATGCGGAGCTTGTGGGATGGGCAGTGGCTCAGGCTAGCCACCAGAGCTCAGAATCCAGGATGTCGGGTAGTCTTGGACTCAGGCAGCTAGCTTGAACCGCTGCCCATGCAACATCCACACTGCTATTTTTAGCACACCCGCTCAAACAGACCAAGTGCAAGTCTGTCTACTTGGGCTGGAAGGCACACTTCCAGCGGCAGTGTAGGCATATTCTTTGAAATCAATAGGGCTACTTGCCTGAGTCCATATTCACTGGTGTGAGTAAGGGTTTCACTGAGCCTTTAGTGTCTCCTCATCGTTTTCTCAACAGTTTTCAGTGATGTTTTTTGCATGTGTAAAAATGAAATTAAAAACAAACATAAAAGTTCAAAAATTGTCTGTCTATATGAGACACTCTCCTTTTATTCCTTCATCATCTCTCTCTCTCCTGTACTCAGTCTCTCCCTTTCATTTGTCCTTTATTTCTGTCTTTCCGTTTAGATGAGTTAGGATTTCATAAACCTCTCTAAATAAAAAGTAGTATTTCAAAGCTTCTGTGGAAATCTAGGGCCAGCCTGATATTTTTGGTTTAATACAGGGGTTCTCAAACGGGGGGTTGCCAGGTTATTATAGGGGGTCACGAGCTGTTAGCCCCCGGGTGTGCCGAGGCGCTGGCTGTCAGCAATGCATGGGGCTGACCACCCGAGCCCTTCAGAGCGGGGTGGCCAAAGAGCTGCTGAAAGCAGCGCCGCCCCCAGCAGCAGCACAGAAGTCAGAGTTGCATGGCAAGGGGAGGGTCCTCACTTTTTTGGAGGGGGGGGGGTCATCACAGCCTGAAATATTCTCAAAGGGGGTCCCAGCAAAAAAAAAAAAAAAAAAATGAAAACCCTGATTGACTAAAATTGGGGAGGGCATCAAAGATGGAAGTGGATTCAGTGTTCCTTCAGTATTCTAGCAGTGAAATAAAGCCCACTTTTTACATTAGTAACGTGTAGGTTAGGTCATGATTTAGATACACACATGCTCTTCTGGAGAATGAAATGTATTCAGGGTCTCTGGAATTCTTTGGACTCATAATATTTCTGCCGCAGAAACACTGCAATAACCTCTCGCCCTCGCTGAAGAAATTGGCTTGGATATAGCTCAAGAGTCCCAAAGAGGTGACAATAACTTATCTATCTCATTCAAGGGATGACACATCATATTCTCTTTATGCTGCAGCCTGGCGTCTTCCTTATCTCTGTTTAAAATCATATTGACATCTACAGACTCTAATCAGAGTCTCAGGGATTAAATTGAAAAATAAATCTTTCATTTTACACTTTTGTTCCCATCCAAATGAACCAGAATTTAACTCATTTGACTTGTAATATTTAAGCAACTATCAATGTTTGAAATGATTTGCACCCATATTTCATATCTGAAATAAGAACGTGCCTTGCTATTTGCACTGTCATTCAAAATCCGTCCTCACAAATGCGTATGGCCAAGGTGGCTGGTAAACAGCTGCAGAGCAAGATAGTGCAGCATGGTTGCTTATAATATTGGTACTGCATACATATATGGATCCTAGGTCCTGCAGTCCTTATTCAGGCAAAACTCCTGTTGAACTAAATGGGAACTCTGTCTGAATAGGGAGTGCAGGAGTGAGACCACAGATTGTGACATGATACAGCCCCTCACTACATTGCATACCAAGCATACAGCAGGCAGTGTGGATTGGACTTGGGAAACCTGGGTTCTGTTCCCAACTCTCCTGCGGACCATCTGGGCGACCTTGGAAAAGTCACTTCACCTCCCATTCTTTGTCCATCTTGTCTGTTTAGACTGTAAGCTGCTTGAGGCAGGATCTGTCATTTACTATAGATGCATCCGGAGCCTAGCACAATGGGACCTGATTTTGGTTGGAGCCTCTAGGCATTACTGTAATATGGATAACAATAATTAATACAGAATAAACAAAAAGATATATTTCAAGAGTTTCTCTTCAGAAAAGAATTGGCTCCTTACTAGTTGGGGCCTAATCCTTTTATGTGCTGACCTTAGTAAGAATGAAGGATGCTTAGCAACTCACAGGATTGGACCCTTACGGCCTGAGCCAAAACCCACTGAAATCAACAGAAAGACTGTGGTTGACTTCAATAGGTTTTGGATCACCTGCTAATGGGTAAATGTTCTATTCACACATCCTCTTTTCTCAAGCAATGTTGCTATTTTATTTCCATTATCATTTAAATGAATTTTCTTTAATTTCATTAGTCATTTATGCATGTGTATTTCATTCACAGATTGTACTCGGATTATCTGTACTTTGCAAGTGCTAATAAATCCGTAGAAGACTTTCATGAAAAAGTGGCAGAATCCCTGCAGCTGTTTGAAAATTGCATGCTGGATTACTCACTGAGAGCCTGTGTCTACAACAACACCCTTAACAATGCCATGCCTGTATGTATTTCCAATAACATTTGATTCCTTGCTTAAACAACAGAACGTTTTGTTGGGATTATTAAAATACCAGGATCTTCAGCAAAATAGTAATAATTATAACCAAGACATGTTTTGGTTTGTGACTACCAATAAACTTTCTTCCTCTTTTTTTTTTTTTTTTTAAAGTGGGTGACATAAAAAATATATTCATGCATGTAAAAACTGATTGTGCTGGCTCAGCTGTCTCTTCAGTCTGTTCCCTGATGAATGCCAACGGTAATAATACATTCTTTCTATTGTGCAGGAGCATGAAGAGCACATTTAGCAAAGATTACAGTTTAATGTGTAAGCTTTTCACAAACTATCCAAAAAATAGCTCTGGCAAAGATAAGGCAATTTCTGAACTGCACGTAAGAATACATCATTTATGCTGGACTTTTTTTCAAGAAAAGGCTATTGATAGCTAGATGAAATGCTCTCTCTCTCTCTCTCTCTCTCTCTCTTTTTTAAAGCCCTTGCACAGCAGAAAACAGAGAATTCTATTACCTAAGATGTTGGCAAAGAACGTAGAGATAAATCTCTGTGTGATTTTTCCAAAATTCACAGTTTTAGCGTTGATTTGTTTTTATATTTTTACTTGAGGGGGGGAAGGCTTTTTGCAAATATATATATTTAGGACATACATAGCAGTATCTCATATTTACTTTGGGATGTACTTCTAAAGTACCAGGTTTGTGTGATACAGCCCTTTGCATCCCATTTTCTTGATTTGGGTGGACAGACACTTTCTTCCTCTCTCTCCAGATTGCAGTAAATTTAATCTCATCATCATTTCCTCCAGTTAATAAAGTAACCTCAGAGGAAATCATACATCATAGGTCCAAGTCAAAGCCCACTGAAGTCAATGGAGTCTTTCCTGTCCTGGGAATGGGAAGTCAAGTCCCATATTCCTTAGTGTTGCTATTCTGATCATCCAGAAATGGACGTTTAAAGAGAGAGAGTTTCTTATCCCTCCTCAGAGACCAACTACCATGCTCCAAGTGTCTCTAGCAGCTGCACCACTGTAATGCAGTGCTTGCCAACCATCTCCCTTGCAGGAATGCACTGATGGAAAAATGGGCTTCCCTTGCTCACATACATCATATCCCCCAGGTGCCTAGACATCCATCATTTGTCCCACAGTTTATTCCTCTTCTTAGACAGTACCTTGAAGAAGGTACTTCTGAAAATTAACACATTGTTCTTTCTTTTGAGGCCATTTATATTTCCAGAAAGCTACCAGTGGGTATCCTTAACAAAGCATGGAACACTAGCCAGGCTTCTGAATGGACTTCTTAGCTTCCTCTCAAGCATAGCTGACAAAATCTATATATGTGTAATTTGTTATATATTGAAAGAGTAGATTTTTTTTCTGTGACCTTGGATGTTAGATCAGTGGCTGTGTGACTACAGCAGAAAAAGTACTCCTAAGAGACAAGAAAAACAAGTAGCATAGCGATTGCCACTGCTGATAGGTAGAGAAGGAGTGTTCGTCAATTTATCTTTCTTACTTACAATCAAAGGAAAGTGTATTAACTGAAGAAAGGGAAGCAGAGCCAGGGATATCAAACTAAAATTAGAGAGACAGCAGTTGAGGAGAATTCTTTAGGAAATGCTCAGTTGCACTGCGAAATTTCTAGGGGAAAAGCAAATGACTTTCCTGGAAAGGAGAATTTGCTTTGGAACAACAGTGGCAAAACACAGGACTGTGTATCGTGCCATTTTTCAGAGGTCCCAAGAGAAGTGAAAATGACTATCTTGGGCAATAAAGGAACTTTACATTTGAAGTTCCTCCTCCTACTCACAAAGTGAGTTTTGAAAGATTCTGTCCCAGAATTCCCTGTTTGGGCAGAAGCTCAATAATGCTATAAAATACAGTATTGTGACCTACATCACACAACTGATACTGGTTTCTTACTTGTCCCAGTGCCATCCTGTTGGGAGAAAGAGGAATATAGATAAGGAATACACGTAGATGATTTGCTGTATGTTTGTACAGTGCCTAGCATAATAGGTCCCTGATCCTTGATTGGGGACCCAGATGGAACCGTAATACTACAACTAACATATGTGAGGCTAATAATTAAAAGAAATTATTTAAAGCTTGTAGCTCTGGCATGTAATTGTGAGGGGGGATACTTGGCCTAAATTTTTGCATTATATACAATATGTATATAAGGGATTTTGCTACATAGGTTACCCTATAACTGATAAGCAGCCCAAGACCAATGTCAGGTCACAGTTTCTAAGATAACCATAATTATTAGATTGTAAGATTTTTGGGAAAGGGACTGACTTTTATAGTATGTTTGTCCAGCATCTGACATAATGGGCAGTACTGTGGTACAAATAATTAATAATAAACAATATAAGGAGTTAGTAAACTGTGGGAACTGTTTACTAAGAAAGGAAATACTCCACATAACATGTAAGCCTAGAGTAAGTACTGAGTTTGTTGAGAGAACTTTTGAATCACAGTTTCTAAATCTGTGTTCCCAAAGACTGTTTTACACATGCAAACAGCTACTCTAGTTGGATATGCAAATCAAAAGTTGTTTGACATGCAAAAACTCAAGACATTAAAACTTAAGTGCCCCAAAATTTAGATATGCACTTTTGAAAGTACATATGCAGAAATGACTTTGGAAAATTGGCCCTTTAAGTTCGAATAGATTTTGAATCAGATTGCATAGATTAGTTTCTCTACTTGTCTTCATCTCATAAAAGTGGAACCAAAATATTCCATTTGTATTCTTGGTTTAGAATTTTAATTTAATATCAACAAAATTCTGACAATAGTTGGAGGATAGGATTAATATTCCTTCTATGTTTTACTAGCAACTCAGATAAGCAGAATGTTTCTTTTCAAATGACTTGATGTTGTTTATTAATGTGTAGATTGTTTATTGATTAGTTTTAATAATCTCTCCATTGCTATAGTCATGATTCAAAACATGACTTCTTTTAGCAGTATTTCGGTCATTACTGCAATTACTCAAATAAACTAAAAGAGCACAAGACATTACTGTTGTCTGCTTTTGTCAATTCTATACTGAACGTGAGTCCGAGATGTACCAATTTTTTCTTATCAAAGGCACTTGGGACCAGGTTTTCACACCCTCTGTTTCTATGTCTGAAGGGATAAAAAAGAAACAAATACAGGCATAACCAAGTACTTGGAGTTTTAAGAAGCCTAAACTGCAACCTCAAATGTTTGTTGCTAATTATTGTGCAAAATTGAGCAAAAATGGCTAAGGTCAGGCTGAAAATTTGTTTCTTCACATTAAAGAGAATGATAATATTTTCCTCTACAGTACTGGTCTTCTGTTGAACAGCTACATGGTGTACTACTAAATCTATCTAGGTATTTATGCCATGCCCCTAACTTTAGAGTCTTAGTATCTATTTGGTTTGTTAGGAATTACTATGTTCATAATGTTTAATATTGACTAGCAAGAGTATTGTTTAATGGTACACAATTCCTCTGCCATCTTCTATTTAAGATAATGTTGGTGACCTTTTCTTTCTGGACATTTGTGAGGCTGAATTTGCCAGGCCCAACTATCCAATTATCATTCTTCATAAAGCAAAAGCTAACAGATTATCTCCTCACATTCTGATTGGCATGAAAAAATGAAATATGTGCCATTCATACCATTCTATGCCCAACAGTTTAAGGATGGTGCAGATGATATGACCATAAGAGGTTGTACTGAAGTATTTTCTCATTGGCAATGCTGTGAGTATAAAGTGTCTTACAGGATGCATTTTTGATAAAGTAGAGGAATAAGTTACAACCCCAATACATCATAAGGTTTGTGAGACATTTCGAAATATGCTGAGTGTCTTCAACTACCATTGTGTTCAACAGGAGCTGAAAGCTTTCAGCACCTTGATGGAAGCAGAAGGCTCAATCCTGCTAAGTGCTGAGCCTTTTAGCATTGATGTAGGTGAATGTACTTACACATACATTCAGTTTTAAATACCTGAGTGAATATCTATTCAGTTCAATGGTTGAGGGCCAGAGTGCTCAGTGCTTAGCAGGATTGGGCTGTAAGCATACAGACTCAGGCCCCTACTAAACTGATATATAATTTACAAATATAGGGGCCCAGTGCTGAAGGATGTAGCTATGCATGTAGCCCCAGTGAAGTCAATAGGGCTACTTAGTGCATAAGAGCTGCATGATCAATGTTTTAAACTTTTTCTAGGCATCATATTTTAAAATCTAGATAAAATCCAAAATAGATTTTGCTTCCCATGGAGAACATATTAATTCATTATTCAGTATTCATTAACTTTGTAACAAGATAGACTAAATGAATTAACTCCCCTTTTTTGTCTGTTTTTGTAGGTGAGGCTACAGGTTGGTCTTTATGTTGTGTATCTCTTGGACTGGCTGACTGTTTTCGACAAAGGTCAGATACTAGTTCTCCGCTTAGAGGATCATGCATCCAATGTTAAATACACCATGCATATGGTGTTCCAGTTTCTGGATTTAGGTAGGCATAATCTATCTGTTCTGAGTGAAATGCAAAAATCACATTTACATTCTGGATTATTAATGCTTGTTGGGAGAGAGCATCCAAGATGTGAAACTGTGTTGATAGAAGGGCAAATTGTGCTGTCCTAACTCAAGCAAAATTACCATTGGCTGCAAAACGCCCATTGTTTTCAGTGGAAATTTTTTTCTGAGCAAGGACAGTAAGAGAAAGTATATGAAGAATTAATAACTATTTTAAAAAATCAGAAATATGGTACTTCATCGATGTGTTTTAGCATGTAGGACCTGATCCTACTTCTGTTGAAGTCAGTGGGAGTTTTTGTGATGGGCTTCAGCAGGAGCCAGATCTGACCTAAGCTATCTAAAAGCCGGGTGAAATGCTTCAGTGGTATGTTGCCAGATCAGCAAATCCAGAATCTGAGTATTATAAAAGGCAACACTTCTAGTCTTTTGGAAAATAGTGTTTTAACTGTCATAGAGTGAGACATCTGTTAATAATCGTCTGCACAATATTGGCAGATAGAATGATGCCCGATATTGGTTAGACAGTAGCAGAAGAAGGATGGAGATGTGGCTGAAGATTAACCTGGTGGAGACCAAACATTGGTCTAGGTATGAGATTTAGCAGATTGAACAGATAAGGAGCCTGGCCTCTGATCCTCTTATCCATGTTGTGTTGAAAGAATTCAGTGCTAGCACGATCAGGCCTGCAGTGCACAAGTACCATTCAGGTGGGGGTAAGATTTGCTCCTATACTGAGAGTCATCATAATACCTATCCACTACTTATATCCCACTGAAGTCAATAAAAAGAGGGCTGAAGTCAGACATAAGTGCTGCATTGTTTGACTGGGTGAATTTTGCCCTAACAGGTATCAGGTGACTCCATAAAATAACAGAAATCAGGAAATAAAATGAAATAATTGTTACCAAAGAATGCACATTAATTGTTATTTTTACGGTCATACTTGTTTTCTGAAAACAAATCTCTACCTCTAGAAATTATTTATGTTGCTTGTTCTACAGATGATTAATTGATATGAAAGGAAAACAAAGTAATTCCATGTATTCTAACAGTCATTTATTTTACTAAACTAAACCACTAGCCACTGCTAGCAAAATTCCATTACTCTTTTCTTGACAAACCTATTTATTTAGCCATTTACATTCTTTAAATGAACATTTTGAGGAAAAAATACACTAAAATAGTTTTCTGTTCACTGCAGGGCCTATAAGTGAGAAACAAGAAGCTCTAATTACAAAGAGTCCTGCATCAAACACTAGACGGCCGGAAGATCGAAATCTGGGACCCATGTTACCAATGACAAAGGCAATTCTAAGAGATTTCTATAGGCCTTTTAATACAAAACTGGCACAAGTTCTTTTTGATGATGCTTTTTTATGGAAAAAGACATAATATGTAAATTCAGTGCCACAAATACAGTGCTTTAAGGACCTTTTATTTTTTAAAGTCTATTTTTGTGTGCAAATATTTACATTGTATTCATTCCAAGGAGACACAAATCTAATGAGAAGAGAGTTCTCTTCCCTTAGCATACGATAATTCACTGAAGCTAGATCACATTTTCCCTGTGAGAATGTAAAACATCCTGCTTATCAATCTCTTGCAATTTCTTTTCCCCCCAGCAACAGAGCAGTGTGGAAATACCATTGGTATGAAGGAGTTCTTTTACACTGTCTGGCTGTGGTTTTGAAATTTAATCTTCTCTAAAACAGTACAATACATACTTAGCATTGGTCTCCTAAAACCACAGTCATATCACCACTTTCAAAGTATGTTCTCCCCTCATTCATTCCAAAGTAATAAAAAATATCCATTAGCTATTAAAATTTGTAATTGAATTTAATCCAAAATTCTGGTTTTATTTCAACAGCACATCAGCACACAGTACAGGATCTGTCCACCCAGAATAAAGCTATTATGTTACCTTAATTAACTAATTTGGTATACAAAAACAAAGCCAAGTGACTTTTCAATGGATTACTGCATTTAAGTAAGTTCCCAAACCTAATTAATCCCTCTAATATGATATAGTTTGTTGTAAGAGAATAATTTTATCTTCAGTGCAAGGATGAGTGAATTCAAAATACTAAGTCAAAGAAAAAGCTATACACTTTTTTGGGGGACAATATAGAATAACAGAAATATACAAATTTCTGTTTGGTTTTTGAATTTTGTTTATTTAAATGCAGATATGTAGATTAAATTCGTCCACATATTTTCCCAAGAAACAAATAATGTTCTGATGTTAATTCCAGTGATGCGAATAGAAGTCTTTTATTTCAGTGTGCTTTGGATCAGGCCCACATGAATTATTGTGTAATATTCTATTATAAAGAAACATGTTGAATTCCTGAAACCATTTTAAACCCTAATCACTAAATTCATATACTGATACCATACGGTATCATACATCACAGTATAATGCCCTTCATTCTGGTAGGATAGATGCAGCTAAACTGATGAAGTTTAGACCCCATATAAAATGATACGGTCTAATTTAGCTGTTACCACTGAAGAAATCATTATGGCTAGTTCTCAAACATCCACTCAATGTGCAGCAGCACTCAAAAAAGATAACAGAATTTTGAGAATCATTAGGAAAGGGATAGATAATAAGACAGAAAATATCTTATCACCTCTATAAATCCATGGTACACCCACATCTTGAATACTGCATGCAGATCTGGTTGCCCCATCTCAAAAAAGATATATTAGAATTGGAAAAGGTATAGAAAAGGGCAACAAAAATGACTAGGGGTATAGAACAGCTTCCATATGAAGAGAGATTAATAAGACTGGGACTTTTCAGCTTGAGAGACTACAAAGGGGGGATACCATAGAGGGCTATAAAATCATGACTGATGTGGAGAAAGTAAATAAGGAAGTTTTACTCCTTCTCATAACACAAGAAGGTAGGTGTCACCGAATGAAATTAATAAGTAGCAGTTTTAAACGAACAAAAGGAAGTATTTCTTCACACAATGCACAGTCAACCTGTGGAACTCTTTGCCAGAGGATGTTGTGAAGCCAAGGCTATAACAGAGTTCAAAAAAGAACTAGATAAGTTCATGGGGAATTGGTCCATCAATGACTATATGTAGGGGATGGATCACTTGATGATTCCCTGTTCTGTTCATTCCCTCTGAAGCACCTGGTACTGGCCACTGTTGAAAGACAGGATACTGGGCTAGATGGACCATTGGTCTGACCCAGTATGGCCATTCTTTTGGTCTTAAATTGCACACATTCTTTGTTTCCCTGTTCAGGCAATTTGTATGTATCTAGTCCAAAGTAAGTTCAGATATGCAATAGTCCATGCTTTTTATTTAAAACACAGCGAGCTAAATTCATCTTTCAGTTACATCCACACAACCTCATTGAAGGCAGAATTTGGCCCAATACATTCTAACTGTAAAGTTGATATTTTAAAAATTACAGTGGATTATAGATAAATAAAGACACTTCCTTCAGTCTAGTTTCTTTTCAAGTGCTAGGAGATGTCTTCACTGAATTAAATCCAAACTGGATCAACTAAAGCTGATGCACCAAAGTCCAAAGAACCAGTTCTAACCAATAGACTGTGCCCTTACTTTTGGATACTGTCATTCTGCTCTTGTGCCTGTGTCCATAGTAGAGCTGGCTGAATAATAAAAAAACAGATTCACAAATATATTTGCAAATAATCGTACTGACTTCGCTGTGTTGCTGTCCATGGGGTCCTTCTATTTATTGTTCACCAGTATTCACTTGACTGACATAGAATGTGGAAATTGTTCACAAATCCTGAACATTTCACAGATGATTATTTCACAAATGTCAGAAGTTCATCACTGGGTATTCACTATTTGCAAATCTCCTGTTTAAAAAGATTCAGTTATCCAATCAGGGAGCAGAAACAATACCATGGGATTCAGATGACCCATCTTCACACCACAAATGTTAAATAGTTTACAGAGACAAGCTGGGAGAAGTAATATCTTCTATTGGACCAACTTGTGTTAATGAAAGAGACAAGCTTACACAGAGCTCTTCTTTAAGTCAGGGGAAAAATAGTTTACAAACACATGTATTCAAAATTCTTCATGAGAGCTATTCAATGAATACTTATGAATAATTGACATATTTGCTGAAATCAGAATGGATTCAAACACAATCTGTGAACAGAAATAAGGTCTATATTTTCAACAAATATTATTTATGCTGAATAATTTGGTCAGCCCTTCTGTATACCAGAATCATCATTGAGTAGTCAGGAAATGTGGATGAAAACTACTAAAAACATTTTTCTGTGGGAATTCATTTTCACTGATTTCCATGCAGTTGTCAGTAGCAGAACCCTGTTCTGGATTTACCAATGCTAAATGCTAAAGAAGTTTTTCTTAGCACTTTGTATCGGGAATGACAACATGACCAAATTACACTGAGCTAGACTGTGCAACATTCATCCATGTTGAGCAGAGCTAGCTCACATAACTAGTCCCATTGAATTCAGTGGTTATAAAGGGGATTGTGGGCAGGAGGCAGTGTCTTCTGCCTTCCAATTAGGACCCCAGGTGGCCATTACACCCAATGTTTTGTCTCTGGTGACAACCCCACCGAGTGGGTTCAGTCCACAAGTGGCAACTCCACCTAATTGGTATGATTCTTGGCAGCAACCCCACCTAGTGGGTTCAGTTCCCAGGCGGCAGCTCTGCCAAATAGGTACAATTCTTTGTGGGGGAAGGAGAACCTGGGCCCTCCGGTTTCATCGGGTTGCGACCTAGGGCCCCAGGAGGCTGATTCAGCTTTGCCCATCCTGTGGCATCTTGTGTCAGCCTCAAGTCAGCTTCCCTGGATCATTTCCTACCTCCTGCTGTATCCCGGCTGACTGTCATCCATCCCTAGGGAACGCTGCCTTCCGGGCTTCCTGCTCTAGTGCCAGTCTGTGGGCCATAGTCCATATCACAGTCTAACCTTTGTGATGAATACCTTTGTATTGTCTTATTTGCCCCCAGCACCATTGCTCAATTCTAATGCATAGAACAGACGGACACACCCTACCTATTCACCAGCGTTGTTTTCCTGCAGCACGCTGACTTTGTGTTAGAGGATTCCTACTCAACGGTGGACAATAATGCCATCACAGCCAGAGACCTATTAGGTGGCAACCAGATCATGTACAGCGATGTATGGGAAGATGCCAGTCTGATCATTGGTAAAAAGGTTATTGATTCAAAAATGGAAAGCGAAAAAACTAGTATACTCATAAAAATAATTCATGAAGATTTGGAAAGATCAGATTTAACTTGCGCTCAGTGAAAGTGCTGCTAAATGTACACAGACTAGATCTCTGTCTAAGTGTGCCTTCTTTGAGGTAAAAACAAAGAAAAATATCCCAGTAGGAATCTGAGAAGAGTTGAGATGTTTTAAGGTTATTGTCATTCATTTGCACATGATTTTGTGTTCTAAGGCTGCATTTAAGATGCACTGGTGCACTCCAGCAAACTCTATTTTATCAAATGCCAATTATCATTACTGATTTTCCAGGTTACTGTAGTCATTTGGAAAATGGAAGTGACCTTTTTTTTAACCAAGCTGCTTTTATTGCCCCGTCTCTTCAAGTGGGACCTAAAAGTGACAAATTGTGGCATCATAACACTGGAGTATGACATCACAGGGTAAAACAGCAGAGCAGATTGATTATGGAATCTTCCATTTATGTGCAGATATCACAGTTTATTCCCAGGATTGGAAAGAAAATATCAAACTAGTCTCTCTGATAGTAGAATGGCACTTGGTGGATTAGTGCTCTTCAAAAATGTCACACTGACAATTCCAAACCCTCCCTTTTTAGTAGGGAGAACAGGTAAAGTACAGGCAGCATCAATGCAAATTTCCCAACACTGCCCATCCAGGGACTTGAAACCTGACTTTACAAGAAGCCTCTACGGGTCAGAAGATCGATAGTTCAGTTCCCAAGTTCATTCAGTCCCTTTATCTCTCTGTTGGATAATAATTCCATGACAGTAACTTTGGGACACTATGGACATGAGTTGGATTCTAAGAGGTAAACCTGATGGGGAAGGCACAAGTAACAGTGCTATTCGCTCTAGTACAGAGCCATCCAATAACCCCAAAATGGTACTTAGTTTAAAATTTGTATGTATTTGCAGGACAGTGTGTTTTAAGGCTTGCCAAAGTGTGTCAGTAGCTCTTTATAACCTGAAGAGCATGGAATATATATTTGTCACCCACTGTTTTCACTTATTCCTCTTGAATAACAGTAATCAGGAAAGCTGTAGATACCCTGGTTCCAGAGTCACGAAGGGAAGGGAAGGGTCATTTCCAAATGTTGTCTCCACTGCACTGCTGGAGAATGCAAAATGTGTTTTCTGTAGGAACCTCAGTATTAAATCCAAAAAATTTGATAGGTGAAAAAAATTAAGTGAAGAACACAACAAAAAAGCCTCTTATCAAGATAAACAGACTTTCTTATTACATAGAAAATGATCCATTGATGTCTATTAATTCCAGTGCATAGACTGATAGGCTTCATCTTAATAAACTGAAGATAGACAATGAAGTTGTTACAGCTTTGAACATGTCTTCCTGCCAAGAATTAATCTAGTTTCCAACTAAACCAAAGGATCTTATATAACAGGCAAGACAAAACCGTGTGGCAGAAAGTGATTTACGTAAATATAATTAATACAGGCATGTTTAATATTAATATGCTGTACTGTGTGAGTGACTGTCTTTTGCCATGTTCTTTTTTTATATTATGGTTCCTAGTTTAGAAAAAATGCTTATGTTGCAGTGCCATCTTATGGCCAATGTGTGGGAAATATCACTTATATTTTCTCTATGGATCAAAACAAGGATATTTCAGTTACACAAATATTTGTCCTATTGTATAAAACATGAATTTATTTCTTGACCTGTGTGTGCAGGGATGGAAAAGGAGCTGGTAAGCCATTTTTAATTACTGTTGTGAGGTTTTATGCAAATTTGCTAATGTTCACTCCATGGATACATTTTCAGGCTTTGATGCAATAATGATGCTTAACATTTCAGAGATTTAATTCAGCCCTGCTGGTGCAGAAAGATACAAATCGCACATCCAATAATGGAGACCCATGCACTGGTGAATGACATGCAGTGTTTGCACAGCTGCTCTTCCCCAGGAGTTCCACAGGGAAGGATAACTTTATATTTTAGTTCGGGCTCCTTCTTAACCCTGCCAGTGGATAAACTGTCTGGGAGATGAGATAAGTCGGTGTATTTCTTAAGTGCCCTTGTTTTGCATCCTCCCTAGCCAGCAGTGTCAGGTCAGAATAGGTCACACTGGTGGGGGAGTGGCACTATATGTGAAAGAAAGCATAAAGTCAAATGAAATATAAATCTTAAATAAACCAAACTGTGTCATAGAATATCTATGGATAGTAATTCCATGCTTGAATAATAAGAATATAGCAGTAGAGATATATTACGAACCACTTGACCAGGATGGTGATAGTGACTGTGAAATGCTCAGGGAGATAAGAGGCTATAAAAATAAAAAAATCAATAATAATGGGGGATTTCAACTATCCCCATATTAACTGGGTATATGTCACCTCAGGACGGGATGCAGAGATAAAATTTCTAGACACCATTAATGACTGCTTCTTGGAGCAGCTAGTCCTGGAACCCACAAGAAGAGAGGTAATTTTATTTAGTCCTATGTGGAGCACAGGATCTGGTCCAAGAGGTGAATAGAGCTGAACTGCTTGGTAATAGTTACCATAACATAATAAGATTTAACATCCGGGGAGGGGGACACCAAAGCAGCCCACCATTGTAGCGTTTAATTTCAGAAAGGGGAACTACACAAAAATGAGGAAGTTAGTTAAACAGAAATTAAAAGGTACAGTACCAAAAGTGAAGTCCCTGCAATCTTCATGGAAATTTTTAAAGACATCATAATAGAGGCTCAAATTAAATGTATATCCCAAATTAATAAACAGAGTAAGAGGACTAAAAAAAGTGTCACCAATGCTAAACAAGAAAGTTAAAGAAGCAGTTGGATGCAAAAAGGTGTCCTTTAAAACGTGGAAGTTAAATCCTATTCAGGAAAATAGAAAGGAGCATAAACTCTGGCAAGTGAAGTGTAAAAATATAATTAGGAAGGCCAAAAAAGAATTTGAAGAACAGCTAGCCAAGGATTCAAAAAGTAACAACAAAAAATGTTTAAGTATATCAGAAGCAGGAAGCCTGCTAAACAACCAGTGGGGTCACTGGATGATCGAAATGCTAAAAGAGCACTCAAGGAAGGTAAGACTATTGTGGAGAAACTAAATGAATTCTTTGCATCGGTCTTCACGGCTGAGGATGTGAAAGAGATTCACAAAGCTGAGCCATTCTTTTTAGACGACAAATCTGGGGAACTGTCCCAGATTGAGGTGTCATTAGAGGAGGTTTTGAAACAAATTGATAAATTAAACAGTAAGAAGTCACCAGGACCAGATGGTATCCGCCCAAGAGTTCTGAAGGAACTCAAATGTGAAATTGCAGAACTACTAACTGTGGTATATAACCTATCATTTAAATTAGCTCCTGTACCAAATGACTGGAAGATAGCTAATGTGACGCCATTTTTTTTAAAAGACTCCAGAGGCGATCCTGGCAATTACGGGTCAGTAAGCCTAGCTTCAGAACCAGGCAAACTGATTGAAACTATAGTAAAGAACAGAATTATCAAACACATAGATGAACATGATTCACTGGGGAAAAGTCAACATGGTTTTTGTAAAGGGAAATCTTGCCTCACAAATATACTAGAATTCTTTCAGCGGGTCAACAAGCATGTGGACCAGGGTGATCCAGTGGATATAGTGTACTTAGATTTTCAGAAAGCCTTTGACAAGGTGCCTCACCAAAGGCTCTTAAGCAAAGTAAATGGTCTTGACATAAGAGGGAAGGTTCTTTCCTGGATTAGTAACTGGTTAAAAGATAGGAAACACAGGGTAGGAATAAATGTTCAGTTTACAGAATGGAGAGAGGTAAATAGTGTCCCTCAGAGGTCTGTACTGGGACCAGAACTGTTCAACATAGTCATAAATGATCTGGAAAAAGAGGTAAAAAGTGAGGTGGCAAAATTTGAAGATGATACAAAACTACTCAAGATAGTTAAGTCCAAACCAGACTGCGAAGAGTTACAAAAGGATCTCACAAAACTGGGTGACTGGGCAACACAATGGCAGATGAAATTAAATGTTGATAAATGCAAAGTAATGCACATTGGAATACATAATCCCAAATATACATATAAAATGATGGTGTCTAAATTAGCTTTTACCACTGAAGAACGAGATCTTGGAGTCATTGTGGATAGTTCTCTGAAAACATCCACTCAGTCTGCGGCGGCAGTCAAAAGCTAACAGAATGTAGGGAATCAGTAAGAAAGGGATAGATAATAAGACAGAAAGTATTGTATTGCCTCTTTATAAATCCATGGTATGCCCACATCTTGAACACTGTGTGCAGATCTGGTTGCAACTAGGGCAACTAAAATGATTAGGGATATGGAAAAGCTTCCCTATGGGGAGAGGTTAATAAGACTGGGACTTTTCTGCTTGGAAAAGAGATGACTAAGGGGGGATATGCCAGAGGTCTATAAAATCATGACTAGTATGAAGAAAGTAAATGAGGATGTGTTATTTGCTCTTTCTCGTAACACAAAAATTAGGGGTCATCAAATGAAATTAATAGACAGCAGGTTTAAAATGTAAAAAAGGAAGTATTTCTTCACACAATGCACAGTCAACCTGTGGAACTCTTGCCAGCGGATGTTGTGAAGTCCAAGACTATAACGTGGTTCAAAAAAGAACTAGATAAGTTCATGGAGGATAGGTCCATCAATGGCTATTAGCCAGGATAGATGGGGATTGCTGTTTGCCAGAGGCTGGGAATGGCCAATGGGATGGATCACTTGATGATTCCCTGTTCTGTTCATTTGCTCTGAAGCACTTAGCATTGGACACTGTCGGAAGACAGGATACTGGCTAGATGGACCATTGGTCTGACCCAGTATGGCTGTTCTTATGTCTGTTTTTTTCTATGGGTTCCCATCAGAGAGGGTCACTGTGGGCACATTGCACGGCAACCAATGCCTTCCAAGTGGGCTCGCCACCACCAGAGACCCTTGTCCCCAAGTTTCCAGAGGTACAATCCTAAACTGAGCCATCTTTGGAGCACTGTTCACACATAGGACCTGACCCCGTAAGAATACCATGACTTTGTTCCAGTGCCAATTAAAGTCAGTGGGAGCTTTGATGTTGGCAGGAACTGGTGCTCACAGAACTTCCCTGTGCAGTCAGTGGGAGTTCCGTGTACGTGTGGCTTTAAGGATTATGTCCACTGGCTTAGGGCTATAGATTTTTGGCAACAAAAGTTACCTTTTGTCGACAGAACAGTGGCGATGTATACACGGAATGCTCCTCCCACTGATGTAATTCCCCTGCTAAGCCGACTTAATAAAATCACCTCAACAAGAGGTGCAGGCCTTATGTCATGTATTTAGGGGGACGCAGTGTCAGTGTAGGCACTGTGTTCCTTACATGGGCTGTTGGCTGTCATTCTTGTCAACTTCATGGCTCTGCTGGAGCTGTGCATTTGACAAGAAAGCCAGAGAGCTAGAGCCCATCTGCCCTCCCACCCCTACCAATGCCCTGAAGAGCTAAGTGGGGTGTGAAGCTCTGGGCAGCTTTCCCCAGTTCCCAGTAGGGAATGAGGAGGGCAGAAGCCCGGGCAGCTTCTCTGCCTGTTCCCTGCCAGGAGCTGGGGCAGTCTTGTCAATTTCATGGCTGAACTGTGAAATTGACAAGACTGCCCAGCTCTGGGGAGTGGACAAGGGGGAGCAAGAAGCTGGGGTAGCTGGACCCCCCTTCCCAGGGTCGAGAAGCCCTGAGGGGGTCCCAGTGGGGAACAGGGAGGGGGGCAGCCTGCTGGGAGCCTGGGACCCTGTGGGGCAGCTGGGCTCCTTGCAAGGAGTTGCCAGGGGAGCTGAGAGACCAGGCTTTCAGCTCCCCCACACTGGCCCTCTTAGGTCAGTGGACGTGCTCCCAGTGAGGACATGACCCAAGGAGGGTCATGTGGACATCTGCCACTGTGGTAATTAATGCGGTTGCTATAAGTCGATGTATTCAACCTAACATAGGTCGACTTATGTTTGTAGTGTAGACAAGGCCTAATTATTCTTCACAGTACTTCTTAGAGAGAAAGTATTGCTACCCCCATTTTAGAAGTTGTGAAACTAAGGTTCTAGACCACGTCACATTCTAAAAGCGATCCATTTTACTGTTGCTCAAATAATAGGCCATGATAAAGTGTGTACTTCTGCATAGAAGGGTTCATTAGTGCAGATCTAGTTAAAGGTAGAGCCAGCTTCTAGCAACTGCCTAGCCTGTTCTGGGATCCCACAGTCTCAATTCAACATAGGACTGTGGAGTCTGCTGCTCATGGCACTGATGGACATTTTTACATGCGCTTACTCTCTTAGGCAGAGGGGAATCAGTGGGGTTGAGCAGCTGTGGGGATGGTGAAAGTCCTAAAGCCAGCTCTGGTAAGGAGCCTGTCAGCGCTTCCACTGGCAATCCATATTGTTAGGGCTTCCAATCTGTTCTTCATTGCTCTGATTCAACACCCATTGAAGCCCATGGAAAGACTCCATTTGTTTAAAGACTGAGTTTGACAAGTTTACAAAGGGAAAAGTGTGACGACATTGCCCGCAATGGCATATGGCCTGTTTGCGATTGCTATTAGCAAGTATCTCCAACGACTGGAGATGGGACACTAGATGAGGAGAGCTCTGAGTTACTACAAAAAATTCTTCCCAGTTGTGTGGCTGGTGGGTCTTGCCCACGTACTCAGGGTCCAACTGATTGCTATATTTGTGGTCTGGAAGGAATTTTTCCCCTGGTCAGAGACCCTGCGGGGGTTGGTTTCATGTTCCTCTGCGGAGTGCGGCACAGGTCACTTGCTGATTTGAGCTAGAGTAAATGGTGGATTCGCTGTAATTTGAAGTCTTTAAATCAAGATTCAAAGACTTCAGTAACTCAGCCAGAGATTGTGAGCCTATTGCAGAAGTGGGTGGGTGAGATCTGTGGCCTGCGATGGGCAGGAGGTCAGACTAGATGATTGGGATGGTGCCTTCTGGACTCTGAGTCTCTGAGCTCTGGATCAGGCCCCACATTTGCAGTCCCTTGACAGATACTAGCCTCAGTTGATTTCAACACTGATAAGCTCCTGCAGGGAACCTCTGTTCTTAAATACCAACTTTTGTGAAAACTCTGCTTGCTCCCTGCACGGCATCAATCAATACAAAGGCATTTAAAATGATTACTGGTCAAGTCAGCCTGGCAGGGGTTTAATGGACTGTCAGGCTGAAAGCTGCTATATAGCATTAGGAGCCTGCAGTGTGTATATTAAGCTACATTTAACAGAAATAATTTTTTTAAAAGACCCAAGTAGTAATCACAGTATTACATTTCACAGAAAGATTATTTTTTGCCATTTTAGTATCCATAGGCTCAATAAAACCAATTGCCTGTTTGAAGCACATATAATTTTCTTAATGCCTCAATCAGTGAAATGCACAGCAAAAACATTTCATAAGAGCAAGTGCTGGCACACCCTCAGCAAGGAGTTGTAGTGAGATATACACATTTCAGCAGCGCTGGAGGCCCTTAATCCTCAATCTCTTGCTTCCAGGACAAGCTGATATTTCACTGTAACGGCCTGCTTTTGTGGGCTAGGCTTTTTCTATATGGGAAAAGCAAAACAGAGCAAAACAGATACTGAGGTACAGGACACAGGGGTAAAGGGGCTCTCAAAGTTCTGGAATTGGCACGGGCAGGGTTGCGTCTGCATAGGCCCTGCAGAAAACAGTGCCCAGGTGCACGGGGAGCAGGCTAGGGGAGGTGATGGCACACAGCAGCATGTCTGGAGCAAAGCCAGTGCTGCAGCCCATAAGGTAGCCTGAGAAAGCTATCATAACTTAGCCAGGCTCCTTGGGCTAATGATGCAGAGGCAGCAGCCCAGGGGTGGGCTGCAAAGGTTGCTTAAATACACATTTGCATAAGTCCCATATCTCTCCGGGTAGCAGCCACTGGGGAGCAACTTCAGGTATTCATGTGAAGAGCTGCAGTGTTTGAACCTGAGTTTATACAGATCGGTCCCAAGCTCATTGAAAGCAACAGGAATCGCCATTGACTTCAGTGGGCTTTGAAACTGGGCCCAGGCGCATTGTATTGTAAGTACTCTAAAATGCCACAACTCCCTGGTCAGTGCCTGATACCGTCATGCATATGAGCTAATTTCCAGCTTACTCGACTGTCACTCAGAAGGTTTGAAATGCTTCTTTTGCTGTCACTGACAACACGGCTTTGTGGGGTTGTCTTAAAGTTGCTCCAGGAAGGCAGGCAGTGATTGGGGGAGAAAAGAAGGCGTTCTGGAGCCCTGGGAACATTCGAGGTGCTGCAGGCAACAGAAAATAAACAGAATCATACTGGATTAGAAATAATATAGGTATGGTACTTTTGCTCCTTTAATCTTTGCATTAATGAGGCAACCTCAAATCTGGGTGGAAGTAGCCATCTCCTCTGGCTCCCTGTAAACGATGCCCCTGATTATAATGGGTCTCTAGCTATGTATAAACATGCCCTCCGAGTTTGAACCTTTGAGGTCAGATTTAAAAACAACAATTCTCTCAGGCCTATATTTATGCATAGATCATTTTATTATTTTCCCTGGAGGTTGCAGAAATGGGGGGGCGGGGGAGGAAGCTTAAAGAGCACAGAAAGTGAGCTGTAAACAGCACAATTAGCTATGTCCTGAAGCTCACCAGTTCCTTCCCCCCTTTATATGGTACAGTATGTAGTCACCTTTTGGTTTTGCATAACAGATATGGAAAATCTAGGGAGAAAATGATGAAAGAGCATGTACAAACTACAAGAGTTTTCAGCCTGCTATTTGTTACCAAAGTAGCAGTTGCTGTGGTAACTCATCACATGGCTCTTGTGGTATCTGAGAACTACTGTACATGACACCTTTTTAAAGAAAAATACAGATGAGCTGTTAGTGAACGTGGCTTCTTAGTGTCTCAGAATAATATGGCTTAACTCATGCTCTCTTTACATGAAATATGGTTTTGGAGGCTACACACTTTTAAAAACATTTCCCTCTATTTCAGTAATGAATGGAAGTAAGAAAGGGGAAGGATTGCATTGGAAATTGTCAGACAGTATGTGTGATGTGACAAGAGCTCCCATGGCATTTGTTTAGGCTATCAGCGCCTGATCAGCGCTCATTTAAAAATAAACAGGGACCTTTCCATTGACTTCAGTGGCTTTGGATCAGGCCTTAACCCCACCCAGGGAAATGGTAACTCATGAGGATACTGTCTGTGTGAATTTCAGGTGTTGCCCACATATTTGTGCATGATTCTTCTCTGCCAAACCATGCTCTCCCCCAACCTCACAGATTTTTTTCTGCAGTATGGTCTAGTGATTAGAGGACGAGACCGATTCTCAAGATTTTGAAATTTTCTATTCCCAGCTGTGTCATGAACTTCTTCTATTTGACCTTGGGTAAATTATTTAATCTCTCTTTACCCTGAAAAAGAATTTAATAATACAGTACCAACACAGTTAACTAGAGTGTGATTATGCTTCTTGGTTGTTATTTTACTTCCCAAGCCAATGTATCCTCCCTCCACACCTTCCACAGCATAGCTCCAGTCTCCTCGTGCGGAGACAACTGGCACTGCTAAATGGCTGCAGAGGATCCTCGTCACTGAACTTCAAGGTAGGGAGACTTGCATAGCCTAGCTACTTCTGGCCTTGAAGAAGCTGTCTCACAATATCTATAATCAAGGAAGCCAACAAGCAAGCTTTGAAGGTTATGCTCCAGGGGAAATGGAACTGCAAAAGATCAGGCTTAAAACCTGTTGGTCAGTCCCGGTCATAGTCCAAAATGTTTGGATTTCCCCAGGGACCATCAGATAGTTGGGGTTACCTATCTCTCGGGGTATTGTGAAGCCCAAATTATTATTGTTTGCAAAGAGTTGGGCTGGTCAAAAGTTTTCAGATTTCTGACATTTCAAACAAATGATTTGTGGGGAAAAATTCAAACTATTTTTTTGCTTCTTTGTTTTTGTTTTTACCAGTTTGTAGAGTAGTCAAAATTTGCCATAATTTGAAATGTTAACAATTGTTTTTTAAAAAAATTCTCTGTAGTTTTCAACCAAATCTTTGAAATTCTGATATAGAAGGCATCATACAAAGGCTCAATATTATTTATATAATTATTTCTCTTCCTAACTTTGTTGTCATCTCAATCCTGTCCTCAGCATGACACCCACTTGTAATTATTCCTTACTTCAGCTCTGAGTCAAATCTAGCCAAGTGGCTATAGCCCCTTCAGAGCCTCCTCCTCACACAGTAACCAAAAGCTGGCTAAGACCCCTGAACATGCTACAAGTTTCTGGAATTCAGTCTGGTCATTCTGTCAAATGAAATTATAGATGATGCTCAAGACACCAATTTTAAATGGGACTTTTGAGTTACAAATTAAAAAAAAAAAAAAAAGGTTAGATTTAAAAAAAAAATCAAACTACCATAAAAATATGCATGAAGATAAACTAGTATGAAATAAATAAAAGAGGAAAATAAGAAAACAGCAATGCTGTTGCAAAAAAAAACAAAACAAATGTAATTTTGGCTCGCATTAACAGAGGCATAGCATGCAAGTCATGGGAGGTGATAGTACCGCTCTACTCGGTGCTGGCTAGGCCTCAGCTGGAGTACTGTGTCCAATTTTAGTCACTAATGTATAGAAAGGATGTAGAGAAACTGGAAAGGATCCAGAGGCAAACAAAAAGATGATCAAAAAGATGGAATGCAAGCCATACGAGCAAAGGCTGAAGGAACTGGATATGTTTAGTTTGGAAAAGAGGCGATTAAGGAGGGACATTATAATGGTCATCAAATACTTGAAAGGCTGCCATAAAAAAGATGGAGAAAAGTTGTTCTCTCTTTCCACAGAGGGCAGGACAAGAGACAGAGGATTCAAACTACAGCAGGGGTTCTCAACCGGTGGTACGCGTACCACCAGTGGTACGCGGAAGCCGGCTCGGTGGTACGTGAGGGAAAACTCGCCGCCGATTTTGCCGCCGAATCCCCCTCTCACCGCCGCCGAAAAACCCTGCTACTGCCGAATCCCCTGCCCTTGCCGCCGGCGAAAAACCCTGCCATCGCCGTTTCCCCCCCCCTGCCGCCGCTGATAAACCCCTCCTCCGCCGCTTCCTCCCCCCCTGCCGCCGCCGATTAGAAAGCTCGCCACTGCCGAATCCCCCCCCTTCCGCCGGCGAGAAACCTTGCCGCCGCCGAATTTTTTTCCCCAGCCGCCGCGTTAACCCCCCCCCCCCGCTGCGAAACCAATTTGCCGCCGCCGGGATACCGTGCCGCCGCCGAAAACTGGGAAACGGCGGCAGGGTTTCGGCGGAGGGCATCGATCCCTCCACGCAACCCCGCTATTTTACCGAGTCTTACTCGGGTCAGGTACAGTCAGGTGAAGCGGTACTTGACCCGACTGTACCTGACCCGAGTGGTACTCTGTAAAAAAAGGTTGAGAACCACTGAACTACAGCATAGCAGATTTAGATTAAATCTCAGGAAAAACTTCCTAACTGGTAGAACAGGAGGAGGGCAATGGAACAGACTGCCTAGGGAAGTCATGGAAGCTCCTTCACTGGATGTTTTAAAAAAGAGGCTGGCTAGCCATCTGTCCTGGATAGTTTAGACCAGTGATACTCAGACGGAGGCTCAGGAGTCGCAAGTGGCTCTTTAATGTGTCTCCTGCAGCTCTTTGCAGCACATGATGTTAAAACATTGTGTGATTTAATTATTACCAATCAGAATGCTTTTACTATCTTATTAACCAATTGTAGTTGATAAAATAATAATATTTGGTCAGTCATTTTGCTGTGAAAATTATATATAAATATAACTAAATATTTCCTCTGTCAGACTGTTTAAATAGGAATATATAGTACTATAATAAATGAAACAATTAATTCACACCAGTGGCTCTCTTGGATAATGATCGCTAATTTGGCTCCTGAACCACTGAGGTCTGAGTATCACTGGTTTAGACACAACAAATCCTGCATCTTGGCAGAGGGTTAGACTGACCTGTGTGATCCTGTCCAATACTATGGTTCTATGATTCTCCAAGGGTTAGACCAAAATAAAGGGTCAAGAGGCTGAAATTTAAAAAGGGCTGAAAAAATGAAGTACACACTGAAATACTTGACATGAGAGTGAGAAATAATTATGGGCTATTTTAAAATCAAACCCTAAGCATTACCCAACCTTATATCAGCTATGCATAAAGAGGGCGCAGTGCATAATAACTCTCTTGGAGTATTTGGAATAATGGTGTAATTCTAAATAAAAGAGCTATAAAAAGATGCAATATTAAACATTTGCAAAACAGCATAAAGGAGTGGAAATGAAAAAAGAAAGCTCATAAAAATGCATTTGAGCCAAATAAAAACCTAGAGTGGTAAGAGAAATTGATAGGTCAAAATTGTAGTGAGGAAAATAAAACCAGGAGATGTAGCCAAAATTAAAAGAAATCAGATTGAGAAATAGGAAAAAGAGGAAAGACGTATTTCTGGAAGGAAAAAAAAAAAAAAAAGAAAAGAAAAATACAATTTTTGATAACCTGAAATGACTGCAAGAAGGAAGAAAAACAAACAAACAAAAAACCTTACAACACCAAACAGGCCGTATCTTTGGCTGTTGTAAAGTGATGTAGCTCTAATGCCTTTAACAGAGCTGCATCAGTTGACACCAGCTGAAGATCTGGTCCTATGTCTAACATTTTAGAGAGGTGTATTGTGATTTATTATTTCAAGTGATTATTTGGGATTCTAACCTTCTATTAATAAAAATTTTATTTTAGCTTTGGAAAGGTGGAATAGGGGAGCAATTCAGAATAGAAAAAGGAATATTGTCATTATTTATGTGGATGATCATGGTTCTCAGGGTTTGTGTGAGATCAATTGAGGAGAAAGAGTAACACAACAAGATTATTAAGTAAATAATAATTATTGCCAACTAGACTTAGTTATCTTGGCCCCAAATCAGTCATTCATCCTTATTCTGCAAAGCACTTAAGCACATGATTAACCTTTGACAAGTGCTTAAATCCCAGACTTCAGTGGGATTTAAGCACATACTTAAAGTTAAGCATATTTTTAAGGGTTTTGCTGAATAGGGATGGACATGATCGTTGTGGCCAGCAACACCATCTTGCCTGTCACCCAGATCAGTAACCTGGGCACTATTTTTGACTTGGAGTTCCCTCTAGATCCTCATTATGCAGATTCTTTCCACATAAAATCTCCATGACTAGGCCTCCGACTCCCTATGGTAATGCAAATAATAATAATAACTGGATGAATTGGGTCCTTAGTCTGGATATGAATGTGACTTTGGAGGAGGTTTAATTTTACAGGCCCAGAAAATATCACAAAACCATTCTGCAGTTCATTGCACAGAACCACTGCCATTCTACACTGCAGAAATGCCCCAGAAATAGCTACTAAAGGAGGTGCAGGTCTGGAATGAGGTGTGATAGAAAGGGTCACTAGAAATGCTTGCACACTGTCTATCTGCATTACTGCAGATACCAGCAAATGCTTGTTTTTCCTCACTTCAGTAAGCACTGCATGCATTCAAGTTTTGGGAAAGAACAAATTATGAAGAGTTAGAAAGTTCTGATCTGTATTCTCTGTGGGAAAATAAGATTAAGGTATATTCTACAGTATTAAGAATTCTGGGGAGAGGCTAAATCTACATATGAATTTAAGAAAAGGAAACAGTGGGCGTTAGAGATGTTCTGTGTGAATTTTACACAGGTTATTTAATATATAGTTTAAAACTATTCAGGGCAGTGTCAGCCAGACAAGTCTCTATTATAAATCATTGTAAAGAGCCTGACAAGGATTTGGGGAATAAATATTGCAGGGGTAAAGCTATTAACTTAAAGGATAGGCCCTGGCCTCTCTCTCTTATTTCTATCTTACCATTTATGATGGAGAGACAAGATGGATGAGGTAATATCTTTTATTGGACCAACTTCTGTTGGTGGAAAGGACAAGATTTTGGGCTGCACAGAGCTCTTCTTCAGAGTTGGGCAAGGTAATCAGAGTGTTTGAGCTAAATACAAGTTGGGACAGCTTGTTAAGTCACTTAAGTTGAAGGGACAATTGAGGGTTAGATTGTTATGCATTAGGGGTTTACACATGCTGTAGGAAACCATTTAAAATGAAGTAGGCAATCAAGAGTTAGCAGGCAGTGGGGTGAGTTCCAAATTGTTATAATGAGCAGTAACACCAGTGTCCCTGTTTAAGTCCATTGTTTTTGATGTCCAGAAGTGTTATGAATTTAAGTTCCTGGCTCACATTTTGATAGTGTTGTGCAGGTTTTCTTTGAGGAGGAGTGTTGAACAATAAGGTACGGAGTGATCACTTTATGAAAAGTGTTCACCCACGCTTGAAATGGTGTTTTTCTCTTTTATCGTTTCATCCATGGGTGAACACGTTCTGAACATGTTCTGATAGGCATGTGTAGAACCCACGGATCTTGAAAAGCATGTTTGGGGGCTGTTGATCATTGTAGCAGTGGAGATATGTCTGCAGGTTTTGCATCCGTTGTTCTGGCAGGGTCTGATGGTGCCTTGAGTTGGTGTGTCCTGGTCCATTGGGAGCTTGCTTCGGATAACGAGACTGGTGAGATTCACTGGTTGTTTGAAGGCCAGAAGAAGGGATTTGGGAAAGATTTATTTCAGGATGTTTATATCCTGGAACCAACACAGCTGCAACAACAGTGGAGGAGGCATTTATTGAATGACAGCATTTGGCATTGGTGTTGGACTATTTTATGGACAGTACGGTGAGATGACATGAGCAATCCCCATGAAGGCACATAATGTGGCAGGTATCACAGTGGGCGAAGGTGCTAGCCACAGTGTTCCTGTCAGGGTAGGCAGGGCACAGAGTTCCATGATAAGACGTTAAAAACACCAGGTCCCTCTCTTCAGGAGTGCTCATGACGTTCTTAGCACCCTGTAGCTGCACAGCGACTGGAAAACGAGGTCTGAAATGTGGCATTATAGATGCACCCCTTGAGAAGGGAGGAGCTATTATAGGGGTGCAATTGTCTAGCTCAGGGGGCATAGCCAACCGGTTAGTAAGCATGCTCCCATCAGGCTAATGGGAGCGCGAGGCACGCTGTTTCAAAGGGCCAGTAGTTACAGCTGGTAAGGAATTTTAGAACAGAATGTTTTTTTGTTGGAAAATGCTGATTTATCAAAACCAAAACGTTTTGTGAGCATGTGCCCGTTTCAATGAAGCTTTCATCAGGAAAGAGTTCTCCACGCCAGGATGGAATGTCTGGTCAAAACCAGAAGAGATGAGACTAGCCAATAGCTTGCTGGTCAGGACACTCATAGTGATAAAACTCATAGTGTTTATCAACCAGGCTGCCTGAGACCCTTCTTTCAGGAGGCCCAGACTGCTGGCAACTTGTCTTCCTTTGATGAAGGATAACTGGGGGTTCCTCTGCACCCCAGATATAGTTCCAAAAATTCATTCTCTTTACTCCTAACCAGGATAACCACTGCTGTTTTTGTTTGCTCCTGCAATCTGTTGATCTGCATTTTGTCCAGATTGTAAATAGGCATCCACTGTGAACCATACAATACTCCATTTGCACAAGAACAACCAGAGAGAGCTAAGTATCCCTTCTACCTGACAGGAGTATGTGGATCACCTCTTGGTGATTTGCCTTAGCTCACAGACCTAGAGAACATAATTTATTGTATATACATAACTCCTCATACATTGTCTATACATGCATTTCACAATGATTATGATGACCAGTGTGACACAGGCTTTCATTAGAGACCTTACATGACATTCTTTGGTCAACTAGTATGTAGATGTCAGACCCAGGGGATTCCTGTAACCCATTTGCACCCCTGTGCCCTCTACCAGTTGGCACCAAGAAGTCCCTTGGTCACAGAGCCCTAACCACGAGACTAGTGGCTATTCTGGGGTGCGGGCTGTCTCTATCTTTCCTGGTGAAGCTGTTCCACTTTGTATAAATAAACGTTCATTGGACCAGGGAATTGACTCTAGGTCTCCTACATCCTAAGTGAGTGCCCTAACCACTGGGCTATAGAGTCCGTCATCCTAGCTTGTTGGCCCAATGAATATTTAATTATCCTACCTGAATGCCTGACCACCAGGTTATTGGCTATTCTGGGACGAGCTTTGTGTGTGTGCGTGCGTGCGTGTTGGTTGAAAACTTTGGAATCTGTTGGCTTCGTCATAATGAGGAAAGGGAACATTTTTGAAATCTTGAAAAGTTTTGGGGGATGGGAAAACCATTTCTTTCCCAGCTCTATCAGCAGTGAGGACTCATGGTGTGCTGCAGCTGCCCATCTCGAGCCATTCTGCACAGCACCAGTAGGATGGCTTTGTCATGGTACCATCCCACTCTGCCAAGGCCACTACTGATTAAGAGCTGGATGGTATGACATTACTCAGATTGGAATTGTTTTGGGGTCCAGGTGACCGTCTGTCCTGTCTCATAGATTGAGACTTTTCAGTGAGATAGCTGTTCAAGAGAAGTAGGTTCTGATTAGGTGGAATACAGTGGGTTTTCAGATGCCAAAAAATAAGGTTTTAATTTTTATTTTAAAGGCCTTGCTCGCAATTTGGGATTTCACAGTTTGAAGCTGTTCATGGAAATGTTGGGATGCTGCGACTGGAGGCACGAATTACAAAAATGTGATTTCTAACAGCCTGCTGACTCTTAGGGGGCCTTTCAATGCAATGTTGTCAAAGGACAGCAGGAATGTTCAAGGAGCCATCTCCCCTACACAAACAAATACAGCTTAGAGTTGGTTCAACTTGTATTTTTAAAACTTTCTGCTGCCTTTACAGTATCGTTGAGGAATTGTACATGATTAATGAAACAAAGTACCACAAGAGGGCAGGATATATCTGGAAATTCAGCAGTATCAAAACTGATTCATTAATGTAAGAGTTAGGGAAAGATCAGCACAGGTTAATGCCAGAGTGATGCTGCTGATGGTGGATTTCATTGGGTCCGTTTCTGGTGAAAGGAATGTGAGGAAAAGGAATGGCATTTTGAAAGTTACTTTACTATGAGTTTGTGACTATCACACTGAACCGATCACGCCCTGCCATGGAAGTGCTCATGGGAGTCGAAATCTCTGAGAAGATTCCATCATGGAATTTGCCTTGATTCTTTTCTTCCTCAGAGGGTTGGGGATGGGTTCTGCCCCCCACCTCTTGAAAAATGGGCAGTGATTCAGTGGTTCATCACAGAGGCTTTCCCCATTATCTCCAGGACCCCATGTGGCTCTCCTTAGCACCCTAAGAGCCTAGTTCCAATGGCACTGGACTGCTAATCCTTCCCTCAGCTGCCATTGTGCAGAGCAACACCCTCCCCCCACTCCCGACTTTAAGAGTTTCTCCAATACAGAAACTCCTCCTACCCCGCAGTAACTATACTTTTGTTGTCCAATGAGTACATCTGATTGGACACTGCCAGGTCCCCTTGAAAACCAGGCACCTGGCAACCCCAAATGGCACCTGGACACAGAAGCCAAAAACTGGACTGTCTGGATAAGACCCTGTACGGGTGGCCACCGTGTCCATTTGCCTACCCCAGCCTTCCATCTTATGTCCCACCCATTCCTCAGTCACACTGGAGGTAGTTCTGCAAGATCCAGGGCAGGAGAATGGTGCTATAGGAGATCCTCTTCCCCACCAAATATATTCCGTGTGGGAAGATGGGATCCTTGAGGGGTGAGTGCGGGGGAGGATTCTCCATCAGGGTAATGTTGGTGAGACAATCTGGGCCACTAAAATGGGACAAGAATGTTATGAATTCACATCCTTGTGGTTTTGTATGAAAGCCCCAGGGGAAAGCATGAGGGGCAACTTCAGTTAGCTTTATTTCTTTTCTCTCCTCCACTTAAAGATTCAGTTTCACCAGCACAAAAAGTCTCTGAGAGAATTGTAGAAAAGGACAAAAGCATAACAGCTGGAACAGCATTAAGCTCTGGGTTTTTAGTGTAAGACTTGAGAGACTTGACCTAGTATTGACTGATATTTACATTAGCTATGATTTTTTCCCTGTTTCTCTCATACATAAACACATGCACCATCGATCACTTGAAAGCCAGATAGATACAAAGAGGCCAGTCAGCCACACCAGTGTAAATTAAGAATAACTCCAATCCACTGCGCTGAAGAATCTGGCCCCAAATCTGTACATGGTAAATTGCAGTATTTAGATGGCACCAAGTGACAACTCCATTTTCCTGTTACGCCAGGCAATATTGGAGGCAAACATAAGTCTGACAGTCTTACTTCTGTCAGTTTATTATTCAGATGCATTATTTATATACCCCACAGCATCATATAACAGGAAAAGGACATCCTAACAACTCATCATCCCTACTGACAAATCTGTTATGTATGTCTACTTCACAGATGCATTTATTTCTGTAACACATTTCTGTTTATGTAAAGCTATCAGTTTATGAATTTACTGAATTATTTAAAGGTATTTAAAAATTTTATTTTCTGGTAAATCCATATACCAAATCTGCCTGGTATTAAGGCCCCAAAACATATTTTGCCTTTATATTTGTACATTCAAATAAGAAATGATTGTTTAACTCTGTGTTTTGCAGGTTTCAGTTTTACCATGTTGCAGAAGTAAATTCGCTTTAAGAACCAGCTCCTCAAAAGACACTTAAGGCTAAATCCTTGCATAGCCATGTACCATGAAAGATTTGGTGAGCGCTGCGTATCACAGAACAGGATCATTTATTCCAAATAAAACACTCAGAATGCATGCTATGATCTGAGGATAGTTGTAACAGTTATTGTGGCAGCCCTGTAGTGTCACTAGGTGGTAGTCCTGAGCAGTTTAGCTTTGGTTTAAGGAAAATGTGACTTTTGTAATGATTTATGATTATTTTATTTGTGATATAATGTTTTTATATGCTTACGTTCAACTGAAATGCTTTTAAAAGGACTTTCTTTATTCCTTATAAGTATAAAAGTGTGTTACTTAAGCAGATATAAACATACCTGTAAGGTAGCATTTTTATGTAATTTGAGGTGAAACACAAAATGAACTAAAAAAGGTGTTTGAAAGAGAGCAATTCAGCAATCAAAATCATAAGCCGGTGCATGCTGAAGGTTCAAAGCATTCGTAATTTGGGTGTGATAAGAACTGTAGGAGGCAGAAAGTTGAGGATTTTAGTACTGTGAGGTTCAGGAACTTGAAGGACTAGAACATTCAAGATCCAGACACATGACAGGGCCAGATACAGCTCTATTATGCAGCAGAGGCAACTTTATTCCAGTGGGATTCCACCAGCACACCAGAATCGGTTGGCTGTATTGCAAAGGGAACTGAAGAACTCATCATTTGAACAATATGGGGGTACTACTTGTCCTCGCTGGGCTTCAGGGAATTAAGAAATTATCCTTTGTTGTGACTCAGAGACTAGAATTGTTGGAACTGTAAATGTGTCAAACAGGGGAGTTCATGATATCCACACAAGACCTGTTGTATTCCAAGGTAAATTAGATTTGATCTAAAGCACAGGCAGAGTTTGACTGCTATATCTGGGGGGCAAAGCATGGCGCGCAAATGCATGCACATGTTGAAGCCAGTTGCCTTGGATCACGGGCTCTCTTCCTCTGGCTGGAGTGGTACCTGGGCTGCTGGTGCTGGGGGGCAGTCTGGCTTAATAGGGGAGCCCCAGCTGCTGCTGGCGACCATTCCGGCACTGGCTGCTGAAGGGATGTTGCTGCTCCAGTGCTGTTGCCGTTGAGGGGATATCACATGCTGGGCTTCTGCTTCCTCCCACCCATTCCTGTATCCCCTTCTCTTCCTCATCCCCACTCCCTTTCTCTCCCCACTGTCTCCCACTCCCTTCCCCATTCTCTCTTTTCCCCACCCCACCTCCCGCCCCATTACCCTGCCCCCCACGGGCACGCGCTAGTATACAGGAAGTAGACAGAAACTAGGACCAGGAGATGGCGCCCAACTGCCGAGGTAGGGACCTGGAGTGCAGGAAAAGAGCTGCTCCAGCCCGCCACCTCCTCCGCTCCCCACAAGCCGAAACATATCGGGGGACAGAGAGAGGGAGGTGCCAGAACCGCTCACCCTCTGCCTCCCACCCACACAGGCCAAGCAGAGCGAGCTCTGCAGGGCACCTTGGTGCTTGCAGAAATCTTGAGGGTGAGGGGGAGTGGCATGTGACCCCACATGACACCCCCACAAGTCTCGCCTCTGTTGGGGGTGGCAATGTCCCTCCGTGCACCCACCCAAATTACACCCCTGATCTAAAGCTATGACATTTTAACTGATTATTTTAAATTTAAACTATTTTATAATATCATAGACTCATAGAATCATAGAAGATTCAGAGTGGAGGGGACCTCAGGAGGTCATCTAGTCCAACCCCTTGCTCAAAACAGGACCAACCCCCAATAAATCATCTCAACCAAGGCTTTGTCAAGCCTGGCCTTATAAACCTCTTTATACATAACAGTAAAGTTGAAGGTGTCCCCAATGGTGAGTGCTGAGTACTTGAAAATCTGGTCCTGGCTCTTTTGAAAATGTGGTCCTATGTGCACACATTTTTGTTTAAATTTTGTAATTTTTATTAACTGCCTGGTTGGATCAGAGATTTGCTCCAGAAAATCAAATATCTCACCTATGGCAGTAGCCAGTAACTAACACAGAGGAAGGATGATCTTGCAGGTAAGGCAGCATATTAGGACTACAGAGACTGTGGTTCAATTCCTGGCTCAGTTCCAGATTTCCAATGTCACCTTGGGCATGCTAGTAAGTCTCTCTCTGCCCTACTTCCCCATCTGCAGGGATAATAAAAGTTCCCTACCTCACATGAGGTGTTGTGAGGCAAAATTCATGATCATTTTGAGGTGCTGAGATTTTACTGTGATGGGAACCCTACAAGCACAAAGACAGAGATGCTTCAGAGAAAAGCAAAGCATGCTTTCAGAGAACCTAGCCAGCTTTCTCATGCCTGTGGGATGCGTAATAGGGGGAGAAATTTCACTGCTACAAATGACCATCTTGTTTTTTGCTGGATCAATGGACGTAAAAACAACAACTTCAAAGTGTAATATGATGAATAGAGAAAGCCTTTAAACTATGCAACTAGAAAAATATATTCAATCTGGGCTTCAAATACTTCACCATGTCCTTTTAAAATTAGACTTTTTCACACAGTATGAGTACAACAGTATAACAATCTGAAAGCAGCCAGCGACTGCATGTCTTTGAAGCCAAATGTAATGAAACCATCTTGGCTGTTTATCAATTTTCTGCCCAGAGAAGATAAACAAACTTTTATTTTCTTAACTGTCATTTTACACACACTTTTTTCCTCTCCTGGTGGAGTCCTATGCCTGATAGACAAGCCAGGTTTTTTACTGAACATTTTTTTATTATATATACACATTATCTTGTATAGAACAATCCCAAACAGAAGAGATGAGTCTCCTGTACCAGTGTTCAAAAGGTCAAAAAAAGCAGCAACAGAACTCAAAGCAATGGAGCAATATCCATAGCAAACATCAACTTCCCTGCTTTCAGGGCTTAGAATGTTTCAATTAACAGCACAGGTTACAAGTGCAGTACTTCACATTTTTCCCTAGAGTATGCCAGCAATATTAACAACGGTCTATGAACTTTCCTTGGTGTCCTGTCTACTTTTTTAGGAGGCCTTATAGCTTATGTTTGGTAGTGTGTTGGTACACAGGGAAAATTAGGGACCTCACTCTTCCTCCAGGAGTTCTTAAAGAAGGTACTAATGGTTCCAAGATTGCTTCAGCTAGTTCCTTATGTACCCTAGGATGAATTACATCAGGTTTTGCCAACTTGAATACATCTATCCAAATATTTCTTAAGCTGTTCTTTTACTAGTTTGGCTTGCATTCCTACCCCTTGTTGGGTCTGAGTAGGTACAAAATCAAATAAACACACATAATTATATACTACTCCATATGTTTGAAAGATGGACAAAAAAAGCTAATCATCCCTTCTGTATCCACAGATACACGATTCTTTCTGTAACTGTACTTCGTCTCATACATTGCAGGGAAATATTTGAGAAAAGGGATGGGCCGGGCCATGCATCGAACTCCGAAGGCTCTAAGAATAGGTATTATGTTACTAGTGGGGGAATGAATACACTTCAAGAGATGATGTAATGTTAATGAGGGAGTGACTATGCTAATAGCTATGTTATGTTTCTGAGCATGTCCAGTGTGTACGTAAAGCTGCTAGGTATGTTTGAATCGCCGCTTTTGATGGTTGTACAGCTCGAGGAGGGGGCAAAGCAGGGTGTGGGTAGTGATGTACTTACTCATTATAATGGGTAAAGTTAACTGCTCCCATTTTAAACCATTTGAAATGTATCCAAATACCCTTGTTAGGGAGCCTTATAAATGTTTGCAAAGAACAATAAATAATAAATATCTCAATAATAATCTAGGATACTAGAGTCAAATACCAAATAATTCTGAATTATCCTTTTAAATTCAATATTCAGCTAGTATCTACAGATATCTGTGTCTCAAACCCTTCACAATATATTTTATGAATAGTAATGATAAATTTGACCCACTCTGACACTGCAGAATGTACTTCAGACAATGAACAGAAGTAATATACACACACAATCCCTGTAAGCAAGTTCTACACCAATCTATGCACCTCTGAAACTAATAAAATGGAAGCCATTTTAGTTTACTAATATTTAGTTTACTAATATTTTAATAATACCTTCTGTGTATTGCATGTTAGATTTTAAACATGGCCCCTACTCTTCCCTACTTTAGGGGAATACCCAGGTATGGTAGGGCTGGCATAGCTGGTTCTATCATACTTGCAGATGCTAGCTGATGGAGGGAGGTGTGGCCAGCGTCCCCTTGAGCTCCAGTGGGATTCCTGACTGCCAGGAAAGCCCCTTGGAGGCCACTGAAGGCAGGTGCAAGTTAGAACAGTCTGGAGGGTGCTCCAATGTGCTCTGGTTCCAAGGCTAGGAGGGGAACTGGAGCTTCTCATTTGCCTCCACACCACTGCCCAGCTCCCCCCATACTGGTGTCTCAAACTACACTGAGCCAGCTAATGCCATGGTGGGATATATGTTCAACACTGTCTCAAAGGGAGAATATCATCTACAGAATCACCAGTTCCACTTCCTGCTGTGTCATATTTTTTAGAGAAGCTTCCTGGCCTTTTATTGATCAGACCTGACTTGCTTGGCCTATGGCTAATCATGCGATCACAGTCCAGTGTTTCTAAAGGCCAAGAAGAAAAATGAGTTTTGACTTTAATATTACAAATGAAGGCTAAAATAGCATTTAATTTCATATGGTTTGATGATTAGACTCTTGCCTGTGCTGTATAAATATCAACAAAGTTAGAAACCAAAACAATATCATATTTTAGTATTGTTATCCTTCAGTTATTCCATATTTAGAATGTATATACTGGGATACAAATCCAGGAATTATTACTCACTAACAACAATTTCTGTGAATTAGTCATAAGAGAAAAAATAAATTCCAAAAATGTATGTACAATAACATTCACTGCAGTTTAAAAATCCCTTCATATATTAAAAATCTATTTAAAATGTATAATAACAGAAGTAATGGATTTTTCTAGTCATCTTATGTTTATTACGATTTACTGCATATTGAAACCAATACAAATTATTTGCAAGTTTTTTTGGAAGCAAGAATTACAGAAACAATCATGTACTGCATATTATTTTGGGAGAGAACATTGTGCTTTAGCTACGTATATCCTCTTAAACTGGTCTGCATGTGGCACTGTAAGGTTCTCTGAGGCATATACCTTTAAAATATAAACATAAAACCAGCTTGTCATTTTCAGTGAGATTCCCACCAAGCCTTTCTGAAAGAGTGACTGAAAATGTGATAAGAATCATTCATTTCAAGTTGCCTGTTTAATCCCAACAATACCTTAGTTATGCTTTTATTTTAAACAATGGGAAAATCCATTCAGCCAGCATCATTTCCCAAGAGCCGCAGCTGTTTATTTATCATTCTTTTTCATTTGCAGTGTTTATGGTATTTATATAATGGATGGTTTAGCTTCACGATAGTCTTACAGGGAAGTGTAATCGGTACAGGGAACTCTTTTGCTCTCCCAAGTGGTCCAACTCATTTTGAATTGTAGCCATTTTAACTGATGAAATTCTGGATAACACTACCACAGGCTTGTGTTCAGATCTTGAGCTGGTTGATCTTCTCAAGATAGTGTGAACAGACCTTTCAGAGTAAGGTTATTGTATTATAATTTGAAATACATCTGAGAGTCATCCTGTCCCAAAACCACTGACCAAGATTTAGTAATGGTCTGTCACAGTGGTGGTATAATTTACCCAGCAGTTGAGAACTGAGGAGGGGGGATTAACACCGCGGTAAAAGGTTATTTAATGGTAGCCAAGATAATACAACTGGTTGTCAAAAAAATAACACAATGGGGATTTTATTTAAACCAGAACATATGGAACTGGATTCCACCTACCTGCAATAACATTAAATAGATGAAGAATAAAGATTAAAAAGTTATAATAATTTGAATATATATCTATATTTTCACATACTATAACTTACTACTAAATGTACTTAACTAAATATAACCCTCTAAATAATGAAATATATCTATTTCTATTTCGATAAGCACATGCTATTATCTTATAGGTTATTATTACTATTATTATTATTATTATAGTTCAAGGTTCCCCTTTCCCCAGATATCTCACTGGGTACTGTCCAATGCCCAAGTCACTCTTTGAGTCATAAGCACTTCTTGTGATTTCCTGAAGAGATGGACTCGACTCCAGTGATGCTTGCTTGCGGGGGTGCACATTAAACCAGACCCACTGGATATGAAGGACCTTTGATTCTCCTGTTCTGGATCTCTGGGACTGTGTGAATCAATGATAAGAGACAACCGGAACCAATGATCAGGAACAAGCAGGAACTGGTGCTCAGGAACATGCCCTCAAAAATGGACTGACTCGACCCAGCTGGCTGTGAACCATAGGGACACTCTTCTGCACGTCCTGCTCAACCTCAGTCTCTCAACTTATTCTCGGTTTTGCTCAGTCCCGGTTTCCCGCCATTCCTCTGTATGCCCTCTTCCCTTGCCCTGTTTCTCTCGGTTTACTCACAGACTCTCTGTTTCTCTTCAGCTCTCCCTCTCAGGCTCCCTCTGCCTGCCTCTATCCCTCAACAGTCCCCCTCTTTTCCTTCAACTGGCACTTCCCACCACTCTGAAGGAAGGGGCTATCTCCTCTCGCTTTCTCAGAGGGAGGGGTTACTTCCTCTCCATAGAAAAAATGACAGTGCATTCACCTTGAACACACCCTACAACATATATTTCCAAACAGGGTCGAATCCCTTTACTGTATTTACAGTAGCATGAGCAGCTCCAGTTAAACTGGCCAATTTGAAGCATATCTCTTTTGTTTCTAAAGATTTTTTATTAAATAAAGTTCTATTAAAATCAAGATAATAAGACAATATTTTAACTTGGACTTCTTAAAGCGAGGTTTCCCCTCTGAAAAGTGACTTTGTACAATTAGCATTTTAGGCTCCTGTGTTTACTGTTTTTCAATGAATCCCTATCACCTGTTCTCAGTTTACAATAAAAAAGATGTTTCTTCTAGCTTTCAGCCCTGAAAACTCAACCTTCAATGAGAAGTAGGGATCTGCACAGTCCATTTTTTCCCTTTGCGAAACCATAGTTTTCTGTGGGTTTGCAGAGATTAACTGATGGGCCGTGTAATTAGAATTCAGTGGACAATTCTGCACATGATACACAAGAAGGAACCGAATCCAGCTCAGTCTCTTCTAGGTGTATTGGCCCTGCATGGCTAACAGGAATAAAAAGTAGTAAAGTCTTATTTGCCCTTGCACAGAGCCCGTAGTAAAAGGGAGTGCAGAACTGCAGTGCCCCAGAGGGAGTAGCAGAAGGCTTGTCCCTCAAGAAGGCAGAATGGCTTCCAGAGCTCCTAGGTGTGCAGTTTCTGCATGTCCCTTTTGTGGAACACAATTGTGTGTGGCCAGTGTGTAGTGTGGGGCAGAGGGATAGCTGCTTCCTAGAGACACCATGCATTGCAGGGGAGTAGGGACGGAGCAGTGACTACAATTCTACCTGGCCCTTATGGAGGATGTGCCAGGGCAGGGGAAGGCTTCTTACACCCTCTACTCCACTTGGCACAGCCCAAGCACAGACTGGGCCTAAGTGAGCACATATGACTTTGACTCTGAATACACAGCAGGAATTGCTCTCCTAAATAAGAAGGCATCTGACTCTCCTTTGTCCCTGGATTGCAGAGGTGTTAACTGCCCATTTCATTTTGAATGGTCTCTCCCAACATGTTTAACAATCTGTTCCACCTTGGATTTAGCTGTGACACACTGCGTACCTTTCCCAGCCTGAAGAAGAGCTCTGTGTAAGTTTGAAAGCTTGTCTCTTTCACCAAGAACCAATGCAAAATATTGCTCTGCCTAGCTTGTCTCTCATTTTTACATAGTCATTTTCAGAGTAGGAATCTGTTTTTCGGTAGCAAATAAATTCATAGCTAAAATACAGCTTGTGGTGAGACTGTCTGGACTGTAGATTTGACTGATCTAAAATAATTTAAATAGAAGGGTTTTTTTTTTTGTTTTTTTTTAGATGAAATGCTGAATCCTTTAACCCATATGAGAAAAGACCTCATCAAATTTTAATATAGCCTTAGGATTTTGGTGCTTATAACAAGAATTGTAAACTGGTGCAGGCACATAAATGGAATAAGACAGGGATATGAAAAATGGATGTCCAAAAGAGAAAAGCATGAGGAAAAGAAATAAAAGCTCAGCAAACTTAAAGTATGTGGGGAAATATATATTATCTATTTGCTAATCTCTGAAATGTGAGATTTTATACTAGGATTCCAAAGGGGTTCAGATACTGCAAGCATCTCTAAAAATATGTGGTGTTCCCACCTTGGATGTGGCTTCACTTTCTTTACAATATAGTGTTTTATATCATCTTATTAGATAACATATTATTTAGTGCTTAGGCTATCAAGCTACCCTGTAACGACTTGACCCAAAGTCCACATAAGTCAGTGGGAGTCTCATTTCTTACCAGATGTGTTGGGTATCCAGTGACTAGATAACTGTTATAATTGAGAAGTTCCAGAGGGGTAGCTGTGTTAGTCTGTATACAACAAAAACAACGAGTCCTGTAGTACTTTAAAGACTAAGAAATTTAATTTCTTCAGGCATAAGCTTTCGTGGGCTGCAACCCAGAAGTGGGTTGCAGCCCACGAAAGCTTACACCTGCAGAAATTAAACTTGTTAGTCTTTAAAGTGCTACAGGACTCTTGTTTTTTTTTGTTATAAGTGATTACACCCATACTGCATACCAATGACACCGTATGTGTTTCTTCAAAATGATTTATAAGGCCTTTGCAAAACTATGAGTAATAACAGAGAAAATACTTGGGATTTTTACAGAGGTGACCTAGGATGAGCCAGGAAAATCAAACTATTGCCATTAGACCTTGTCATACAGGAGCTTTTATTATACAACTTGATTTGTTATCCAATCAAAGAGACTATGGCATTTATAACCATGGCATTTATATTTATATATTTATGGCATTTAAAGAGACCATGGCATTTAAATGCAATTACATAATTTCTGCCATATTGAACGTACTCATAATTTTACACACCTATATTTTTATACAAGTCCTTTTGATAGGACAAAAATGTGTTCAGGGATGAAAAAATGCCCAGAGGAAGTCAGTCAAAGAAGGACAAAAACCCGTTTGTTTTGTTTCCAGACTGGGAAGAAAGTAAGAAACACCATACGTTTCTCAATGAATTAAATTGTGTTGGGAAGGCAATGTGTGTATACCAAACTGGGCTGGCAATCTGGGTATTCAGATGAAATGTGAGTACAGTGAACTGCAGTTGCCCTAGCTCGAAAGAATATTGTAATAGAGGTCATCTCTAAATCATGCATACATCACTGGGGTGTTTGAGAGTAAGGCCTAATTTTTCAAAAGGGCAGCCTCTTTATCTGTGTGCCCAGTTTGTACCTGTGATTGAACAGGTTTGGGAGGTCTGCCTTTTTAAGGTCTTCTCGCTCCTCCACATAGGGTAATCTAGGGTCTCCTTGCTGTCCAAGACCAGCCCTAATTATGGCGAATAGAACAGCATAATTTCATAGGAATGTTAATGAACAGAATGCTACAGTCCTCAGGTCCTGTGCCACCTTTTCTTCTGCTGACAATTCTTTCTTTTTATTTTTAGTATCATAAATGACTGCTTGAGAGTGTGATGGGGGGTCATCCCACACAGTTGCAGGGAAGGGGTTAATATAGCCCTTAAGAGGCTGCACAGGAAGCAGCCAATTAGAGAGAGGCTGTCAGGAGCAGCCAGTCAGGGCCCAGGAGGCCCATATAAAAAGAGCTGCATGGAAGAGCAGGGTTAGTTATTCTTTGGAGTGCAAGGAGGGAGGACTGGGTGTCTTGCTACTGGAAAGAAACTAATACTATGGACAGAAGAATGCTGGGGAGGAACAGGGGAATGAGAGGGTGCTCTTGCTTGGCTGGCTTTTAGGATTGGCATGCTGAGGCCCTGAGGGCAAAGAAGGTGCTGGGGTCACTGGGGAAGTGGCTGGACTGTTGACTGCAGTCATGAGTGGGAAAGTGGCTCGACTATAGAACTGAGCTATCCTGCTCCCTGGAAGGAGGACAACATGGACGGTGACATGGCCAGAGGGCTGTGTCATGAAGAGGGGATTGCAGTACTTGGACTGAAGCAGGTCTGCAGCTGGTGACAATGATGTGTGAGGCCCCCCTCCAAAAGAGTGCAAACCTGCTAGTTGCACTAATCTCTGTGAGGGCCAGAAGGCGGTGCCAATCTGATGAGTGGAGCTCTGTCACAGAGAGACTGAGATTGTCCATATGTTTTCAAATTGTTTTATTTAATTGGTCAATTTGCTGGTTAAAATTTTTGTCATGTTTGTTTCAGATGTATAGGATGCTATTTCTGCATCAATTCCTGCTGCTCATTTTTGGCATTCCTACTACATTTAAACTTCAATTTCTTTTTTCTTTTGTGTATCCTATGTTTGGCTTCAGACTAAACAGCTCTTATACTAGAGCTAAAAATGACTGCAATCCTCCTTGTTTATGAAACTATCTTTGGATATTGGAAGCTTGCCTGATTTCAGAGCAACAAATTCTTTGCCATTTGAATCTGAGCTTTGGGAAGAATTTGTGGCCATTCTTGTCACTTGTCTTCATATAATTGCAATTAAGTTTTGGGATTCAAGTTATGTGGAAAGATTTTTACATGGGGTTGTCAGAGGATGACTGGCCTCTCAAAAGGGAACTGGGGATAGTGTACCTAGACTGATTGCCTGATTGATTAAAAGGAGGGCACCTGGGTGTTATAAGGGGCTAAGCACCTCCTAGAAAAATGGAGGGAATGAGCAGCTAGCTGAGCTGGGACTGGGCTCCTGAGAGAAACAGACTGGTAAGCTTTGAGAAAGGAGCAGCCTGGCAGTTTAGAGAGACTGTAGAACCAGGAGAGGGGGTCTGGGTAACTCCTTTAAAAAGGAAAGAGTGGGGGAGCAGCTAAGGGAGCTGCGATTGTGTGTTTAACTGGGGACAATTGAAGACTGGCCTCAGAAAGAAGGACCTGGGCTTACGGGGAGACTTGGAAGAGAATGACAGTTTTGAAACTGTAAAGCAGACCTCAGAGGAGGAGCTGTGCCTACAGTGAGAGTCTGGGAAAAGAGACTGTTCAAGCTATCCTATGCTGATAAACTAGTTCCAAGAACGGGTGCTATTGTATGACTTAGGCTTTGGTTGTGTATTGAGGTGCTCCAGGGAGAAGGGAAAATGAGGGGTGCCATAGAACATCCCAAGACCAGCAGGGGTGCTGCATCATGAGTGTTTGCACCCACAGGTGGTGGTGGATGTGGGATCTGAGTCCCATCAAGGAGAAATATGTGAGTAATGAATTACCTTATGGCCAGCAGAGGATGGGTGACTCTAGCAGGAGGTAGCAGACTGGGGATTGCCTCTGGGTGAGGAAACTGCAAAGGTCTGTGAAGAAGGAAATCAAGATGGAGGGAGTCTTGGCTGGTTCTCAGGTTGCAGAAGGGCGGATAGTGGCACTAGATCAGCAGAAGCAGCTGTAGCACACGTTTCGCCAGATAATTGCTGGGCCCAAGGGTTGTAACACACAACATCTGGGAAGTCCGGTGGTAGGGTGGGGAGCCCCTGAGAGGTCGTGGCAGAGAAGAGACCTGGGGTGTGAGTCTGGGGATAGTTGTGAGGAAGTAGGACACTTAAGGAGGCTGTATCCAGGTAGGAAAGAGTATGGGGGATAGACACCCAAAGGTAAAGCCCTGGGGTATGTGGGGAGAAGGTGGAGGTCCAACACACGAGATTCTCCTGTTGGGGTGATGGAAATATTCAGGGGAGGGTTCAGCAGGCCTTTTTTGTGTGTAAGAAGTTGAAAAGCATGATTGGTGCCTGACCATTTGCGAGGGATGGTTGAGGTCAACCCGCCTATGACAGAGTAGAGAGCTGAGGGGACTACTTAGCACTGTAGGGTTTAGAAGAACTGCTAAGAGAACTGCAGGCTGAAGGAGACCACCTGTGAGAACAGCTGAAACAAGAGGAAAAGTTGGGAAGGAATGGTCAAAGTCCTCCTTGGAGGTAAATACCAAGAAAGAAGTAAGTGTATGTGATGAAGTTCCTGCTATAATTATCAGTAGGATGGATAGAGGGAAAGCTCAGCAAATCCAGATTGGATGAGGAAGAATGGGATCGCCAGACAGACTGATTAAATATCAAGACCTATTGTAGAGACACAGTGGGTAAAGTAATATTTATTTTTGTATTGGATCAACTTCTGTTGGAGACAGACAAGCTTTTGAGCTGCATAGAGCTCTTCATGTCTGGGAAAGATACTCCTTAACATTACAGCAACATACAAGGTGGAACAGATTGTTTAGCATAAGTAGTTAACGGATGATCCTTACAATAGATGCCAACACCTGAATTTAGGCTCTCAGTTCCAATTGGTGATTCTTACAATCTGTTCCACCTTGTATGTTGCTGTGATGTTGGGGAGTATTTTTCCCAGACTGGAAGAAAAACTTGTGTTTCAAGCTTTATCTCTCTCTCCAACAGAACTTGGTCCAACAAAAGATCTTACCTAATCTAACCCAGCATGTCTCTCTGTCCTGGGACCAACATGGCTACAACTACACAGCATAAGACCTATTGTCTTTTTTTTTTTTTTTTTTAAATTTAATTTTGATTAACACTATTTCCAAGTATGGTTTACATAATTATAATTATCCCCATGATACTCAGTGTATTTTTTATTAGTACAAGGAAGAACACATAGTTGAACAGGTATTTCTCAGATATTAAAGAATTACCTATGAATGAAACCTAGCACAGCATAACCAAAATGCTAATGTCTAAGCCTCTACAGGATGTTAATAGAATGGATGATGTCTCTCTCTTGAAACGAAGAACATTACACCAGACCCATGTGGCTCCACATCTTGTGATACTTCAGCTTCTTCATTTAATAATCCTGTTTCTCTCACAATGAGCTGTCCCCTTTTCTGTTAGGAAGAGCTGTATTCTCACTTTGTTTTTGTTTGGATGACTGTGTTGCTGCCAATATGACACATACTCTTGAATTTTCAAGGATAGGCTTATTGAACTGTAACTTTATGCTGAGTGGCTGATCAAAAATCATCTTGATCAGTTGCACATGGAGAAAATGCATCTAGGATTTTAACTAGATTAAGCAAATGTGATCACATTCTGCTGATCTTTAGGGACTGCACCCAGGTAATTTATGCAGTTTTACAATGAGCTTAATGCTCTTTAAACTTGACAGCTTAATTTCCTCTATCTGAACTAGGCTTTATTCTCCTTATCACAAAGCAGATTAACATCTACCTCCCTGTACTAAGTAATATTCTGCTCTTGTGCAATTTTATGTCATACACTAAATATAGGTTTATTTGCAGATTCAAGGGACATTTTAGATGAACTGAAGAGTTGGCCAGCCAGTTCAGAAAGGACTGTGCTCCAGGTCTCCAGCACAGAAGCACCATGAAGAGCTTCTAGCTGGCCTCAGATCAAGTCTCACCCACAGAATGCTACAAAGAAACACTAGCTAGAGAGCTGGTTACCCACTTTGCAAACCTTATGCTCTAGTTCTCCACTCTGGAACAGGTACAGAGGATTTGCTGATCATCATCGTCTTTGAGGTTCCCCAAAAGAGGACACTCTCAGAGGGCTGGGGAGGGGTTACAGTTAGGGGTGCTGGGATGGGATATTTGGTGGGTGTTGGAGGGGGTACCTGAGGCCTCACTCAAGGTGGGGGCAATGTTCCTTCCTGGCACTGTGGCAGCATGACTGGTGCAGACCCAGGACACAGTGCCAGCTGTCAGCACCACCCTGCCTCTCCTCCTCCCCAGGGCTGGGAGCTGGGATGGGCGGAATCTGGCCACTGGAGCTGCAGCAGAGGGGCCTGTGACCCGTCCGTACGGTAGTCACCTGAAAATGCCAAAGTCAGGGCAGGCTGCAAAAGGAGAGCAGATTCTCTCAGCACTGGTGGGTGATATTAAAGTCAGACTTCCCAACCAGCCACAAACCATGCTTCTGATTCCCCACTTTGGTTATCAAGAAGCTAAAACAAAATATATGCAGCCCCCTTTCCTGCATTTCAGTCTCTGGTTCCCAATCAGCCACTAGGTCCAGCAAAGAGAATTTATTTAAAACTCTATGCTCTTTACCAAAAGTTTTCCTGACCCCAAAATGTCAGCCACAGTACCAGATCAATATAAGTTTGGATCTTATCCAAAATACCACACTGCCAGCCAATCCTTTAGTAACTAAAACTAAAGGTTTATTATAAAAGAGAAGAAACTATAAGATGTTAAATGATTACAGCAATCAGATACCTACAAATGATTGGAAAATCCATATATATCTGGTTTCTAGTAGAATTGTGAAGTTTGCAGGCTTGTATAGTCCCTCTGGTGTACATCCAGTACCTGGAAGGGTCTCAGTCCTTTGATTCACAACTTCAGTTGTAGATTAATTGATTCAGACGAATGAAGACTAAATAGTCCATGTGCAGACTTTGTTCAAATTCTCCCATGAGAATTAGCAGGGTGATTTCAGGCTGGTGCTGGGATCTTAATCTTTCAATTCAAACTTTCTCTGACAAGCTTGGACAGATTTGAGCTAAAAGGGATCAGTCCACTAGGGTCTTTTATAGATCCATGCAGGCTGACTGATATTTTCTTGACAGCAGGTGCCTCCTTGAACAATTAATAGATGATTACTTGGGACTCTGAAGTACCATCTCCTATGTTGCGAGCACACCTGTAACTAGTTACATTAGCACAAGATAGTTGTGCTATTTACAACCATTCACAGCTCTTTACTAAAACTTCACAGAGGGGAAAAAACCAATAGTATTGTTACATTCCAAGTTCCATCTAAATGTTCATATGTTCCTTTTGAACTCTTAATAGTACAGTGCCACAGGAAAGCAGTTTATTTACCTTGCTAACCTTTAACAAGAGATACGTAAATAACATCAAATAACTACCAACAATACACGTGCATATCAAAGCTCTAGTCTACTTGTAAGGAATGACCCTCACTACCATTGTATTTTCCTATAATATATCTTTAAAGGTCAGAATTGGGCCATGCAACTTGTAAAGTTGCTTGGCTTTTTTGGGCTTAGCATCACAGGACCAATGGGGGGACAAAGCCAACTTTTTCTGAGCTGCAACATTTGCTCCACAAAAATCCTGGACATTGTCATCTTATATGAAAAATCCACCTGCCTGACAGAGGATCAAAAAAGGAAATTTCTGGGGAAAACCCAGATGTATGATCATCCAACTCCTAAAGGGCTGTGGTTTGAACACTCCATTCCCTATTCCTGGACTGTGGTGAAAATCCTGGTGTGTAGCAGAGGAAAGCTCTACAGGACACAAGTCATACATGATAAACCTTTATTTTCAGTTAAGTGAGGTTTCAGTGAAAGGGGGTGGCAGTGTTGCCAACCCTAAAATTAAAAAAAAAAAAAAGCCCATCCATAAAAACATGAGATTTTAAAAATAACTTGGTGTTCTTTTATCTAATTTTTTATCCTATTTAAAAACAGAAGGAAAGATTGGAGCCTTTACTCACACTGAATAGATAGGAATGCAATTGGTTCAATTACTCAAATAATGCCACTGAAATTAAGGTGCTACTCAGTATGAGTAAGAATATAAAAATCGGGTCGAAAAGCTGTGCTGCTATGTGAGGATGGCTTTTGTTGTCCAATCTTTTGGCACTTAGGGCTTGATCCTGTCAATACTACTCTGCTTTGTGCTTACTACTGGGAATCAGTCCATTGAAGCCAATGCACAGTGGTAAGTGTTTGCAGGGCCTTTTTTGGATAAAGACTGTTCTACTACCAATAAATGAAAAGTTAAAATTTCCTATTTGTCATCAATATCATACAGGCACCACAGATGTTGGTTAGTAAAATATATCAGTGTCATGGTAAGGAAACTGTCTCCTGTGAATTACTACAATACTTACTACTTCAGTAATACTGTAGTTACTAGAACAGTAATTATTTTAAAAAGGAAGATAAATCTGCTGCTCTTGACATATAGACAAGTATACAATGACATTCTTGTTAATACACTCACCTGTGAAGAAAAATTCCATTGAGGCTCATTAAGATGCTAGAAATATAATGTGATTTTTCCTTTTTCCCACTGCTGCTTATTTTTGACACACGTGGCTGTCAGAATTAAAAAAAATCCATAAATCTATTACCTCCAAGGTTTTCAGTGGTAGTTATTTCTTGATAAAAATGAAGTGATTTGTATCAGCTTCCCTGATGAGACAAACTTTTGCTTTTGTGACTTGTTTTAATGAAGAACCATAATCTAAAGATAATCGTCAGTCTCTTTTTTCAGTTATCATAGAGTTGGAAGGGACCTCAGGAGGTCATCTAGTCCACCCCCCTGCTCAAAGCAGGACTAACCTCAGCTAAATATCAGAACAACGGATTATGACTTTGTATCAAAATGAGATATTAGGTGAAATCCTGGCCCTGGCGAAGTCAATAGAAGTTTTATCATTGACTTCAATGGGGCCAGGTTTCACCCATTACACCATTATTCTTACACTATAGATTACTGTGCAGTTATAGCCAAAGGGCCAGGTGATGTATGGAAGTCTCTATTTCATTAGATTCCTTTACATTCAAGCTTTTAGCTCTACTGAGATCCACTGTGATGTAAGGTAGTCGAACTTGATATAATTTAGAGACTGTGGAGCTGGAAGAAGCGGTAAAGTAATCCCACCCTACTTATTCTTCTGGTTCCTCAGCATGAAACTAACACTGATACAGACTCCCTTAGATGACCTACTTGCACCTATTCTACCAATAATGTAAGGAAGTCAGTGTCCGAGAATCTAATTTAGTGTAATGGAGTCTTCACTGACACCACCTTAAATGCCTGAATTTGGTTCATAATCTATATACTTTTAAAGGAAGAATAATCATGGGGGGGATGGAGGGGGGGGGGAAGCCTTGTGTAGAATTGATAACAAGTCTGTACAGAGCAGTATCCTATGCTCTATTTGATTGTGTAATTTACAGCTCAGCAGCAGTTCTTCTGTCCTTAAATTAACAGTAGCTTCTCTGACTCAAGAAGCTTGCGTTCTTTGGGGAGATCAGACACAATAATTGGCTTTCTGTCACAGGCGATCCTGGGGCAGCCCAGAAATTCTCTCTCTCTTATGTAATCTCTGAGATTTCTTGGATCCAAAATCACCTTCCTAGCAGGTAATGCTACATGGCTTCAAACCAATACTAAAAAAAATGTTTGGGCTCTGGGTGAAATTCACCCATTGCTGTAGGGTCTACAGAAGGCTATCCATGTATGTAGATCTCATTACTCCCCAACTCCAGTTCAGGACAGTCTCATAAAACCTGATTACTCAAGCTTTATGTGAGTTTTGAGAGTAATAAATGACCATGGTTGAGAACTGTTCAGGCTTGGGCACATGCTCTAGCAACTTATTTGCTAAGCTGATCTTGCTTGTGATTTCTACACTTCATTTGGAGAATTTTCTTGGGTAATTGGTGTCACCAAACTCCCTAGAGAGCATGTGGCAGCTGCCAGTAATAGAACAGCTTTGACTCTCTGTCAAGGATCTGCAGATCTCGGTAAATCTATCATTTAGCATGCCAGAGACGCTGTCTTTGGAACCATGTCTCAGATTTGGGGAGAGCTCTTTAGAAACACTTCTGTCCATACGAGTCTTGAGTTTGATTTCACCCACACTAGTAGAAATGGAGTAACTCTACTGAAGTTATATTAGAGAGAGGAGAATCAAGAGGAGATAGGAAAGAGAAATCCTTTGAACTTACAAAGAAAATGTACTTCTGCATAAATCACTGCTGTCCTGACATTAGAAATGAAAGGTTTTAAGGGTGTGTTGTGCAGATTCTTTTTTTAGAGTAAATACTGTTCTGCAACCATAATAGAGAATAACTCTAGGGTTTAAAACACCTTTAGATCTTATGAGTACAGGAAGGCTCAGAAGTCATGGACTTGATTCGCTGCATCCTATAATACTTCTATGTAATCTTAGAAGCTGAATTTGTTCTTTTCCCCCTACACGCAAGTGGCTAGGGCCTTTCATGTCTATGTGATTTCCCCTGGAGGACTTACTCTGGGAGTTAGAAACAAGAATCCAAAAAAACCAATGCTCTCACATTGTTGAAAGCTTTGTGTTTCATTCTTATCTGGTGGCAAAGAGCAGGTTCTATCATGTTAGGTTTTTTTAAAGAAAGATTTTGATACCTGGCAACATGCTCCTGAATAAGTATGTAAGGTACAGTCTAGATAGCAAGCTCACAACTCCATAAATTACACTAACATGAGAGCAGACAAAACATTTTTAACCTAGCAAAGCTCTGAGTCACTTGAGGCTAACATGGTTTTTTGCTATAGTGAAGTCAACACATTTTTGGTATCTAACCAAGAGGCGGTTCTTTATAAGAGAAAATTAAGGACTGTTTTAATTTGGTTATAGTTAATCTGCATTGATGGTTAATACTTCTTATGATAGTTGATAACCTGCTATGATATAAACAGTATTAGTATTGGACTATAGTTATACACAGCCTCATGCCAGAATATATTTTCCTTTTCTGAGAAGCCTCAACATCTGTCACAAAAGTACTTGTATTATTTCTCTTGGGACTTTTCTTATTTTTATCCAATTCGCCTCTTTTAGCAAATAGTGGACTATTCAATGGCAAAAGTTCACTAAATGCAGAGTTAAGGTTGCCTGGTGATTGTTCTGGAAGGGCACAAACTTCAAGGTCAGCAAAACTCTGCCTTCTGAAAAGTAAGAAATACAGAGTTAAGGTAAACACCTACATAACCTTAACTCCACCCCTCTGGAACTGGTACTAGCCACTGAGAATTATCTGCATGCACTCCACCTGCAGTCATTGTATTCACGGTAGCTGTATTGAATGGTGGAGAATGAGTGCCTCCCCCCAACTCTTTTTCTTTCCCTGAGCCAGTGGACCCCGAGCAGCGTTAGCAGAGCTCCAAGGAAGGAGTGAGTTCCAGCATGTCTTTTCTTGAGGGTTCAAGCATGGTCCCAGATCACCTGAAGGGGTTAGGGAGTGGGACTCAGACACCCCTAGATAGGCAAGCCCCCTCCAGAACCTGGCTCAATGATATGGGCTGAGGCCCCCCAGAGCTTGGCGCGCACACAGGGCAGGAGAAGGAGTGGGGCTCAGACATCACAAGGGGGAGCAGGAACCCCATACCCCTGCTCCCAGAGGGGGGCAGGAAGTGGGGGCTTAAAGCCCCCAAGCTTTGAAATAACCTTTGTTTAATCTTTGACATACCCCCTCCTTCCCTCCCTACCTCATAAGCCAGGTTCTTGAGGGGGCTATCACAGCCCTGTAGGTAGACTGAGAGTCTCCAGATCACGGCACTCACATAAGAGGGCTGACACATGCCCCTACCCCTGTCCTCGCCCACTTCTGCTGTCACTCATCCTTATGTCCCTGGTCCCATCTCTCCCCATAGTCCCAGCCTTTTCGCACATCCTGCTTTCCATTCTTCCCCCCATTCCTACCTATTGTACCCCAATCACCCTCCACTCCCATAAACATTTGCATGTGTAGTTTATTTTAAAAAAGTCAGTGCCTTCTGAATATTCTGCTATACTCCAATTACATTTCCCCACAATAAAAATCCTGCTTTAATAAAAAGCAGATTTAGAGCAACATCCATGCTTTTTTTTACTTCAGATTCCTACCCTCTATTGGATTGAATTCAGTGTCTAGTGAGAAGCACAGAGCTGCTAACTCTGGCCATCCATCAGAACCATCCAGTTTCTTTAATAAAGACCTTGATTACCAGATAGTTAACGTCTCTCATTGCACCTGCTCTGTATAATTCTTTAGCTAGTCACTTACAGCATGAAGCCTCTGATACTCTAAATGGGAGAGAAGCAAAATTTTATTCAAATAACTTTTAATTTGATTTTTCCCAAAGGGCTGGTGGGCACCATGCACACTTCTGGGAACAGCAAAAGAGGAAGATATCCGAGGTTCTCTCCACTGGCTCCATCTTCTTTTTGCCCCATTTGAGTGGCACAGAAGGGCTGGAATCAGGCTGCAACTACCAGGGGACCTCTCTCTGAGGATATAAAACGGGCAGAACTGGCTCCTGCAGTAACTGCCCCATCAGCCGGATGCCATCAAGGGTGCTATTTGGAGGAGGGGAGGATTAAGAGGGATACTGAGGGTTCAAGGCAGAGTTACAGGCTGCCAATTTTCCTTAATGACCCCAGCTGCACACATTACAACAGACCTCACATTGCTCTAACTCACCCCACGGCTGGTTGAAAATAACAGCCTTCACCCTTGATCTTCTGGGCCAACATCTACTCAGAATCTGGCCCTTACAACTGTGCGGACTTTTGTCTTTTGTCTTATTTTACAGTTTCCAAAAGGGCTAAAAATAGCATTGCCAGTTTTGAATTATTATAGTGGCATTAAGGCTAGCAATGAACAAAGCTTCATCGACTCAAATAATATGAATACAATGCTGCTGTGACAATAGTTGCTGGTTTCTACTGTACTGGCTGACTCCAGGAGGGTCCCTGGGGCCTTCTGGTGTTGTGGCCGATGAGCTCATGATACTTACACTATTCATAATGATCTATTATTCTCAAGTGAATGGGCTGACAGACAGATTGTCAGAATCTGCCTGGAGGGTAAAAACTGCAGTGAAAGCATAACAATCAGGACTACGGGGTTCATTGGGTGAGGTGCTGAGTTCTTAAATCCATAGGCATTATGGATGCTCCACCCCTCCAAGAGGCCTCCCAGCATTCTGCAGGGTCAGAACCAAACTGAGAAACTGAAGTAGAAACAAGGTAGACTTTCTCAGGAAATTAGCCGAGACTTTAGCTAAGTACCTTTGTTAAAATGAGTTTACTAGTGAGATTAATGAATCTCATTCTTCATGTTTTGTATCCTTTTACTGGCTTAACTGTAAGCATTTTACAGCTTTACATACTTCAGACCTCAGATTGCTATGGCCTAGAATAGATAGTGCCCCAGGCACCATCAGACACTGGTGGAGTGCCTGCAGGTAACTCTGGCTCAATCAGCCAGAATTCCCCCCTGGGGACTCCCAGGCTGTGCCCACTGACCTCTCCCACCAGCTCTGCTGATCCTACATGGAGGGGAGGCAAAGCAATAGCCCAACACTTAGGGCTTGAGTATCCAGCCAGTGCTGCAGCAGCGCAGCTGTAGGGCTTAGTGAAGACGCTACCTATGCTGACGGGAGAGCTTCTCTCATCAGTGGAGGTACTCCAGCTCCCTGAGAGGCAGTAGCTGTGTTGACAGAAGAAGCCCTCCCATTGACATAGCACTGTTAGGGGTTAGGTGAGTATAACTACACTGAGTGATGTACCTACATAAGTTTGTAGTGCAGATCAGGGCTCAGCCTTTTGCTTCTTTCCCCATTTCTGACATCTGGAGCTCATGGATCTACTAGGAGTGAGAAGGGGCTGTGATCTCCCAGGGGTTTTTGGCCAGCTCATGTACAGAAGCATGGGGTGGGAAAGCTCCTAGTACTGTCTCCCTGCCCCCACCACATCCCTGTAGGGGACAAACCAGAATCTTGTCCTAGGGTACCTGATATTTTCTTGTGTGCGCCATTCCCTTTTCAAAGCCTTGATTTCTATCGTTTCCTGAACTTGGATATTCCTATTAAACTTACTGCATCCTCACCTATGGTGTTTGGTTTTTATACCCTGAACTCTCCCTATATGACTGGTCTGTAAATTATAAGGTGACTGGTGGCTGTATGTCCTATTTTTGTAGATAAGTTTAATAATAATCCTAAAATCCATTTATATGAACTGTTAGTAACAAAGCAGGAGCAATAGTAATTCAATCAAAAATAAATTTCTGGGTTAAATGCAATAACGTGGGACAGAGCAAATCCAATACCAGCCATTATTCATTTTAGAAATGTAAAACTTAAACAAGGGAGATTAGTGCAATTTACAGTGATCTAGAATGTTTCTTCTTAACAAAAAGCTCCTACCCCAGATGTTGATCAGCAGACAGTGACTCAGCCTCTAGACTAGCAATATGAAAAATTTGTTCTTCTCCAGCCATGGTATTAGTCTAAATCTAAGTATATTCCCAAGGTAACCCAGGGTTACTTTAGTGCAGATGATCAGCTGAAAGGAATTTTTAGCTTGTTCCTCATGGAGAGGGAGAAAGAGAGAGAGAGAGGCAATATACGGTTGAGGCCAGGTTTTCAGAACTTAGCCTCCATATATGTGCAAAATAATGAGGTGTCAGGCCAAGCCTGTAGTTTACAGAGGCAAACACTACATGTGGTAGATTAAGGGGCTCATTCTTCACAGTCACAGGAGGCCACTCCAGGATAGGGATTATAATTGTGGCATAGGCTGTGGGGATAGACCATTAGAAACCGTGATAGGTAGGTAGGTGGAGAACCATGAAGTAAGTCACTTGCCTATGAGGGATGAAGGAGGCAGATCTGATGAGACATCTAGATGAACTTCTAATTCACAAGAGTGCTGGGGAGGCTCCCTTGGCCTTTCATTAAATACACACAAGAATTTTTTGTTAAATAGCTGGCTGGGGCCAGAAGCCTCGTGGGAGATTTCCCTGTATCCCCATGAGCTGGTCTGACCCTGGGGAAAAAAAATCCTTAAGGCCGGTTCTTCCAAAATTGCCCATTATGGGAAGGTTCCTCGTTCCTGTAACACAATCATGAATACAGCAAGCCTGCACACTGCACAAAAGAAGCATTTCACAAATTATATATATGGTAGGAAACTGCCAAAACCACCCATTTAGCTTGTAAAAATCCTCAGTATTTGACTGCACACTGGCACGCCTAGATTTATCTCTCTTCTAAAGCAACTCCTGGGTTTTTGCAGTAGGGGATGGGGACTGAAATGCTGCATAAAATTTTATTTGTACTTTTAAAGATCTAGAGCTTATTTCTGGTTTTTTTTGCCAATATAACCTTCCCCTTAACTTTCCATGATCTGAAGCTGCTGCTCATGGTCTCATATTTCTTTGACTTTCTAAATTGATCTCTTTATTCTTCCTTTGTCATATGGACTAAAGAAATGCTTCACTTTCCCTAAATATCCCCTAATATTTGGCTTTACAATTAATTGACGTGTATAATGCAATTGTTTCAAATACCAGGGGCCCCAATTCAGCCTTGATAGAATACCACAGAAGTGCTATCAAGGATGAATCTAGCCCACAATTCTTCTTTTTCTTTAAGTAGCATTTTTAATTAAATAATACAGCACTGGGTACTGATTCAAAAGGCTGTTCTTAAAAGTCAAAGAATTATGAACCACAAGTCAGTAAGCAGAATCAGGAAACCAGGGGATGAGAGACAGGAGACAAACTGCAGATCAGAACTACCAATCAGATTATGAACAAAGCCAGATCAAGATGCTAGGAAGTTCAAGCAGCAGGTATACTGTCTAGAGTAGGGTGGAACCCAGTAGTTCAGACAGTTTCCTGGGCCTGTTGCTGGTTTAAGTGGGGCCTGTGGGCTTATCAGCTGCTCTGGAATTCTGCCAAGAGGCTATTAGGGGCAGAGCCTCAAACTGGGGCTGGGCTTCATAGCTCCTGGGTCAGCAATTGTCAGCAGGCTACTAGGTAGAGGGTGGAGGTGTGGATGCTCATGTGGACTCAGATTCGAGGCCCTCGTGTCTTGCTAACTTTATATTGGACAAAAGGGAAAAAGTCTGTGGTATTTGATTCTATCCAGTACTGACACTTCTAGATAGAGTTTGATAATTCCATTGTAAATCCTCTTCTTCCACCGAGAAAACATGGGAAACAAATCATGAGATGCAAACAATAAGAACAGGAGAAGAGAATGACGATATTTTGATAAGAGAAACTCTAGAGAAATAAATTAATAAGGGATAGCCTAGGGAAAAAATTATAGAATATCAGAACCATAAGCAAATCGTGTTTTGGGGGAGATTTTGTTACAAATCTTGCCAGACAACCTGGATGACTTTTACAACTAAGTGGCAATGAGCATACAGTCATATAGCTTTTGATCCACTTGTCACAACCTTATTTAAGAAACAAATTCAAGTTGTCTAGGTTGTGAATATTTACACATGGATTGAAAACTGGCTGAACTACAAAGGCTTATGGTAGATGGTCAATGTACCAAGATACTGGGAAGTACCCATGTGGTGCCTCAGTTTATTGTATTTTTTATCTTTATTAATGAACCAGAAGTGAGAGAAACACAATATTATTGGTGGCGATGTGGGGTTAGGGGGAGGGTTTAACTGAAACATGATATCACAAGAGAGCTGGCTCCTGGGTCAGGTGCCCAGCCTACCTGTGACAGGCTCTGCAAAGGAAAATGAATCAACCCAGATCCACCTGTGAATAGCTAATTACTTAAGTGGCCGTGCAGCAGTTCATTGGTTGAGGAACACCTGGGCCTAATGAAGGCTCATAGGGGTGCAATCAGGAAGCTCCAGAACACAAAACCAATGCTTGAGGAGACTTTTCAGTGGAGCTGGTTAGAGAGGTCAGCAGAAAAAGGGGCCCGAGAAAAGGTGCTCCTGGATGTATGTTGGTATTTCAAACTGGTGCTGTGTTTCTGGATGACACTCCAGACAGGATGGCAGCAGCACTAAGCCTGCTTAATGGCCCATCAAGGGAACTCAAATGTACAATGAATCCAGTGAAAACACAGGCCGCACACCTTATGAGTTACCAAGACATGTAAGAATATGCCTATGGACAAGGGATTTTCAGGCTTTTCCATGCCCTGTGCTGTGTGGCTATGTTTGGGACAAAGGAAGTACAAGCCTCCTGGCAGAATCTATAAATTGCAGCTGCACCATCTCCATCTTGTCTTCTTTCCCGCTTCTTTCCTCAGGATCTGAAGCTGTGAAACAAAGAACTGAGGCCTATCCAGGTACTGGATGTACACCGGAAGAACTGTACAAACCTGCAAACTCCACAATTCTGCTGAGAATCTGATGTACATGGACTTCGAAGTCATTTGTATGTATCTGATTGCTTTGACCATCTAACATCTCTCTTCTGATTTTTTTCTTTCCTTTTAATATTGAACCTTTAGTTTTAGTTACTAAAGGATTGGCTGGCAATGTAGTATTTTGGGTAAGATCCAAACTCATATGGATCTGGTAATGTGGCTGACCCTTTGGGGATCAGAAGAACACTTTGGTAAAGGGAATAGAGTTTTAAATAACTTATCTCTTTACTGGACCTCATTGCTGATTGGGAGCCAGAGACTGAAATGCAATAGGAGGGCTATGTATTTCTTGTTGGTTATCAAGAAACTACAGTGTAGGAAATCAGGAGCACTGTTTGTGACTAATCAGGGACTCTAACTTCAGTGTTACCTACCAGTTCTGGGAGAATCTGCTGTCTTTTTGCAGCCTATCTTGATGTTGGCATTTTCAGGTGGGCTATCCTAGGCATGGATGGGTCACATATAGTAGGAGTCCTGACTCCATAAGAGCATCCAGGCTCAGGAGGGTCTTATTGGTGAAGAGCCTGGACAGAGGAGACAAATGGACTCAGGTGGGGAATATTATCTCCGCTGATTCTCTCCTGGCCTTTTCTTCCCTCCCCCCTTCCCCAGCTAGGACACTGGGGATGAAGACTTGCTTAAATAAACTAGATCCTGAAAGGGTACTGTTGGCTATATAGAAGCCTTACTGAACTTACTGATAGCCCATAAAGGGAAACTGAGGCTGGGACACACCTGTTGTGCTACACTGGGCTGCCAGGCGTATGTGGGACAATGCTAGTGTTGATGAAAGAGGGTGCACTGAGCATGAACACCTGGATTATCGTGGATATATATGCAATATGAAGGAGCTGCTTGTTAAGCACTAATGTCAAAACAGAAATAGTAGAAGATAATCTTGCTATGGAATACAATAATAAAGGAGATTATGTGATTTGGGACTATGTACGCTAAGGCAGCATGTCATGGAACTGGGAGTCCCTCTCTGTGTGGCTTTTGTGAGGTTTCACTTAGGGTGTTATAGTCAGTTCAGGGCATCTCATTACCTATAAGAAGCCAACAAATATTGGGGGAGTTTGGAAAGAAGCAACCAAAAGGGGTTGGAGTGACAGATCTATGAAGAAAGATTTAAATACTTGTAGGGTAAAAGATTATGACTAATGTGGAGATGAATATGTGATCATCTACCAGTATTTGAAGGGTTAGTAACTTAAGGTGGTACAAGGAGTAACACTAGGACTAACTAGTGACTTTGAGGACAATTTAGTCTGAGCCTCATGGAAACTTCCTAATGGAGAAATATTAAATATTAACTGTGGATTAGTTCCCAAAAAACAAGGTTTTGACACTCCATCAGATGAATAACTTATAGCTAGGCTGGACAAAACACTGGAGAACAAGCTATACTGTAAGGGACCAACTCTTTGCACTGTACGAATGATCCATAGAGCCATATTTTTGCTACAGATGTTTATATGCTCATATTCTAAAAACATGTTTAAAGCAATGTTGAATTAAGTGCCTTCTTCAAAGGGGAAGTTTTAAAATGGGAGTTTTAGTTCCAAATTGGAGCACTAGGGAGAGCTGTTTACTGGAGCCCCCAGTGAAGATTTCAATAGGAGAGAAATGTCAAGTCTAGTGAGAGTGCAGAGACAACGTGGTCTTTCAACATGACTGGGAATTTTTCAGCTCCTTGGGGAAAATTGCTGGAAGAGTTAGAGAAACCCAATGCAAAGGCAAATCAAGATTGGGAAGAGCTATGTTCAGACAGGAGAACTGAGCCCAGCCCAGGGAAGCTAAGGATACACCAGAAGTGATTGTTTCAGACTTAATAACCTCAAGTTCTCTTCAAAGCTTCTCAGATGAGTACTACTATTCCTCCCACCCCCCTTCCATTCACAATACAGCTGAATGTCTCCAGTTTGTGCATGAAATTCACCTCCTGTGCGGATGGCCAGCACAAGTATGCACCTCTGAAATTGCACTTGAGTTTTGTTTTGAGGGCTTGTGTTTGTTCTCTGTACAGGGTGAGTTTTGCCAACTGTGAATATATGAGAAGCAACTGGGGGGTGGAAGTAGGGAAAAGGAGAGACCAGATGACTAACATCTAACAAACTAATCCAAATTACAGACATTAAAAGTTAAAAATACAAATATTTAAAATAGAATGACCCTCTCTTCCAAATTGTCCTTAATTTTTTAAATATTATTGTCAAGTGTTTTTCCATTATTTATCTTTTTTAAAAAATGTAGTCTGGCGGCATCTTAAAGGAATATTTTCTTTCCCCCTACATACATCTGTAGTTAATATAAACCAAAACTTTGTGGCAGTCTGGGTCTCTTTAAAGAGTGAATTAAAGGAACAGACAAAATGAAATTAAAAACATACCATACAGCATTAAGCATTTTATTTAGCAACTTCATAATAAAGGTCTTTGCTGCTCCTACAGAGTTCATAAGAAATGACCAGGAAATCCAATAAAGTGCAGTGGTAAATACAAAGTGAATGTGCTGTTGTCTTTCAAGTGTCAACCACCTATTCCAACCTGGGAACAATTTCAGCACTACAGAGGGGGGAGGGTGTGTGTGTGTGTGTGTGTGTGTTTTTTTTTTTTACAGATATGGAATGTAGACCATAAAGGAAGATTTCTCTGTTAAAGGGAAACCAATTATATGACCTCTTTTATATTTTGAAGGTCCATCTGGAGAATTTTAACTACTCAGACAGCATGAATGATTCAAGTCAACTTGAACTTACAGTCGATCACAATGCATAAGCAATTTTATTCACTCTAAAGTAGTTAAGAAGGCACCTTGAGAGAAGCAGTGATGCATACATTTAATATATGATGATGTACACTAGTATTTTTCTTCTTTCTTATCCTGTAGTAATGTATAGTTGGGAAAAGTTTAGGACAAACTAAGGTTTTAAAATTTTTCCAGTGTTTTTAAAAAATGGCCAGTACTGATGATTTTACCTATTCTGCTAACTAAATTGGGCTGTTACGCTAGATGAAGTTTATTGACCTCATTAACACCTTTAACCAATCAGTACTGATGCTACTTTAGACTGGATTTGAAAGAGGGATTACAGGAGCAGACCTGGCTGAATGGTGCATTTTGAAATTTAGATGCCCTTTTCCTTGTATTTTGTGATGTTTTCTGGAAAGGAACTGGAACAAAGGTTCTAGGGTCATCTGTCATTGAGGATACATCATGGTGTCTTTGATTTTAAATAGAAAAGGAACTTTGTTTTTTCTGCAATATGTGGAGGGGGAAACAATAAGAGAAGCAAAGTAAGGGAGGTGAGTCCTATAAAGGTGAGGGTCTGGAGAACAGAAATGAGAGAGTGGCTAGAAGTAGGGAAGGAGTCCAAAGATAGAAGACATTAGCAAAAGTTTAATGTAACAAGTGTGCTAGCTAAATACATACTTAATCCAACACTTCTTACCATATTTAATCCCCCGCCCCAATATCTGAGGAATGTATCCACATCTTCATTTTTCATAGGGACCATTGGATCATGTAGTCTGACTTTCTGTATATCACATCATTAAATTTCACTGTTACCTCTGTATTGAGCCTGATACCTTGTGTTTGGCTAAAGAATATCTTCCAGAAAGTCACCCACTCTTGATCTGAAGATGCCCAGAGACAGGCAATCCACCACTTCACTTGGTAGTTTGTTCCAACGGTTAATAGCTCTCGCTATTCAAAATTTGTGCCTAATTTCTAATTTGAATTTGTATGACTTCAGTTTCTAGCCACCAATTCTTGTTATGCCTTTCTCTGCTAGATTCAAGTGCCCATAGTGCCTGGTCTTTTCTCTTCCAAGTCACCTCTCAATCTTCTTTCTGATAGGTCAAACAGGTAGAGCTGTTTAAGTCTCTCACTATAAAACACTTTCTCCAGCCCTCAAATAAATAACATTTGTGGCTCTTTTCTGCAGCCTTTCTGCTTCTAAGGAATATTGTCCATTTTCTTTGGACAACATCGATCTAAAATTCTGACAGTCAAATGAACATGGGACTAAGAACCGGAACCAGATAGTTTTGCTACTGATTTGATTAGCTAGATCTAAACTAAATAGAAGTGGGGACCTAGGTCCATCCCAGAATGGAAAAGATTGTGATTTTTATCCAAAAGGTTGAGAACTATTGGTCTGTCTGATCCAAATTCACAGGCAATGCTTATTAAATACACAGGGCCTGACTTTCCTTTCACACCTGTTTAAACTAAGGGCAGCTCCAAATCAATGCCATTAGACTGGTGTAATATGGGCTTAACTGAGAAGAAAGTCAGGACCATGCTTTTCTTTCTAGCTGTATATGTCCTCCATGGCCCTTTAAAAATAAGTTCTGCCCTGTTCTGGGAGCTATAATATGATGTATAACATCTGGCTACTTGATGCACGGGAACATGTGATTGATGAAAGCAGAGGTGAGGAGTCTCAACATCTTACGTTTGTCTGTGAATTTGGAAGAGATGTCTGTATTACCAATATTTTCCTGCTAAAGTCTCATGAAGAGACACTGCATATATCTTTCTACCAGACATTTTTGGTGGGTTCTCAGATATGAAAATACCATAAATAAGAACATCTAATTGCCAGAACTCCAAATATGTATAGATTATTATACATGAGACTGCCATATCTGCGTGCCATATGGAAACGCTACTTAATCTCTTATTGTTAGCATAGCAGAAATTATTAGCAAACAGTAGTCCTATTTTACAAGCAGTGTTACACACTAAAAATAAACGCTTCACTCACTTTAGGAGCATTTTTCTCAGAACATTAAATAAATTAATTTCAGGTTTTGAGCTGGAACTGATGTGAAAAATCAGTTTTTAAAATATTACTGATGCCTGTCATTTGATTTAGACAAAGCGTAACTCAAATATTGGAATGAAATTTTGGAATGGAAAGCTAGTATACCTAGCAACACAGGAGAGGTCTCACCTCAGCCACTTGGACAGCATCATAATGCTCTTCAGCTAATATATAGCTGAATATAATATATAATATAAAGCTTGAGTTACTAAACACACATCCCCTTGCTCACTCCACCTGTAATCCACCAGTAGACCTGCAACTCTCAGTAGGGTTCCAGTGATGAGAATGGGGTGATGTTATGTATTATCTACAATTTGGTAGGGTCAGGGACCCATTGAACTCTACATTTGGTGTTTTTTCTTTTTTAATTACTTTGCATCAAATTTTGAAATTCAAAATTTTGTGACCAGCTCTACTGACAGTATACTACTATGGTCTCTGAGCCAGATCTCTTTTCTTTGGTACTACTTTTTGTTTGAGGCACTGTGAAGTTTAAACAGACAGTGAAAATCAAGGCAGCCATTGCTCACTCTGTCTATCTTGAGCTAGTCAATTCCTGTGACGTAAATACAAGTTGGCAATAAAAAATGCCCAAGACTTGTATCGTTTTCCATAGAGAGGATTATGAGGGCTTAGCATTAGACTAGTGCAAAACTTTCACATTAAAATCTCGAAACAGTCAATACTTCATTTCAACCCAAATCTTGGGATCGACTTGCCATAATATTTCAGCAGCGTACACTGGCTTATGGCTTCGGTTGGAAGTCATTTGTAAACTGGTGGATTGGCATAGTTTTGAACTAAAATCAGGCAAAAAACTTGGCACTTAGGGACAGACGTCTGTATTCAAACTGGAACTGTCAGAGTGCACAGAGATCCACATCAGACTGATAATCAAAATCACACTCACTTTTGTGAACTGAGCTTGAGACATAATGCACATCTTGAGTGGGGTGTTTACATAGCTTTAAGGCCAGAAAGGTTTATTATAATCAAGTCTGACCTCCTGCATAACATAGGCCACAGAATTTCACTATGATTCCTTCACCAAGCCTATAAATTTGTGTTGAGCTAGAGATATACCTGCAGCAAGGGAGAGTTAGGTTAGATATTAGGAAAAACTTTCTAACTATAAAGATAGTTATCTCCTGGAATAGGTTACCAAGGGAGGTGGTGGACTCCCTGTCCTTGGAGGTTTTGAAGAACAGGTTAAACTCCTGTCAGGGATGGACCAGGTATACTTGGACTTGCCTCAGCATGGGAGGGTGAACTAGGTGACGTCTTAGTCCCTTTCAGCCTTAGGGTATGTCTAGACTGACGGCGGCAAAGTCGCTGCCGTCAGATCGATCTTTCTGAATCGACTGAGCAGTCAGTGTAGACCCACTCAATCGATCAGGAAGTCGACGCAGTAAATCCACCCCCTCAAGTGGCATAGCGCTGCGTCGATGGGAACGCGGTTCCCGTTGGCGCAGTGCAGTGAAGATGGCACACAGAAGGGAAGCATGGCAGTCGACGGGAGTTACGCAAGCTACACAGAGTAGCTTGCATAACTCCCATCGACTGCCTCCGAATTTCCAGGTAAGTGTAGACCAGAGCTTACACATCTTTGATTCTAAGACAATCAATCTTGACTTACAGCCATCAAGTGGAGAACTCATAATATCCCTAGGAAAATTGTTCCAATCATTAATTAGGTGCAAATGTTTAGCAGTGCTGTTTACTCCTAGTCTGAATTTGTCTATCTTCAGCTTCCAGCTATTGGATCTTGTTATGCCTTTTGTCTGGTAAATTAAAGCACGCTCTACCATAAGAAATCTACTTCCAGTAGATATACTTATAGGCTGTGATTAGGTCACTGTTAATCTCTTCTTGGATAAACTTAAATAGATTGAGCTGCTTTATTTTCTCTTGGTAAGGGAGGTTTTGCAGGCCTGGAATCCTTCTTGTAGCTGGACCCTTTCCAATTTGTCCGCAACTGTATGGGTTGTGGTTGTGCTAACTGCTATTTCAGCTGTGGTGAATTTAAAATGACTTCTCACTCTTTCAGATTCAACACAGTTCAGTTTTCAGTCTGAAACATTTTCAGACTAGAGAAATACTTGCTCTGAGTGTTATATTCTGCTTAGGCCAAACTAGGAAACTGCCAGCAACAGCAGCATAAGTGGCCGCTTTCACTTTTATCTGAGAGGACACTATGATGTATTTTTTTGGATTGTATGTCATAACACAAATGCTACATTCAGACCACACAAGAGAAATGAAACAAAGTTAAAAATAGCTATAGGATTGTAGTGTTGGAAATGAAATCAAACCTTAATCAGAACTCATAGAAAACAGTAAAAAGTCTGAAACTCTCCAAAAGCGCTCTTTTTTTTTTTTTTTTTTTTTTAAGATTCTGTCTAAAAGGAAATTTGGAAAAACTCTTTCTTCTTACAGCGAAGAATCATTCATAGGGGGAGAGAGCTTCTCAGGGAGCTTGCTGTCTCCCTAATTACATTCTTTGGAAATTAGTGATGAAAGATATTTATGTTCCCGCTCCTGGTAGTATTGTATTCTTTCTTGGACAGCAAAATCTGGGCCTCTCCTGCATTCATTGGAGTCACAAGATTGAATCCTTAGGCCTTGTTCAAGCTGCTTTGATAACTTTTCGGGGCAGAGCATCCAAAAAGCTGCTCTAAAGAAGCAAGTGAGGACTCCTCCTGACACAGGGAAAGCCTTGGGTGATGCAGAGTTGGTGTAGCAAGCTCTACAAGAGTTGGTGTAGCAAGCTCCTCCTCCTCCATGTAAGGGCACACAAGGACAGGAAAGAGGAAATGGGGCGGAGCACTTTGCCTGACACAGTGGCTGGCTGCAGATAGGATAACAGAGCAGGTTTTTCTCCCTTCGAAGCACACTAAGTGTAAACTTTGTGCAACTGAAGATTGAAACCAAGGAATTTTGTGATTGATTTCTATAGGTGCAGGATTGGGCCCTCTACCCATTCCAGACAAGCATAGGCATCAAGAATGAAACACTAATTGTTACTGCATTGGCGCATCACAGATTTAACTAATCTGTTTGAAACAGCATGCCCTCTATACTTAGAAATCTCAGCACTGGTAATTCTCAGCATGAAGTATGCTGAAGGCTGGGTAACTAAACACATATATTTCTTGCAGCTGCATTCATTATTAACTGGAGTTTATGTAAATTTTTATTTTAATTGATCCAAAACATTAGGGGTGTCTTTAAGAGAATATTTGAGATTCCCAAACTAATACGGTTCCTTCAGGGCATACAGATGAACACAGCTGGCCTTGGTTCAGCCTGTATTACTAATGGATTTACAGTTACAATGTGAATTGAGTTAATTTGTCTGTCATTTCACCTGCATACCTATCACTCATAGCAATAAAATACCCCCATCTCTACTCTTCCCTTGGCATCCAAAAAGGATCCCAGAACTACAATACATGGTCTTGCCAACATGTAAGCACATTCTGAACTTTATGCATGAGTAGTTCTACTGCCATCCTAAGTGTGTTAAAATCACCCAGTATTAGCTCCCTTTTTTCATTATATACTCCACTTGACCAGAAAAATTATTTGTCTTAATCTTTGTCATGTTAACTGCTTCTGTTCCTGTTTTCTTGGTTTGGTGTCAGCCATGGGCCTGATCACACATATATATCTATCAAAGAGGGGCTCTCATCATTGTGATGTCTGGCTGCATGCACCTACTCCTGGGAATAGTCCCAGTGATGTCAATAGGACACCAGATGGAATGTAAGCTCTACACCAGCACTGTTTGCATGATCACCTGCACAAAATAGTTTGATAGAAGAAATAACGTAATAGTCCAAAAAAAACCCCACATTAGTATAGCCATTCTTAAGGTGATGAAGGAAAAGATGAAAAATTCATAATTATCACTACAAGCCCCAAACTGTAATCTTAATTTTCTCTTTCAATGATACTGTACAATGGGCAGTTATGAAATAACAGTCAAGTATTCTGTATATTGCTACCGAAACTGTTACATGATTCTGACTTCCCTTATGCTGGTGTAACTATACTGGTTTTAATGTCATTGCAGTACGCCTGCTTAACAGAGATGGGAGATTAAAAAGAAAAACCATATCTCCATGGCTGGGGAATCGAATTTTTTTAAGCTATTACACATGAATGATCCATTTATCTATGTTATGGATACTGTAGATTTTTATAGAAATCTCTTCTCAATTGCCTCCAAACTTTAAATAAATACTTTGTAAGCAGGAACAGAACTCATGGCTTTCACAAAACACAGGGTCCTTGCGGTGGATCCAGTTCTGTGGTCATATAGGCCTATTCAGGAAGGACTGTTTTGAGAATAATGAATGGCCATGTGACCAGAAAGCTATTGAGGTGCAGAGTCTGTTGTACAAAATTCACTGAGAGGTGAGGATCCAAAGGAGGTGGTAATAGAAAGGATGCTAACACGATCCACTGTATAAGGAGGACCTTTAGAAGATTGGCTGGCAATTTATAAATGCATGATGAAGAATCATGTAGAGAACTGACTGAACCTTTTTGCAGCTGTCAATGCACTTCCATCACTGTTGCTGGTCTGTGTACATATTCATGAATCTTCCCAGTCCAAGTTTTCAGAGCAAATATCAGGAGGTTCTATAATACTTAGCTGGTAGATTTAAGTGACTGGCCAAGTTCACATAGCAAGTCAGTGACATAACCAGAAGTAAAACTCAAGTCTTTTATTTCCTAGCTCTTTGCTTTATTTGCTGGACCACGTAGTGTAGTAGTAGCTGTGTCAGTTCCAGGATATTAGAGAGACAAGGTGAGTGAGGTAGGAAGAGCTCTGTATGTCTCGAAAGCTTGTCTGTCTCACCAACAGAAGTTGGTCCAATAAAAAAAAAAAAATTACTTCACACATCTTGTCTCTCCCATACTGCCTCATGTCTGTTGTGAAAGCAAATAGGAAGGAAGGAGGAAAAGGAGAAAATGGGTTGGTGGTGGAAGAGGAATTTACGGGGCAGAGGCTGCTTACCACTGAAATCCTAAATCTGACTCTGAAATAACTCACTGACACTGAAGCTGAACATGTGATTCAGTCTCTGCAGAATCAAGATCTATAGCATTTTCTATTTATTTATAGAAGCACAATCAAAGCCCTTATCCCCAAAAAACCAAAATCATAAACATGTACTTTTACACCTTTATTTGAATCACAGATACACAGCATCAGACAGCTTAAAATAGAGTGCCAAATCAAATGCTCAGTGAAGATCTGGCTGTAAAATTAGACTGCTCCACTAGAAGATGATTAAGCTGATGATAAAACTTGCGTATTTCACGGTGGGACAAACTTCTTCACAATTATATACTTGAAAAATCAAAACCTGCAGGAGCTGGACAGCTAAGGGGCTATATAAACCCCTTGCACTGGCATTAAAACTCTTCTGAAGCTAGCACTGGAGAAACTCTATCACAAAGGGATAGAAATGTAACCCCCTTCTTTTTCTGGGTTACGTGGGAGGAGGCAACACTCACCGGTGTGCAAGAGCGCCTAAGGTTGCTAACAACAAAGGAGATCCTGAGTATTCCAGTGATGGTGTAGGATAGGTGGGAATCCTCTATCCACCCTTCTGCTGCAGTCCCTTTACTCCTAAAGGAATTTAAAATTGGCAGTGCCTCCACCTGGCTGGCCCCTGCACATGCTCAATAGCGGGCCTTGGGAGCTTCCAGGACTAAACCTAGTCTAATAATTATAATAATCTGAGACATAGGTCTAACTCAACAATTGCAATTATGCAAACTAAACATCCAATATACTTAAATTAGAGTTAACACACCTTTATTTAACAAATTAAGGAAATATGGCATAACAGACAAATTAAACATCACTACTACTTTAAATCCACAGGGGCAGTTGAATAAATCAATTAATAAAAATAGTACACAGTAATAAATGAAACTTGTCTAACTGGCACCGACACTGCCACTATTTACCCCACCTGCGGAGTGTGCACTGCCCTAGAGTTCAGAGCCCTAACCCCTTGCTTGCGTGGGTGCTCTTGAAGATCTGAAGACGGAGACAGCACTCTGTGGGTTCGGTGCATCAGTTCAGCCCAGTTGTCACGCTGGAGATTTGGAGCTGGCCCAACCAAATGTCTGCAGTCCTGACCCTGCTTGAAGGGACTCTCTCTCTCTGCCTTTTCTCAGGCTCAGTCAAAGTCTCTCTGCTGTGCCCCTTCCTTTACAAGTCCTGCCCCAAACAACAGAGGGGGGGACTCACACCACCTTCACTGCAGGCCCACCTCAGTCAGTTCCAGGCTCAGTCCCTGCCCTGGCTTGGGCAATGCCACCAACCTCCAAAGCTCCCTGCTCGATCAAAACTCCAGCAGACTCCCAGCAGCAGCTTCGGGATCCCAGCAGCAGGCAGTGGCCAGCAGCAGGCAGTGGCCAGCTTCCAGCCTGGGATTCACTCCACCCCAGCACCAAAATGGAATCCCCCATGTGCCTTTTTTTCTCATTCTCCGGAAGGGGAAGAGTCTCTCTCCTTTTTCTCCAAGGCATCATGGGAGTTGTAGTCTCCCAGGATCTTCCTAACTGTAAAACTCCCAATTAAGTTCCAAGGCCCCCAGAAGCACAGGGTGCCTACAGAAAGATCCACAAAGGGGACTCAGTCTGAGTGTAGCAATACCTAACCTTTGGTAACCTGCCATGCATTGGATTCCTCAGCCCTGAGTTAGATGCTCAGGTTCCCTATATGCTGCAGAGGGAGAATTAGGCATCTGAGGGCTTAACTACATGAATATTTTGTTTGCGGCAAGTTGACGTCTAAATCTACCTCACGCTAGCCTGTTGAGTACTAAGTGTCTGTGTGAACTCTGCTGCCACACACTAAAAGCTCCATAGTGTGCTTTAGTCTATCCTGTTTTGACATGGGAGTAGATTAAGACACCAGCATCCACCCAGACACTTAGTGCACAGAAGATTTACACCCCCGTTTGCTGCATATTAAGTGCTTGTGTAAACAAGCCTTAAGAAGGGGATTCACTGATGGCAGTAAAATGAGCAAGGGAGCTGCTTAAAAGAGCCAGTAGAAAATAATGAAGGGCAGAGTTAGGTGCCTATCTCCACTTCGGATTCTCAGCTGGGAACCCTCTCCTAAGCCTTTCCTTGCAAAAAAACAAAACAAAACAAAACAAAAACCCGAGCAAAAAAACCCCAGAAACCATAGTGGTGGTAGTGTCACACCGTACCCCAGTGGTTACAGCATGCCGGTAGGATGTGGAGAAACTCAGGTTCTCTGGTCTTCACTCTGCCTAATTCAGAGCAGTGACTTGAACCCAGCTTGCCTCTCTCCCAGATAGGGATCTTGGGCACGTCTCCCTCAGCTGTACTGCTGAAGCTATTCTACTTTGTATGAAATACTTTAATATTAATTGGGCCACAAAGAGAGAGTCAATATGACCATATGATGTTCCTCTCTGCAATCTGGACTGGTGTATTGCTGTGTCACCCCAATCCCTCACTCCTGTAGCCCGTTTTACCTTGCCCCTCTGTGGGAGCCCCCCACTCCTGGGTCAGCCTATTCACAGCCTATGGCAAGCAAGCTGCCCTCAACTACGTCAGCGAGTGCTTCTAGCCAGCCACACTTGGGATCATGCACTGGTATGACTCCAGTCAACATGCCCAGTCCCAGATGCAACCCTAGGAACTGCCATCTTACAATATTCAATGCTGCTCACTGCACACTGCAAGCTCGTTGGTTTATCAAAGAAATTGATATGCACCAGCCTTGTCATTTCAAATTGAGTCTTAACACACCTTAAACGACATGCACTGCTTTAGATAAAGTACAGAAAGATTTTAAATGATTATAGGTCAGAGGAAAATAAGTCAGAATTGATTAAGATAAATGAAAGCCAAACGCATTTTAAACTAAGCTTAACACTTTGAGCAACCTTACAGTCTTAGATGATTCTCACCACAGGCTGGCTGGTCTGCCTCCAGCCAGGCCCTCCCTCTGTGATCAGCGTTTCAGTTGCTTGGTGGTGTTTGCAGATGGAGATGGAAGAGAGAAAGAGATTGCAAAATTTCTCTCCTTTTAAATGCGTTCCTTGTCACTCTTTGGGGTCTGGCTCCTCCCCCCCAACTTTTGGGGTCAGGTGACAAACCATGTCCTTGTAAGGCTTCCTTCATACTTGAGTCAGTGAGTATCCCCTTATCGATGCTTAGGCTAGTCCATTGTTCCTGGAAGACCTGATTTATTTTATGCATGCCTTAGCGAGGTACAAACTGCTCCTCAGCTCTGCAGAGTTTTGCCTGAATCTGCTTCAAGTTATGAAACACATTATTGGGAATATTACATAGCAAAACCTCATAACCATACACATGACATTGCAACAAATATACTACTATAACAATAATGTTCAGTATGCCAGGAGCATTCAAAAAACCATCTTGCATGACATATTTTGCTTTAAACAATACACAATTATATTATAAGGGTGAACATGAATGATACACAATCACATCATAAGAGTGTACATCGGGGTGCAGTGTGTTACAGACCAGTGGTTAAGACACTTACCTGGGAGACAAGTTCTAGTGTAATGAATATTTAAATATTTGCTCTAAAATGGAACAGCTTCAGCAGGAGAGATTTAGACCCTGATGCCAGAACACCCCATTGCCAGCCCAATGGTTAGGGCATTCACTTAGGATGTAGAGACCTGGATTCGAGTCTCTCCCCTGAGTCAGGCAAAAAGTAGGGACCCGAATCTGTGTTTCCCACTATAACTTGAGTGCTCTAACCTGTGAGATACTGCATAGAAGGGGGAGCCTCTTCTGAGTTAGGTGGTTTAAAACATGCCCACCAGCTGAAATGTACGTACCTACAGGGGAAACTGGTTCAAATTTAGATAGCAGTTAAGTAGGAATTTTAAAGATGCAATTTTTGGTCCTAGGAGCTTAATGTGGTAGTTAGGCATCCAAATCCCTTGGGATCTAGCCCAAAGTGCATTGTTTTAATTCAAATCTAGTTTAGGAGACAGTAAGTATAAGGTACCTAGGCCAACACTGTTACACCAGTGAGACTTCCATTGTAACACTACAACTTATAATAGCAACCCCAGAAAGTCTGGAAGTTTTGGTTTGGTTAAATATTGCAAATGTTGGCTTGGATCATCGTATGCCATGGAAAAATCCACAGGATGAGTTCTATGGGAAGAACTCTCTGCATGGCTCCCCTTTTGGAGTTCCTCCCACCGTGTCCTGAGTTGACATTGTGGAAGCTGGGTTGCCCCTGTTAGAAAAAGCTACAGGGCACATTTATAAACTTTGGCCCAGGGTTCTAACCCTTGCTTCTGCTATTCAGTTGGAAATCTGGCTTATCTAACCAGTTTGTGATCTTTCTGCGCTTGGGGAACCCCAGGGATGGATATTCCCTCCCCTGCTGTCAACATCTTTATGAGGGATGTGCCCTGGAGACAGAAGGCTAGGGACTGGGCAGGCATTGAGCTGAAGCCAATATTGGGAAGCCACAAACAATGCCTTTGTGGCACCTTCTTTTAACCACTTCAGCACATGTCTGGTGCAGCTGAGAATCTAGGCCTAAAAATCCAAGTGGACACTAATGAGTGTACACTTAAAAAAAAAAAAATACTGTAAACACTATTTCATTAGGCTTTTCAAAAGTAAACCTTTGTAAATTAGGGCTGAGAATTCTGTCTGAGCAACGTTTACAATGAGCGGACTTTACATTCCACCTAGGCTTGAAATTGGATTGTTAAGCTCTGCAAATCAGACTCTTGTTCACCCTTCAGTGCCGATCTCATCACAGGCACAGTTGTGGCAGTGGGGATATGTTCATTCAAGATCAGGCATATAACTTGAGGTGATAGCACATTTCACCATCCCCACCGTGCACACACTCAGCTATTTTTTAACTGGCATTTTAGGTTTTTACCCAGATTGGCCCATGATTGAAGTTTTTAAAAGAATGAGCTTTAATTAGGATGGTAAAAGCAAAACTTCAATAATCTACTCAGAAACTGTAAGGTTTTGATTATTTTCCGGTATATTAATGATTATCTGGTGGAATTTGGCAAGTTGTCTGGAATTTAGTTTATCCTGCTATGCTTCCGCAGTACATTTCTTTTCTATTTTGAGCTTTTTGTGCTTTCCAGTACATTTTCAGCATTGCCTTATATGTATTTTTCGTGGCTGTGACACATGATTGGGTATAATAACAAGAAACTTTTTTCCTGTTGCAATTCCAAGCTTGACCTCCTCAAATAAATCACTTGTGAAATATTGTTTTAATATTGTCACCAAATTTTTCTAGTTTAAGGAAGATTAATGGTAAAGTTACTGCACTTCGTTCCATTAATCTGGCATATATGATAGATTACATTTAGAGTGTACTGAGGAGAAAACAGCTGTAAGTCATCTGCCATATTTGATCTTAAGTTTTCTAGCTGACTTTCCCTTAAAATAAGCCAGCTGTAGTAGAAAACTCTTAAGGCATATCTCTTCTTTGTTATATTGTCCCTCAGTTTGTTTAAAGCTTATTTAGGATCCAATCCAGGATTTGGTGAGAGTTATGCAGGTGTAAGGGCTACAGGAGAACAATTGGGATCATTTTACACACACTACACAAAGATGCATATTGTGAGAAGTAAAGTGATGGTTCTATACTGAATAGAGGTTATGGTCTGTGTTCATCCCCTCCGATATCCACGTTTGTCGCTCACTTATTAAACTTTCTGACAAATACCTTCATTCATTTTTCCCCACGCTCATCGGGGGCTGTAGATGCACATGTGATGTTAACGTTGCTTTGGGAAGTATTAACATGTGTAAATGTCCACACTTGTTTGACTCACAAAGTTCTTATATTTTAGCAGTGACTTTACTATTCAGAAAACATGCAGAATTAACAGTGCTGGAGAGTGATACACTCTGTTCTGTAGATTAATAGATAACAGCAGTTCAAATTTCTTCACACGTGCCTCGGGCCTGAGGTAGTAGGACTGACTAGGGCTGAAAGGGCAGTTCACTTTCCAAGATCATCCTGACCTTGGCGCCTCTGCAATCAGACTTTCATCAAGGATGTCTATTAAGGTTTCATGGTGTGGATACTAGTCCATTAAGGACCAGATTCTGCCTGGAGCTTATGTTGAGGAAGAAGGCGGGTGTAAAGTGCCTTTCCCTTTGTGTAGCCTGCTTGTGGATCAGGCAAAACTGCAGCCCCTGTACTCTGGGGAGTGTAGATGCTGCTCCATCCCAATGCACAGTGCCCCAGAGGGAACTGGGAGGAACAAGGAAGAGGATGTCTCCATTCCTACTGAACATCTACTGCACAAACTACAAAGAGGTGCCTTCTCAGACATGTCCATCAGCTTCATGGGTCATACTGCCTCTCTGAGGCAAAATATCTCCTGGTGCTCCCTCGGGGGAGGGAAAGCTTTTCCACCCCCCTTTCTATGGGCTACGCCTAAATGGCACAATCCTGTCCTAAGAAATGGACAGATTACCAACTCACTGCACACTGAATAGCTGCCAGACGTAGTGATTTTTCCCATCACTATCAAACCGGGTTGAGTTCCAGCTGGCTCCAATGTGGCTGATTCTACGTATTCCAATTTGGTGTGATTACACACAGCGCAGCTTACCATAAAAAATGTACATTTGAAATGACTAACTTAACCTCCTATTTATGGATACTTGGAATAACTAATACTGACTTCCAATGAACCATAGGGAGAGATGTGGAGAGATACAGACAAATGGAAGATAGTCACTTGCAGAGCTGCTCTTCTTGCATTATTGAATGCCTTTCCTTTTTTCTCCTGGCTCAAATCCTTTCACTTACGTTTGCAAATACAAGACAAAGTGCATGAAAGCCAAAGAATTTTATGCAGTCCTGAAATAGAAGTCATTGAGAGTTCCATACATGGAGATCCTGCAGAATCAAACAGTTAAATAGTTACAGCTGTAGTTTCCAAGGAAGAAATAGCTCTCACAGTAGTTTAATTCATTATAAGAACTCGGAAGAGAGAGTCAGTTCCCAAAGGTCATATCTGTATTAGTTTGTAAAACTGGCCACTGCATACATGAACTGCCTTTAAAAAGCATTGAATTTCTTAATTGTGATTTAAAATCCATGTATGGCAACTTCAGTGGTATTACATCTATGGCAACTGTGGCAGTAACAACCACATCAGCCACACTGCACAGTTATTGGTGCGGCCCCAAATTAGCCCCAAATGACCAGCGACTCCTGCATTAAGTTGTAATCTTTTCATTTTTGAGTGCACTGGTGATGAGGAAAGATTAGGAAAGGAATTACACTTCTAAGTATATTTTAACAGTACTAACTGGACTAGAAAGAAAATAATGAAAAACTATTTTTAATGCCATAAGGGGTGCACAAGAGTAACATTATAAAATTCCTTGATTAAGGGACTGCCTGCCCCTTTCATTAACAGTAACCATATTACTGATTTAAGGACTGACCCTACTCTCATCAAAATCAGTGAGAAGCCAGCCATTGGCTTTTTAATGGGAGTTGGATCAGACCTTACCTGTATACAGTATGCAGTCAACATAACAGTCATTACCAAAGCTCAGTGTCATGTTAAAAAACTGAACAACCCATAATGGATTTCTGTGCCAGTTAAGGTATTGTTGTCGAACTTGCTTTCTCGGTATCTTTTGAATCTGCTTTTGCCAAACAGTAGAACATAAGAGACTTCTAGTTAAGTAGCAGGTTTAAAAAATAGGCCAAAATTCAGAGAGAAATAAATAAATACTCAGAGGGCTTGTAGTATGCACTGAATAAAATGGGACAAAGCACATTCCTTCCTCCCATAAGGATTTCCCAAGGGATTGATAAGTGATGGATATTATACCCTTCCAAGGAATGCAAATAACAAAAAAGGATGTTCCATACAGCCTTGGGAGATTTTGAATTTGTCATTTATAGCTTGGTTATGTATACAATGTGTGACTTTTTGCCTGACTATGGCTTTCAAACGGATGTTTACAGATACGAAAAGAATGACTTAATTTTAACTATAGATATCAGTCAAAATATACATCATGTTCTGGGAACCAGTAGCCAGCCCTCAGCATTAATAAGTAATCAAGATATCTGGCTGCTTTGCAGACTTCTGTGGAATGGAAGAAGATGCATCTCCATCCTTGCTGTAATAGCTGGGAAAGAACCATTGAGTGAGATTCCCTGTGAGTGATCTCAATCCTCTCATGAGTGCTGTTGGCAATTTCTCTGGAATGTGGGAATTAGAGATGGTGAATAGGTCTGAAAATGTTTCTTTGTATTCAGAAACTGCATAATTTTTATTACAGTATCAAATCATCCATGAATCATAGAAATGTAAGGCTGGAAGAGCCCTCGAGAGGTCACTAGTCCTGTCCCCTGGTCTGAGGTAGAAGCAAGTAGATCTAGACCATCCCTGATGGTTGTTTGTCTAATCAGTTCTTAAAAATCACTGATGGGGATTTCACAGCCTCCCTTGTAAATCTGTTCCAGTGCTTAACTATCCTCTCTGACAAAGTCAGACCTGTCAGCTATAAGAGAGTGGGGAACCGCAGGTATATCAGCCCTCGAATGGTGAAGGCCCTTTTTTCCTATGAACTGAAAAGAAGTTACCTCAGGTTACTTAGAGACCCTTGAGTCCAATTAAGAGCTGCCAGTGACCTTTTAAAAACCCTCTGCTGTTCAGACAATGGGAGCAGGGAGAAGAAACAAGCTGCAGTAGGATTAGGGGCAGCATGGAGTAAAGTCTTCTAGGTGGAGGGCTGTTCTTCCTACAGGGGAAACATTGAGTTTCCTTCTGTTAGGGGGAGGGCTAATAACCAGAAGCCAGTGTGATAAGTCAATGCCCTAGTAGGGGCAAGGAGATGTATTTCTATTGTGGGTTATTTTGCTTAAGAGAACTACTCAGGCCTATCCTTCAGCCCACCTTGTAAACAGTATAATTAAACCAAAGTTAAGACCAAAAAGCCTCCAGAGGAGGACTGATTTACTTTAACCCTCCCTCCCCATTCCACCACCAGAGGGGAAAAATGCAGAGGCTAATGTGGCAAGAAGAGGTGCCTTGCCACACCTTGTAATTAGAAAATTTTTTAAATACTTAACCTAAATCTCTCTTGCTGCAGATTAAACCAGTTACTACTTGTCCTAGCATCAGTGGTAATGGAGGACAATGGGTCACTGTCCTCTTTGTAATAGCTCTTAACATATTTGAACACTGTATCATGTTTCCCTTCAGTCTTTCCTTTTTTTCTTCTCAAGACTAAACATGGAATAATACACCCGTCAGCTTAACTTCAGTACCAGGAAAGACAATAGAACAAATAATCAACTAATCTGTTTTTAAGCATCTAGAGATATGGGGATAAATAATAGTCAACATGGATTTGTCAATAACTAATATCCTTTTTCGACAGAGTAACAAGCCATGTAGATAGGAGGGAAGTATTAGATGTATCATATATCAACTTTAGTAAGGCTTTTGATGCTTTCTCACATGGCCTTCTCGTCAACAAACTAGGGAAATATAGCCTAGATGAAACTACTATAAGGTGGGTGCAGAACTGGTTGGACAACCTACTTGGAGTAGTTACAATGGTTCACAGTCAAACTGGAAGGACATATCAAGTGGAGGTCAAACAGGGATCTGTCTTGGGTCCAATCCTATTCAATATCTCCATATATGATTTGGATGATGACACAGTTTGCAAATGATACCAAATGATACTGGGAGGCACTGCAAACACTTTGGAGGACACGATTAGAATTCAAAATTATCTTGACAACTGGAGAAATGGTCTGAAATAAATGGGATGAAATTCAGTAAGGACAGAAAAGTATCTGGAGGTTAAAGAGGATCACCAACTAAAAATGAGTCAACAGTGTAATATTGTTGCAAAAAAAGCAAACATCCTTCTGGGATGTATTAGTAGGAGTGTTTGTAGGGAAGACTCAAAAAGTAATTCTTCTGCTCTACTCAGCACTGATAGGGCCTCAGCTGGAATACTGGGACCAGTTCTGGGCACCACACTTTGGGAAAGATGTGGACAAGTGGGACAAATTCCAGAGGAGAGCAAGAAAAATGATTAAAGCTCTAGAAAACATGACCTACAAGGAAAGATTGAAAAAATTGTTTTTGTTTCTTCTGGAGAAAAGAAGATGGGGAGAGGATCATAAGTCTTTAAGTACTTAAAAGGTTATTATAAAGAGGAAGGTGATCATGTTGTTCTCCTTATCCACTGAGGACAGGACAAGAAATAATGGGCTTAAATTGCAGCAAGGGAGATTTAGGTTAAACATTAGGAAAAACTGCCTAACTGTAAGGGTAATTAAGCAATGGAACAAGTTACCTAGGGAAGTTGTGGAATCTCTGTGATTGGAGAGAAGAACAGGTTAGACAAAGACCTGTCAGGAATGGTCTAGATAATACTGAATCCTGCCTCAGTGCAGGGGACTGGACAAGATCATCTATCAGGGTCCCTTCCAGTCCTACATTTATGTGCCCCATTTTTTAACATAGATCAGGTTTTCTTGGCTTCTTATTTTTGTTGTTCTCTTCTAGACTCTGAAATTTGTCTGCATCTTTTCATAAGGGTGATGCCCAGAACTGGGCACAGTATAAGGATTAGGAGGATTTGAACCCCTGCCTGTTTGGATACCAGGCAACTAACATCCCCCCACTGCCATCAGTAACCTGGTTGGTCTTTCAAACCCGCAATTTGCAGAGGTTGCACACCACAGAAAGTTCCACCTTGTCTTGGTGACTGCTGATTGGCTTCTCGATGCTATATAAACCCATAGGCCTACAGGCATGTCCAGACAACAATGTGTATTTCTAGGTAGCTGCTGTGCTTCTGAATTCCTGGTATTGACCTCAGCTTTGACTTGGATACTGACCCTTGATCAACCCCTGGAACACCAACACTGACCCTTGGCCTGATTCTTGACTCTGACTCTAGCTCTGACCCGGAGCTTGATTCTTGCCCTTTACACCAGCTCTGACTCCTAACTTCAGTTCCTGGCTCCCAAGCTCTTGCTATTAGTCCTGGATACCTTTGCCCAGAATCCTAACTTACGTGAGCTGAGACCTCGCCAGTGTCGAGTACAGCAGACAATTACCCCCATGTTTTACATACCAACCTCCTTTTGATACACCCAAGAATATTAGCCTTTTTTGCAACTGCATCACATTGTTGACTCATATTCAGTTTGTGATCCACTATTACCCCAGATCCTTTCCACCTGTACTACAGCCTAGCCCATTAGTCCCCATTTTGTAATTATGCATTTGATGATTTTTTCTTTCTAAGTGTAGTACTTTGCACTTATCTTTATTGACTTTCATCTTGTTGATTTCAGACCAGTACTCTGCTTTGTGAAGGTTGTTTTAAAGTCTAAGCCTGTCCCCCAAAGTGCTAGCAACCCATCCCAGCTTGGTGTCGTCAGCACATTTTAGAAGTGTACTCTCCACTATAGAATAATTGAAGAGCAGTATTATATTTTACTTAATATTAAGCTAAACTGGGGGTTTAAGAAATGTCAATTACCATTGACAATAAGATTTCTTTGCATCAGAACAACATGGTCTGAATCTTCTTTTCTGAGTGACCCTTCCTCGTTCCCAGTGGAGTTACCACCTGTTCTTTATTTCAGACAGAAGTTCTAGTGACCTAGTTCATCCATCACCACAAATCTTATGAGTATTCTCATGAAACAGAACTATGAGGCTGTGGCCATTGAGCTAAAGAAAGGAGCAATGAAGCATGGTACACTCTCAGGTGTGAAAGCAAGTCTCAGTATGAATATAGGTCTTAAAGCTGTGAAAATGACAGTGAAGCATAGAGAGCCTTTTTAACTGGAAATTAGCTAGGTATTTGAGGAAACAAAATAAAAGCTGATACTTCATCCTATTACACATCTTCCTCTGGGTACCCTGATAATGGATCTGGAACACAATGTCAAATCCAAGAAAACGGAAGCAGATCCAGAGGCAGGCAAAGAGAGGTGGGACGGTAGCAGAGGAAGAGCAGTCCTAGGTAATAACATTACATTATACCATTACAAAATGACAGGAAAAAAAAGATCTTTCTTTGTTTATGTTTTGTTTATTAATTTAAATGATAATGGTAAAAGAAGAAAATTGCATGGTTGCATTGGGTTAAAAAAGAACTAGCATTTCTTCCTAATATTACTTTCTTTAAGTCAAACAAGTGATTTACTCATAACCTTAATAATTAATATTTCTAAGAATGAGAAATTGTTTATATCCTCCAGATTGCTGCTGGAAATGTTTTTCATATTCAGTTTCTTCATTAGAAGAGTTAGTGATATTTAGCTTGGGTTAAATCAGCAGCAAACAATATGGAAACATAAACAAAATCATTCAAATATGCTTCTGTGTGCGTTTGTCTAAGATTTAGTATTTCCAAATATTCAGACTCAGTGGGCCAAATTCATCCCTTGGAAGGAACTCATGCAGTCTATGCAAGCAAGGCTTATAATTGAATTAGTATCGTTTAACCCCTACCATTGGTCACTGCCCACCAGAGAACAACCATGCCGATGTATAAGAATTCAGCAAGTGCAGTCAGTCTGCTCAACGCAGTAGCTACCTCAATCCTTACCTGCTAGGTGTTATGTTGCGTTCTTGGAATAAAGCTTAATGCTGTTTCAGCTGAGTCTGTTGTGAGTGTTATCTTGTTCCATTACATCCTTAATATAACTCTACTAAAGTCAGGATTATTATTATTGCTATTATTTTCATTAAAGTGCTGTCTGAAACCCCAGCTGAGATCAGGATCCCATTATGCCTGACAATGTACAAATATGTAGTAAGAAACAGCCCCTGCCCTGAAGAGCTCACAGTCTAACTAGATAAGACAACTTGAAGGTGAGAGAAGAAACAGATGAAAAGAATCATCCAAGGACACATAGCAGATCAGTGGCAGAGCCCAAGTCTCCTGATTTCCAGTCCAGTGCCCCATCCCCTAAACCATGCTGTCTCAGAATGCAGTTAACACACCAAGCTATCAATTTGTCCAAATCTGTTAATTGCATGCATTTTGCACAGACAGAAACTGTGATATTATATTGCAGAAATTCTAGAGCTTCATAATGTGCATTAAACTACACATTAGTAAACCTCTCCTATCTTTAGACTCTAGAGATGCGACAAAATTTGATCACTTCACCTTTTAAACAGTATTATGCAACATGCTGGCACAAGCCCATGTTTAATAACTAGAAGTCAAGTACAAACAAGTTTATTACATAGCTGTAAAACGATATTGTCATAACCAGTAATGTAGAAGTTTGAGTCTTTGGTGCTTGCTGTATGACAAGTTAGAACTCATTTTACTGCCTATGTTCTTTATGAATCATTTGTTTTTCACTGTTTTTATAAGTGAAATACTGTTGTTGATGGTATTAAGTTTAATGGTTAAGTTCAAAGTTATATGATTAAGAATATTAACAAAATCAAGTATTTCCACCTTCAAACAAATGTATTAGGTGTAAATAATGCAGCTTCCATAAATTTATATTATGTTAGTTCATATTTGGACAAAACTTCCCTTCTTTGTGTGCCAGGTATACAGAGACATAGGTATCCCAATAACAGTATTAGCATGAGGTACATTTAACCCATGTGACAGCCAGCTGTTCAACTAATACTATAGTGTATCTGAGGGAAACCCTATTTCCTTCTCTGCCTATAAAAACAGCCCTATAATCTGTTTGGTTTTGGGACGAAATGGACAGTGCAGTGGGGGTAAGTGTAAATTGGTGAGTTCATTGGGAACTTGCTGAAAGCAGGTGTTTTTTTGTTTCCAACAAAACTGAAAGATGTTGAATTTAGAATTTGAAGGACATTTTATTTACATGCCATCTTCAGGTTTTCTTTATAGGTAGTGAGACCATTCTGTCCCATAGTATCTCAAAGTTCCAGTCCCATTCCACATCTTCTAGATAAACCTTGTAAAAAAAAAAAAAGCAATATATTTATCTGTTTTGATTAATACAAATGTCAAAATTACAAAACTTAATCCAATCAGTAATTCAGAGCTACAGTCTTTCAAATGCAAACAAATCAAATAAATAACCTTAGTAACTAGCTTCCTTTCCTTCAGCCAGCCAGTCTCACAAATGTTTGGAGCACCTGTGAATGCGGCTCTTTGCATGTGGCTCTTTGAGACTGTAATTGAAATTGAGCAGCTGCCGCCGAAATTGACACATTAGTGTGAATTTTCGGTGGAGGGTAAGAGAAGTGTGGCTCTTTGTGATATCTACATCTATTTTTTGACTCTTCGTCTCTGACTGGTTGGCCACCCCTGGTCTAACCTGTTTTCTTTAAATTCCATTTCTCATCATCTGTCTCCCCTTAAGGAACAGAGAACCAAAAAAAAAGAAAAATTAGTTAATATACACCCTTAAGAATAGAGATGGGCCTGACCCAAGATGTCCGATCTGAACTGGAGGAATAGGAAGTGCTGGGATGCGAACTCTGATCCAATTCCAAAGTCTTTCTATTGTGGACTGAGCCAAAAGTCAAGACAATTTTGGGGGCTCAAAATCCAGATCCAAATTGTGCAGCTCAGGACCGCCTCTAGCCAAAAATGGGTTCATGTGATGATCATGATATCACAGCCTAGAGGGAGTATTAGATAACAAGGAACCTTTTGTTTCCATGGCAATTTGAGCTCCTTCCTCATACACAAGGACAAAGAGTGATCTTGAGAAGGTCATGTTGTTTTTTACCAGAAAAGATAGAGAAAACACAATGCTGTTTTCCTCACTTGGGAGTTGTGCTTCATTTCTTAAACAATTCAAATAAGTGATTTCTAAAAGCAATTGTCTTAATTAATGTCATCTGACTGTTTTGACTGTTTTTCTAGAGGAAAGGGAGCAAAGGGTGCATTAATGGCTATTCTTAGCTGTAGTTCATGTTTTGCAGAGCTTTTGATGTGCTCAAGAGCAGGTGTCTACATATTTTTGGCAGCCCCCACCTTGCAAAACAATGAAATTCCCTTGATACTAAAAACCCACTTAAAATTAATAAAATGGGTAGATCACTTTCAATGTCCAGCCACTGTTAGTATCCTTTACAGACCTGCCTTATGAAACAAGTGGGAATAGGCAATTAAGAGCACAGCTATCATAGTGATGGATGCAGTATATGAACAAAGACAGGTAGGATCTGGTCCTATTTACATACATAGAAGACAGACTTTTAAGGGGAATGGTTCCAAATTTTAAATGTGGCCTACTTTGTGTTTTCCAAGAGCACTTTATGGTTTCCCTTTCCTATGATGATATATTTTGACCCTGTTGACAACAGAAGTAAAATGGTTTATGTGGGGGGAAAAATGACTTTCCAAAGTGTAATTCCATTTTCTTCATTTTATGGTCCATGATTTACGACACATCTGAAGTGTAAAGGGACACAAACTTTCCTGGTGCTTGGAAGAACAGCTATTTTAGTGTTTTGTTTCCAAAGCATATAGAAACCTTATGTGCTATTTCAGAGAGTTACTGTGGAATAGTAACAAATTAAGGCCACTTCTTTTTTTAGATCACAAGATATTTTTAGGGAATTAAAAAATACACACCTAATTAGAAAGAAAAGTTGCAAAGGTTACCCAGCAGTTTAAAATATAATTAAGCAATATGAGCATGCAGTGTATAATATAACCAAAAATTAAGGTCCTGACTGAGGAAAGCACTGAACATGTGATTAATTTGAAACATAAGCATGCACTTAGGAACATTAGTTTCCAGAATCAGGACCGAAGAAAACTGATTTCAGAACACTAGTTATGAGGAAGCAAAGCTATTATCTATAATTTAAAACTTCTTTTGGCAACCTAACATTTTCATAAAACAGTTCTCCCCATATGTAAATTAAGAGTACTTCCAACTGAAGAAATCTGAGTTACACTATGTAAAACTGGTATTAATGAAATCAGAAGCAGGCCTATAATCTTCAAATATATACTTGTTGCAAATAGTGGGTGAAATCCTGGCCTCTTTGAAACCAACTTTTGCATTTGATTTCAGTGGTCCAGGATTTGAATAAAGTATATAGCAAGTTACATGTTATTAAGAGGAATAATTCCATTCCACCAGTAGAGGATGATGCTAGTTACAGCTGTTCTAAGGAAATATTCGTTTCTTTTAGCATCTTTTACATTGATTGCAATTATTTTTAATCTGTCCTGGCATTTTATAGATAAAACAGGTAGAAATTGTCTTAGGCCAAATTCCATTCTTAATTACACCATTGTGAGTTCACTGATGTCAATAGAATCACACTGATTTTATGGAGTAAAATTTAGCTCAATTTCTGCAAAAGTTGTGTGGTCCTAGGACTCTGTTTTGAAACAAAACCTGCCTGTTAAACAAAAAAAAGCTGCAACTACCCTATGATGTTAAAGGGCTACATTATGCCCAGAGATGTGCGCTCAGGCATGGCTCCACCTGACTGCACTGAGAAACGTGCTTGTATATCCAGGATCAGAATTAGCTCCAAAGGGAGCTGACAATGTGTCTGAATGCATGCAGATGGGGGTGAAAGCAATTTCTAAAAGGAGTGGAACTACTAGGACTGCTCTTTTGGATTATTCTCCCCAGATGGAATATATGGAATAGCAGGAAGTGTTAGAACTATGAGGACAAGTAAATAAAATAAACAAAATATAGAGATTTGGGTAATTGAGCTTCTCTATGCAGATAAGTTCCAGTGACTAATGTTAGTAGGAGATAGGCATGTGCACGTGGAAAGGAAAACAAGTTGTTTGATATTGTTGAGGAAACATGGTTCATTTACTATTTGGGAGTCTGCAATATCCCCTTAATAGCTGAGACTGGGGGGATGTAAGAAAAATAACTGAGGAATTTTGGGGAAAAACACCGTATGGGTATGACCTTTTCAAAGCTGGGTAAGCACAATACATTTGTGCTATTATGTTTGTCTAATTTGCATATGCAAGTATTGTGATCACCTGCTCAAATCAGGTGTTTGCATATACTAATGGACAGTTAAGTATATGAGTACTTATATATCATTGTGAAGGGCCTTATATACCATTGTGGTAAACCCTAACGTAGATAGATATAGATGTGAGTATGCAAATTGAATATTTATATGCATAAACATGGTATTTGCATATACAAATTAGGTGCATGCCCTTGAACACATGCACTTCTATGCACTCAGTTTGAAATTCAGGCCCTCTATAAACTTCACACATTTCAATATATATTTGGTGAATTAACACATCAGTAAACTTTTGTTGTAGTAAAATAGATTTTATATAAGAGAATGGAGGGAGAAGCTAATGTACTGAAATGTACACCTTTAAAGCTGTTAAATGCTACCAATGTAAAATTCCAAAAATTCTATTATCCAGGTCTTTAAGACTCTTGACTCCAAATATTAAGAAAATACTCCATCTTGTTCTGTTTGGAAGTGTAAATCCTCTTCAATTTTTACATACAATAACTATCTTTTTTTTGTCAATTGCAGTGAATTAAATAATTGCAGTTCAAACTTATTTAGTTAGTGAAAGAATAAGGTCATTATTGCTGACATGGAAAAAACCATTACAATTGTTCCTATTGTACAGCAACTGAAAGTGTCCCTATTTCTGTTCTGTACTAGATTTATGGATACCCCTGAAACTTCTACAAGCAAGGACATGAAATGCATGGTAGTAAAATTATGCACATTTTCTGTAACTAAAGATCTGCACCAACTGATGTGTAGGCCCAAGGGAGTAGAGTTTCTAGTGCATGTACTAGGGTAAACAAAGACAGAACATCTGTGAAATCAGTCAGGAGTAAGAGGGATATCCGGAGGTTGATCATCCTTTGGATACAAGAGGTGCTCTAAAGAAGGATAATCTGGAATTACTACATACATTTCCTTTTTCAAACCCTCCAAGTACAGGGGTCTTAGCTTCCACAACCTGCCCTTTTACCACCATTACTTTAGAGACATTGATTAAAGAAATACATCCTCTGCAAAGCTAGTTAAATTTCTTTTTTGCAGCCAAACTTTTATTTGATGGAAAATGGCTTTTCAGTTAAATGAAGCAATTTCAGTTGCTTTCAATTTATACTTCAATGAAACAAGTGAAAACCCAAAACCTGAAAAATGTTCTGGTTTTGGCAACTAAAAGCAAAAAAAAAAATTTTTTTGGTTGAAAAGAATTGGTTTTCAGACTTTTTTCCCTTGAAAACATGACAAATTTCAAATAAAAATTTCAATGAAAACAATTTTTGTTTAATTTCTGTTGAATTGTGTGTGTGTGTGTGTGTGGCGGGGGGGCAGGGGCGAATAATTTCCTACCAGCTCTAGCTCTGTGTGCAGCAGAAGTGAGGATCAGAGCTATTGTCAAGAAATTGCTATGAGGAAGAAGAATAAGAAAACGGTGAGGATCAAGTTTAAAGTAGTGGATAAAAAGCTTAGGGATCCACTCTAGCCCCACTGGGTAGATCTGGAAAGCAAACATATAACTTACAAATGTTTATGGGTGCTGAGATGTGACGTTTCGGTTTAATCCACAACAATGTCGTGGAGAAGACCTACAATTGAATTGTGTTTGATATGAATAATCTTTCTCTCTCATGTATGGTGTAGTGTGGGTGTGGGTATGGATGCAGAATGGAGACTTTAAATGTGAAAGGATCTGATGAAGGGCTTGAAATCTATGGAGGATATTTTTACTTGAACTTCAGCTGCTACTGTCCTGGAGCAATTCTTGTGTCCTAGTTCTAAGTGAGGCTTAGAAAACCCCAGACTAATTATGATTCCTTTTCCTCAGTGTGTAGCAAGATTTGAGTGACCTATGAAGGGTTACACACTTCCTGCACTGCACAGAGTCTAGCTTCATGGGGACTCCCTGAAAGCTGTGGTATATGGGAGAATGGGGACAAGGCTGGGTCAGGATGGGGAAGGAGTGGAAGTAGGCCAGGTGAATACAATGGGCCTGTAGGTTTACTTTCCTTATTTAAGACTATCTCCAACAACTCTCCTTCTGCAAATCTTTCTCCATCTTGCCCTTGTGTTGCTGTGCAAAAACACCAGTGTAGAGTAAGTGCACTAAACTAAGGAAAATGTGAAGGAAAATACAAATCATCATCACCTATTTTGTATCCACCCCGGCAACCAAATAAAGTGCCTTAGGCTTAAAGGAGTTCATGCAGACACATTTTTTTTTGTTTTGTATGAAGCTGTGCACAATCTTAATTGTATTTTATAATAAAACCACAGAAACAGTGGGATTTTTTTGGATCTACACACACAGCACAGAGTTTCTCTGACAAGGTGGAGACATACACTTACACAGTGACTGGGAGGCAAATTTGTGTCAATTTTACTTTTTGTTGAATAAATGGAGTCTAGGATCAATTGTGTATAATAGGACTGCAATGGAGTCACTGCTACTTTCAAGTGTAAGCTAGGGTCTGAATGAGCTCTCCCCTGCCATCTAGTGATGACCTAGAGACTTCAGGAGCAGTGTGTCTGTCTATTTGCATAGAGTGGTGTTGTAGCTGTGTTGGTCCCAGAATATTAGAGACGGCGTGAGGTAATATCTTTTATTGGACCAACTTCTGTTAGTGAGAGAGACAAGCTTTCGAGCTTACACAGAGCTCTACTTGAAAAAGAACCTGAAGCAGACAGAGTTCTGCTAAAGTGATCAATTTTGGCTGTTTTGGGTTAAAATCACATTTTGTATGAACAACGTACTCTCTTACCCAACTGCTTGTATTTTAAACCGTCAAACTTATTACCCTCCATCTGGGATGCCACAGATTATGCTTTCCTTGTACTCTCCAAATTCTAACCAAACTCTGTACCCACTGATAATCTGTACATTATGCCCGGATGTCCAGACACTCGCTTGTTTAAACTCTGTACCTGATCATTTCTTTAAACATTATCTTCAATAAAGTTTTTAATTTGAATGCAGGGGTAATTAAATGTTATCCTTATTGTATACGTAAAGGGCAGCAGAACTGTACTTAACATGTGTTTTATTTGAAGACTCACTCTAAAATAACCTCACTTGCTAAATAAGGGGTAGGGATGCCAAATCCAGGTGAAAGTGAGGGGGATGAAGAGGACTCTGTTGAAAAAGTCCTAGACACCATTTGACCGCCCCTCTCCAATGTTTAAATACAGAGCTGATCAAACTCAGTTGAGAGTCCTTGGTTCTGTTCATTGATTCCTAGAGCTCAAATCATGGATGTGCAGATCTAGGGAGTAAGCCTTAGACCTGGAGTCAGGTGTGGGGGCAGTGTTGCAGTGAAAGATAACACAGAGGTGCAACAGCAGTGAGTCTCCCCCCTACCCAGTGAAATCACTCAGAGCTCACATCATTAAGAACTGGGCTAAGTGGTGGAACCTCAGATTATGGCATCACAGAGGTGCAGTAACGGATGTAAATAGCCGGATCAGCAGCAACCAGCAGCAGCAAGAGGCAGCAGAGTAGCAGTGGCAGAGTGGCAGTGACTTTCAGGGGTGGGAGGTAAACCCACACAAAGGCACCCTTGAGTTTCTGGACCTTGCTGACCTCTGACAACCGAGAGCAGGGTGCAAAGGAAGTGGCATGTTAAAGGGACATTCATCCACCAGACTTTCACATTACAAGATGGGAAACTGAGGCAAAAGACACTGCCTGATATACTCTGGAATGGGTGTTTGTTTATGGTTTGCATGCTTTTGAATCATAGTTGCAGTGTTTTACCAAATGAATTCTGGGTTCCTTCTCCCTTTTAATAAAACTTTTATTTTGTTATACACAGACTCAGGGCTTGCGAGTGGGGAAGTATTACTTCTTAAATGTGCCCAAAGACAGTGTTCAGTTTTCCTAACCTACCGAGTAGGGGCTTGAACCAGTTCTGTTCCTTACTGTTAGGAAGAACCCCTACATATTGAACCCAGCCCTTATTGCTGCCAACACCACCTAGCAGAAGAGTTGCAGAAGCCGAGACATATGGCTGAAACTGTATCTTGTAACCCTGGTTTTTGCAGGGAAAGAAAGAGAGGGAAAAAAGAGAGCAAGAAAGAAAACAAGACGGAGTGTTCTGCAGTCACACCTGCCAAGTGCTGGCAGAGCAGAGCTCGCTCTCTTCCCCCATGTGTTTCAGTATATGTGTCTGGCTGGTGAGTCCTATGATCACATGCACCTCGGGCTTCTGCCTCCCTCCCTCCTCAGCCCTCACTCTCACTGCACTTCTTGCAACTTTTGCAAACTAGTCTAATGCAGAAGCACTTATCATAGACTGGACTTTTTATCCCTCCACACGTCCTGGGATTCACCAGCTACCAAGGCTTGCTGTTTTTCCTATCTGCTGAATACGGATCTGGGACTCATAGTGGAGCTTTTGTGCGGCTTTAAAAACAAAAATGATTCCCCTTAGCAAGAAAGGCTCCTCTTCTTCTCAGCTCTGTCTTGCTCTCTGTGCTTTTGGGCTAGCACTGTTTGGGGATTTAACCCAGGCTTTAATCATGGATGAACAGGATTATTACCTGCAGGAGATTATAAACAGGGATCATTATTATTCCTTTCCAGGTCCTGATGAGGAATTTTCCCCTTTCACAGAGCAACATGGAGAGGAAGAAACAGCCCCTGTTGCAGAGCCCCCAAGGCTCAGACCAGGCAAGAAAGAGTTAAAACAGAAGAAAGGCAACAAAAAAGAAAAATCCGTTCTTGAGATTCCACCAGGTAACTTTCCACCTCTTCCTCCAAACTTTAAGAGCTCCGCTGAGTCTCACGCTGACTCTAACTTTTAACATAAATCAATACCCTAATAATGATAGTAATATAAATGTGCTGATAATGATGACACATACTAACTTCTAACACCTAAGCTTTTCAGCTCTTTGGAAATCTCACATGCACTTTTACCCTTTCCCTCTCACCTGTCAAGTTAGGCACTTTCAAAAACACTGCATTTCATTAATCAAATGAGACTCCAGCTGGTGCATGAACTTTCCTTCTTATCATATTTCACATTTGGCTTGTTGAAACTACAGTTTTGGAATCAAATGAAGAGAGACTCAGGTGGTAAAATCTGATTGTTTTATGGTGATTTTTTTTATTGTATCCCTACTCATATTTGCTCTAAATGTTCTTCATATTTGAACAGGTGAAGCACTGTCAGATTTCACTTTAAAGCCCTCCCATGAAAAATGTAAACGGGGATTTTCCTTCAGAGAGATCAGTTCCTCCTAGAAGGATTAATTTTTATTAAGAGACACTTGTGAAAAATAAATAAGTGAAAGGGTAGCCATATAATCCATCACTTCAGTTATTACATCTCATTTCTTTGGCTGAAAGAAGACAAGCTATTGGAAACTTACAGGTTATAATAATTCATAAAACTGTGGTCAGTAAGCACACAAGTGTGGGTTCTATTAAGACACAGTTACAATAAGGTGTCTGGCAGTTTATTCTATGGGCATTCTCTGATTGTGTTGTCTTTGTATTTGCATTTCTCTGGTGGATATCCGAAATCTAAATTATTACATGTAGTAAGCGATAATCTTAAAATTAAGGGCCAACTCCCATGATCTGTGCTCAGGCAAAATTCCTATAGACTTCAAAAGGAGTTTTGTATCCTTATAGGATATGGCATAACATTTGCAAATTAAAGACACACGTATATACCCACATCTCAGCAAATTGGGGAGCTAAGGTTCTCATAGTGACATTAACTCTTCCAAATTGCATATAGGTGATTATTAAATTTAGGGTTGCAGTTTAAGTGTAAAACTGATAAAAAATAAATTACTTTTTGATCAACAAAAAACTGAAAACAGCTTTTTATAAGTTTTATACACCTAAATTGCCCCAAATTTACCATTTCTGCAGTGCTGAAAATTGTTGGAGGGCCAGCAGATCTCAGCTGCTGGTACAGCCCATGGCAGAGGACCCTAATGGCAGAGATCTGCCTGGGGTGAGGGTAGCACTGGTACAAGAAACCTATAACCTGATGTTCCCCTGGGGATCAACAGCTTCAAAGCAGATGGCATTATTATTTGGGAAGTACATGCAGTTTAGTGCAGTTTAAAGCTGCCTCTACTGGTGCCAGGCTCTTGCCCTTGGAATGTGATAGTGCAAGCACTGCCTTCCGAGGGGGGGGAGGAGGATTCCCCCTGAGATGGAGTGTCCCCTGTTTGTGACAGAGTTCACTTCACAACTCTCCAGCAGGCATGTGAGACAGTCACAAACATGTACAGCCATGTTATCCCCCTATGATCCAAACTGGTGTCTAGAAAATTTGCATGTTTGCACTGGTAGAATTTATTGAAAAGTCTTCCCTTGGTGAAGCTGCAAACATACTCCAGAAAGTCCAGCATCACTCAGGAGCTCTGTGGCAGAGGCAGGGGTAGAATTTGATTGTCCAGGGCAGCATTCAACTGCCTCTATCATGAGACACTGCTTCTCTTCCTGCAATCTCCTTCCTCATTCACTTTCCAATTTCTGCAACAAATGAGGCCAGGGGCCTACTGACAACAACCCCTTTTACACCACTCTGATTCATCCCCAGGACAGGTCCTGCCTGTTGAGTTAAAAAGGTAGGGGTCCTGTGGAAAAAACTTGTATGTAATCATGTAATTAAAGACTTTTATAATGCATTTGCATAAGGGGACTGAATTAAGGTTGCATGGGCAACCTTAATGGCTCTAAGAGGGTGGTTTGCTCCTTTAAGGGCCAGAGACTTGGGCCCATCCAATTTTAGTTATTGAACCATGTTTTCCACTGGGCCAAGCGATCAGCCCAGTTCCGATCCCTCCTTGCAGCAGCTAGGGGCTCGCCTGGGCTTAGCCCCCAGGTAGCTGGAGGGTCCCAGAAAATTTCCCCCTCTCACCTGGAAGGAAAATTGGGGTGGGAGTGGCCCCTTTCTGTGCGAGGGGGGACGGAGCTGTGGGGCAAGGAAGGGCTCTCCACATGGGCAGCACAGCCCACCCTGCCAGGAAGAAGGGGACTAGCCACCCTCTCCACGCTCCCAGGACCCTGTGAGGTGGTCAGCGAGTCACTTACCAGCAGGTCAGCACCCTGTGGGGCAGGGGAGCCAAGGCCAGCAGCTGAGTTAACGCTGGGAGCAGCAGCCACAGGAGTGGCGGGGGCACCAATGAGGGAAGCGCTCGCCTCTGCCTCCAGGTGATTTGGAGAGCATCAGGGCTGCAGCTGCCATCCCCCCTGCTGAGATCAACCCATGAAGAGGTGCAAGCGGTGGGCGTGGGGGAGGCAGCGATGCCACCAGGAGACAATGCCACTGCCAGGGATGGCTGCAGCCCTGCTGTTCCCCAACTCACATGGAGGCAGAGGTGCTGGCCGGCCCTGAGTGCTTCCTTTGGTGCCTCTCCCGCCCCAGTGGCTGCTGCTCCCAGCAGTAACTCAATTGGTGGCCTTGTCTCTCCCCTCCTCACCCGGTGACCTGCCCAGTGTGACTCACCACCTCGCAGGGCCCCAGTCCCCAGCCAGCAGCACGGAGAGCGGAGGGGGTGGCTCTTCCCTCTCTCTCCCCAGATTGGTGGGCTGTGCTGCCCATGTGGAGAGGCCCACTTTGCCCCACTGCTCCCTCCCGTCTTGCCCCAACTTTCCAGGTGAGGGGGGGGGGGGAGTTTCCTGGGACCCCCTCCCCCCACAACTGCCTGGGGATTAAGCCCAGGCGAGCCCCAGCTACCGGGAAGATCGGAGTTAGGCGGGGGGATGGGCTGAAGTCTGGGGCAAAGCGGGGGCGGAGTGTGGGTGGGGTGAGGGGCAGAGCGAGAGCTTCTACCAGGGAAGGCTTAGCCTTCCCCAGCCTATTATAACAGCTATCTATGACCAGATTCATTGTCCCAACCCTACCACCTCTCCCCCACGTCCCGTTCCTGTTCCTGCTGCATTTCAGTCAGGTGGCTGCCTCTTCCTCCTCCTCCATGCTACCTGGGCACCAGCCCAGTGAGCAGGGAGAGCTCATGAGGTGATTGGTGCCACACAGCCTGCAGCAATTGCAGGGAAAGTCCTGCTCCGTCCTTTCAGCCCTGGGCTGGAGCATGTTCAGCGCAGAGAACTGAGCTGCCAACCTCTAACAAGTCTCTGCTGGTCAAGTGTGAACTGAAATTTTTCAGAGGCTTTATAACTTGGCCCTCTTTGGGCATTTTTTCAGGGGGACAGCAAAGGGCACATCCCTGACCCCAGTCTGACTCTCTGACAAATTTCAAGACCTGGAATGTCTCAAATTGTCATAAAAGGGTTTTTTCTTTGTTTTGTTTTGTTTTTTAACATGGGAAAAACCACATTTCCCCCTTACTCATGCTCTGGAATGTCTGACACATTTTAATTGAAACTATCCAAAATAATTCAGCCTAAGGCAGACACCCAGCATGTTAAAGCTCAGCCTGAACACTGGTAAAGTTATAAGCAACTTATAATGGGAAGTGTTGAAGAACCTTAAGTATAGATGGCACTAGCAGCTCCATCTACAATATATACAAAATAACTATCTGAGGCACTATGGAGTGGTCTAACAATTATGCAGATTAAATCTAAAACTTCATTAAGTGCCATGCTACTGGGATTTAGTACCCCTAATATCAATTAAAACTGTTGGTTTTCAGCACCTCTGAAAACCAAGTCACTTGCATAAGTGCTGAAATATAAATGTAGGAACCTAGCTTTGCACACCCAATTTTGAAAATTTGGCCCTTATAAAAGTACAGGTAGTGCTGAACTCATGATTGATTGGTGCTTAACTAATAATTATTAATCTAACTGTAAATGTGTGTAAGTATTTAAATATTTACATACACGAACAAACACTTTAATACACTGAATAGAAAAGAAATCAATGGACATAGAGTAAATATAAAATGATCCTTTTTTGGGAAGTTCAGTGGAAGCAGGGGCATGTTGGATTAATTACATGTTGTAGCAAACAATAGATTGGATTTGGGCTGGAATGAAGAAAAGCAGAGGAATGGGAATGTGTGATCTGCCCTTTGGCTGAGCAGCTGGTGCTAATCAGTGCTTGCTTTGAATTAAAGTTGGACTAAAATCATAACAGTGTGAAGGCTATAGCAAATTACATATGACATGTACTTGATTAATTTAAACTAATTACTATTGAGGCATGAATGCAGCTGTTTTACATTGTGAAGTATTAATATAAGTACAAATCCTTTTCTATTCAAGTCAATGGGCAAGGCTCCTATTGACTTTAGGAGAGCAAGCCCTGGGATTTTTTTGATTAAAGTAGTATTTGCGAGCACTTGACTTACATAACAATGCACCAGTATCATCCTGCCCTCTGTCTCCCCTATGACTTTCATAAATTCAACTGTACCATGTAATCCTTGGAAGGTAATAGGTTGGATTGACAGATCCCATCACAAGAGGATTTGTATTTTCTAATTCAGTTCTTGCTTATTTAGGACCTGCTCCAAAGCCCATTGAAATCAACAAGTCCCATTGGCTTCAATGGATTCTATTCTATATCTGTTTTTACATCACATTCCTGGCTGTAGTATCTGTGCACCTTCCAGTAATACATTAAGCAACATGACTACTTAACTCTCATCTGTTCTTTGTTCTCTCATTCTCTCCCTAGGAGGACAAACATGGAGTGTTTTGTTTTGTTTTGGTAGACTTTTTTAAAAATGTACATATTGTTATGTGTATGTTAGGGAAGGCAAGCCAAAGAAGTGTGTCTTGCCTTTGGATAGGAAGGTGATGAGGTTTGTGATGGTCTTTAGTTTCTGGGGGAATTTATTTCAAAGTCTCAGATCAGCTCCCAAGAAAGTTTTGTCTCCTACACAGACTAACTTTACTTTTATTTACCTTCCTTTGTTGCAGAGGGTAGCTGTTGGCCACAGTCTTCGTCCCATAGCTTTAGGTGATTTTAAGATGTATTCAAGGCGCTCCATGGTCTGGGACCAGTATAAGGACTGAGACCTTGACCTGGATTTGAAATTCTAAGGGAAGCCAGTGTAGAGAGTTGAGAACAAACTTGAAGTTATTGTGGTAGCCTGTATTGTTGAGGAGATGCTCTGCAGAGTTCTGTATTAGGTGGAGTTTTCTAAGTGCTGAAGGCTTCATGGCCAGGTATATTGCATTGCTGTAGTCCAGCCAAGAAGTGGTGAAGGAGTGAATAACTGAGGTCTGCCAGGCTAGGACAGTGTCTTAGCCAATCAGAGACGATAGAAAGCATTACTCACAGATGCTGCTTTGTGAGAACTTAGCGTCAGTGAGGAATCCAAGAGTACTCCTAGAATATGCACCGAACTGACCAATTGTGGATGTGTACTTTCAACCAAAAGAGACTGTATTGTAGCTGCAAACTCTTCCAAATGCTTCTTTCTGCCCACCAGCATCACCTCTGTCTTGCTGGGGTTCAGCTTCAGCCAGCTGCTCATCCATGAGTTCATCTTGGTGGCAGTGGTGTGGTTGTATGTGGTGAAGGATAGGTAGCCCTGTGTACCATATGCATATTGCTGACACTTGAGTCCGTGTTGTTTGATCAGTTCACCTAATGGATGAATGTAGATGTTGAAAAAGAGCAGAGAGAGAACTGATCCTTGTGAGACACCACAAGTGGGAGGTCTAGTGGTGCAAGTGCAGTTTCCCATCACTTCTAATTGGGTATGTCCCTTCAGGAAGGACTCAAACCATTTTAGCACACTACCTTGGATAACAACTCTATGTCCAAACTGCTCTGAGGTGAGAAAACAACCTTTTTAAAAAAAATCAAGATTTCATTTAATAGGCTTGAGAGAGATGATCAGAGACTGAATTTACTTCTGGAATGTTGATAGGCAGATTGTGATTTGCTCCAGTTTATTCATTATTTAAATGTACTGGTTTTTGGAAGAAGAAGAAGAAAAAGGTTTTTTTTTTTTTTTGTATATTTGATGGATTGAATGTGAACATTTGGCAGGAATATCCAGTAGCCCAGATTCGAAATTCAGTCTGATCTCTTTAGTTGTGTTTAGGCAGATTGTCTCTGTGCTCTGACTAGATGAGTGGAACTCTAAGGTTTGGGGGAGGACTTCAAGAAGCCACGTGAGCTTTGACTCTCCCAGGGAGAGGAGGCAGCTTATGGTGAGGGAGCAAGACAGAAGCAGCATTAGGTGACTTTTAGAATATGCAAAGAAGTCTTTTTCTTTTGTGGGACACACAGGCAGGGGTGCCACAGTGGGGATGGGGGCAGAGATGGATGAAGCCCCCACTCGCTGCCAGCCCATTCAGTAAAGTTTTGTCCTTCAGTTAGGAATTCAGCTGCTGCTGCAGCCTCAGAGGCAGTGTGGTGCCAAGCCAGCGGGCAGGCTCCCCGTGCCCATGGGGCACAGCAGTGTTGGAGGAGCTCAGGCTGCTACTGCTGCCAGCTCGCAGGGGGGCGCTGCCTCTCCAGACTCCCTGCACTCTGTCTATGGGGCAGGGGGGATGCTGAGGACTTGGAGCTGGCTCTGAGGCTGCTGGTTCTAGGGAGTAGGGGGTAGGCGGCCTGGGGAATGGCTCTGCCACTGCCAGGCCTTTTTTTACTGAGCAGCCTGCCCAGGTCCCACCCAGGAGCCGAAACTCTCCTGCTGTTTCCTAAGAACACCTGCGGAGGCACAGATTGGTGCCAGGCTGGCTCAGTCTCAGATGTTTGGCCAGAGTGAAAGGCCCAGCCCAGCCACCAGGGGGTGCTAACGCAGAGTGGGGAGATGGGGCAGAAAAGCAGCAACCCTGCCCAGCAATTCAACTTTGTGACTCAGGATAAGGTCTGGTAAGGGCCATCCCTCTGCCCCCCACACCCTAGACCCACCCAGCTCCAGCCCCTTAACCCTCTCCTGGGAGTGTCTACCTCAGTCTCCTCCATCTGCCGGGATCTCCTTCCCTCAAATTCTTCGATCCTATTTCACCTCTCCCCCAGATACCCAGCCCCTAAACTCCAGCTCCTGGTCCCCCACAGCCTCTATACCAGCCCTGATTCTAGTCACTCCCCTACTCCCAAACCACTTCCTCCCCATTGCTCACTCCAGTGCCACATAGATATATCTCATGGCCCCAATCCTGAAAACGTAGCTTGGGGACCCACACCTCCCCTTCTGCCTCCTTAGAGACATTCCACCACTGGCCCCTCACTGGCCCCATGGCCGATTGGACTCTTTACTCCTTCTTGTGAAATGGACATAGTCAATTCCCTGGATGCTGAGAAAATAACCAAAAAGTGGAGTGCAATGAAATCGTGGAAAATTTTCCTTGATTACTTGCTTATTTTGTTGCTGCTTCATAGGCCTCAAAATTGCTACTTTAGCTCACAAAGCTGATATAATTCAGTAAAATATCAGGAAACATTCCATACGTTTTTTAGACTTCATCCCCCCCACACTCTTGAGACCCCATGTGGTGCCTGACACATTGTCCCATGACAATTAGGCTACTGTAAGATTTATTGTCTGGTGCAGAGTTTAAATTACATTCACACAGAGGAAGTGCTTGTACATGTGCTGTCCTGTATGCAAAGGATGCATCAGATGCTTATCTGGCTCATTTAAATGTCCTCTGCAAAGGCTCTGGTGAAGGGCTCGGGGAGCCCTGTCTTGCTGTTGGGTCGAGCAGCATTTGTTACCAGGAATTACATAGATTATATGGTATGTGAATGTGGGAACTTGACATTCCATTTTCTGGATGTTCATGGAAAGCAGACACAAAAGAAGTCCAAGCATGGCTGAAATGAGTTCATTTTAAAATTCAGGTGGAGAACTCTTTCGAGAATTTGGCTAGGTCAGATATACATGAACAGAAAGAGAATTAATCATTGTAATGTCACAAGCCAGGTGAGAGAGAGAGCACTACATTTCCCCCTTTACTCTCTCCAAAGAACCACACTTGGACAATCTGGAGTACGACACTATATCAAATGCTTAATAGAATGGGTGTATACATAAAAAATTAAGAGGACACATGCCATGAAGATTTGTACAGTATTTTCAAGCTTCTTTTCTGTTGGGAGGGGATTGTTGAATGTTCTTTACAGGTGGTCAGAGTCAGCCTGTCTATGCCGCTTTACTCCTGACTTACAAATTACCACTATGCAAACCCACCCAAATGTACAGGTCTTTCCCTTGACTAGGTAGGGACCTTATATGTTTGATCAAATGATAAGGACGGAGCAATTAAACTGTCACTGGAGCCTGTGTAGACATTAAAAACTGAATTCCATTAATGCAAGAAAGAAATCCACACCTGACTCCTTCATAGTTCGGCAAAGAAAAGGACACATACAATTCTTTGCACCCACATTTCTACAGTTCTGTTACCTGGGAAAAGAATAGCAGGGTATTCTAAACATCTGCTGCCTTGGAAGGGTTAGAATGCCATCATACAGAAGCAAATTATTTTATTCATTGTGTAGTTACTAGCCATTTTTAAATACATTTGACAGTGAAAAAAGTAAAAATCATTTTGTTTTCATCTTACAGCTAAAAATGGCAACAAGAAAGGTGAGAAAAACAAGAAAGGGAATGAGAAGATGCCAGATGATGCCTATGAAAGTCGAAGTGCCTATGCAGACATCAGAGAAAGTATGTGTTGAGTTTCTAAAGTACTTCTGGAATTCTTGGTTTAGTCGCTACTCTGTCTAGTCACGTTTAAATTAAATTACAAAAGATATTGAAGAGAGCTGTGAATTGTCTAAATTCTGTGCTGGATTATGCAATGGCATGCTGAAATAGCCTATGCTAGCACAGTGTGTGGCAATAGATGAGGACAAGGAACCACACTGTGTAAGTGTGGAATGAAGTGAGACACAATTTAAGATAAGAAGCCTGATTCCCATTTCCATTAAGGCCTCTTTTAATGCCACTTGGGTAGTAAAAAGGGATTTAAAGTAAGTGAACCTCTCTAAAGTGGAGTTTAATGCAAGTGGTGCCTTAGTGTAAAAGAGAATCAAACCCAAGATATTTTTATAATTTATAAAAGATCAAAGTATATCTTCATCTTTTTTTAAAAAAAAAGGGTTTGTTGCTTATGAACAATGCTAGATTAAGAGCTTTGTAGAATGAAGTCCTGTCTCTCTGGAACAGCAACTGTGAAAGATTTCCCACTCTGTCTTAAATTTGACCTGGAGGGTGCACCTCAAGGTACGTGTGGCTAGTTCAGTCTAATGCTAATTGTGAAGGTGGTTTCTGTATTGTGGATGCTTGTCCACTGTGACCGGAAATGATATTACAGCTGATTTCACGAAAGCTAGCAAACTCCAGGAGGCTGTCATTATTTGCAATTCCTCAGGTGGAATTGAATCAGTGATCTAGCAGAGAAAGGCTTCATAACATCTTGAGAATCCAGCCTTCCTTATATGTATTGGAATTTACAGCATGGGCATACTACGAACGTCTGTTACTAGCATGGAGATTCACACCAGCACTGGGGATAACATGCATCAGAACTCTGTTCCAGAGTCCTAAGTTGTTTTTTAAAAGGTGTTTTTTTTAGTTTTAAAAATATTTTCACATGCAGGTGTATGTAACTAAATTTCTTCTCAGTAAGTCTATTCAGTAGCTTCTAATTCAGGGAGATGGAAAATATTGATTTCCTAGTGAATAGTTTCTGATTGATTGAGTTTTTTCCCATTCTGATTTAAAGATAATTTGATATTCATTAATGTGCATTATCCAACGAACATTTTATGTGAACATATGTCAGCCTATGGGCTGTTTGTGAATTATCTGTGGTGTGTGACTGCCAACAATGCTATCTTGCTAAGATCAACTTAATGTTCCTCTGATTCTCCATAAGAAGGACCAGCTACAAAAAATAGTATAGTTTAAATTCTCACAAAATTTAGATTAAATGAGCTTTAATCATTTGGATTGTTTTATAAATTGACGAATTTCTCTCCAGGTATCTTGAAAGGAAAGATGATCTCATGGTTAAGACCGTAAACTGGAACTCAGGAGATCTCAGTTCATTTCCTGGTTTTCCCACAGACAATCTGTATGATCCTGGGCAAGCATTTAATCACTCTATACCTCAGTTCCCCATATGTAAAATGGGAATAATATCGTTGCCTATGTCTGATTTGTCTACTCAGATTGTAAGGTTCGACGGCTCTATGGAGCTATTTTAGGGAGAGACAATTTCTTTCCCACTTGCGTCTGACAGACTAGCTTCCTGGGCCTTCCCCATCTTTTTGTCACTGCTAGTGCCTTAGGATGGGAAGTGAAGATTCCTCTTCTACAGCTTCTCAGTTGTCCTGATCCTTGGCTCTAAGGAGAGGATGTAGGGTGTATGTGTGGGTTACCATCCTCAGTTGCTTCATGCAACCCCATGGAGAAGACCTGAGGGAGCTTCCAGCCCCACTAACCTCAGTGCTTTCCAGGATGCCAGAAAGCAGATCTTCAGCTTCTGTAGCTTTCCCTAGTCATATTGAGGGGGCCAGGAGAAACCTTGAAGGGCTGCTGCTTGACACCTGCTGCAGTCACCAGCCCAATGGAGACTAAGTGTTTTGTTCCCACTGCTCCTAAACTGTACTATTTTCCTAGTGCTCTGCCCAACTGGGACTGAGCAGGAGACTAAGGGGAGTCCTCCATCCCCTAATTCCCTGTTTGGCTTCTAATGTTTTATTTGGCCCTGAAGAGGGGTCCTGGAGGGAGTCTACAGATACACTGCTCCTCAGCCTTCTCTCGTTTAGCTCCTTATATATGTCAGGATACAAAACAACCTTCCTCCTTAACTCCATTGCCCTTGACTTTCATGGAAGTTACGCAGGAGTAGGGAGTGTAGGGCTAGGCCCAGTATCTCCTGCCTCTAACACACCAAGTTTCACTGTAAACGGTCTGAATGCATGACTCATTACACTGTGGTGGGAAGTGACACTATTTGGAATGTCAACAATAGCAAACCAGCCAGTTCATTTTTTTTCCAGCAACTAGAGTATATTTATGTTCACCTCTTCAAAGATAGTAAAGCAAAGATGTAAAACTGTCAGCATAATATAGACTGTCAGTGTCTTCCTAAAACATCTGTCAAGTGAGGGGGAAAGGTCAAAATGTATTAAAACTGTAGATGTGCCTAAACCATAAATTTTAGATCTGGATTCTGAACTTCCCCCATATGCCCCACTTTTGAATGGTGGGTCAAGTTATCCCATAGACGTGAGAAAGGGAATCTACAATGCTCGAAACTGGATCCAGCGTCAGATTCTAAATCTCCAAAAGGTTCTGAGTGCTGTTCGGACTAAATTTTGACTCAGGCCCATCATTCTTCACATAGATATGTTGTCAGCTTACACTTATGGAAATCAAAAAGGATTTAGTGGGACACTGCAGCTAACAACTCCAGCATGCAGGCAGAGCTTAAGTTCTTAGCCTTTGGCAATAAACATTTTTATTTCTTTTCATAATTGATAGTTGATGTAAAATGTTACAAGGGGCAAATAGAATGATAGTTGACATCCACTCACTGGGTTGGCATGAGCACTGTGTTCTGAAGTATAGACTCAGCTTTTCTCCCTATTAAAATTAAAAAACCCTTTTTTTGTATTATTTAAGTTGTTTTTTTTATGCTCCAAGCCAAAATTTTGTTTAGAAGCTATGAGTGCCAAAAACATTACCCAGGAGAGACTCAAATGACTCAAATGTCAGTCATCCCAGCATGGTGAAGCTCAATCCTAAATTACATTCCAGACAATTGCAGTAGCAGTTTTAAATCTGGCCTAGCCAGTCATAGGGGGTTCTGGGGATCATCTGGTGGTGTACAGCCAAAGTAGCCGCTCTTATCCCACACGCATTCCCTGGTGCTGGTGAATTGGGTGTGGCCAGGGGAATAGGAGAGTAGCCAGGGTTTCCCTCTGTCCTGATGATTCCTGGCTGTCTAATGGACCATTGGCAGCAAGGAAACAGGCCCAGTGCATGGCCAGTCTAAGCGCTAGGGAACAAGGGCTTAAAGCCACTTTTGCAGACATCCTCCACCTCTCCTCAAGTTGCTCTGTGTGCTCCTTAACAGCAGGTGAGGAGAGCAGCCTCAGACTCTTCCAGGTCCCTCATGTGGGTGGTGAAATTCTCACTGCTGCTCCAGGCCCTTGATGCTGGGTAGATAGGCTGGAGTGGTGTAAAGGGCCATAAAATCCTGATTTCACCTGATGGGAGGATTCCTGCAACTCAGGTACTGTGGAAGCCAGCTGTAAGGCTGTCTTGCAAGGACCCCTGACATAGGGGGTAGAAGGAGTCAGGGTGGAGGTGGAAAAAGTATGTCGAGGGTGGAACCACAGCACATGACACTGCAGGGATTCTAGGCTGTGCTGTGATCTGTAGGGCAGCCCGAGAAGGATAATTGTGAATTAGGTAGACCACTGCAGCACAATTTGCAGACCACTGGGAGGAGAGGCTAAGGCAGCTTTATGCCACCTTTGTGCCCCCTTCCCTCCCCCAGCCTAAACTCCCCTGAGCTCTGTGCTGTCTATTCACATGGGAGAAGCAGCACCACTAGGCCAGCTTTTCTGGCTCTGCAATGTCATTTCTAGAATTGGCGGCAATGACAGAAATGGGCATTAAAATTCACCAAAGGGATACAGCATCATCCCAGTACTGCAAGTGTAAAAATACCTTCCTTACCACATAATATGTGAGCTATGTTAATGGGGACTTCATAATCAGAAGAACCATAACCTTGGCTTGTTTTAAGAGAGAGCAGGACAAATGTATGGGTGCAATTGCATGATGGAGTTATTTGTGATGGCAAGGGGAAGGGCTCAACAGACCCCGGTCTTCAGTTATGTTCCAAAATGCTCGTGCTTCAAGATTTCAGCTGGCCACCGACAGAGGTCAGGAAGGGATTTTCTCCCCCAATGTATTCTGGGAATTTTTTTTGTCTCCTTCCTCTGAAGCCTCAGGGATGGTCACAGCTGGAGATGGACATTGGACAGGGAGGGCCAGGGCTCTGAGTGGCACTGAACATTTTCTCTCTGTTGCTGGACTGGCTAGTTCTTGCTCACAGGCTTAGGGTCTAACTGATTGCCATATGTGGGGTTGGGAAGGATTTTTTCCCCCTAGGTCAGATTGGCAGTGACTTTGGGATTTTTTTTTTCTACCTTCCTCTACAGAGCATGGATGTGGGTCACTTGCCAGGATTATCTGCGATTGTTGCATTTAATCGTTACCATGCCATTGTGTGGGCTTTGGGCATAGGGCCACCTTAGTCCCCCCCCTTGTCTGCCTGTTGCACATAATAGTCTAGTCTTCTGGGGCTGTAATACCTTGGTCTAATTTTGGTTGTTGAGTTTAGTGTGAGGGTGCTTGGTGATACTGGTGGCCTGTGATATACAGGTGGTCAGACTAGAAGATAGGAGGGGCACAAAGTCAAACTAAGGCTAAAAGGGACCACCCATTCTCTTTCCTGCTTCTCTGACACCCTAATAAAAATGGTAACTTTTAATGGAAGCAAAACCAACAACAAATATCAAGAATAGTTTAGGGGGAATTGACATATTAGTAAAATATGGGAATATTGTGACACTGAAAGCTTTCAACAGTTCCCCATTACTTATACATTGCAGCTTTCTTATTCCCTAAAATGTGTTATTTGTAGTATGTAATTGATCAGGCAAGTCATATGGCATAGTTTTTGAATCCTGACTGGATGACAAACTTGAAAACAAAAAAAGGAAAATAGTGAATTATGATTAATGCACTTTCCATAGGAATTTTCTCCAGAATAACCATTTGTGCTAGAATTTAAGTCAACTTTCAGGATCTGACAACCTTTCCACAAGTAAGCTGGCATTTATGCATGGGTACCCAGGAACAACAAATAAGAACCCACAAAGAACCGCAGAGCACTCTCAGAAAGCTTGCTTACAGAAATACTCACAAATCCGCTGTAGGCATTTAGTTCTATTTTAAGATTATGCAATGAAAAGGAAAAATGCTGCTTAAATGTCCTGTGGGCCCACTTTTCAAACCAATCTAAGTAATGTCCCTAAGCAACTATTATATTGTCTATCTACAGTTCTGCGAATGGATCTGAAATCTTTGGTGTTGCCAAATAAGCTTCCATGTAAATATCTGAACCCTAGTAAAAAAGCAATCATTTACTAAGAGAGAAGGAAGCCACAAGGTTCTTTCAAAGAGAACAACAGAAACTTTTCAAAGCACAACAAAAAATGTTAGCAGCAGAGTCCTCACTAAACTGAATAGTGAAATAAATGTGGAGATAAAATAGCACAATAATCATGCTCATTGCTCACTTTCATTTCCTGATTCAGACTCAGATTTCTTCCCCCTCCAAATCTGAGTTAGAGAGTATTTGTTCATGTTAAACAAGCCTTTGGAGTATAGTACAGAATGTACAGAATGGCTGTACAGGCCATTTGGGCAGCAATAAAAGAGCTTGGATGAAACCATGCGCTTCAGGTGAGATGAGGAGCAGATGGGAGTAGAAAGTGACATGGGTTAGTCACGGGGCCTGAATCAGATAGCTCCAGTTTCTTGTCTGCATGGAAGGAGGCACCTTCAGCTGGAGTATTGTTGTATAACCTTGCAGACTCTTTCCTGGTGGGTTAGCACAAGCAGGCAGAGTCCCTGGAATCATGACATAGGCACAAACTCAGTAACAACAGAACATGTGTTTATTGCTGGGAGAGGGGACAAAGGCAGTTCTCCTCCTGTGGCCAGTACTTCAGAATCCTCAGAACACATTGCTTTTCCATGGGCAGGAAGCACCCCTTCCTTTCATGGTCAGAGATCCTTCCCCTCCTGGAGGAGTCTCACCCTTTAGAAGCTGTGTGTGGATGTACCACACACAGACCCAGCCAGTGTAACTTGGTTACAGTATGCTGCTCAGAGAAGCCTGCCTGGAATGTTCCTTCCCTTCCATGCTTAGAGTTAGCAGCTAACTGTAACATGTGCATTGAACACAGTTAGACATTCTCATGGGTGAGGAATAAGCAGCCAGGAGCAAGATAACTATGCCCATTAAGAACTCTCCAGCTGTCATAGGCGCTATAGCAGGAAAAGAAGATGTGGCCCACTTTTTTCCTGAATGGATCTCTGTGGCGGCTGGATCAAAGGTAAATTCCAAAGCCTGTTCTGTAGCTATGGAATTACAGCATTTATAGGATGTTACAGTACAAGCAAAAGGGTCTGCAGGCAACAACATATCATGCTATACTAACATCTGGCTATTTTCCAAAGATTCAAACTTTGCTGAGCAAGCTTTACTGTGACTTTCAAAGGTACAATTCAGACCAGCGAGGGGCTGCAACACCCTTGCCCTGCAACCTGGGGTGCCTTACAACACGTTGCTGAGGTAGCTCTCACCTTGGCAGCTCACAAACAGCCTTCCAGCATGCAAGACACACCCTGAGTGTCTGTGTGTAACTGCAGCCTGCAAGTTACACCCTGGTTCTCACCAGCTTTGGTTATACTGCACACCCTCAGTCCCAGCTTTTTCCCCAGAAATGTATGCCCAATACCGCCCCACCATCTCCTTGACAGTACAAATATATTAAGTCAGTTATTCCTTTAAAGGGAATAATATGCCATCTTATTATCTTACATAGCTACCCAGACACTTCAGTTTAAATATACTGGAGAAGATAAAACAGTAAAACATGTTTATTAAATACAGAGAAAGAGATTTTAAGTGATTACAAGTAAGGAGGCATAAAAGTCAGAAATGGTTACATGAAAAATAAAGAGAAAAACTTTCTAGTATCTACTCAACAAACTATCTTAGCTACAGAGCAAACTTTCTCCCCACATGCTGCAGTAGATTACTGACCAAACTTTCAGGTCAGCACCCCTCTCCCAGAGTCCAATGGCTGTTTCCTTTTGTCTTCTCAGGTGCAGAGAATGAGATGGAGGTGGTGGAGGAGGAGGTGCCTTTTTTCTCTCCTTTTTATAGTTTTACTCCCCTTCTCAAAAAACATTTCCAGTTGAGACACTTTGTCTCCTAGTTCTATGTAGAAGGATTTTTCCTGCTGGGTTTTTTCCTCACCTGTTTGAGCTTCCTTTGTTTTTCCTTCCTGCTTGATGACTCTGTTTACTACTTAAATGCAAATTAAGGCAAGCACAGGGTCCTTTGTTTAGGACAGACCTGTTTGCTTACTTCTGCTTGTGCAGGGCTGGGGGGCTTGGAACATGTGTTAACAACATCATACAGGGGACTCTCCTACCTTCACATTACAAGGTTGCCAGACATATTTTATCAGGATGATACTGACAAGCAAATTCTGACTTTTCAAATGATACCTCACAAGGCATACTTTGTACAAAGATTATTACAGTAGAGTGTAGGTGTAAACATGGGTGTATTCTGTCACAATTATGTATTTGGATTTGCTTTGTATCTGTACTCGCTCATGCCTCATGGGGCTTGCAGAAAATTACACCACTTCTGATCTCCCAGTAGGAAAGCAGAAAGCTGCTTTTTTGACATGGTGGAGCACAGCATTTTAGGCAGATGCTTACTTTAGGCATGTGAATAGTGATCCTGCTAAAACCAATGGGACTATTCATGTGCTTAAAGTAAAACATGTGCTTGAGAGTTTTCCTGGATCCCTGTAAAGAGCAGACTGGAAAGGATGTTTGGGATAAAATGGGGAAGTTTCATTAAGAATGTGTACAATAGGCACCACTGTCTCTTTGTGGCTGAGTGTGGCCTGCCTCAGTTTCCCCCTTGATGAGGTAACAATGAGGTCCCTCTCAGTAACAGCCCCGTCAAGGAGAAGCCAAACACTCCACTTTACAGTATCTTTCTCTTTAATAAAGCCTTCTGAAAGGAACACTTATACAACAGTCCAAAGGCTCTTATCCCAGAGCACAGATAGAGTCCCCAAACAAAAATTTGTTACAGGTAGGAGGGCATATGATTCCCCTTAGAGGAACAGCCTTGTGACAGGCTGAAAACATCAGCAAGAAGATTTTGACCATAATTAAGAGGCTAGGCTAGGGATGGAAGAACTTCAGTGTTCAGACATTTGGATTGGATAAGTGCCCTGTGTTGAAATGTTCATCTGAACCTTGTTTGAACTATTGGAATTTCTTAGGTCTGCAAAACTGAACTGGAAGCCTCATAAGAACAGGCTTCCTTGCAGGATTTCTGGTGCTTTGTTCTGATAGAGGGTTGCCACATCTGAGAAGCAGAAAAGCCATCCCCCCACCACACAGGGTTTTCTCCAGGAATTGAAATTAGAGGTGTTAGAATTTACGGGGGAGGGGTTGGAAAACAACTAAATTGACACCACTGTGTAATTAGTTGACCACTAGGAGGGGATGGAGGAGTTCAGGGGTTGTAGGGAAATCCCTGCCACCACTGCTGTTGAAGGAGTCCACTTACCTCCCAGGAGCCCCTGCTTCTTTCACTCTGCTCTTTATCTGTCCTTGATAGCGAGTCTCAGGTCTGTCCCGCTCCCCAGTGCCGAGAGGAGCCACTGCAGTTTAAGCAGGTTGAGGACCTGGCATACATATCGGGACCTGGGTGCTGGCTGTGCTCCCAGCCATGTGATTTGCATGGTAATAAGTGCATGGCAGCATGTGCACACAACTTACAGGGAATGTTTATTCCAAGTAGGAAACACCCCCATCCCCCTAAATCTTTTTGCCTGCAACCAGCAAGGTAGTACAAAAACTGGCTAAGAGGCCACACAGTTCTGAGCAGCCCAGAAATGCTGAGAGCACTGCCTTTCTTGCAGTATTTTGGCACTTCTGTAACCAGAAAGCTCAGAGGCTTGTGAAAATGATGAATGCTAATGATTTAAAAGACATTAACTGAACTTTTAAAACCATGAAACCTGCTTGTTGGCTTGAATTTGGAGCAAAAATTCTTATTTCACCTGAACCGGTTCCCCTATCTCTAGACTGAAGCCAGATAGATGTGAGCGGTGGGGAAGTGGATAATAATTATTTCATCTAAGTATGGGAGGCAGTTGAAACTAAAGTGCTATCTGCACAGCGAGCAGCTGTTTGAGATCCAAAGTGCCTCAGAAAGATTGGTAAGGTCTGCCATGAGAAGCAACATTGGTGAGATGTGGGAACAAGAAGGCCTGGATATGGTATGCTAGTAAGTTTGCTTAACTCTTTAAAAAGCATGTCCTTCCCTGAGTGGATTAAGGCATAAATAAATGGAGTGAATGAGCTGGGCTCTACGCTCAGCTAGCCTCATCAGTGCTGTATTTTCCAGTGGAATTGCTATGTTGCTCATGGTTTTGTTTTCTCAAGGAGTAATCCCCAAGTCCCTGCTCATAGACTGGTTTCCGCTTCCCTCCTTTCCAGAAATACTCTTCTCCCTGCTGAGCCAAATTGGGGCCTTCTTTTCCAGGTTTGGGCTATGTCTCATTTCAATTAATCTCTGGCTTGAGTTTCCTCAAATTCTTAGAAATCTAATTATTTCTTATGCTATTACTTTTCCTGCTGAATTCTTCAACTTGCATTATGCTTTTCAGGGGTTAAAGAGCTTGGAAAATTTGGGGTGCTTTTGTGAAAAAGAAACTTATTTGTTGGGTGAGTTTTTGCAGTTTCATACAGCCCTACAAAACATCTACTTTTTGGAACCTGGATGTATCCAAAGAACCCACTGTTCTCTACCTAAATTTTGCCAATTCTTTGCATCCCATCACTGAGAGAATGTTCAAGTGATCTATAGATTTGGGCCACAGACCAAGTCCGTCCCCTTGGATGTTTTAGTACAGTGTTAGAGATGGGTTTGAACAATCTGTCTAAAAGGACAACAAATCAAAAACAAAACAAAATCCCCCCTCCCCTCATGCCAATGTAATTGTTTCTTCTAACATATTTAAGAAAAGGCAAACAGATTGCTTGCCTAATGATTGGGAAGGAAAACAATGTCTCAAATTAGGTAAATTGCAACCATCAGACTTTCCTCTAAAAGCCCTATGTGAGTAATAGCTCTCCTTATGAAGATTGTGTGTTTTTTATTCGTCTCTCATTATCCCATATGAAATAGTAATAGATGTATTTTTAAAATCTGTACATATTACAATGTCAGACAAACCTAACCTTTATTTTATTGAAACTTAGGGCAGAAGTTTTAAAATTTTTTAAAAGCTATTTTAAGATCAGTTGGACTGATTTTAGGTATTTCCTGTTACCAGCTCTGTATATAAGTATTTAATCTAACCTGTCTTCCAGGGAGTCAGAAGTCATTGTCAGAGGATTGTCAGGTTCAGTGAGGGGGAGTAATAGAGGGGAACTGAGTCCAATGTGTGGATGGCGCAATCATGGCAGAACTTCATGCAAATAAACTCTTCTAACCTAGTCAACCATATAACCTTGGTGTCTCTTCCCCCCTGCTGGGCTATAGAGGTTGTGACTCGTCTGTGCCTAAGGTAGCCACCTGAAAATGCCAAGGTTAGGGTAGACTGTAAAAGGACAGCAGATTCTCCCAGCCCTGGTGGGTAACACTGAAGTTAGACTTCCCAACCAGAGACTGCTCCCCTTCCTCTCCACTCTGGGGAAGCCCATTTCCATTGCGAGCCCTCTCCCATTGGGCTGCAAGGACCCCGCCCTCCGTCATGTCCTGTCTTTCCGTCGGCAGGTCCAAATCCAGTTGCCGCCAGCAGTGGCGCATGACAGGGAGGCTCTCGAGGGATCCAGTACATCAAGGGGCCCAGTACAGAATTCATTATGCCTTGGGGGAGGCCCGGTGCTTCTTCTGCCAGGTGACAGGACATGTCTGAAGGGACTGCCCCCTGGCCTGGCATGGAGGAGCACCTGGGCCCCTGAGGTCCCTTGAGGTCCTGGCAGGCACTGGCCCTGCCACCGCTGGTGACCTTGAGCATCCAGCCTCCTACTCCTGTGCCCGCCTCCACCTCCGCTCAGGATGTGGGGATGGCCCCCCCATCGCTCTCAGACGAGCAGGCCCTGTCGCTGCCACAGCATGTCCTGGGGCTGGGCCCACAGAGAAGAGGGCAGCCGGGTTGGTCTCGGGGCCAGGAGAGTTTACCTCGAGTGGGTCCTGTGAGAGGGTGCTCCCCGCCCACCCCTCAGTCCTAGCCCTCCAGATCTTTTTATCAGGCCCTGACCCCACAAGCCTCCCCCGGCCGCCTCCTCCCCATTCACCGAGCCGGCTGCTAGACTTGCAGCCAGTCCGTTTCCAGACTGCGTGCAGGGACCATCTGTACACGCTCGTGCTCCACACCCTTTGCTTCCTTGCCCTCGTGTCCCGCCCAGAGACCAAGTGGTGGGACCTAATACCACCTGTGGAGGGCGAGGAACCCCGGTGAGCCAACCTCTACTCCACCTTGACCCCACAGCCCACCGGGGACATCAGATGGTGGCTCTTTCATGGAGCCATGAGCATGGGCATGTACTTGGCACCTGGCACCTCTCCCTGACACCTCCTTCTTCTGTAGCGTGAGGGAGACCCTGGCGCATGTTTACCTCTCTGTTCTGGCTCCTCCAGAACCTCTTGCTGAGGTTCTGGCTTCACTTCTCCCCACACCTGTTCCTCTATGCACACCTCATCCGTGGTCCCACAAGATCGCAGGACCTCCTCATCTTTTCTGTTGTAGCTACTGTTTGTGTTCCCTCTGTGGAATCTTTTTGGCCCTGCAGTGTATTTCAAGGGTTTGATACTGTTAAGATACTTTAGACATATGCATATTCAAGAAGTATGCTTTTCCACTGGTAGTTTTTGTCAAACAACCAGCCCTTCTAAGAGCGGTTTGCCTCTGTTTTTTATCTGAGATGCTTAGCTAAGTATATTTGTTTGACTTTGTGAAAAGCCTAATTCTTGTTCTTTGACTACTGTGTTTAGTTTGGCTGCTTCACTTGGAATCATGCATTCTGTTCATCCTTGTGCTTTAAACAAATATCAGATGAAAATGTTTTAAATTAACGGCACACAAGTCAGCCTCACTTGCACTTAATTTTGAACTCATTATAATCATTGCATTTTAATGGCTTTAATCTCTAACAGTTAAAGGGACAACATCTCTTTCAGAGGGATACCAAATACACTGCAGTCTTCTTTGGTAGAGAATGGGGTGGGTTGGGTATAAATGGGGAGTATTTTTCTTTTGTCCGATGGCATTCCAATGCTGGAGGCACAGCGCCCCAGTAGAAGTTCCTGGAGACGCTTTGTCTCTGTCAGGCACAGTGTATTTCCAGGAGCCCTTTGGAAGCACAGCTACTGCAATGTTTTTATGGAAGGTGCAGTGTTCATTTCCCCCTGCGGGGAGCAAGCACTAATGATAAGTGCAGATTGAGTTCCAGCCAGGGACACGCTCCGTTCTATAAGAAGACTAGCACCCCTTTGGATGGGTAGTTCTTGAGCTCGCTGCATGGAACAGGTGCAATTAATTAGGTCCATAAATGCAGGCAAAAATAAGGGAGACTCCTTGTGCCCATTATGCTTGCACCTTGCCCAGGCACAATCAGACCCAAGGGCATTTTTGTGATTGTTGAACCATGTTGACTGGGTTACAGTCTGCCATATGGCGCTTCTATACTGTCTATGTCATATATGACACATCTTTTTAGGCAAGACGTCTTTAGGCAGCAGAAATTCCAGTTTATAAAGTTGAAGAGACAAGGTGGGTGAGGTAATATATTTTGTAGGACCAACATTGCCTCTTGCTTCCAGAGCAAATGGTAGAAACGAAAGCTATTACCTCACCCACCTTGGCTCTCTAATATCCTGGGACCAACACAGCTACAGTGACACTGCCTGGAACAGTTATAAAGTTGTATGTTATCTGAAGTTTAACTGAACCTCTTCAGTTGGAAAGTATGGACAGGAATCTCATAAGAACTGGGAAAACCTGCTTTCATCTCTGCAAGAAACACCACAAGATCTTAATGCTAACTATATTATTTTGGCATTTCCAGAACCAATTGCAATCTGCAACTGCAAGGTGCATAAACATGAAAAATAGTGAAAAAATAAGTGAACTTTTCTGAATCTAAAAAAATGTTTGGTTTTATTTCAGGCTTGAGGTAAGAAGATGGGGTAGTGCTTATTTTACTCCATACCTATCACTAGTTTTACTTCAACTAGGGAAGGAGAAAGAGAGACATTTCCCCCATACATATATTGCACTCCATAACTTTTTCAATAAATCATGTGCCCAATTCTGCCATATGGTGTGAAGCATTTAGCTGACAGAAAGGGTGCAAATCAAAATCAGTCCTTTCAAAAAAAAACCCCAAAACATATATTGCCACAAAAGAAATTCTGCATTGTTCTTCTGTCATAGCAAGAGCTGGGGACATAATGCAATATGCACAGCTTGCTCAGATTTCATGATCGCTATAGAAAATGCAAATGTATTCATATAAGAAATAGGTGGGGCTAGGGTCTGCTCTTTTTCTCAACATTATGATTCCCTTTGTCAGTGTCCCTGATGTGGGCAGTTATGTGAGCACGAGTCAGGTCTAGGGTTTGGAGGACCAGTCAGTAGTCAGGAATCGAAGACCTGGGTCAGAGTCGGGTCAGGTGGCAGAGCCAAGGGTCAGAGCTGAAGTCAGGAATTGGAGTCAAGGGTCAGGATTGGTTACCTGAAGTGAGGTAGGGCTGTAGGCACAGGTGCCATCACAGCTGTGGGCAAATACTTTGAGCAGTCACTGAACTGCCACTGTGCTGGGTTTAAGAGGCCATCTGCAGACTCTTCAAAGCAATCAGGCAATGTAGCCAATCTGTCAGCCTATCACAGGCCAGCTGCACTTGTGAGGTTGCCCAGAAACTGGCTCTGCTGCTGACTCTGATTCCTGCTACCCATCAGAAGCAGTGTTCAATCCCCCCCAAAATAAAAAATTGAGTAAGCATTCAATTTAAGGCATCATTAAATCTGGCCGAACATACAAGATTTGGGGAGCTCTGTTTGGTGCTGGGGTTGATATTACTGAGCGTGGGCACTGTGTCTATGATAGATCGGAGATGAGCCCCAGCTACAACCTTCAGGCAAAGAGCAAGATCTAGATCCAAACTTTATCAAAGTTCAGGGAAATCTGAATGCAAGTTTTGGCTCAAACACATCTGACTTAACCCCAGAGAGAGTCATGTCTGAGAAGGATAAGTTCTCTTTTCCTGTTTCTATATTTTATGTAATATATGCTTACACTGTGTTTCCAATAACATGTCCAACAGTGAGAATTCAGGTAGGAGAGTAGTTTTGCCTGCTTTTGATCCCAATCAATTATTGAGGGGTTCAGAATTTGGCCCTAATATGCGTCATCATTGGATTCATGCTTTTGCTTAGGAGAGAATGGTAGGATAAAAAAACAGAACAGAAGAAGCAGAAAGAAAAAAAAATCAATGAAGGAGTTAAAACATAGAGCAGAGAGTGGACAAAGTGAATAACAAATGCAGAGAGACACTGAAAAATAGAGCAGAGAGGGAAAGAGAAGCTAGTGAAAAAACGACAGTGTGATATATGTTTACCATGTGTCATATACGTCTCTTTTGTCCCTGCAACATAGCAGAAACATTGGAATAGAAATACACTTAAGAACCCCCCCTCCCCTCCCATCGTAAATTTGCCCAGCTCTGATTCAGGCACCATTCCAGTTCTGATGGACATGATCAGCAATAGCACATTTGTTTTATAAAGCAAAATGCACAGCATAATTTTTGCACACATTGATTTCTAAGGGCCAAATCATGAGCAGTGTTATATGCCCCCAAAGAGGAGTAAGGGTATTTGAGGAGCAAGGGAGCCTTTGAGTGGGCTATGTGCATTGTAGATCACAATCTGTCTACCTGAACTGCTGCTCTGTGACTGTAGCAACCTGCATGGAGCACAGATTACAGGAGGCAAAAATTTGGAGGAGGCACCAGGAAGTCTGTCTGTCTGCACATGGCTAGAATGATAGCTGCAGTTGCAGCGTCTCTATAAATAGTTGTCTTAATAAAGAGCCAGGTTCATTTTTAGAATCACTGAATCCTGTCATGTTATTACCCAGCACTTGAAACAATGATCAATGACACAAGTAGCTAGTTGTTAAAGTGACCAATTCGTGAACAGCCCATAGGATGAAATGTGTTCCCATAAAATGTTCAATAATTGTGATTTATTAAAGTCCATTCATGGATAATTTTTTAGGTAAGAGATACATTCATTGAATAACTTATTTACCATGAATAGTTCTCATATTTCTGTGTGTAAACAGCACAGTTTTATGCCACCTGTAGGCCTGATCCAAAGTCAACTATGACTTCAGTGGACTTTGAATCAGGCCCTCTATGCTTAGCATAAAAGGAATCTCTTACCAGAGCGGCTTCCTATGGTTACAACATACCTGCAGAGTCTTATTTAGGTTTCTGCAGTAGGGACCATAAGGGGTACAGTAGGTACCATAAGGGGAAGTGAATGTTATAGCACTGGGATAAACATTGGAGATTTTCCATTTAAAGACGAGGCAATCTCTTAAGCCCCATACAATGGTTGCTGTTCGCATTAGAAAGCTGCATGGCTTTGATGGGAGGTTAGAGTACAATTAGTGCTTTCCTAGGATGGACTAGTATTTCTGGAGTATCTTTATTCGCCTACTCAATCTTTGATCTGGACCTATAAATTCAGTACTGCAGCTAGTATATATGTGATTTGTTGTAAGCTCACAGCCGAGTCTGTTTCACCAGTGTACTGGGAATTTCTTTACATGAAAAAATTAAGAAGTGAAGCATGTGCCAGAGCAACCTTCATCTGCCTTTAGTATTTCACCTAAATGAGGGGGTTGGTGACCTGAACTGAGAGTTGAAGAGAATTATAGTGGGTGTAAGAAACTGGGAGGAGGAAGATGGGAACCACACACAGCTAAATTCATGAACTTGGATCCTCCAGAAAATCTAAGGTAGCATACCAAGTAAATGATGTGAGTCATAAACATCTGTGAACATTTTCACACTAATGCGAGCGCAGCCTCAAGACAGCAGAATTTAGCTATAACACGTTCCCCCAAAATGGTCCAAGACTTAAATATAACTAATTATTTAGACTGGATGGAAAATGTTGTTCCATTCCATCCAGCCCCCACAAAGTCTGTCCATAGCAATATTTAATGACACAAAGCAATCAAAACATATGTTCAACTAAAAAGCTGATTGGCTGTTACTGCTCAGATAAAATCCTTTCAGGTGTGCTGCATGTTTAGATTACTTTGCATGCCTGTGACCTAATAGATTTCAAATGATGAGCTAAATTTCATATGAAGAGGCATAGAATATGGACAGAATAATTTAGTTTTCTCCATACGAAATGTTCCACTACTGGAAGGTGAGTTATTCAACTACACATTTCATAGGTAAAGCTCAAAAGATTAACATTTATATTAACTTTGGCCAAAGCCCATAGTTCTTAGGATGAGTCCAGTCGGACTTTTTTTTCTGAATAAGGACAGCATAAGCATTGCAGGTTTTACCTCAAAATAATGCCAACAAAATATTAAAGATGAAGGTCCTGATCTAGCAAAGCACTTATTAACCGCATGTTAAACTTTCAGCATGTTTGACTTTGAGTTAACTTAAAGTTAACCATGTGCTTTGCTTGACTGGGGCCTAAATCCTGCCTATACACAGTATAGTGTTCAGGACAGGAAAAGGAGAATCTGAGGCCTGGTCTACACTTTTACGCAAGCTACACAGAGTAGCTTGTGTAACTCCCATTGACTTCGTAACTTCTGTTTAGCACGCCGTCTCCACTGCACTACACCAATGGAAAATGTGTACCTGTCAACTCAGCGCTAACTTTTTGGGGAGGTGGTTTTATTAAATCGACTTCTGGATTGATTGAGCATGTCTTTACTGCTGCTCAATCAAACCAGAAAAATCGATCTGATGGCGGCAAATTCGCCATCAGTGTAGACATAGCCTGAGAATCAAACCACTACAGAAGAAGCAGTGCACTCAATGTGGCTGGCTAGAGGGAAGAGCAAGACTGTACTGTGCTAACAGTTATGCCTATCGTGTTCACAGTGAGCAGGGGTTCAGGAAAGGCTGTGCCCAAATCTGGTAAGCGTGTGTCGTACCATCTATAACAGGCACAAACTGGTAATGATTACAGTGACACATTGCTGCTGGAAAGAGGAACAGCAGGACATCCAAATGGCCCCACATACAATGGCAGGATGTCTGTTGCTGGATGCTAAAGCCATTGCCACTGTTCATAGTGGGCAGAGCTTTGGCTATAAGGGCAATATTTGGCCTACATGTGTCTTGACATATTAAAAAAGTTAGTATTGGAGGGCCTGATTTTCAGAGGGGCTGAGTACCCACAACTGCTTCTGAAGATGAGAGCTGTGGCTGTTCAGCATCTCTGAAAATCAAACTCTTCATGTAATTAGTCACGGAAATTCCGCTAGTTTAACTAAATCCATTCTACTCAAACTGTAGTGAAGTTCTTGAGCTCAGCTTACTGAGGGCCTGATTCAACTCCTATTGAAGTCAATGGGAGTCTTTCCCAAGCCCCAAATGTATTGCTAGAGATGTCTCTGGAAAAATATACAGAGCCAAAGCCACTATTTGTATATAGATTATTCTCTATCAAATAAATATTGGCAGTTTCTTGACCTTCTTTAATCTTCACCTGGACTGTATGCCTATAACATAAACTCCAAATTAAATAAACATGTTGAAGTGCTGTGGGATTCTTATCTATTTAAAAATGACAAAGGTCCTGAAGCTAAAAAAAACCATTTAGAATCATGAAAAATAAATAGGCAGTCAGAGTAAATTCTGCTTTCAAATGTTGAGGAGCCTGTCAGATTGCAAAGGGCAAATATTTCTCTATTTACAGATCTGAATAGCACTGTGTGATGAGGAGTTAGACGAGCACAGATTTTCTTTTGGGAATTCAATCTGATCATAGATATATCTCTTTAAAATTATAAATATGAATAAATAACAAGGAAACCCTTTTTTTTCATAGAAGAATAGAATATATGACTAGACTTGATGGGGAATCTTTTTAAAATCATATAGCCAGTTTGGTTGCGTTTGCCCCAAAAGAGCAACAAAAGAGAACTGATTTCCTAATTGTCTATTAAATATAACAAATTGTGACAATCTGTGCTTTTACCTGAAAAAATTGACTCAGAAGAAGAAAAAAAAGAAATTGACAACTGAGCTAGGATAAATTACTTTTATTATTTTCCATGTCCAAGCAGTAAATATTTGTCTATTGCTGAAATTGATCTGTAGTTCCGAGGATGTATATTTCCTAAATTTGATGAAGAATTGTGAACGTTTGAGCACCAGTTTTAGCACTGTGGTTTCTCTACCAGTTACTTGCATAAGTTGTGATACGACAGTGACTGGGGATCTAGGCTCATCCTGTCTATTAAATTATGAACCCACTATGTTGTAGTTACTCCCATGTGTGATCCCATAGAAATTGGAGGGAATGCTTATGTGAGCAACTGCTCACTAAATGGTGAGCCATTGAGCTGGGTGTTGGTTCTCCACTGGTGTTGCCTACCATTCACTCAGTGCACGCTAAATTACAGTGGAACTTGGGCTGATCAATACCTTGGTCTTGCAAGTATAGACTGCAGGATAATAACGTGTATTTGAAACCATCTTCAAAGTCCCTGCCTTGCAGAAAAGTTGTCAGTCATGATGTCTTGGCTAATGATGCTGCTGCATCAGAAATCCTGGTTGGTCTTAACTATGATATACACCATCTACCAAGCTAGCAATAGGCAATATCTGAAGGAATGGCCATTGCATTATGGCTGCTTTACATAGGTCAGAGATACTATACCTCTAATGATATGTTTTCCAGTGGACAAGTTATAGTCTCTAGTTAAAATTAAACCATGCCATATATTGATGTGTTTTACCTAGAGCTTTTAAACATTTTCTGAAATTCTGAGGATTCTTCCACACCAGTTAGGCCATGATTCAGGTATGCACTTAAGTACTTTGCTAACTTTAAGCAAGTGAGCAGTCCCATTGACTTCAGTGAGAGAGTTCAAATGCTTACCAGTAGACACATGCATAAGAACCTGGCTGAACTGGGACCTCAGTCCCGAAATCACATTTCTAACCTAAACCACTTTGAATTTATTTTTGTTTTGTTTTTAAGAATCTGAATCCCTGAATCAGAGCCATTTCCTCACCTATATGATCTTGGTTCTGGGTCAGATCTGAATGCAGAAAGGATCTGTTTTTCTGCCTAAAATAACGGATTTCTACCATTTGAGACAGAAATCTCACAAGAACAGTTCTTAAAATACAAATGCTGTAAAATCTAAATCCAAAATTTTATTTTAACCAGGACCTGAAATTAATTAACCTGGACCCAAACACTGCTTCTAAATCTAGCACCTATTCCCAATTGAAAATAATGCATAAAATTTTAGCATAAGATCTGTTTTTAGCTAGGCTACCAAAGCTCATGGTTATCATTCCTTGCAACTCTTTCACCTCTTACTGTGAAAATAAATTATGTTCTGCTCTCTTTCTCCATTGTCAAAGATCAGGGAATCCATTATCTCTGTAACGCTTTATCAATATGGCTGGATATTGACAGAGTTAGTTGGAGACTCGTATAGATAATGTGGAGGTTAAAAATGTCGCGGAGAGCCAATGTTGAATTTCCTGTGTTCCCGTTATGAGTCTTCCTTCTTCCTATTAAAGAAATGCCCAGATAATCAGATAATTTGCTGTTGAACCTGACAAGATATGAAGCTTTCTGAGTAGCTACACAGTTTCTGCAGCTTGCACATATTTTTTCTAAACTCACATGTACAGTACTAAAATGAATATTATGATATTAAAATATGCAGTGTTCAGAGGCACTGTAAGTTTGATATCTTTGCTTGATATTATTTGTTGAAAAGAAATTAACTTGCTTCTGTTTACCTACAGCAGACTGATTGAAAAGAGCAAGTCAATGGGCAAGTAAACATACAAGGTCAATGATGCAGTACTGGCAAAGAGCCAAATGTCAAACTCTGAACTATTTTGTTAATTCATTTTGAGAACGTGTATACAATTAATAAATTAAAAAACCAGGAAAACAAAACAAAGAAGATTATCAGACCATGTCATACTGGAAACTTTCCAATTTCCATCCCCACATCTAATAGTTTGAAACCCTTCAGTAAACTCTGTAAATGGTACAAACTTTTCTTGCTGTTTTGTGTTGTTGATGGAATTGGCATATAAATGAAACAACTGACTCTTTTAAAAAGTTAAAAACCCTTTACTATCGACGTTTTCACTACAGGTATCCTCCAGTATGTAGTTTGTGGCTTTAAGGAACTCTTAGAGAAAGTCTGATCTTCCTTTCATAGAATCATAGAAGATTGGGGTTGCAAAGGACCTCAGGAGGTCATCTAGTCCAACCCTTCCCCCCCTTTCATTGAAGCCAATGGCAAAACTCACAGTAATGTTAACGTGTTGCACGATTGCGTTTTTAATCTCACATGTTCACTAAAAATTAATTCACCACTTTAAAAAAAAATCCTAATGCTTCATCTAGGAATTTAAAGAGGCAGCTACTTCAGAGTAGATAATCTGGAAGATGGGTTTTGTCTCTCTCTCTCTCACACACACACACTTTTTCACCTTACATGTGGCATTTTTTTTCCTCTAACAAAATAGTAAAAGAGTATCCTTTGAATATAATATTGTATCATGTATGCTAGATATCTTCCACTAAGCCAATGGATGTCCCCATAATGCATGGAAAATGTACAATGCTCATATTATAGGAAAAGATTTTTTAAAAACTTTCAGTCTGAATAAAATCTGGTGCAGTCACACATAGTAGCTGATTTCATTTATACTTTTAAGAAAATTAACTAACTGATTTTCTCAGAAATCTTTGTAAGAGATTTTCCATGGCCCTTAGTGTGAAAGGCCCTTTAAATGGCTATAATATTAATTTATTATTATATATACCTTTTTATATTATGGCAACATCTAGAAACCCTGACCAGAAATGGGGACCCCTGCTGCTAGGTGCTGTACAAACATAGAAGCAGACACAGTTTGTACCCTGAAGAGTTAAAAATTATAAATGCTACACTTTTGTATCATTGGTTTTATGCAGACTGTTTCAAGCATTGCAAAGATAAAAGCAACATACATTCACTTCTATCATCAACCTTAGTGTCCAACCCTGCCAGTGCTTACATGCCTGCCTAATTTTAGGTAGTTTTGTTTCCTGGGCGTACATACATGAATATGCAGCAAAGTTTGCAGGATTATGCCCTTAGACTGAATAAATCTGTCCAGAGGGTTGAATTTGTAGGAGTGAGACAGGGAGTTCTCATTACAGGTTTTTTTTTGTGGTATAACTTACTCCCAATAGGGATCTTTCAGAATCTGAGATTTGTCTTGTTTAGGGAACAATGTAAGATGAAACACTCATATATAATGAAATATAATTAAAACAAACAAAATTCCTTCTAAGCTACTTCTTCCTCTGGTTTTCCCAGTGCATCCTGTCTCTTCTCTGTTTCTGTTAATTACATTGAAAAGTCTTCTGAGCAGGGTCTGTCTGCATTTTGTCTCTTGTGCAGTACTGAGCCTATGGTTAGTGCTTTAAAAATACATTAATATTAAGTGTTTATCATCCTAATGGTCCCACTCCTGTCTCCATTGAAGTCAGGAGTTTTGCCATTGACTTCAGCAAGACTTCAGGAAGTCAGCAAGAAGCTGGCCCTATCACTGATGAAGTGTCCAAATCTTTTTTCTAATGGTGAGTGAATAAATATTTGCACAGTTTTGCAGCCTTTTCCCAGGAGGATTTTACATTGTGCATGAGCTAAAGGAAAGAACATGAAATCCCATGTCCTCTCTGTCAGTTTGTGTATGATGATTGGAGATGGGCCCGGCTCAGATCCTCAAATCCAGACATCCCTGAATTTCAGGTAGGTGGTTTCAATATAGACCTAAACCTGGATCTGAGTTTTAAATGCTTTGATAATTCCTCGGTAGCTATGGTATATGCAAGGCTGCATTCACAGCTCTAAATCAAAGCAGAAAGAAGGATGGTCTAGTGGTTAGAGTGCCAGCTTTGGACTTGGGAGACCTGGATTCAGACTCCTGTGTGATCTCTGGCAAATCACTGTCTCTCTATGCATTCATTTCCCTCCTATGAAAAGCTGATAACAGAACTTTCCTGCTTCCAAGGCCTGATGTGAGGTAAAATATAGTAGAAATTGTGAGAAGTGCAGATACTGTGGTAATGGAGTTCATATAAGTACATTAGACTAGAAGTTTTTCTTATTAAAAAGTATAGCAGGATCTTTCTGATGTCTTCTTTTCCAAAGTAAGATCTTAAGACTGGATTTTGCTGCAGCACTACATAGTACTGGCAGCTGCTATGTTTTGTTAAAAATTCTGCACAATTTGGAGTTTACAGAAGTGGCTTCTTGTTTCAAATGTGCCCTGTTTGTGCTTACTCATTGCTCCAGCAGAGCTCAACAGCCTGGTCTCCCAGACCTTTGTAACAGATGTTATTGTACAGTGTGTATGTGTGTGCTTGAAATCTCCAGAATGCACTTTAATTGGAAACATAACTTGACACAGTAGCAAATGCCAAAAGAGAAAAATAAGAGACCACTCTGCTGGCATTTTGTACTGACAAGCACTTGACAGGAAATACTGTGCGTATCTGTGGAAAAGTAAAAGTATGGCAAATAAAAACAAGAACTATTAAGGAAAACTGAAAGGGCCAGATCCTCAACTGGTGTAAATCAACATCACTCCATTGACTGCAGTGGAGCAGCCACCATCTCACTGGTTTCACTGATGCTACCTCGATTCACACTAACTGAGGATCTGACCTATTTCACACAAGCAAAAAAAAGCTTTGGAGAATATATATTTGTTTCTTTTTCTCATTTTTAATGAAACTTTGTTGTTTTACAGGTTGCCCACCACTTGGTCTAGAGACATTAAAAATTACTGATTTCCAACTCCATGCTTCTACAACAAAACGATATGGCCTTGGGGCCCACAGAGGAAGGCTTAATATTCAGGTAACATCAATTTTCTTCCTAAACGGTAGGATAGCTAAGGTTTGTACTGTTCTAGAGACAGTGCTAATGGATGGTTACAAGTTTTGACTACTTTGTCAGCTCACGTTATTCAAATGAAGGGGAAATACTGAAATTATAGTGGTGGATAGGGTTGATGAAGAAATCTGAAGTTACGGGTTTTGTTTTGGGCTTTAAAAAGCTCTAAATTTTAAGCTGCTTAGAATTCAAATCCTAATGGAATTATGTAAAGTAAAGAAGGTGAGGTGGAGACAAGCAAGGAAAAGAACTTTCCCTCCTGCATTAGCAGAGCCTAAAGAAAATAAATGTAAGGATATTTGAGGAGCAAGAACATTTTTGTTTCATTATTTGCCTGTAAATAATGAACCTAGTGAATACAGAAAACATTGTTAAGTGAAGTTACTTGTCACCAGGCAGCTTTTCCCAGGCAAAGTATTGCAATTTGGAAGCCACTTCTATATGTTTTTGAGTCTCCTGTGTCGGCTACTTTCTCTTTATGTAGTGTTATTTCTTTTATTCCAGCCTCAGTTTTATGCAAAAGGCACAACTTAATTCTAGACCCATGAATAGCATCATTTAATGGAATTGCTCAAGTGCAAGAACAGGCTTAAGTGCTCAGTTCCTAACTCTTGTTCTTATTTTAAAATTGTATAGTGCTTCCTTCTCTACTATACTCCCTTAGAGTCTAAAGCCATTGCTAATAAAAAAGAGAGCACAATATCTATAGCTCAAGAGCATGTATAGGACACTAGTCACCAAATTAAAAGTGAAAAGTTGGTTTTGTGGTTCCAGTTTATGAATCTTAGCCTTTTTATCCCTCCCTTACAGGTACATTTTCTAACTGAAAGTCATTGTCTAATGGACTTAGCATGGAGCTAGGAGCCATTAACTTCTGAGTTCTAATCCTGGCCAGGAAATTCATTTCTTTTTTTCAACTGGGCAAGTCACTTAATGTCTATGCCTCAGTTTCCCAATGTGAAAAAACAGGAATAATATTTCCTTTATATGATTGTTGTGAACATTAATTAATATTTCTCAATCACTTTGTGATCATTAGAGCAATGGTGTTATGTAAGTACCAAAGAGTGATGATGGTTACATTTTATTTATGTTAGAATAATGCTATAGAAATGATAAAAGCATTACCAGTACTGAGATGGATGCTTGGTTCCTTGTCCAAACAGCCTGTCAGTCCTTGTTGCTATTTACTGCCTTTTGTTTCATATTGTGACCTGTATGCATTGTCTTCTATATGTAGGGGTCTCTGGCTACCCCCAGTGCCACCATTAATTATTTAGTCCCTCTAAATTAGACAGTGAATTAATTGTGAAATGCCTGGTTTGGGGACACTGGTAGGGGGTCAAAGGAAGTCACACAAATAACTTGAAACTGAAGCCAAAGGTAAGTATATTATAGGCCTAATTCACCCCTGAGTTACTGTAGTTATATGCTGGTGTAAATCCACAGAAGTCAAAGGAATTAGACCAGCATAGAACTGGAGTTACGCAGTGGTGAATCAGTTTCCATATATTTATTAATTGATGAAACCAATGAATATATTTCAAGAAAATATATTTACCCTAGCTGAGAAGTTAGTGATGGAACAGAGCCAGGGATCAGATGGCTTTGAGAAAGGGGAATTTACCAATGTTAGAAGTGACCCTTTCTTGCTGTGAAATTCTTTCCAAACTTGAGTTCAGCTTGACACTTTCCTTTAGCCCAATAGAGTGGAATCCAGTTAATAAAGTAATTCGATTCAGGCTGCAGTTACTTCCAAGATGGTTCCTTCAGTCTCTTCCCTCTAATATACTTACCAAAACCAGAATCGGTGCATTGTTCAAGGGGTAAACAGTATGATGGTTAATGTGTTTACAGCTTGAAAGTATTTTTTAAGTATAAAAATAGTTGAGGGGGCCACTCTGAAGTTTATGACTGGATCAAAACCTAGTAACTGGAATGTGAACAGAGAAGGAGCTCAGCCAACTATTCCTTTCAGAACGGCCAAGTGGCACTCAGGCTGGACAGTTTCCATAACGACACTTGGTTGTTTGTTCGGGCTTCTTGTCTCCAGTCTGCTAGGTTACAGGGTTTTTCTGGGCCACAGAACTCCTTTCTTTTTTGGGTCTTACTCGCATCTTGACCAGGGTCCAACTCTGCTCCCTGCAAGTGAGCTGCTGCCATCTGCTGTTTCCCAGCAGTTCTCTAGACACTATTGGCTGTGACTGTAATATTGGTACCAATTTCTAGATAGGGCCTCCATTTTCCTCCATCTCTCATTCTTTCATCTCTGTGGCATTTAAGCCTTTAGGTCGCCTGGAGGCTGCAGTGAACTCTCCAACAAAGAGTCCCTTAACTCAAAAGGCCAGTCTTCTTTATTTCAAAAATACTTTTTCAATAGTGTTCATTCTCCAGTTCCAGATCTTTGTTTAGAAAATTGATCTGTTTTCCTACTGCACAACAAATGCTTCAGATTGTCATAACGCTGCTATATGCAGTGTTTTATTCCACATATCCATTGCCATTTCCATGTGTTGTGTAAATTTTGACAAACATATTCTCTTCATTTTCTGAACTTTTAATTGTTTTTTGGTATAAATACTTTCATGATCCCACAACTCTGGGAGGCTCATATATAAATAACCCTCTAGTACCAAATATGTGACAATGTTTAATTTTAGGAGTTTATCTCTTTTCCTTTTCCTGTTTGATTGCCACCTATTTCTCTTCTACAACTTTATCTCCAATAGACAGTTCCAGTAATCTTCAAATTGCACACTTTCTACAGTATAGCATGCAGATAACCAGTCAGTAAATCCCATAAACCAGCTCAAACACTTGGAAAACTTACCATGACTTACAGTGTATGGAAAAGTGCATTCTGCAGTTCCTTATCTTTTTCAGATACTCCTAGTTTGCAGCCTGACCTAAAATAATTTAAGATTCCAATATATTCAAGTCAGTGATATCACTCTTTCCAGATCTCCTCTGTCACTTAATTTTGCATGTTCAACTTCAGTTGAGGATTATGATCTCTGAATTTTGGTGATATTGAGAAAAGATATAAAAGGGACTTTTATTGATAACCAAATTTAGGAAAAATACTCTCTTTGATGTTTGAAATATAGATTAATTTACAAGTATTTTATGATTGAGGGTGGAGGTTAAAGTCATTTACAGAGTGAAGACATGAGTTAGCATTTGAGGTAGGAGTGCAAGTATGTGCATGTGATTGTTTGCACTGTATGCAGTTGTGTATTTATTTATGTGCACTCCTTAATGCAATCAGTGAGTGAAATTCAACCACTGGGGAGAGGATCAGCACATTATCTATGCACCACGTAGGTCCCACTTAAGCTCTATTTAGAAGGTTTAATTGCGATATAGGTGGTGCATAGAATTTTGAAGGCCCTGTGAATTTCACACATTATGCACGTAATAGATTCCACTCTCTTTTAAATATCAGAAGATGAATTTGTGTGTAGTCTTGTTTCCTTATGTGTCACTGTTACAGGATAGAGCAAATAATTAAATCCACAATACTTTTTTAGCTATTAAACAAATACATGTTACTTCATACTAAAGACATGCTAATGATATTTTGCAGTTATATTTAAGCTAATGGTAGTTATTTTTTTACGGTGTACTGTAATATGCACCGTGATATTTCTTCATATATTAGCTCCTGACAAAAAAAAATCTGATGTCTCACTATTAAGATGGTAAATGACTATGAAAAGAGTCCTGTTTTCAGCCAGTAATTTTCTATGCTGCTATTCCTTTATGTTGGTAGTAACTACTTGAAATGGAACATGAACTGGTTGAAAGTACAAGTCCTGAGCAATTTCAGATCTACAAGCTTCCTGTGGTGAAATAATTATTGTCTTAAAGAACCTTACTGTTATCTTCATCCTGTTAGGAATTATGTACAAGTTGAACATGGATAGACTGCTACAGGTATATATAATTACTTGCATTGCAGCTGACTTACTGGGTATTGATTCAGCCTTACATCTAAATTTACACTCATATACTGCATGAACAGTCATTTGCACCTCCCAATTTTGCTTGAATTTCAGCATTTAGCAGCTGAATTTACAGGCGCTTGATATTCAGGCAATGATAGATAAATCCTTTTTAGCTGCACCCACAAATTATTTTTCATGAATCATTGCAGGTGCAATTTTAGAGGGCATTTAACAATTTTTAGTCCATACTATGAATATATAGCATTTTAATATATGCATTAAAATAATACTTATATGTTTGGATCAGTATATCTCAAACTGCTGTATGGTGGTAAGTAAGCATTACTATTCCCATTTTACAGCTGGGGAAATTGAGTCACATGGAAGTTAAATGACTTATCTAAGATCCCACAATGAGTCAATGGCAGAGCTGAAACTAAAACCCATGGCACCTTACTCAATCTAAAATACTATGCTCTCAAAAAATGTGCTAATATAGTTCAGTAGAGTTGCTTTATTTAATGGGAGATACACATCTGCAGGCAGAATTTGGTCCTGTGTTGTACTTTAGTATCACATTATATTAATTGTAGGGCTGTCAAATGATTAAAAAAATTAATCATGATTAATTGCAAGATTAAAACTGCGATTAATCATGATTTTTTTAATCACACTGTTAAAGAATAATAGAATATGATTTATTTAAATATCTTGTATGTATTCTGTTTTCAGATATATTGATTTCAATTACAATACAGAACACAGTTTACAGTACTCACTTTATCTTTTTTACAGTGAAAATATTTATTACAAAAATAATATAAACCACAATGTCCAGGCTCTCTGGGTGACTCTTTCTGCTGCCTGGCTCCAGCTTCTGGCCTGGCTAAGGGTGGGGCCTTGGGGGAAAGGAGGAGGATTAAGGAGCAGGGCCTCATGGCAAAGGCCTACCTCAGCTGCTGCCCCTGCGCCTTCGGCAGGTGTGGAGCGGTGCCACAGAGAATCTAGGACACATGCTGTCCTGGTGTCATTCAGCTCAGGACTGGGACTTGAAATGTACATTTTGGGACTGTCCCACCCCACATCTGAAATTAGACCAAAGTATTAGAGCTCCCAGGAGACTCGACTATTATGTGCCATAGGCAGAGAATAGGAGGGCCCAAGGTGCACTAGTGTCTGATGCATCTGCAATGGCAGGGAAATGATTAAATGAGATATATCCAGATAATCCTGGCAAGTGGCCTGCACTCACATGCTGCAGAGGAAGGTGAAAAAACCCTAAGGTCACTGCCCATCTGACCTGGGGGAAGAATTCCTTCCTGACCCCTCATATAACGATCAGTTAGACCCTGAGCATGTGAGCAAGACACAGCCAGCCAAGCACCTGAGAGAGAGACACACACACACACACACAGAATGCTCGGTACCACTTCAAAGCCTTGGCCTTCCTCATCCATGGATGTCCCTGATTCCTCAGTGGAAGGAAATAAAAATAACAAACCACCAGAAGACACTGGGAGAAAACAAAATCCCTGCCTGACCCCCTGCGGATGGCAGGCTGAATAAATCATAGAATATTGGAGTTAGAAGGGACCTCAGGAGCTCATCTAGTCAAACCCCCTGCTCACAGCAGGACCAACCCCAACTAAATCATCCCAGCCAGGGCTTTATCAAACTGGGCCTTGAAAACCTCTAAGGATGGAGATTATACAACCTCCCTAGATAACCCGTTCCAGTGCTTCACCATCCTCCTAGTGAAAAAGTATTTTCCTAATATCCAACCTAGCCCTCCCCCACTGCAACTTGACAACATTGCTCCTTGTTCTGTCATCTGCCACCACTGAGAACAACCTAGCTGCATCCCCCCGGGATCTCCCCTTCAGGTAGTTGAAGGCCGCTATCAAATCCCCACTCACTTTTCTCTTCTGCAGACTAAACAAGCCTAGTTCCCTCAGCCTCTCTTCATAAGTCATGTGTTCCAGCCCCCTAATAATTTTTGTTGCCCTCCACTGGACTCTCTCCAATTTGTCCACATCCTTCCTGTGGTGGGGAGGGAGGGGGCAAAACTGGACACAGTACTCCAAATGTGGCCTCACCAGTTCTGAATAAAGGGGAATAATCACTGCCCTCAATCTGCTGGCATTGCAACTACTAATGCAGCCCAATATGCCGTTAACCTTCTTGGTAATAAGGGCACACTGTTGACTCATCCAACTTCTTGTCCTCCATAACCCTCAGGTCCTTTTCTGCAGAGCTGCTGCTAGCCAGTCGGTCCCCAATCTGTAGTAGTACATGGGAGTCTTCCCTCTTAAATACAGGACTCTGCACTTGTCCTTATTGAACCTCATCCAAAACTTGTGGGCTTTGAAGGGCATGTTCACTCAAAGGTGAAGTACTGCTGTTAAAGTCCAGGGAGCCAGATCCTCACGGCAGTACGTCAGTGGAACTATGCCAATTTAAACCATTTTCACTAACAAGCAAGGCCTTGATTCTTCTCTCTCATACCATTTTTACACTAGTTTAACTCCACAGACTTCAGCTGAGTTACTTCTGATTTATCCTAGTGCAAGTGAAAGGAGGGTCAGTCTTGGGTCCTGATTCACTGCTGTGTTACCTTAGTTTTAAATTTAAATCAATTTAAACCATTTCAATCAGTGGAGTTACACCAGTGCAAACTGGACTATTGCAGTGGTGAATCAAGGCCCCCTGAGAGTGTTGACTTTCCTTGACAAGTAACTTTGTCAAATCCTGATATTTGTTCATATTTCACTTGATCTTAAATTTTCTTATTTTTAACTGACCCTTCCTAGAAAAAAGTCATGACTCTTCTCCATAAACAATCTTCTCAATTTTCAGATTTTGTTTCTATCTTATTTTCCCCGTGTTCACTTCATTGTGAATAATTTATCTTTCAGTGTTAATGGAATTTCCCCTGCACATTGCAGATTGATTTGCATGTAAACTTCATTTTCAGTGTTATCACTGGATGGGTTTTATTCAATTTGGCAAAGTCAGGAATTCTAATTGAACTAATGTGAAATCAAAGACTTTGGGTGTGTGACATCACCGGAATCTCAGCTTTGAACACCTCAGAAGTTTAGACTTCAGGCTTCCAGCATGGATCTGGATTTTGGAATGTTGAGGGATGATTCAGGCAATCTGCCTAATGTATCAGGCATTAATTCTGTAGACATATCCCAGACACACAGTTCATAAGCTTACTTCCATATACACAAAATTAAACTGCATCACTGAAAAAAAAACGCATATGTACTTATGTTTTATCCTGTTTATCTTTAATACATATTTATAAAGTCTCCCTGGCTGGCTCTTGGGAGTTGTTTGAGAGAGACCAAGCATTGCAAACTGCTTGTGAGCCATTCTTGGAATTGCCATGACTGCAAAGAAGAGCACTTTATAAAAAACACAGAGCGAGGAGGAAGCATAAAAGTATTAAAAAGCCTGTGTGCAGTGGCTGTGAACCAAGGAAGGAGTCCCTATCCTTTCTAACAGCAATAACCACCTTGGTGCAGGGCATTTATGGGGGCTTACTAACCAGATGAAGCCCATAGCCCTCAGAGTGCCTCCACCCATAATTACATTGCACCTAGTCATAACTTCCCAGGAAATGGCCTGTGATCACATAGTTATTGCTTAATTGCAAGTTCCTCAGATTCAGTTGCCTTCATCTGGATTTTATATGGCCAACTCTGAGTCAAAAATATGCGTTAGCCATTCCTTCTCCTTTGAAAATTTGGGCTACTGTATGTTTGTTACTTCTTGACAGAATAAAATAAGTATGAGACAAGTATGATTTAGTGGTTTAAGTGCAAAACTAGGAGTCAGGTATTCCTGAGTTCTGCTCCCAACTCTGACACTGACTTGTTGTGAGGCCTGGATGTCCCCACTGATGGAGATGAATGTCCCTGAGAATCAGAAGTAGTGGAATGTGTTGATTCCATTCGCATGAACTCTGTGTTCTCCGAAACGACTTTTGGAGGAGAAGGCAAGGATTCCACAGCAGGACAGTCTTTCCTCTATATGAGTTAGTCTATCACAGAGATATTAGCCTTCTAGGACTTGCGCAGCTGAGAAGACTACATGGATAAGTTATGCTGAACAGAGACTTTCTGTGCCTGCAGTCAAGGTAGGTTGGGTTGGGTGTTCAAAATCAGGCCAGTCGACTCTAAATTAAATTGATATTTAAGCATCTTAGTTTTTAAAATTAATTAAAAATATTTTTTCCACTTTGCCCAAGCTATTTTCTTTCCCAATCTATATAGGTTCTAAGAAGGGAACTCCATCAGAGTCTTAGAACATCTGTGAGAGCAAAGGAAGGAGTGGAATGAATGATGATTTCATGTTCTCTTATTTTTTTCCATGAAAGGCTTTTGGTTTATCAATGCTGATTTATGAAGACAGCTTTGCCTTCTTTTCAGGCAGGTGTTAATGAAAATGATTTTTATGATGGTGCTTGGTGTGCAGGACGAAATGACCCCTACCAGTGGATTGAAGTAGACGCTCGAAGGCTAACAAAGTTCACTGGCATTATCACACAAGGAAGAAACTCTCTCTGGTTGTAAGTACATGCTTACTTTAGAATCATAGACAGCAAAGTTTGGCTCTAAGTTTGTTTGTTTTTTCACAACAAAGAAAGGGAAAAAGAAGAGATGGTGGGCCATAATAATAGTTAGAGGAGGCAATTAAACAAACAAACAAAATAAAAGGTAAAAGGCATGCTGTTTATACAGTATTGTGAGGTTTCAAGATATATGCAAAACAAATCTGAAAGTAGCAAATTATCCCACCCTTAAACTACAAATGTCAAAACAGCAGGACAACACACTTTGATAACCTTCATAATTGCCACTTAAGTGATGAGTAACCCTGTGTACCCAAATACAATTACCTAAACCAGCGTGAAGCTTGCTGGTTTTGTTTCCTCTCATTTTTCCAATATTTAACAATTATCCATTTTTATTTCGTGCTAGACTATAATAACTAATCCCTGAGATTTACTAGTACATCAGCAATTGCCTGTTAATTTATATTCTGGAGTCACATAAATTAAGTCAACATTTTCAATAATATTTATTTGCACATCACCTCCTTTGAAAAGAAAAATAATTTGAAGATAATTTCAACAAAACCTGAAATACATTTTGATCAGAGTTCCAGCACCTGCTACTGCACTGAGTTTGTGGCATTCTGGTTGGAGTCCAGAGAGTTGAGATGTGGCCAATAAGCTTGCCTCATTCTACAACTTCTCCAAGGGGCATCCTGCCAGAAAAGGGGCAATTCCCCCTCTCTCCTTGGAGTCTGGGCCTATGTATTACCCCAGTGGTTCCCAACCTTTTTGGCTCGAGGGCCACAAATATCAGGGCCATCAGTATATCAACTCATAAAAAATGTATTGACGTATACACCATTAAGGACTATAAATCACTACATATTTAAAGTAAACATTTTGATGCTACTGTGCTCATTTTTACATTCACTATTTTACACCTACAAATTACGCACAGTATGTCACACACTCACAGACAAAGCACTAGTGTAGATGAGTGATTGTCACTACACACTGAAGCACATAGCCTGGAAGCTAAGTCACGGTGGGTGGCCTGCTAAGTGCAGGCCAAACTGGAAGGCACTGATTTTTAGAGTTCTGCCCTTCCTCAAGCATGGTGGGTCCAGGCTGCTCCGCCAGCAGCCCTTCCCCCCCCTGCAGCCAGTTGGAAGGAGTTCAGTGAAGAGGCTGACTCCATGCTGATCTCCCATCTCCCTGACTGTAGCAGGAAAACTGCACATGTCCTGTAGCCTTGTGCGCTCCACCTGGGTCCCCTATGCAGCAGTTCATTTCTGCAGCCAGGGGAATGGGAGATCAGCGCTCCCCTCCTTCTGGTTCCAGCAGGGACCCCAGCACCTATGGACCCAGCTAGAGCACTTTGCCGTGTTCCCTGCTACAGTCAGAGGGAGGGGAGCGCTGATCTCCCATCCCTTTGGCTGTAGCAAGGAGCCTGCACTGGTCTCGTACCCCATGGCAAAACGCTCTGCCTAGGTCCTTACGCAGTGGCTCACTTCTGCGGCCAGCAGGAGGGGAGTGGTAGGCCATATTGAAAGACCCCACAGGCCACAGGTTGGGAACCACTGTACTACTCTGTTTTAGAACAGCAGAACCCAGAAACTCAGATGCTGGGTCTCCCACTGCTGTCCCTTGAAAGCATTCTGGAGCTCCTAGTCTGGTAGCATAGTGAGAGATCTGGCTACTCTATATCTCACAGGGTTAATATAGTGAAATCCTTTGTGAAATGCTATATAAGAGCTAGGTGAAATTATTATTATTCACTGCCCCAGCATGGCCCCACTTATGAACAGAACAAACTCTGGACATGCTTAGTGGAAGCATTAATTAGAGAGGGAAATTATTCCCCTCTATTCCTCCCTCTGCTAGAGATTTCCAGGTGCTGACCTGGACCTGACTGGGGAACTTCAATCATCCTGACATCTGCTGGGAGAGCAATACAGCAGAGCACAGACAATCCGGGAAGGTTTTAGAGAATGTTGCAGACAACTTCCTGGAGCAAGTGTTAGAGAAACCTACTAGGGGCTGTGCTCCTCTTGACCTGCTGCTCACAAACAGGGAAAAATTATCAGAGGAAGTAAAAGTTGGTGGTAACCTGGGCAGCAGTGTCCATGAGAGTCAAATTGAGGATCCTGACAAAAGGAAGAAAGGAAAACAGCAGGATACGGACCCTGGACTTCAGCAAAGCAGACTTTGACTCCCTCAGGGAGCTGATGGGCAGGATCCCCTGGGAGGCTAATATGAGGGGTGGAAAGGAGTCCAAGAGAACCGGCTGTATTTTAAAGAAACCTTACTGAGTGTGCAGGAACAAACCATCCTGATATGCTGAAAGAATAGCAAATATGGCAGGTGACTAGCTTGGCTTAACGAAGAAGTCTTCAGTGAGCTTAAACATAAAAAAAGGAAGCTTACAAGAAGTGGAAGCTTGGTCAGATGACTAGGGAGGAATATAAAAATACTGCTCAAGCATGCAGGAGTGAAATCAGGAAGGCCAAATCACAATTGGAGTTGCAGCAGGGCATGTGAAGGGTAACAAGAAGGGTTTCTACAAGTATGTTAATAATAAGAAGAAGGTTCAGGAAAAATTAGGGCCACTTACAGAATGGGTAAGGCAACCTAGTCACAGATGATGTGGAAAATGCTGAAGTACTCAATGCTTTTTTTTTTTCTTTTTTCCCCCTCTGTCTTCACAGACAAGGTCAGCTCCTAGACTACTGAACTGGGCAGCACAGAATGGGGAGAGGGTGAGCAGCCCCCAGGGCTGAAAGAACAGGCTCCGGACTATTTAGAAAAGCTGGACATGCACAAGTCCATGAGGCCGGATGCAATGCATCCGAAGGTGCCAAGAGAGTTATGTGATTGCAGAGTCATTGGCTATTATCTTTGAAAACTTGTGGCAATTATGGGAGGTCCCAGATGATTGGAAAAAGACAAATGTAGTGCCCATCTTCAAAAAAGGAAAGGAGGAGGATCTGGGGAACTACAGGCTGGTCAGCCTCACCTCAGTTCCTGGAAATATCATGGAACAGGTCCTCAAGGAATCCATTTTGAGGCACTTGGAAGAGAAGGTGATCAGGAACAGTCAGCATGGATTCACCAAGGGCAAGTCATGTCTGACCAGCCTGATTGCCTTCTATGATGAGATGACTGGCTCTGTGGATGTGGGGAAACGGTGGACGGGATATACCTTGACTTTAGCAAAGCTTTTCATAGGCTCTCCCACAGTATTCTTATCAGCAAGTTAAAGAAGTATGGGCTGAATGAATGGACTATAAGATGGATAACAAGCTGGCTAGATCATTGGGCTCAACGGGTAGTGATCAACAACTCAATGTCTAGTTGGCAGCTGGTAACAAGCGGAGTGCTCTAGGGGTTGGTGCTGGGGCCGATTTTGTTCAACATCTTCATTAATCTGGAGGATGCGGTGGATGGCACCCTCAGCAAGTTTGCTGATGACACTAAACTGGGGGGAGTGGTAGATACACTGGAGGGCAGGGATAGGATACAGAGTGACTTAGACAAATTAGAAGATTGGGCCAAAAGAAATCTGATGAGTTTCAGCAAGGACAAGTGCAGAGTCCTGCACTTCGTATGGAAGAATCCAATGTACTGCTACAGATTGGGAACCGACTGGCTAGGCAGCAGTTCGGCAGAAAAGGACCTGGGGGTTACAGTGGACAAGTAGCTGGATATGGGTCAACAGTGTGCCCTTATTGCCAAGAAGGCTAACGGCGTATTGGGCTGCATAGTAGGAGCACTGCCAGCAGATTGAGGGAAGTGATTATTCCCCTCTATTTGGCACAGGGGAGGCCTCATTTGGAGTACTGTGTCCAGTTTTGGGCCCCCACTACAGAAAGGATGTGGACAAATTGGAAAGAGTCCACCGGAGGGCAATGAAAATGATTATGGGGCTGTACACATGACTTAAGAGGAGAGGCTGAGGGGGAAACTAGGCTTGTTTAGTCTGCAGAAGAGAAGAATGAGGGGGGATTTGATAGCAGTTTTTAACTGAAAGAGGGTTCCAGGGAGGTTGGAACTAGGCTGTTCTCAGTGGTAGTTGATGACAGAAGTAGGAGCAATGGTCTCAAAGTAATGTGGGGGAGGTCTAGGTTGGATATTACGAAAAACTTTTTCACTAGGGGGGTGGTGAAGCACTGAAATGGGTTAACTACGGAGGTGGTGGAATCTCCATCCTTAGAGGCTTTTAAGGTGCAGCTTGATAAAGTCCTGACTGGGATGGTTTAGTTGGGGTTGATCCTGATTTGAGCAGGGGGTTGGACTAGATGACCTCCTGAGATCACTCCCAACCCTAATCTTCTATGATTCTAACCCCAGCCTGCAGCCATATTTGGGTGGTTGTACAGGGGCAAAAAGAGGGAGAATATATTTGAATTTTTTTTAAATGAGCCTTTCTCTGGGTCTGATTTCGATTAAAATCGGTGTAAGTGACATCAGAAGTGCCTCCAGTGAAGTCAGTGCAGTCACCCCAGTGTAAAACTGATTAGAATTAAGCACTACAAGTACAATGTTCTCTTAAGGTAAATAGGAGGTGAATATCAGCATTTTTTTTACAACTTCACCATGCAATATTCATTCAAATCCTCCTTTGACTTCTCTCTGCATTATTCAAGCAAATAGTCCCATTGGTACTGTTGGAACTACTTAAGTGACTGGGGGTTGCAGGATTTAACAAAATCTGCATCCCACAGTGTAAAAGATGTACTAGAAAAACAATAATTGTGGTAAAAACAAACTTCCCCTTTTTATACTGTAATTTCTGGTATTGAATTTCTTTTGCACACTGGTGTGGGAGCATTTAGGCAAAGAATTTGCTATAGTTATTCCTCATGATTCTGTGATAGGTAATTACTATAGAAAAGATCAGAAATCTCCTATATTTATACATTAGACATCCCCTGTGCTAGCTATCATCTATACCAGCATATAAATTCTTTGTCTTGTCATGTTGCTGGTTTTTAGGTAGGCATATCATGCAGTTTGGAGCAGGGCGCGAGGCTCTGTTTACTTTGAGAAACACCAACTTCTGAACAAGATGCCTGATCCTGCCCCCATTAAAGTCAATGGGCAGAACTCCCACTGACTTTCAGGAGAAGCAGGGTGCAACTTCCTTCTCCTCATGGCCCCATGCATCTGCATGGTGTCTGTCTCAACTATTCCGGACAATATCAAAATCCAGCCCTTATTGAGTAATGACAATGTGCACAATTTCACATAGCCCTTGGGGCTTGATCCTGCTTTACTGAAGTGCCAAATCCTTATTGCCTACCTTAGGAACAGGATCAGGTCCATATTTATTTTACTCTCCTTTGTAAATCATAAGCTTTAGTTTTGCTATTTGATTTGGTTAAACTCTGCTTTTTAATCTCCTATCTCAGAGATGGTTTAAAAGTAGAGATTCCAGGTGAATTTTGAGGGCTGATAAATTAATCTGGAGTGACAAAGTGTAATTTTAAAACACTAGGGGAAAAATGATAATGTGTACTACAATGGATATTTAACTTTTGCTGTCAGTCTTCCAGTGTGGTGCGTGTGTTTGTATTGTTTAGATAAGATCAATCAGTATGAAGCTTTGTGCTACTCCCTTTTAATCTGGGCATATGTTCTTATGGTTTTCAGAAGAACACAGTAAATTTTAAATGACCCAAAACAGATGGTGTAAATCTTTTGTTCAGATGAATGTGCATCTGATGTCATGTAAGTTTATCTGAAAGCTGAACTAGTGCAGGGTTTCTTGCTATATAATTTTTTTTCTTGATTTTTATTTCTTGGATGATAAAGAAAAGATTGTGTTGTTGCTAGCTATCATATATTCAGCACAAATGTGTTTGGCACCACAGAGAGCAAGTGTGAGGGGTGGTACTAGCGCTGAAGAGTTTAGCTTTCAGAATAGATGACTCAAGATGAGTGATGACAGACAAGTGGGACTTAGGGAGAGGAAGGATCAAAGTGACAGTAATATTATGGGATCACTTTGACTAGTTCTGCACACGTAGGTCTTGAATTTCCAAACACATTCATGTAGGCATGAAAATAGGTGTCCAGATTTTCAAAACTGTTCAGCATGTTACATGCATTGCTCTTTTAATCTGACTGTAGTTGTCATCATCTGAACTTCAGGATGCTGAACTGTCTAGTGACAATCTGGCCCACAGTGATGTCATGTTTTTACTTTTTGTTTTAACTATTTTTATTGTTTCTAAATTAATTTAGAAACAATTTCCTTCTTCCTCCTTTGGTTAGGCAAGTGAGAAAAGGGAATAGGGAAATGATGGGGCTAATGATGAGTTAATAGGGGGCAAAGATAAGTGAATAGAGAGGGATAGCAAATGGGGGGGTAGGGAACAGATGCTGAGGGAGAAGTATATGATAGATAATAGGTCGGGGAGTGAGTTTGGTCATCAGGGGAAGTGATGTAAGTAGATGTTAGAGTCCAAAAGGAAAGAGTATAGTACTGGCAACTTTTGGTGGCTGAGGAGTTGAAAGTTTTCTTTTCTGCTGCCTGTATTAATGGCTGTAGGACTTTGGGTTTCTGATTTTACATTGAAGTGATGTGAAACCCAAAAGTGTGACAAATGTGAGTTGAGATCTATGCAAAGTAGCCATGTGATACTGGATAGAATTCCAGTCCATTTCTGGGTTGTTGAGTATGACTGAGTATGTCCTAGGGGGGTAATGGATCTGTGGAGCAGCCTGATTATTTCAGTGTGAATACCAGCTGATTAAGAGAGAGACCTTAGCAAGAGCTTTTTGCAAAGCCAAGACATTTTGCCTGCCTTCTCAGACAAAAGAGTTGCCAGGGTGATGCAACCATTTATAAAGGGATGTGAAGTCCTCTTCTGAGAAATGGATGATACTAGCTGAAGGGATTTATTTGGGATAAAGGAGGTTTGTGGCTGAGTATTCTTGGAAGAGTGTGTAGTATGTAATGAGTCATTCCTGCCAAGGTATCTTTGGGTTTTAGGAACCACACATTTTATACAACTGTTCAGTCATATTCTGAGTGGGGCACCATAAGCTTTCCTTTGAAAATTTGCAGAATGTGTTTGATGAAATTACATGAAGACATTTAAAACATGCACTTCTCTGGCAGAGGAAAAGTAAATGTGAATTGCTTCTGGTAACTTGGCAACTAGCTAAAAGCCATAGGGAGGCCTGTCTCTCACTGCCCAAACAATCTGTGGATAATTTAGCACATCTTTTATACTAGGAATAAAAACATATATAAACAAAGTGTGCAGTTCAAGTGCTGTCTTTGGGCCTGTATCCACTGGAGATAATGGCAAAACTCCTATTCTCTTCAGTGGGAGCAAGATTCGGCCTGCGAACATCATTCATTTTAAACATGGGTTATTGCCAGAATAATTCCTTTATGCCATATCAAAGGTCTGCAGATTAAAAAAGGAAATAACTTACTTCAAAAACTAATAGTTCAGAAAATCTTTAAAGACTAATTTATTTTGCAGGTGGTATTGTGTTGTGGTTTTGATTTTTGATTTTATTTTTTCATCTGTTTATTTTACCGTATTTTCTACTTGATGTGACTGATGCTGTGGATTTTGGCCCTATAATAATGGGTAGCCCTTTCTACTGTACAATGAAGTGTTTGAGGATCCTTTTGCTTTCTTTTGCTGACCCCATGATGGGCTTGCAGGGCTGGCAGTCAGAAAAAGCCTCTTCTGATTTGTAAACTGAGCACATCTGAAGCCAGACCATAGGGTCCCCATCTTGTCTGCTAATGTAGCCTCTTAACAGCACTTTGACAGTGTAAAGGAGCCATAAGGGAGGCATAGACAGTCTTCAGAGAATACACATATCTTAGTGGATTCTGCAGCTAGTGTAGGGATTGCCCAATTGCCCCATGCCCTGTCACTGGAGTAGCAGGTAATGTGTCAGAGACAGGTGTTATCTCTTACAAATTGGCTCAGTTAGTAACTGACTGTACGGTCACTGGTCTGGTGTGAGTGGACCCAATCGCTGGGTCCCACAAGTGTACAAGCCAACAGGATTTGGGTAAAGTCTTGTCTCTGATTCTTGCTCTGAGACTCTTGGGCACACTCCCAGGCTCAAACCTCTGATCTGACAACCTTCCGTCAGATGTTCAGTGCTGCCTAGACCCTGGAACCAATGTGAGACCTTCTGAGCCAACCAGTCACTTACCCTCAAAGTTCCACCTACACCCTCTGGACTTACCAGTTTAACCCTTTGAAGGACAACGTGGCAGGAAAGCAAGTAAATAGGCTTAGCGAAGGAACTGACTTTGCCCTTAAAGCAGGTGAGAGTTACAGATCTTTGAAAATAACAATCATCCTGAGATGCACCTTCCCCTAGTCTGAGTTTACTTGTTTTTTTGAGTCTGGGGATCATCCACATTTCAGGCTGATCAGAATCACTCCTGACCCTTCCCTTCTCCCCTCCCTGCAAGTACTTCCTTTGTGTGGCCCTGGTCAGCACAGAGCAGGACCCTGCTCTTAAACAGGGTCCCTATCTCCTTGTCATGTGCTCAGAACCCAGTGCAAAAGCATAATCCATGTGTTCCCCCAAGGCCAGAGATCGCTTCTTTCTAGCACTTTCTGAGGCACAAATCAGCCAAAATGGGTGGAGAGGCAGTGAACGGTAGCCCTGCCCCACTTTTACTCTGGCCATTGGAGTTCACTGGCTGCGAAGAGAGTATACTGCAGCCCAGTAGAGGATGTGACTGTGGACGCGTGTCTCTGCTCAACATGGAGCTCTGGATAGGACTGTGCCTAGCTGAAAGCCAATCCCTCATGAGCTGATGCAGCTCCCAGCCTCCTCCGACGGAAAAGTGTCTAAAAGCTGCAACTATCCTCTTCAGCTGGAAGATACAAACAAGAGGAAGTAAACACGGAACCTTCTTTACCATTCCTACAGAATAGCTTCTCTGACTGTAACCATGCCCATCAACTGGGCTGGTCGCAATGATCGACATGCAATAGGACTGACTACGGGTCTGATTTTGCTCCCACTGAAATCAGTGGGCGTATTGTCACTGGCTGCGGTGGGGCAGGAGCAGGCTCATACTTTATAGACAGGTTCAAATGAAAATATCTGTCAGTTCAGTGCATATTTCAAGACTGACATAAATCTATATTCATAATTATTTGTGATTTGGTGAACTGCTTACCGATTGTTTCCCCCTTCTTGTAGTGTGTTTAATAACTAATCAAAACAATGAATGAAAAACTTGCATCACTTTCAAAACCTGGTCTGATGTCTTTGTGTCTGCTTCCCTGGTTACTCTTAGCTACATCTGCTCTCCTGGTAAACTCACAGGCAGTGTTTTAAGGGGATCTCTGGCATAGTTGTTTTATAACTTGACAGTAGTTTAAAACTAAATAAGGTCATTTAAGAATTGTAGGGCCCACTATGGTGCCACCAAAGTCAATGGTAAAATTTCTGCTAAAATGGGAGCAAGATTGATCTTCAGGGTTTTTTTTAAAAATAACACTTGAACAATGGTAAATGCTCTCCACTCAGTAAGCATGAATAGCTCTCATTAGCAGTTTCAAAACATGTTTTTTCCCCCTGATTACAACTAGATTGTTCCATTTGTTTTTCACAGAAATAGAAAATGTTCTATCTAAAAATATATGTAATAATTGAATATAAAAACGTACAGCTCTACAAGTTGTTGACCCAAATGTCCTCTCTGCTACACCTATGTATCATCACTAACATCAATAGAATTCTTTGCACATATATCTGAGGGAAGAATTTGTCCTGACAATTTAAAAAAAAAAAAAAAGAAATCAGAATCTTTCTTTTCAGCAGAGGGGGTAGAGCTTGATAAAGAGTTTCAAACCAACATTCATTTCAAAAGGAAATGTTACTGCAGTACAAAGTAACTGGTATATTTTTGTAACAAAGCTAGAGTCAGCCTAAGATGCCATGAAATGTTGGTCATGAAATGTAGCCTATGCAGGTGCCCAAAGTATGGAAAGGATTCTTCAGAATGCTTGGGATCTGTCACTTACTCTGGCTTCCAGTGGTGATAGAACAAGGGGAACATAAGAACGGCCATACTAGGCCATACTAAGGTCAGACCAATGGTTCATCTAGCCAAGTATCCTGTCTCTGACAGAGGCTAATACCAAAGCTTCAGGGGGAGTGTACAGAATACAGCCATTGGAATGATCCACCCCTGTCTTCCCCTACCAACTTCTGGCATCCAGAGGTTTAGGATCATCACAAACATAGGGTTGCATCCCTGACCATCTTGGATAATAGTCTTTGATGGACCTATCCTCTATGAACTTATCTAGTTCTTCATTGAACCCAGTTATATTTTTGGCCGTCATGGCAATATGTTCCACAGGTTAATTGTTGTTCGTGTGAAAAAGTACTTCCTATTGTTTGGATTAAACCTGCTGCCTATTAATTTCATTGTGTTGTGGGAAAGAGTAAATACCACTTCACTTTTTCCACACCATTCTTGATTTTATGAACCTCAATGATATCTCTCCCCCCCCCTTATTTGTCTCTTTTCTAAGATGAACCGCTCTAATCTTTTTAGTCTCTTCTCCTATGGAAGCTGTTCCATACCCTTGATCATCTTTGTAGCCCTTCTCTGAACCTTTTGCAGTTCCACTATATAGTTTTTGAGATGGGGCGTCCAGAACAGTATTCAAGTATTCAGTATTCAAGTCCACAGTATTCAAGGCATAGGTGCACCATGGATTTATATAATGGCATTATGATATTTTCTGTCAGATTGTCTACCCCTTTTCTAAATGTTCCTAAGATTCTGTTAGCCTTTTTGACTGCTGTTGCATACTGAGTTGAAGTGTTCAGGGAACGATCCAGGGTGACTCCAAGATCTCTTTCTTGAGTAGCAACAGCTAATTTAGAAAGTGAAACAGTGCTTTTGATATCTCTTCTCCTATGGAAACTTGAGAAAAATATGATCTCTTTGTCATGAAGCACTGAAAGCAGATGAACTAACTTTCAAAAAATAGCTAACATAATATGGATTCAATAGTGCAGCACACATTCAGAATATTATACCTAAATGATGAGTTATTTTCATTCTAACGGCTGTTTTTCATGGGGCCTTCTAATTCATCCATTTTAAATTGTTGTACACTGAAAAAATTTCAGCCTGCTGAAGAATTTTGTAAATGGAATCATAAAGATTTAATAATATTGTTGTTAAATAATCAATAGTAGTCAAAGCAATAACAACATTTAGAGCTACATTGTGCCTTTAAGGCACTGCCCATCCCAAGTACCATTGCACCATGCCAGGGGGAGATAAAGAGACATTCTGCCTTGGAGGGTCACAATGACCCCTGGAACTACTCATTTGCATCCTCGGTGAGAGTAATTTGTGACATTTTGTTTAAAAAGATACAACACACACCCCTCATTCACCAGACAGCTCTTTGGATGAATCATATCTCCACATACTCCTCACCTCTCCTCACGCCCTTTTTAACAAGCTGCACCCAGAGGATAGCTAGTCTAATGGCAGCCAGTGCACTTGAACACAGAGGTTGTAGACTTTTGGTGAAAGGTGCAGGCTCCCTTCTCCTCTCTTATACTGTGCAGCCATCACTTTGCCTTAATTACCAGCCATGTTATCCTCCAGTACTTGGGATATACCTGGGTATGTTTTACTTGATGATAGTACCGAGTCTGAGTCTAACTGTATTAGCATCCAGATATGGTGCAATGGTTACCATTCCACAGTCAATGGTACATGTATCTAGGAAACCACAGTTCTCCACTATACTTACAATAGCTGCATAATATTGGTTGCAAAGTAAGATGAGTTGTTAATGTTACAAATACTAGCTACATCACAAGAACAATAGTTACTATTGCTATTGACTTTTAAAGAAACATAAGGGGATTGCAAATGTGCTTCAATAAAACTTTAACAAATTCAATGGAAATGTTTCAATGTTTTATCCAAATATTATAGTAAAATCAGTAGTTGCTATGCACTGACATGCAAAGAGCTGTTATGATGTATCATACCATTACAAACTATTGTTTATCCTGACTCCCACTCAGTGCCATGACTATGGAGATTGCGACAGTGTCCTTGAAGTTGTTAAATTCTCACTGCAAGAATTGCCCTAGCTACCATTAATATCATGTTGGTTCTGTAGATCCATCATGCCTAATAGGATTTCACTAGAAATATCTAAAAACAAATCTAAATTCAATGCAGAGAAATAAATCAAATCAATAATTCAGTGTTGCCATAATTATAGATTATTTATATCATATTTATGTCAGTGCATTCTATTCTTAATAAAGAATACTTTACATTAACTGTATCACTGATACTGCACCTTCTATGATACTGTCTTAATGGAACCAGCAAATGGTTTTATTTTTAAGTGGAGGAACAAAGTCCAGTTTTTTAAAACCATTTAGGTATTGGAGCGCTTAGCGTTGAAACACCTAACTGAGTTAGGAGCCTAAATCTTGTTTTCAAAGGGATTTAGACATGTAGGAAAGAATCCATTGAAAGTTGGTGGGATGTAGGCTCCTAAATCAGTTAAGTGTTGCAATGTTGAGTGCAGCAGTGCCTAAGTACCTCTAAAAATCTGAGCCAAAGACAATAAGCCCCTGACAGCTTAAATGTGAAATGCCATTGATTTTATTTATTTAACTGCAATTTTGTACCTATATTAATATAATTTCCTGGTTCTTGTATCTTGGGAGAAGCTTTGACACACAACACTGTTTAGGGACTATTTTAATTAGTGCCTTAATTACTGCCCTCTTCAGGATGCTGGGTCCTGCTTACCTATTTTGAATTATATTTATAGGGCAACAGGTTCCATTGATGGAAACAGCATCATGTTGTGTTTATCAATATTTGTGTTATGTCTTTATAATATACAACGATAATATTTTTCAGGCTGATCAATAAATCACTAGATGACAGTTGTCAGAGAATAAGTAATTGTCATTCCGAAGCGGAGTAATCTTGAATATTTAACCTATTCTACAATGTGGAGGTGGGGAGCATGGTTTGACATGGACAGAAATTTCTTTAGGCAGTGAGGCTGATGAGAGGGGCTAGAACAGTAAAAGACAAAACACTTGCTCAGTGTAGAGTTCTGTCAGTGCTGCTGACGTATAGCATCTGTAGAGAGAAGTAAGATGATATCTGACTGAAGTTTGAATTTTTAAATTAAATGATGAAATGGAAACATTTTGAAACAGACATAGATAAAACATATACCACGAGGAATGTAATTCCATTTCCTGGTCAGAGATCAGCTAGCAATATGCAGCTCTCACTGTGTATATCCTTGATAATTAAGGCTTGGTTAAAAAAATATGCATTCTACTCTCCATCAATAGTTTTGACTTTGCTGGGGCAAAAATGATATGACGTGATACCTGATGAACAGGACAGACCCTTGTTACTGATACTTACGTTCATACACTGGACCAAAGATTTCAAAAGCCAGCCTCCACTTTGCATGTGCCAAATAGCTCAGCCAAAGTTGCACCTGCGCTTTCTTGGTGCCAACACCTGCGTGCATACTAATATCTGCATATGCACTTTAAATAACCCAACACCTATACACACAAATGTTAACATTTGCATCCCTTCTTAAGGGGTTTTTCAATTCAGTTTTCTAAAACTTGCCCTGCAGAGGTATAAGACTATTCAAAGTTCTGCATGCGCATACTAATTTAATGTGACTACATGAGGAGGCCAAGAAAGTTTATCCAACTGAGCACTTAACAGACATACAAAACACTAGACACAAGCAAGAGATACAATTAAGGGTAGAAAATGTCATAAAAAAACCAACCCGCTAACAACAAAATTTAAAGTGAAGGCGAACCAAAATTTTGTATTTATAGTCTAAGAAGATTTGCCAGGGAAAGTGTGATGAGGGATGCATTTCAGAACAAATTAATTTCCAGGTGAACATTTTTGTGCAGTGGAAGCTGTAAATGATAAACATTCTCAATTAGATAGTGATGGACTCTAAGAGCTTACAATCTCTTTGTTATATAATTGTACAGCACCTAGCACAATGGGACTCTGGCCTTGGTAAGAGCCACAAGTCTCAAACCTAGGCCTGCACTATTGTGAAACAAGAGCCTTACTTTGTGCACCATTAGAAACTGCAACTGATACCCCCCAAACAAGGGCTACGCCTGCTGACTCAACAGGATCAGCTGTCAGGCAGTGGACTGCTGATTGGACACCTCTTAGTATAAAGCTTCTGTTGCTTCCACACCCCTTGTCTGATCAACTAGTTGCTATGCCTGCTGCTGACCAATCCCCTGAGACAGTCTCTGTGTCCTTGCCCAGTTCTTGTTTCTTACCCATTACCCCTCCCTGCCCTTTGTTCCTGCTCCTGTGCCCTAGCTCCAGTTATTGACTCTGCCTGGCCTTTGGCACAACTCTTACTCCAAATCCACTTTAACCGTTGGCACGGCTTCTAAATCTGACTCTAACTGCGATGCTTGGTGTGACTCCTGACTGTAACTCCAGCTCTACTTTAGGCTCTGACCACTAGGTCAGTGCTGCCTCTAGGCACCACCAGAATACAATTAATCATAATTCATTACAGCACCAACAGGAGTGTCAGATATATTTGAGCATCAGAGAATCTGGGCAACAAGGTGAATGAAAGACCCTCCTCTCCAATACAGATATGGTGAAGTTAAATTGCACTTAAGACCTAAGAATGAGATTTTCAAAAGAATTCAGCACCCCGAAGCAGGACCAGATTTTCAAAAGAGCTCAGTACATTGGAGTTAGGTTCTTTTTCAAATCTGTCCGTAAGCGTCATGATGGCAGCTATTGGGTGCTGAGTACTTTTGCAAATCTGAACCTTATTTAGATCGCTACATGGGTACTGAGCTCTTTCGAAAATCTGGCCTCAATAGGGGCGTTGAGCACTTGAAAATCTGGCTCTGCGCTCTTCTGAAAATCTAGCTGAATGGGTGCATAGGCTCTCTGAAGAGCTGAATCTCTTAGTATAAAGATTACTTAGTATAAACTTAGTATAAAGATTTTTGGTCACAAAAGCATAGCTCAATTATTTTTTATTACTTTAAAAGTTAAACATTTTAAGATTGCAGTTATTAAAAAATACCCCATTGCTTGACAAGCTGCATGATTTAAATGCAATATATTTGTTTTAATTAATTTTGGTTACATATTGGCCCACATGTGGTTAGCCTGAGAGCTTTTGAATATTTCCTATAGGGAGAAGCAGTTGGAGAGTGGGTGTTTTAGTATTAACACTTTTTATATTTAATTGCTTCAGACAAAAAATGCCCTTCTGATGCAGAATTTCACTTAAATTCCAGCCTACTGTTTTTGTCACCCGTGAGTGTGTGTGTGTGTGTGTGTGTGTATAATGATGTTGTAGCTGTGTTAGTCGCAGAATATTAGAGAGACAAAGTGGGTGAAGTAATATCTTTTATTAGACCAACTTCTGTTATTGAGAGAGACAAACTTTCAAGCTTATGCAGAGCTCTTCTTTAGACCTGAGGAAGACCCACTTTGGGTGTGTGTGTGTCTCTCTAGATAAAATAGCATTAACAAGAAGGTGTTGGAAAATCTCAGCCTGGCCTAAAAATCTGTGTTTTGTCTTGCCATGATGTCTTTGTTTTGGAGATCTCTGGCTGAAAATGCATGCTATAACAGAGGATGCAAACCTGTTCTGTGCCCATTTTTATATTCCATTCATTTGTGGTGTGTTTGTAATGCAGTTAAATTGGATTATCATGACAGTGAAAGAATAATTTAATCAGCTGGAGCCAGGTCCATTGTAGACAGAATTAATTCTCCCTTTGTACTCTAGTCTAAGCTCCAACATCACTGCTATTTCAGTCTTGAGCCACTGCCAACCATACCGAATTGTGCTAACATGTCTGGTGGCTCAGTGATGTGGACAAGTATCCACTAGGGATTGGGATGAGACCATGAGACTTTTTCTTGTTGCTAATTTAGCTCTTCATCATTAGAGATTTACATTAAAATTTTATGCACTTAAGCCCTTGTTTAAATAAAAAACCCAAACAATTAAATTCCTGGATCTATGTACTTGCTAGAAAGCAGACAAATAACAATTTGGGATCCATCTTTTTGCTATTTTCTGACATGGCATTAACTATATTGGTGTAAACGAGGGTTGAAATGAGCTCTCCCCTGCCATCTATTGATTAACTTGGGGGCAAGACCCCAGGAGCAGACCATATTTGCATAGACAAAACTATTTTGCCTAGGTGATCAGCAGACAGACCTGCTTTACCAGAATGATCAACTATGGCTGTTTTGGGTTAAAATTCACTTTAGTCTTGGAGGTGGGGGTAATGAAATGTTATCCTTAGTGTATTACTATGTACCGCTGAACTGTACTTCATATGAGCTTACCTGAGGGGGGAATCACTCTAAATTGATGCTCACTCGCTAAGTATGGAGTATTGATGCCAAAGTCAAGTTCAAGTCTGGGGCTTAGGGGACAAGTGGTGGTGGTCTTACCTGGTGGTGTGGACTCTGTTTAAGGAGTCCTACATACCAGTGGACTTTCACCCTCCAGTGTTTAAAGACAGAAACCAGGAGTCTGAACAGCTCTTCTTAGTGATCACTGAGCTGAAATCAATGGTAAGCTGGTCTGGGGATTGAGACCATGGTGTGGGGATAATGTTGCAGGGAAAGGCATGGTGTGGGGATAATGTTGCAGGGAAAGGCAACACAGAGGATGCAGCGAATGGAGCAGCAGTGAGGTTCCCTACTAGCCACTGAGCTGGGCTAAGAACTGGGCTAAGTGGTGGAACTTCACATATCTTAACTAGAGTCAGCAGTGAACAGTGGCAGCAACTGCAATGCTGGCAGTCAGAGGTGGAGACTGCAGTGACCACAACTCTGGCAAGCAGTGACATAGGTGGCAGTGGCACTCAACCACCCGTTGCTCCCAGCTGCGGTGGACCCACTGGAATGCTTCCCGGGACTCTGGGACTTGGCTGACCTCAGACAACAAACTGCAAGTGGGGTGAGACTTGAACCGGTTCTGTTGTGTAATGCTAAGAGGAACTCCTAGACAGTGAACCTGGCCCTTGCTGCTGCCAACACCACCTGGTGTTGCATTAGTTATGTTGCGTTGTGCTGTGTCTATCAGAGAGAATGAGAGATGAAAAGGATGAGTAAGGAAGTAAGAAAGGAAAGACGGGGTGAAGGGCTGGGAAATCGGAGGAAGGAAGGTAAGGAAATGGAATATATTATACATTAGAATGGAGAGGGGCAAAGTGAGAGGGGATATCTCATTGTTCTTGTGGCATCACAGTCTGAGAGGTGGTCAGTAGGTTTATGGTGTGAATAATATGAATATTTCCTATTTAAAGAGAGGAAGATGAGTCCAGTGGTCAGCGAACTAGCCAGTGCTATGGGAGACTTGGGTTTTGTTCCCTGCTCTGCCACAGAGCTCTGTGATCCAGAGCAAGTCAATTAGTCTCTCTGTGCTTCAATTTCCCATTGTAAAATGGAGATAATAGCATTTTCCTGTGTCACTGAGAAGTTGTGAGGTGTTTAGATACAATGGTGATGGGGGCCACAGAAATACCAAAGATGGATAAAATGCATACCATATAGAAACACTAAATAACAACAACAATAAAAAGATCCATCACACCAAGTACATTTCACTTGTGTGTTGATTTTTGTCTCTGTCTTCTGTGAGGTTAAGAAAACCTTCACTGAGGTAATAAAACCTGCACAACAAATGAAGAACATGTTTGTCTTCTGTAAATATGTTGTTATTTTGGAGGCAGAGCAGTCTGGCAGAAACGACTTAAAAGAAGAAATGTTTTTCATAGGAAACACCTGGGTCAAGCTGAAGCCTAATTCACCCATCTTTTTTGTCATCAGTAGGTCTTTTTCTTTCATGTCTTTTGGTTTGTGAGGGAGGTGGGGGTCATACAAGCTGCATTTAAATCTATGACTATATTAGAACGTGGTGGACTAGACACAACAAAACAACATCTAAGTCTTTTAATGACAGATTGCTTGCCAAAAAGGTTTATCCTGCCTGTCCCGTGCACAAAAAAATAGCTTGATAAGGAATTCAGTATTTTCATGATGCTGTTATATGGAATTTCCATGTATTAGGTTTTTGTGTGTCCACAAGGCAGATAGCAACCTCTGATTTAGTGTGCTATAGGATAATGGTAGATTCAGATTTTTGTAGAATTACTTCAGCACAGCTTCTCAGCATGTTCTCAGTAAAAGAGCTATGGATGCCTAAAATACTAGAAAATATTCCTATATGCCCTTTAATGGGAAAGTTCTGTAGTTAAATGTTTATACATCTTTTATAAAGAGCCTTGAGAAGTGTTGATATGAAGTGCTATTGAAATTATTGTCTTCACACCTCAGTGCTAATGTCCTAGTCCAGCACATGGGCTAAATCCTTCACTAGCCAGCTCAGCAAAATAAAACAGAAATGTTGCCCAGTTTTTGCTCTACAAAGGGACTCCTGTTGGTTGTGGCAGGATCTCTCAGGGAAAGTAGAGAACAATGCACTATGCATCTGCTCCTGCATTATTTAATTCAAGGGGAGTTTTGCAGTCAGTATCAATGGGAGCAGGTTCAAACCACATTTTCAGGGGATCACTTTCTTCCTCTAAGCAAGAGCAAAGGTGTGCTTACTTGTTGCCAGCACTCACATACCTGCTAACCCACAGATCACAACTAAACCTGCTAACCCATAGATCACAACTAAATAAGGGCAAGATATATGGGCTATCACATTAGCCTGTGTTATCTGCTACCACCACGTGTGTGAGGTGAGAAAACCAAAATGGAGATGGTAAAATAAAAACACTTTCTAAGTCAAGAGTATAATTTTAGCCTCCACATGCTTTCTTGTGTCAGTAAAATGAGTTAATTCCTTTAAAAGAAAATGTTCAGGACCGAACATTTGTCAAGCTAGCAGATATCCAGGAGAGGTGTTTAATAATGTCATACACTGGTGGTTTTTACATTTCTATATCTGTGCTGCAGTATTATAACATTCTCAATTATATTGAATTTCAGATGTGATCTGGAATATTCATGTTATAGAAACTTAGTGTTTGATTTATTTTTTCTATACATTCAAAACCAGTTAATTACAGAAACCAAAGAATAGGTACCGAATTTTATTTTTCATCGTAATTTAATTTACAAAACCCAAGTAAAAATATTCTGGGGTGGATTGCAGTTGGTGGCAGGAAAAAGAATGATGCCCTTTGAGTTTGCAACAAAATCTGTTTTGGTCATCCATCCTGATCTTTCGGTTATGCAACCTGACCTTGAAAAATGGCCATGGAGAACAGCAAAATATAAACAACTTTGTGTGTGTGCGTACATGTGCACATTTAAAAGTTGTGGACTTTGCTCTTGAGCTCTTTTTTTTTTCTTTTTTGACTATGAAATTTATTTTTCTTTTATTTTGACTGAGGTGGTCTCCTAAATTCCTCATTTCCATCTCCGCTGGATGTAGATCTGCCTCTGTGGAATTTATGATCACAGTAGCTCTTCTAGGGCCAACACCACATTATTTCATAAGATCAGGGAAAGAAATCTGCTGCTATACATGAACTGAACATATATGGAGCTCTGAAGTTGCTAGTTAGATTGTTTTGTATCATTTTTACAGCCAGAAACACTTGAGATGCCAGCATGTCACCTCTCGGAACTAATATTCTACTAAATCCCCTGTCCCTAGAGATCCTACATTAAGATACAGAAAATGAGTACAATGTTCTGTGTATGGCATCTGGCTTTTAACAATTATTTAACAAATATTGCAGCAGTATGTGTATTGTGGGTGTTTTTTCAGCTTTTAAATATAAAGTCAAAAAGTCCGGTCTCCCTGACTATACTCAAGTTTTGCAGCTTAAACTATTAGTAATGGCAAAGTCCAATTTTTTTAAAAAGGTTGAATATTGACTCAAAATACAAAGCATTTAACTGATCTGGAAAATGCTCACTAGGGGACTGATTTAGAAAGGTATTTAGCTGCTTAAAGATGCAGATAGGTGCCTAACTCACAGAGATCTTTTCTAAAATCCTGCTAAGTGACTAATTATTGGATTTTCAATTGAAGTCAAGCACCTAACGTGCCTAGACATTTTTGAAAATCCCCCTAGACACTTAACTGCATCTGTAGGTGTCTAAGTACTTTTGTAAGTCTGGCCCTAAGTGCTCATTACCATCAACAATCTTATTTACTTTAATGGGACTATTTTTACTAGTCAGGTGAACCCAGTAGTAGATAAGGCCCTTTATATTTTTACCAGCAAAGTTGGCTTACTTGTTGTCTGGGAGGTCACCTCCTGAAGGAAGAGAAAGGAAAACATCAGTCTCCAGTCTTGCAGAAGTTTGGTGAACATGGGATGAGGTTGTTCAGAAGACTTGAAAGCTAGTGAAGCTCCGTCTTGCCAGCCAGCCTGCCTTGCTAGCCACCAATAAGGCATAGTACTTTCTAGAACTAGCTAAGGGCTAAATTCTGATTTGAGCCCCAAGTAAAGGAGATGCATTAGCTACACCATCCCAGGCATAACCCCAAGCAGGCATTGTGACTCAGACGTACCTTTCTGAGAGAGTTCCTCCTCTGATACACACTGGCTCTCAAACCCTGGAAGGAGGGGTTGCAAAGGAAATAAGTTACTGCTGCCCTTCAAAGGGTGTAGCTTATTCCTTTCTCACACTTGGCTAGCTCCTCTGGCCAGTGAGTGAGGGGTTGGAGCCAGTGTTTCACCCTTTCCCTGCCCCTCCCTACTCTCTCTCCTCACTTGCTCACAGAAGGGTGTACCAGAGAATAGGGGCTGTGGTCCATATCAGATTAACCACAGGATTGGGATAGGTCTGATTCAGTTGAGCATAGAGGTGTTGGCTTCTTACCCCTCCATAAACTCCTGACTGCCTGAGTAAGACAAGGACCATAAGGTAAGAATGGGAGGTCCTGGCCTGGGGCTGGCTGCTGGAAGTAGAGGTGTTCTGGCTGCAGGTGGATGGGAGGGAAGGGGAGGGGCCCTTAAAAGTTCAAGTTTGTGTAGCTTGGACCATATTAGCTGGGCTTGGCTGGGGACCCATCCTGCTGGGTGTTCAGTAAGATACCTCTTTGTGAACCTTTAAGGTTTGATTCCTTTCCATCTGCTGTGAACCCAATTTCAGGGCTCAGTGCAAATGCCCCTTCTTGAAGCACCAAACCTTTCAGGATTCATGAACCCCCCCTAATTTTTGCACCTGGAAATGGAAACAGACTGTTATTAGAAGTAGGATGAGCCACTGAATGGAAATGCTGTTGCTTAAAATTCAGGGGATTTTGCTCCTAGAGTCTTTATTTACTTTTGTTCGTCCTCACGGACAGCAATGGTAGGAATTATAAATGTTTTGTGGCTGGGGTGGGCAACATTCATGGATAATGTAAATTCTCTGGAGTTAATTGATATGCTCTGGATAAACCATCAAAGGTGCTCGGAAGTGTTATGCTGAATGAGTCTGTATTTATATATCAGGGGGAAGGAGAGGACTGATCCTCTTCCTGAAAACCCAGAACATTATCTTGGTCGTGCTTTTCATTTCCATCTTCTTAGGTTTTAAATTGTCTGCCAAAGCCATATCTGCATTTCAGTTCATCGGCCAACTGCTGACATTATTTTGCCATTTGGGATTTCCATAACTAGTAGTTTTATGAGTGTTGCTATGTTAAACATACTTGCATCAATTTACAACAAAAAAAAAACCCCACACCACACAATCAATCAAACCCTTTGCCTTCTGTCTAGGAGTGACTGGGTGACGTCTTACAAAGTAATGCTAAGCAATGACAGTCATGCATGGATCACTGTCAAAAATGGATCTGGAGATATGGTGAGTACCACAAAACAAGAGCTCCAGAAGGAATAGCGGGAAAGCATTAGTTGGGGGGAAAAAAAGAATCACATTGACTCTTGATTTCCCAGGTATGGGAAATTGGGATTGGAAAATGGGATTTCTATGGGGGAACTATGTATATATCCCCCTAGCTCTCATTGTCTGAGTGCGCCTGCCCCAGCTCTGCCAGTCCCTGATCCACCCTGCGGTGTTGATGTCAGATCTGCAGAAGTGACCCACTCCTTGTACACAGTAGGGCATAGATCAAATAAAAAAAGTCCCCTCCATGGGCCAGATCCTTAGCTGGTGTAAATCCATTGATGTCAGTTGAACTACACTGATTTATAGCAGCTGAGGATCTGGCCTTGTGTGCTGATTTGGACGGGGATATTCCAGCCCAAGGTCCCATTAGCCTGATCTAATTTTAAGAGCAAAACCTTGCCCTTGGTGGTAGTTGTGGGGGACATGCACAGTGAACTGTATGTTTCAAGAGCTTGACTGACCCTACAGGTAAGCCCTTGTAGGGTGAGCTGGGGGAATTCATGGCGGGATGCACTTTTCTACTGCTCTCTTTAAAAAGAAGCTGTGCGTGTCCTGCCTGGTACATGCTGTTGAGAGCAGTGTGCCCTCTGTGCAACTGGAGTGGAGTCCTGGCCACTCGCCCTCGTTGGCAGGCCTATTCCATTCAAAGCTGTGGTGTACCAATGGTTAGATCTCCCTTTCTCACATGACTACAAATACATTGAGACAAGACTACTTAATCCTTTTCCTCCATACCTTAAAAGCACTTATGTAACCCAGGGAGGAACTTGGTTTGAAGGTATTTTTCATAGTAAATCAAATAGCTGTTTGAACAAGAACATGCTATGAATGCTGACAGATTCTTGAAGGCTGTTGCATGGGGTGAGGGGCAAGGGCTGGAGACAGTTGCAGTTTTTATGTTTGGAGAAGTTCAGGGACTACTCCCTGTGTGTGTGCCCACTGCCCTCAGAGTGCACGTTGTTTGAGAGAGGCTGTGGAGAAGATGGGGCTGTGACTCTTTCTCCTTTTATTCTGGCCCACTAATATTTGAGCTGAGCGTGTGCTCTCTCCTTGAAGAGCAATTCCTCTCCGAGTTCCCCTCACCTACCTATCGGGCCACAATCTAATTCCACCTTTTGAGTTTTATCTAGTTCCAGGTGTTATTACCAACTGAACTTGACATTTTTATATGTTTGAACCTGAATAGATTTTTGAAGGAAACAGCGAGAAAGAGATCCCGGTACTCAATGAGCTGCCCGTACCAATTGTTGCGCGTTATATCCGTATAAACCCTCGGTCATGGTACGAAGAAGGGAGCATCTGTATGAGACTGGAAATCTTAGGCTGCCCCCTGCCAGGTAAGCACTGTTCTGTTACAATCGGCAGGATTGCCCACAAACTTTGACCACCATACACAGCTTGTGTGGAGTCCTAAAGCCTATCCTGATGCTTGAATTAACAGCTGTCTTTTCAATGGCCTATCAAAGTTGTGTAAAAGGTAACAGAACTGCATTCTATCGAGCTGCAAAGATTGTGTCAGTGTAAGTCTATTCAAATGCAACAAGAAGATATGTATAATGGCCATTATTAATAAACCAAAATTACATATATGATCTAATGCAGAGTTGCTGTTATGTTCAAGCTGAGGTGCAGATTCATAAACTTCACTGAGTGCACATGTACCAGAGTGTTAATAGAATTATGCATTGAAAGATTCACTTGTGAAAACTCACAGATTTTAAGGCCAGAATGGACCACTGTGATCATCTAGTCTGACTTCCTGCATAAGACAGATCATAGGACTTCCCTGAATAAATTCCTGCCTCATCTGTGATAGCTGTGCTTGGATGAGAGCATATCTCTTAGGACGCAAAAATCCAATCTGGATTTAAAAATTTACCAACCCTTGGTAAATTTTAAATGTTGGCAAGTTGTTTTTTATTTTCCTTTAAAACTATGGAAGTCACACATCCTGAAAATCAACAAAAGATCTTGTAAATGCTAGATGTTTCATTAATCATACTCCATGCAATACAGGTGTATATAAACCTGACTCTATGTATTCATATATATATATAGTTGTAGATCTGTTTTTTTTTTTTCCAAGTCTTTTCTAAGACTTTCAACTGCTCATTCTAAATCTTTCATCTGTTTTTTACTTTGATCTTAAGTTCTAGCATCTTGGGGATAGCTCTCTTTTTTTTTTTTTTTTTTTTTTGGTAGGGGGCTATGAATAGTATTTTCAGAAATAATAGAAATGGAAAGAGAATTGCCTTTCCAGAGCTTATTATTACTACTTTAACTGCTACTGCTCAGAGACTTGCTGCCTTTAATTCCACTGCTGATGTAGGATCATCCCACTGATTGTGAAAGTACAGCAAAAAAAAATCCGATCCTGGTGGACTAGCAGAGAGCAATAGGAATCTATGATTTCCATTTGGTTAGTGTATCTACAAGCATAGTCTTTTGAATACTGGATATTAGACAGAAGTAAATGAGGAGCTCTCTTTGTTACCATGGGACCACTAGCAAGTGCACAGAAGGGAAAAGCATAATGTTGTGAATGGGATAATGAAGATGACACCAATACCATGCTGGTGAGCAACATGTGCTACAGGAAAGGTGGAAAGTTCGTACAACCATTTATTCTCAATTCTGTAAAACTGCATTTTCTTTATTCAAGCCAAAGAAGAAAAGAGGCAAAATGTGGTACTTTGGAAAGTAAATGTTTTTAATAATACAATAACTATGTTATAAATACTGGAAAGACTACTATTGACAAAGATCAGATTCTGCTCTTTCATCATGAGTTTGTTGACAGCTACACATTTGACTTTAGTGGATTACACCAATTGACATGATGTAATTGAGATCAGAATATGACCCACTGTAACACAAGCTCACCTTCACTTGGGTTGAAGTGACAGACTTCTGATTTCCTGCTCACCTTGGATTAGAATTATACTTAATTACTTATTAGAATTTTCTGTATTTATATAAGTGCTTCTGCACGTTAGTCACTTATGGGAGCCATTCTCTGCAGTGGCTATTTTAGTTTGTCTTTGGCATTGAGGTAGACAGCATCATGGCCATTGAGAAATATACATTAAAGATTTTTTTTGTTTTGTTTTATTTTAATTTTTAGATTATTTCAAAAGGTTTAGGATTTTGGTGGAGATTTACACAGTAGGAAATTGGCCTGTGTGGAACAAGATGTGAAAATTTTCAGAATTTTTGGTAAATCCCATGTGAGTGCCCTAACCACTGGGCAAAAGGTTACGAGAGGTGTAACTCTGAACTGACTTCATTGGGAACAGAGGTACGCCTTCGCTGAGTACATTTGAAAATCCTCCCTTTAAATCCTTACCTAGGCACCTACTTGTTTCCTGATTTCCAGAAGTGTTGAATATGTTAATTCCTTCCATTGTATTCCATAAAAAAACTTTAAGCTTGTGCTTAAAGGCAATTGGGGGTTGAAATCAAGAAATGTATTTAGGTGCCGAAGGCTGAGAGTTTGAAAAATAAGAGCTTGAATTTATCCTTCTAATAAGTAACCTGATTTTCAGATATGATAAGAACTATTTACTGAGGAAAGATGGTCATTGGAAGAAACATTTTTACCTGTAAGTCTGTGGGGCCAATTTAGATAAAATAAGAACCAACACAAATCTTCATCCAACGCTCAAACCAAACATTCTGGAGATGCTAAAAAGTTTAGCTAACTTGAAAATATGTTTACCTTTTTATGCATTTCTTGGAAATAGCCAGGATTGGAACCTACAGTATATAGCACTGGAAAACTCATGAGAAAAATCTCTGCTTATAAGATCTGTAGTCTGATTTATGGACCAAAGTGGGCAATGATTATCTGAACTGAATCTTTTAAGATGCTGTCATATTTATCATAAAAATGTTCATGTAATATTCATAATATGCATTTTTGTGTATTGTAGGCTACTTTTGACCAGTAGTTCTTTCAGGGAGGATTAAACTATCCATTAGATCTCCTGAAAACTGTAAAGACATAATGCACAGCTATGTAGGTGCTGGCTCAGCAGACACATCAAGTGATTTCCTATTTCATCAAGGGCAAGGCACGTTTAGTATACAAAGAGAGATGGCAAAAAGTCTTCCTTGTAGCAGGGGAAAGGTACAACAATCACTAGCTGAAGAGAAAGATGAAAAAGGCACCGGTTATTTAATTTCCTTCCTGGTTTCCAAAAATGTTGCTACTCAGACAGATACAGACTGACACATATTGTCTTTTGCAATTGCCTCAGAGGGATAGATGTACTTTTCTTTCCAGTCCTTTCTCAAATGCAACATAAAGCAGAAAGAAGCTGGGTATGATCAAAAATACCCAAATATAAGCAAGACAAAAATTCAATTGAGGTTTTCATGTATTTATTATGTCAGAGAATGATCACTGCAATAGATGATTCTTTTAATAGAATAAATTCATTACATGATATAATTTTCAAAATTCTTCAAATTTGACCCAAGAGGTAAAAATAATTTAAACTACCATATGTTCAAGAAAATACCCTATATGATGGCATACTCTCTATTGTAGTGGATGTCTCATTTAGAAGCTGTTTCAAATGAGCTACAGAACATTTCTTGCTAGATTGTTTGTTTGGTTCTTAAGTCTACCAATGGTTTCACTAAGTACCATATTAGAACTCCCAAACCCATTCCCTACTGATGAGCAATCATTTACACAAGCAGTTCCACTGACTTTAGCGGGATTACTTATGGGAGTAACTGCTCATGGAGGGGTCACCATCTGGCCTTTTGCGTTTTTAATTTTACTCTTGTAGATCCAAAGCCTGAAGTCTTTACTTAGGCAAATTCAAATTAGCTTTCCTGGAAATTTTTGCCTAGTAGGGACTGCATAAAAAAAAGGACCTTGGGTGTAGCCTATGTAGTGTATCCCTATATATTCATCAAGGGACATGTGTAACAGCACACAATGATACAGTGTATGCTCTCAGAATGGTTCCTTTGACCTTTTCATTGTTACATAAAATATTGTTATGAATAAGTACTCCCTACACATAGAATAGGGAAGCCTGCTAGAATCCGTAATATTTCTAGAATCAAAATAATCTTTAAATGTGTTCATTATTAACTGTTAAAAGAAAACTTTTGAAAGGTGACTGCTATAGACTAGTACCTTGATTCTTCTTTTGTGTATGCAGATTTTACACCATTGTCATTCAATTGATTTAACTGCAGTTACTCCTGATTTATACTGGTGCAAATGAGAGAAAAATCAGCACAATATATCTGAAGAATATGATTTCACTGTTGATTTAAAGTGTCATGGTGACATTCAGTAATTTAATGAAATAGAGTATGTGGAAAGAAAAAGAGTATGTGAAAATGTGATTTACTCTAAGGTCTGTACATTTCTTCAAGATGTGTTTAATGTCCATGATATGTTTAATTTGCTGGAGAGAAGTCAAACTTGTGCATATTCATTAGGACCAGGGTGCACATTCCTAGTCAGAATAGTCTGAGATTTTCAAACTATCTGAAGGATTTAGGCGCTATCTTGCTTTAATTTTAATAGGAGGTATGTCTAAACGCTTTAGACTGCATTGAACATCTTAGCCATAGCACTATATAAAGGAAAAGCGTTCTAATTGGAAAAATGGAAAGCAAACTGTAGTTGTAGAAACTCTTTGGCTCTACGGTATGAGCACAGCTTTCAAAAAGCAAACTCCATGAGAAATGCAAATTTGTAGAAGTCATGATGAAATTGAGAAAATGCAGCATTAGGATGAATGCAAATTCTGTTAGTTAAAAAAAGAGAATCCTTATTATTTGGTCATGTGAGGTGTTTTGAGAGTGGTAATTTCATCCTCCAATCTTTGTGAGACTCTTTTCATCCCCACCATTTCATATCAAAGCCTAAAGAACACTAGAAACTTCAGCAGCAGCAGCAGCAGCAAATAATGATATATTTTTTCTTATTTGTACTCTGATAGCACCTAGGAACCTCATTCAAGATTCAGGGCCCCATTTTGCTAAGCACTGTACAGATATGTAACAAAGAGAGAGTCCTTGCCCCCTGTCTCTTCATGAGAGAGAGGACACAACAGGAAACAAATCTAACAAATAGGATGGGAGGATGATAGAGCTGAGCAGAAAGTTATAAATATTTGCTTTATAAAAGTAGGTTAGATTTATGGAAAGTCCTCAATGTTCTTTTTTTGAGGAGTAATTAGATATTGTGGAGGTGATTTCTCTGTCTCTCTGTCTCTGTCTCTCTCTCGCTCTCATAGAATTAGAGATAGAAAAGATCATGTGTCCACCCCCCCTGCCAGTGCAGAATTGTTTTCTGTGTTTTATTCTATCTAGTTTTGCTTTGGGATGGATACAGGTAGGAGAGGATGTCAGAAACTATTCTTTCAAAGTACCTTTGCCAGCCAGTTTATAAAATAGCTCTGGTGCGGGCTTAAATGGAAGTTGACAGTGGAAAAAAAAATCAATACATTCTTCTGAATTCATTGTAATCATACAGTCTTTCAGGGTTTCTTCTTCCTAGAAGGGGGAGGGATTGTTTGAAATTATGCCATGAATGAATAAGTAAATCACAGTTGAAATGCTACAGTGGTTTTAGCTGTATGTGGTCTTGTTTTCTGTTTGCATGATGGTAAACAGTTGCAGCCAAGGTGGACTTAATGTACAGCAGATGAGGGTTGGTTTCTGGCTGTTTTTTTGGTTTATTTTTTGTCTCCTACATTTTACCCTATAATTTCCTAGTTTATATTCCTGCTGCAACAAAAAATTTAATCGTCAAAACAGACTGACAGTGGAGTTTGGCAAAATGTTAATGTTTGTTCACAAGAGATCTTAGATTGTGCACATTTTAGAAGAAGAACCAGAGGTGAAATACTCCCTTTGTAGGACTATTTTATTTTCAGGGGTTCCAATGCAAATGGGAGGTCCCATTTATTGCCTTTCTTTGGTTTCACCCACCAAATCTACAGCATTATCTACTGTTCCTATGACATGAACATTTAATGCATGGACAAAATGCCAGGCTTTGAAAATCTCTCTTAAAAGAAGGGAATTTTAAGTACTAGGGAAAAATCAATTACTGTATGTTTTGGCATCTGATGATTGAGAAAACCTAGAGTATCCCAACAATTTTAAAATATTTATTTTTATCTTAAATTATTTTTATTGTACTAGTAAATCAGTTTCCTATGGCATTAAACACACCATATTCTGTCTCTTCTGAGAAGAGGAGATTGTGTGGTTTGCATTTCAGATATATTAACATGAAGTGATCTTTAAAACATTTAGGTTCAAGTGCCATGCTCACTGTTATAGTAGTACCATTGGTGTCAAGGTAGTTACATGAATTTAGTCCCCAGTTAGGTCTCAATAAGAATCTAAAAATGCAGATGCTTATTCAAAGCTTATTTATTTTCTTGAATCTTGAATGTGTTGGGCACATGAAGCGAGATCTATATCTGCTCATCTGATTGGCTTTGAATTCTAGCCAACTGAAAAGCCAGCTGAGATCAGGTGGTCTCTTTGTAGTGTGAGACCCCATCAGACAACAGCAGATTCCATTGGATGGTCAGGTTTTGGAGGTGCAAGACATTTCTGAAGCTCCCATAGTCATGTTCTAACAACAGTGCTGGAACAAATTCTTAAAGTATCTCAGCACTTCTGGTGTAGACTAGAACATGGACGTTCAGAAGAGAATAAGAATGAAAAATAATCCATGATGAATGAGGTGGGAAAAACTCAGATAACATTTCAGAAACGTCCAAAAGTGGTGGTTGTGATTCACTGCTGGCAATGAGCAAAAGCTGGAGTTGGGAGTGTTTCTGATTTTTCCAGAATGGTTTGCTCATCTGATCTTTTTCTTTAACTGAATTGCCAGTGCACTCACCTGGAAAGGCAAGAAAACAGGTGTTTGTTCCACCTCCATCTTCTTGCTTGACACTAATTATTAATTGACATCCTGTTGGTTTATATATGTGATTATATATGTGATGGCCTGTGTTCTGCTGAGAAATGTTTTCATGGAACATGTCACACAGAGCAAATTACATCCACATGGTAAAGAAAATAGTCTGCTAATTTTACATTAAAAAAGCCCAAGAACTTCTGCAATGAGTTTAAGAAAATACTTAATTAGAAATAAGCCTTTCTACCAAAAGTGGGTCCATTATTTATTAGGCCCAATATTTTGCAGGCAGTGCATAATTTCTGAAAATGCTCATCAATAGCATCAAATAACTACTGGTTTTCTACACTAACTAATTATTCTAGTAGAATTTGCTGGTGTTTCCATTCTTTTCCCTTAAATCCATCAAACTAATGCCTTGATCATTTTCTACTGTCTTTTGCCCTTTTACAAAGTGCTAGGAGGTTTTTTTTGCTTTTCCTGTTACAGTTCAGTTGTTAATGCAGAGCAAATGTCTACTCACTCCTATTTGGGTTAACAAGTTGATTTGTTTGGTAATTAGTAATACTTCAAAGCTGCTGTTTGTTTACTTCAGCTTTTTAAAAGAGCCTTCATTAAACATGTGTAGAAGAGTGGAATCCAGAGTAAAGCATTTTCTCTCCATGTTTGGCCTCTCTCCTTTTGGAAATGGTTAATAAATATATGCAAATTTTTTATTTCTTTTCTCAGACCCAAATAATTATTATCACAGAAGAAATGAAATGACAACAACAGATAATCTTGATTTTAAACACCATAACTACAAAGAAATGAGACAGGTAGGCCACAGAGAATGCAATTTCAATTCTCATATGTGTGCACATGTGGGTGGGTGGTTGTGTTGGGGGTCCTTCTTTTAGGTAATTGAGCTCTGTCCACTCCTAGATTTTGTGGAGTTTACTAGGGGAAAGGTGAACTTATGGGCAGTTGAGAACTGTGCATTATCCAAATATACCCTAACTACAGTAAGTCTTTTCCAGAAATACTTTGCCAAGTTATTTTGAGAGAGCTTACAAAGGAAATTCAGTGTCCATCAGCAGACCTTTATATTTTTCATTTCTTCCTGTGGGCAGAATATTCGCGGGGGGAGGGGGAGGGATATTATAAGCCAGTAAGGGAAATAAATTCTAGACCTCATAAAGTAGGCTTCTTTTTTAGGGTAACCTACTTTAAAAGGCACATAGGTTCTTTCTAACAATGAATGTTTTGGCCATATGATAGATCCAGAGCTCTCTGCGGTCAGTGGGAGTATTTTTATTTATATCACCCCAGACATAGGTGTGGGATGTGCTAGAGAAATATTTCTTCCTGTCTTGCTCTTCATATTTAAAGAAAATCAGTCTTTTCATTGATTTCAGTGGACAGTAGATCAGCTGCTAATGTTTCCATCCAGTGTCAGGTTTATGATGCATCTGTTATACAAAGATATATTTAAGGACTTGTACTAGTATTTTAGAGTTAATTAAGCTGAGCTTTTTCCCCTCAAAGGCCACAGGAAAAACATTAACAATAAGTAATGAATTGCAAGTGCAAGAGAAGGGTATTTAGACTTCATCACTAGACAGCAAAATTGTGTGCATTGAAGAAGGTATTTTATGGCTAGATATGCAAAATAAAATATGGTAAACCTGGAGAGATTATTTAAAAATCACAGCGTTACCATGTTATAATTTCAGCTGTGACCATATCTGGATTTGTGCATTACTGTGTAATAATCTAAAATTTTTGTGAGTTCACATCAGTATGAACTCAGCATCTGAGAACTTATTAAGCTAAAGAAGATTTGATTTTTTTTTCTACTGCTACAGTGACTATTATTACATCAAAATGGCTTTTGAAACTTTACATTTAACATTTATGTGACATTTGCTGCTTTAAAATTGGCAGGTTCAACGTTTAATGTACAGTAATTTTGAAATGTCAATGTGTTTTTAAACTTGGCTCTTGATGATGAAAATAATCTATCTGGTCACAAAAATGAATGGTGCAATATATGGCTAAAAGTCCAGCTGCTTTCCTTGTCAGCCTTCCATCTGATTCTAACAGTTTTCTCCAGGGTAGTGGTGGTGGTGGTGCGGGGGTCATACCGTCTGCTCTTGTGAATACCCATAGTGCTGAACACTGCAATATGCTTGTTCCTTGATAGCGCACCAAGAGTTCTTGAGTAACAGAAATGTGGTATATTTCAATGTATTGTGTGATGATACGAATAAAATAGAGAGGCGGGGTCAAATTCCATACTCAGTTACACCAATGTATATCTACAGTAACTCAGCTGAAATCAAAGGAGTTATTTTGGATTAATACTGCTGGAGATGCAAATAAAAATTGACTCAGAGATGAGGGACATCACAATAGGTACCAGCTGGATCATGCCATGTAAATGACCATGAACCAAAAGAAAGCTAATACTGTCAGTCTAATTTTAGACTTACCGGCCTTAATAAGCTCCCTTTAACATCATGTAAGGGGAAAAAAACTAGATTATATCACCCCAGACATAGGTGTGGGATGTACTAAAGAAATATTTCTTCCTGCTCTTCATATTTAAAGATAATATGCTTGGACTTGAAGTATGTGAATCGTTATCTGAGTGCCGAATCTTCAGTGTTTTTATACTGCATGAGTCATCATTCATTTTTATTGAGCAATTGTGTACTGAGTCACATATTTAGTTTACTAGAGATTTCATGGCCCATATTTCTAGCACAAAGATTAGACAAGTAGAAACTCAAATGGCATAATTAGTGTCAAGAACAATAGATGTAAATGCATTTTAGTTACTAATTGCACTAAGACAGGTTGGTCAGATTTGAAATATCTTTGAAAAACAGCTTAAAAAGAATTATTTCCTTAGCTCTTATACAAGGAGAATATCAAGATGTGATTAAACAATGGTAGGGGCTGTGAATTGGTCAACTGTAAACTATGTAACTTTGCTGTGCTTTCTCAAGTTGTGTGCTTCCATGTATTAGTATAGCTCATTTTGTAGCATGCCTGTCATTGGGCAAGTAGGCAGAAGGTTCTGGGTAGGCTCGGAGGAGATCTAATGTTACTGCAGCACATCTTGGGAGACAGTAGAGAATTTAATCATTGCCTTTCTGAGTCTTTAAAGAGACAGTCTGGCACAACAGCTTTAAGAGACATGTAGATTTCCCCATTCAACACAATGGTGTGTTAGCTGTGCAGTCAGCTTTGTTAACCACTTCATTTCTGACCATTTTAGAAGAAATATATAAATAATGTGTTTTCCACTCTGGCTGTTAGTCATAGACACTAGAGAGGCACCAGCAGAAAGTGCTCCATGGACCACATTTTGGGTACCACTATCTTATACTACAATGCATAATATATTTAGAAGAGCAGGGCTTTTTTCCCATCAACATATAGTAGTGCAATTTTGCATACAAAAGTGCATTCCAGGCTGTCTGTGAAATCAGTGTGAATGCATCTGGGAGCAGGGTCTACAGTCTGAAAAGTATTTTCATGTTTCATTCGTATTTGTAAATGAGCATGTTAGAATGATTTATAAAACCATGCTGTCTCCAGAATAATTTAAAGGAGTGGGCATTTGAATGCATGTGGATGCCTGTAAATAGGATAATTAAGGCAAAATTCTTCTAAACCAAACCGCTAACTATGCTTCAAGCAGTTGAAATGTCAGATAATTTGTGAGTAGGTATTTTTTATTTCTTGCAAATATTTTTCACCGCATTTTGTGCCTAATATACAGAAAGGGGCCTGAACCAAAACCATGAATTCAAACATCTCTAAACTTCAGAGAAGTTCAGATCCCAAATCTGGGCCCTGTCTCTATAATGTACTGAAACAAATGCCCAGAGGCTGTGTGATGCTAGGCCCGAAAAAGCCAAGCAACTTTACAAATTGCATGGCCCAAATCTGATCTTTAAAGATATATTATAGAAAAATGCAATAGTAGTGAGGATCATTTCTCATAAGTAGACTAGAGCTTTGATGTGCAAGTGTATTTTTGGTAGTTATTTGATGTTGTTTACGTATCTCTTGTTAGAGGTTAGCAATGTAGATAAACTGTTTTCCTGTCTATCACTGTTCTATTGATTAAGAGTTCAAAAGGAACATAGGAACATTTAGATGGAACTTGGAATGTAACAATACTATTGTTTTTTTCTCTTTGAAGTTTAAGTAGTAAATACCTGTAAATGGTTGTAAATGGCCAATTACCTTGTGCTAATGCAACTAGTTACCAGTGTGCACAGGACATAGGAGATGATATTTCAGTCCAAAATAATCATCTATTAATTGTTCAAGGAGGTACCTGCTGTCAAGAAAATATCCATCAGCCTGCATGGATCTATAAACGACTCTAGTGGACTGATCTCTTTTCTCTCAAATCTGTCCAAGCTTGTCAGGGAAAGTTTGAATTGCAAGATTGGGATCCCAGCACCAGCCTGGATTCACCCTGCTAATTCTCATGGGAGAATTTGAACAAACTCTGCACATGGACTATTTAGTCTTCATTTCTCTGGACTGGATTTCTAACAAAGAAGCTCTAGACAAGGACTGATGACCTCCAAGCTGTTTGGGTAATTTCAGAGACTTTGCAATTTAAGAACTTTGCAATTCAGTTATCATCTCCACTTTGAAACTGACCTAAGAGCTTTATTTTCATCTGTGTATGTATACTGACCTTTTAACCATTACTCTCTTTCCTTTCTAAAAAATAAATGTTAGTTTAGTTAATAAGCATTGTTTTAAGCATGTATTTGGGTAAGATCTGAACTATTAATTGACCTGTTTGGTAATGTGTCCAATCCTTTGGGATTGGTAGAACTTTTTTACATATGATGGATAAAGATTTTCAGTAATCCCCATCATATTTGACTTGGCTGCCTGGGTGCTAGCCAAAGGGCTGGATAGCTTAAAGGGAACTGTATTTTGTCTATTGAATGACCACTGAGTTCATCAGAATCCGTTATTACTGGCTTGGTATATCTTATGGAAGAAAAACCACCAGTATTTAGGGCTTAGCCTGCCTCATTCTTTGCAGTTTGCCCTTGTTAAGTTATATCAGCATGGCTCCCCTGGAGGCCAACGTCACAGTGGCGTAGTCTGGCTAGTATACACATTAACACGGATTAATTGAGTTTTGTATCATAACCCCACACTTGTCAAAATTGATTTTGACATTCGAGAGTTTAAGGGTTAAAAATCAGTTAAAATGGGCTAAACAAGAGCATATGCAGATCTTGATAGAAAAGCCCTTGAAGACTTTTGCTCGCAAAGGGCATTATCTTTTAAGAAGAAAAACACAGATCAAGAACTCAAAAACCTATTAATAGCCGGTGATTAGAGGACAAAAGATCAGTCATCACCTGCCCTTGATACAGGGACTGAAGCAGAAATAGTGAGAATGCTAGCAGTAAAAAATAAACAGCAATTCGAACATGAAGAGAAACTGGCAGCACTTCGAATAAGAGAAAAGAAAGAAGCTGCTGAAGTAGAAAATGTTGCACATCAAAGGCAGATGGAATGCCTCATTGCTGAAAAAGAAGCTGCTGCACTTTAGCTCCAAGTTCTGGATGAACAAAGGAGGGTACCACCACCTGGAAATATGTCTCTTCTGGGTAACAGAAACTGGGAAAGGATCTGTCCTATTTACAAAGACACTGAGAATATTGAGGAATTTTCTATCTATCTTTGAGATAGATCCCAGATGAATAGCGTATGCTCGTCCTACTTACGAGGACTGGAAAGGCCAGGGAAGTGTTCTGTGAAATGGGTATGGATGATGCTTTAAATTATGACACATATAAGGATACTGTATTAAAACGATTCAAAGTTTCTTCTGAAATTTACAGGTTAAGATTAGAAATTTTAAGATGTCTAATGATGTTACCTCTCTGGAAAGTGATCATAAACTTTTAGGTTTTGCTAAGAAATGGATTACCAGTGAAAATGCTTACGATGATGTTGGGAAATTAAATGGAATTAATTACTCTTGAGCAGTTATTGAAATTAGTTCCTGATGAGGTCCAGGCTGCGGTGTGCGACCGAAAGCCTGATTCTGTTTTGCACGCTGCAGAAATTGCAGAAGAATATGTTCAGAATCAGAATCATGAGAGAAATAAGCCCCTGGGGAAAAGCAGCCACTCTGCATCACAATTTAAGAGAGATGAAGGGTTTAAGGGGAAATTTAATCCCAATTTTGTTTAAAAAGCTCCAAGGGAGTCCAGAGTCTAAAACCTCTCACCCTGAAGGGAAGCCAGTTATCAGTCACCAGTGTGGAGTACCCGGGCATATAAAACCAAATTGTCCAAAACTTCAAACCACCCCACAGCCTGTACCCATTACTAGTACAAATGCCATAACTGTGAGTGAGGATGTTAACCTTATAAGCACTGACACTTACAGGTATGGGGGAAGGACAGAGTCTTGTGAGTTACGTTAGAGCTGAGCCTTGGAGAGATAGTGCTGAATTTATTGGGGATGCAAGGGTGAATGGCGTGGATTTTCATGGTTGGCGCGACACAGCATCAGACATTACTTTGGTAAAGGGATGTTCTGTCCGGGAAGAGGACAAACTGGCAGGCGAGAGCATAACTGTTCTGGCCCTGGCAGAGTTTCCTGTGACTGTCCCTTTAGCTAAGATCCACCTAGAATGGGGGAATTTTAGTGGTGAATTGACAGTAGGAATTAGAGAGAGACTTCCAGCGGATGTGTTAATAAGTAATGACATCACGACCAGGCTTAATCTGGTTAATGTTGTAACTAGGTCCAAAGGGAAGTGCGGTGCCGATACCTCTGTCTTGCCTGTTGTCAGTGAAGGAGGCTGCGAAAGGGAAGAGCATACTTCCAGCCCTTTAGCTATGGAGTCTAGCAGCTGATGGAGGATTCTGTGAGGATCCTCCTGGTATATCGGAGGTAGTTCTGGATCTGAGTAAAGTTCAGAAGGAATTTATTTTGGCTCAACAGAACGATGTTTCATTAGGGCAGGCCAGGGCCGATGCTCAGACGGATGCCCCAACTGAGGAAGGAATAGGGAGATTTTTTTTTTATGAGAAATGGAATGTTGTTTAGGGAAGCCCCTGCAGGGAAAAGGAGGTTACCTGGAAAAGTGTGTCAGTAAATAGTTGTGCCTGAAGAGTACAGGAGAGAGCTGCTTCAGATAGCTCATGATGGGCCAACTGGAAGTCATTTAGGAATAGAAAGAACATGTGACAGGTGGAAGCAAAACTTCTTTTGGCCACTTATGTATGACTCAGTAAAAGTATATTGCAGGAGCTGTGACTTATGTCAGAAGCACAAGGGATTTAAGGGGCCTAACAAGGTATCCCTGCAGCCTTTATCCGTTATACGGCAGGCATTTGCTAGAGTGTCTGTAGATATTGTGGGACTTTTATCCAAACCTTCTAGGACTGGGAAAAGGTATATTCTTGTGGTGGTAGATTTTGCTACAAGATATCCTGAGGCTCTGACATTGTCTAACATTGAAGCTGAGACTGTGGCCACTGCTTTGTTCTCTATCTTTAGCAGGGTAGGTTTTCCCAAGGAGATGTTGACAGACTGTGGTACTAATTTTATGTCTGTGGTTTTTTAAAAGTTCTGGGCATTGTGTGGGGTAAAGCACTTAAAAGCTGAACCCTACCACCCTGAGACCAATGGGCTGGTGGAAAGATTCAGTGGAACTCTGAAAGTCATGCTTAGAATGTATGTTTCCAGATAAGAGAGCAACTGGGGTGTGTTGCTTCCATACCTACTATTTGCATATAGAAGTGTGCCCCAAGAATCCCCAGGGTATGCTCCCTTTGATCTCCTATATGGGAGACAGGTCAGGAGTCTGGAGGGTGAAATACAACCAGCTTGGGAGGCTCCAAGCAAAGTCCACCACACCACCTTAGCCCCACATTAGGGCTGTGGCAAATGGGTCAGTGCTGCCATTCTGAGACTCTTATAGCCCTCAAACATCACTGAGGTTGTTTATGCATTAAAAGTCTCAAAAAAGTCCAGTGAATAAATGAACTCTGTAGTTAAGCCTGGGAAGGGGCCATGGTATTGGTCCCTCAGTGAACCCAGTGGTCCAAAACCCCTAAATAGAGTGCATGAAATGGTAGTGGCCATTATTCCGAATCCAGTCCATAAGACAGAAGAGCATTTTCAGCTGGGTTGTGTTGCAGTCCTACTGCTTCCCCAAAGGTTTGGGGCCAGTTAGTTTTGGACTAGCTCCCTTTGTGTGAGAAGGGGAGAATCACACCCTCAGAGGCCTGTCCAATGGGCTTCTTCACAGAATTTATCCAGTTTTTGCAATGTGTTAATAGAGTAAATAACTGCTGATTATAAACAAATAACAATGGTCAATTAGCAAATTTGGTTCTGGAAATGCTTTATAACCCTGCTGGTTGTTGTTAACACTCTGATTGATTGCATATTATCATAGATTGCCTTTGACAGTTTTTGCATGCAGAAGGAAAAAGCTGTCTGATGTTTCAGATGGCCTATTGTGATGCTTGTATCATGCAGAAAGGAAAGAAAAATGAGTATGAAAAATGTTCATTCATATCTCTTATTTAGTACCATCACCCCCTGCTTGGAAGACCTTGCAATGCCAAAGGCCAATGGCATTTGCTAAGGAGCAAGATTAACACAGAATACTTTGGTTGTGTGGATTATTTTTGAGCACTGTTTATTTTTCATAAAATTTGGAGAGGGAGGGGTGTTGAGGGGCTGCATCAGTTTTAAGAGTAATAAATTATAAAAGTTACTCCACAATTAGCATCAGGTACACCACATTTCAATATAGACTGAATTTTTATTCCCAGTTTATAAGCCCCTTAACATTTGAGTTAATATGTAAACATGAACTATCTTAATTATACTGCACTATTGGGCTCTGTTAGAATACTAAGAGATAATGAAAAATGTAATTCATGATCAGAAAGTATTTCAGTACCTAGGGCCCAGCTCAAAAATTAAGTATGTGCTTAATGAGCATACTGTTCATTAAAGTAATGGAAATATTCACACTGATTTTAGGCCCCAATTCAAGGGCCTGATTCAAAGCATATTGAAGTTAGTGGAAATATTCCCATTGATTTCAATGGGCTTTGGATCAGGCCCAAGGTACTCTCCTGAATAAGAATAAACTTAAACATGTTCTTAAGTGCTTTCCTGAATCAGGGCCCATGATACTATAGTGATAGGCATGTTTGAGATGCTTCCACTCTATTCTCCTAGTCCTGCAAGGGGCTCTGCATTGATCAGATGCTTGCTCCCACATGGAAATTGAAAATGCTGCAGGGATCTGGCCAGGGAGTGTTGTTTTGCAGAATCAAAACATAAGAACTGAGATGGACAGATATGAGTTAGACATTTTTTCATTATCTATACATTAGAGAAAGGGAATTCCATCCAGCTATAATAGACCTCCTTTTATGTTTTATACTGGCTATAAATTGTACTCATTTTGCTTTGTAATTTAAGATAAAAATGATTTGCCTTATGCATTAAATACATGTTTCTGCTCCAATATCCTATTGACCATGCCTTTTGAGACTACCTTCAGAAGACCAATCATTTAAAATATTAGAAAGTTTTTAAAATTGTTCTCATTTTAAATATGCATTTTTAGTTGGAATAACAAATATATTCAACTGATATATTCTAAATGATAAAAGCAGAGAATAAGGAGTTACCAATACGAAAATTAAAGAATGAATGGAAAAAAAAGAGGTGTGAGAAAAGGAGGAGGATGGGGTAGGAAGAGAAAAGTGATATGGAGATCATAATTAATCAGAGAATGATGCTAGTTTTGTTCCATTTATTATGGGTAAGGGAACTTCCTCCTAATTATTTTTCACTCTGTCACAAAGTGGACCTTCAAATGTAAATTTGTAGTTAAAAAGGAACTTGCACAATAAGGTCCCAAAAAACTTCTGACCAAATATCCTCAAACAATGAAAAATTGTTGTATGTGCCAAGATGGGTAGATGAACCAATATTAGTACTATTGATCAGCTTATTACACCTACAGGTTGTGCACACAGCTAGCCTATAGATCCACATGCTCATTAGTGGTTACTCATCTTCCCTTCCTCCCCTGCTTTGATTTGATTCATCCACCTACTATATCTTTTAGACTGTAAGCCCTTTGAGGCAGTGCCTGACTTGTCTTTTACTAATTGTGTATACAGCATCTCACATAACAGGGTCCTGACCTAGTTGAAGCCTCTAGAAGCTACTTAATACCAAAACATTGATGGTGATGATAATGGCAATAAAGGAATTTGTCTTACACTAAGACAGTGTGTTGTACTACATTGAAATTTCCAGATGAGGATGGACTTCAGATTGCTGAGGAAAGTTGCTCTTTTGTTTGTAAAATTGGTCTGTGCGATTAGCGAACATACAAAAGTATCACATCAGTTAGTCTATCTGCAGACTGATTATAAATAGAACTGCAGTCTTTTATGGGTGGGATTTTGATGACATTTTCATCAGCAAGAATTACGTTTCCACTTAAATTTGCTAAATTGCAGCATGGGTATTGGACATATCTAATTATTGCAATCCTAAAATCATCAGCCTTGTTGTCATCTAATATTATTTCTAAATTAATGCGGTGAGAACAAAATTACGTTATGCTACAATACTCGTTCAGTGGAGTATGTACAGTCAGGTAAAGAAATGATTGTCTAATTCATATTCCCTGGGATTCCAGTTTACAGTAAAGTCCTTATTTCTTTAAGTAACTCCTTTCAGTGAACAAAATCAATGCAACAAAATCTATTATTTCTTATTAGGATCACATTCTTTGAACTTGCACATTTGTTTCTTTTAATCCAGTTGATATTGAGGCGGTGGTGCAAAAATTGAACTCGGTTGTCGCTAATGGACAAGCAGTACTTGGTGTACAGCACTGACATGCAATTAATTTGCAACAAGACAGACATTACAATACCAATCAGTTCAGCAGGTTTGAATGTCATGTGCATTAACTGTATACTCACCTATAAATCATTGAATTTACAGATGTGCATGATAAAAACCATTACCCAACACCAAGCCAGAGAACTATTAACCTATATAAAAACTGTGTTAATCTCGCAAGCCATGCACATATCTGGTGCTACCTGGAGCCAGCAATGTCACATACAGTAGCAAGGCTCCCACCCTTGCTATTAATACTTTACATCTCTAACCCCAAACCTCTGAAAAGTTTTATGGTTCAATGACATCTTGATGAAAGATGAAAAGTTTCCTATTCTTCCCCCTATGTCCACACACAGTGGGGAGAGTTCAGACTGTAGCATGCCCTCCCCCTTTCAGATGAGGCTTGTCTTGCCATTCTTTCCACATCCATATCAACTCATGCTGTGATCCTATCACAGATTTTATAGTGTAAAATGAGCAGCGTTGGTCTTGGTCTGTACTTGAATGAAGACCTCCAGATATAATCAAAATGTTGCAAAAATGTTTTTTTCAACAGGTGATGTTCTTCCCTCTTACAGAATCAGAGCCCTAGTATGAGGTCAGGGGGCACAGTGCTTCTAGAGGTATCCTCTAATGGACTCAATAGTTGGTTAAGTGCCTGAAATGTGGAGAATCCCCACATTCTAGGCACAACTCTGCCACTATGTCACAGACCCCATTGTAAAAAAAGGAATTAGTTCTTGTACTTTCCTATCTCATAGGAGTGTTGAGAGGATTATTTATTTAATTATTGTTACTGCTTTGAAAATGTCAAGTGCTATATACCAGGAGGGCAAAGTATTTATTTATTTATTATTATTATGATATTTGACTGTCCCTCCTCTCAGATCCTTAACTTAAATAATGTCAGATGTAAGAAGGATTTTGAACTTTGCCCACACAGTGCTACTCCAGAAGACTCTTCTACTCATTCTAGCTGAATGAACATTGGTTCGGAGCCAGCAGACCTATTATGGTCTCCAAAATGGATTTTTCAACAATTTTTGTTTTCAGCTTCAACTTTTAGTTACAACATTTCAGAAAAATTAAGCTGAAGATCATGTCTTTCTCCTACATCCAGTTTTGAATCATAAAATCATCTAAATCTTGAATGAGTTATAATCAATATTGTGTGTATATATATTTGACATATATATTATATATATATAATATACATAAGTGCATCATTTTTTCTTTGACAGTTGATGAAAGTTGTGAATGAAATGTGTCCGAATATCACGAGAATTTACAACATTGGGAAAAGCCACCAAGGACTAAAACTGTATGCTGTCGAGATCTCAGACAACCCAGGAGAACATGAAGTTGGTTAGGATTATACTCTGATTAATCTGTTTCAGGGTGGTTTTATTTTATTTTTTTAATGTCACATGTCTGCCGCAATTATAACTGAAGAAACTTATGTTCACTGAAGCAGTGATTTTGCATGTGTGTGGGAGGAACTTCAACGTTCTATTTCTAATCTGAGAAGAAAAGATTGAACATATATAGAAGGCATTATAGGAATGGAATCCAATTCATTATTGCTAATGGGTTATATTCTTTACAATTTAAAAAAAATGTAGAGGGGATCTTAGTGCCATGAAATGTGGTTGGCTCACAGCCCTCAAGAGTGAAGTTTTCTCTTTATCTATAGAATATCTGTACCACAAGCACAGTCAGCTCAAATTTCCCTATGTTGCTCCACTAATGTGTCTCATCTCAATTCTGGGTGCACAGTGTCTGGTGGTGAGACAGTAGTTCAGTCTACAGACCCATTCAATCTCTCAACTGAGAATACCAGCAAGGATGCTGGTATGGTGTTGGGACTGATATGTAGAGGGGGACTGAGCTTCAACTGACAAAAAGGGCGCAGTAGTGCGCACAATGGGGAGCTCTGCATCACATGCTGTGTGCATCCCGGAGCTACCCCTCAGGTGAAGGAACTGCACAGTGCCATTTACAGTCAAGGTTTAGCTGTACCCATGTGGCATGATTTAGCTCTATGATTTGGACCGAGACCACCAAGTTATGCCACTGAATAGCCTTACCATTAGAATGAATATCAGCTATCAATGACCAGCCACCTTGGCTGAACTTAGACCAGTGACCTGGAGGCGAAGGGTTCCGTAGCATAGTCTGAAACTGCTTACGCATCCGGTCCATGGAATGCATTCATAACCAGTGTCCCACATATGCCCATGCAGTCATTATGAGTAGGTCTATTTCTCTGGGCAGAACCTAGCATTTAGATGGGAAATCACTGCACACAAATAATTGCAACCTCAAATATTTCAAGTGTATTTGTGGACTTCACTTGAAAAATTTAGCCAATCTCTTCATGTGCAGTATGTGCGGTTCTTCTTAATTCATTAAGTGCCAGTTTAGTTCCATATTTCCTAAGCTAATGACATTCTGAAAGGTAGAATTATTCCAGACACCACCAATGAAATGCAGATAGAACTCCCTTCTCCTATATGTGCCTATGAAGGAAGAATTTGGTCACTAGGTATAATAGTCTACAGTAACTATTGTTTGTTAATGGTGTATATGGTTAAAAGGGAGTTGAATATATTTGTTGGTTAAATAACCAACACCATTTGTGAGTCTGTCTGAACTATGCAGTAAAAGACAACAAATATTGTACCATTTAATAAAACCTTGCCAAATAAGTATGAATCATTATTTTAGATTAATGAATTAATATGATTGTGTGAGGTTAGAGACATATTCTACAGTCAGGAAGAGACTTTGTACTATGTATCTATCTGTCTTTGTTAGAGTAAAATATGTGTTCCAAAGAACTGCCACTGAGAGATTTGTCATGTTATCTTTTAAAAGCAGAGAACTTTTAAAAGTGTTCTATATCAGTGTTTTACTGTAATTGGAAACTGCAAAATAATGTAATTTAGTTTTGTACTACATTGTTCAATGGAAAATGTATCCCAACAGCTTTACATGGTTGCTGTCAGATATTACTAAGTTATGGGTAGGAGCAATGGGAAAGAAAAATTAAATGGTATAGGCAAGTTAGAAAAGGTAAATTTTTTCAGTTGTGATATGTTTATTTTGGGGCTTGACCCAATCCCCAAAGAAGTCAGTGGAAAGGCTCCAATTAACTCCAATGGCTGTTGGACTGGATCCTTGGTTTGCTTCTCTGACTACATTCCTCTCTTGTTTGTTTTCAACAGGTGAGCCAGAATTTCGCTACATGGCAGGGGCTCATGGGAACGAGGTGCTTGGACGTGAGCTAATGCTTTTGTTAATGCAATTTATGTGCCAGGAATATCTGGCTGGGAATCCACGCATTATACGCCTCGTTGAGGACACCAGAATTCATCTCCTTCCTTCAGTCAACCCAGATGGATATGAGTTGGCATATGAAGTGGTAATGTGATTGTCAACATTACTAGCAATTATCTTGTTCATAGTTGATTGGTAAAATATGCTCCCATTCTCATGATGATTTTAAAAAAATGACAAATTTGGATGGAATCAATATGAACAAAGCCAATAAAGCAACACTCTACAGAGAAAAGCAGAACCCACTGAGATATTTTATTCAGTAAAAAGTGGAGTGAACAGTGTTCCAGATGATCTCAGTTGTTGGGAAGACACTTAGGGAAAGAGGCTGTCTGTAAGGTAGCCAGAACATAAACCATATAGGATAGTGTATGAACACCTTTAATTGAATTTGGAAACCTATTAGTAATCAGTGCTGTCTGTAGTGCACGTATGATGTATTCCACACGAGAAGCACAGCTAAGCAAACAAGCAGCTGTAATCTAAACGAGCTTTAATTTCAGATTGCTCTTTAAGTGCAGCCCAGTGTAGAGTGCATTGCAATATTTCAGTGTGGAAGGAACAAAGGCACGGAGAATTGTTATATCCATATCCAAGTGGAAAAATTCCAGGTCCCCTGATCAGATGCAGATGGAAACAGGTATCAGGGTTACTCAGTAGCTGTCAAGAATACAAAAGTACCCAGAGTTTGTGAGTCTCAGTATCAACATACAAACGTTTCCCTTCCATAAAGGGAACATATGTCACCTCTACCATATCATTTTGAAATTTTCCTCCACTCTTTATATTGTTCTGAATGATTGATTGTTCTTTTTATTTTATTTTTAAATTTGAATGGGTACTAAATGATTACAACTTTCTTTCTTCCTGTTCTGATCTTATGTGACAAACATCATGGTCAAAACCCAAGATAATTCATTAAAGCCAAAAATATGTTGATGAAATTTTGAGTAATTAATAAGAGATGATATGAATGAAACTAGTCAAATGAAATTCTTGAGATGTGCCAGTTAAATATTACATAATTTAATTTCATTCACTTTGTGGAGGAGTTTATAGCTAATAGTTAATACATGAGAATGCCGTTATTTTAATATAGCACTTTTCATTTCAAAGGATCCCAAAGTGCTTTATAAACATTACTTGCTCTATACAGACATGTGGAATAATGTGTGTGCGCATGTATCTTTAAAACAGTGCAGCAGACCCTTGGCCTCTGCTAAGGTTGCTTTGTGCTCTTGGAGTGACACAAAGAAACCTTAAACTAGCTGCTGAGGATTCTTCCAGTATACTCACTTTCTCTATCATGGAGGGAACATGCCAGGGACAGGCTGGGACTAGGATAGACTAGGATAGACTGCACAGCCTCATCCAATCAAGTCATCCTTGTGCAACTTCGAACTGCTGTAATTCAGAGTAGCCCATAGAACAATATAATTAGAATGTATTCACCTACTAGTGAAGTACAGCCACTTTGGTGATAAAATTCACTGCAGACAATAACACTTCACGGCATTAGAGATTGAAGAATATCGTAGTTTATCCAGTTGGAACTTCAGCAGAAAGATTAGGTAGACAGAATGTAATTCCCAATGTTAGAATTAGACCAGGATAGCAAGCAACTCTTAGAAAAGAGTTCAGTGGGATCCTGCATAGCTATGAACATTTAAGACCTTGAATTTATGATTTTACTGAAAGATGCATGGAGCTATTCAATGTAACACATGCTCGATTGGTGGTAACACAGGAAATGATCTGAAAATGTTGTCACAGGGCTCGGAATTAGGAGGCTGGTCTTTAGGAAGATGGACTCAGGATGGCATTGACATCAACAATAATTTCCCTGATTTAAATACCATGCTTTGGGAAGCTGAAGATAGGAAGAGGGTTCAGAGAAAAGTCCCAAATCATCATATTCCAATTCCAGAATGGTACCTTTCTGAAAATACTACAGTAAGTACAAATAGCTCCAGAGAGAAAGGGAGAGACAAAGGAAGAGTGGGATGATCTAGAGATGAAATCTCATGAGATATTTTAAAAAAGCTTTTAAGAGCCTATTTCTTATTCATCAGAAATTTAAATGAGGAAGAGAGATGGGGAATGACAGACTATTAGTAGCATATATAACAGTGCATTTTGAGAATTAAGTTCTTCCTCCCAACTTACACTGAGGTTCATTTTTTTTTTTAAATAGTGAGAATCATTGTAATTATATTAATTTGTATAGGTGTTTGTTTATGTCTCTGGACCTCTTTTTATTTATTTTGGAGAGACAGAGTGTTCAATCCTTTTAATAAGACATCTCCACAGGTTTGTCTGATTGCAGAGCTCTTTAGAAAGGACAAGACTAGTCATCAGGCAAATTTCCTACTGAATTTTGCTTTAAAAAAAATCTCTTAACACATCAGACTCCATCTTATATGCAAAACCATCACAGTGACCTGTGTTAATTTCACTTAATAATGTAAAGACATTAACTCATTTCTGCATGTCTTACTTTAACAGTGGCCAAAGTTTCCAATGGCTGAATATAACCATCTTGAGATTAAATGAGGGGAAGACACTTAAACCTTGTGCACTCTGTGTGATTTAGAAATATTTTCATACTTAAGCCTATTTGGTTTGCAAATTCTTTCATTTCCATTGCCACCAATGGGAACAGGGGTAGGGGCCATCATCCTAGATCTTTGGCTGCTGCTACAGAGTGCATGCACTTCCATTCCTGAACTGGCTGTTTACTAGTCTGGCCTCCCAGCATAAGATCAAGCACTATGAAGGCTGTATTTTCTTCTGGTTGCCAGTTGCCTCAAGATACCAGAATGCAGGGAAGCCCTGAATACGTCCCCCATTCCCTTGTTCACTCCCCTTCTTCTAGGTACAGGAAAGAGGGTAACACTGGAATTGCAAGGCTCAGTGCTAACAGAGGATCCTCTTGTACACAAATGATTCTCCCATTGTTAGCTATGCTGGTTTAGGATTACTTTGCACCAGTGGTTTAGCATAAAGTGATCACTGTGCAACTGAAGATCGAGGCCATAGTTTCTAAGTGATAGGAGCTTTGTGCTAACTCCTCATATATTGCTTTATTGCACAATAAAATATTAATAGAATTAAAGAAGGAACAAAATCAAAACCTTGACTCTGAACCTCTTTGAATTCCTGAGTGCTTGGGTTCAAATCCCTGGCTTTCATTCTACCTTTTATAGTTCAAGATCCAAAATCCAAATGGCCCTATTTTCCAAATTCTGGTGCAGAAGCAGCCAAATTCTCATGAAAAATGAGTGATTCTTTCAAGGATTTGGCCTGAGATGGTAGAAATTTCACAAGACAAGCGGGCGTTTTCAGTATTTTCAAGATTTTCAGTAGTTTGCTCAAAAATTGCATGAATACAACTCATCTCTATTGAATTCAAATGTGAACCCAAACCCTAGATCTGATTTGGCTATGTTAAACCTAATGCATAACTGAACACCATCTCTCTGTCTACTGTCCAAATATGTGAGGACCACTGAATTTCATATTCCTCAATGACGCTGTTGTTTCTTTTCCATCTAGGTGGCAGTTGAGACTCGAGCAGTGATAGCATGGATGGAAAAAATTCCATTTGTACTAGGTGGCAATTTACAAGGAGGAGAACTGGTCGTTGCATACCCATATGATATGGTCCGATCTACATGGAAAACTCAGGAGCACACACCTACCCCTGATGACCATGTATTTCGCTGGTTGGCATATTCGTATGCCTCCACACACCGACTAATGACAGATGCCAGAAGGAGAGTATGCCATACAGAGGATTTCCAGAAGGAAGATGGAACTGTTAACGGGGCCTCATGGCATACAGTTGCTGGAAGTAAGTGTCTGAAAAAATGTGCGTAGGATTCATTTGTAGAGCACGCCTGTTAAAGGCTATAACACCTTAGCTCCATAGTATGTGTCACACAGTTAATGGCAGGTAAACGCCTACACTGAAAAAAGAGTATACGCTAATGAAATCTGCCCTTTTGCATTTCATAAGATGTCCACGGATTAACAGAGAGCTGTCAAAATTTCCTTGTAAATACCTCATTTACTGCTGATGCTTTTCAAAGCTGTGCATGTCATAGCTTATTTATTAAACAAATTTAAAAGCCATCTGTCACAAGTGAGCTGCAGCAAGTGCTATACCATCCATTCCAAAATTAAAATCAATCTAATAGATCCAGCCAGCCCAGGATCACTGGAAGGAAGGAACCTGCCAACCTTAAGCATGTCACTCAACCAACAAAACGTACCATTGCTGTATAAAAGATGAAGGAAAAGAAGAGTAGCAAATGCCAGAATCAAAGGAGTAGCTCCAAAATGATCAATGAGGAATCAGTGAATGATTCCAGTGGCCCTCTCTTAAGAAAGTCCTTGTCAGTGCTCATTGAATTTAGGAGCAGATTTACCCTAACTGGCACTAACCGCAAGGTAGAAACATACAAGAAGTGATTGTTTAAGTACTACTGTCCTATTTTGTAAAGGATTTAATATATTACTCTAAAACGGTGAATTGCACACATGGACATTATGGCAGCCAGAAAAAAACAAACTGAATGAGTCATGTGCCCATATCCCTTGCTCCTATCTAATGGAGCAAGAGAAAAGTTGCATTATGCAGTGGTTGCAGACTATGCATCAGTTTTAAGGGAAGATTAGGAGCACATTACAATAGTAATTGGCCTCAACCACTATTTAACCGCTATCTGATTAGCTATTTAAAACCACTCTTAAATACCTAATCAAATTCTTAGCAGGTTACGCTACATTGATGTTCCAGCTTCCTGCCCAAAACCTTCATTTCTAAAACAGTCAGTTCTGTGAGGTTAATGCAAGGGCTGTGGATGTCTATATGCCATCTTTTGAATGGCATTATGTATGACAACAGTAACAACTGTAAATAGATACAAGTACGTGATTGAACATGCCATTTGCTTTATTAGAGTTCTTGCTTGTTATTTATAACCATTCTCACTGTATAAACAGTTCCAAGTTTTGGAAGCTACTTATATTACTTTCACATTGGACCACACAAAGTTAATTTTGGTTGGCATTGAAGCCAAGCAGAAACTTATTTCACTTTAAAATATTTTTCGCTATGTTAAAAACAACTGCACAAATTCAGGGGAAGAGATGTTGAACTGTCTGCATCACAAAAACAATTCCTGCAGAGAAGTGTCCATGCATTATGCAAATTCTGAAAACTAAATATCCAGTGTTGACTGGATTGAATTTGACTTTAATTTTCTTATTTGCTGCATAAGCCTGATTATGAACCAATACAACAATGATGAGTCTGGCTATCTCACTAACAGCAATAGCATTAAGTAATTGACTACAGCATAGATGCTGTATGATTTCTTAGTAACAATTTAGATGTTGAATTTGGTTAATTGAATTTGTTTTGTTACTATATGATGCTTCAGATTATTTTTAACATTCTGTTTTCTGGTGTCATAATGAAATATCTGGGATCAGTTTGTAGGGAGATTACTAGGATATTTTTTCTAGTTTTCTTCTTTACATCCATAGCACTGATCTTGGATTCATGAGACCTGGGTTCTGTTCAAGCCTTGTCATTTTCCTACTGGGTGATCTTTGGGCAAGTCATTTGCACTCTGTGTGTTTCAGTTTCCCTATCTGTAAAATGGGGGCAAGGAACCAAAGTACTTTGAGTTCTGTTGATGAAAAGCACTATGTAAGAGTTAGTTAGGTATTTATTAATTTAGAAATAACCTGACTAATTACTAAGGAGACTAGTTAAAAATGGTTTATGTGAATCACAAATCAAAAAGATTAAATTATTTGTAACAATTAATTAAAAAAAAACCTCATCAACCAGAGACATCCCAAGTTGCTATGTTCATCTACAAACCCAGATTGATATTGCTTCAAATTTGACAGTGAGGAGTTGCCTATCTGTAATATCGACACTGCCTGTACCTAAGTCACAGATATCCACATGGTCTGTTCTGTCAATTATTTCTCTTTTAAACCCCACAGTTGCAACAGTTATTCTCCTCTTAAACAGCTGTTCACCTAAGCTCTGTTCATAAAGTGACATTCCTGAAATTTACCCAGGACCTGCTCTAACTTACTTTCATGAGGGCCAGTGGGCTTCTCCACAGCCCAAAATAGCTGAATTCAAAGCTGTTCAGCTCCCCTTTTTCCCCCATGCCCTTGGATGGCTATTGCGAAGGAGCTGGTGTACATAAACGCTGTGCTATTCCTGCACTGAGAGAGTTGCAGAGGGCTGTGTGGCCACTTTATACCACCAAATATCCCTGGAGGTGCAGTAAGCTGACTATAAACAGTTAGTGCAGATATCAAATGCCTCAGCATTTCTTTGGTATTTAACCACACTATTCCCTGTTGCATACTCTGGGCTGCCATGAAAATTATCTCTTCAATCAGTCTAAAAATAACATCTAAGCATTGGCTGAACCCATGTAAACTAAGCAACATATGAATCTTATCTTTCATTTCCAGTCCTGGATTTGGGCATTCAGACAATATATGGAGAGTTCCTTTTGGCAACATTAAGCCATTTTTGAAGGAGATATATTAAAAATAGAGCAATTACTGTGTAACACAAAGCATTTCATCATAGATTAGCCAGGATGAATTATGATATGTGAAGAGAAAATGTTTGTGACTATTTCTTAAATGGAAAGGAAACAGGCTTATGTAGAGCAGCATATGCCATCGTTTGAAATTTTAGTCTTTCCCCATCAACAAACATATAAAAACTTAACATCTGTGTTATATAATCCTCCTACTCTGCTTCCAGAAGGCACTGAGGGCTCATTAAATACTTGACTGCTGCTGCATGATAATTGGATTGATTGGATTTTTTTTTTTTTATTCTCTTCAGTCAGATATACTTGGTGAATGTATTTCCTGGTAATCTTTCCCATTAGGAAAGAAATCAGCTAATGATCATTAATAAGCAATTTTCTTCTTAGTCTTAAAATATTTTTTAATTATAAATTTGTTTGAATAATGAGAAATGAATCTTCATTACCTTCCTTCCCCCTTCACTCAGCCACTGAATTGTGTTATCTGTGTTAGTTTGGAGAACGTTGATTAAATGAAATTCCCTGAAGGGAGATTCTTCTGAAAATCAGCAGACAAATGGGGAAAATGGAAATAGATTGGAGGTCTACATCTACATTCAGACTTCCCCAGTGCTCAGGGGAATCTGGAGGGTTAGAATTTGGCCCACTGTAGAGAATAGAGTTAGCTGTGAAGTGTGGACACAAATTCGAGCTTACTCAAAGTTCAGGGGTGGTTGGTTAGAACACATCTCTAATGGACATCTTTAGAAGGAGACAATGATACTAATTTTGATCTTTTGCAGCATAGGAAACAAAAGTGCAGCCCCTAGTTCTCTCACTGAGCCAGGCTCTATGAATATAGTGTCATCCCACTGCTTACAAGCAAAAGGACGCCAAACATGACTCATAGACTCTAAGGTCAGAAGGGACCATTATGATCATCTAGTCTGACCTCCTGCACAACACAGGCCACAGAACTTCACCTATCCACTCCTGTAATAGACCCCTAACCTAAGACTGAGTTATTGAAGTCCTCAAATAATGATTTAAAGCCTTCAGGGAACAGAGAATCCACAAGCAAATGACCCGTGCCCCATGCTGCAGAGGAAGGTGAAAACCTCCCAATCTGAGCTGGGAGAAAATTCCTTCCCGACCCCAAATATGGTGATCAGCTAAACCCTGAGCATGTGGGCAAGACTCACCAGCCAGACACCCAGAAAGAATTCTCTGTAGTAACTCAGAACCCATCCCGTCTAATATCCCATCACAGGCCATTGGGCATATTTACCCCTAGTAGTCAAAGATCATCGTAACCTGTATGGCCTCAACTCTCTTGTTTTTTCCCCTATCTGTTATATGACTCCCTCATATTTACTACTTCAGTAAGAAAATAATTTGTACTGTTTACAATTCTGTTTGTTAATAACTGGAAAAAAACCCCCACACTCACTCTGCATATGGGCATTGAAGAATGGTATAAATGAGCTCATTGCCCCCACACCAGTGCTTACTAATATCAATCCACCGTCCCTCTTCAATCCAGCGCAGCTACTGAATGGTCTACAAGAGTTTTCACGTCTCTAGGGAAAATACAGTGCTGCTGAGCCCTCTGAGTTAGAAGCTGGGCGTTATCAGCATTGTGTCTCCATGGAAAGTTAGAGGAAACAGGTGGTCTTTGAAATAGCTTAGTTCTTCCTCCATTTAGCGCTTTGATGGTGAGGACCATGAGAAGAATTCTGCTCAGTTTTACTGATGTTGATGAAGTTGGTGGAGTTACTCCAGACTTCCAGTAAAAATGAGAGTAGAATTTGGACACTGGATCTTGAATTGTACTTGGTATTGGAATGGCAGTCTGTGTGAAGTATTGGTATTATTTGCTCTTATCAATACATTCCTCTTAGCAGGCAGGATGCTGCATGCTGGATCATCTGTAGTTGTGGTCCGACCTTCTCGGTTAGGCCAAGATATGGTGCATTGCAGTAATCCTGCCTGGAGGTGACAAAAGCTTGGAACTAGAACTGGGACATCAGAAGGGAAGGACATAATGAAAGTTGACATTTCTGGGAATTGCTATTATATGGGCAGCCAGGCTTAATTTAAGAGCCCATTAGAATCCCAAAGTTTAGCGCCTCCTGGACAAGAGAAGGACATACACCTCAGTAGAAGTTGAGGTCATATTTCCTGCTATTTCCTCCAAGCACATCCTTCCTTCCCATCAGCATGACGTCCATCTTATCTGGAATAAGCTTAATCCAACTATTTTTCATTTAGATCCCAAATTCTCTTAGACCCTGGGACAGCAAGAGGGTTCTGCCACTTTCTGCCTAGAGGTGACTGAAATTAATGCTGGGTGTCATAACTGCACTGGTGACAAGGTAGTCCATACTTTCACACGCTGCCACTCAGCAGCCTCACACATATGTTCAATAAGAGAAATGATTTCAACCAGGCTCATATTGGGCATGAGCCTAGCAGCGCCTGCCCAGATATATATATGTGGTAATATATATATATATATTCATCTTGGTTTATCATGTACTACACTACTCAGTTCCCTGTTTTAAATGGGATAAAATGAAAATGGACATTCTTGTCTATAGGAAAACTTTAAAAGTTTGCATCAAGTTTCATGGAGCTGTTAAGCTGTTACTTTGTTAGAAGTGCAATTTAGATTTTGTTTCTATTGGCACAATGTTATACGAGTCTATTTTAATTAATATATTGATGGAATTTTTAAAGCAACATTTTCCTGCCGAAACTGCAGACTGCTTTGTGCTCTTCAGGTATTCTGTCCTTTGATTAATATAATCAGGTGCGGTGCACAGAATAAACAAGGGCAGTATTTTATGATTCTAAAGATTTTCTTCTTTTATTGCATCAACAGGTATAAATGACTTTAGTTACCTGCACACAAACTGCTTTGAGCTATCCATCTATGTGGGCTGTGACAAATATCCTCATGAGAGCGAGTTACCTGAAGAATGGGAAAACAACCGAGAGTCCCTGATTGTTTTTATGGAACAGGTATGAATGAGAATACCTTTCCCAATCCTTTCAAATTAGAATTCACTTTGAAAGGGGCCTGAGTGAAAGTCTTCCTTTGCAATTACTATGACCTGCTGTGTTTTCCTGTAGGTAAGGTTTCAGTCCAGTGGAGCCACACAGTTTGCAGAGGTACTTACTATACCCTTGCTAATCCCCCAGGTTGTTCACCTTCTACCTGATCCTGCAGACAGATGCCAAAGAGTTCAGCCCTGTGCTGATTCCTACAGGAGCTCTCAATGGGTTGTCCTCCACAGCTTTTAAAGCAGCCAATGGGATTCAGACCTATATCGTCCATTAGCTTAATTATTTATCTTCCATTGGTTCTCATGCTGGTTTGGAAATCTCAACCGCAGCACTTACATTGCATTACAGGTAGAGTCCAGATTTGACCTTTAAAATTCAGAATGCTCCTGCTAAAGAGAAACTCAGCAACTTTATACAAATACCCATGGAACTAGGCATTGTTTAAAACACTGGCAAAATCTTTATACTTTCTTATCCAAAGTTTGCTAGTTCTCCACACACACCTTATGATCTCACAAGGGCTAACATGTTTCATTTCAGGTCAGTAAAACCCTGTGTGGTAGTTAATTCTTTCACAGAAAGGTTTCACTTGTCATCTGTGTTTTGAATTATGAACATTTTTGTCACATATAATAGAAACCTGACCCTTAAAAAATTCTGCCAGTATTTTTGAAATATCAGATTATTTTAGTTTAAGTGGACAAAATAATGAAGCATGTTAAAATTTTACAAGAGTGCAGTATTTGATCAAAAACAATCAGATGAAAAACCCCTTTGACTTGCTACTTTTCATTGTTTTATCTGGCTCTCTCTTAAATTCATAACTACAAAAGTTCTATAAAAAAAAAAGTGAAGTCAAAAGTAGCTGATGCCTAGAAATTTAATTTTATGTTGATAGCAATATTTCAAAACTATATTATTCGTAAAGAAGATACAAAAACCAACAGATGCTGTTTATATATATATATTTTATATGCTTTGAGAATGCATGCCATTTTACCTACTGCAATATGCAAACATGGGGAGAAGACTTCGATTTTACATTGGAGACGAAATGTAATTTTTAAATTGGGGGATAGATTAATTATATCTTTCATCCAAGATTTCTGACTGAATAGAGCATAGTCATGATCAAATTAACGACTTGTTTTATCATGCAGATGTGACTGTTTGATGATATTTGCTTTTCGTTGTTGTGTAATAGGTTTCCATTGATTTGTTCCATTAATAGGTCCATCGGGGCATCAAAGGCATGGTAAGGGACGTATCTGGAAAGGGAATTCCAAATGCTATTATTTCAGTAGAGGGTGTCAACCACGACATTCGCACAGGTAAGAAAAAAAAAAAAAGCATCTACACAAATCCGTAGATTTATTGTAAACAAATATAGGTCTACATTGTAACTTTACAGTCTGCCTGGAGTGGGGGACTGCACGTAGCTCCAGTGCCCTAGGAGTGCACCAAAGAATGAATTGTGACTCAGTTGCCTTGCTCTGGAAGAGGCGTAAGTAACTTCACTCCATTTCATGGAGCAGCTACTCTGACCAGAAAGTAGGGAGGGGATCCAGGGCTCCTCCTGCTTCTTGTCCTTTTCTTCCCCCTCCCTACCTACTTCTTGCAGTGGCAGGCATTGGGTAAGTAGCCCCTGCTCTCTCCAATGCAGTTGAAGTCGCAGTCTGAACAAGGCCGAGCTGGGGAATAAGGGAGGCCTTGCTCGCTCCCATGTGTGGCCAAGTAAGGGCTGTGACTTTCTAGCCAAAAGGAATTAGAGCACCAGTTAATAATAGTAAAGGGTGCTTCTGTGGTTATTGATGGTTAAGGGAACCTGAAAGATTTAGAGGTCTGGTTTGAATGAGCATCCAAAGGTGAAGCAGCTGTTGTAGGAAGAGAAGGATCTCATACTCTTCAGAGTTTTACAGTTCCACTGCATACTCTTGGTGGAATCTCCACAGAGTTCAGTGGGACCCAGTGGAAAGGTTACTCCACACAGGGGAATTTCACTCTCAAAGAATTTCTGTTCTGGATTTATATTACAAACAGTAAGTTAATAAATGTATGCTTTCAGTATTTTCACAGTATTGATTAAACAAATGTGATCCAACAAGTTCAGAATACACCCAGGGCTATTCAGAGGTCTGGACGTTAGATTAAATATTTAGACTTTCCCGAAGTACTTTTGAACTAGTTTATTATTATTATTTATATTGCATTGGTAGTGCCTAGGGTCCCCAATCATACACCAGGGTCCCTTTGTGCTAAGTGCCATGGAAATACATTAAGAGATGGTCTCTGCCTTGAGGAGCTTACAATCTGAGTACATGATGAGAGACAACAGATGGGTACAACAAACAGATGAAGGAGCACCAGGAAATGATGATACTGTAATGATTAGCATAATAGACGGTGGTCTCAGCACACTAACTGCATAATAGTTGTCAGATTCTTGTAGGCATCACAAAAGAAGACAGTTTTAAGGAAGAATTTGAAAGAGGACAACGAGGTGGCTTTGCAAATGTTTACAGGGAGCATCTCCCATGTGTGAGGTACAGCATGAGAGAAAACACAAAAAGGTTTCTTTGAAAATGTAACGAGTGGGTGAGGAAGACTGGCATTACTAGAAAAATGAGAGTTGATTTTTGATAGCATGTGAGAGATGATAGGTGGGTAGGAATAGTCTTGTAAGTAAAGATGAATAGTTCGATGTCATAGGGAGGGGAGAGTCAGTGGTGGGATGCAAAGACAGAGATGATATGATCAAAGAAACAAGGCAGGAAAATGATCTTTACAGCATCATTTTGAATGGATTTAATTGGGGGCAAGATTGCATTTATCAAGGCAAGGGAAGACGAAGTTGCGGTAGTCGAGAAGCCAGATGATGGCGATGTAGATAAGTTTTAGCTGCGTGGATGTAGAGGAAAAGCTAGATTTCAGAGATGTTATGCTGGAAGATGAGGAAAAAATTAGATACATCTTTGATATGAGTATCTAGAGAGAAGGCTGAGAAGAAGATAATATTCAGGTTACATGCTGGAGTGATAGGGAGGATAATGGTGGCATCCACTATCACTGAAAAGGGGGAGGAGGGCTGGTGGGAAAGTTAAGAGCTCTGTTTTGGACATGTTGAGCTTAATCTGGTGGCTGGGCATGCACAAAAAGACATAAAACAGGCTGAGATTTTAATTTGGACAGAAAGAGAGAGGACCAGAGTGGAGAGGTAGATCTGTGAGTTACTTGTATAGAGATGATCAGGAATAGCATTAGCTCTGATGTTGAAGCATATAATCATTGCAAACAGCATACTTAGATCACTACCTCTAGGGTTCTATCAGTCTCAGAAATATCACATGCAGAGGTGGTAATTTTGTGAACAAATGTAAGAATATGATGGCTATACACTCAAGGGTTGGTTTGGTATTAGAATGAGGGAAAGCAATTAATCTGGTATACTGGGTGTCCTATTATCTATTCATCATTGAATCTGAGATCTACTTGTACAGTTGTCTGACACAGATAAGCAATGGGGGGGAGGGGGGGAAGGGAGGCTCTAGCAGTTTTAGGTACGCAAGTTCTGAGTCTCAGATATCTGCTACTTTAGGTTAGCTGACTCAATAATAAATCTAGAAAATTTAGCCCAGTTATGATTACTTTTATTTCAACTTCACTACGTCTGCTGTGAGAGAAAACATTGAATTGCAGCTATTTAGTAAGGCAATTATGACTCTTCCTGAAATATTTCAAAATGGGGCTACTGGGAAACAAAAGAGGGAATGAAAATAATCAGTTGTCTTTTCACTAACCCGGAAGACAGCCATAAAGTGTAGGTTTTATTATGCTGAGAATTTAATAAATGCAATGGATGTTTAATCCAGTCCCTCAATATCCTGGGTTACTTTGGATATCACACTATAGAATACTGGATAATTTAGAGACATTTCAAATATGAGTGCATATGGAGAGGAATCTCCGATGAATGTATAATGATAAAGTTAGGGAAGACCCCAGAATCCACTCTGCAAATACTCTGGGACTTGGAAGCAGTTCAGGTGCAGGTCTGGATCAGAACTGTCTGACTCAGGTCCACCTCTAACTATTAATAGTCAAAAAGAAAGTATAATTATTGTTCTTTTGCATAAACTGGAAGGTGTAAAAGATACTTTATTTAGAGATGGAAACAAAGAACTTCTATCTTGCCTTACATTATGTAGATAAAGGGGATGGGCTGTCATTAGTCTATGAAACTGGAAATTTTATGGGACAGCCACTAAGCTGAAATGACACACAGAACTGCAGAGAAAAAAATTTAATTATCTTCAAGGGACCTTGTTCTTCCCTCTTTTATACCTGTTTAAATCAGGAATATATCCATGAAAGCAATGGAGTTTCACTCGGTCATAATTGGTGTAAATGAGAGGAGAATCTGGGCAACTATCTTTACCTGTCTAAGTTTTGTTTTAAAATGGATTATAATTATTAACTTTTTAAAAGATCTGCTTTTTTGGGGGGTATGTAAATGGAGTCAACTACCCTATTAAGCAGACGAGAATTGTGTCTACAATAAGCTATCTATTATATACTTGTTCCAGGAAATTTCTCATCTTCCTTCTGTAGGGTAGAAAGAACCTTCTGTTACTTTCACTTTGTTGTACAATGTATCTGATGGGAGTAGTACATTGGTGATTCTCTGCTGATGATCATTTCAATTAGCCTATTATTATTGATTTTATAAGACCAGGGACTTGAACAGATTGTTCTATTCTTTTTCTTGATGCAGATATAATTATTGATTGGGTAGAGGTGATTATATGGTATTATGGTTACAGGTGAACTGGGCTCTGTAAGATGACCCTTGGAAATAAGTTCATTAATTGGCAGAACAAACCCATTTGGACTTTTTTTTTTTTCATTTTTCAAAGACTACCTAGCAGAGGTCATTGGGTAGTCTCTTACTGAGATATATACAATTAAAAAGTTATTTTAAACATATCTTATTTCTATTTAGGGCCTGATTTCAATGACCTTAAGAATGTCAAGTAGCACCTTGCTTCTCTTGTTATTCCATTGGCTCCTGTGTCTACCGTTGGGATGATGGGGTTCAAACATCCCCATTACCCAGGGCTGTGCTTAAAGGCACACTCTAGCCTTTAGGGTCAGGCACAATCCTGGGGAAAAAGTGGCACACAAGCTGCATCACCCCAAGAATAGCTTTGGGAGGCATAATGTATCAGAGGCACCTTTCTGAGGTACAGTTCCCTCTCTGCCTCCCCTAAGTTTCAGGCCTTTACCAGCACCAACATGCAACACCCTTTGTGCCAGCTCAGCTGTGTTGACTAGTCTATTGTAGGGGTGGAGCTGAGACGCTGTCCATTCCTGTTGCAGGACAGGGGGAAGGGGAGAAGTAGATGAGTGCACTATGCCCACTTACCTTTTTTGCCTTTTTTTTGGTAATAAGGCATTGAGAGAGATCCTCAGGTGGTGTAAGTTAGAATAACTTCACTGACTTCGATGGAACTACACTCATTCACACCAGCTGAAGATCTGGTCCATTATAATTTATTCCTCCTAATTTTTATTTTATTTTATTATCTGTCACCTTGTTAACAAGATCAAAATATGTTCTGGAGTCTATTTACATATATTAATTTGATTGTCTCTCTTATTATGTGCTGCTATTTTAACTTACTTTAGTAAACATAAAGAGGTACTGTACTATATCTTAATATTCACTGAGACCCCTGTATTTTTGGTCACATCTCTCTTACCATCTGCAGAGGAATTTTTGCTGTCGTTCATTTAGCCCAAAGAATGACATCTCTTAGTTCCCGGAGATTAAATGATGGGTAACAGAAGCAGACTCTTGGAATGAACTCAACTTGTTTTAAAACAGAAGAGAGCTAAATAAATAAATCCTGCCAATAGTTTGTATCTAGCTCTTTAATTATTTCCTGGTGGTGGTGGTTGAATGTGTAGCTTCTTTTATAGTATTTCTCAAGCTATGCTTAAATACCCAACAAATGTTTTTCAGAAATATGTGGATGCACCAAAGGCTAATTGTGTCTTTAGGCACAACCTTGTAAAAGGGTGATGCATAAACTGCACCACCACAGTAATATTCACGAGGCACTGTGGCCGAGACACACTTCTCTGAGACAAATTGCCTTTGTTTCCTCTTGCTCCAGAGAAGTAAGTAATTTGCTGCTAGTCTATATACCACCGAAGTTCGACACCCTACCGTAAAAGCACAGATGTGCTGGCCAGCATATTGGGAGTAGGGCAGAGTTAATCTCTACACTATTCACCACCCACTTGGTCTGGGAGAAAATACACCCAGTTATTCCTGTGCACCTGGAACCAAGGTGGATTCTCAAGGCCAACCCCAAACCAATTCTAGTGTCGGACCCTACCCCAGTGCAGGACAGGCACAGTGAAGCCAAGCTCCATCATACCCCCTCCCTATCCAACTCACCCCTGGTCCCGAACGACAACAGAGAATGTGATCCATCTCCATCTTTTAAAATACTCTCAAATTGGTTGGTAGAAAAATATGAGCCTTCTTTACTATCTGAGAAGTAACTTGACCAGATGTGTCAGTTATGTACTCTTTTACAATAATGCCAGGAGATGATTAACAATGCTTTTTTTTATTTTTATTTTATTTTATTTTTTTTGCTAATTCCTGCTATGTCTATGCATGATGGCTATCTTCTCCAGCCCCCAATACACAATTTTATTTCTTTACATAAATGCAAGAAATAAAGTATGTAGCCCAGCACCAGCATAGCCTGTCGTCTTATTCCCAGTACACAATCTTTTCATCTAAATTGTCTTTCATTTTAGTAACACTGTATTGGAAGTCGCCCAGGCCCAGAGCCAATAATAGTAATGTCATTTCACATGAACATTACAATAGCTCTTCCTGTGGGAGATGTCACATTTCTTTATATATAGTATTTGATTCTAGGAACTCTTGAAAAATGCATTCTTACAACTCAGCAGGTTTTCCGAGGGTAAATTGTAAAATAAATAAGATTTTACAGTAAGCTGGGTTTCATCCCCTCTTTCAATCCATTACTAAGCATATTTGCTGCTTAAAATAACGTCACTAGAAGACCAAAGATTGTCCATATAATTGGGTAAACGTTAAGCCATGGATATCTTCTGTAAGGAAAATCATTAAAGCCCTGATTCAACGAGGTAGTGAGGCATGTGCTTTGCTTTATCCAGGGATGTAGTTCAAGGAGCTACAATGGGACTTTTCATGTGTTAAAGTTAGGCATGTGAATAAGTACTTTGTTGAAAATCATGGCCTAAATTACATATGAAATTACTCTCTATCAATGAATTGATATTATTACAGCAATCATATGATTGCTGTATGCTGAGGGCAGCGGTGAGAGGACCCCCAAGTAGCAAATGTGGGATGTCAAAGAATTATTGTGGATGTATTTTAATTCAACAAAATGTCAAACTGTTCAGATCAAACTTAGTTTGGGTAAAGGTGCTGGGAAACAGGTTATTTTAAACCCTTCTTTCAGCCCTGTATGTATCTCACCTGTCCGGAGAATTCTGTTTGGGAAAATGGTACTATTTTTTATTGAGTTACAGACAATTAGGATGGGAAATGAAAATAGTAATGACTTTTTCACAGTGGCATTTTTTTTCATTGCTTAGCATATGAAAGCTTCATTTATATTTCCATGGTAAGGGCTACATAGTTGCAGTCAGCAGTCAGCTCTGTATTAATTTTCCAAATTGTGAGTTGACTTGAAATCAAGCACATCTTAATTATTTTCCATTTGAAGGCCATAAAAAAGGCTCCAAAGAACGAAGAGTTTTTGGTTAAAACATACTGTTATTGAGAAGTAGGGCATTGTCAAGCAAATGCTCCGTATATCATGGGCCAGTTTCCTGGAGCCTGGTCAGTTGCTTTGTGTTGCTCTGGTGGCCCAAGACAACTAGCAGACCTAGCCAGCTGCTTGTTGTAGAGGAATCCTTGGGTGAAATAGATCCAGTGTAGCCAGCCCTATATAGCCCCTCGCATTACCCCCAGGGTTGGGATGTGGCGGTGGGACAGGACATGGCCTGAGCACTACTGCACTTCAGCAATTCTTGGGTGAGGATGAGCCCCCAAGGCTGTATGAGCTTGTGCCAGGAGCCAAATTGCCACCAAGGTAATCCCAAAATTGGTGGGGAAGAAGATTGTAAAGAAGGAACACAGCCATCTTTGGTGCTCCACATCCTTCTGGGTCGGGTACCAACTACAGCCAAGGGGAGGATAACTGGACATGAGGCTCAAGTCCGACATGTGTAACTTCAGGCCATAGACCTAACGGAGACCTTTATAGCAGAGAAGTGTTGACCTTTCTATCAAAAAAAGCAATAGTCTGAAAATCTTCTTTTCTGTTTTCTTTAACAGCAAGTGATGGGGATTACTGGCGTCTCCTGAACCCAGGAGACTATATGGTCACTGCAAAAGCAGAGGGCTATACCTCTTCCACCAAGAACTGTGCAGTAGGTTATGACATGGGAGCCACTCTGTGTGACTTCACAATCAGCAAAACCAACCTTGCACGAATCAAAGAAATCATGGAGAAATTTGGAAAGCAGCCCATTAGTCTGTCAATCCGACGGCTCAGGCAGAGGGCTAGGCAGAGGCGCCAGCAAAGATAGACTACTTTCTCCACTGTAACCCATGGGATTTACAAGTTCTGCTTAAATCAAAACCAATTATAGTAGTAAAGGATTCATAACCAACATTAATACATTTTTGTCTAGTCAAGGAGTTCTAATTAGTATATTTCTTTTGAAGAATCTCTCGAGCTTCCAGAACTTTTTCTCCTCAGAGGTTTTAGGGTCACATTTTTGTTCCCTGTACAAAATCCGGCTAAAAGGGCATGGGTTGGAGTACCTATGCAGGGTGGTGGAATGGAATCATGCCCTTTCTACTGTACCAACATCACAATGCCATGGTTTTTCAAGCATAGATATGCTAAGCTGTGGGCCCTGGATTTGTGCCTTATTGAATTTTAAGAAACAAAACTGCCCAGGAGGGTAGGATGGATTTTCAGGAATGATCTGGGTCAACCTGGGAAAGAACCAACTAGGGAAATACAGGCCAGTTCCTCGGTTGGTGTAAATCAGCTGCAGCATCTTCAAAGCTGATTTACTGTAGAGGAGGGTCCAGTCCCATGTTTTCAGTCAGTCTCCTCTCAAAATTCTAAGAATAAACATAACATCCCTTATATGCTTGGTAGCAAGAATGCAATGTGCACTTTCAAGTACAGTTCTGCTAAATCCATTATTTTTGCTGTTACAGTTGTTGCCTTACTCAATACATTCTTATGATTCCTGGAAAAGATGATCACCAAAGTATCATTCGGAATTGAAGAAAATAAACTTCAAATAGAAAATCTTAGGTGAAAATACGTCTGCTATATTTAATTTATTTCTTCTTGCTAACAACTAATCTTTTACCTGAAGAAAATATAGACAAATGGTTGCAGAGTCAATATTATACGCTAAAAGCAATCATCAACCCTTGCATAATAACCAGTTTTGGTCCATCCCATGGAAGCTATTCCAGCGCATACTTGTTCTGTAAATACCATTAAAGAACAATGCTGCCACAGCTGAGACCCAAAAAAATAGCAGGACCCTCATTAAATTCTGTATTATTGAGATGGTTTCATTATTTATTAAAAGCATGAGTCACTCTCTCTATTACTGAAATATCCAAGGTCAAGGCTGCTTAAATTCCACTCCCAGGTGCATTTAAATTAGGTGGTAAAGTCTCCGGATTTTGCAGCTCTCTGGTGCAAATCTTAGGGCACTTTCATTTAAATTAAAAAACAGAGGTCTTCAGTGAATTGAATATGAGGTTAAACTAGATGATTACAATGATCCCTTCTGGCCTTACAATCTATGTAAAATGAATAATTTAGCCCCTATGTTATTTACTTTGATGTTTAATTTTATGTATTTCACCCTGTCCCTATGCTTTTAGCGTTCAATATGCCACAGATTTCTGTAGTGCCAACACCTAATTTCATCAGCAAAGTTGCGAAGGGAGATGTGGAGGTTTTCGCAACTGAGTAGGGGAGGGGATTTTGTGCCTGGGGAGACATGGGGAACAGTTTGGGATATTGGAATTCTGACAGTAGCTTGGTATTTCTGCTCAGTTGGTCAGCAGTGCAATAATTAGTAACGCTGACATTTAAAGTAGCGTGTTTAGGTTTCAGAGCTAGCACCTCTAGTTCAAATAAACGGGACAGTTCACACCACACCAACTTAATGTTTCAGGCTGTTGGCAGACTCAAAGCAACAACTACTGAATTGGTTTATACTGAGGTCACCTTCCGAAGGTTATCTTCAAAACCATAAAGATTAGAAATGTTCGACTTTAAAAGTGAAAGCCTCAAATTAGTTCTCCAGCTAGGGGTGGACTCCATGGCAAATTCTCAGACCATGGAATTTCAGAATGTATGGGACCTTGGCACGGAGACTGTGGCACCTACTGTTTCCACTTTTTCTCGCCCAGTACTTACTCCTGGTATTGACTTTTCTTTTTGACATCTTCTACCAAAACATTTATTTCTTACAAGAAACGTTCTATGTTACAAATCAGAATGGAAGGGAGTAGCACAGGAGATGAAGATGCATTCACTTCTCTAAAAATACCCTCCTGGCAGCCTCTGGGGTGTGAGGTTTTGTCTGGACCAGCAGGGGAAAGAAAACCCTTGGCCCTTTTAATGATTGCACCCTCCCCCCCTTCTCTTTCCCATGGGCTAGACGAGAGAGGCTATGTGGCTGATTGGTCAGACAGAAGGTTGCAGCATAACCTTATTGGCTACCATGCACCCAAGGGTGCCATTCCGCACTGGAAAGAAAAGCTCCCTCTCCCTTCCCCTTGGGATTAGAATAGGACCAGATTTGGGGCCTTGCTGTGGGCATCATGCTAGTTATTTTTTGAGGCTGGGTAGGAATTTTTCCTTCACTGCCAGATAAACGTGGGTGGTGTGGGGGTTTCTCAACTTCCTCTCAGCAGTCCAGGGACCCAGTGGGTAGGTTAGGTTGTAAAATTCATTTTGTCACAATTTGGCAGGTGCCTAGTGCACAGACTTGTTCAATGGGGGTCTGGTTCCCTGATGAACCAGAATTGGAAGTGGATTAGGACCTCCTCAAAAAGGTAGCAAATGGGATTGGAATTCTTCATGTCTGGTCCAATGAGAAGACAACCCCTCTCCCTACTCTTTTAACCCTCAGATAAGAGGAGGAGGATGGGTCCCAGCAATGGGCCTGGGATCGGTTTAAGAAGTGGGGGGGCTATTGGCAGCCCTCCCCCAAGAGATACAAATTATGGAAGGAAGGATGACTTGCACTGGATAGGTTATTTCTGGATAATTCCCGGATGTATTTCTTAATAAAGCTGCAGCCTAGTTAAAAACCACATTCCTGGTGTCTTGTCTTGTCTTCTTGTGCTGCACAGAACAAATATACTTCTGCAGATGTGTATGTGCACAAGGGCGGGAGCATGCACGCACACGGCTTCAGAGACACGCAGCCAGTTAGGAAAATCATCCACTTAAACTTTTCAGGTTTAACTCCAGAGTCACCAAAAACTGCAGGTGGAAAGTATAAGGCGGGACCTGTTACTCTAATGCCAATATGGATGAAATTGTTATGGAGATACACAACTAATAGCGCCTCCCTTATTCAAATTACATAATGCCTTACTCAATGCACTGGGATTCAGGAGAGCCATGTTCCATTTCTAGTTCTGACACAGGCATTCTGGGTGACCTTGGGCAAATCACTTCATCTCACTGCCTCAATTTCCCAGTCTGTAAAATGGTGATAGTGATATTTACTTCCTTTTGCAAGTGCTTGAAGAGCTATGATTGAGAATGGTATGTAAGAGCTAGATTTATTATTATTGTTGATATTATTTAAAAATCCAAATATATCACACCATGCTATTCTAGGTACCCATAACATCTTCAAATTTTAAAATAAATTAATTATAGATACCTTAATTAAAAAAAAAAAAAAAAAGGGGGAGGGGGTGCAGCAAATGTCAATTTCTGACACACACAGGCCTGCATATTTGTGTTTCAAAAGTCATGAATTTCTATTATCTTGCCTTCACACAGTGTTGTTCTTTGAGATGAGATTTTTGATGAATGTGAGGCAGCTGCACATGAAGTGCAATCAATGCTACCAAAGTATTTCCTCTGGAACCACTGTCAATTTGAGAATCTACATGATCAAAGGTGTGCAAAACTTATCACAGCTATGTCTAAGAACCAATAGTCATCACATCCCTATTCACTGAAAGTCAGACTGTGCCTCTTTTACTCAAATTAAGTACTGCAGGAGAAATACTTAAAAGTACTCTTTACTCCAGGAGAAGTTTTGTCTCTTTCAGTGAAAAATTTGTGCTTAATAAGTGTATGCAAGCGTGGCAAAATCTGCTATATAATAAGTTATTAATACAGATACTTAGGAACAGAATGTGAACCCCGTTCCTCAGTCATCTGTGGAATTCAGAATGCTTTTCAAAGGTGGGTGAACATTATTTTTATTTGACAGATGTGGAGTCCTAGACACAAAATGTGACTTGCCCACAACTCATACAACGTGTCAATGGCAGAGCTGGGAAAAGAAATCATGTCTCCTGACCCACAGCTGGGTGCACCATCTGGCAGCTCTTTCTGCCTCCCAAAGGCTAGATACCAATATCCTTTCTCATGTTCAGTAGTAGTACCCTACTCTGCAAATATTCCATTCGTGTCCATGGGACTATTTGCAGAGTAAGGCACTTGACAAAACAAATAAGGGCAGTGAAATCTGCCCCCATCTGCTAAACTGTTGTATATGGATGTATTTCTGCCTCTGGGACAACAAAAATGGGTCCAGACCCCCTAAGTGGAGTTTTCTTCCCTTGCAATCCTAGAACCACAATCCAATGCTAGAGATTTTCATTTGGTCAGGAATTGAAGTCCTCTTGCAAAAATCTAATATGCCTGTCTGTTGCACAGATTGTTAAAGACCTCATTAACATGAGATGTCAAAAGTAGTGATTTCTACATTCTTGTACTGGCTTTCATTAGTGCTTGCATGTACTAGCACAATGCAGAATTCTGACTAATGAAACTGACCTTATGCCATTTTATTCTGGATGCTGCTGAATAGCTGTCAAGCCTGCCGGTATGCACTCCGGACTCATCACTGCAAAGTTGTCTATGAGGATTGCTCCCACCTCTGGGCTGGAAAGGATGGTGTTCATTTACAGTGGGCACTTACTTTGATAGCACAGTCCTGATGTCATGACAGTCCTTCTATCCAGCAGGAAGAGATTATCTTTTCTTCAAGAAGTTGGTGTTAGTAAGTGGAATTCACCCTGCAGTGCAGTGGAAGTTTAAAGCTCCAAGTGTAAAGTCCTAGTCCAGGGGTTCTCAAACTTTTTTTTGCTGGGACCCCCTTTGAAAATATTTTAGACTGTGACGACCCCCCTCATGCCATGTCACCCTTACTTCTATGCTGCTGCTGGGGGTGACATTGCCTTCAGAACACTCAATCGGCAGCCGCTGCTCTCTGGCCACCCAGCTTTGAAGGGCTCTGGCTGTCAGCCATGCACGGGGCTGACAACCACAATCACGGCATGTATGAGGGCTGACAGCTCGTGACCCGCCCCCATAATAAACTTGCAACCCCATGAGGGGTCCTGACCCCCAGTTTGAGGACCCCTATCCTAGCCCCATTAAAGGCCAAGGGAATTTTGCTTGAAAATTAAATGGCTTTAGGATTTCAGCCCAGGACTATAACTACTTGATCAGGAACAGTCAACACGGATTCACCAAGGGAAAGTCATGCCTGACCAACCTGATTGCTTTCTATGAAGAGGTGACTGGCTCTGTGGATGTAGGGAAAGCGGTGGATGTGATATACCTTGATTTTAGCAAAGCTTTTGATACTGTCTCTCAGTATTCTTATCAGCAAGTTAAGGAAGTATGGGTTGGATGAATGGACTATAAAATGGATAGAGAACTGGCTAGACCATAGGGCTCAACAAGTAGTGATCAATGGCTCCATGTCTAGCTGGCAACCAGTCACAAGCGGACTGCCCCAGGGGTCGGTCCTGGGGCCGGTTTTGTTCAACATCTTCATTAATGATCTGGAGGATGGGGTAGATTGCACCCTCAGCAAGTTTGCGGATGACACTAAGCTGGGGGGAGTGGTAGATACCATGGAAGGTAGGGATAGGATACAGAAGGACCTAAACAAACTGGAGGATTGGGCCAAAAGAAATCTAACGAGGTTCAACAAAGAAAAGTGCAGAGTCCTCCACTTAGGAAGGAAGAATCCCATGCACAGCTATAGACTGGGGACCGATGAGCTAGGCAGCAGTTCTGCAGAAAAGGCCCTGGGGGTAACAGTGGATAAGAAGCTGGATATGATTCAGTAGTGTGCCCTGGTTGTCAAGAAGGCTAATAGCATATTGGGCTGCATTAGGAGGAGCATTGCCAGCAGGTCACGGGAAGTGATTATTCCCCTCTATTCGGCATTGGTGAGGCCGCATTTAGAGTATTGTGTCCAGTTTTGGGCCCCCCACTACAAAAAGGATGTGGACAAGTTGGAGAGAGTGCAGCAGAGGGCAACAAAAATGATTAGGGGGCTGGAGCACAGGACTTATGAGGAGAGGCTAAGGAAACTGGGCTTGTTTAGTTTGCAAAAGAGAAGAATGAGGGGGGATTGGATAGCAGCCTTTAACTACCTGAAAGGGGGTTCCAGGGTGGATGGGGCTAGGCTGTTCTCGGTGGTGGCAGATGACAGAACAAGGAGCAACGGTCTCAAGTTGCAGTTGGGGAGGTCTAGGTTGGACATTAGGAAAAAGTTTTCCCCTAGGTGGGTGGTGAAGCACTGGAATTGGTTACCTAGGGAGGTGGTGGAATCTCCATCTTTAGAGGTTTTTAAGCTGAGGCTTGACCAAGCCTTGGCTGGGATGATATAGCTGAGGTTAGTTCTGCTTTGAGCAGGGCGTTGGACTAGATGACCTCTGAGGTCCCTTCCAACTCTAATATTCTATGATCCTACTTATGCATGCTATACAATAATACTGAACAAGGGTATCAACTCTTTGTTTCTGTAGTGACAGGACTAGGGGATAAAATGCTTGTTCAACTCAGACACATTTTGAAATATCAGGTGTTCCTATCCGAACTAGCGATAGGCCCAAGCCACAAGCTTATGCCAATAAAACCAGACATCACCATCATGTTTTCCATTTGTCTATCTTCTCTACATCTTTATAATAGATATTCTCTCTTCTTGCTATCTGTGCTGCTTTAGAATGGACAGAATTCCACAGTTTTCTGTTGGTGGGAATAGAACTCTATGATATATATGACTCCATTTTATTATTGTGTATTTGTTTCAACATTTACACAAATAAGGACTTTGCTCAAGTTCTGGAGCCTCCTGACTTTTTTTTTTTTTTTTAAATAAACACAGTCCTATCCCAGGCAAAAGATTAAAACAAGAAATACTCCACTCTCCTGGAAAATACCAAACTTCAGCTGTCTCCTCTTTCCCCAACCCTGGCAGATATAAAAATAAAATAGAAGCATGTCATCTTTTCCTTAGATTTCCATGGACTAATGTCAGTTACAAAAACACTCACACCAATTCTTGCATTCTTAGCCTCCTTACATATCAGAATCATTGTCACTCTAAGCATACGCATGTATTTGTTTCACTTTACCTAGTTCAGTCCAAGTTAGTAACAAATCACGTTGCTAAGTGCATTACCATAATGGTCCTTGTTATATAAAATCTGAAGGACAGATCTCAGCTCATGTGAAACAGCATGGATCAGCGCAAGCCAATGGAGTGGTATCTGTTTACACCAGCTGAGGAACTGATCCTTATATTTCAATCTTCACAGAAGAAGGGTCATTAATCTTTAGTCTGGTATCAATCAGTTGGCAGCAGAAGGCTGAGATATCAGTATATTAATATATAATCTATTAGAAGATTGGGCAATGGGTGTGTAAAATCAATTTTAAAATGAAGTCAAGGCATATCAATTAGGTGCTGTCTTATACTAATGGAATGCTCCATCTCTATATGAAGACCATTCAAAGACTCTTACTGACTTCAATGGGAATTGACTCACATCCTAATAAAACATTATGTGTGTTATGTTTCTTAGACATCAGCAGATTAAGTTAAGGGATGCTGTGGAATCTTTATCCTAGGAGCTTCCCAATTTTGTGGTCTTAAGTCACAGTCCTATCCTTACTCTAATGTACTTTCTCTATTTGATTTCCTTTTAAAAGACCATTTAACTTGAAATGACATTGTTTTAGTTCACTTTGACATCGTAACATGGTTTCTGAGCAGTGACATTGTGCCTGAAGGCAGTGAAGCCATCACATTTAATGAAAGCTTTAGCCTGTGCAGATGAGACTCTGAAACTGTAAGTCAGTTCACCCTTGCTGTTCATACAGTTTCTACCCACTGGGCACTGATCAAAGCTTTTCCCCTTCCATAAAGGCTAGAGAGACTCCATATTGGCTTGAGTATTCTTTGGTATCACATTTCAACCCAATACAATAGGAAATGGCCATGTTTTTACCCCTAAGTCTCCTAATGTACAGTATTTATGTCTATAACTTTTATCTTTCTATTTTATACTTCATAAGCACTAAAGCACTGCATAATGCCTAATGAACACAAAAAATTAAATGGAAAAATTTCAGTGTTTTTTAAGCTACTATAAATGTTTTGGGGTAAAATATCAAAAGTGGCTGATTCAGGAGCCTGAGTTCTATTTTCAAAAGGGATTCAGGCATTTAGGAGCCTAAATCCTATTGCCTTTCACTGAAGCTTAGGAACCTAAGGGTCAGATTTTTCAGGATGCACATAGGCACCTAGTGAGCTTTTCAAACGTGACTAGGAACCTAACTCCCACTGGGTTAACGTAGAGCCCAGGCAAAATGACCATATAACTGATCATTAACAGAGATCTTGTTCTTAAAATGCTGCCCCTTCCTCTTAAAATTCCAGTTCCTTTTCAAATGTGTATTTTATTTTCCCAAGTCCTAATGCTGTTGTTCAGAGAAAGCAGTTGGGTGACATTTACCTCTTTTTTAATATGCTGTAATATTGGGCACTGGATATTTTAATAAGTTATTTTTCAATCTCACTGGGTTCACAGCAGCTGCTTTGTAAAACTCAATGTGCCAATTATGTCAACATCAAAGTCATTCTTATCAACTCAGTATTATGCCAATATCAACAGAATATAGTATTTCAGTATTCAGTGCAAACCATCATTTAAGGATATTACAAAATTGAGTCAGCCTTATTGTTAAAGAGTATGAATATGAAAAATGGAATTAATTTTCATATTGTAGATGTGACAGAACTTCAATAGCTCAGTTAATAAGGATCAATGACAGCCATAATCTCACTTGACGAGACCATAGTGATTTAAATTCAAGATCTATTCCTTACATCAGGGGATCTGGATCAGATCATGTAGATTTAGTTTATATTACATATCACATGTTTAAATAATTACATTCTTGTTTCGTATGGATGGTGAGACCTTTAACTCACTGGAGAATGAAAATATAATTTTGTTCCTCCTCCAGAGACCTGATTCATCTCTCAGTGAAGTCAATAGAAGTTGTTCTACTGACTTCAGCGTAGGCTAGTTCAGTCCCCAGGAACATTTCATGCATTAAAAGTAACGCTTGTAAATTGAAGATACTTCCAGTATGATCAATTGGATGGAAAAACCTGAATATTATTCTTGTGGACACTATTATTAAGAACCCATCTATTTTTATGTGAAGGTAAGTGTTTAGAAAGGATCATCAGTGATGCTTAATTCTCCCATTTCTGTGTGGCAACTATTTGAATTGCTTGGTTCTTCCAAAATTGAGTTGAAAGGTTTTCAAGAGTTTCTGAAAGTGTTTCTGCCTTTCCTCTTTCCTTGCAAGCTAGAGCCATAATGTGCAGATGTACTAAAAAATAGAATGAAAGAAAGGTCAGAGAGCGAGAGAAGTTAGTCAAGTTTTTTTAGAACCTCAAAAACGTTTTTTGTTTGAGTTTCTTTGACTGGTTTAGCGTCTTATTTTACTAAGATTACTTTGCCCATCCTTGGGATTTACTATAAGAGATCCTTCCACTCCCCACAGCTGATCTGTGCAGATGTGCATAAACCAAACAGCAGTGGAATCACCATGTTCCTGCAGTATGGGGGGAGGGGAAAGGGAAGGAGAAAGAGGACATACAAAAGATAATCACTTGTCTTTGAATTCACCACTAACGTTCAGCTGGAGATGCAGGCTAAAGCCTCAGACCTCATCTTGGTCAGACCAGATGATCAGAATCATCTCTTAAAAAATACGAATCGGTGTGTAACAGGCTTTGGGAAGCACTGTGCTAATGTTAGGTATAATTTTTCTTTCCATTTTTCTGTACCTCATCTTACCTCTCTACTGTGGTACAGATCGGAGTTTACTCTTTTCAGGACCGTGATGTATATATTGTTTGTACATATTATTCAGAGTTAAACCGCTGGCAGGAGAGCAACACCATCACTAAAACAAACATTTACTAACTCTGTATATATATATATATACATATATACATAACAGCTTACTTATAACCCTCGTGAATTCACACCCAACTGTAAATATTGTCAGTCAGAATTCTTGTTTATCCACTAGACTTTTGGGGAAGGGAAAGGTCATCAGGTTTTAGTACTTTTTAAAAATCACAAGTTTAAATGCAGAATGTATTATGTGTGCTCATGTACATACATTCCCCCAAGGGCTCTTCTTTGCCAGGATTTACTCTCAGTCTCAGGGAATGGTGAGCAGATCCTCTGTAAGGCACCTCAAAGTTGGGAGACAAATGATAGTCCCACATCTTCTTCAAATTCCTCTTGAGATTTTGCAGGGACAGTGCCATTTTCACAGTCCACAGCCAATTCTAGGTCTCTTCTTCTCCTGTGAGGTGAAGGATGCTACAGTCTAAATTCACCCAAACTGGCTAAGTCCCTAGAGCACAGTCTTTATAGCAAACCCTTCTAGTCCTCATGTTGCTCCATTGCTGAGGTGTGTAGGCTGGCTCGTCCCTTCCTATTTATAATCTGTCCCCTCACGTTCCCATTGGTTCCACTTTCAGAGAGCAGCTCTGGGTGTGTTCTACCAGGCTACTTGGCCATGGTGGAAGTCACCTACATAGCATTAAACTGTTAATGAGCAAGCCTACTGCCCAGTACACCCAGTTTCTGGATGATTCAAGCCCATCCTTCCTGGCTTTGGCAAGTCTGAAGGCATCCAGAGCCCCCCCCCCTCCACAAAAACACCCAAGAAATTATGTACCCTCCTCACTGTTTCTTCCTTTATTTATAGCACTAAATACTGCAAGGAGAGCATGTGGGTTCCACGTGCATCTTACAAATCAATAAAAAACAAAAGTGAATTCATAGTCATGCCAGAATGGGAGACTTGGAAAGTGAAAACTTTGTCTCCCTACAGGGCAGTATCAGTGCTAGTTTTACCACGCTCCCCCACCAATTTGCCTAAGTCTCATTCTGGAAGGACTGTTGAATCTCTATGACCATTTAGTCTCTGGCCTCTATTGTTTTTTTCCTGTGGAATTTGTCCATTAGGACTGAGATTACAAATTCATTTTAAACAGGGCGCCAAACAACCTTCAGATGGCAATGTCTTCCAGTCACTACTAACCTTTACCAGCTGTGAGCAACTAACCTACAGCTAAAAAGCTCCATTTCTCCAAATAAATTTGTAGTAGTGGTTTTTAGAACAATTTTTGGTAAGATTCCTGAAAATTACCTCAATGAACTGGTAAATTCCATGAACTTTATCAAACCTATCTTTCTAATGCAGAGAACCATTTCAGTGGACATGATGTTGATTTTACCATGGACATCTGCATTATCAATTCCCATCTCACACAAAATTTCAGGTGAGCTCTAGGATGAGTTTCATTTACTATGAGCTATTTGCACTTGATATAAAAAGCAACCCATTCTGTAAAAAAGAATTCTATTAAGATATTCATGGTTTCTCTATAAATCTCATTCTATGCTGTAGATAGACTTTAATATAAGTCTTGTCCCAAAATTCTCAAGTTAATTTTTCAATCTGATTTTCCCACCTGTGATAGGATGCTAGGCAAAGGAAAGCTCAGCCAGCTCTTTGTCAGGTGAGCCCCAATTAAGGAAGAAGAATTGGAGCCAGCTGAGCCTGCACTTAGTGGGCCAAAAGGGCACAGCTGGCAGCCTCATTAGCCAGGGACTACAAAAGGCTCACAGGAAGGCAGTGGGGGAGGTGGCTGTGGCCACTGCCTTTTGGTTGGAGGCTGAGATGGCAAGGCCCCTGAGGCTGTTAAGCTGAACTGGGCAAGCAAATTGTAAATAAATCTCACTAGTAGGAGCATGAAGCTGGGGTCTCTGATGGGTTTGTGGGTGCAGGGGGCCCTGTGTGAACTCACTATACCATCTCTATAGCTAATTCAAACCTCATAAAGTACCCACACTAATGCCTGGAGAAATTTCACCATCTCCTATTTGGCACTCAAAAATTGAGGCATCTGAAATCAGCGGTCACATATGATAATTCAAGTGTAGTTGTAAAACTCACCTAGATCTTAGTCTAATAACAAACCCTTTTTGCCTTGTTGGGAAATGCTGAACTATTTTGCTTAACTGAAATTTCCTTGAGAAGTTATTCAAACTCCAGGCTTGACTTTGAAATTTTGCTGTAAGATTTCATTACACACTACTGGTTACTATTTTGTGCCCTGCTAAACTGGTCCATGATCAATTTAATGAGTGCAAGACATGCCACATTTCAACCACTAGTGAGATCATGTGATCAATAACCACAGCACTATTGGCTTTAAATGATGTGCAGAACACACATGATTTGTAGCAAATCCAGCTTAATAAAGTCAGTTTGAGCAATGAAAAGCATTCTTACAAATTAAGTGATGAATTGCTGTCATGGCTTCAGGAGCAATATATCATTCCTTAAAGAGTAAGACACTCCAGAGAGTACATTTCACACTTGTATGTCTCAAGTGTATTATGAATCATTTGGCTATGGGATGATTCTCTATTAACATATTGCAAATCATGCTTAATAGGTACTTGGAAATGTACTGAATTTCAGCTGGCCCAGTTGCTTGTTGGCTATTAGCTATGCTGCCTGGGATGCCTAGCTAAAAGCAGGCTCTCGGATATTGAAGCAGCAGGTGCTAGGATTATTACTTCATTTACTTGATGCACCATTAGCTACTGTTTGAGAAAAACATTATGGGCCCAATCCTCAGCTGATTTTGTTGAAATCTGCCCCCCTTTCCCATTTTCTGAAAGGAAACTGTCAGCTTTCTCAGGTGCAGTGCTTGTGCAGTGAGGCAGATGAATGCCGGAAGAGAAGAACTGATCTGAAACAGAGAAAAACTGAAGCATGGGAATGTGGATCCTAATCAAAAGCTTATACCCACTGTTTTGTGCTGCAAAGTCTCACCAGAACATGTTTGTGTATGAATTTTCAAAGCCTCCCTGCTTTTGAAACTTTCATTGAGTTAACAAATGTCACAAGAACCCCCCTTTCTAGGGGCATTTCAGGATTACAGATTCTGAACAAAACCAGGAAGGGCAGAAGCGCACACAATGTAGCGCCTCTTTTTATATGTTAACGAAAACATTTCAGATACTAAAGAAAGGGCCAGTATGACGTTTGGACATAAGTTATGGTAGCCTCAGTCATTTAGCTTTCCCACCAGTGTTGACACAAGTGGGACTACTTGCGTGTTTCAGTGCCCGCCAGCGTGAGTAAGGGCAGCACTTTCTTGTCCACTATGTTAGAGCTGAGTGCAAAAGCCATGTGGTACCCAAAGAACTTTGGCCTTTTATGTTTCTGGGTCGGGTAAGACAATGGCTGTAAGCACATGGAAGTTTGTTGGAAATCCAAACCCATTTGCAAACAGCATCTTTACAATTGACTGAACCAAACACATACATGTGGACAACCTCAGCTTTCGGATGCTGGAAATCTATATTTGCTTTTGCTTGGGCCCAGCTCAGATCATAGTGAAGACAATGGAAAAAGTGATGAGAAAGTATGATATTTAGAGAGAGACAAGTAAAAGTAATAAGATTTAAAATATTAAGAAAGAAAAACAAATATAAAGAGTCTCTTATAATCAAAGCTGGTAGGCCAAATATTTGACCTAAGATTCTATTCCTAGTTCTGCCACTGCCCAGTTGGACAAGTCATTTACCTCTTTGTGCATTAGATTCCACTTGTGTAAAATGGGAATAATGATATTGACCTCCTTTGTGAAGCACTTTACAAACTATGGATGAGAGGAAAGCTAGGAGGTATTTGTTATTATTGTCTGTTTGCAGTACCCAGATTATTTTATTTACATATGAATGTATTCATGTGTCATATGTATATATGACGTATGCGTGTGTGTATATATATATATGATTGCTCTTGTGCTAGCTCATTGCTGTCTTTATTCTGGAGCTGATTCCCAGTTGTCCCTTAAAGACCATCAACACAAGATTAGGCACAGGAAATTCACTCAACCTTTGTGGGTGGCAATCACAAAACAAATGTACAGAATGGAGGAAGGCAGAGGACAGGTGAAAATAGTCTAGGGCCAAGGAAGGCAGAAGTTTTTTGGATTTGTATAGTACAGACAGAGACTGAACTTGGAAAATGAAGTAAATTACACATCCATGTAATGGCTCATAATCACTTTATATGTGGTTCCATGAGTCAGACCAAAAAACCTGGGGGAGGCTGTGTGGTCTAGGGTACTAAACATGGGACGAGGACCACCTGAATTCCAAACCCAGCTCTACTAATTATTTATTGTGAAGTCTTTTTGGGAAGTTAGTCAATAACTATAACATCAGGATATTATTTACTTATCTACTCATAAGGACATTTTGAGGATTAGATAGTTAATTAAGCTCTTTGAAAATTTAAAGCCTTATATGAATGCAGAATATTAATATAATATAGTAAACTTTATGGAACAAGGAGCTTTTTCAGCTTTGACAATACATTTGACTATCCCAGAGATATCAAATTCCCATATTCCACCTTTATGAATAGCCATGCTATACTGAGCCATCTCTCTTATAACATATTACACCAGGTCCTTTTGAGAAGATGCTGGAACTAGATGGACAAATGATATCTCATTTATTATTTGTATTATTGTAGAACTTCGGAGTCCTAGTTATGGTCCAAAACCCCATTGTACTAAGCGCTATTCAAACATAAAATAACAAGACGGTTCCTGCCCCAAGGAGCTCACGATACTATGTTCACCACAATATAGATACGAGCAAGGTAGAGGATATAAGAGTGAAATTAAAAAAAAAAAAAACTTAGAGTGAACCGGAATCAATTTTTCATTCAGAAAGTGGGGTGTTGTTAAAGGTGTGCTCGAGCCTATAGAACCGAGAGCATGAGGAGATTCATGACACCTTTAGATGCTAGCTTTACTGGTCAAAAAGCAATTCCAAAGGGCTGAATGACTTAACCCTTTTAAACTACTTCGGATGTATTGTATTTCACTATACCAGACATCACTAATTTTGCTGCCAGCGTGTATGATGGATTGATAGAGTTTAACCTCCTGGCATAACTGTAGCTTGTTTGGTCTTGATTAATTGAGCTTTCTGCTGGGACAAATAATTAATGTAGTTCAAACAAGCATTAGTTCTGCTACAAAGAGTTGTTGAATCTGTTGGCACCAAAAGTACCATAATCTTCCTAAAGGATGAGATTCGGTCTCTAAGAGGCACAGCACAGAACTCACTACCCAGGGGGAGGAGGAACTTATGCTGTCTTTAACCCATCTTTGCACCTTCCTGATCCTTGGCTACTGTCAGATGTATAGCACCCTAACCCTGATTGTGGGCAGTAGAGCTGCCAAAATGCAGCACTATGCATTGCAACCTTACTGCTGAAACAGCTCTATTGCCCTCAGCCCATGGCACACCTCCTACCTTACAGCTTGCAAGGGGGATTTTGGAAGGCAGCCTTTTACTGATGTCTTCTGTAGTTCCTGTGCTTGAGGAATCCTCTCCTGGAAGGATCCAAAACTTTTAGAAGTGCTTTACACTGGCTAACCCTTTTAGCTGGTGTAAAGGAACTGGAGTGGGATGTGAGGATTCAACCAATTTTTTTTTAACCAGGATGTGATATTCTTCAGCCATTTCTAGGGAAAGTGGCTCTATCCAGACTATATTTCTTAGAGGAAACTTATTAAAGTTGATTGACCAAAGCGAACACCTTTGAACACATCCTGGATTTATATCTCAATAGACCTAAAAATGCATTTAAAAATTACATTTCTGCAGAGCTAGAAACAATTCCTAATAAAAATGATCAAAAATCATCACATTTTTGGGGTTGTAAACTAGCATAGTCAAATCTGTGGAGGGTGGGAAGGAATCCTGCCTATTCAATCTACAGAAGTTACATCTTGGATCAGCTGTCGATATGTGCCATTTTATTTCTTTGGTGGACATAAAGCCATCCCCTAAAAGAGAGACTCCTACAAAGTGATACTTTTAGCAATGTATACCCAGGGGTTCTGTCACTGTTGGGTTTGAGTATCAAGCAAACCAAACACATTCCTAGACTTCACAATGGGGTTTAAAGTATTTTCTTGTCACTTGGCATCAATAAGATGATCAACCTCCAGCCCAGGTCAAATATATCTTGATATTTTGGGCCTAATTTTAAAAAGAGAGAGCCTACTTTCATGTGCAAAAATGCACAGTCAGTTGGGCACCTGTTTTTGTGCACACCATTGCTGTAAGATCACATGTAAACAGCTATTAATGGGGTTACTCAGACATTGTGTACAGTGAACCAATGTATGCAAACAAATCACAGCAAACGAGCTCCTCCGAAGTAACAGCTCTGTTAAAGAGAACTCATTCTTCCTGAGTGTCTTCTCCTACATGCTCCATATAGAGGCAATCTGTAAAAGCACTAACAGGTGTAAATCAGGAGTATTTTCACTATCAGCAGTTGTTAAGGAAGATGAGTGCTATTTTGGAGAATTGGCTTCTGTCCCTGCCACAGTGTTCTTGTGTGCTGCCAGGCAAGTCACCTAAACTAAACTTTTCACAGGTGGTCATAACATGTGTGTTCCTTGTTTTCTGGGTGCCCAACTTGAGACCCTGGACTCTGTTTTTTAGAAATGCGGAGCACTCACAGCTGCATCTGAAGTCAGTGGGAGCTGGGCTTTGAACATATTAAGTGCTGCATAATGCTAAGTACACTAAAAATATCAGGTCTTAGGCATCTCAAATTGAGCGACAAAAATTAGTGGATAATTTTGACCGTAATCTCTCATGCCTCACTTCCCATCTGTAAAATGGGGATAATAGCACCTCCTCAACTCACATGTCACACGTGTGGGGAAAATAAATTCACAAATGTCTGTGAAGCACTTGGATACTGTAGTCATGAACAGCATAGAAAAGCTCATGAGGAAATTAATAATTCTGTCTTCAGAGCAGGGTTTAAATAGTGTGCAGTAAATAAAGCTCAGGGCCACACAATTGAAAAAAAAATAGAGGAAATATCTGAGGAGAAAAAGTACTGAAGAGCTGCTCACTAAGTGAGCACTGTTCGGTCAGTTTACAAAGCATAAAATAGTTGCAGTAGGTAACATTCTCCATAAAAGGTTTAAGTGAGCTGCAGCTGAAAAAAAAAGAGTAAAGTGCCTCATTCCCTTTGAAACTATGAGTGGAAGAAACATTTTTTTACTGCCTGTAGCCTAAGAGAGAAGAGTATGTAAGAAATTGCCAAGGGTATGATTCTGATCTCACTCACCAAAGAGTCTCACTTGTGTAGCTTCACTGAGTTCACTGGAATTACTCTAATGTACATAGTGCTAATGAAATCAGAGTGAAGCCCATGAAGTATGTTTCCTGGGTAATGGCTCATGAGGGTATCTAGCTATTTGTAGGGAAAAAAAACAGCCCCAAACAAAAATGTTTCTTGTATATTTGGATGAGATGCAGACAGCTTCTTACATGCTCCTGTCAAGTTATGTTATCTCCTTGGGATGCCTGAGTACATAAGAAATCAATACACACGAAAGCTCCAGTGAATAGAAAAATGCCTACAACATTTGGAAAAGGGTACCAAAAACTACTCTACATCAGATGTGATGGAAGCAATATTATAGCATTTTGTAGTTGCTTTCAGCCAAGTCATAAAGCCCATGGGCATATTTTGGTATTTTGAGAACTAACCAACACACACACATTGCAACCCAAAAAGGGTTGTTCAAGCATGCTTGAAAAGGTTTAGATACACATATCTTTGGAGAATTATCTTGGAATTAAGCCACTATCTTTTTCCTAGAGTAATCAGACCCAAAGAGTAGTTCTTCATCCATAAAAACAAATATTTGGTTGGTGCTGGGAGATCTTGAGAGAATTATGATAACAATCATTTTCTCGATGGAATTAGGTAGTTACAGAATTTCTAGACTTGGCATTGCCAGATAGTGTTGGTAAGTGAGCATGGTACCATGAAAATAATTAGGACCTGGCCAAACTACAAACATCTCAGAGAGCCTTAAAAAAACTTTCTGATTACAATTAGATGGATTTTCATGATTTTATTTATGATCTTTTTTTAAAAAAATAATTCTATCCCAGCAGAATATTTTAGATAAATTGCAGGTGCACCCTGAAAGATTTGGGCACCACTCATTTCAAACATGAGGGGTCCATGTAACTGTATTCTTTGTTACATGCAAAAAAACCCACCTGTATTTATAGAATATTAAGGTTGAAAATTTAACACTCAAAATTTAGGTAATGCCAGAATTATGATTGTCTGTGCAACTTTAATTCAGCCCCCAATACACATACATGATGATAGTGTTTAATTACATGATCATATACTATTTTTCCACAGGACCCCTGCCTAATTCAGCAAATCAGTAGTTATTTAATATTTCTTTGTATTTTCCTCATTCAATGCATAACCACAGATTATTTTTAATACGTAACATCCAAACCCTGAACCGAATAAAAAAAATGTCCTCATGGATATTTCTATGGCTCTTTCACCATAGTATGTGAGTGTTTCATAAATACTGTTGAACTTATCTTTAAAACACACCTATGAGATTAGGTGGCATTTTTATCCCCATTTTACAGCTGGGAGTTGAGGCAAAGAGATTAAGGCCAAAATTGTGAAGTGTCTACTAAATTTGGATGCTCGATTTAAGAGACACCTAGAATTGGATTATTCAGTGTAATCAGCATTTTATAGCCCGTTATATGTTTAAAGCACAGCTTTATTCCATTAGCTCAAGTGATGAAGTTCTGTGCTCCGGCTGGGAAAGGCCAGGGTTCAAAGACCTCTGAAAGGTCTTTACAGTTGCATATGATCATATGATATTTTTTACCTTTTCTTTTAATTCACTGCGATGGGGTATACAAACCCCACACTGGGCAACAGGTTAATGAGCTAATGTGAGCTCAGGTGCCCACACCACATCACACCTGTGAGAGTTGTCAGACTTGGAGGGAGGAGCTTAAAAGGGAGAAACCCAACTCAACTGAGGGCAGACTGCCTCCCCCCCCCCCCCCCCATGGGGGTGTAGACTGAAGCCAGGTGCTTCCTAGATGATTGTTGCTCTCTTCCTGAGGGATGGGAGAGCCAGATGCTGAGGTACTTTGAGAATGAATCATTCCCCTCTATTACCTGTGAATGTAGCTGACTTGTGTTAATACCCCTTGGTCTCTGTTTGTTGACTACCCTGCAAGGGGAGAGAGTTTAAAGTGACCTGGTTGGAAGGCTAAGTCACAGGAAGAGGCAGACCACTACAAGATGGAAGTGACCATTGACAGGCTGTACTTGATGGGGAGAGAGTTGCTACACCACGCCCAGCAGCAAGGAGGAGCTCGTGGTGAGTCAACCCTTTCCCATTTGTACAGTGTGAAAACCTCTTAACTAAAGATCTTATCATCAAAACCACTGAAATCTGACAGTTACAGTGTGCTGTGCCACAAAACCCAGCTGTTGCATTATTTTGGTCTTTTGGCATACCTCTCATACACACTGACTGTTGAGACGATGTGAAGGCTGGTCACGTGGAAAGGAATACACTTCACTCCCTTAAAATGCTGTAGTTCATTACTCCACCTCAGAGCAATGTCTTCCAGTGCTTCCCCTGGAGCAGTGCCCTGACTATGGGCTCTCTACTACATGCACAATCTAGCCTTAAGTTACGATATAACTTGACAAGTGACGACTGCAAAAACTGTGGGTGGAAAGACACGGTAACAGTAATGAGATCATGAGATTCCTTTGGTAGCAGGTACAATAAAGGCCTCTAAATGCCCTGTTGTGAGGGGATGTACAGATGCTACAAGGAATGGACACTAAAGGGTTACAAAAGGAGCACTCGCCTCCCCAGCTGCAGCTTATGGGCAGGCCACAACAGCATAGATAAAAGGCTGCAGCTCGGCCAGAATAGTATTACTACTGGTGAGACAGAGAGCTGCAGTGAAGGGCCCCATGTGGTCAGACTTGAGGAAGCTTCCTAGAGAAATTTGTTCTCTGCCAGCAGACATCAGACAAGATTACTAGGAAGGAGGTACCTGTAAGGCTCTAAGGTAGGAAGCAGCCCATGGAAATAGTAGGAGATTTAAACAAACAAATTAGAACTAGAGAAGAGTGTTTGCCTAGGTCTCCCTGCCACTCCTGTATGGATGAGGTTCAAGACTGCCAAGAACCCTAACCAGGGCTGGCAACAATAACAGGAAAATTGGACTTCACCTTTGTGTTCCTGCTTTAACTTATGTTATTACAGGTGGTCCCCCTTAAAGAAAGAAGGGAAGAAACCTGTTAAGGGGGAAGCACTGGAAAAGGAGTTAGGAAAGGGCCTGAGGTGAAGGCCCAAACTCTTGGTACTATTGATTGAAAGTTCACTAAAGAGGCTGGTAGAATTTTAGTTGGGCCAGACACCTTTCAGTCCCAAAATGGAAGAGACACAAATAACCCAGCCATAGGACTGGAGTTACAGATGAAGACTGGATAGAGGTTCCATCCCTGAATGAGATAAGGGACACTGAGGCAAGGACCACCACAGTTCTATGGTAGGCTGCCAGGGAGTGCTACAGGGCCGAGGTCCCTCAGTTATACCCATTACTAGGCTTGTTCTTTTGATGGTCCACTTTTTCTGAAAAGTTGAATTCAGACAAAATTCAGAGTGAGAGGTATATTTTTGAAAAAACTCTATTTTTGGAGGCCTGTATGGAAGTTGCTTTTTGTTTCTTTAGAAAAGGCCAACTCCGTCCGTCTTAGGTTTATTGAGTGGATTTAAGATAATACACTTGCTGCACCTGAAGTCTCTGTAACAGACACACAAATTCCGAAGTATGTATAAACCTGCTCTAGTCCTTTAAAAGATATGGTGGCTTCAACCAATGTAGGGCATCGGAGCAGACAGACTCAGTTTTCTTCACTGTGCTGTGTGTTGACTATATGCTGTCTCTTTCTTGCCATGGCAGCAGCAAATATTTTCTAATGACAAAAATCCATGGGGAGGGGGAAGGGAGAGCGAGAGAGAACGCGAGGGAGCGAGCAGTTTTATTCCACAGCATTAACTGCAGGTAGGCTGCACCTGTTACCAAATTGCTACAACTGCCGTATATCATTATGAATAGGACATCTGGTGACTCACAAAACAACCCACATGTTATGACCAGCTGTGGCCCCATTAAATCAATTGTACTGCAAGTTAGATTTTTAAAAAGAACAGTTCATTGCCATCCCACTTACATTTATGTACATTTGTAAGAAACAGGCTTAAACTAATATCCCTGAACCCTGTTTGGCAAGCCTAGGTTTCGGAGCTAGGTCTGAGTTTCATTATTAGCCCTTTTCTCTTACATGTGCTGAGAACAATGTTGGTGCACCTCTGAATTTTGGAGGGTGCTCACAACATGGATGCTAATATGAATTTTTCATCTCAGGTGCCAGGCACATCTGTACTGACCTCCTTTGTCTCTGATTCAAGACCCAGGCTCCTGGAGTTGGAAATACATTCTGCCCTTAAAAAGGGCAAACATTCTAGGAAAGCGGAGCATCTAGCCCAGACACATTCAGTAAGACTTCAAACATCAAAACTGAAATATTATTTCTGATTATTTTAGGTGTAAGCCTTAAAACTGATTGAAAAGCAGATTTCTCTTGTCATGGGATAAATAATCCAGTCTCTCTCTCTCTCTTCCTTCCCTAAAATACCTCTTCACATTTCTTCAGAAGGTGAACTCTTCTTTGACACTATTGCATGAGCATCAATTTGCTTTTCTTCAGTGTTAGGTGTAAAAGTTTTTGATTCATCTCTGAGCCAACATGGGACTAGATTGTGACTTGGATTACATGCTGGCAAGAGTAATTAAGAACCTCATTAAACCCCTACTCAGGCTACCCAGTGAGTGAAATCCTGACCCTATTGGAGTCAATCAGAGTTCTGGATCTCTCACCTCATGTTCAGGTGCATAGGAGTTAGCAGGGCTATTTGCCTGCTTATTTCTTTCCTGGAACAGGATGACGGGTGAATAGAAAGGGGAGTGAAATGAGCAAAGCCTTGGATCTATTCCTCCATTTGCTGGCCAGAGTAGTTAAGCCAACACTGCATGTACACCCAGCAGTAAATTACAACTCCCCAGGGGAAGGCAGGATGGAGTTATGTCAGCGAGTGACAAGGCCTCCATACCGCTACTGCTGTAAGCACCTTACTGGAATCTTGGATTTCTGACATCAATTTTTTTTAAAGCATATATGCCACATTAGTGATTTAAAAAAAAAGAAATCCTGAAAAAAATCAAGAATAAAAAGAGCACTATAAAACCCAACATTTCAGGGTGTGGAGTGATACAGTAGTTTGGTTGTGTGGGCATGTTGTATACATTGCTTGTGTTTTCTTTTGATAGACAGAAGCAATTATGGACACGCAGCCCTCAGGGAACATCAACATTGTATCACTGCCAATTGTTTGACATTAAAATCCCCCAAAACTGTACAAATGTAGACTTGTTAGAGTAACAATCAGAACACAGTGTAGGAGTCTGTAGTATTCCTGGCTATTTATCATTTAGTTTATTCCATTGAGGCTAGACTGACAGTTGGGAATGTAAAACAGTGGTTTTGAAAACCACCAAACTACTGAAAAAATACAGTGTGGAATACAATGTGTCCAACATGCTGTCTTGAAATATATTTTTGTACTGGCATTGTTTCTATTTGAGGGCTATTCAGAAAAGAGAGCAGGGCTTCAGGGAGGAGATGAGAACTGTCCATGAGCTAAAACTGCATGAAACCCACTTGTTTGAAGACCAAATTGGCTCAGACAGTTCCCTAACTCAACTCATCTCACTTACAAAGACCGTGGGAGGCAGACTCACCAATCAACCTGATTCCTGATCTTCAGTGTAATAATTTTCTATATCTGAAGATTGCAAGTTCAATAGAGCACAGTTCATCTCGCCTTGATTTTTTTTTTAAAAAAGCTTCAATCACATAGTTAGTGCCACTGTAAATAAAATAAGTCATCACTTGAGCAATACAGTGATGCCAACTCTTGCAATTTTATTGTTAGTCCCACTATATTTAGTGTTTTTTCTCAATGCCCCAGCTCCCAGAGACAACTGATTACATGAGAATTTCAGCTTCTGGGTTTCTTTGTTTTTGTTTTTTTTAAACAGTATATCGTCGTTGATGAGTAAAGCCTGAAAACATGTCCCTTATAGGCTCAGAAGCCAGAACCAAATAAAAAACACCCAATGGGGATCACTTTTTTTTTTAAACAAAGATCTGATTATAGTTGTATGTTTTTTGATGGTGTATGATTCTGATTAACAATGAAGTAACAATCCAAATGTGTGGCTGCACACAATGATAACGATTTGATACCTCTCTAGACATGCTACAATCTAAGTAATTAATGTAAACTACTGTACTTGGAGATAGGCCCAACCCCAAAAGCCTTGCTTTGAACACCATCACGTTTTGGAGGCATGAGGCTTTGTTGTTGTGGTTTTTGTGGTGTTGCTGCAGACAGGAGTAAGGAGTACAGAGAAGCACATGTGGTCGCAACAAAGGCAGGTGTCATTAATAACCTGGAAGTGGCAAAGATAGCCAGCACTACGTCTGGGTGCAGTAAGACATTCAGTGTGATTATGTCATATCCATTATTTCTCATACACCGGGCAGTAGGACCTACGTAAGTATCTCTTATCGTTTTATAAATGCAAAGAAATCAACATTAAACCATTAAGTACCTACCAGAGTAGGTTCTGGATCAGGAAAGACTTTCTGGCTTGGGCTCACCTCATTTGAGTGTCAATGTAAATTCATAGAACTTCTGTTCTCTCTCTCCCCCAATCCCTCTGATCACCTCCCTCCTTTAGAAAATTATAAATATTGTGAACTAAAAGGGGAATATTGGGTAAGTCTGTTTTACCAATCATTTGCTTGGGGTGAGCATTCAATTACATAGATCAAATTTTATTTTCCAAAAGGCAGTTCCCGCTGGTGGGGTTGATCATTTATAATGGCCAAAATGAGCTTAACTACTCATTTATAGTGATCACTGAGCATTTGACTCTAAAATCCAGACTGGAAGTCATTTTTTTTTTTTTTTTTGGTGTCTTCAAAGGGAGGAAAGAATGTCACGCCTTTCTGAGTGCCGTTCAGCTGCAGGTAAAGCTGGTAGGGGTGCTAATTAGAGGCGGTATCAATTTAGCTGACCTGCTTTGGCATTAAAGTCTTTAGCAAAACTCACTCTGTCTCTGCACAAAGGAGGACTTGCATTACACCCATTAGGAAACTCAGAGTTTCCTGGCTTTGCATGTAGTGAACATTTGAACATAAGGAGTTTACAAGAATAAGATTCCTAAAGAATTGAAAAGGGGGCTTGCTTTTTCCTCTTTGGAAACCATCAGAATTATTATTTTTATTTCTATTACAGCAGGGCTTTTATGCCCCCATTGTGCTAGGAACTGTAGACACATATAAAGACAGTCTTCCCTCCCCTTTTTGTACAGATTGTGGGGCAGACATACTGGGGCTGAGGAGCTTCATCCCATGTACCCCTGAAACGTCTGGTGAAGCCTTTTTATTTTTAGGAATAACAACCCAAGTCTTCTGAAGGAATCTGGGGGGAGAGAATAAGGTGCAGCTTCAAGAAGGTAGCTAGAGTACAGCTAACTCAGTGCAGGAAGCTGGCATATCTCAGTGAAGATAATGTAGGGAATATGAGGCTTTAAAGTAAGTTAAAATGGCCAAAATGAAAATGAACGGCTGCTCACCATCTTGAGGAACTATTTTCAAATTCACAGAGCATTGACAGTATTAGCCTGGCGCTTACTATGAACACAGCTACCTGTCTGCTACCACTAGGAGTACCTGAACGCTCCTAGAAAAGACTACCTTCTTCCCAGAGTAGCAATTCAGTCCTCTTAATTAACAACATTACCCAGAATCTTTCACTCAAAAGAATATATAAATCTTCATTCAAAAGAAACCCCAGTTAACTTGTATCAGCTGCAGACAGACCTGTTAACTCAACACCACAGCATAATGGAAAAATTCCCCTACACAAAACCACAGTGTGTAATTTGGCCAATCACAAACAATGTCTGAAACAAAATGTCCACCCAACTGCTAATAAACTATACTTCTCAAGCTTAAGGTCAGTGGTTTAGCCTTCTCCTGGGTATAAGAATCTCCACAGTCTGGTTCTGCCTCTTATGTAGAAGGCTGTAAAAAACTGGAGAAGGGGTGGGTACAGGTTGGGTTGTAGCAGTGTTTGTAGTTTTCAAATGTACTAGTATGTTCCGTAAACTAACCCACAACTTAGAACTGCCAACCACACCATAAGATAGCTTTAAAAATATACCTATAAACTAACCCTCTTTGGATGACTAACCATGGCATTCATTTGAAATCAGCATCTTATTTACAAGTTCTCCAGAAAGGACTAACTATTCCTCAGGTAGAAAGTCTCTTAAAGATACAGAACACTTGAAACATCACTTTTACCCAGCATACGTCTTGCCACAGGGCAGGATGAGCATGGTTCCTCTGAACCCTCCTCCCCACAGCCTAGTCACATCTAATACATATACTTGTGTTTCTCATTGCATACATTTCTGCCCTCCATATCTAAGCAGTTATCATCCACAGTATTGAAAGCCAGAAGTTAGACCACGTGCACAAATGGTATCTAACTAGCTGGCTCCAGGCTCCTCTGCCTTACGTACTGCAGATAATCGAAATGGAAGAACATGAGTAAGAGAATCATGGTGGAAGTGGAGAATAAAGTACAGATTCTATAATACAAAAGAAACCATTATTTTTACCTGTTTGATTTAGTAGGATTGTTTTGTTCATATCGTTGCCCTGTGTTGCTGCACAATAATGACAGCACTATCTGAATCTTCTGTTTCCCTATTGCTCCTTGCACTTTTTCTTATTCTACTTGTATCCTCCACTTTCCTCCACTCATTTGTATTCATAGAACAGAAACAATGCCCTGTTACTAATCATTACTATTTACAATGTATATTCTAAGAATGCTCAGTCGCCCCAATCAATGTCAGGGCCTCCTCTGTGCTAGGTGCTGTACAAATGCATGTAGAATGGTCACCCTCTCAAAGATTTTACACATCAAATAGTAGATTCCAAAGTCACATATGTGGATTAATACTCACTCTGAACAATAGTTCTCAGGCAATCCTTAGGATGCAATATCTTCATACAAACTATTCCTTTAGCAACTTCATTAATGAACAAAAACTGTATCCTAATGAAGGATAACTTGCAAACAGAAAAAAGGCTAAATGCAACAGACTAATTCTTCACAACAAATAATTTGAAGAGCTGTGTGTTTGTAATGAAATTAGATTATTTTTAATGTGACAATTATGGCAGATACATGATCACTTTCATAGGATGATTAAGATCTACAGCCTCCAGGGAAAGTGCTTGAATAATGTGTGCACCTGCATCCATTAAAAGAGGCAAAATATGGGGAATGGCAAGCACTGTCTCATCACCCTCATTTGGAGGTTGTGACATCTGTCATTTGGAATTGAATAGAGGAAAAATGGAAAATATAGTGTAAGGTGATCATGTCATTAAAACTGCAACAGCATTGTTGGCCAAGAAAAACAAGGCCTTATACTCAGCTCAATAGTATCTGTCTGTCTACTTGTCTGTAATGTGATAATGGTTGAATACTGCATCCACTCAACTCCAAAATTTCAGGGAATGTTCTTGGATTTCATGGGCAGAACCCTGTTGACTGTGGGGAAAATAGGAAAAACCAAAAGGAGGAAAGGGGGGAACACACTGAGTCCTTGGCACGTAATTAGCGCTCATACATCATCTTCCCCCACCTCTGTAATTGTCTATAGGCCAAAGAAACGTGATGGCAGCCTGAACACTTTCCAGCATAATACCTTCCATCTCAGCTCTTTCCCTCCTCCTCATAAAATTTAAAAATGATGCCACCCTGACCTACTTTTTCCAAACAGAAAGGGGAAGGAGCCCCTGGGACTAAGGGGGTGCACACAAAAGTCTAAGGGGGAGGGGGGGAAGAGAACCCCTGCCACCTCAAGGTGCACCACCAGCAGTGCACAGTGAGTTGATGCCAAAATTAAAGACTAGCAAAACCAGAATTCTCCCATTCCTTATCAGCTAATCTGATTTGAGATTACCTCCATATTACATGTGGGAAAAGGTTTTTGTCACTTTCACTCAGAATAACAAAAAATACAATCTCATATACAATGGCCAACAGCTACATGTAGAAGAGACATGAGCTTTTGAAGGTTTTCCTGGCAGCCTGGCTCAAAATGATATCCTGGACCACATTAGACTGGAAGGTCTTCCTCAGCCAGGGCTAACTTTCTGAAACTCTGCAAAAATTGGTGTTTTCTTCTGCCTCAGTGAAGTTCCTCTCATCCCCTGAAATGGTGCTTTAAAATCAGATCCAAGGCACAGACCTGTTGAACCCATTATAGCAAATCATGATGACTAATATCTGGCTCTGAGAATAGGGGGGCCTCCCAGGGCTTGTCTCATGCAAAGGAAAAGGACAGAAGAAGAATCTGACACCTGTGAACATTCCCAAGCAGATGGCAAGTTTATAAACTATATGGAGTTTCAGGTATTAGTAAATCACCACAGACCAGTAAATGTAAAATTAGACAATTCTCCTGTTCATCAGCAGAGGGTTCTAGGTCCAGTCTCCTTTGGTCAGAAACTAGTCCCTTAGCGGGGGCTGGAATGTATCTTAAATCCCGGAAATCAGCCTGTGTGCCAGGCATAAAAAAGAGGGGGGCTGACCACTGGAGAAAACAGGAAGTTCTCTTGGAAGAATGGTCCCGTCATCACTGTGTGTTTGACATGTGATGGTAGGTGGCAAAATATTGACATACATCTCTCCTGACGCAAAAAGATCTCCCCGCAGCCTTGTACACCCCATGAGAAAAGCTAGGGCAACCTTCACATTCTTTATATTGGCGAAACAGATTTATAAGGTACACATTCCCTCTTCTGTCAAAGGTGCATCACAAAGAAAGGAAAAACAAGGCACAGATATAAATATCTGTACATCAAGGCTATCCTGGTTCACACTTCCTGGAGCCCAGCTATGGCAAAAGCAAGTCAAACAAACCCGTTAACTGTTCGTATACAGGTCCCCCCTATCACAGCAGCAGCAACCTCATATGCAAGTGGTTGGTGCTTCCTCCAAGAACGTATTTGACTTGACACCTGTGCTTTGCTTCGCTTCATCAGCTGATGAAGCATTTGGATTTTAATGTCCTTACACACACAAACTATCCTGCTTCCTGGTCTTCTTAAATACAAATGTTTTCTAAGGAGATATATAGTTTGCTGGAATGGCTATTAAGATAATCTCTGCTCTGACTGGTGTAGCAATAGAAATTCTTCAGGTTAAGTGGGTTTCTGCATCTCCCAGAACACCAGTGCAGAATGACTCCCATAGTTATCCTGTACAGCAGTCCAGGGTTCAACAACAAAGTTCCCTTACCAGTGAAATATTGGTGGCAGTTCTTGTTGGATGTCAGTCTTATTTATGGCTTTCCCTCTAAACTAGGAGCCAGATACTATGATGCCCTTACTTAGGTTGAATAGTAACTTACACCACACATAGTCACATTTAAATTAATATCCTACACTCAGAATAAGATATTACTTTGTGTGAGGAACAGTGGCAAAATCTGATCTAAGCAGCATCTTTCCTGGTTGCAAGAATACCCCTGGAGAGAGAGGTGGTCACAAAATTGAGGTAGGAACCTAGAGGGCTCACAAATCCCCTGCACAGTGACTGGTGGTGGGTACCGGTCAAGATGAAAGAATAAGTGTTATCCATTGCAAACAGCATGAGTGCCCTGAGATTATCAGATAACACTTCTATTTGTAACCTTTCTTAGGTAGAATGTCCACCTACTGGTTTCTGCAGAAATGTATACATCATTTTCTTTGCTTGGTAATTGTCTGAGTTCAGCCTCATTTAAATTTTCATTTAGATTTAGACACCATCTGCTGCTCTGTTTTCTTTTGCCTACTGTCATAGTCACAAGCATGTAATTATCATACTCCCACTCATTTTTTTTCTTGTCCTCTTTCACTACAAGCTTAATTTCTGTGAGAGTTGCTGTCTTTAGCTTGCTTAAAACCTGTAATCGTTAGAAGATATTTAATGAGATCAGCAGCAATATTCCATGCTGTGAGGATATTCTTGAAATGGGATAAACAAGGACAGATGACAAGCTAAAGCACCGAAAAGCAATCTTTACATCAGATAAATGTAAGGAAAGGTCAATCTTCTAAAAACAAATATATAAGCAATTAGTATTTTGAGGTCCCAATATTATAGGTTACTTTTCTTTGTTTCTTGCAATATGTAATTGCAAATACAGTACATCAACTGAAATTCCAAATACACATGATGTCCAATGTTGTGTTTTGCTCCTCTTCCCTGAGTTCAAAGATCTGGATCATGCCATAAGATGCAGAATGCTGTCATGTTTGTCACTAGCTTCTAATTTAAACTTACAGTTGTATTTTTAGTAGGTCACAAGAGACTTGCTGGATGTCTCCAGGATACAAAATTGTGCAGTGACTCATATGATCTCACTGCTGCCTCTAATGGCGTGTAGTGGCTCTGAACTGATGGTGTGATTAAGGATTCTTTCCTGGCAAAACACCTTGTGATAATGATTGCTGTCGCTGTTACATTATGAACAGCATACTTTTTATAATTAATATTTTGATTCTGGAACTCCTATTATCTGAACATTCGGAGAGGTTGGAAGCTGACATAGAAAGCTAGCATTAAAGCACTGATTGACTAATAGCAGCTATTGACTGAATTGGGTTAAAACACATCAAAATGGCTACTTATAGGCAAATTAAATAACAGTTATGTCTGGATTGTGTGGCACAGGTTCCTGTTCACCCAAACCCATCTTCTTTTGCGCATTATTGCTCTGTTAGGGTCCTGTACACAATGTTATAGTCACTCACCTATAAGTTAAGAGTCTGAAAGGCAAGTGGCTCCAGGATTACTTGATGGTTATAATAACTTTATAATTTAAGTCCTGGAGAGTGTAATTTCTCCTGTGTTTCACAAGACAGGAAAAATTAGATGTTCTGAAGCATATTAAAATATATATTATTTGGGGATATTTGTAGGTCTCTTTTTATATATATATATATATTTTTTATATAATATAAAATTCACAGCCAGCCACCAACAAGCACCAACAAGGAGTTCTTAACATGGCTTTGGAGTTCTTAACATGGTTTAGAGAAAGACATGACAGGAGAACTTTAATAAAGAGGGAAAACTTACAATGTTTCAAGATCAAATATAGACAAATTGGCTCCTGTTCTCTTCTCTTGTTCTGGCCACTTTGCACCATTCAGTTGGCATAAAGTGCTAGAATCAGGCCCTAACTGAACAGCTGAGAATTCCTTCATAAAGAAAGTTCCCTTCATCCTGGCATGGGGGAGAGGGTTATGTGTTGGGGGGCATATTGGACTGGAGGAAGAAGGGGTAGTGTGCCTGTGCTAAATCAAGTCACAACTGATGTACATCTCATAGGGACCTTATTGGATTGGTGTCAGTTAGAGCATCCTCTAAGCTTTTTTAACTTATACTAATGGGCTGGAGCCACTGCACGTGGATCAAGAAAACATATAACAAGGTTTCTCAAAAATCCATCATTTACTCCATGGTTAACAAGTGTCTTTTCCAGGTTGGCTTAAAGAAATATGTCCATGTGCTTGGAAATTCCAACTAACAGTCTGAGAAGGAAATAAACTCTCCTGACATATGCTGTTGAGAGGGGAACTTTAAATTTTATCCAAAGATTTTTGTACCCCAAAATTTGAAAGTGCTCTCTTGATTTTTTTCAGTTTTATAATCTCCAAAAGACTTTGTAGGTAACACCTGATTCTGGCATTTCATCTGGAAACTAGGCAACTGATCCGTGCCAATAGTCCGTAATGCTCAATAATGTGCAACTGTCTTATTACTTGAAAGAAATTTGTCAGTTTTTTAGCTCTTCCTCTAATTTTGTTATTTTTTTACCTACTTCAAATGCAGCTCTTCCAGTTCTTAAAATATATAAGCAACTTATTCAACAAACATAAATTGTATTCTTTTGAAAGCTACAAGATTCACTTGAATGACAACTCATTCTATTATATTCTACTCCAAAACATTGCAGCTGGCACTGACTTTACTAACATAGACTATACATTGGTCATGATGGTAAATCTGAGACTTTGCCTTCCTTGGTATGCTAGTGAAGAACTGAATATTCCAGATTCTGGGCCTCATCCAAGGCCCATTGAAGTCAGTGGAAAGTCTCCTGCTCACTTCAACGGTCTTTGAATCAGGCTCATTCTGGCGGATAATTCATCAAGGGAAACTGGGTCCTTTCATGGAGTAGAAGCTAATTATCATCTTTAAAAACTCTTCTAAAAGTGGATGTTTGCTGTCATACCTACTTAAAGTTATCAGTAAATTGAATTTCTGGAATACTGTGGTTGTCTATTGCCTCTTGGGCACCCCTTCATGCACAGAGGTCACGCTACAGCATCTATCTCTGTGGCTGTCCAGTTTCTTCAGGGGCCCTCTAACAACTCAGTTCACAATGTTATTCAAACAATTTCCAGAAGGAATGCCACTTATTTAGCCTCAGGTGCCCATGGGCCCTCTGCTCCTCAACCCTAGTTCAGTTCCTCTCTCTCCCCCTGTCCAACACAATCTTTGAAAACAAAGCAGACTTATACAGTCTTCACTCCAGTTTCCGTTGGGCATAGCCTCTTCCTTCCCAAGGGTGAGTGGGTCAGTCTGTCTGTCTCTCCCAGACCTCATTGCCTGGAAAGCTTTCTCCTGCTTCCTGCAGTCTCAGGTACTCTCTCTCTCTCTCTCTCTCTGCCCTCCTCTCCCCTCCCCCCAGCTTCCTGCAGTCTTTTAACCTGGATTCACTTGATTCCCCAAAGATGGGGCTCATCATGTTGTCAGGCCTGGCTTAGCCCCTGGCTCTCCAGCCCAAGGGCAAACCACCCTTTTATAGTGTTGATGCGAAATGTTTATGTATTCAGTAGCCTTTTACACAGAAGCAAAAGCTCTTTAATCTACTTAAAGTAACCCAAATGCCCATTGGGAAGAAATTCCCAGTTTGTGGCTGAGGGACTTAATGAAACAGCTTGTAATGTAGAGACTATAATTGTGTGTTTAAAACCTGTGTCACCTAGAGATGCTAAGGGAGAGTGCTGACACAGTTACAAGACAAAGCCCCAAAGGTAACATAAGTGAAGACTCTGTGGTTCCACACGGGGCTGTGTAGAGCCTCTGACCCTGGATACAGCTTGATGAGTCACTGAACGCACAGACTGACAGCTTTGGGAGGACAACATTCAATGAACTTTCTAAAACACACAGTATTACATCCTATTTCACGACTAGATGACAACTAAACAGATCGGACCTAGCTCCTAAGCTTATCACTGTGTTTGAGCTATGTTTTCATCCTACTTAAATTATTTTTGTGGTTCCATGAAGTTCTCTCTTATGATGCTTTAATTTTCTCAAATCCTGATTTTAAACAAAACATCTGAGCTGGATAGCTGGACAGTGGTGACTGCGAGTGTGTGACCCAAGGACTCTTGATGCTGACTAGCAGAGGGGCACAGGGGGCACACAGGCTACCTGGATCCCCAGAGTCTGGTATTTACAGTCTAGCTCACCAAAGAGTATCATGTAAGGTTTCTAATGAAACTTGTCTCTCACTGGTCATCACAATCTTTTCAAAATGTATATGTAGATAATATGTAAGGAAATATATATTGGAAGTCATATTCTTAAGGCCTTGTAGTTAAAGGCAGGTCACATAGATGCAGAGTACCTTGATACAGACTTCTCCAGACACTTATCTCCCTAACTGACCATTATGTATTGTGTGTCTTACCATAGAAGTCTATTTGCATGATGATTCAAATGGCAATGAACAGCTTGCAGGAACTTCAGATGGAAAATAAACAGGAAAAAAAAAAAAAAGAAAAAGCAACGGGGCTCCTGCTTTCAGGTTAAGATCTGAGCTGATATATTGGGGGTGCCAAAAGATGCTCAGGCATCCTTTATCTGAAGGAGACAAGTTGCCAGGGGGCTTGGCTTCATGAAAGGAGGGTCTCTGTCATCCTGGTTTGAAAAACACTGTGAGGGACTTGGGAGTACTCAGTACATTATTAGACAAGAGGATATTTGTTAGTTGAGTTTAGGATCTTGAATGTGTTATGATTTTATTTTATATGGAACCCTTTGTTTCCAACATTTCTGTCTGCTACCCTATGAATCTCTGTTCTTTGTGACTTGTATTTGCTTTCTGTGTGTTAAGCAGAGCTGCAAGCTAAAGCATAAGCAGTAAGCTGTGGGGTACAGTTCCTTTGGGAGCAGTGGGCCTGGTAACTGACTTCCATGGATAAGCGGCTGGACAGAGCTGGGGGAAACGTGGAGGGCTCAGGGTTTGGACTGTGCCTATAGCTAATCTGCGTGAGAGATGGCAGCAGAGCCTGTGTGGTTTGAGGGAAGTGCTTGTGTTGCCTTGGCTGGGAGAGTCAGAGCTGATCTGTGGCAGGTACAAAGAAAGCTTTCTCATGCTAAGGACAGGTGACAGCGAGGTGCCTCACTTATCTGGGAACCGTCACAGTGGATGACATACACCCTCTTAAGGGAGGGAAGCAGAACCAAGGGGGTAATAACCGAAGTATTTATGGCTGGAGCCTGCTCCCATGGAAGTCAATGACAAAACTCCATTGATTCATATCCATGCAAGATTGGTCCTTTATTCCAAAGCAAAGGAATTGAGGGGTCCATCCTCAAAAGATAGTAAGGAGCTGGTGATGGTCAGTCTGAGCAAGGGAATGCTTAACTTTAAGGTACTAGGCACAGTTACAGCCACTTCAGAAACAGTATTAAAAGGGATCAGTGCAGAACTATATAGTATGTATAATGATATAAAAGCCAGGATATTTAATATCTAGTCCAGCGCAAGTATAGGGCATAATACATGTTTTCCAAACCCATAAAGGTTCCAGAAAGAATGAAATCTATCTCGCACAAGGCAGAAGTAGCAGACTACTCTTCAACTGCAGCTTTAATAAGAGAAAAATGCAATCAGTCATAATTAAATATGCTACCTGCAAATGGAAGGAGGGTGGCATGAACTTAAAAAAGATTAAACTGTATATAATAATGACATTTGTAAGAATCCTTGTCAGACTATCTGTCATCTTTGAAATTCCCATAAATGGCGATGGATTCACTGACGTTATCAATAATGTTCTTTCAGAAAGGTTCTAAAAATCCCAAGAAGACAAATGTGCAATGTCAAGAGACAAAGAGAACACTCCCTCACTATGCCCTGGTGAATGGCACACCTGGAGCATGGCTATAATCAACTCAGTATTTGACACATAGCTTTAGCAATATCCAGCCTCATCTGGAAGACATGGAGCTGCCTAGGCTGCCTGGATTTAAAATGATATGCAATGTTTTGATTTTGCATTAATATAGAGATGTGAAGACAGCCTTGATAATGTAAACACAGTGTTCCTTCTGTAATCAACCTGCGCCATCCTACAAGTGCAGCTTCTGCATGTGTTTGATAAAATAATCATTATATTGAATTATATCAAAGATAACTATTAAAAATAGACATATTCATGGGGTTCTAAAGATTAATTTTGATTATCTTCTTGGGAAAACGTCATGATTTAAACCACCTCAATTCTCAGTGTAAATGTAAAATATATGATTCATTAGTGAAGCTGCAAGGCTAATTTCTGCTAAAATCAATTATTTACAATGGGCTGTGTGGCACTGCTGGTTCTACAAGTGACATAGACTACTTAATGTCTTGGCGCCATAGGATGTATTGTAGCTACCAGTGCCTGTTCTCTTATCCTGTTTAATTAGGAATCTCCTCTTTTTCAAAGGCATAATGTCCTATGCTGATAAGACCCATCAAATATTGCAATCTCCTCTTCTTCCAGAGTTTGTTTCCTTTCTATTGACAAAACGGCTAAATGTGGGTAACTGCTTGTTTGTTGCCACACAATTATGTTTGATTTCCTTTCTCTAGTCTTGCCTATTGTTAGAATTTGTCCTGCCCAAAAAATGAATAGATTGCAGGAGAACCTAACATAAGTGACTTGAGTAAGTGGTGTTAGATACTAGCAACTGTAGGGTGCTTCCTTGGCATATCTGAATGGCATCTATTGGTGACAGTGGCCACCTCTCAAATAGAGGTGGGGAAAATATCAGCCTAGGTGAGCACTTACTGGAGACCTCTTCTTTCGGTGTGACCCCTGCAATCAGTGGAAGTCCTAGAGCTGGATCCACCTTGATTTAAAAGAGGGGGCTGATGTGGCATGTTGTCTCTGAGGGACTTTTAGCTCTGGAACAAGCTCATCCTCCCACTGGTACAAAATACCCTGGATTGGTCTGACCTTCAGGAAATGTATCATGGTGCATATGTTTGTACATGCTGCTACAGGGGGAGAGAGATTTGATGGAGGTATTGCATGAATTAAAGGAGTTTTTATATTTCAGAGGGGCTAACTTTCTGTTGGGCGACTAAGCTGCTTAATTTTGTCTGCTCTCAGAAGCTTTTAATCAGGAGCACCTGATGCTTTGGATAGTACCCCCTTTTATTTTGTATAAATGCAAAGAAATAAGAAAACAACTCAGAATTGATATTGGTGGTGCCAGGTTTGTCCCTCCTAGATAAGGGACGTGCATATAATGCTGTTGAAATTGCAGGCAGCTGTATTCTGAACATTCAATAACGGAAACTTGCATGAGGCTGTAACCTGGGTTCCAACAAAAAGCTGGTGACAAAACAAAGGTTTTCAACCATCTGCAAGCCGAACTCTCTAAATCAAGTATTCCAAACTAAGTATTCTGTCTCTGTTAAGTTTCCATGCCGAGCCATCTAGGAATTGGTATCCTTTTGCACTGGCCTCCATGACATGAAAGGCAATGTTTGATGCACTTAGAGTGATGCAAAGAGCAAGTTGTAATGGAGACCAAGACTAAAAATCCAATAAATTCAGAGGAAATTCGCTCCCACAATCACTCCTTCTGTTCCATTATAAAACTTTATTCTTTTTTGAATTTCAAGCCACAGAGCATTTCAGCTACAACATAGACTCCAACAGGTGCTTCTGCATTCTTCATATGTGAAGCTCCTTAGGAGGATGTTATCTTGGCTGGAATTTGACTTGCACAGACAGTAGCAGCAGCTGTGTGGGGTTTTTCTTGCCTGTTAGCTCCCTACACCTTTTTCATTAAAAATCAGCAAAGGCCCTTGGTTGGTGCTCATCATATTGACTGAGTTTCCTTATTCCATCTTGAAATGTAAGGGCCTGGTTTGAATTTGGAGTTGAATATAAATTAAGGTTGAACATGAACAGAAAACCAAACAAAAAGCAAGACAAGGACTGGCCAGGTGAATTTTCAGTGGCTTTCAGTCTTTCTTTGTGAACACAAAACTTGGCCTTGTTTCCCAGATTGTGTAACTTTTGGTAAACCCGGGCCAAATTTGGACTGCGTTTTGGGTTGCTCAGTTTCTGCCTGGGTTCCTCCCTGACCCTCTGCTATCTCCTTGGGATAAAAGCCTTAGTAGCTTTTACCACTCACCAATGCTCGTAGCTGGCAGGTCTATTCCAACCACCTGGCCTCTTTCTGAGACAACTAGCTGGTCTGTTTCTCCATCTTTGGTCTCTAAAAGACCAGTGAGGTAAATCATCTCCCCATGAAATAATCCCTGCAGAAGGTCTTCGGTGTGATGTGCTTACTTCAAAAGTCTGGAACAGTGCAACCCAAAAGGGCCTCTATAACAGAATGGCTTCCTCTACAGCATTGCATTCTGGGATGTCTGTTCCATACGGATGCAAAGTTGTAGTATCAATAGCCTCATCAGGACCCACAGAAAACTTTCAACTCCTGCTGCTATGGAATTAGAAAGCAGGCAGGGCACTCACCTGTGCAAGATCTTTCCTGTAGACTTTAATCAGAGAACCTTGAAATCAGCTTCCCACTGCCCCAAAGAAAGATGTAGAGAAAGTGGCCCAAAGTTTTAGATATAAGTCCTCAAACTGTGCATGCAAACCCTGCATCAGTTCAGGTAAAAAGATATTTCTGCATGCAAAATGGGTAATAGTTTGTTCAAAAAGGGCACTTAGGTATGCAGTTACCCATTTGCTACATGCAAATATATGTTCTACAGCATAAATGGGTGCATACATGCATTGTGTGGATGCTGTTTATCCTCCCTTATGTTAACTTAGCTCTGATTCTGTAAAGGGGAGTTTTACAATTAGTGCAATCAGAGATGGGCCCAGACCAAAACCTGGATCCAGTCCCATTTCCCCAACTCTCCCAAATTTTGAGAGCTGTTTGAACTTCAAATGTGGATCCGAATATGAATTTTGCACAATCTTCATAATGAGTCAATCCAAATCCTCAATCTGAATTACTCTAAAATTTGGGGTCTTCAAAATCCAGATTAGAATGTGAAAATTGCAGCTTGATCCCTCTGAGTTTCCAGTTGGAATCCATGTTAACTGACTTGGCCATCTCGGCCTATTAAAGATTTGGGACATAGCTTCAACACTGTGGGCCTGATCCTCTGAGGAACTGAGGGTAATCAGTATCTTACAGGAGGTGCTCTGCAAGTTGCGGGATCAGGCCATGTCTGAGTATAATAAATGGCAGGGATCGAGTGGCACTGTCAGCCAATCACCAAGAGGAGAGGAAAGATGGGCTGCGGAAGTGAGTCAGCCTTTTATATTAAATGATTGCAAGATGGCAAAGGTTAAAGTAGAAGCAAAACTGGTATGCAAAATGCTATCAGGTAACTATTGGATGACAGTTCTAGTTTGGTGTGATTTTAGGTCTGTATGTTATGTAACAATACATCTGAAACTGCGTGATTTATCAAGGCTACTTTTAAAAGATAATTGGTGAGGACAAAATAATTTCTCCCTAAAGTAATAGTTGATTGCTAACCTATTCTCAAAGCCAATCTCCCATCCACATAATTGGAGACACTTCTCCTCCCCCATGTGGCTTACTCCTATTCCAGGGCAAAGAGCATTACTGGGATTTTCGGTGTTAATTTGAATGTAATCCATCTGTTTTCAATTATTTTACTGCCCAGGATAATCGAGAATAACAGAAGTTACTGCTTTTATTGTACAACTGCAGTATGGAAAAACAAATAAATTATCTGGTGAGGGACTCATACTATAGCTGGCACCTGAATAACTTCTGAAGTGGTAGCTATCAATTTATCATTTGCTATTTGGCTTATTCATTTAAAATGTGCGTGGGTGAAGGAGCACAACATTAGGCTTTTCACTCTTGGTAGCAGTAATGGAAAGCTGAAACCTAGACGGGAGTAGGCAGGATAGATTGTCTGGTGATAATGGCAATGGACAGGGGATCAGAAGATCGGGACTCTGTCACAGACTTCTTTAATCTTTCACACAAATCACTTCATTGCTATGTGCCTCAGTTTCCCCATCTGTAACATGGAGATGATTATAATAGAATCCTAGAAATGTAGGGCTGGAAGGGACCTCAATAGGTCATCTAGTTCAGGCCCTTGAGCAGAGGTAGGAACAAGTATACCTAGACTACCCCTGACAGTTATTTGTCCAACCTATTGTTAAAATCCTCCAATGAAGGGGATTTCACAGCCTCTTTTGGCAGTCTCTTCTAGAAATTAACTGCCCTTATAGTTAGAAAAGTTTTCCTAATATATAACCAAAATCTCCCTTGCTGCAGATTGTCTTCTCCTACCTCCCATGGAAAAGAAGAACAAATGATCACTGTCCTCTCCCCCCCCCCCCCCAAAAAAAAACAACAAAAAACAAAAACTCAGCCCTTAACATGTTTGAAGATTCTGAGGTCTGTCCTCCCCACCCCGCCACATATCCTGACAGTTGTGTTTTCTCAAAACTAAACATGCCCAGGTTTTTTTAACCTTTCCTCATAGGTCAGGTTTTCTAAACCTTTTATTATTTTTGTTGCTCTCCTCTTTCCAACTTGTCCAAATCTTTTCTAAAGTGTGGCACTCAGAATTGGACACAGTACTCCAGGGGAGGCCTCACTAATGCTGAACAGAGTGGGACAATTACCCCCTTTGCTTTACATGTAATACTCCTGTTAATGCACCCTTGTAATATTAGCCTTTTTTCCAACTGCATGACACTGTTGACACACATTCAATCTGTGATCCATTATAACCCCCAGATCCTTTTCAGCAGTAATTCCCATTTTGTAGCTGTGCATATGATATTTTCTTAAGTGTAGTACTTTGCACTTAATCAAATTTCATCTAATTAATTTCAGACCAATTGTCCAACTTGTCAAGGTTTGTTGAATTTGAATTCTATCCTCAAAAGTGCTAGCAACCCCTTCCAACTTGGTGAAATCTGCAGATTTTATAAGCATACTGTCCACTCCATTATCCAAGTCACTAATGAAAATATTGAATGGTACCAGACCTAAGATAGATTCCCATGCGACGGCACTAGATATGTTCCCTCAGTTTTACAGCGAACCACTGACAACTACTATTTGAGTATGCTCTGTCAACTAGTTTTGCACCAACCTTATAGCAATTTAATCCAGACTGCATTTCCCTAGTTTTTTTATGGAATGTTATGTGGGACTGTCAAAAGCCTTACTAAAATCAAGATAAATCACATTTACAGTACCCCGTCCCCACTCCCGTCCTCTGGGCAAAGAAGAAAATTAGGTTGGTTTGTCATGATTTGTTTTTGACATTTCCATGTTGTCTGTACCTTTATAACCCTATTATCCCCTAGGTGCTTACAAACTGATTGTTTAATGATTTGTTCCACTATCTTTCCAGGACTCAAAGATAAGCTGACTGGTCTATAGTTCCCTAGGTCCTCTTTGTTCACTGTTGTTACCCAGGGTTCCTTTTAGTCTCTGTGAGCCGGTATCAGGAAATAAACCAAAGAAAACGCAGTACCTCCACCTGCTATATGGCTGGCATAGACAAGTCAAAACCAAGTGGTCTTAACTTCAAGCTTTACTTTATTCGTCTCCAGCAATTCCCATTGGAATTACCTTTACCAGAAGTCTCCACTTATTAGTCTTAAGCACATGCAAATACAATAGGTGGTTAGAGTACCCCAAAATTTGATAGTTACCCACAAATCTGAGGCAGTCTTCGGGTGAATCAGTCACAGATTTCCAGATGGCCAGCCCTTCTGTCTGTGCCTGGAGAGCTTTTCAATGTGTCCACGAAGCAACCCACCTGTCTTAGACTCGTTACCTCCCTCTTATACCTCAAAAGCTACGGAGACATGTCAACCAAAAGAATGTTACATAGCTGACCAAGCAAATCAATCACTGGGCAGAAACAGGAGTTAGAGATACGTCAGTAAAAAGTAATTGTTAAGCAAGCAGTCTTAAGCTATAAGTCTAGCAATAATTTCCCCATAACTGCAATTCTAAAATATATCCAGACTTCCTGTTTTTCACAGACATTCACCACAGCATATTCAGAGAGAGAGAATGCAGAGTCAAATCCACTTCACGTGTTCACTGTCTGAGCCAGTTTTGCCTTGTTTCACTACTGATGTGATTTCATTACTGTTGTGATTCACTACTGTTGTGACTTGCCTACTGAGGCCTAAAAATGTATAAAAGCAGCAAGCAGAATAATTGATACTCCATGTCAACAATTGGCAGTGGCTTGGACACCTGGCTGGTTCCTAAAATATCCCTGTTCAATGTCTTTGTCCTTCCCAATCCTCTGCACCCTCACCCATCCCTCATGAGTTCTCAAAGATAATCACTAACAGTTCCAAGATTGCTCCAGCTGGTTCCATAAGTACCTTAGGATAAATTTCATCAGGCTCTGACAACTTGAATATATCTAAATATTTTCTAACCTGGATTTTCTTATGCGTCTGTGCTTCTGTGAGATAATATCAGATTATATTTATTAATGTCTCTGAGTTGCTTAGGATGTGGAGATGAATATTAACAAAAAGTCAGTAAATAAGATTGCAGTCTCTCTTTCCATTTGTTCTTTTGGGAGAGCCATATTTTAGGGAATATAAAAGTATTTGGTTATGTTTCTTTTTGTATTCTGCCAGTCACCTGTATGCAATTCCATTTTTCTACAAATAATGGGTGAAATTCTGTCCACATGAAGCTCTGTGGACATGTCCAGAATCAGAATTTGGCCCATTGTGTGCATGGGATGAAGAGTAATGATGTTTGAGTTGTCTCAGAAGGAGTTATGTCTCTTTCTTCTCAAACAAATTCTATTCTCATTTACACTGGTATAAAACCAGAGTAATACCATCAACTCCATTGGAGCAAGTCGAGTTTCTCACTTTTGTGAGACCATAATGTAGCCCAAATTTCTTATTTTATTTTGAGTGATGTAACTGTTTACTTTTCTGAACATTAAGGTCTGATCTTGCATCCTTTATATGCCCACAACTCCTATTGTTTTCAGGACTGGTCTCTCTTTGAATATCCAGAGGCAACATGAGAGACTCTTCGGCCCAGATTTTTTAAAGATATTTGGGTGTTGCTTTGCTCAGCACTGAAAGGCCTAAATCCCACTTTCAAAAGTGACAGACACTTTTGAGACTGACTTTTTTATTTTACAGGTATTGCTAAAAAATGTATGGAAATTATACGAAAATATATAAACACAGGATGATGACACTATTGGACAAGTGATGGTGAGATCACATAGCTAGCTGAAATGTGTTTTATTATTGATTACTATAATGTCATAATTTCCATTGAACAGATGTAAAAATTTCCACCCAGCTCTAATGACTCACTTCTGTTAAACTTTACTCTGTAATATCTCTAGTGTTTTTTAGGTGCCTGATATGTTTTGCCTCTTTGCCTCTGGCTACATTTCAAGCAACCATTTTTATCCACAGAGATGGCTGGAAATTTTTCATCAAAATGTTTTTGAAGAATTGAAGAAAAAATTTGAAGAAAAATCAAAACATTTTGAAAAACATGTTGATTTTTGATGAAATTTCATTGGGGGGGACACCCAAAATGAAGTATTTTTGTTATGTTGAAGTGTTCTGTTTTGACTCTTTTTGAAACAGAATGCTGCAATTTTTCATTTCAAAATGCCTTTTTGAAAGAGAACTTATTGGTACTTTATATAAAAAAATAAAGTTTTAAAAAGGTAAAAATCAATACAAAATAGTTCATTGTTATTAAGCCAAAACATTTGATTGACTTCAGCCCCTTTGCCCCTCAGAATTAGTTTAGTGGAAACTTCTTCTTTTTGTTGTTTGTTGTTCTGTTTCAGAAAAGAGAGCTGGACAAGAACCAGAAATTCTGTGATTTTAGACTATTCTATCTATAGTAATATTATGCATGTATATTCTTCTGTGTCTAAGATTCTATAAGTAGCATTGGTCTCACTGTGCATTCATTTATCTAAAGCACCTTCTATTTCCCCATGGTATTCTTTCACTATTACTCTATCCTGTTGGATTTCACTCCATGTTATGCATTTTTCCACATCATGTTCTGCTGAAACTTTTTCTCTTGATTTTTGTTCTCCTCTCACATTTTAGGCAAAAAGTCATTTTTTTGTATCCATATATTTATTGATTGACCCTTTACACACTAATGTCCAGGGACTGTAGTTGTATAAAAACCTTTGCACAGAAAATGACTTTTCTCCCAGTTGACTTTTTGCTAACTCCTTAGAAGGACTAACATGACTAACTTTTCACTTGAGGAATTACATTATTGTGACTTTACTTCCAGCTTTAAAAAAATTGTACTTTACTAGCTTCATTTCTAGTAGAGATGGCTATTAGCGGCAACATTCAAATCTGGATATCATCCCTCTCTTTCTCTATTCCAAAACTCAGGAGCATTTGGATCCAGAGTTATGATTGAGGCCCATCAATAATCACAACAGTAGTGAAAAAAGAATCTTTCTCCTTTTCCAGGGCCTACACACCTCCCTTTTCCTCTCTCTGCATGGTTTCTCATCTTATCAACCTCTCTTTACTTTCCCATTGCCTTCAAATCTCTTTATTTTTCACCTTGCCCCTCTTCTGTTCCTCCTATTGGAACACTATCACTGTCCTTCACCCCTTTAGTAGAAAACTTTTGTTTTCTGCATCCCAGTTGCTCTATTCCCAAGCAGTCATTAGAAGGTCACCTCCACGAAGCATGTGTATGCAGGGAAGTAGAGGAATTGGCTCCTTTGCATAGACTCTGTACAGCTCATCAGATTTTACTTAAGTGGAGTCTGACAAAATGAAAACTCCACATTCAGCCACATGTGTTGCAGTGCCCTAAATCCAGCTTTTATGGGGAGCTAGAAAATAAAAACTCATTTGGTGAATTTCTTGAAACAAAGGAGGAAAATAGGAACCAAACCCACAGAGTACATAGATTTGCTGACTCTATCTGAAGTGACCAGGCATTTGGGAAAGCTACATTTTCTTAAGGTCCTTCTGTTCTCCCACAATGGTGATTCCACATCTGCAAGGAAAGCAGAACCACCATTAAGCAACCTGATATGTGGACCAGAGTAGGATTTAGCCCATAAGCCCCAGACCTGTCAAGAACTATGAATAGGTGTTTGAAGAACTTGACAGGCATGTGTATTCATTTTTATGAATGTTATTTCTCTGTGGGCTTTTAGTTATTGTATTGCTGGCTAAAAAGTAGCGAGAAATTATCCTGAAGGAATGGCTGTAACGTTGTGATGAAACATTACTTGCAGACAGAGCCCAATTCTTTGGGGGCTCAAATGGGCAACACTGGGATGAGAACTTTTTCCTACCCCCAGTGGAGAAATGTGTAAACCAGTTTGGTCAGGTTCAGGAGCCCTGCTTGAAATTTCAGGAGATCTTTGGATGGAAACTTCAAAACAAAGGATCTTTGACATGGATAAAAGACAACCTGTGTCTTGAGTGGAAGACAGGCTGGGGGGAAAGATCATCAGAGAGGCAGAGGCTGCAGCCTGCCTCACCCAGTCCCAATGCACAGGAGGCACGTAGGTCAAATGGAATCTGCATAAACTGGCAAGGGAAGGGCAAGTTTAGATAAGACAATATGCATTTTTAGGTTTTCATTATTTTAACCCTTTTTTCTCTGCTTGTGATGTTCCTATGCATAAATAAATAAAATATACTCTGATCTGAGCAAGCTGTTCTTTTACTGAATTCACCAGCTGGTCCCAGTGTCCAGAGAGGACTCTCTGAATCATGGGGCAAAGCCAGCTGGAGCTGCTTGAGGTAATGCAAATGGGGAAACAGGAAATGTTGTAACCTGGTGGTCCAGTCAAAAATGGAGTGTATTGCTGGTCTTCATTCTAAGGGTATGTCTATACTGGATGGCGGCAAAGTTGCTGCCGTCAGATCGACCTCTCTGGATTGATTGAGTGGTCAGCGAAGACCCGCTCAATCAATCCACAAGTCGACGCTAGTAAACCACCTCCTCAAGCGGCGTAGCGCTGCATCGACGGGAATGTGGTTCCCATCGGCGCAGTGCAGTGAAGACAGCGCACGGAAGGGAAGCACAGCAGTCGACGGGAGTTACGCAAGCTACTCTGCGTAGCTTCCGTAACTCCCGTTGACTGCCGCTGAATCGCCAGGTCAGTGTAAACCAGGAGTAAGACAAGTTCAGATATAGGCCAGTCACCTGAAAGTGCCCATGGATAGACTGAGATTGGAGATAGAGTTTATCTCCTCAGCTGTAACAGGGTGGGAACCAACTGAAGTCACTACAGAATTGAGGACTTGATTCCTAATCAGTACACCTATGATGCTCATAATGGCTGGAAAAGTATATCTTTATTACAGTGTATTCTGTACCAACTACTCATTCATAAAACAAGATCATTTTATGTCATTGCAATCACATGAAAATAAACAATCTCCACTTTTCCAATGAGCAAGAGGCAGACATTTTAAGTGTAAACTTTTATATAAAAAATTGCTCACACAAGTTCATTTAATAACAGAATCACATTTCATAACAGAGTAACAAAATCACAATATACATATATATTTCTGTATTAACAGTTAACTCTAGATAATAAAAATATATTACAACATTTGATATGTATTCACAAAGCACAAGCCATTGTAAACAGGACAGGCAGCACAGGCCTCTTGGTCAAAAACATATAAGTTAATTACATCAGTCTGTAAACTTATTTGTTTTTTAAATTCAAGGTACTATTTTAACAGAGAAAGGATGTTTGTCAATCTGTCCTTACCCAAATGATTCAGTATATCTGAAACATAAATCAGAACAAAAAGAATAAAGAAGTATATCATATAGTCTACCTAGGAAATTGGGTGTTCTTATGTACATGGCAGTCTTGTTCTGTTTTGTCACTCAACATTTATATTCATGTAAATTTTTTCTATGAAATTTAAAATATTTTATTTAGCAGTTTTTTCTGAATAAATAGTCCCTATAAACACACTGTTGTTATCTAAGAAAAAGTAGTTTTAAGAATCCCAAATATACATTTAAATGACATGGCACATTTAATAGTGAAGTAGTCAACACATTCTCCAGGTACAGTAGCTGTTAACTGTATTTGAGAACTACCTTAAATCAAATTTGCTAGGTACCAGTAGACATGGAAATAAACATCTTTGATATTTATTAAAACATAAAGGCCCGGTCCTTCAAACCTTTAGTTATATGGATGAACCTTACTCATCCAAGTAGACCCATTGGGGCTTATGTAGGAGTTTGTAAGATTGGGCCCTAAATCATTATTAATGATTATTTTCAAATAATCAATCTAATCCTGAGGAAAAGTTTTTTTTACCAAACTGCATCTGGAAATATTGGCAATATGTTACATTCCTATAAGAATTCAGAAGTGATTCGCTAGTGACTGCCAAGTCTATGGGATTTTGTTTTCTAAAATGATTTTAAGAAAATAAAAACATTGTGGAAAAAAATCTGATATTTAGAAAAATGCCCTGTATATAAATAAAGGTAAATCAAGGCACCTTTTAGTTATATATTTCTCTCTTTTTCCAAGGCAATTTGTGATATTGAATTTTCAAATATCTCCTCTGGGGAAGCCCTCTTGGTTCTCTTTAGTATAGCAGCTCCATTTTTACACTTTCAGGTTAGAAGGTTAACTGGGATGAGCTGGGGGTTGGGCGTTAGGGTACCTGGGTTCTGTTTCTGACACTGCCACTGATCTGCTGTGTAATCTTGGGCAATTCACTTAATTTTGTTTTGTAACAAGTGAGCATGCATTTCTCTGGATACTTTCACAGTTAACATCTCTGCCTCAGTTATCACATCTGCAAAGCAGGGATAATAATACTTTGTAAAAGGCTTTGAGATCTCAAGGTAAGAAAGCTCTATAAGGACCTGGTCCAAAGACCATAGAAAGCAACAGGAGTCTTTAAATTGACTTCAATGGTTTTGGATTAGAGCATAAGAGCAAAGTAATTAAAGTAAATGGGACTATCTGGAGTTTAAACAGAATTAGGCCCTATATTATTATTCTTATTAGAGTTGTGTTTACATTGTCATTGTAAAGCACTATTTTAGTTTTTCTCTAGGAATGCTAGGTGGGCTGAAACCAAAGAGGTGGTTGGTGTTTTTGGAGGTTTTTTAATGTTCATATAATTTTTTAAAATACTGAATATTTTTAAGCTCTAGGTATACAAATAACTGGAAGATAGTTTTCTACCGTTTAACAATAACGACAACACTACGATTTTTTTCAAATACAGCTTTTGTAGAACATTAGTCAATTATGTGAACTTGTGCCTTTCAGGTACATTGAAACTATGTGCGATAACACTTCTTAAACAAAGTTTCATATTTTTACTACACAGAATTACTGCACATGCATGGTGTAGTACACATGATATATCGCCAACCATGTATTTGCTTTTCAATACACATATTCTTGAAGGTGCAATTAGTCTATTGGGCCAATCATCTTCATTATAAATATAGATATATACGATAAATCATAACAATCATTGCAGTTTGTTAGATCAATATGTTTCATTTAGAAAAAGTAAATCCTAAATACATATTTACATGATACACAGCAATGACTATGGGGGCCAGTAAAAGAAATTTTGTACAGACCCTAACAGCTCTTCCTACCAGGTGAACTCTTATACCTCTGCTTGAGGGACATCTCTTTTTTAGCAGCAGGTTTTAATAAAAAGTTTGTGCTCAAAAGTATCATCAGTAGCCTGACTTAAACCATAAAAAGTAATGAAAAAAAGAGTTAAGGCTAACACTTATCCTTGGACCTGATTCTGCAAACACTTAAGTAAGCACATGGCTAGTCCCTATTAAAGCATATGCATAAGTGTTTGACAAATCAGGGCCTTACTGAGCTTCTGTGTTGTATTACATGCTCTGTAATAGTGATGGTAGGGGGACTTAGAGATGAGTCTCTGGTTTTTCTTTTAAGTGTTATTGGATTATCTGAATTTAGCTTTGACTGATGATTCCAATACTGAGTGGGCAGCAAACACGCTCCAAGGCGTTGTGTTAAAGACATGCACTCTGCAAGCTGAAAGTGTACAGGACTCGATATTCAAAACCTTGGGTGCTTGGCATATCTAAAAACTGAGTAGTAAATTAATAGGAGGTGAGCTATAAGAGTTTGGAGGTTAAGTTTTAGATAAAAATTTGGCTATTTAATCAGACTGTCTGAGCAGCTTAGGTTTACAGAATTACTCTGCAGCTCTCCTGAAAACCGAGTCTCACAAGACCAAAATGTTTCTGATCCTCAAAAAAGGGTTTGGTTTGGCCTGTGTGAATAGTTTCAGTAGAAAGTTGAACCCACCTGAAAACACGGGCTGTTTGGATCCTCTCAAACCCCCTTTTGATATAAACATTCTGTAAACTTGAATTAATACTGTTCGCTGGCTGGCCGTTTAAGTCTGGACCTCCTACACTTTCTGTTAGATGATCTTTTGGGGAATGAGGAAGGGGTTGTGAATGACCTCTTCCAGCTTCCAACAGGGAGACTGGGAGACAGTGTCCTCCTGCCGCAATTGGGAGCGCTGCCAGGAAGATCACTTTCAGTGAACTTGGACAGGATCTTTTGAATATCTAGTTCCTAATATTTAGAAACCACACGTTGGGAACTGCAGCAACTCTCCTAATCGGTCTGGTCCTGGACCACTGAAATTAGAGGGACCTTTGTTATTTTACTCCATGAGCCCAAAACAGACCCTACATACCTAGGGCCAGATTTTTTTAAAGGTATTTAGATACCTAAAGATTCAGCTGGACACCTAGTGGGATTTAGTGCCTAGACACCTATCAATGGATATTAGATGCCTAGGCATTTCTGGAAATCCAGCTTGGTATCTATCTGAATCTTTCAGCACCTAAACACCTTTAAAAACCTGTCCCCAAGAAATTTAATGATGGATCTAAATAATATCTAGTCAATCATACATACATATGTATAGGGCCCAATCCTCAGCTGCTATAAATCAGCATAGCTCCATTGAAGTCAATACAATTATGATGACTTTATGCCAGTTGAAGAGCTGGCCCTTTTTGGTTACTGGAATGATCAGTTTCAATCTATTATGTTTTGCAAAGCGTTATTAACCCAGATACATGCATTCAAATGGGGTTGAGGCTTAGAGCAAGTATGGCTCCTTGAAATGAAAATGAACATAAAAGAAGCTCATGCTTTTAAAAGGCTACATGAACACATTGGGCTAAATTTTCACAAATATCCACCTAAGTTCTGTCCGCAAAACACAGAGTTGCACAGGGGAAGAAGATGGGTAACTGGACTTGCTTGTGGAAAATGGATATTGCATATGGAATTGCAAATTAAAAAAAAACAAACTTCAGATTGCACAGGAAAAGTTATGCAACTTCTGCAGATGTACTGCAAGGTTTAGTGAACACATTCAGTGCACACTTTTAAAAAAAAATATTCAAAAATTTAAAATAACAAATATATATAAAACATAAACACATGTTTGCACTTCCAGAAGGAAGACTGCAATTCCGCTTCATGGTCAAAAATAAAGTATTGTGCATTCCACTTGCCATCATTATTCTAACTCACTGGAGCAAAAGTATCACATAGTATGTGTGATAATAGATAAGACAAACACTAACTCACATGTACATTCATCACCCAGGCACATATTTTAGAAAACTTTGCCCATTGCCTGTAAGAATTCAGCTTAATATCTAGCACTTAATGAGCCACTGAATCATATTTCTAGCATCCTACAAAATATCAGCAAAGTGTTAAGATAAACCTTTTATTTTGTATATTATGTCCATTTATTGAGCACCAGCATTTAAAGCGCTAGCTTGTCTCCTACACTAGAAATATGGTAATGTGTCAGATAGCTATATCAAATTTAAAAAATGGAAGTATGAGGAAATTAAATTTGCTTCTCTTATAAGGTTAATTCTAGAAGAAAGGCACCATGAAAGAAAGATAAATTGTTTCAAAACATACAGGGGGAGAGATTTATTGCTCATAATGACACATGAATCAACCAAACACTGAGTGTGACATATAGTAATAATGAAACAAATCCTTCTATATTCTTCTCTGTCTTTTACTAACCACCTTAATAGTTTTAGTAAAAGTTGGCTGGGAAGTCATCTCACTCTTTTTGAATGATGGCTCTATTTAAAAAATTAATCTCTGTGGGGACAGTATTGAATATTTAACCAGTCCTATGGTGGTTCTGCATGCAAAACTCCTATTGACCTCAGTAGCAGTCTCATGCACAGATTGGCAACAGGAATGGGCCTTAAGACAGCCCATTGGAATTTGCTTAAATAAACATGATCATTATGGAATACACAATTATCTGTATTATACCTTTGACAGTTTTTAAACTGACTAATAACTGTCGGTTATTCTCCCCAACTCCTGTCAGAATACAATCAAGCCATTAAAATAAAACCTTAAACAAATACTGAACAGGATGTTACTATTTATTGCACCTGAGAAAATCATGTTAACCCTGATAAATCAAATATTAAGATGAGGTAGACAATTTAGTTTGGGAGGGAGGGGCTAAATTTGGGTGTTGGATCAGAGGAAATTTAAATAAATTTTGTGACTATTTTTATGTAATTATACAATTGATTTGACTATTAATAGTTAACATGAGAATATTTATTTACAGTGTAGTTGTCAATCTCCCTTGCTGAACATTCCATTTTTAAAGTATAAGAATGCCTGTTTATGTTCACTTCACTGTAGAAGAGAGATCGCTATTGAGCAATGGCTAAATTCACCAAGGTTTGATGCAGGCTAATGCCCCCATGGATTCCTGGGGCCAGATCCAAAGCCAATTGGAGATAGCGGAAAGACTCCCATTGACTTCAATGGGCTTTGGATCAGGCTCCTGTGGAAGCCTCAACAATAGACATTCTCCCAAGGTGCAGGGGGTTGCAGAAAGCAGCTACAACTTACCTTACATAGGTGGGACAGCCGTAAGAGACCAGTGTTTCCAAGAAGTGGACAGAGCTGGTTTATAAGTGTGTATGGCCACACATCCTGGGACAATACCTTTATTTAGTATATTAGCCTCTGCTAATGGAGCTCATAGATCAGAATAAAGTTCCCCTCACGTGGCAGAAACATAAAGGAGGGGAGTATCATTGCCAATCTTACTCCAAGAATGAATTTGAGCCCTCCAGAGCAGAAGGCCGAATCAGCTCAACATGGCCTCAGATTCATATTTATGTGCAGAATATGAACAGAACAAGAAGGTTTCAATCTCATTAAAGACCTGAATGATTATTGGAAAATGCCAATCATATGGAGATGCCAATCATATGAATGAAGGTGTCTCCACTATATTCATTCAATTCCAGGTGAACTCTGGGTACAAATCTGCAATCATACCATTACCAAAACATTCAGCTGGCTTTGCGAAGCAGACCACTTCAGTCCGGACACCAAACAAATCTGTTCCACAACAATTAGTTTTTGTTGTGATGTAATTATGTTTTCAAACTAAGCATCTGGACTGTAAATCACTTTCTGGAGATGTGTGCAGATGTGAGTCAGAACTGGTCTCTTTCTAGGAAAATTGACTGTAAAATCCAGCGAGAAGCATTATGTCAGTTTCAGAACACTTTGGTTACTGGGACAAAGACCAAGTTTTAGAAATCTTTTTTATATATTTAACAAATGTATATACCGTGTTAGGTTTTTTTAAACCAACAATGCTTGACTTAAAATTAATCTTGTCATAACGAAGACATGATGTGCTACCAATTAACTTTAAAATTACAGTAACAAAAATGAGGACTGATTAGTTACTTTTCTTGTGTTTTACATATCAGCTAACTGGCAAAACAATTGGAATATGCAGAAATAATCTCATGCCATCTTGGTTTTCACTGAATTAAAAGAACAGTTGCTGATCAGCTACACAGTAAAAATGATCAATGAATATAATTCTGAATGAATAGCTGGATGATGGTTTCAGAGTTATATGTATATGTCACTTAATTATGAAGTCATCTACCAACTGTAGTTATAATTAAAGGAATAAAGTCAAAGGAATAATACTTACAAAACAGAAATGTTTTGCGCTGACCTCAGTAAAGATTATTATTCTAAGTACTGAACCAAATAAATGAAACATACAGAATGGAGTCCCCATAGAAATATTGTACATTGGATTGTCTTGATTTTGTCTGAATGTTTTGCCAATTAGTATATCTGCATTAACAGCCAGTTGAATTGAAAATGAAGTGATTGCTAATAACACAGCTGTTCTTTAATAAAAGACTGAGAAGAAACCGTATATCTAAAACAGAGATGGGACCACCTTCAAAGCTGTGTTCAGATTGAAATCTGCAGCTTGAACCAACTCTATAAGGGGCTAAATCTAACACCCTGCAATTTGGGATGTTCAAATCTTGTTCCACAGTTTGGACCATAACTTTAGGAGAGTTTGGATCCATGATTTTTGGCCCAGTCCATTTTGGAGACATGAAGTTTAGCCCCAGAGCTCAGCTTTGGGCCTATCTCTAATTCAATCCACTTCCTACTTCTCCTCAAAAACAACTAACTATAAAAAAACATAACCATTTTAAAACTTTTCATAATTAATAAAGTTTCAGTGAAGAAAATAATTAGAAACTCTTTGAAAACTGTCTGGGAAATGAGTCCAGTCCTGCAGTCATAGGGTAAAATCCTTCCCTATGTAGCTCAGGCATGTAGGAAAGGGAAGGGACATAAGTACCCTGTCCCCTCATCCCTGTATATCCTATGGAAAAGTCCTCTAGAATTTCATGGGGATGAAACCAAAAAGGTTCTATAGAAATTAGTCTGAGAACCTACAGGATTTAATAAGGAAAGACAGCCTTTATTGAGTTGTCCTGTAGCATTCTATAGAAGACATCAGTCTCTGTTCAGTTCTACAGGATAGTTCAAAAGGCTTATTGAAAAAGGTCCTCAGATACTTCAGCGAAGGAGCCGTATAAGTACATAGATTTAATTTAAACAGACAGATAATTTTCTATTGAGCTCGATCAAGTTTTTCCATAGGGACCTACTCAAGCAGCCATGTATGCATCATTCTGTAGTTCTAGCAAGGGGGATCAGGTGGAGCATCACACAGAACCAGCAACATGTGCAAACCAGGGATGCATGCTGCAGCTTTTTTGAATAGCATTAAAATGGAGCCTGCAACATTTTGCTCCTGCCACTTGTATGGCTCCCTAAGATAAGGACAGGATTTTACCCTTTATGTCTTGCATTGAAGACAGTGGACTATTTGTGTTCAGAGAGTCTACAGGGTCAGATATCAATTACAACACTGTATGTCAAAGGAAGGACATGTGAAGTAGCCAGCTTCACTATGAAAGCTGGTACGTGGGCTGATGATGAGGTACAAGCTAGACTTTGAGCTTCAGTGAATAACTTTCTTAACCATTGTTAGTTATTGATAGCTACATGTTACTTTCTTTCCCCCCCACCCCCCCTTGTATTCTTCCATCTTTCATGGGGATTCTGTGCTGGCTTCCTCATTCGGTTGTCTGCAATATATTCCGATTGTGCGATTCACTTGTGAGAGCTGAGGAATTTATGGAGCTTCTTTTAAGAATCTTGTTTATTATGTCCTTCCATGTCTTCTTGTACTGATGTCGTAATAAAGAGTACACAAAAGGGTCTGAAACAGCTTTGCTGTAAGCCAAGCACTTGGAAATGACTCCCCAGTGAGAATTGATGGGGACTATGGATGATAATTCTACCAGTCTGCCAAGAAACAGGGGGGGAAAGTGTTACTAAGAGAGACATAACAACAGTACAGATGGAAACAGAGCAAAAGGCTAGTGGTACACCAGTTGGACTAGGGAGACGAATTTGCTCTGTATTGTTCACTTCTTACAATAAAACAGAAACAAGGGGCTACAATTTCAACATAACACATAGGTTCTACACACAGCTGCCTTTATTATAAATGGAAGTTATATGGGCACCTCCTTGTGCAGGTTATCAGGGGCCTATAACTGGATGCCCAGTTCTGTGCACAAGAAAACAAGAACATTACTTCATTTTGTGCTGATTCAAATACAGATACTTCATGTTGTGATATTTTGGGCAATGTTGAGAGGACTATATTAAATATTCTGCATGCTTTTCTCTTGCAATGTCTTTGAGAAGCACCGAAGGGCAGTTCTGCTCAATATGTGTCCAAAATTATTCAAAAAGAATTGATTTTCCTAGAACAGCATTTCAAAAGATGCATGTCCTGCTATCTGAGACTAAAATGCCCTGATCAACACTGGGAAATTAAATCTTTGCTGAAATCAGTTTTCAGCAACAGGCCCCCCTGAACACATATGAGATTGGGTTTATTGCTCGTGTTCCTCCAGGAAAAAAAAAATGATAGTACTGTTTCAGAGAGCGTGACTGAGGCTTAGTTTCTGAAGCAGTATTAAACGTAGCTTTATCTGACTCAGTCATCTTACAAATGTATATGTCTTCTCCCTTGATTTACTAATCTGTTGCCTAATTCCTCTCTCAAATATGCTTTTTGAAGAAGTATTAAGAAGGAGCATGTCCAGAGGTTAGAGCACTGGATTGGGACTAAGGAGAGCTGGGTTCTTTAACTGGCTTTGCTACTGACCTTGGGCAAGTCATTTCACCTCTCTGTGTTTCTCTTTCCCTTCCCAACCCGTGTTTGTCCTGCCTATTAGACTGTAAACTCTTTGGCACAGGAACTGTCTCTTACTATGCCCTGTCTACAGTATACAATCCACACTCCTGAGCGATATAATTATACCAACCTAACTCAGGGTGTAGACAGCACTAAGTTGATGGGAGGGCTTCTCCCGTTGACCTAGGTAATGCCTCTCGAGGAGGAGAAGTATCTACACTGATTGGAAAAGCTCTCCCGTCGGTGCGGGTACGCATCTTTACTTAGCACTACAAAGGTGCCACTGTAAGTGTAGAAAAGCCCATTGTGTTTGTACGGCACCTAGTTCAGAAGCTTAGAAATGTAGGGCTGGAAGGGACTTTGAGAGGTCCAAGTATACCAAACTATCCCTGATGTGTTTGTTCAACCTGGTCTTAAAAACCTCCAATAACAGGGATTCCACAATGTCTTTTGGCAGCATATTCCAGACCTTGACTACCCTTATAGTTAGAAAGTTTTTCCTAATATCTAATCTAAACCTCCCTTGTTACAGATTAGGCCCATTACTACTTCTCCTACCTTCAGTGGACAGGGAGAACAATTGATTGCTGTCCTCTTTATAACTGTTATCTGGTCCCCTCTTAGTTGTCTTTTCTCATTGCTAAACTTGTTTGAGTTTTTTAACCTTTACTCATAGGTGAGGTCTTCTAAACCTTTTTTCCATGTTTGTTGCTCTCCTCTGGTCTCCCTCCAGTTTATCCACACCTTTCCTAAAGTGCGGTACCCAGAATTAAACACAGTGCTCCAGCTGAGGCCTTACCAGTGCCAAGTAGAGCAGGGCAATTATCTCCTGTGTCTGACATATGACATTCCTGTTAATACTCCCGAGAATATTAGCCTTTTTTTGCAACTGCATCACATTGTTGACTCATATTCAATTTATGATCCACTATAACCCCTAGATCCTCTTCGGCAGTACTACTGCCTAGCCGGTTATCCCTCAATTTGTAGTTATGCATTTAACTTTTCTTTCCTAAGTGCAATACTTTGCATTTGTCTTTTTTGAATTTCATCTTATTGGTTTCAGATCAATTCTCCAATTTGTCGAGACCATTTTGAGGCTGTAATGGAGCCATGATCTCAGTTGGGGTTGCTAGACACTTCTGTAATATAAAAAATAAGAATAGACACAGTTCTGTGTGCTCTACTCTAATATTTAAATACCTTTTTGTATTAGTTGGGGGAGTTGTTTAGATGAATGGAAAAGTTTCCTAATGTGATCTTAGATATTGCAGAAACAGTGAAAGAAAGGGAATTAAGAGGTGACACAGCAGAAAGGTGGGTCCCAGGATAGAAATTCAAGTAATCTATAGCCTATCATCTGGAATTCAAGTGAAATGAATTTTCCCCAAATGAAACTTTATATTTGTGCTAGCTGTAGTCTCCAACATGCTAGTTTTCATTTTTTATTTTATTTGCTGTGAAAACCACCTTTGTTCTCATAGTTTCCAAATACATATCCTGATGATAAACCTCTCATAAGCCATAGAGGGGTTTTTCATTTTAAAATCAGTTGGCAAACATACTTTCAATGTCTGTCTGTCTGTGCATTGCACAGTGTAATTACTCGCACTCTGAGCTGTTACTGTCACCTGTTACCAATATCATTAATGTTTAGATGTATGTGAACTAAGACAATTAAGTGGAATTATTGCCCAAGGGCAGCGACTGAAGACAATGTTTGTCTATTGAGTTTAAACCAAAAAGTGCTGTACTCTAGATTAGTTTCCTTTTCAAATAGTTCAATACTAGTTGTGGCATAACTGTCAAGTTTCAAATTTTCTTTCCATCACATATAACTAGGATACCTTCATGTTGAAGATGCCCATTAACTAAAATTCTTTTTGGGTTCTCTAATCTTTACTTCCTATAGTCATTCTCAAATTGTTTGTTAACAGGCTATATACTACTCTCTCAGACAGAGGAGGTACTAAAATGTGGAGAAGAGATCATCTAGGAGAAGAATGAATAATTCAAACGCTAGTAACTCCAGAATACTTTACTGGGGTGAGCAGTTTCATATTCTGATAGAGTTTGATCGAACTTGATGAAATTCAGTGGATGCCTTCAATAACCCACATGTGAACTTTGTTTGAACCTGTGTCAATCAATTCCATGAATTATAATTAATCTTCTCTGGAAGCAATCAAGTAGACAGTTGGAGGAAGCAATCCAAGATTCACTGATTTTTTTCTTCAATGATTGAGGCCTATTAGAAAGCCTTCATTTTTATTAACAGAATTTTTAGGAGTTTATTAAATTGTTTATGTCCTTGAAACTTACAATTTCCATAACACATGGAACATTTTTTTTGGCAACTATATATATATATATTTCTATGCCTGTGGTTTTATTACCTATATAATAAAACCGCAGGCATAGAAATGCACACAGAGCCCAAAGCTAAATGTTGTGCAATGTACAGACAATTCCATGATGGATATTCAAGGCATATTGTATTTGTCATCATCTTTGAAAGAAGATTTTGTTTCCCAATGAGGGAAATTCTATGCATCCAGTTTCAATTTTCATGAGACACTACAGCCAAAAAGTGACATTTTTCAGTGAAGCGGCATTAATATTTTAGTGCCACCTGTAAATTACATTCCACAGCATCATCTACATAATTCCATTAGTTGGTCTCATAAGCCTTGATAATACTGTGTGATCTTCAAATGCTTTAATGCTTCAAAGCTGTATTCCTTGTAATATTTTGTTAATATTTCAGAATTTTATAATTATTCGAAAGCACACGGTGTCATGTAGATAATAAATCTTTTAACTTCACTTCCAGTACATAGCAGAGAATATTTAGTTTGAGGCTTAAGCCATTAATCTTTTAGTCAGGCACTATACAGTGAAACCCCTTTGTATTAAAGTCAAGTCAGTGCATGCCTCTGTGCCTAAACATTTGTCGTAGGGAAAGCTTTTACTGCAAACACACTAACGACGCTTAGACTGTGATGTAGTTCCAATACACCTATTTTTCGTTGCTGTAATTTGAGAACAGAGTTATGGGAAAAGCACAATATAGGCCCGATAGTCTCAAACATTTGATCATTAAGCAGTGAGACAAAACAGACATTTTCTGGGCCTTAGATGATCTTATCAGAACAAATCCCTTCATTTTCCCGGAAATTTGGTTATTTCTAGTGTATTACACCAGTTCTGTCTGAATTCTTATTGTTTTAGTATGTGTCAAAGTGCTAAGAGCCAACTTCTGTCCTCAGATATTTGCACACAACTCCCATTGACATCAGAATTTGACCTTAATAGTTTATGATTAAATGTGTTTGCTGATGAGATCATTATTTTCGAGGATTTATCGGAGAATTTTGGTGCTATATGTTGATTTCTGTGTTAATTATTGCAAAGCAGTTCTGGGAACTCAGCTCTTCACCTTATTGTCTGGTGAAATGGGAGTCTGTTAGTATCATGCCCTCCTTTTGACTGAGCCCTGTTTTAATAGTCACTGCACTGGATACCATCCAAAAACATGAAAATGACTGCTTCTTCGTGATTGTGAGCTGTCTTATTAACAGTCAGTCTTGCTTCTTCAATGAATGTATGAGTAACCTGCCATGTTCTGCAAGGAATCAGAGTGACATGTGAATTGCTATATCCTGACCCGTGAACCCCAGACGCCTTTGTTTCTAGCCACTGTCATATCTTCACTTCACATCAACTAAGGCTTTCAACTAAGACCAGAAGGCCAGTTTTGAAAAAATTGATTATGAAAATCAAGAATTTATATGCGCAAACTGGCAAGCAGGAACCCATATAAATCCATCTTGAATACTGTGTGCAGTTCTGGTTGCTCCATCTCAAAAAAGATATACTGGAATTGGAAAAGGTACAGAAAAAGGCAACTAAAATGATTAGGAATATGGAACAGCTTCCATATGGGGAGAGATTAATAATACTGGGATTTTTCATCTTGGAAAAGAGATGACTAAGGAGGGATCTGTTAGAGATGTGTGTGGAGAAAGTAAATAAAGAAATGTTATTTAATCCTTCTCATAACACAAAAATGAGGAGTTAATAGGCATCAGGTTTAAAACAACCAAAAAGAAGTATTTCTTCATACAACACACAGTCAACCTGTGGAGTTCTTTGTCAGAAGTTGTTGTGAAGGCCAGGACTATAACAGGGTTCAAAAAACAGCTAGATAAGTTCATGGAGAATAGGATCATCAATGGCTATTAACCAGATGGACAGGGATGCAAAACCAACCCTCATGGGAATTCTGAACCTAAATGCTCATTTGCATAAGCATGATTTTACGTGCAAAGATCAGACAACCAGATTAGAAAAATGTGGCATTGTATGTTTGTCAAATGTCTCAGGATGACATAAGAGAATTTTTAACTTTTTTTTTTTAATTGGGGATTGGTTTGTTAGGGTTTGTGTGCTACTTTTTGCTGATATTAGGGGATAGTTCATTAATTTAGGGCCAGATTATGGGGACACAGTCAGCATTTGCTCATGTGAGCAATATTTTAAAATAATAAGAAGGCCCTAGAGTCTGCAATAAGTGCCAGAAAAATTGAAATAAAAATATTTTAATTTTCCTATTAAAAAACTACAGGGAGAAAATAAAGGGATGTTGAAGAATGTTACCTAACTAAATAACGATAGGTATATCTTGATATCTAAATACAGAGATATACCGAAAGGAAGAGAAGTATGAATTATCAGCATTATTAAAAATCAAAGTGTATTAGCATATAATATGGAAAGGTACATCTATCATATTATTACATTAGTAATTCTAGAAATAAGGACCAAAGTCCTTCAGAAACAAGGAATATTGTTACATGTCAGTCACTGGAGATAATGAGGTTTGTTATACATTAAAGGGGCTTATCCTTAATAAGCATTCAATAACTTGTGTCTACTGCAGAGCTAAAACACACAGTTGCCTCCAGTACTTGTTTGAATCAATGAAAGTACTGTTTTTAACCCCAGTTAGATGAGCTTTTCCCTGGCTAAACCAAAATTACTTTGAAATCACCTTATTCTAAACCCAGATCAATTATCATGCCTCATGATTTACCATTTTGTGGCCTCAGTTCAGCAAAGCATTAATCCAGAACCCACTTGCTTAAGTCCATCCCTACTCAGCATAGGTAAGCACATATTTAATTGAAGTATGTGCTTAAGTGTTTTGCTGAATTAGGGATGGATTGCTGAAAAAGAGTCTGACTGATTAACTCTCTCTTTCCCTGCATATCTTATAGTCACTCTTTGCTTAGAAAAATGACGAGGGGCTTGATCTTGAAAAGTGCTGAGCACTCTGTTCCCAATCCAGAAAAACAGTTTAGAAATCTGCTTAATTTTGAGCACATGACAGACCCACTGAGTTCAACAGTATTATTCACATGCTTAAAGTCAAGCATGTACCTAATGAGCTTGCTGGATCAAGGACAGAACACTCATAACTTTGCAAGATTCAGTCAGAAGGAGACGAACCTAAAAAATCACCATTTGTCCCTGAGTTCAAAGCATTAGTGTAAACAGAAGTTAGCCTCTTGAAATAAAATACTCTAGTTCTGACTTTATAAAACATGAGACTGAAGGCTAAATGACTGTAATCATTTAAAAAGTGTCAGGACCTCTTAGAATGTCTTGCCCAGAGGATCTTATTGCTGTTAAGCCAAATTTATCAATAAATACAGTCACATTCATTTACAAATAAACATCACAGATGAATGGTCTTTATTGACTTTCCAATAATTTAGTTTTGCTAGAACAGCATTAAGTGATATTCAAGAAAAGATTTCCTTCTCCAGTTCTAGCATCAGAATTTTTCTGGAGTCCTTTAATAATGAATGCAAGTTGTACATTCCTCCAATATATGTAACTTCAGAATGTTTATGTGGGCTACATGCTTTAACATTTTTTATCTCATAGGATTAATTTTGTGCTTCCTATAGGACCATTTTCAAAGATAAGTTAGCAGATGGAAAATAGCATCTGATCATAAATCACAAGAATTTTTATTTTAGCTTTGATATTCTGTTTATGACTAAGAAACCTATCCAGTCAGACAAAATTCCTATTTAAGTCAGTGGGCCAGGTTCTGATCTCAGTCTGATCTCATTTGACCAGATTCTCATAGCTTTATGCAGGCTGTGTAGTGCCTTACTCTGTAAGTATTCCCACTTAAATCAGTGGGACAATTTCTGAAGTGAATTATTACTCAATGTGAATAAGGACTGAAGGCCTATCTGGCCCATTGACTTCTGTGGAGTTACTTCTGATTTACTCTGATGTGTATAAGATCAAATTCCTGGCCTGTTAGGAAAGTCTGGCCCATTGTCTGACTGAAAAGTGGACAGAATCAGAACTATAAAATACGTACAATACCATTAATACAATAAATGAAATCTCCGTCACAACAGTGGAAATGTTTGACAACATTTTTTAAAAGAATAGGAGAATTGTGGATTAATTATGTTTTCTGATTCGTTGATCTGACAATGCCTTACTTTTCTGAGTTAGTACATATGGAATTTCAGTAGGTAGGCTTGAACTTACCTTGTAATTACATAAGGTGCAAAACAAAGTATAAAAGTACCAATAAAGGTACTGATTTTCTTTGTTGCTCGTTGCCTCCGTCTCTTTTGTTCTTCTAGACAACGCTCTCGAACACTGTGTAACATTTAACACAAACAATAACATGAATCACAATACCAAATAGCAGATTTTAATGGTTTTACTCCTGGAATGATTTATACAAGCCTTCCCAGAAAACATTCTAGTCATACAGGAAACTGTTATCTATTAATTCACTGTATACCTTAACTTTATTCCCCGCAAGCAATAATTACTAAGAAAAAATGTTATTTTCTTTTATATTGACATTGGGTCAAATTCAACCCTGGTGAAAGTATCTGTAACTCTCATTGGAATCAGTGGAAACTGCACCTGCTTACATCAGGCCTGAATCTGGACCTTTGTGTTCAAAGGAATTTGGAAAAAAGCAAAGTGAAACATATGGAACGGTAGTCTATAGAAAGAACATTTCAAACAGCGTATTATAGAGAAGGAGAAAAAAAGAGACCAGAACTTCTCAAAGTGATAACCAGTAAATATTTAGTATATTAATACCTTAGCTAAAAGCAATAAAAATGTAACTGGAAAAATAAAACATACTGTACTAGTCCTGTACAACATTAGAAAGATCATTCTATCACATAGCTATGAATTGTATGGCCATATGGTTCGTAACTACTTGTACATTTCTGTGCATACTATTAGAGAAAAGTTTATGTAGCTTTGCAAAACAGACAATTCAATATCGAGTCCAAATAGCTATAACATCCTGAATCCTAGACTGAAACCAGCATGTTTGTTTAAACAGACTGACTAGACAAGTAAAAAGAAATTAGCCATATATTTACTTCAATATAATATTTGACGTTTTAGCACACGAACTGCTCCTTTAAACTCACATTGGGCCAGAGATGGGGGTGTTTTTTGAAACTCTGATTCTATGAGCCACCTATGAGTTGCTAAGGAAATCGACTCAAATTGAAATTAATGCGAGTGAGGAGCCTCGGCACCTTTCTGAAGTGGGCCCTGAGTTTTTACTTGGGAAAACTCCCACTGAAATCAATGAATGGCAATTTCCCTAAGAAGGAGTGAATGTATTTAGGATCTAGTTGAGTCCCATTCTGCACATCTGTACATGGAAGTAACTCCATTGTGCTGGCTACTCATTCTGAGGGTAGCAGCATGGAGAGAAGAGTGCTTTCTCAGGGCTGTTACGTCTGCACTGTGCAAGTGGGTGGAAAGGGGCAGGGAATAGACTCTGTCTCCCTCAATGTACCAACTAGCATGACTACATATGCTATGGCAGGTATAGGGCTGGCAAAGGGTACATCCCTACTTGAGCAAGGGAAACCAGAAGGCAGACTGCGACTCAGAGTCAGTCTGCCCCCTGTGCTGTTTCTGGGGCAGCAGAATGGGAAGTTGTTTCATGCCCAGGATTTACGGCAGATCCTATCTGCGGACCTCACAATTTGGCCCAGAAGCAGTATTTATGCAATTGTTCTTTATCAATAATTTTATTGTAAATGGATTATTCGTTGTCAGGTTCCAAACATGTATACACTAACAGGCACAGGGCTTACTACCGTCTCATGATTCTGATATCACTTAAGTCTAACGTAACCACAAATGTTTTCATTATCATCTAAGTGTTTAATCCTTTTTTGAACCCTACTAAATTTTGTGCTCCATTGCTACCCCGGGGAAACAAATTCCAAGACTTGCCATGGGTTTTGTCAGAGAAAAAGGATTTCCTTTTGTCAGTTGGAAATATATTCTTACATTGCCAACTCCTTGGATATCTTCAAACAGTCACTGTTTTTAAAACAAACATGCTGAAAAAAGTTTCTTCCTCTCCTGAAATATGTGATCATCACCCCCATTCCTGAAAAAATACCCCTGCCCGGGATGGGCAGAATCATATCTCAATAGTGCCATGTGCAAATTCTGGTTGGGTTTTTTTTGGGGGGGTTTTTGTTGTTCTTTGTTTTTCGGGTTGTGGGGTTTTTTTTGTTTTGTTTTTGGTCTCTTCAAGACTAGAAGTGGAAGTCTTATTCCTTTGGGAAGGGTTCCACTGGAATCCAGGATTTGTTTTCACTCCTAAAAGGACTGAGAAATTGGATTTTAAATATGGGACATTTTTAGACATAGACTATCTATTTTAGGTTATTTGTAGAGCTTTTATTGCTTCCTCTTTGGCCTGTACAGCTGGACCTATAGCAACTCTACTACCTGGCTTTATAGGTGAAGGGATGTAATTAAAAAAAAAACAGTTCCCAATTAATTCTAGAATGGAAAGCTTCTGAGATCCTGGACCTTCAAATAACCACAATGAGATATACAAAAGCTAATTATTTTGGGGAGGGTGAAGGGGACTTTTTCTAAATTCTCTACCAGTCTACTGTGGTAAATAAGGTAACAGGGCCTTAAAGGAGTAGAAAGATGAAAATCAATACAAATAAAAATATAAAATAATTTTTAAAAAGGTGTGCCCTGAACAAACACATGATCATGTGAGGTGTTTTAGAGGTTTTCTAAGCATTCAATTAGGACGATATTCAAAGATTACTTGTTGCTTTACAACTCATGAATAATGTGGCCATCCTTTCCAGTATTATGCATCCTTGTGTGTGCATGTGTATGTTGGTACATAAGGTCACAATCCTGAATTATGAACCACAGGAGGAAGAGGAGTGTGCATACATGTTTCTCAATGCAGGATTGTGGCCTAAAAATATACCATCCAGAAAGCTAATGTTAAGGTTGAGGAATTGGGTACTGACAAATCAGAAAATGTTAAGTTAAGGAGAACCACTCCACTTGAACTTTGTATAAGAGATAATGTGATCAAAACTGGGATTTCATATAAACCTTATATGCAGGTCATATACTTTACTATATTGTACTGCTGTATGACAAAGATGGTGCAAGATTTGGGAAAAGGACTAAATGAAAAGGACCCCTTTATATGCTGTGGTTCACCATCATTTTCAGTGTAAAAATTTGACATTTATAGACCAGATTAAAGAGGCACAGAAGAAAATGAATATTTTTTTATGGAAAATGAGAGATTGAGAATCTGGGGTCAAGGAGGAAAAAAATGGGGGACAGACACTATTGGAAAAGTGTAGGTGGAAGGAGGGAGATTGGGAGCATGGAGGATGGAGAGTGGCTGAATCAAATGAAGATGGAGAGCTGTTGGGGTTTATGGTATTAAAAAAAAAAAAAAAGGTCTGTGTAATGATTATGCCCTGTAGTGTGCCTGCATTGGAGCTCATAATGTCTTTTTTTCACTAGTTTCACTAGTGCCTTGTAATGGTTTCTTGGGTACGTGGGATGTTTGAAATGACTGAATTTTCCAGACGTCTTGAGCAACAAGTGAATTATTCTGGTCTTACCAAACAATGAAATATAAAGACTAGATGACACCATGACATCTTTGTGTCTCCTATTTGATGTCTTTTAATAATTTCTAAGGAACTTTGATCTCTTCTTTTTTGAGTGGTGGGGGAGTTCTTTCTTTTCTTTCCTTCTCTGACTTTATTCCTTTTTGTTCTCTCATTCAATTGTCTTCTCAGCTCCAAGTACTTCTCACTTTTATATTCCTGCCATATTTTTCCATTCCCCCCACTTTCTGTATATTGTTTTTCTTCTCTTCCTCACTCTCTCTACATATCTGTTTCCCCTACATGTGGTGTTGTTATTAATAGAATTATTATTATTATTATTAATATTGAGCCTAAGACTCATAACCATGGATCCTTGCTGAAGTTTCTATGTGTTTCAGTAATAATAATTGGGCTATCTAGAGCATGAGATTAGCTGGAGATACTCAGTATATTCTTGACAAATTCAGAATAATATCATGGGGTGAAAAGAAGTAAATAGCTATGTGTGCTGTCATCTGATGATGTATCAGATATAATTGAAGACACCTGATTTCCAACTGTGGACCCAGAATCCTCTGTGAAAAAGTACAGTTAAAATGAGTTTGTTAAATATATGATGTATTTGTATTGTTTTATTCCAGAAAGCATATTTCTTACCTCTGAACCTTTTTTAAACTGTTAGAAAATAATTACCATCTATTTTTTTTAAATTACTACTGCATAAAATAGGTCAGAATATAATTGCTGTCTTCTGTATTTTGTTTTTCAGTTTTCTTAACCAACTAAATAGCACTATTTTGAGGAGCGTAAATAATAGTGTTGTCCCTCAAAAATTGCAGATTGCTTTAGATAACTATAAAGTAGTTGCAGTATTTAGAGTATTCAAGATATTTCCCATGATAAATATCAGAAAGCACAAGGGAATACAGCTGATTCTAAGGTAACCCTATCCAATTATCTTGCTAGAACTGGCAGACCTGGGGGGATTTGGAATTCTAAATCCCATAGACTCCTTTGAAAATCCCAACCTAATTTCTTAGGCCTTGATCCACAAGATAGACAATTTATGTATTCAAAGTTATTCATCTTCTGAAGAGATTTGCTGGATTAGGCCTTTGTAGACATATACAGTGATAAGAGGTTCTCTGGCCTTTTTGTAGGCTTCACGTAACAGGACTGTTCCAATGTATAACTGACTCATATATAGTAATTCCATCCATTTGTTATAGCAAGACTGGACAGCACAGCTACAGATCAAAGTCAGGCACTGTTTCTGTTATTTGCAACAGGATTTAAAACTCATTTTACTGTGTAGAGAGCAGGAATTTGATATAATGGATGGATTATAAGGATCACTAATGGACATGATGTGCTCCATGTTATTCCGTCAGTTTGCAAGATAAGGTGTGTAACATTTAAAACCACTTTGGTAACTGGAAACCATTGTTTCAATGTTTTAGTGCAGAAACATCCTCAAGTTAACCTAGGCTAGAGAAATCAAGATAACTTGTATTAGCAATGAGAGAACTTTTCACAAGCCAGAAATTTTTTGCTTCCTTTGGACACTTGTTTTAATCATCTTCTAAATACTGTAGATACTATTTTAGGATTCAGTACTGCCAAAAAAGTCAAGCAAGGTGATGACTATTTTAATAGGTACCAATGTAATCTACAGCATTGCTCATAGAAGTAACCATTGCATTTGATAGCGTTTGCAAGAAATAATACTAAGAACTATTTGGCTAGGTTTTCTCAGGCAAATGGCACATATGGTAGGGGAACCCTTATTCATATTATCTTTATGGAGCCATGGATAAGAGAGTGATTTATGTTTGTGAGGCTCATTAATGCCAGCAAGAGATACTCCCTTATCTACTCCCTGTCCTTAGTTGAAAATAACTCAACATTGTTACTTAACTGGAAAAAGAAAAGATTTTCTGAGCTAAGGTTTCCATTCCTTTCTCGTCTCAGTCAACCACAACTAAAGCAGGCTTTATAGATGGGTGAAAGCCTACCCCTTCCTCCCTTTGGTATTTGGGAACCCAAGGCTTAGCGATACCAGAAATATGACTCATGGTTTTGCTCCCATAAAGGGAGGATCTTCACCAGTGGGAAGAGGCTGTCTTGCTCTTCTGGAGCTCAGCTGCTAGCTAGCTGCACGCTGAATTTCCTCCCTGCAGGGGGAGCCCCTATGTTTGCCTGGCAGGGACAGAGGGTAAGGTTGATCAATAGCAAGGAATTTCACTGAGGATGACTGTAATGGAATGTCTGCTGAACATGCACCCTTCCTCCATCCCACCCAGAGCTCCCCATCTAGACCTCCTCACCCCCAGCCAGATCTTCTCCCCTCCAGCCCATTCCCAAACAGACCTGACTCACCCCAACCACAGCCAGAAAGATCTCTTCCCTTCCACCCCACTCCCAGCCAGAGCTCCTCCCCTTCACCACATCCAGATACACCTTCCCAGACAGTTCTCTTTTCTTATACCCCTCCCCTCTTGTCCACCTCCTGCCAGAGACTCCCAGTCAGACCTCCTTCCCTCAGCCCACCTCCAGTCAGACCATTTTCTTTCTTTCCCCAGCCAAAAGTACCTCTAGATAGACCTGTTCCCCTTCAATCACTTACTCCAGGAAGCCAGACACACTCACTGCTAGATCCCCAGAGCCAGACCAATTCCTCTATGTCCCTCAGGCCCAACCAACCAGCCCCTTTCCTCCCTCTTGTTCCTCTTTCCAGAACCCGCCCCTCTATCCAATCACACTCTGCGTAGCTACCCCAGCCAACCTGACCTTCTCCCCTCCAGCCTCAAGTAGCCAGGCCCCTTACATCCTAAACCAGGACACTGCCAGCCAGACCTGTTCCATTCCACCTTTACCCAGCAGCCTCATCTCTCCAGACAGACAGACTTGAATACCGGTCCCCCCAGGGAGATCATTCAAGCTAGACTTGCTCTCTTCCATCTCTCCAACCAGCCAGGCCCAAACCCATCCAGCTCCAGCCAGACCTGGACCCCTCCAGAGTTTGGTCCTCTCTTCCCCATCCCGTCTGTCTCTTCCAGCTAGACCTATTCTCCTCCTCTCTCCTCCAAAACCTCCCTCTCTCTGCTAGCCCCACAGTCAGGCGACCTCCCCTCCACTCCCTGCCCCTCAGCCAGAGACACTCACCCAGCCAGTCATTTCCTTCCTGACTAGACTCCCCTTCCTCCATCCCCACAACCACATCCTCTCTCTTCCTTACTGACCCAGAAAGAACCTCCCAGCAAAACCTGCTTCCCTCCAGACCTAGCCAGTCAAACCTCTTTACTCAGCCAGACCCCCCCCCTTGCACTCCCTCACGACCGCCCCCCCCCCCACTACTGCTTCCTCACAGGGTGTACCTGCCCTCATCTGAACCTCTCCCCCCATGCTCCTCTCAGAATCATTATCCCCCGGTATTCCAGGGTCCCATCCCTAGGCAGGCTGGGCTGCTTTAAGCGCTTGTCAGATTAAGGCTGATCCTGAATGCTGTCTCGTGTGCATTTACATCTCGGCATCCACGGGGTGTATTTTGTGAGCATTGCTGCCCTAGCATCCTGCCTCCGCGAAGGATAAAGTTACCGAATCCACGCTGACAATGACAGGCTACGCTGCACTCAGCGCAGCTCTTTCCCCCTGCACATGCTTTAACGCGAAAGGACCCGCTGAATTTCAGTTCAGTCCATCTCCAGTCACCCCCAGCCAGGCGCATGTTAGATTGTCCTTAGCAAAACACAGGCGCGGGCTCCGTTTTCGGAGACAAAGGGCACGATTCAAATCAGTGTTTCCAGTGGAAGTGCAGTCCTAGTCAAAGCTCGCTGCATCCCAAGGCAACTCCCCGGACATCACAAACAAGGGTTGTTAAAGGGACCCTGTTTGCCATCATCCCATCTCGGGATTTGCTGGCAGTGAATTTAGTAGCAAATGCGAGTGCACCTGAAATAAGCATGAACAGACCAGGGCTCTAGGTTAAGTATCCTCCCTCAGACCCGCCTTGCCTTGCTTGTGATACGGATTGGATCCCATTGCCGATGCTGAACCCAGTCTTGCACCTGATCTGGCTTCCTTGGGCGCGGGACCCCTCGTTCTCTGAGCACACAGACAGCTCCTTACCTGGGATGGATGTCCACAAGCAGCACCAGTGTCTGCATAGTGATCACGTCAATCCTTTTACAGTGAAACCGTGCCACCTTCAGCACTTTTAGATAGGTGAAACACAACACTATGAGGGAGAGGAGGAAGCTGAGAGTGTGAAAGACCCCTGTGAAAATCACAAACTGTGTCCTCTCCTCTGATCTCTTGTTGTACAGGGTGCAGGAGGCATACAGGGGATGGAAACCCAGCCAGGAGAGAGAAGCTGCCACTATAGGGAAGGACACAGAGTGTAGCCACGTGTAGCTTAGAATCAGAGCAGCATCTTTGTAACGCATTTTGGAATGATAGTTTAGAGGGAAGACCACAGCTATCCATCTGTCTATGCTCAACGCTGCCATGCTCAGCATGGAGTTAGTGGTTAAGAAAGTCTCCAAGAATCCCACGATGCGGCAAAAGTGATCTCCTCCGGGTTGGTTCTGGTAAATTATCCCAGCCAGGGTCAGGGGCATGTTCAAGACAGTCACCAACAAGTTGCAGAATGTCAGGTTGAGGATAAACAATCCAGGGACCTGCTTGCGGATGTCGGCGCTGTACAAGAAGCAGATCAGCACCAGCACATTGGACAGCAAGGACACGAGGATCAGGACCACAAGCAAGAAAGCCAGGATCACTTCCCAAATGTTCATGGTGCGTCCATTCACAGGAGGAACATTGCCCAAACTGCACCCAGCGGGCACCCAGAGAACATGGTGTGAGGCACTGTCACCTCCTCCTCCTCTTCCTCCCCAGCCTGCTCACACTCCTGCATGCCCTCAGTATTTTCAGAAGAACTGCAGTTCCTCTCGCCCCCCCCTCCCCCCACCCCCCTGCTGCTTCTTTCCACGTCAACGCTTTCGGAGACGTGCACAAAAGCCCTGGGAATGCCCATCAAACTGCGAGGAGGGCTTAAAAAACATCAGCAGGGCTGAGCCACTGTCTCCACGCGTTCCAGCCAAAAAGAGCAGGTTGTTCTGAGAAGCGGCTCTCCGGAGATCCCTAATTATCAGTCCGAATCTTCCCAGCCATTCACCGAGTGCATTTATACTCTCCCGCTCCCCCTCGCCCCTCCCTTTCAGGCTGAATCTCACCTGCTTTTATGGTCCCAGGTAAAACCCCGAATAATGGATAAGCATGCACACTGCTTGCCCCTTAGAAAGCTGCAAGAGTGACTAGACTGTCCTCAGAAGAAATTCCATGCTCCTATTGAATTGATTTAGCCATTCATTTCCAAATAACAGGCATGTAACTGAGTTCTTACACTCCAGTGTTTTTCATGCATTTCACTGCATCTCTTTGCACAATCACTAGTTCTCTGCTAAAGCAGAGGCTCTTCTTTCCATGGCTTAGCTGTGCTCAAAAGGAGGGTCAGAATAATGTATTCTATTACTATTCTTAAACTGTTATAGGGATACAATAATAATTCTCTACTTAGTGCTTTTCATTCAGGCATCTCTAAGCAGAGTACACAGGAGGAAAAAACTCTTTATTCCCTTTTTAGAGATGGTGAAACCAAGGCACAGAAGACTCAAGGTCACACAGTAGATCAATGGCAGGGGAATAGAACCCAGGTCTCTGGCCTTGACCAGCTACCTCCCTATGACAACATTTGCTTCATCTTAATCACCACCAGCCCCCCGTAGTAAAAGATGCATAGACAAGATGCAGCTTGGCAAAGGCAAACTGAGTCTGGTAGGAACTATATGCGATTAGTTGTTCAAATTAAACCTGGTTTGTTTCCTGATTTTTAAATCGAATGAATGAAAATAGTTTTCTGGGTTCAGGTTTCCTTTCCTATCACTTTAAAATTGCTCTAACTAAAATGTTTAAAGGCTGCAAGCAATCATTGCTGCAGTCTCAACAAGACAGCCAGTTCTTAATAATCCTGTAATAAGAATGCAAAATATACCCTGCTGCAGGGTTATTGTGGCTTAATGAGCGCATAGTACATGTGTGCAGGGAATACATTTTTAGAAGGATTTTTATGGCTTACTTGTAGCACTTGCATAGTACAGTTCCAGGTTGATTTTACAGTATCTATTTATTTAAAAAATACCCAACCTCTAATTCAGACAGTAGCAGTGCTGTGACCATCTACCATGTCAATAGGTTGTGTATGAGATTAGGGCCCCATATTCTTCCTCCCAGATGTTTCTTGCTTAAAACAGATCTAACAGAGATAAAGGGAAAGGAAATTAACCAACTAAGCCACATGAACATGACATTTAAACACTGTTTTGAATTCATAAGCATATTTAACTCTAATATTGGGCAGAGGACACAGGACCTTTACCTAGACACAAGGCAAACTGAAAATCAAATGATCCAGAGTGTAGAGTCCCTAATTTCAAAGGGGGCTCCTCTCACTCCAGGACACAAGTCAAGTGTCCTTGTCACAGGGTGAATTGTGCCTGTAAGGGAATAAGACTTCAAGTTTGGTTCTGTGCCTGAGTCAGGTGAGCCAGGGTCATGTGACAGCAGTCTGTAGGTAGTGCTTTCTATCAGGGGGAGTGTTGCTTAGTCAGGGGGATACTAGGAACAGAGAAAGACCTGTTGTAGATCCCTGCACAGAGGCTCAGCATACCTCCTTGCCCAGCTGTAGCAGAAGCCTGGGAAAGGACTGATGGAGTACGACAGCAGGAGACCCAAGATGAGCAGGACATTCCAGAGTGCCTCCATAAAGAGCCCTGGAAAGACCCCTGGTGTCTGAAGCTGGGGCACCAGGGATAGCTGTGGAGCGTTGGGGAAAAGAGACAAATGGACTGGGGAAGTGCTGTTACAAGGGGGAGTGAGTGGGAAGGAGTTATAGAATGTGGGAATACATTCAATTCCTTCCTCCCCTGATTCAGCCACTCATCCACCATCTCCTGCCATGTGTGTTCCAGGATGAGTACCTCAGGGCAGCTCCATGAAGCAGTGCCTCCACCTCTCTGCCTCAGCTGCTGCAGTTCCCCTTGGTTTCTGAGAGCTGTACTTAGAGGCAGAGAATGAATACATATATGTGGCAGGTGGGTTGATTTCAGCACTGACGGAGAAGGTGGAGAGGTGGGAGGGGTATTGGGATTCTGCGGAGCAGAGGGAGGATACCACAGAAAAGGGGTCTTTCTGGGGGTGATTGAAATGGGAAGATAATGTGTTGGGGAGACATGAGAGACAGAAGAGAGACAGCAGGATCAGGTCTGGTGGGGTTCTCTGGATGTGAGCAGGTCTGGCTTGGCTATGGAGAAAGGTAGTGTGTCAGTCTGTCAGGAAGGGCCCAGTGGGGAGTGGGTTTGGCTGAGGGAGACAGAAAAAGAAAAGGGCTTGGTAGTGATGGTGGAGGGGATGTGGGTTGTTGCGGTAGTGTGGAACAATAGGTCTGCGTTAAAAGCAGTGTTAGCGTTTGAATTAGGGGCTTTTCAGAGACTATGTCCTCCAAATCTGGAGCAGATACACTTTGTTTTTCATACAAGAAATAGAGATTGAACGTTTGCTTTAACTGCAAAAGATAACCCAACCTTAATGGAAGAATCACTACTTGCTGCTCCTCATGTATTCCACAAGAAAGAAACAATTCTTAAAGCGTCTAGGAGCTGTTAATGTTCCATAGGAGGCTGCACTGTTGGAGGGTCAGCCTTTGGATGAGACATTAAATTAAGCTGTCTCTGTAGAAGCTACCCTTATGGCACAGGTTACAAAAAGCAGAGGAGAAACCCACTGTCCTGCTGACATTCCCTCTGCTAGAAAGGTATGTTCTAATGTCCAAGGGAGTGTGGGCCATTACCACTATTCTATTTGACAATTCAGCTAATAAAGGTTAGAGAGCGCTTCAGAAGCAACTTAGAGGGAGGTAAATCCTACCCCACATCAGCAGACCAATCTGTGAGAGAGCATAATGCAGGGAGCTCACCTGCAGTGGAGTAGTATGAAGTAGATCAATGACTATATGCATCCACTAGCCAACCCTCACCCCCTGTACTGGGGACACAGAGGCCATGGGGACTATTGAAGCTGAGAAGCTTCTATAGCAAGTGTGGATTGGCCCTGCTGCCTCTCTCTGGCAGGGAGGAGAAAAGCACATTCTCCAACCAACAGGAACAGCCTAATTTGTAGTCCCTTGCACACTTCTGGGTCCATAATTGCTTTCTGCTAGCACTGTGATGGGTGCAAGACAATCCAAATGGGTGAGGAGATGGAGGGATAAGTGCCTCATCTCTCTCTGCACCAGCTGACAGACCTGACCAGCAGCAGGAGATGAGTTCACGCTGCTTCCAGTTAAGGGGTATAGTAGCAGGCTCATTCCTCCTTCATGGGAGTTGTTGGGCATGTTGTTGATAAAGGGGATCAGAACCTGGGTTTATGAAGCCTGGTACAGCTGGCATTCCCACTTCACCACTCAGAGGCTCTGCAGAGTTACAACCAAGGAGCACTGTGGAGATTAGGTACTGCAGGAAGTATCGCCCAATGGGTCCATAGTGACAGCACCTTGCGGCCCTCTGAGTGGCACATGCTCACTATTTAACCCTGGAGCATGATACAGGAAGTTGCCTGGGTAATCATACAGATTTCTGGTGTGTTGTGACTCCAAACCTCATCTCTCTTTCTGATCTCCAGCCTCTGACCCCAGCCTGGCTTGGATCCTGACTTTTGCCTCCTGATCCAACCTGATAACAATCTCCAATCTCCGGCTTTTGACCCCAGCATGACTCTGACCTCAACTCTTGCTCATCAGTCCCAGCAGTTGTGATTACTATGGGTATGTCTACACTGCAGTGTAAAGCCAGGGGTTGAACTCAGGCTCAAGCCTAACTTCCCTTCTGTCTACACATAAATCACACTAACCCAAGGCTTGGACCCCACAAAGTAGAGGATCTGAGCTAAAATCAAGACTGGACATAGAGTTCAAGCCCAATTGCTCTGGAATGTAGACGCAACCTATGATTCCTGCCTGCTAAATACTTGTGGCTATCCTTGACTTGTGGACACCAACCCAGATGTAACTGCTAGTCTAAACCACCTATGCCTCCACTCCTTACATTGTCTCTCTGATGTGTTCCTAATGAGGTAGTTCAGCTCTGTGCCTACACAATATAGGGCTGAACCTATCAGGCACACAAGAGCCCTCTGTGTCTATCTTATTTATGCTGTGCTCATCACAGTGGTATCTGAGCTACTTATTACAAACCCTAAAGTTGTATGGAAAAGAATCCCTGATTCTCTTTCCCTCCCTCTACCCGTTGTAAGTTGTTACTGCCAGTATTATTATTACCTTTGCGGGAAAGCTACACTGAACAGTGAGTCTTGCATTTTGTCTGAAAGTGGTGCGGTAACATTCCCTTATGTGAAGCATTCCTCGTTTGACTACTTCACTGTCTATTTAATTCACAAACATGTTACTGTCCAGCCATTCTTTGTTATAGCAGATTAATTGTTTGGTTCCAGAGTAAAGAAATCATCCTTATGTGCAAGGTCTACATGATATTTACAGCAAAGCTGTCATATTCCAGTTGAACATACAGATTTCAACAGAGAGCTGAGGTTTGCTGTCTATCATTCACTCTAATTCTAATACATTTGCTGATCAATTGCTGAAGCCCAGATACATGCCTACCTGTCCCCCCTTTTAGTTATCTCTGCAGCTGTGGAGTTATTATTTACTGTCTCTAGATTTATCAGTTTGTAGCTGACCGGCAAAGATAGGATCCACAAAAAAGGTTCATATTAGATGTGGCAAGGGAAAAAATGTGCTATGAATATCCTGTCATTGCAGAGGCAAATAATGTGCTGTAAGACTTGATTATAAGTTCATTGAGGAAGAGATCACACTTTTTATTCATCTGTAATATATACATGGTACCATATAAATGTTATGACTATTGTGGTAAAGTCAGGCCAGATAGCCACAAAAGGGTATATCCCTATTTACAAACTAGGGAGGTGGGCAGGCATTAGCCCGCCCACCGCTCAAGGCCCCTCCCCCAGCCTAAGGGAAGGAGCCACTGGACCTAGGATGTAACTGATTCCGGGGGACAACAAATGTAAAAACAGGAAAGGGGGTGAAGGTCAGAGGTATAAACGAAGGGAACCGGAAGGGGACACCGAGCAGAGAGCCCTGGACAGTGCCCACCGCTCCCGGAAGGTGTCGACGGAGCCGGTGGACGCCGCCCAGAAGAACTCTGCCCGGAGACGTGAATGGAGAAGGGAACGGAAATAGGCCCCACAGTCTCAGGATGCCTCCCCAGCCAACCTCCCCTCCCTGGTATTAAAGATGGCGACTTTGGCCATGGCCAGGAGGAGGTTGACGAGGAGGTCCCGCGACTTTGTGGGGCCACGGACAGGGTGTGCATAAATAAACAAGTGCAGGGAAAAGTGCAGCCATAACCTCAGCAGGAGGTTCTGGAGGAGCCGGAAGAGGGGCTGCAGCCTGGCGCACTCCAGGTATGCGTGCGCCAGGGTCTCCCTCGTGCCGCAGAAAGGGCAGGTGTCGGGGCGGGGGGTGAACCGCGCCAAGAACATGCCTGTGCTCACGGCTCCATGAAGGAGCCACCAACTGATGTCCCCGGTGGGCCGTGGGGTCAAGGTGGAATACAAGCTGGCCCACCGGTGGTCCCCACCCTCCATGGGTGGCAGCAGGTCCCGCCATTTGGTGTCGGGGCAGGACGCGAGGGCGGGGAAGTGAAGAGTGTGGAGCATGAGCATGTAAAGGTGGTCTCTCGGCGCGGTTCGGAAAGGGACCGGCTACAAATCGTGCAGCCGGCTCGGTGCGTAGGGAGGGGGGGCCGAGAGGGCTCGCGGGGCTGGGGGCCGATGGAGAGTGCCGGAGGGCCGGGGATGAGGGGTGGGCAGGGAGCACCCTCTCCCAGGACCCGCTCGAGGTAGGCGTGAGCAGCGGGGGGCAAGGCTGCCCTCACCTCCTGGAGTACGCGCCAGGGGGTTCGGAGGGTGGAGAGCCCCATGCGCCGAGCCAGCGCGTAGGGGTCCACCCAGTGCCCCCGGTCATAGTCCAGGAGGTCTCCAATCTTGGTGACTCCCGCCAGGACCAGCCTCCGTCGCACCGAGGCGGTCTCCACCACCTGCACACTGAGTTGAGGGTTGTGTAGCAGGGGCTCCGCGAGGAGATCCTCCCCCTCGGGGACCAAAGGGGGCCTGGAGGCAGAGACCAGCCTCCAGGTCCGGAGGAGGTCCTGGTAGAAGACCGGCAGTTTGGAGAGGTCTCGTGGAAGACCCCTCGGGTGGAGAAAAAAGAGCTGCCAGTTGTACTGGAGCCCTCGGAGGTGGTGGAGGAAGGCGTATGCCAAGTGGCTCCACGCCGGACTACCTGCACCATAAAGGAGTCTCTGCAGGGCCTGGAGGCGGAAGGTGTGGACCTGGCTGCGAATGCAGCACAGGCCCTGCCCCCCTTCCTCCAGGGGGAGACTCAGGATCCCTGCAGAGACCCAGTGCAGTCCTGGCCAAAAGAACTCCAGAACTGTCTTCTGGAGGTAGGCCAGGAAACTCGGGGTCGGGACCAGGGTGTTGAGGCGGGACCAGAGCATGGACAGGACCAGCTGGTTGAGGACCAGTGCCCTCCCCTGAAGGGAGAGGCACCGGAGCAGTCCCGTCCAGCTCCGGAGCCGCCGCACCACCCTGTCCGTTAAATCTTGTCAGTTTTCTGCCAGGGAGGGATGGGTGGCAGAAAGGTAAACGCCCAGATAGAGCAGCGGACCCGCGCTCCACCGGATGGCTTGAAGCGTGGATGGGAGGGAGCTCGCCCGCCACCCGGCCTCTACCATCAGGCCAGAGCTCTTGGCCCAGTTGACCTGGGCGGAGGAGGCTGCTGAGTAGACAGCCAGGCAGGCCTCCAGCCGCACCAGGTCGCCCGGGTCCTGGACCACGAGGAGCACGTCGTCAGTGTACGCTGACAAGACCAGCCTCAGCGCTGGCTCACGGAACACCAACCCCGTCAACCTCCGATGGAGGAGACAGAGGAAGGGCTCAATGGCCAGGGCGTACAGCTGGCCCGACAGTGGACAGCCTTGGCGCACTCCGCCCCCAAGGTGACCAGTTCAGTCAGGGTCCAGTTGAGCTTGACTAGGCACTCCGCGGAGGTGTACAACACCCGGAGAAAACCCACAAAGTGGGGCCCGAAGCCAAACGCCCGCAGGGTGCCCAGGAGATACCCGTGGTCCATCCTGTCAAACGCCTTGTCCTGATCCAGAGACAGGAGGGCGAACGACAGACCATCCCTACACCCGAGCTCTAAGAGATCCAGGACCAAATACAGGTTGTCGAAGATGGTGCAGCCCAGGACGGTGTACGTCTGGTCGGGATGGACCACATCCTGCTGCACGGACCCCAGCCTCAGGGAGACGGCTTTGGCCACGATTTTGTAGTCCGTGCAGAGGAGCGAGATGGGACGTCAGTTCCGGAGGTCGCGGAGGTCCCCCTTCTTGGGCAGCAGGGCGAGCACGGCCCGCCTGCACGATAGGGGGAGCTCTCCGCTGGCCTCGGACTCGGCCCAGACGATGGAGAGGTCCGGGCCGAGGACGTCCCAAAACACGCGGTAGAACTCCACGGTCAGCCCGTCCATGCCCGGGGATTTGTTGGTGGGCATGAGACAGAGGGCTTCCGAGAACTCGGCCAGAGTGAGAAGTAGCTTCAGCCGGTCCTGGTCGCCCGTGCCGACCGTGGGAAGTTCGTTCCAGAGCATCCTGCGGGAGGCGGCATTGGTCGGATCCAGGGAGAAAAGGTCAGCGTAGAAGGCCCAGGCTCTTCCACGCATCTCCACCGCACAAAAGGGTATACCAGGACTGGTATGTGAATCCAAGAATGCCAAAGGCCCTTTTTCCTGCAGGCAGAGAAGAGATTACTGCAGGGCAATTAGAGACACCTGGACCCAATGAAGGGCTACTCCAGGTGTACTTAAACCGCTGCCTTCCCTAAAAGAGGGGAGCAGCTGCAGCTGCTAGAAGATTTGTGGCATCTGGAGGAGAAACTTCCCCTGGGCTAGGAGATAGTGCTTCTCTGCAGCTAGAGGAGTAGAGAAGGAGAAAACTCTTAGTCCCAGCTGGCAAGAGGGAGCCACAGCAAGGTACCTCCCTGGGCCCCAGGGGCATGCTGAGGGGAAGGGACAAAAGACCTGTTCAGTCTGGGGGTGGAGTTACTGCAGGCCCCACTGATAGAGGAGATTGCTGCCAATAGGTGAGACAAGGGGGGAGGGGTACCATACCCCACCCCACCCCACCACACTATCCATAACTATAAATAAACCAACTGTTTACCAGTGAAATCTGAAAACATGGTAGACCTTAACATAGGGGATGCCAAAAGCCATTAGCATTTAATATATTATTAGAAGATTATAACAACAGAACAATGTCTGTTGCTAAGTGCTCATGTACAGTGAGGACCTGATCTCAGCTGGAGCCATTAGGTGCTATTATAATATCAATAATAAATAATCATTAATGTACAGTACATAACTGTATAGCATACATATATTTTCCTGTGTATTGGCATATAATTAATACTTTTGCTATGTGACAATATCATCATTATTCTGAGGGTCCACTTTCTTTATCTAGACATCACTTTAGATGTATAGCAGAATCACTTTCAGTATTTTAAAACTAAACTTCTCACTGTTCACAACACCATTTCCATTGCATTTTTGTCTATATTAGGCACTGGTCTAAGGCATGAAGCTAAATAAATCTTTGTTATTTAGGGTTCATTACTGTAGTTTAAATGTTCTTTGATCTTTAAAAGCCTTTGGGGAAAAATGCAATTGGATTACATCACTGGTAAATAAGTTGCTCAATGTGAATTAGCAAATTTGTGTCCTTAGTGGTAAAATTTAGGAGGCTCCTTTGAAAAGGTGGCTGATTAAAACCCCTAAGCTACTTACTCTATAAGAAACTAATATTTTTTTTTTCTTAATTTTTAGACACAATTAGGGATCTACACTGAAGAGTTCATTAAGATTATATGTATTTCAGTAGGAATGACTATTGCCACTGGACTCTTGCTGTTTTGCAACTTGGAAATTCCTTTTTTTGGGGAGGGGGGGTCTCAGTTTAGGATACCAGCTTTCACCGACATTACGTTTCGGGGGTAAACCAGCTAATGCAGTCATACCTGCCACATCATCTCATTTAAAATACGTTGTTTCCTGTAAAATGTAATTTAACATTCAAAGATATAACAGAAAGCAGTTCTCTCTTGAAACAAAAGAATATAAAAAATTGCAGCACTAGTGGACAGGGCACTTTTGTAATAAAGCAGAGGTATGACCTGGCAATATTTGTACTAATGGCAATACTGTATTCATGAAATTTACAATTATAATTTAAGAACTAAATATTGCATTGACACTACAAAAATCTGTACCTATCTCATCTCTCATATTTACATAGATAAGGAAGACAGCTACATTGACTCCCATACACACACTGCGGAACTGAGCACAATTCAGCCACTGACTTGGTTATAGGGAATAAAGCTCAGAACTTATTCAAAAACAGACCACAGAAAGAGCAGTGCCTTTCACCCACACACATACGTCCTCCCACAGAAAGTTCCTGAGTCAAAGATTTATGTGGGTTGTTGCTGCTGCTGGATTGATTTGATTCCCTAGTCTACCCTAAGAGCCCTTTAAAAAAAAATCTATGAAACAGGAGAACAGCCAGAAGCAGCATCCGTGTGCCTGAAGACTTGGTGTTTTTATAATTCCATGAAGCAAACTAATAGTTAGTGACAACCTAAGCATTAATCATTCAGTAGAAGAGCTTTAGTAAATAACATTGTAGTGATTGTCACTGCACTAGCATGTCTCAAATTGTGCAAGTATAGAGCTGGGTAGTGAAAAAGAGAACGGGTTTTATATGTAGTTTCAGAAAGCAGTGGCTTATGAGAAATTAGGAGGCTTGCAACTAAAAATCGATTTCAAACGCACAGGAATTCAGCTGCCAGAAGTAGTGCAGGTGCACTTTCATTTTGTCTGGCCTTCCACCCATGTGATGTATTGGGGGCTCTAGGTGAAGTGTAGCTCTTTCATGTAAATGGATCTAACAAATGAGCTGTACTAGGGCTGCATTTCGAACTAGGGGGACTCATTCCTGGCATAGTTCCTACTCCATTCTGTGTTTACTAAATGTGAGTACTGACATTATTCTTAGTATACTATTATTTTTTTACAGTAGTGGGAAAAGCCCCAAATAAGATCAGGGCCCTATTGTATTAGACACTTTATATACACATGGTAAGGGGCAGTCCTTGTCCCGCTTTATGGGAAGAGGATTTTCAGATGCATCTGGGAGATTTAGGAGTACAAGTCCCATTGAAAATCTGTGCCTAAGAAAATGTTGACTTTCAGTGGGTATTATGCTCCTAAATCCCTTAGGTGCTTTTTAAAAGCCTCTCATTAAGTAGACCAGAGAAGCAAAGAGACCGCGCCACACGATGTTACTAGCAGAGCCAGGATTAGAACCCAGGTCTCCTGACTGGCCCGTATGGGTGCTCTGTCCGCTGGATCACATTGCTGCCTGAACAGCACTAACTGTGAGATTCAGGTTATCCACAAAACTGGGGTTTGCTATTTTGGGGGAGAGGAAAAGTAATAGCTAAGAACAAAACCAATATTATCTATAGAAAGAGCTAGTAGTTGACAAATGGTACAAAAAGGCGGATAAGTCATACTCCTTCTTGAAGTCAATGGAGTTGCACCCCAAATGAATTTGGAACATGACTGCAAAGTATATTTTATATCAGTTTCCAGTTTCTGATAACAAAGTGGTATCTCTCATGTCTATACTCCTTAAGACAAAATTAATGTATTCCTGTTTGTCCCATAGTTCTTCAAGACGTTACAGCATAAATCATGCTTGCCCTTTATGGAAGTGTGTCTGGTATCTCTATTTAGGACTATTTTATACTGGGAATGCCTTCTGCCAATCAGAAGGGCTAAAATGGAGGCTGAGAGCAAAAAGTCTTTAAAATGATGCTATGATGGAGTGGAAGGGGTTAATGGAGGCCAGATGGGCCAATTAACCCTGTAGACTGAATGCTGAAGGGAAAGCCCTAATTAAAGGAACAGGCTCACCTGTGCAGGAACAGGTGAGGCCTGTATAAAGCCAGGTAGTTGGCTGCAGCCAAAGGCTGCTGGGAAAATCTGCAGTGAAGTAGGCTGCAGTCACTTCCTGAGTGGAGAGCGTTGGTAGGCTGCCAAAGCCAGAGACAAGGGAAGCTAGATAGGTAGGAAGAAGCCTAGAGAAACAGCAGCAAGGGGTAGAATAGTACAGAGATCTGGGCTGCTTGTTACAAGGTCCCTGGGCTGGAACCCAGTGTAGAGGGCAGGCCTGGGTTCTCCTACCAGCCACTGGGAAGTGGCCAGGGCATTGGAGACATCAGCCAGTCATCTGGTCTGGAAAGACTGAATTCCCCAGAAGGGGAGGACCTTAGTGACCTGGCCAGAGGGCCCAGCCATGAAGGCTGCAGTTCCTGGAGTGAGAGTGGCTGCACAGTGAATTAAGATGAGGGAAGACACCACCGGAGGGGGAGCGCAAATCTGGAAGAGCCAATTCCTAGGACAGCCAGCAGGAAGTGCTGCTAGCAATGAGTGGACCCCATGGCAGATGCCTAGATGATGTACATTTCTTTATGCAAACTACTATGTAAAGTACTCATACCTGGAGACCTATCCTTACCCATTATCTTTTTACTTTCTTTTTAACACACCTATCAGACTAATTTTAATTGGATGTTCATATGTATTGAATTTTATAGCTACATTACATTTCCATTGTAACATTGGAGATAAGTGTTATTTTTGTGATTTAGCTAGATAAGTAAACGCCAAAGTTATTTGTTGCTATGTTAACTGGGACTGTTTGGAATACAATTCTTGTTATAAATTCATGGGGGGAAAGGATACTTTAGCTGCACAGTGCACCTGCTTTGTTACAGCAGGAAAGGGTAGGAGACCTTGGACTCACAAAATTGGCATACATGATGGCACTTCATGACAAGACAGTGCTACTTTTTTTACTGCTGCTATTCACTGAGCAAAGGTTTTCCCTCATCTGTCAGCAATGGCTAGTTCAGATTATTCTTTCCAGTGTCGTTTGGTTTGCAGTTGTCAGTGTTGTGGTGTTGCCCACTCATCTAGCTTTGTCTGGTCTACTTTGAACTTCAAGATTCAAATAATTGTGTGCCACCTGCAAATTCTGCCACCTAACTGTTTTAACTCTTTTCCATTAATATATAATATAAGTAACGTCAATCATCTTAGAGACATTTTCCATCTACTTTTGCTAGGTTTTCTGTCTCTAAACCAGTTTATAATTCATATCAGAAATTTACCTTTAACCCAGTCACTGTTTAGATTCCTTAAATAGCTCCTTGTGAAGGACTTTTTCAAAGACTTTTTTTCAAAGTCCAAACAAATTATATTAATGTTTTCTCCGTTTTGGATTTTTCTCCACTATTTTGGATAAAGAATTCCAATAGATTAAAGAAGCACAATTTATCTTTACAGTAGCCATGATAGTTAGCCCCCACTCATTCTATGATCTTCCAGCTGTTTTATAATTCTGTTTTACCCAGTTTGCTTGGTACTGAAGTAACCCTTTACTGCTTTGTAATTCCAGGATCAGCCCTAGCTCCCTTTTAAAAATAGGTACAATGTTTGTTTCTGTCTGGTATGGTAAATTATTTTAATGGGAAATGGCATATTTTTATCCACTCAACCATTTTATACTTAAATTATTTATATTGTTTGGGTGTTGAAAGGTGCTCAGTTTGAACTTGTAAATTCAAGTGGTTCTTTTGCATTGAAAATTGAGGGGTTTTTCAGTGGTTTTTTTTTTTTTTTCTTTAACATATTGGGACACTAAGCTAGTTCTGAGCAAGTAATTCTCCATCCACTGAAATCAGCAGGTTCTTGACTGAACTACAACTGCCATAAAACATTACTATAAGTGCAGCTACTCCAGTTATACGGGTATTTCTTTTGTAGTAAAAGGAAATGCAATATTGATACTTGTTTAAGAAAGATCTCTTGTTTTCAGGTGGCAAAATTTCAAGACTAAAATACCCCCTAAGGTTTAGTTTGCTCACCTTTATTGACACTGAACAGAACTTTAATTCTGTTGATACTCTCATTTTCTTCAGTGGTATTACTCTACAGTGGAATGACTATAAGAAGCAACACCAAGACACTATTATCCTTTGTATGTCTTTGTATTACAGTAGTGCCTGGAGACCCCTACCAGGGATTGGGGGCCTATTGTGCTAGGTACTGTGTACACACATAATGAAACATGGTCTGTGCCCCAAAGAAATTATCAACAAATGCAACAACTCAGTTCGCTTCACGTGTATTTAATTTTTTCTGAAATATTGTGTATGGCTAGGCTGTTAAATTGTTGTCTTGTTCATTTTGCAGAACCATAGTACTTTAAGGTATTTCTAGTCTCTGATTTAATTTCCATATACAACATTCCTTTTTTCTGCCCTGAGCCACTGCTCCCCTGTAAGAAAGAAACCAGAAGTATAAGAAAAATAAATAGAACCTTTGGAACCTTTCCTTTTTTGCTTGGAGAATGTGTTCCAGACAAAGAACTGAAATTAATTGGAGAGCAACTGAGGGTACAGTACCTGAAATATGTAGATGCTATGATCTGGGTCAAGGAAAAGCAACCATATCTGACCTCTAAGCACTGATGGAGGAGTTGGAGTGTAAAGGTCGGAAAGCACTGTGGCACTAAAAATGAACTTAAGCAAAATCAAAATCATTGGGGAATAGATGTGCCAGTAGCATATCAGCCTAGATAGGAATATCACTGAGCAATTAGGAGAGTGCCCCTTGGACTTCTCTGACTAAGCAAACACAAAATGCAACATATAGTTGATTTGAGTATATTGAACAAAAAGTTACAGACCAAGCATTCATTTAAACTGCCTGAAGGCTATTGTCTACCAAGGAATATGATAATAGCATCAGACTAATTTCTTTAAATTAATTTTGCTTAGCTTCAGTTGGTTTGCAAGATATCAGTTCTGTGCCTGCTTGATAAAGGGGATACAGTTATCAATTGACTCACGTGTTTTTACGATACTAACTGATTTTCCTGTAAACACACAACAATGCAGGCAGCTTTTAAGTTACTACCTCTGACAACCACCTGATGGGAAATATGAAATCCCTGTTTCTTCTTGGACCTCACCCCAAAGACAGAATGATACTCATGGGTCTGAGCTATGGGCATCACCCATTCTTGGTGCGGGTCTCAGTCATGGAAAATTCAGGATGGGTCTAAATCCCTCTTTTACTGAAGTCTATTACAAAGCGCTCATTCACTTCAGAGGATCAAGCTTGTTCATGGTGTTCCTGAAGAGACATGGGTTTTTATAGGGGAGAAAAGAGATCAAGAATAACACACTGACACAAACAAGCAAAGGATAGAACTTACCCCCTTTTTTCAAGAAGGTGTATAAGGAGGAAAGGGGTGAGGGGAGCATCTCCCCCTTTGTGCTAGTAGGGGTACCCTAAGAGGTATGGAAGGCTATGTCTGCACTACAAGCTGGGGGTGTGATTCTATTGCTCATGTACACAGATTTGCTCTAGCTCTCATCAAGCTAGTTCATCTATAAATAGCAGTGTAGCCCCAGTAGCAGCAGGAGGAGCACAGCTTAGCTGGTTCGAGTACATACCCACCAGTTTCAGGCAAGTCTGTGGTACAGCTAAGCCATGCCTCTGATGCCACTACCCGTGCTACTGTAGCTACATTACTATTTGTACCTTTATGGATCTGGGCCAACCAACTTATAACAAGGATGGAACACAACCTCCTCCTGATCATACAGTAATTCATCCCCTGAAGGCTTTGCTATCATACCGACAATGTCTCTGATACCTGGCCTGGAGGGACCATCTCTGGAGTGAAATGATATTTCACCTTTCATGCCTGTACAGTGTTTGCCCTCTCTTCTGCGCTGCCAGTTGTGATGGCTTTGGTGATATGGACGCTTATTCAATGGTGACGATATTGAAATAGTCAAACCCATTTCACACAGGTCATCCATTTATAGGTATTGGTGAGTTGATAGCATTGCACTTTAGGCAGCGGAACGCTGAAGATTTACTTTCATTGCATGAAATAAGGCTAAAGGAGATCATTAGTCATTTGGGAATGGGAATTCTGAATTTTAGGTTAATTGATGGGAAATAAGTCACAATTGCTAAACCTGAGCCTCCGTAAGGAGGAATGGGAAAGCTTCCTACTAAATTTGAGATGGATTGCTTGAGGCTGCAGTGAACAGTGAGGCTCATCTTACATTGTATTATTAAAAATCACAGGCCAAATTAATCCCTAATGTAACTCCACTAACGTCAGCTCAATGAGGTTGCACCAGGGATACATTTAACCCAACAGGTACAACATACAAAAGCTTACAAGAAAGGTCCTTTTGGGAAAAATTGCACTCCAGAAAACTTACCTGTGCCCTTTTTATACAAGAACTCAAAAAGTTGCCTTACATAATATTCTTCAAATATTTTCCATGTGAATACTACTACACTAAAGTAGAACAATATAAATCTCAATTTTATATCAAATGAGGTCTAACATTCGAAATATCAGGTGAGAAAAATGTTAGCAACTATGTTTTTCTATACATGAGGCAACCACAGTCTTTCAGTCTGAAGACTTATTTTAGATTAAGAAATACAACCAGACAAGAAAGAACAGAAGTAAAGTCTCCATGAGAAAGCACAGTGTGTATGATTTATTCCAAAACAGCAGCCATCTTGACTTGAGAGGGCCCTCCCTCACAGCTGGACCATTACATTGTGCTGTAAGTTTGTAACAGTAATAGCAGTTGCTGTGTATATCTTTTATGCCACACTACCATTCTAACCAAACTAGCTTGGGAAATATCCACCCAGTGCAGCCTTTCCCTTCATTATGTAGCTTGTCCAAAAGTGTGCTGAAAATAACATCTTTGATACATTGCATCATATTTATTCAAAATTCTTAGCTGTCCCTGCTGTCTGGGTTCAATAAATTGACATAGTTCATCTACCTCCTTTTTCATACTCATGTAAAAAAGTGGATGGAAAATAAAAACTGTGAAATGGTCTTGGCAATTAGCTAATGTTCCAGTAAGCTGTTAAATATCTCCTGCCATGACACTTGTTCTTGAATTATTTTTTAAAAATAGAAACAGTTTAAAAATAATTATAATAACAAACAAAGTGAACAGCAAAGGAAGTGAGTGTCTACATAAATGAACAGCATCAGGGAGTGAGACATTTCTACACATTGGCTTTTCAGCCCTAAAATAATAAGTAAGAATTGCTAAAAACTAAAATAAAATTACTTCAATATTATACAAAGACCCAGACCACCCACCACAGTGGTAAAATAGATCACCTATGGAGCAATCTGGAGAGCTATACAGTTCATAGTAGTACAAGGGGAATTTTTAGTTTTCTGAGAATGCTATGAATAGTTTGGGGGTAGCCTCAGTTTATTTTTTCCTATGGATGTGTTACAACACAAGTATGTTCTCATGAAGTGAGTTTTCCAACCTTTCTAAAGGTGCTGCAGTGGCACAGGAGATTTTACTCCATATTCAATTATATTGTTTCTGTGTCTAGTGGCTACTATATTTAACCGTTGTGTGGAAAAGCTGCGTCTCTTCTAATCAAGAGACAGAGAGAGATAGGGTCGGGGAGGTGGGTTTAAGGCACCCATGGGAAGAAAGGTTTTTAAACAAAAAACAAAAAAACAGAGAGATTTCATATTTGTGAAAAGGGCATGTGAGGACAATCTCTGGAGTGAATAGTGATGCTTTTTATATCACAATCTACAACAACCTTCATTTTTAAGTGTTATATGAAAAGACAAGACATTTATTTAATTTCCCCGATAGTTGACAATCTAACTATAAAATCAGATGATAAAGAAAGTAAGAAAATGGAAAAAGTTTGTTTCCTTACTCACTGGTTGATTTGTCAGTCTAAGGAACAGTAAACATTTTCTGTGGATAATGATTCAGCATGAGCAGTACATATCAGGGACGCCTTCCTGTGTCACAAATGACCATCACTTCAAACAGCCCACCAGCTGTCTTCTGCAACAACAGAAAACAAAGTCCAAACTTGTGGTGTTGATCCATGCTTCTAGAAGAGGGTAGTTTTCCTATGGTAACCTCTATAATAGCACTCTGGATAAGAGTGTGTTAGCAGAATTCATGCAGAGACCTCCTCTGCTGTCTTGTATGTCAAGGATCTGGGAACTTTTGGGCAAGGAGGAGACAGGATGCCTGTGAGTTGCTGAGTGCCTTCTGCAAGATGGTGATAATCTTCAACTCTCAATGAAACTCTCATCTGGAAAACTGGGATTTCGAGGGTGAAAATTTTCACAGAAAATGTTTGCTTTTCCAATTTTTTAAAATCTTTTGTTGGAAAAACAAACTTAAATTGGGTGTTTTGGCAAAAACAAACAAAAATGGTTTGGGGTTTGGTATGAAGTTGAAATTTTCCTCTGGAGGCAAGTGGGGGAGAGGAGAAGAGTTCTACCTTTTCTTTCCTAACAGTCTGACAACTGCTACAATTCCATTGACTTGAATGAGTTATTCCTGCTTCACTTCTAGGCCAATGGGAGATAAGGGAGTTCAGCAATCCACAGGAAGTGGTCAACACTTGGTAGGGATCAAGCCACTGGTCTCAGTCACTGAATACAGATGAAGGGGAAGGAATTATCTATGTTTCCCTCTCTTTGAGGTCACTTTCTGCAAAATGAAATAATTATCTTTTAGAAAAAAATTCTTTACAGTAGGAATACCTGGAAATTCTTTGTGATAAGGCATTTCAGTTGCAATAAAACCTTATTTGTGGGTAGTGTTGCCATTTTGGAGTTCTTATTAACCTTAATTCTATGTACTAGCATCCTCCCTATTTTGGTACCAACCATGTAACTTCATGCTGGTTTCTATACCTTGTTTCTTAACATGTCCTGCACATTGATGGAGGGAAACAGTTCAGGTTGACCTCTGATAATTTTCCTTGTCTGTTGCTTGAGTAGAATTTTACACTCTAGGAATCTATCTTCTCTTCAATATTATTTCTAGGGAAGCAAATAGTATTAACAATGAGTTGTGCTGGAGAACATATGGTAAGAATAGAAGCTCAGTCAAATTAGTATAAATTAAATTTCCTGTACTCAGAAAAACTCTTAATATATACTGTCAGGGCATATAGCCCAGTGTCTATATCTTAACTGTCACTGACTATCTTAAAGAGACAAAAGACCCTTCAAAACAATCATTTAGTGTGCAATGCAGTCTAGATCAGATGATAACTCACTTTTTTGTTTGCGTTTTCACATGAAGGTATTTTGTTTGAAGACCTTTGAACAAGACCCACCATTTTGGCAGTGGGTGCCCCTGCAGAAGCTTGGCAAGTGACCAGAGCCCACTGATATTTGGAATAATCCCTTAAAAAGTCTCAGGCTCTTGACCAAGAGAGCTGAGGTGTGTGGGGCTCACATGGACACACATAGTACATATTTTTGTGATCACTTCTGCCAGATGATTCACAAAGCAGTATTGATGCTGATCAGAGAGGAAGTACTTGATGTGGAGGTGGATGAATGAGGTTGTCCTCTGGTGGCCGGCACACCAAAGACCTACTACTATGAGTAATTAACGATCTTGTTTAAGGTTTGCAGAGGGCCATTAAACCACTCAGAGATCACTGAAGCACAGCTGAACTCTGGGCATCACTCTATCATGCCTCCTCTACTGGAAGAATCCTCAGCTATGAGCTATGGCAGCTCTACAGCCCTTTGTGCTGCTAGACCAGAAAAGAATCTCTGTTGGAAGTCAGGATCTGGTCCATACTATGTAGGGGACATGTTATTTATATCACACATTTTAGTCATCTTAATCCACATGTCAAGCCTGGAGACCATGTTTAGTAATACCTGTCATCTTAGAAGACACATAATTACACTAATGGCTTAGACTCTGTCTAGCAGTTGAAGAATCATAACAGCTACACTACATGCATCTATATATATATATAAATAAACTATTGTACTTTAATATGCTGTAGAAAGTATTATGCGTCTCTTTGGCTGTATTTACTTAAACAGAACATGCAAGTTAGCCTAGAAATCACCCACATTCTTGTGTAAAGTTGATATATGAAGTGATTTTTTCCTCTGTTAGGGACTGTGTGGATTTCTGAGTGGGACAGAGACATTTTGGGAAAAATTCTCTCCTGTGCCAGAGCTTCACTTGTCACCATGTGGAAGGTTATGATGAGCTCCCTGATTGTCAGGGCCGTGCCAGCCTCAACAATACTTAGAATTTCTCCTGGGGAGCTCTAAGTTCTGTCACCAACACTGTTCCTTAATGATGGATGGCCATGGTGGAGTTCCCTCATTTCCCCTGCCTGATCCTAACACACTTGCCCCAATACCCCTCCCCCCATCACTGCAGGGAAGGGGTAGTGGGATCCAACTCAGATGTGCCAGCAGTGAATGATCTTACACCAGGAGATTTCTCTGCTGGTGTTTTGCAACTAGATTGAAGCCACTTTGTGCCTCCTGAATGGCACACTGGGGTTCATAACCCAGTTTGAGAATCTGGCTCAAGATTTATTTACACATGCCAATTATCTTTGTGCATAATTCAAAATTAGAGAAGTGGTTCAAATAGAATGGGACCAGTCTGAGTGTTTGCCTGTCTCTAGATCTGAATATAAATACTTTGTAAGGTTTAACAAAGTTAGGGTAAGCCCCTCCGCTCCAGCCACATTTCTCTGTCTTTTTGTTTTTTATTTCTCTCTGATGAATGTGGTTTCCTTTTTAGTTACATTAAACTAAAACTTGAGATTCTTATTCAGTCTAAAATTCCATGGGAGTTAACCTGTCCTAGAGCTGAGTGAAAACTGAGTTAGACCTGACAGTTCACGCCATTACACTGAAAGGGGATAAGAAGCCTGTAACAAACTTGTATGCATTACCAACTAAACAGTGTGATTAGATTAATTTATTGAGGGTGTAATTCTACAGGCAACCTGCATCCATCAGGAAGCTGGAAGCAAATCCAAACCAAACATTCTTAGGAATCCTGAATTCATTCACATTTTTTCAACTGAGCTACACAGCATCTGAAACAACTCTTTTCATTTTAATGACATTTTACAATAAGAAAGCTGTCTCATGGGCTGAGTGCCAAATCTCTCTGCTTTACAAGTAATTTTTTCTGACAAGAAATATAACCCTGAAAATAAGGGTTCATAAATAAAATGCTGACACAACTTTGTAGAATCACAAACATGAAACTTTAATGACAGCAACACTGAACAATTGGCTGACAGCATGATATTGGGATTTGGTCTGAGATTCATATTGACCTGGGGATAAGTGTCTGATTCTTTGGGATTAGTAAGAACCTCAGATAGGGTGAAAGGGGTTTTCAGTAACTGCTCACTACATTGGACTTGGTTTTCTGGATGGGAGCCAAGGGCTGGAATGCCTAAAGAGGGTGTTTGGCTTCTGGTTAGTTGCAGAAGCTCTTTTGTTGTTGACTTGGTGAATTGAATTCTAGAATAAACCACCAGCTTTGGAGGGTGTCTGCCCTATTTCTCGCAGTCTGCCCTGAGTGTGGCATCCTCAGTGTGGTCTATCCCAGGCATCTGGTCACACAAGGGGTCTGCTCTCTTTTCGGAAAGTACATAAAGTGGTTTGAATGCCTGTAATAAGCATCAGGCATAATTTGATGGAATAGGCCAGATCTTTGGTCCTGCTGCAACTGCTCCAGTCATGCATATGGGATGTAATAGTGACTTAACTAGCTACCTGAGGATTCGCCATCCCTAGGTGAGGCAGAATTGGTGTTTAGTTGTTCATAACCCTATCTCAGATCTTGCCATGGCTAGTGCCAACCTGCACTCTGCTGATCCCCTCGGGGCCAAAGTCAACTGGGTTTAATTTCAAACAGCTCAGAGGTTAATTTAATTTGTTCTGGAGACATAATCAACCTCCATTTGGCCCTAAGATTGAGGAGCCAGAAAGATAGCCTGCAGCCATTTTTTACCTTCACCCTTACTCCAGTCCTGAGCTGAACACCGTGTGGCTGGACCAGAGATACTTGTCTTTTTTATTTCCTTTCCCAATTTGTACATGATTCTTTGACCCCTCTCTCTTGCAATAAAACTCTTTCTTTCTTGAATGTGATGATTTCCTGTGCTTCTGTGGCCTTCCTTGGTAAATTGCACTTTTTTCATATGTAGTCAATTCTAAGGATAATAACTTTATCTTCTTATTCACTAATGGATAAGATTACTTGCTGTGAGACTTTATTAAGCACTGTCAGAAGATTTTCACTATGAGAAGCTGTATTAGATTGTGTGTGTGGCGGGGGGAGGGTGTGGAACTAGAGCCTGAGGAAAAAATTGAGACTATATTATCTAAATTGAGCTTTTAATCCTCTCTAAGAAATTCTAGTAACAAAGCACACTTTCTCATTTCCTCAGAGTTCTTCTTGACCCATTGTGAAATGCTAGATCTTGGATATAAAAACTTTAGGGTGCACTTTCCTAGTCAGACACTGAACAAAGCTACAATGGACTTTTCACTAATCATGAAGAGCAATATTGATCATTATACATTCATTTATATAATGTGACTCTGGAAAGTAACAGCTGTGACTATCCTCGAAGAGAAAGAATGAGTACAGATGTTTTTTTTTTTAAAAAGGCAAGCTGGGTAATTAACTTTAAATAACATGAGATGTGATTCAAAATCATCTCAGACACTTTTGAAGTTGTATCCTCTCCCCAATGGAAGTTTTGCCATTGACTTCAGTGGAGCCAGGATTTCACCCAGCACTTTTTTTAGCCTTGGTATTGTGATCAAATCCTTTCAAGTCTCTTATGCTTAACAGGCTGAGAATGGGTACAAAGTTGAATGGGAAACTTCCAAGAAACAGCCAGGCATAGTACCAGAAGAGGCATTTTTCCTTTGGATCAGCACTGAGGCTCCAGAATCTGTGAGGAAGAAAAGGTAATAGGCAATATGTTCTTGGAGAAATTATCTTTAAGATGAATCTGATTCCTGATCACTTGTCATTTAAACCCCCACCCCCATGGCATTTTTCAAATACATAGGTGTGTTAATCCCAGACCCAGTCATATTTTGCCAATTTAAATTGCCCCTTCAATTTCAATGGATAAGGTGTTCTTCCTTATTGTCTGCCACAATAGCTGAACAGCTGCGAAGTTCCACCACTGAAATGTCCACAGTTCAGTGGTGGATGAACTGTGTTGCTTGTCTGCTTTGTGAGTTTAACCAGCCTTTAAAGAAAGACTCTGTGGAAGTGCAAAATGTTGTTTGTTACAGATCAACACAGTTTATCTGCAAAGTTTGAAGTTGGATTTTTAAATCCCCCAAGTGTGTGTGGTTTTGTCTTTTTTGGGACAGAAGGAGGGTTGGATCTGGGGTTCTGATTTGGCCAACTACAGAGATCAGTCCTTCTATGAGATTCAGATCCAGGTCTGGATTCCAATCATCCTGAGCCCAAAGCTCAAGGATGTACAGGTGCAAAGTTTTGAGTGAGACCCATTTCTATTTATTATACAGTTTTCTGAAAGGGATAATAGTCCCTCCGCAGGTATCAGACTGCCCATGTTTCTATGGTAGTTTCATAGGTATCTTGGGTTGGTGGCCCTCTTCGTACTTAAACAGACATGATGTATGAGGGTGTTTCTAACTTTACTATGGTCTGTGCAAAGCTTCCCTTGCTGTATTTTCAATGTCAGTGCTACATTTATTCAGACATTATTATTTTAGATTTCTCTATGTGAGGCTGTGAAGGCAGAGATAAGGAGCAGAATCTGAACAAAGTAACTTTTTCTTGCCTTCACTCAATTAATTCGCAAGAATACCAAGCTAGGGGCAAAAATGCCAAATAAGAACAGTGAAGAAAAAGTTTGATCTGTATAGAAACTGTGTAGATATGCTGCTTCTAATACTGGCATGCATGATTTTAAACAACTGTCTATTGACAGTCAAAAATTGGTTACCTAATAAAATGTGGTTTTTTTACTTTAAAAGTCAATCAAAACTTTTAGAACTTTGGGAATACCTTAAAAAGTAAGGTGTAAATCAGGGCACACCCTTTAATGCTGGTTTCAATGTATATTTAACATTTCTGTCTCATTTCAACCAGGACTAAAGCCTGTTTGGATTTCTGTTAAAAATTCTGACACTGGTTTCTCTGACTATTGTGTATTTTAAATGTGGATGACAAAGGGTTGTGGGAAGAGATATTATATTTTCAGTGCATAAAGAAGAAAGTCCTTCAGTGCTTTATTATATTTGGCTGCATCCTACTTCTCCTAAAATGATTTTATTCCAGTCCTTGGGGTGTTTTCTTCCTAACCCCACTATGTGCTGCCAACACTTTTCCTACTTGCATTCTGTCATAAAGGCAGTCAAGCATTTCTGCGGGAAAAGGGACATCATAAAGGAGGAATGCAAAAATGTGTCTACAAGATGTGGTGTATATTGATTGGTTTGGGGGCCTGATTGTGTCCCCCTCCTCTTTACGTGTGAGATTTCCATTAAGGATGTAAATATCAGTTATAAAAGGTAACCATTTAAACTATTAAAATTCTATCAGTTAACCATTTAACCAATATAATTTTGTGTCCCCACATCCTGCACGCTCTGCTTCTCATCTTAGCCCCCAGGTAGTGCTCTCAGCCCATCTCCATAGGGGATCCTCTATCTTGGACCTGTGGTCCCTGGTGTTCTACAGTGGGGCGCTCCGCAGTGCCTGCATCAAGGCCTCGGCCTCCTTGGGCAGCCACAGCAGTGCGGCTGCCTCCACCATGGCCTGATGCCATCACCATGGAGATGGAGAGCCCACATTGCCGCTTAACAGACAAATATTAGTGTTACCGTTAAGACTAATACTTATCGGTTAACCGTTTAACCGTCTAGTGTTTTACATCCCTAATTAGCATGGCTTCTCTGCCCAAAGGAAGGACTTGAGGTAGCAGAGCCACAAGGAATGCACTCTCCCATCAAAACAACCATGACAAGAGTAGGTTAAGGATGTGCAGCTAACCCCTCAGAAGTCAGGAAATGCCAGAGTTAAGATTCATGCACAAGCCTAACTCTACCACCTCATGTGTGATGCATAATCAAAATATAGCCATGATCTCTCACACAGCTGTCATAAATCAGTTTAGCTACTTTGAAGTCAATGGAGCTATGATTTACATCAGGTGAGAATCCGGCTCCCTATTTCTAATACAATATATAACATGTGTAACTAGGAAAAAAAGGAGTATAATGTGTAGTACCTTCCACCTACTGTGTATAGATTTTAAGAGCAAAAAGCACCATTTTGATCATCTAGTCTGACTTCTCTCATAACACAGACCATAGAATTTCACTCCGTAATTCCTGCATCATGTATATTCCAAATTCTATACACAAGATATACAGTATAAAAGTGAGGAATCTTGGGCCAGACCCTGCTGCCATTTACTTCAAAGGGAACAGGATTATGTCTGACAAGATGGGCCTTACAAGGCAGGTCTCTCGAAGTATGAGAAAATCTGATAAGAAAGGACGTTCCAGAAATATTCCAATCTCATGACTAGAATATTAGTATAAAGGGATATACTAGGTATATGCCATGTCTAGGAATGACAGGAAGTGAAAAAAGGGAGGAGGTGTTGCATTATACATCAAGAATATATACATTTGTTCTGAGGTTCAGAAATAGGTAAAACAGACCAGCTAAAATTCTGAGTGAAGCTTATAGGGGGAAAAACAGAGGCAATGTCATGGTAGGGGTCTACTATAGATCACCAAATCAGAAGGATGAGGTGGATGAAGCATTTCTAGAACAAATAACAGAAAAATCCAAAACACAAGACCCGGTAGTAATAGGGAACTTTAACTATCCAGATATCTATTGGAAAAGAAATATGGCAAAACACAAAATGACCAATAAATTTTTTTAGTGTATTGGGGATGCAATTTTGTTTCAGAAGGTGGAGGAAGTAACCAGTGGGGGACAGCCATTCTGACTAACAGGTAGGAATTGGTTACAAATGTGAAGTTTGAAGGTAATTTGGGTAAAAATGATTATGAAATGATAGATCTGATTATTCTAAGGAAAGGAAGGAGTGAAAAGAAGCTCTTTTGAAGTCCATTATCCTTATTCTGCTAATTTTAATAAACTCCGAGAACGGATAGGTAAGGTCCCATGGGAAGAAAATCTAAGGGGAAAAAAAGAGTTCAGTAGAGTTGGCAGTTTCTCAAAGAGAATATTAAAGGTGCAACAGCAAAGTATCCTGATGCAAAAGAAAGACAGGAAGAATGGTAAGAGGTCAATAGTGTTCCACCAGGAGCGCTTTAGTGACGTGAAAATCAAAGATATCCTACAAAAAAGTGGAAAAATGAACAAATAGCTAAGGATGAGTACAAAAGTATACCACAAGTATGTAGGGACAAAATCAGGAAGGCTAAGGCATAAAATGAGTTACACCTAGCAAAGGACATACATGCAATAAGAAGAAGTTCTATAAATACATTACGAGCAAGAGACAGATGAAGGAAAGTATAGGTCCTCTATTTAGTGAAGGAGAGCAAATAAGAGACAACACTAAGAAGGCTGAGGTGTTTAATACATATTTTGTGTCAGTCTTCAGTAAAAAGGTAAATTGTGAACAGATACTTAAGACAATTAATATTAATATTGAAAACAAGAGAGAAGGTATGCAAGCCAAAATACGGAAGGAACAGGTTAAAGAATATTTAAATAAGTTAGGTATATTCAAGTTTGCTGGCCGGCCAGATGAAATTCTCCCCAAGGCACTTCAGGAACCGGTGGAAGCAAACACAGAAATGTTAGTGATTATCTTTGAGAACTCATGGCAAGACAGGTGAGGTTCCAGGGGACAGTAGAAGAGCAAATATAGTGTTTATCTTAAAAAAGGGGAACAAAGAGGATCTGGGAAACTATAGACCAGTCAGCCTAACTTTGATACCTGGAAAAATATTGGAACAAATTATGAAACAATCAATTTGTAAGAACCTAGAAGATATAGGGTTGTAAATAATAGTTGTCATAGAATTGTCAAGAAAAAATCATGCCAAACCAACCTAATTTCCTTCTTTTAACGGTTTATTGGCCTAATGGATAGGCAGGGAAGCTGTAGACATGACATATCTGATTTTAGTAAGTCTTGACAGTCCCATATAACATTCTCATAAGCAAACTAGGTAAATGCTGTCTAGACTGAATTACTACAAGGTTGATGCAAAACTAGTTGAAAGAGTATATAGAAAGAGTACAGACTGGGAGGATGTATCTAGTGAGGTCCCACAGAGGTCTAGCATGGGTCCAGTACTTGTCAATATTTTCATTAATGACTCGGATAATGGAGTGGACATCATGCTTATAAAATTTATAGTTCACACCTGAGAGGGGTTGCTAGCACTTTGGAGGACAGAATTAAAATTCAAAATGATCTTGACAAATTGGAGAATTGGTCTGAAATTAATAAGATGAACTTCAGTGAAGACTAGTGCAAAGTATTACACTTAAGAAAACAATCAAATGCACAGCTACAAAATAGGAAGTACTGCTTAAAAGGATCTGGGGATTATAGTGGATCATACATTGAATGAGTCAACAATGTGATGTAGTAGTGAAAAAGGCTAATATCATTCTAATGTGCATTAACACAAGTGTTATAAAGCAAGGCATGGGAGGCAGTGGTGAGGCTTCTGCTGAAGTACTGTGTTCAGTTCTGGGTGTCACATTTTAGGAAAGATGTGGACAAATTTGTAGAGAGTTGAAATGAGAACAACCAAAATGATAAGAGGTTTAGAAAACCTGACCTGAGGAAAAGTTTGAAAAATTGACATCTTTTATTCTTGAATAAAGAAGAGTGAGGGGGGATCTGATAACAGTCTTCAAATATGTTAATGGCTGTTATAAGGAGGATGATGTTCAATTGTTCTCCTTCTCCACTGAAGGCAGGAGAAGAATAATGAGCTTAATCTGCAACACGGAACATTTAGTTTATATATTAGCAAAAGCTTTCTCACTGTAAGGATAATTAAGCACTGCAATAGGCTTCCAAAAGAAGTTGTGGGATCCCGGCATTGGAAGCTTTTAAGAACAGGTTGTTCAAACACCTGTCAAGGATGGTCTAGGTAGACTTGGTCCTGCCTCAGTGCAGGGGGCTGGACTTAAGGACCTCCAGAGATCATCCCAGCCCTACATTTCTATGATTCTAAGATTCCATCTTTTCAGATTTTCAGCCACATGATAAAGGCTCAGGTTTCAAATATTAGATGCTTGTCCAAACTGAACCTAGGCTCCCCATCTTTAGAAATTTCACTGATTATGTACTGCTAGGTCTGCCATGAAGAAAACACTTTAAAATGTAGTCCTTATTAAATTCCCCTTTGACTCTGATTTAGTGAATTTAGTGTTGGAAAACCTGGTAAACTTGAAGAAATTTTTAAAATGTGGTGAGCTTGTTTGCAGGATTAGTTTTCCTCTAGTTTGTCAAGCTCAGCATCTAGTTTCCCTAAATGTTCTGTTTCCCTATTGCTTTCAAAACTTCGACTTTAGCTATAGGTGACCATTTCTTTAATATGGCAAGATAATGCACACAAGTGGAATCTGGGATTTTCTTAGTGACAGAAAAAATTGCTTTTCCAGGGAAAACATGTGGGTAACAAAAGGCTTGCCAGTCTGATACCGAAGAAAAGTGTGCATGTGTGTGTCTGCATGTGCCTGTGGTGCAGGAGAAACTGTTCAAGATCAGTTAATCCTTGGAAAAATATTGCCTTAGTGATTTTGGAGAGATCAGAGAGAAATTGACAATTACTATATGTGTTTTGCAGTTACCTGTTATGTAAGGAGGAGATTGGGAGGCACAGGTCTAATGTTTTTGACATTTTAGGAACTTTCCTTCCTTCCATGTTGTTTGTTCCTTCATGCCATTTCCAACCTTTTCTTTATTAATTTTGAGACTTCTACAAACGTGGCAAATGGTTCTTGGGGCCTGATCCGAAGTCAATGGAAAGAGTTTCATTGACTTGAATGGGCTTTTTTCATTATTTGCCGATCAGTTTTGTATAACTTACATAAGAGCAGATGTTTGTGAGATTTCTTTATAACCTACATGAAACTGGAACATAAATGGGTCTTAGGAGATTTGTCTTTTAGGACTCTGTTCAAAAATTACTAATAATAATACAATTAATGCTTTCTCCTCGGATTTATTTCTTTATGTAGTGATCTGTTTTCCATGCAGTGTCTTATGTATCATATGGATACATCAGTGCAGTATTTTTACAGTGAAATATGCTCCCATTTTAAGGGTAAGATATCAGCATTGCTATCTGCAGAACTCAAATTCCTTTATAGTATTAAGGTACTCTAGGGTGTGCACTCATTGGCCATCAGTGTGGGTGTTGTTAGGTAGAAGGCCAAAGAGCAAATGATTCCAATCACCTAAGAGGAGATACTTAAATAATCGATAGGTAATTTTGACACTTTCATAAGCAAGGGGTGACTGGCCAATCAGGGCAAATGTTTTCTGTTGCTAAGTTTTTATGAAAATTCAGAGATGTTATTGAACTTGCTCCATGGGCTAGATTAAGTCTGTTGCTGCCCGTATGTAAAAAGGAGTTGGGAGGAGATGGCACAAGAGGCCTTTGCCTCCCCATTGCATTGTTTTGCAGGGACTAGACACAGTTCCAGGCCTTGTACTTAGGGAAGACTCCTGCAAACTTCTAGACCCACCAAAGGAGGCAGGTCTATGGCCTGATTATTTTTCCCCCATCTCCATACCAGGCAGTAAGGATGAACCCATGCAAGGGGAGTGCATGCTGTAGAGAGATGAATCATGGGTTGGATCATGATTCCCAGGGTCGGGGGGGAAAGGAGGGGCGGAGGAAGGGCAACAGTTCTTCCACTTCCATTACTGTCCCCTAGGAATGGGTTGTGCCTTTATGGCACAATCTAGAACCATATTTTAGGGAAGATCCTATGTCCACTATTGCACCTGACCTTACTACTTGATTGCCCCACTAACTCTCCTTAGCCATACTGATAAGCTAGTGGGGATGGGAGACATGAACTCCGCACGCAATGTTCACAGCTATTACAGTTGCTGTGTGCAGCTCCTTACGCCAATCAACAGTTCAGCTGGAAGAAGAGTGTATTTCAATTAAGGTCTATTATTCCCCAAGTTCCAAATTGAAATGTTGCCACAAAAATGTTATAGAGGAAAAACAAAACAAATAAACGAAACTTTTCATATAATTCTAAGTGAATGGTAGGTATGATTTAACCTGCCAGTCATCACTGTCATGTTCAAAAATGAGATACTCATAAGTAAAGAGGGCAATTCCCTTTACAGTTTTTTCTGAGAGATCTCACAATTTGGGCCAGAGTTCCATCTATACGCTGAGGACATACAGCTCCATAGCTCATTTTCTTCAGACCTAGATGATGAAGTTTGTCTTTACAAGATTTTGCTTTCTCAGTACATGGTCTAGACTGGGATGTAGATGAGAGCAAAGCAGCTTTAGCTGAATCTGCGTAAAATCTGAAATTTAGGAGTTGAAGTTGGATAAAATTTGGTAGTCTCAGCTGATTTCATTCTGAGGTTTTGGGTTTGTTCTATCCCAAAACCTCAAACTGCAATGCAAGGCATAGAAACACATGCAAAACAAGACCAAAATGTTGCTCCAAGCTCCCTGCAAATTGAAAACACCAGAATTCACACATCTGCTTCCCAATCTCCCTAAAATCTGCTCTCCAGGGAGTAGGAAAGAGAAATGAATGGCAGCCCCTGAAAGTGGCTTTAAAGACTTTTGCCAGCTCCTAACAAGTTTTCTCTGTTAGATTCTTTGCCAGCCTGAAGGATTTTCTTCAGTCAACTTTCTCCTAACTTCTTAATTGAAAATCTTCAACTGTCATGTCAAAATCTTTCCATTTCCAGGGGAAAATAAATTCTTAATCTTGTGTTATATTATAATCTTTTAGGCTCTCACTCTTTATTGTCTTTTCTGTACCCCTCCAAAGGAAATGCTGATGCATCCTCCCGGAAGTAATTTCTCTCTTCCTCTTCATGTCAGCAGCTATTTGCACAATAGCATTCTACGTTCAGTTACACTTGCTATCTCCCATGTCTGGTATTTCAACAATCCATAACTGCTTGTACCTGATTGCAAAGCCTGTTGCTCTTTTCCATGTTCAGTTTCATTGTGAAGGCTGGAAAGTAACATAGGCAGAGATTAGAAGGTGTTTAAAATAACTTGGCAAATGCAAGCTGTTTAGCAGCTCAGGAAACAGTCTTTGCATTTTTCTCCCATGTAATTCCATCACCAGTGCTGCTGTTTTGAGTTGTTAGGCCCATGATATTTAAGTTTACTAACTTCTAGCAGTATACAACAGGAATCGCTCAGTGGAGTGACACTGGCATAAAACAGGTCTAAGATCAGTAAGCTCAGAATCAGGTTCATTTACAGGGTTTTAAGCATGTTCAGTCCTGTTCTAAATAGAGATTGGCTTAAGATGCAAAAATTGGATCCAGATGCACATATGAAATTCCGCATGGTTCAGAGAGAGTGGAGCATGTCTATATCTGGGGGTTTGAATAGGGACCACTTCTATTTTAGTGCTTGATTTTAAGTGGAGTCTCAACATATTCTCCACTTGTGCATGCCCAAATTTTTGTACACACCTCTATCTGCCTGCCCCCTTTCCACCATTAACATCAATGCACACAGTGATAGTTTTTTACACCTGTGCGGGCAGGTTAGAGTTTGTCTGTGTCTCAGTTTTCCCTCCTGGAACACAGGGAAAATTATACTTGCCTAGTTAGCACGTGTGGCTGGTAAATCTCAAATTCTGTATTTTCGGATTTTGCCTTTCGTAAAATTTACACTTCATTAGAAGGGAGGAGGAGAGTCATATTTAGTATGCTCACTACTGTTGCATTCACTGTGGCTTTTTTCTTTGCTCCTATCCCAAATATCATGCTTATGAGTGGGGTATAAATGTTATATAGATCAGTCCCCATCTCTTGTAGAAAGCAGCAGATTTTATATAACTTTTATGTGTTTGTAGAAAGCCCCATTTTGTTACCGTTTGATTGTCTGGAATTTAACTGGATCTGATCTGATCTTTTACCGCTGACCTTTTCTATGCTTTGTTGTGTACCAAAGGCAGTTAAGATGTAACATACACGTGCCTGCCATAACATATCTGTACTGATTATAGATTGTGCTATTTTAAGGACTATATTGAGGCCTCACTATAAACTCTGACAAAGTTGTGCTGCCCCAGAAGGAATCCAGAAACTAGATTATGCTTCAAAGTCAGTCTGGTTCCAGTTTCCCCTTTATCCAATGGGTTGAGCGGAGTCATTTTCACCAGCCCTTTACCTGATACAAATTACTTCACCTGGCACACCAGCTCAGCTGTGCTGGCCAATATGTTGTGGGGGTGCAAACAAGGCTCCACCCACTCTTTTTCCACATGCCTTAAGGAGTGGGGAGTAGCAGCTCTACAGTGACTGCTTTCCCCTCCTGCACTGTTATCTGTGACGTACACACCCCCCCCTTAGGAGCAAATCCTTGGCAAGGTGGCAACCGACTTCAATGGAGCTATGAGAGTTTACACAACTCAGGATCTGTCCCTTGGTCCCCTGTAGGACAGATGATAAACTGTCCTCTATTTGAAAGATCAAGATAAACAGTAACCTGAAATACAGAGCAAAACATCATTAGGTAGCTCTAAGTCTCAGTTAAACCAATGGAATGGGGGCAAAAATTGATTGCACCTCTAAACTTAGAGGCCAGGTTCAAAGTCATTTAAGAATTTGGCCCATGGTCCACTACTAAGCAAGGGATGTATTTTTTACCCAGTGGAAATCATGAGTCACATTTCTTAAAAGATTTGTTTTGTATTCTTCATAAATATGAACGACCTTCCTAAATTCCAAATACTACTTTGACAAAATAAGCAGTGTGTGTGTGCGTGTGTGTGTGTTTTTCCTTCTGGTCATGAGTTTTGGACATAAAACAATCAATAATATAATATATACTAGCTAAAAGACATTACAAAGTTCAGTGTTAATTTAAGGACTCTAATTATACATTTGCATTTTATTCAGCTGCTTATCCTAAATTTATCAGCCTCAGCATACTCTGCAGTCTAATGTTTCAATGTTTATTAAACTGTGTAGGCATAGACAGCCATTAGAATTCTGTCAGAAATATACTTCAAAGAGCATTTTAAAAATGAGTTGATGCACTTCCATGGTATTTTATGCAACATAGATGTGTAAGAAAAGTTCTTCTGCACTGCATAATAGAAAGTAATTAAAATGTCATGCCAAAAACAAGGCTCAGTCTGTCAGGAGTTCTTAGCATTATTCACTGCGCAGATCACATTTAGTACAGAGATTGACTTGAGTAACACTGACCCTCCATTCACAGTCATACAGATTCCCCCTCCATTTTGATTGCATTGCACCCCTGTGGCAATTGCAGCTATCGCTTACATGAAAAAGTAACATTAGAAAAAATATTTAGTGTGGTTTTAGCTGCTCTTTAATGTGGTTTATCAGCTCAAATTGAGGAAGGGTGACCACAATGTGACAATCCAGGTTTCTGAGACCCACCATGGATCCAGAGCCACAGCATGAGATGACATGAGAACCTTTGGCTTATGCCATTTTCTGTCTTTTAGCATTTGTTAAAGTGCCAGATCCTCAGCTTGTATAAACTGATGTCACTCTCTGAATCCTCCATCTTTGAACAGTGAAAAACTGAGTGCCAGAATAGGTAATTGCAGGATGCTCTTAGTGCTGAAATCAGGGGGTGGATTCTGACTGATATTTGCTCTTCTCTCATAAGGTTCAGGTTTGCCAGGCAAATAGGAAGGGACAGGGATAAAAAGAATGTATTAAAGTGGGTGTTTTTGGAAACTGATTTGGTACATATTGAGCTAATGCTGACAAGTTCAAAACTGGGCTCCCAGGCTGAACTACATCTCCCATGATGCACCATTTGATCTCCCATTTGGCTCAGTGGACTCCAATGACCATGATGCATCATAGGAAATGTAGTCTAGCTGAGTTCCTGGCTGATAAGGAGAATGGGCTCATGAGGCACCTAACTTACACCAGTGAAGCACCCTGGTGGCTCAAATAAACAATTTCATGGCAAACAAATCTGACATGGAGAATTTGTTTGGTTTGACAAACCTGAATTAAACATCTTGATTTGGGAATGTCAAAACATTTTCCCAACATTTCTGAATCTAAATATCTCTGATCTTTCTGTTCTGAAAAAGAAATCAGTATTGACCTTTTATCCCCAATTCAAAACAAATGTTAAAATATCAGAATTTTTCACAGGATGGAAAATGGGACTAAAAATAATGCTTGCATCAAAGTCTTTTGGAGTGGAAAGGAAGGTCTGGTTGGTCTGAAAAATGTGTCTGTGCACTTGGACCTCTGCTGCTCAATTGATAGGCATTTAGAAATTCATAGATGGATTAAATACTTTCCTTACTCCTGGCTTTCCGAAAGAAAATGACATTCATCGAGTTTAAGGCCAGATGGGATCACCAAATCATCCTGCAGATCACCGACCATCAACATCACCCAGCACTCACACACTAAACTCAACAGCCAAAGTTAGACCAAAGTACTGCAGCCCACATGAGGCTGGGCTATTATGGCCACAGGAACTGAACAGGAAGAACCACGGTGCATCAGAACCTGAGGCCCCCATCGTGGCAAGGATATGATTATAGCTTTACAGTACAGAGACATTGCATAGAGCAGTGAGGAGTCTTGGATTCTATTCCCAGTTCTGCCATGAGCCTGCTGTGTGACCTTGGGCAAGTCATTTCTCCTGCAAACTGATGATAGTGCTACATGTCTCCTGTGTAAAAGGCATTGAGATCTATGGATGAGAAGTGCTGTTTTAAGTTAAAGCATTATTATATTTTCCTGATCTCTTAGCTGAGCAAAAGGATTTAAAATGACTAACATCTCCTTTACACTGTCATAGCCACTCTACACCCCCAGTCTAGGTGGTAAAAGTGCTATAATTAATGTTTCCAATTATGTTTGCTTTTAAAATTATCCACACAAATAATCAACACTGAAAGTTTTGAGAGTTTCATGCAGAGAGGGAAAAATAATGAATTTTATTTTTTCAGTATGTGGAAAGGAGAAAATTTCACTCTGGCTCTGATTCAGGAAGTGTGTGTCTTAGGGTTGGTCTACAGTACACAGTTAGGTCCACATAAAGCAGCTTACACCGACCTAATTATGTCAGCGTCTATGCTACAGCCTTCCTCCCACCAATGTAAGTGCCCTACTACACCAAAATAATAACTGCGCCTCCACGAAAGGCGTAAGGCTTATGTTGGTGTAGTTAGAGTGATGCAGTGTCTGTGTAGACACTGCCTTACTTACTTACATTGGCTGTTGGCTGCCTCTCAGTTTCATGGCAGGAGCTGTGAAATTGACAAGAAAGCCAGGCAACTAGAGCCCATCTGCACCTTCTCCCCTAGAGAACTGGGCAGCTGGACCCCACTCCTGGACCCCACTCCTGAGCGAGGGCAAGAAGCCAGGGCAAATATCTTCCCCACTGCTCCCATCTGGGAACCTTAGCTGTCTTGTCAATTTCACAGCTCGAGGCTGCCCAGCTCCTGTTGGGGAATGGGCAGGGTGGGGGCGGGGGCAGAGAAGCCAGGGCAGCTGCACCCTGCTCTGCGGAAGCAAGAACCCCCACACAGCTTCTCCCCACTGCTTTTGGCAGGGAATGGGAGCAGAGAGAGGGACAGCCCGCCAGGACCTGGGAGATTGTGGGGCAGCCGGGATCTCATCGGGGAGCTGCCAGCAATGCTCAGAGACCAGCTCTCAGTTCCCCACACTGCCCTCTTAGGTCAGTAGACACATTCCTGGTGAGGACATGCACCACTGACCCAGGAAGGGTAGTGTGGACATACAGCCACTGCAGAAATTACTGCGGTGGTGCAAGTTGCCCTAATGTAGGTCAATTTACATTTCTAGTGCAGACATACCCTATGTGTATGCAGGTGAGTAAGTCCCACTAACATCTATACTGAAAGCTAGGCACTTGGTTGGGCACCTTGCTGAACTGGGGCTGTAGGGTCCGATTTACAAAGGTACTTAGATGCAGATGGGCACCTACTGAGGAGAGGGCTAATTAACCCCACAGGCCCAGCTGTGGGGAATCAGGTAGCTAATTAATCCCCTGACTGAATGAGGAAGCCCAGCAGAGGAGGAAGGAGCTAGGCTTGGACTATAAAGGCAGGACATTAGCAGCAGATAGGGGCTATTGGGAAAGTCTGCAGTCACTCCCTGGGAGAAGGGAGGTGTTGGGCTGGCAAACCCTGAGAGGGGGGAAGCCAGGAAGGTGGCAGTAAGACAGGGCTCAGGGAAAGTCTGTAAGGTCTAGAAGGGAATAGACCTTGACTGCTCGCTAGTGGGTCCCTGAGCTGGAACCCAGAGTAGAGGGTGGGCCTGGGTTCCCTGCCAGCCACTGAGGCAGTGGTACCATGGGGCAGTGAATGGAAAAACTGCCTGAGACTGCTCATGTCTGAGAGAGACTTTAAAAGACTTTCCAACCCCACAAGGGGAAAAAACATGCAGTGACCTAGCTGGAGGGCTGTGTCATGAAGAAGCTGCAGCAGCTTGTGGAGCAAGAGAGGGGCAATAGACACAAAAAGGTGGAGGCTGGTGTACAAACATGGGAAGGGGAGTTGACCTCAGAGTTACTCTCCAGAGTGACAAGGAGGAGGCACCAGTCCAGGGGTGAGTGGCGCACCCCATCACATGGTCCATCTGATTTTGATAGCTCTTTTGGATGGGTGGGGAGGGGGAGGGAACACTCTTCCCATCTGAGTTCACAAGTCTAGCGCAAACATTTTCAAAGTTATAACGCAAAACTTACACATTCTGTTACAGCATGGAATACAGACATTACAAATAAGATGAAGGCGTACAGCAACTTACAAATGTTCTATAGAGTCTAAACACTAAATACATTATTATAAGACTAATACCTATGTGGAGCAATACTAACACATAAGTGAACGTGTTTGGTCTCCAGCTATGAATTTCTCAGTTCTTGCTAATGCCTGCAGCCTTGGCAAGAGCTGGCACCTGGCCTGCCTCTGTCACAGGGACCATTCAAGATGAAGTGGCCATGAACACCCGGGAGTCATGGGACAAAAGAGTGGGGTGGAGTTAGTGGGTTACAGTTTGTGGTAATAAGACATAAATCCAGTGTCTCTATTCAGTCCGTGATTCTGAGTGTTTAGCAAAGTTATGAATTAAAGCTCACAGGCTTGTCTTTTAAAAGTGTTGTGCAGGCTTCCTTTGAGGATGAGGACTGAGAGGTCAAATATAGCGTGCTCACTTTGTGAAAATTGTTCGCACACAGGTGACCTGGTATTTTTGTCTTTCATCAATTTCCTATGTGAGTTCATTGGAAAGCATAGTGCTAATCTGTCTGGTTTCACCCACATAGTTGTTGTTGGGGCACTTGGGGCACTCTGAGGTACATCACATGTTGGAATAGGCATGTGTAGGTCCCATGGATTTTGAAAGGTGTATGGGGGGTGCTGATCATTGTAGCAGTAGAGCTATGTCTGCAGGTTTTGCATCTGTTCTGGCAGGGTCTGATACTACTTTGAGATGGTGTGTCCCGGTCTGTAGGGAGCTTGCTTCTGATGATGAACTTGGAGAGGTTGGGGGGGGGGGGGTTGTTTGATGGCCAGAAGAGGGGATTCAGGAAAGATTTCTTTCCATCGAGTATGGGTTGTAGTTTGATACCAATATGGGTTGCAGTGCGGCGTGCTATGTGACAACTAGCAGTGTGTGGTAAGAGGGGGTTTGATTTCTGTATTGAAGCAGAGTCTCTAGGGGTATTTGAGTGGCCCGTTCCATGATGCAATCTGCCTCTCTTGTGCAGTGTCCTTATTTGATGAAGGCGGTTCTGAGTGTTTTAAGGTGTGTATCCTGGACTTTCCCCTCCAAGCATATTCTGTGGTATCTGAGTGCCTGGCTGTAGATAACAGATCTCTTGGTGTGTTTGGAGTGGTTACTGGATGTATGAAAATAGGTCTGGTGATCTGTGGGTTTCCTGTATATAGTTGTTGGCACGTTGTCTGGAATAGTTCAAACTGTGCGTGCCAAGCTCAGGGCAGACATGTCAAACAGGTTGTATGGTCTATAATTAGATTTCATCAACCCAGTAACAAATGTGACTCCTGAAGCACTATAACAGTCTTACCACACTGTCCTCTTGGGCATTCTGGTCTATCTTGCCACCCAGGCAAACTGGATTTTGTGATAGCTGGTTGCAATACACCAAAGATCACAAAAGATTCAGGTTGCTTCCAGTCCCAAGAGACCAATCACTTTCCTCAGGTCAATTTGTACCTCAGATCTCACACTAAATACAACATTTGTAGCCAATCCTATAGTAAACTAAGTAAAAAAACCAAATGAGTTATTTACCGGTTAAAGCAGGCAAACCTATACACAAATGATTTACAGCCTATGGTTTTAAAAAACGACAGAGTTGAAGCAATCTGTCAGCACTGAATTTCTTCTGGGTTGACCCTGGGAATCTCTGCTTCTGTTTCCTAGCTCCAGGCCTATGAGAGTCCATATAGCAAAGAGAAAGCATTTTCTTCTGTACTTGTTTTACCCCCTTCTTCCAAGCATGCAAGCTGATGGGATCGGCTTTCTTGCATATAGCACTTTCATGGCTGTGAGGGGACCATTAACCAAGTCTTTGTATTGTGTTGTCCCATAATGGCCCATTTAGTTTTGATAGTCCTCCTGGATGAGGTGGTGGACCATTCCTCTTGACTGGATTCACAGGTTTAGAGCAAGCATTTTTACAGTTATAAAGGAAAACTTATATATCACCTTTAAAGCATGGGATACAGACATTACAAGTGAAATTAATGCATGCAGCAACTTAAAAGCATTCCATAGAGCCTAAATACCTTCTTATAAATATAATGCCTATTTGAACAATACTAACATACAGGTGAGTTGGTCTAGCTTCCAGCTATGAATTTATCCATGTTAAACTGATGCCTATAGCCTTAGCAAGAACTGGCACCTGGTCTGCTAGCATCACAGTTGTCTAAAGGGTTCCATTGTTGAAGCTGATCATGGTGTCCAGGAAGTCGAATCTTACCATTGGGAAAATTTTACTAATATCTAACCTAAATCTCCCTTGCTTCAATTCAAGCCCCATTGCTACTTGTTCTGTCCCTAGTGGAAAAGGAGATCACTCCCCTTTTTATAAAAACCTTTTATGTACTTGAGGACATAAATCTTCCCTCAAGTCTTCTCTTCTCCAGACTAAACAAACTCAATTTTTTCAATCTTTCTTCATAAGTCATGTTTTCTAAATCCTTAATCATTTTTGCTGATCTTCTCTGGATTTTCTCCAGTTTGTCCACATCTTTCCTAAAGTGAGGTGCCCAGAACTGGACACAGTACTCCAAGGGAGGCCTTATCAGTGCTGTGTAGAGTGGAAGAATTACTTCTCATGTCTGACTTACAACACTCCTGCTAATACATCCTAGACTGTTTGCTTTTTTAAACAGTATTACACTAATGACTCATATTTAGTTTGTGATCCACTGTAACTTCTAGATCCTCTTCTGCAGTACTCTGTCCTAGGCAGTCATATCCCATTTTGGTTTTGTGCAGTTGATTATAATACTTCTCATTTTCCCTTAGTTTCATCCTATTTATTTCAGACCATTTCTTCAGTTTCTCAAGGTAATTTTGAATTCTAATCCTGTCTTCCAAAGAACTTGCAAGCCCTCCCAGGATCATCCACAAACTTTATAAGTGCACTCTCTGCCATTAACCAAATCACTTACGAAGATGTTGAATAGAACCAGACCCAGGACCTATCCCTGCATTACCCCACTCGATATACCCTTCCATCTTTACTGTGAACCATTGATAGTGACTCTGAATATGGTTTTCCATAGAGTTGTGCATCCACTTTATAGTAAGTTCATCTAAGCTATATTTCCCTAGTTTGCTTATGAGATTATCATGTAACTGCAGCCTGCCAGCCACACTTGGGTTACACTCTGGCTCTCATTGGCTTTGCTTTATAATACAGGGTGACCCCAACACCCCGCACCCGACCTCCCAGAAATGTATGCTGTGTATTTACCAGGCCTTTCCTGGGCAATACAACTTATATTAGGTCCATTATTTCTTTAAAAAAATATGCACACAACTTGTACCCCAAATGGAGTTTTCCAGCCACTGGATTAGAAACATACTGGATTAGATCAAAAAAGTTTTTATTAACTACAAAGAGATTGTAAGTGACTACAAGTAATGAGGCATAAAAATGAGGCAGAAACGGTTACAAGAAAAAATAAAGATAAAAGGTTTACTTAATACCTAATTTAACAAACTGTCAGATTCAAGCAACGTTTCTCACCACATGCTTTCAGCAGTCTTGCTGACCAAACCCTGAAGGTCAGGACTCTTATTTCTTCTTTCACTTCAGGTACAGTGAATGTGATGGGTGGGGAGAGAGAGACTTGCGTCTTGGGGTGTCTGTCCCCCTTTTTTTATAGTTATGTCTCCACCCACCCTGCTATCCCACCAGCAAGGCGATAGGCAATCTGTGGGGAAGGATGTTCCCTGCTGCTTTTTCTCACCTGTTTAAGCTTCCTTTTTCCCCTTCCTGCTTGATTACTCTGTTTACTGTTTAAATGCAAATTAAGCAGAGCACACGTTCCTTTGTTTAGGACAGACTGGTTTGCCAACCTCAGTTTGGACAGGGCTGTGGGTTTTGGAACATGTGTTAACATCATACAGGGAAAGCTTATAACTTGATATACAACATTGCCACACACATTTTATCAGGACAATAATGACAAGCAAATTGAGTTTTCAAATGCGTTAAGAGTTTCACTGTTGTAGTAGTCTTTTTACAAGGCATACTTTATAAAAAAGATTATTACAATAGTGTGTAGGGTGCGAATACACAGATATATTCTGTTACTCCTGTCAAAGAAGGATATGAGGTTGGCTTGCCTTCACTGAAGGTGAATTTGTTCACAGCACTCTGTCAAGGCAAAATTTACAAGTGAAAAGTAAATGTGAAAGATTTGGAGAATTCCCTTTGGGTTCTTTGGTGGGTTTTTTTCTCCTTGTTTATCAATAGGCATGACATCATTTAGAGTTAGATATCCTTTACTTTGTGACTAATACATAATAAGGGACCAAATTTACTCTTCTCTTTACTGAATGTAATGGAATTACCCCCAGGATGAATTTGAATGCATAGAGTGGATGCATAAATTCCCCTCCCCCCCCCCCCGGATGTAAATATCAATCCCAAAGCTAACATTCACATCCTGTCTTTCAAGCTCAGGTCTTGACTGGCCTGCAGCCTGATTCTTGGTATGTGACTCTGCAGGGATAAGGGTTCTCTAGTTTGTTTTGAACACTGAAATAAATTGGAAGTAAAGATCGTAATGGTGATGTAATGGAAAGGGTGATGTAATGGAAAGTATAGGGTAAAGGATCCATTAGCATAATTAACATGGGAGAACAGAACTGGTTTAAATGTTTTCAACAAAAGATTTTTCTGATGGAAAATGGCTTTTTGAGTAAAACAAACATTTTCAGTTTGGTTGCAATTTTCTTTTTTAAACAAATTGAAAAATTTGGTAAAATCCAGTTTGTTTTTGAAAACCAAACGTTTTTACTGAAAACCAAATTTTTTTAATTAAAATATTTTTTGTTGTGAGGGTTTTTTTTTTTTTTGTTTGTTTTTTCCCAAAAACTGAAGTTTTCATGGGAAACTCAGGTATTTTTTTTCAAAATTTCCCACAGAAAATATCTGACATGTTTTGACAAGCTCTACAGGAGAGCACTAGTTCGAGAACCACTCAAAGAAAATTATCTTTAAACTGGCTGACTTTGATTGTCATCATAGGTTTTTTTTTGTAACATATTAATTTAAGTTTCTTAGCAAATAGTACTTAATGAATAATAACACTAATGAAAAGAATACTTAGCGCTTACAGAGAGCTTTATGCTGAAGAAATAATCAATTTAAACACTGTATCCTGTTTACAGTACATTTCCCCCGCCGGATTGTAATTATTTAACTTTGTAACTATGTTTAACTTTCTAAATTAAAAACAGATGGAGTAATTATCAGTGATACTCACCAATTTTTATCAAAGGACTTATCAATGTCAAAGTATGGACGTTTAAAATATCCTAGATATTTACAGGCCCTGAATTACAGTATCCATGTGTGTTAACTGTTTTATGAACACAATACTTCACAGTGGCTGGGCTCAAACACACACTCAATCCACTAGAAATCTGTTGAAATTTAGAATTACATGTACTAATCAGACTGATAGTCATCATTTTACTGTAATGAAGTGGTGGTGGTGAAGACTTTAAATCTACTGTAAACAGCTATTCACAAGTTAAGGGCTAAGGGTCCATTTCAGCTCCTATTGAAGCCCACGGCAAGATTGCCATTGATTGCAAAGGGAGCAAGTTATGTGCCCTAATGGAAAATGGTTGAAAATTGATCTCCAAGAGATCTGTGGTGAAGTGTTTATCCTTTACAGAAGCTTAGCGAAACAGACCCTTCCAAGCTTGTGAAACGTTCAGCCTTGCTCAAAATGACCCCCACCAGGGTCTTTCCAGAGCCACCTTTTCTACAAGCTCCAATCCACCATTCTTCCAGTCTCTCTGGGATCCTGTGATCACTCCAAAACCCTTTGTGGTCTCCTCATCTGCTCCTCTGTGTGCCACCAAAATCCCTTCCTCATATTCCCCACCCAACTTAGCCTTCTTTATTAAGCTTTATGGTTTTGATTTCTAAAACAGATCCATCCAATACTAATGAACAGAGTACAAGTCAGAGAACAGACACCTTAACAATGTCCGGAGTCACACACCATGTCTGACTGCTCCACAGTTATTCACTGGGAGAGAAACAGCAATAATAAAAATTGGGGCAAGCAACTATGTGTGAAACGGATTTTCTGTGACTTTCACACATGATTTCACAATCCTCACATTAATTTTGATTGTTACCTAGGAGTTTCCATTCTTTTCAGCTTTTCCCTTTTAACTGACCCATTAAAGAGATTTCCACCCCCTTTAGGCCTCCAATTTACTTTCCCCAAAACAAAAGTTTAAAAAAAATATTCAAGCAGCACCCCTGACGGGAAACCTTGTATAATTTATTTCTCTCTCTCTATCCCCTGAGACTGTCTAGGGCAGACTTTAGTATTGTAAAAGATTATTATGTTGGGGCTTTTCCATCAGATGCCACTTCTCTCTCACCTTTAGGATTTGGTTTTCTGTATATAGTGTGCAAGTGTTTTCAGTTCAGTAAGCAAATTGTACAAAGCCTGAGAGCAGAAACATTGAACTCATGGCTTTGACCTTGTTGTTAAATCAATGTAAATATGCAGCAAGTAATTCTGGATTCAATCTCTAGAAATCTTCTTGGATATTTTTAATGGAGTATGTACAACAATAAAATTCCAGATCTATTTTCACCAGGTCCTTTCTTGCTTTTACCAGATGTAATTGTATTCATAGATTAAAAATTGAATGAGTACTTGTATAATCCCCTAAAAGCTATCCACCACCATCTCATTTCTTTCAGTCTCCAAGGATAACCTTGGGTGACTTAAGTTTTTTCCTTTTGCATGATCACTCACTCTCAGAGGCTGTCTTGATTTCTTCTTCTTAGCTTCCCTTGCTTACATATATGATGTTTCTCTTGCCACTTTCCTCTGCGTATACAACTAGTGCTTTTAACAATAATACTGTTGCAGTCACTTTTAGCTTTTTCCTCCTACATCACACACCATGACAAAGAAGAAGGGAATAATTACTTACTTTTTTACAGACAAAAGCCCAGATCCTGCGAGATGTTTTGTGGCCACTCTCCTGAACCCACTATTGACTTTGGTGGAGCTCTGCATGGGCACGAAGGCATAGATCAGTTTGAAGAGCAAATTAGCCCATTAGTTTTAAATTTCAAATTAGTCAAACTTCTCCTGTCAAAGCACCTTTCCAAGTTATCTTCCAAAATAAATCTTAAAACATTGGGATGCATTTAAAAATAGAATATTGAAATATATCTCAGAAAGTTGATCACTCTAGATCCATTATCCACCTTGTTTGGAGCTCTTCTCCTTCAGTTAGTGTTGGTAAAACCCAATGCTTTTCAAAGAGTCTTTGGTTCAGGAACACCAGCTTTTATATGGGTGGGCTTACCCACACTGCTGTACTGTAGTTTAGTTGTTCTTTAGTGGGGAGGTAGATATGTGATGACAGGAAAGAAGGTTGGTATCTGTGACTCTTTGAAAGTGCCCTCTGCTGGCTGATCCACAGAACTAGCGGAGTGAAAATTACACCTTGTTTAACTTCCCTCCTCCCCCCAAATAATGTACAAAATTAAAACAGAAGAGAAAGAAAATGTAATTTTTGTATTCTAAAGATCAGCATTTCAATAACCTGATATGTTCAAGATGCAGATTTTTTTTAAATGTAAGACCTCCTAACATGTTAAATAGATCGAGGTGAAAGAAATAAGTAACTTCCTCTAAAAACGTACTTAAATTTTGTTTAGTAGCTTTTCATGCTGTGATGACCAAACCCCAGTGTGATGTGCTGGGTAGCACTGCCATAGAGTAATCTGTTAAACAATTCCCTCTCCTCCACCCCCCACACTTCTTAAAAAATAGTTTAGAAATGCTTATGACAGATACAGCATTTGCCTGCAACATCCTAGGGAAACATTATTATATTCAATAAAAAGTTTATGTATTATTGTGGGCTGGGATTGTATGTAACCTCTCCAGGAGTAGATATGATGAGGCCTTGAGTTCAGAGGCCTATATTGAAATTGTGCTACACAAGAATGGGTTTTTTGGGACAATAAGTGTCAAGTGTGTTTCCTGGGAAATACCTAGCTAAAGGTTAATGCAAATTCCCTGCCTCTGGGGAAAAACCTTTTTCAAGATTTGGAAGCTATCTTGGGGAGAGGGCAATTGTCTGCTGATCACGGGTTCCCAGGAGTTGAAGATCAAAGGCCTGAGCTGTATAAAGAAATAGGCCGATTGGTTCTGAATCTGGGACTGTTATGAACGTGTAAAGAGCTGTGTGATAACTTATGACTGTGAGCAATGCACTTGGTATAGCCTCTGGAGAGAAAACAAAAGGCAGACAATGGCCTTTTAGGCAGTCTAGCTTGCTGGGAATATCAGTGTCAGCAGGGAACTGTAGAACTTTTAAAGATTCCTTGGTCAGGAGGGAGAGAGACATGTGTCTCTGCCCAGGAAAGGTGAAGGCTGAGTAGCCATGAGCCTAGAGTGGGTGTCCTTGAAGGGGTCACGGAGAGAGAACACGTGTAGTTGCCTTTAACTGTGATAATACTCACTGAAATGTTTGATTTGTTCCTTCTGACATAAGAGACTTGTAACTTGCCTCAAGCTCATCATTATTTGCTTTTATAGCTTCCAAAAGTGTGCTATAGAACAAATAGAAAGATGTGATGACTGAAGTCAATGGAGCTACAGATCAGGGTCTAGCAATAAGTGAGGATAACTAATAGTGGGGAATGAAAGGGTTAAGGAAGATCAAGGGTTACAGCAATAATGTAAATGTATAGTACTGAATTAACACTAACATTTCACCTAATATGGCAACATGACAAATACAAGCATACAGATTAGATGAACCCTCAGTAGGATACTTTTAAAAAGGTACTAAATGTGTCCAATATCAAGTAAATTGGACATATTGAATCATCTCCATATTTGCCATGATTCAATTGGCCTTAAAACTGTCCTCCCTAAAAGACTAGCAATGGGTCCAAGGTAGTACTCCTGACCAAAACAACCCTGATCTGAACTCCACTGATCGAGCCCATTTCATAATCAGCCATCTCAATGGGTTATCATAGTAATAAGCAAAATGAAATTTAAGCTGCATACTCTGTTGCCCAGATATGAATCAGGTAGATATGGTTTAAATTGCTTTAACTGCTAATAATGGTTTTGTTGCTAAAAATTATATTGTGTTCTGATTCCTGGAATTTTACTTTCCTGTAATGTGTACGTGATATGATTGTCAAGTGTTAATTAGGTGGCACTGAGAGCATCTTAAAGAATTTGATTAGCTGAAATTTGCTGGTTTAACTGAAGCATTGGTATTTCTTGGCTGTGTTGGTTATAAGAGAAGAATTTTGCATGTGTCCGTAGCCTGTGTCTAGCTCAGCTCCTTGGTGGGTTTTGTGTTAACCCTTATTTCAGGCTGCACACTACAGCCTTCTTTCAGATCTCAGTTATGCCAGTGTAAATCAGGAGTAACTCCACTGAAGTCAGTTTCATACATAGATATAAAATAGTTGAGCAGTTGGAAGCAGGCCCCACATTTCCTATAGCTGCCTGCAGGGTATTTCCAAGGCATGGAACAATATTAGAAAGACAATATACTACAGTAACAGTTTAATGCAAGAGAGAACTGCAAGTAATGTGTGCAAACAAATAAGAAACCGTAACTGATATGAGACTATAGTCTTCGATGTGTACTCTAAATACTGATGGCTAATAAATAAGAAGAATTATTTACGCTTATTAGTCATTTGCTATTACATATGGCTGGAAGCTTTCTAAGTACTATGGTGAAGGAAAATCCATAAATAGACCTATAGATCTAGATTGATCCAGACACATCTAGATACATAAATAGGAAGAAAGACACGAGATTATAATTACCCATTTCTATCTGTTGATCTACTTGCTCTTTAGGCGACAACTCACTTTAGTGAGAGAATCTAACTATTTGTGGCATTCTGCCTAAAGGAAGGAACTTAGGAAAATTGTAAAATGTCAACCACTAATAAGGAATATGTTATCCCTTGTAAAGAAGGATGAAGTATTAATCATCAAGGGAAGAATGGCAAGTAAAGCTGTGTGACAAGCTTTACACTGGCAGTAGCTTTTGCTGTTGGCTATTTCTGAAAATTTACAGTAAGCTTTTCCCCAGTACAAATTGCTTTTGGAGCACTGGCTTCACAATATACTGAACAATGCATCCTAGTGGGAGGAAAGCTAAAGATCAAAGGCTATTTTGGGATTGCTACAGATAAATCATACAGGGTATGTCTAAACATCTCACAGCAGCGAAACTCCTGCCTGTGTTGACAGACTTGGGCTCCCGGGCCTCACACTACCATGCCAAAAATAGCTGTGTAGACAATTTAAAGTTGCAGCTTGGGCTAGAGCTTGGACTCTGAAGCCCGTCCCCCTCCCTGAGCTTTAGAACCTGAGCCGCCATGTCTACACCATTACTTTAAGCACAGTAGCATGAGTCTGTCGACCCAGACTGGGACGTTCACTTCTGCCGGCTGTGTAGATGTACCCCCGGTTTCCAGATTCTTAGCTGTGGGCTAGGATTCTCTGCTCTTGTGGACGAGTGCCCTAAGTCTAGTACAGCTGCGTTGCAGGGCACCCCAGCTCCGTGAAATTGCCTTTCCTGTACTCTAACTTTACAGAAGCCTCTCTGGAGCTGTGTCTGGAAAGTAAAGCATTCTTATACTCCTTGAGAGGAAAGATGGTCAAGTGGTTAGGGTGCTTCACAGAGACCTGAGTTCAATTCCTTGCCCTGCCGGAGATTTCCTGTGTGACCTTGAGCAAGTTACTTAGTTTTGTCCAGGCCTCAGCTCCTCGTCTGTAAAATGAGGATAACACTTCCCTGCTGCACAAGGGAGTTGTGAGGATAAATATAATTGAGTGAGGTGGTTATATGCTATGGCAACAGGAGGCCTTTAGCTAGAAACTGTGATGGGCATGGAATAAGAACCTAGGTGGACAGAAGATATCTGTCTGGTCTATTTACCATCTATTTATTTAGTCAGATGGGTCCTGAATTTTCAATGAACTCTGTGTTTGCTGACCCCCATGGAAGTTTGGCTCTGTGCAACTGCAGAGATCTGCACCATTCTGCCAGTGGGAAGGGGGCCCATAGCAGGCAGAAGTTGCCCCCAATGGAGGAGCCCTCTCTACTCAGTGTAAGAACTGGTGTGAGGACTCTATGCTGACCCTGTTCCCAGTCTCTGAATTGAGGAGCAGATTGAGGGCTGGTCAGAGTGCACTGGACTATAGCTGTTCTCTGCTTTAAAGGGCCCATTCAGGACTCAAAGAAGCAGATCTTAAGTTACATAAGGCTGCTCTAATTTACACTGAGGGCTGGGTAGGCCCCTCCATAGCCTCAGCTAGGGGGAAATGCAATGGTGATTTAAATTCACCTTTCTCCTCTCATCCCTACCTTAAGCAGAAGAAAAGGAGTAGCTAGGAATCAGGCCCAACACTAAAAGCATTAGCAATAAGCAAGCAATATCATTATCGGAGATATATACTTTAGTGGGCAAGGTAAGCTACTGCAGACCTTTCTCTTCTATATGAAAGTTCAGATGACCATGTTGCTAAATCTGCCAGTCATGTTAGATCTAGTGAGAACTACTCTCAATGCTAAATGTTTTTTAAAGTCTGATTCTACTCTGAAAATGACTAACTGAGAAGAATACCTTGTTCAATAGATCTGCTCCCGGGGTGGATTCAAAATCATAGCTGCTTACTCCAGTGGCAAAATCTTTCCTAATTTTTACTTGGGTTGACACTGCTATTCCAGTTAGCCAACACATGGCTAAATCAGCTGGTTTCCATACTTGCTTGTGCATCACCAATAGAACTAATTACTATGTTTCAATTACAAGTCTGTTACTCTGCAGGCAAAGGGTTATCACAGGTGTAGCTAAAGGAAGAATCTGGCCTGCAGAGCCGTATTATTATTGCTGATCAAAAAAGGAAACCACTCAGCTTGACTACCAGGTCTCAGTCTGTCTGCCTGCAGGGCTGGCAGTTAGAAAGGAACAGCTTCTTACTTGCAAACAGACCCCGGCTGATCTGGAAACCCTAGAGAAATGACAAACATGGAACCCAACATGCCAATTTCACAGTCACTTCTCAGACCAGAATAACACTTTTGTGTTCTTGCAACTGCCAGTCCCTCTCTGCAAGTCATGATTTTCCTTTGGATTCTTATGCATGAGAAGGTACATTAGGTAATATTAAAGGGGAAGCAAGCAACACATAGGCACAGGTAACGAGATAATAGATGGGAAGTCTGATTTTATCTCCAGCCCTAATTACATTTTGACTGGTATTTCATATAAAAGAATTACAGTAAACATGCATCATGCCAACAGAAGAACATAATAAGCTATGAGACAGGAGGGCTTTGCTGTTCTTTAATTTACTGAAAGTATCTTTGCTTCAATAGCTTGCCTGAGAAGCATATACAATTATAGATCAGAAAGTTCAGCTGCCACTGGGAATGAGACAGTGGAAGAGAATGCCTCACCGCTGATGTGAGGATCGGTTCATAAACAATAGCTTCATGGCTGTCACTGCTCATTGGATTTTCATCTCTGCCTCCTACACCAAACTGCAATATATCCCAAACCTGACATCCCTTTGCATGAAGGGCTTTGGCAAAAGTCACACTGTAGGCGCACAGGTGGAGGAAATGTAAGGGCAGACTTCAGAATGGCTACATACTAATAAGCACTCAGAGTAAGGCCTGGTGTTTAAAGCCAACAATGACAGAAACTTCTGTGTAAAGCTTCCTTTGCCTGTTTCAACTTCATTCATTCAGATATATCCTGTTGTTTTACATGGACTCTCAAGGGTGGTAATGCCCAGTGATCTGTAAGACATGTTTTCCTGGCAGCAAGTGTTCCTTTCCTGTAAATTCGGCTGCTTGGAGTAACATGCTTCCGCATGAGACCTCATGGGAAATAATAACAATAAGTGATAGAACACATAAGGAGTTCAAGATATCCTGATCAGTGATCCCCAGAAGACAGCACTCCTAGGCATTAAGAGAATTTAAAGGGAATTCAAAAGAGAAGAGTGCATTTGAGCACTGAAAATGTGGGAATTCTGTGGAAGGTTTAACAAAATTCCTGACTACCTAATCCTACGTAGTCAGTCTGTGGTCAGGATTTACTGGCGACTCATGGGGATAAATGTTAGGCAGTAGCTTTCCCCTTTTGCCTAAAGATCTTGTGCGTTGTGAAGGCTATTTGTTTTTGGGTTTTTTTAATACCCATGATTGTAATGCTGCTGCTGCTGATAATATTTAATAGTGGGATTATTGCTTAGCTATGCAAAAATCTCATTGAAATCAATAAAATCTGGCTGGATTATGGATTGAGGATGGGATTGTCAAAGGCACTTTAAGAGGCACAAAATATCCCACAGGAATTCAATGGATGTTGGGTGCCCAATGCCCACAGGCACTAATGAAATCCCATCCTGACTCCAGAGTGAATAATCTCTTCAGATTTTTGCTCAATAATACATTTATTTTTCATCTGAATAGTGCCTTCCATCTGTGTTTCTCATATCTGTTGCAGATGCTTAGTAGCAAGTTTCACAGTACACCTGTGAGTCAGGAAATTGCTATTACTGTATTTCTATTTTACAGATGGGGCAACTGAAAACAAGAAGTTAAATCCAAAAAAATTTAAAATAGACCATTGATGTAGGAAGCCTCCATTCCTGGATGCCCACCCTGAGACATCTTGGATCTGATTTTCAGATGTGATGAACTCTCTGTTTCAACTAAAATAAAATGAGAGCAAATAGTGCTTACCAGCCCTGACAATCTGGCCAAAAATTGAGGTAGCCCAAATTAGTTGGCACTCTGGAGAATAAGCCTGAATAGTTTGCCCAAGATCACACAAGAAATACTAAGGGGAAAAAAATTGTTTTAAATGTAGTCAACTGGCTCTTCCTTTAAACATTTAGTTCATGTGTGTTTTTAATTATCCCTTTTGTGTATTCCTCCCTAGACCTATCCAGAGACATCTTGTTAGAATGATAAGTGAAGCAAGGAAGGGTTATGTATCATTAAACAAAGCCTAGCCTATGATATGCTTTGGCACCTATTAGGAGTACAGGATTACTGGCAGCTGCTATCGCATTGCTTTACACAGGAATTCAAGGGAGAGTGTGCCTGGTGCTGCTGACATGAAGCAAGCAGTAGCTGGCAAGATTTAATTTTAGACTGCTAAGGGTCCAGGCAGCTTCCAGTAGAATGCTTTAGTGGAAAAATATTTTACAAGCAAAAATGAGATACAGAAAGAAATGAGAGGCTGAAACGGAAGTGGAAGTATCTCCAGTGGAAGAGATGACTAATGAACTACCCTCACAGTTATTCAGATTGTCATACTCTCACTCATGCTGAATAGTACCTTACTCCACAAGTAGTCTCACTGAATTCAGAGGTATTGCTTGTGGGGTATAAGGTACTACTTAGTGTGAACGCAGATAGCACAGCCTGGCCCAATGGAAGGAGCCGCAAACACGAAAGGCTAGTGAAAATCCTTTGGGGGAACAAAAAGAGTCTTTGCAGACCCTGCTGCATGAATATAGCCCAGCACAAGAATGCTTGGCAAAGACTTTGTCTAGTAACTGAATGAAACTGACATAATGTCCAGGAAGCACTAACCTGCAGCTTTATTCTCCTTGCTTTCCCACCAGCCTAAATCAGGAATAACTCTATTCTCTTAAGGTCATAAGGATGAGGCACCCTCTGAAGATGAGGTGTAAAACATAGATGTTGGAACAAACAGATATGTTAAATAGCAAAAAGTCACCAAGATCAAATCATGTCCATCCAAGAGTTCTGAAAGAACTTTAGAATGAAGAGCCAGAAAGAAAGCAATCTCATTCAAATCAGCACCTCTAGTAGAGAATTGGTGAGTATCAAACATTGATCCTGTTTTATTGCAAGGTTTTTAAAAATAATGTAAAGTAACAACTGTTTCAGAGTGGCATCATGATGTTTTTCTTTAAGTTCCTTCATACATGGCATATAAAAAACCTAAATGGCTTTACCATAAAACACATTGCACCAAAAGCACATGCTTTATTTGCTCTGGTCAAATGGTGCTGACACAACAGAGGTACAGTAAAATGAGTCGTGCTGCACCCGAATGGATGAATGCTTGAATGAACACTGCAGAGAAACACCAGTTACTATAGACACTGAAATCATGTCTAGTCAAATTAACCAATAAGTACGTGGATGTCTTTACAGAACATACTGCCCAAGTATAAAATTGCTAATTGTGTTTCCCCTTTGTTTGTCAAGTTGTTTTTGGGAAGAGGGTTTTCCTTCATTGAAAGAATCTCTGTACATGGCAGAGACGACACTTATCCATCAGGAAATTAGTTAAATAATGAGAGCACTCAGGTGTTCCTAACTCTGGCATTTGCAAGGAAAAGACGTGTTCTGTTTTCTTGGTGGCTCGTGGATGGGAAGGGCTATGTTAGGCACTCCTTTGCCTCTGCTGGCTACTATGCGCTTGGTGGTTTACTCTCTTCAATCCAGTTATCGCTGCAGAACCACACAGTGAGGAGACAGAATAGAATCTAGCTCACTTTCTGGTACATCGTTGACAGGAATTGTTAATAAATGCTAAACAGTGACATCTGAGTAAGTGATAAGGATGGCACAGGGGTCACTGAACTGGCCTGCAGAACTTTTATCACTGGTAATGGTGCATGAGAGAGAGGGAGCCCAGCTTGTCTTTAAAAGATGAGGGTGGAGAAGCAGGGCTGACAGTTAAAAAACTATATCTGTTTATTTGTCAATTAAGCACATTTGATCTGAAAATCACTAGAGACAATTAAACCCATCATGCTATTTTAAGATGTGATTCTAGCCTGTAAAAAAACATACTATTTCCATGGTAGCCTCTCAACCCTGGTCTACCAATGATCACAGAGACAAATGCCTTGTTCTCTAATATTTAGATCAAACTTGCCTTTCAATGCATTGGGGTGTATTGCTTTATATATTTTGGAGTGTAGGTTTCTCTGGGGCTTAGATTGTCTCTTTACTTCTCTTTTGTACAACACTAAACTCATTGTCAGCAATCACAAAATAATAGAGTAATAGTAATAGAGGCTGTATCTCCCTCTATCCAGCTACCTGGTTTATAGGTCTGGTTTCTCAAATCACAGGCTATGCTTGCATCAGCATCATGACATGATAACAAAGGGAAGCAAATCCCATGTTGCAATACCAAGCTGAATTTGAACTGGGAGACTTGAATGAAACTGATTTTTCAGTGGGCTGGGATTTCTAGCTGAACTGTTCAAATGAACCTTTGAATAGTCATGTGTAAAAATAGAAATACTTACTCATATTCATAGGTTTGATACACAGCAGAACCCTTTCTTACCAATGAACTTCACAGCAAAACCAGTTACATTCGCTCCCTGAGCAAAATTAGAATGTTAGTGAATTTGCCCTCAGCTTAAATGGTGAATATTGCACTAAGATTACATTTTTTCATTTCCCACATATAACTAACCCTCCAGAAAAGATACCTTTGCCATGTGGCAGCTGCTTTCAATTTTTGTGATAGAATGAAGGCTGCTACTATTAGTATCTTCTGAATCATTACCCTCCTGCCAAATAAGTGACTTACTGAGAAGCAGTTCAACACCCAGGAACAATATGTCACACCCCCTGCACGCATCTTCTAAAGACAGACACATTCTAAGATGAGTACTTCCAGTGTGAGCATCTTTAACAGGCTCTTGCATGGGGAAGTGGTACTCCTGAGACTGTAAATGGCTGCACTCTGCCCTGGGTTTAGGAATGGGATCGCCAACATGGAATCCCCTGGCCTGAGAATGTTTTTCTAACCATTTCTCCTGATATGTGTATTCCTTATCAGATCCATGGAGATGAGACATGCACATTAACTAGGTCACATTTAGAAACTAATAGCTTCTCAAAAACAAAGGCAATATGGTTCTGACTTGTAAACATTATGAATCTTCATGGGGGACCTAATGTTTCAACAAGCTTGAACTTCTAAAAGCAAAATGGTTTGCAATTATTGAGTGGGGAGTAGTAAAACAGAGGGGGAGAAAATGTTTGGACTTTGTTCAGAAGGATCCAAAACCACACCAAATCCCCTTTTTTCCAATTTTGTAAGTCAAAATCAGCTGACTTGATTCCCGTCCAAATTTCCAAAAAATTGGTCCTGACACTATGTCTGGGGATTTTCTTTGTTTCCTACATATCCATCATACAAGAAGAATTCCAAAAATGTCTCTGATGTAAACATTCAGCTTCAGCACAGAACTCCTGTCACTGGTGTTCTAACAATTTCCCCCACTTTTGTTTGAATTTAAGTAGTCCTATTCCAAATAATTGTATTTTTTATTGAAAGTGCAACATTGCTAAGTGCAGGCTGTTTTCACTGTTACTGGAAAGGGTTTTCTAAATATCAGCTCTGGATTTGCAAATTTTCAGTAACTTGTACTTTCAGCAGCACATTGGTATTAAAATTGGATTTGGGCAATGGGCATTCCCTGAGCTACTTTACTTTCAGTATAATGACTTTAGCTAGAACTTGAGCATTCATCATCCTTCCACTCTCTGCCTTATAGTCAGAATCAGCTGCACATTTTGTAATCTTTATTCAAGCTGAATAGCACTTGAAAATGGGAGTAGAACCATTGGTTTGAATGCCAGAATTTGCCTCAGTAATTACTACTTTGGGAAAGGCTTGTAGAATTGGGTCCTTGGTAAAGATATCTTTAATCTTGTTATAATAATCCTGTAAAAATGTGGGATGATGTGTTCTCCTCTTGATGCACTTATATACCTCAGGTTAATTGGAGGACTCAAATTAATATGTGCTCATTTCATGTCAATAACCCCAATTCCCTTTTTAAAATGCCCTGCCTTCAATGGACTGTTTCTTTGCTTGTTATACTGGTAGTTTAATAACAGCATTTCAATGGCTCCCATTAAACCCTGAAGGTAACATTTATTGGAAATGAGATGGGGGAGGGATTGCAGTTCACCATCTGCTGCCAATGACTGGGGATTGTTTTCTGCATGGCTAGGTTCACATGGCATCAGAACAGTCTCTTGCATCTACAAGAGGCTGTTACAAAAGGGCTAAAAGTTTCATATTAAAAGTTAATATATTGGATGATATTCCAGTGTCTCCATGCTGGAATTTATTGATTGTTTATTTCTCAAGTTCTTCTATTTTTAATGTCAACAAGTCATTTAAAGATCTTTCTCTCCTCCCCTCCACTCCCCCCCCCCGCCCCCCCCCCCGAGCCTAGTGTTTTTTGTTCTGCAAAAACTGAATTTTCAGCCATAAAAGGATTTCTGAATCTCAGATGTACTTGTTTGGAATACTTGGGCCACTATCCCTTAGCATATGAGCATCAGTATGCACACCAAGCAAACTGTGTCCAAAATATTAGATCTGAAGGTTCCTGTCTGTCTTTTTCTCTCCTTATTCCCTAAACCCTAGTCTGTCTTTGGCAATCTCAAAAGCCTGCTGTGACTGGTCCTTTAAAGCTACAAAAGAGAACAACGTTACTTGGACTGGCATGAATCCAGCCAGATGTAGTGTAAACTGGAATCACTCCACTGATTTCAGTGGAGATATGCTGATTTACATCAGCTGGGAATGTTTAACTTGCATAGAACCACTGCAGCCCACAAGTGGTGCCTTCATAACCTTTAGAACACCAACTCCAGGGAAAGATTTTGACACCTTCACTCACACTGAATTATTTTGGAGATAGTCCTATTGAATCCAGAATATGGACCCATGTGAGACCATCTCTAAAATACTCCTGTTTCAGGAGCTTGAAGCTCAAAATCATCCAGTAGTTCTAAGGAGGCTTTCTTGGTGGTGTAGAAACCTGTGAAAGAGGGAGGAAACATTGCTCCATCTGGTTGTCATGTCTGGGTAAGAGAAATAATGCTTTCTCCATCTCTTTTAGCCACCTAATTTAGGTTACCTATAGCTCTGGTTAAGGTGTCTATGCAAGCTGCTTGGATTCCACAGCCGACCTGGCCCTCTAAGATAAAACAAGCTCCTGCTTCTTCTCACACAAGCTTTCCTTAGCCCAACCGTGAGTGGGAAATTATCTACTTGTGCTTAGATTTGCCTGGCACATTTCAAAATCAATGACCTGCTCATTCCAGAATTATGTAGGAGGGACTGTAAAATCTATACATAATTTTCCCAGAAAAAGGGTATCTGATAGCAGCGTCTAGTTTGAAGAGCGCCCATTAAGGGAATAGAAGGCAAGTTACTATCAGATGCAATGATGACAGATTTGTGGTGACATAATGGGAGAAAGGAATTCAAAGCCTCCAGAGGTAACATGTCTTCCCATTCCTTATATAAAGACAATCATATCCTACAGTATAAATAGTGCATTATAAATAGTGAATAGTCAAAGCAAAAGTTGCAGTTAATGGTTTGTGAGCAGCCCCTAAGTGAAATGTGTTCACACAAACCCTGCATTGAATAAGGAGTCTAGCACCACTGTCTGTTAGATGTTCCTGGTTAGCCAGAAGCACCAGTTTTGGAGTTATGTCTGGCACCTGTTCATAGGCAGAAAGGCAGAGTGGAGTGGTTAGGTACAATCTAGCGCATAGAGCATATAACTGCATATTAGGACTTGTGAATTTTCACTTGTTTTCTTTGTAAGTGTGAAATGCTCTAATTTCACAGTATACATCATGCACCAGGCAAACGGAAACACACAAAGTTGTAGAAGGTCTTCATCTGGGATCTCTGTTATTTTGAAAGAACTCCTAAACATGAGTGTGCTTGCCACCAATTAAGTAGATCCAGTGGAAGGATAACTGGAGCTGAAATTACACCATGTTCTGGAGGTAGAGTTACAACTCGAAACACTTACTCACTTAAAGGCTCATAACTTAATTAGACTAAAATTGTCCTGTGAGTGCCATAGTTTCCAATTATTTAAAAGACATTTGCAACATTAAAAAAATCAAATGAAAGTGGAAGGAAGAAAAGATTAAATTTAAACAAACCCAAATTTTAGCATGGCACGTTTACTCAGATAGTGTTGCTTCTTAGATATATCTATGGGCTTCTAAGTAATAAAGGGGAATAAAAGGTAGCACCACATTCTACCCTAAACTATGGACCAGATTGATAAATCTCCTTGTACTCTCCTCCCCACCAGGCACCCAAATAAAGGTCAGACAGTCTCCCTAATCCTCAGAAAAACATCTCCCAGCTCTACTTGCCTCCTCTGCTACTACACCATCTTCCTCCTCCCCTATAGATATATGCTAAATGAATAGACCATCTACAACAAATGCGTAGACTGCCTGTAATCCAGCTCTGTCTTGGATCCCTTCCCAATCTTGCTTTTGCCCTCTTTATTCTATGGAAAATAATCTCAAATCTAAGGGTCTTTATCTTCATTCTCCTTGATCTCTCAGCTGCTTTTAACATTGTTGAGCATCCTCTCACTCTTGACATCTTATCTCTTCTGGGATTTTGAAATTCTGTCCTCTCTTGGTTTTCTTTCCATCTCTTGACCTGTTCTTCCACCCTTTTTCAGTGAATCCCCTCTTCCCCGCTCCTATTATCTGTAGGAGGCTCCCCAGGATTATGTCCGTGGGCCTTTGCTCTTCTCACTAGGCAATCTTATGATCTCCCATGGCTTCAGCTCTCTTCTCTAAGCTGATACTTCACAAATCTCTCTCTCTGCCACTTACTTGTTTTCTTCCTTACAAGGGAATTCAGCCTATCTCTCTGACTCTTTTCTTAGATATCATGTCATTGGCTTAAGATAACATGACCAGACCAGAAATGCCTTATCTTCCCTTCCAAACCTTTTCCACTTCCACCCTCCACTACTGCTGTTGACAACACCACAATCCTCCCTATCACTAACTAAGGCCTCAGGTCATTTTGACTCCTCCCACAAATAGAGGCCCTATCCAAATCCTGCCCCTTCATTTTCAGCATCTCCAAGATCCACTCTTTATATTCCCTCCCCGCCATCAAATATCACATTCAGCTCCTAATTCTATGCTACCTGGACTACTGCAACCATCCCCCCCCCCCCCCCCCACACACACACACACACACACACAACATGACTGCTAAAGATGTCATCTTTGCCCATCAATTTGACTGCCTCACTGGCTCCTTATCCACCATCACATCAAATGTAAGCTGCTTCTCACCACCTTCAAAGCTCCATATACCTTTGCTTCTCACTTGAGGTTGGGCTTTGCATTTCCCACACTCTCTCCACTCCATCCATTTTCTTTGATTAGTCGTCTTGTTTGTCGGCTTCTTCTATGCTGTGATAGCGAGCGCTCCCACAGCTAAAGCAGGTAGTTTCTTAGGCCTAAGAAACTATTTGGAGAAAGGTTGGTACCTCACTTCAGCACCACCCCATCTGCAGTGGGCTCACTTAGCTGTCTCCTCTCTGGAAACAAAAATAGTTCCTTCTCCTCCCTCTGCACACCAAGCACCAAAGCTTGAGGATGCTCCCTCCAGCAGGAAGACTGAGTGTCTTTCTGCATTCAGACAAGGCACAATGGTAGAGGTACTCTTATGGAGCTTCTGGGACATTCACATCTGGGTTAAAATAGTAATAACAATATCTTACATTTAAATAACACATTTCATGGCAAAGCATTTCCCAAGTTGCTTATGTCATGAAGAGGAAATTTCTAGGCAAGAAAACTGAGGCATGTGTGTGTTCTGAAAAAATTACCAAGAGATCTTTAAGGTCCACGCAGAGAAAACAGGACATTGGTATCTAATATCTCATCTCAAAGATCCCCACCGAGTAAACTGCACAAAACTCGTTTACAAAAGAATGTAGAACAGAGTGCTTCTAGGAAGTCTTGATATTTCTGTCCTGAAGCTAAGACCACTCTAGATCTTGTCTCAGAAAAAAATGTCAAACACATGAAAAATGCTGCTAGGAAGTCATCATAAATGATGATCTTTTTATTATAAGGAAATAACAGCTGCAGTTAAAGATGCAGTGAGGAAGTTGGTTAGAAAGGGGGGGAGGGAGAAACAGTTCCAAATTCCAATGAATGGTTCCATGGGACATCAGAAGGCAAAAAATTGACCCATACTAATGAAAATGAAATGAAAATATGAGCAGTTGTATACAAAACCAGATGGGAGGGAGTAGATATTAAAAGGAATGAGTAACTGTAATACTAAAATAACTATTAAAAGGTAGCACTCATCTTAAAGGGTCACTGAATGTCTATCAGATAACCATAAAATTGTCAAACATTGGAAGACAAAGTGCACAACAGTCGCCAACTCAAATTATGGAGACATCCATCTTAGAGTGGGCTTCAAAGTGTAAGTGTTTAGAATAAGTCAGTAGAAGAGCCAATAATAATCCTAACACTATAAGCCTTGCTTCTACTGGAATTTTTTTCTCCTTACAAAGTCAAAAAGCATTAACTAAGATAATACATTCCCTACATAACTTTGACATGTGGTATAGAAAAGATGTTCATTTATCTCTTTTTGAGGTACAGTAATTAATCCTGCCTAATGAATAGATTTAAAATTAGCCAAAGCTATTTGCAACAGCTGTTTTTTTCCCCCCAGAACTCATAATATACAATTTACTTTGACAAGAACTGGTGGGCGATGCACAAAAAGGCTGCTTGTTCTAGTGAATTGCTCTTTTGGGTCTATTAGCAACATACTTGGCTGGGACTGCTGGAAACCCAGGTTCTAGCCACACTCTGACTTCTCTCAGTGAATTAATATGTTCATTTGAATGAGAGCCTGTTTATATAATGTAGTGTGTGGCAACCTCTACTTATATATTATGCTGTGCCACTAACAAAATAGCAACAAAAATTCAATTAATTAATTATCCACATTGTCTATAACCAAGAGAGGCTATTTTACAGTGGTTTGAATTAATTGTTCCAAATAAAAAGGGAATTGAATTAATTTGATTCTAGAGCAACTGAAATCAGAACATCTGATGAAGTGGGTTGCAGCCCATGAAAGCTTGTGCCTGTAGAAATTTGTTAGTCTTTAAGGTGCTACAGGACTCTCATAGTTGGTTTTTTTTTTTTTTTTTTTTTTGAAATCAGAACATTATAGAAAACTGTTCTGATAATGTCAGGTTTTTGTTTTGTTTAATAAACATTATTCTTATTTTAAGGGACTAGTGCTATGTAAAATTCAATCATGAAGACTTTTGTTAGGAACAGAGATGGTGCTATCTGGTGTAAACTCAACTTTAGAGTTTCTTCCCCGCAGTCTTTCTCTTCCTGCCCCCAAAAAGGCAGGTAAGTAGGGGTGGAAGTGAGGGTATTTAACTGTTTTTCAGTAGAGAATAAAAGACATGCAGAAAAAACCCCTCAGTTCAGAAGTGATAATAGGAATTACTGTTCTCTATATTGGATTTTGTACTTTTTCAGGTTTTTCCCTATGAGAGTCAACAGGGGAAGCTTATGTTGGGTAAAATGATTAAAATAATTTTGTCTCACTTTTTAAAACCAAAATAGCATCCCCCAATATTTGACATTTCACATATTCCCCTGCTTAATGTCATTCAGGACTAAAATCCAAAAGGACAAAATTGTGTTTATTAGACACAATATTCTGATTCCGGTTGTTACAAGATGTGTCTCAATCTGTCCCTGTCAGCACCAGACTTCAGGAAATAGCTGCCCTTTACAAAAGAGGAAAATGAAAGCAAAAGCTATATATATATTTAATTACTTCTGAATTAAATCTTATCTCCTGTCTTTACTAGCACTGTTGCTAGCAGTACATGGTTGGATTATTGCTGTCCTTTTATTTTAAGTGCAAGATGAGTTCAACTGCTCACACACACATTTTCATTTCTGATTTTATCAGAGATCAGCCTGCTGCCTACTCTCCCAAAAGCCAGATACAAATTAAAAGGAAGCACAAAGGGGAAAAAAAAAGACATTGATCTAAATGAAGCTTTTTTAACCCAAAGTTTCTTTAAGTAATAAACAATAATTTTTCTGTACAAATTAATTAGTAATGATGGGCCAGGTTTATAATGACATTATAAAAGGGACTGAAATTACATTGACAGCAAATATTATTATTGTAAAGGCATCAAATGAGCGTGTTCATCTCAAAAGGTATGAGTGAGTTGATTGTTTATCTGTCTTGGAGTTCTTATACAGATGCAGGGTAATTAGAATCTTTTATAAAGTTATTTAAAACTGGCTAAAATGCATACTATCAGGCTATTTAAATACTTTTACTGACAGTTTTCTTTAGAATACACAAAGAAACCATGTAAGCAAGCACTTTGGAGATGCACTCAGTTTATATCGATTAAAAAAAAAGTAGACAGCCCTATCCATACGTTCCATGCCTGTGCTTTGGTGCAGGTCAAAAAAAAGGATGGCCTTGGAAGGTGGGTCTGAACTGCCAAAGTAGCAGAAAATTAAATATTTCAATTTTATGCTGAACTTATTCGAGCAACATGGTAGAATGAACCAGCTTGCAGAAGGGCCAACCTTGGCTGTCAGCTAATGAGGATGCAAGATAAGGAGGTGTACGACAGAGGCAGTCCAATGAAAGTTCAACAGTAGACAACAGTAGATGAGGAAGCTAGAAGATGAAGGACAAGAGAGCCAGAGGTAGACCCGGCAGGAAAAAGGCGAGACCTCCTGTCTTTCAAGAGCTTGTCTGTGTTGGATTGCCTCTGCCACAAAGCCTATTGCCTGTGAAGTTCCTGTTCTCTGAGTCATGCTGGACAGACAATGAGGAGAGGCCTTTGGATATTCTTTTCTGGTCCCCAGTGGAACTGCACATTTGGAAGGTCTGATGTTTGCTGGCCAGAATGCAGGTTCAGTATTGTGCCTGCATTATTATAGAAGATTCTGCCATGATTTCTCTCCTTGGCAAAAACTTTGTCTTTTTGGTTTCAGGGTGGCAACATTTTCCACATGTTTCTGTGTTGCCTTTTGCTACAAAAATAAAAAATGAACAAACACAGTCCTTTGAGTAACGAGTGTGGAGTCTTCACTCCATAGATCAGCAGCAGGAAGAAAGCACCTGAGCCCTGACTCATTATAACGTGGGCAGGGAGGGGAGCCGCCCGCTGAGTTCTGTTTTCTAGAGGATTGGGAGGAAATCCCATCCTGAGTTCCGTCTGCCAGTCCAGCTCTTGCTGGAAGGGAGGAATGCTAGTTCAGAGTGAGAGCACAACCTTGCTCAGGGGAGACAGGAGGTTGTTTTGCTGCTGGAGGGAGCAGGCTGAAATACAGCCTGGGACTTGGGGATTGGTACCAGTAGCAGGCTGATGCCATGGCCGTATCCAGCTTAGATCCAGAATAGAAGTCCTGACTGGCCCAGTGACCATCGTATCAGACACCATGCAAAGCAACAGATGTGGATTCGCTGTCCAAGTTTACACAACACCGAAGCCCCTGGGACCAGCACAGGGGGCAGAAGGTGCCTTGTTTGGGATGAAGTATACACTTACACTGACAAAAAAAAAAAAAAAAAAACCTGCATCAGTGAGTCTCAGAGCCTGGGTCAACTGACTTGGGTAGCAGGCCTTGTGCTACTGAGCTAAAAATAGCAATGTAGCTATTCCTGCTCAGGCTGGAGCCTGGGCTCTGAGACCCATGACCCTTCAGTGGGTTTCAGTGCCCAGGTTTCAGCCTGAGCTAGTGTCTCCATTGCTATTTTTAGACACATAGTATGAGCCCCGTGAGTCCAAGTTAGTTGACTCAGGTTCTGAGACTCGCTGCCATGTTTTGTTGTGTGTTTTTTGCAATGTGGATGTACCTGTAGAGACTGAGCTGGGGGGTGGTTTGTTCTGAAAATGTAGGGTTAGAGAGCATTCCTCTGTATAGCTAGATGTTGAGGACTCCATATGTTGTGCCATCGCTGGGGGTGGAAATCTGAGTTTATAGTCCCTACTACCAACCAAAAGGTTGTCTATCTCAGATAAAGATATCATTTTATAGATGAGTGCAGCGTTTGTTTCTGGGGTTAACTCCTGTCTTCTCAAAGAAGGGCCTTGTGGGAGGCAAGCAGGATTCTCTCAGGCACATGGCTCATTACTTGGGATCCATTTTATGAACCTTAGGTGTCCACACCACAGGAGCTTTAAAAAAATATCCTTGTGCTTTGTTGTGGGAAGAAACACATCAGAGATTCTTTTAATATGCTGATGTATAGGTCATAAAGTGTTACGTTTTTGTTAAGCAAAGTAAAACCCCAGACGGCATGTCTACACTGCGATGCCATGGCTGGCCTGGGTCAGCTGACTTCAGGCCTCTGGGCTTGGGCTGCAGCTATAAAATTGCAGTGTAGGCATTCAGGCTCAGGCTGGAGCCCGGACTGAGCGCTAAAGCCCAACGAGCCCCAGTTAGTTGCTCTGGTCTCTGAGACTTGGTGGTGCAAGTTTTTTATTTCAATGTAGACATACAATCAATGACAGGCAGGTTTCTCCTATATCCTACAGTTTAAATGGACATTTAAGGGCTTAATCCAAACCCTGTTGAAGTTAACGTATTAAACGGCAAGCAGTTTTTCCCTAAAAGATACAGTTTAATGGACAACATATGGCCTGATCCCATTGATGCTAAAGTCCTGCTGATCAAGAACTAATAGTTGCAGTGCTGATTTCATTAACACTACAATTTTAGATGGATGCAGTTTTTCTACTGAATGGGAATATCCGCAAAGGTGCACTATTTATGCATCCGGTCATCTTCCTGCAGTGTGGGAGTACATTATTGGCAAGCAACTATTTCCTTCCATGGATGCAGAAATAATTTGTGCTGGAAAAACAAGTGAATTTTTTCAGTATTCAAAAAAAGCATGAAGGCAGTACCATATTAATTTGGTTTCTATAGTAACAGTATATTAGTGATACTGAGCTTTCAGGCCAAAGGACCCCAAACTACCATACAAACACAATATATGTACGGCACCCTTAAAATGCAGCCCGATCTGGAATGGAGCCCTCCAACTAGCTAATGCATAGCACTTGTGTGCAATAGTGGAAGGAAAGCGTTGTTCAAGGAGAAAAGGGTATTTTTAGCCCACCTGTGTGCACCCTACTAACACAAATCTGTGGAGCGAGGCTGGGAGGCTCACATACTTGTGGTGTTCATTTTATCCGTGGCTGGAGGGCTAAGTTCATCTTGTTGGGTTTTAAACCTGTCACTTTGAGGAGTCTAGATAATTTAAACCTGAATTTAGGACTCTTAAGTCTTTACTTTAAAACACCTAAATACATTACTGATTTTTTTCAAAAGTGCTGTGCACCCAGAAGCTCCCATTGGTCCCACCAGTCACTGTCTCACCAGGCCTATTCCTTTCCCTCCTCCCTGTGTCTGGCTCTTGTCCCTTCTGCGTTCCAGTCCGATTCCTTCCATGCTGCCTGGGCACTAGCGGTTGCAGGAGGAGGAGGGGAGAGGGTCACTGAGAGCACAGCAGAGACATGTTCCCTGCTCTCCGTTCCAGTACCCAGTCCCACCCCAGCCCAGAGCTGCAATTAAAGGGAAAGTTCTTCTGAGCCATCCTATCCGTGCTCAGTCACTCTGTGGTGAGGCTTTGGAGCATGCTCAATGAGGACGGACTCTTTGGAGATTTTTAGCTGCAAAATTCTAAGAAGTTTCGACTGAGCATAGAATCATAAGGGTAGAAGGGACCATGAGGTTCATATAGTCCATAGTTTCTCAACCTGTGGTATGCATACCCCTGGGGGTACGCGAGACACTGGCAGGGGGTACCCGGGGAAAAACAGAATGAAGGGAAGGCAGGTAGCAGCTGCTGACTTCTGGGGAAGCCAGGCGGCAGCAGCCCACTTTTCCCCCCCCGGTCCCAGAATCCAGGTGGGAGCCCGGTGGCAGTCTCCCACATCTCATGAGCTGGGCTCACAGATGGGGGGCAGCCACCCGCGCCCTGGCTCCGAGATGAGGGACAGCCTCCAGCGCCTCCGGCTTGAAGATGGGCACCGTGGATCCCAGCCGGCGTGGAAGCCTCCTCTGCCCCAGCTTGGATTGGGTGGCAGTCACCCACCTCCCAGGCTGGCAGCCAGGCGGCAGCCGCCTACAACTTGCTCAGATGGCAGTCCCCATCCCTGGCTCAAAGTCCAGTGCCCAGAAAACTTGTCAATTTCACTGCTCTATGGCAGTCCCAGATTTTGCCAGTTACCCTCTTTTCCTGTCTCTCTCTCTCCCTCTCTCTCGCCCTCCTTCCCTGTCTCTCACCCCTTCCTCCTCTCAAATCTATGCCAAAAAATTGGTGCGGTGTTTTATATTCCCCAGCACTGGCATGCCGCTCAAAGCCTCCTAGCTTTGGCCAACATCATCTCTAGCCCAGGTACATACTTAAGTTGTGCACCCCTGGTGTAAAGGTGGTAACCCTACCCACACTAGATCTGACATCTGTCATATCACGGCCTTATATACTCAGTCCTTCTTCCAACATACGGCTCACATTAGTCTGTAAATATAAAATCTCATGGAAAATTGAGTGTTGGGGTACTTATTTAAAATTTTCAGAAGTTAGGGGGTACTTGCTTCTTAAAAGGTTGAGAAACACTGATCTAGTCTAACCCCCTACCAAGATTCAGGATTGGTTGAGTCTAAATAACCAAGACAGATGGCTATCCAGCCTCCTTTTGAAAACCTCCAGCGAAGAAGCTTCTACAACCTCCCTAGGCAGTCTGTTCCATTGTCCTAGTCGTTTTACAGTTAGGAAGTTTTTCCTGAGATTTAATCTAAATCTGCTATGCTGTAGCTGAATCCATGGCCTCTTGTCATGCCCTCTCTGGCAAGGGAGAACAACTTTTCTCCATCTCTTTTATGGCAGTCTTTCAAGTATTTGAAGACCGTTGTCATGTCACCCCCTTAATCTCATCTTTTCCAAACTAAACATATCCAGTTCCTTTGGCCTTTGTTTATATGGCTTGCATTCCATCCCTTTGATCATCTTTGTTGTTTGCCTCTGGATTCTTTCCAGTTTCTCCACATCCTTTATGTACAATAGTGACCAAAATTGGACACAGTACTCCAGTTGAGGCCTACCTAACAGAGTGGTACTGTCACCTCTTGGACTTGCATGCTATGCCTCTGTTAATGCAACCTAAAATTGCATTTGCTTTTTCTGCAACAGCATCTCATTGCTTACTCATGTTGAGTTTGTGATCCATCATAACTCCCAGATCTTTCTCAAGAGTGCTGCTACCAAGCCAGTTATCCCCCATGCTGTATTTGTGCATTTGGGTTTTCTTCCCTAAGTGTTGCACATTACATGTGTCTTTGAATGTCATTTTGTTGTCTATAGCCCAGTTCTCCAATTTATCAAGATTCCTCTAAATCTTAGCTCTGTCCTCCAAAGTATTGGCAACCCTCCCCAGAGCTTTTTGTCAATTGCAAATAGGGTGACCAGATGCCCCAATTTTATAGGGACAGTACAGATATTCAGGGCTTTATCTTATATGGGCATCTATTATCCCCCCGCCCTGGGTCCTAATTTTTCACATTTGTTATCTGGTCACCCTATCTGCAAATTTGATCAGTCTGCTATCTGTTCCTACGTCCAAATCATTAATAAAGATGTTAAACACCAGTCCTAGAACAGATGCCTGTGGAGCTGCTCTTGAGACCTCCCTCCAATCTTACATTATTCCATTAATAGTTACTCTGGTTGCAGTTGTTTAACCAATTATGTATCCACTTACTGGTAGTTTTGCCAAGCCTGCATTTCTCCAGTTTACTGATCAGAATGTCCTGGGAGATTGTGTCAAAAGCCTACTGAAGTCCAGTTTTATTATGTGCACCACATTCTCCCTATCCACCAAACAAGTTACGTTGTCAAAGAAGGAAATCAAGCTGGCTTGGCATGATTTGTTCTTAATAAATCCATGCTGGATGCTAGTAATGACCCCTTTATCTGCCAGGTATTTGCAAATTGGTTTTATATTTTGCTCTAGTGGAATAGCTTTCTAGATATCGAAGTCAGGCTGACTGGTCTGTAGTTCCCCAGCTCCTCCTTTCTCCCCTTTTTAAAGATGGGCACTACCTTAGCCCTTCTGCAGTCTTCTGGGACCTCTCCGGTCATCCATGAGTTGGCAAATAATATTGCCAGTAGCTCCAAGATTTCTTCAGCTAATTCCATCAGTACCCTCGTCTGAATAGCATCAGGCCCTGCTGATCTGGATTCACTCAGATTGTTCAGAAGATCTGGCATGTTCTTTACTTCTCCCGATCTGCATCCCTTCCCCTTTGTTGTCTATGGTAACTTTGCTAATTGTCCAGTCACATATTGTCTTTTGTGAGAAGAGAGCATAGTAAGTTTTGAGTAGCGCTGCCTTCCTAGCATCTTGTTACCAGCTCACCACCTTCCTTGAGTAGCAGGCCCACACTGTCCTTAATCTATCTTTTTTGTCTGACATGTTTGAAGAACGCTTTCTAGTTTAACATTCCGTGCCAGCTGTAACTCATTCTCTGCCTTGGCTTTCCTGATTTTTGGCCCTACCTGCTCACGCTGTTTCCATGTATACTTCCTTGGTGACATGCTCCTCCTTCCATTTCCTGTATGTATCCTTTTGGATTTTAGATAGATGAAAAGCTTCCTGTGCAACCACATTAGTCTGTGGCTCTTCTTATCTTTCTTTTGCATCAGAATAGCTTGATGTTGAGTATCTAGTATTACATTTTTTAGAAACTGCCAGTTCTCTTAGACTCCTTTTCTTCCTAACTGGTCTTTCCATAGGTCCTATTATTGCCTACTATTTCTGAGGTGGTTGAAATCTGCTTTTCTGATATGCAAACTGATTTTTCTAAAGCTTATAACTTGGCCAAATTTGGGTAGAGTTTCACAGGAATAGCCAAAGGGACATCCTAACACAGGCCATTCCCCAGATAAGTTTCAAATCACTGCTCCAAAGCACAGAGGCACTAGAGTTTCACGGAAAAGGTCAAATTTTTAATTTAACATTACAAAGCAACATTTTTCCCTTAGCTTTGTTCTCAGAAATGGCTTGACTGTTTTGATTGAAACTTTCCAAAAATAATTTAGCCAGAGGCAGATACCCAGCATGAAAAATTTCAGCACAAACGGTTGACATTTGGCATAGTTATCAACTGAAAATACAGTCTTAAGGGGAAATATCAGGCAACTTTAATAAGTCATAGGTGGGGTGGTGGTATCAGCCCCACTTATGATAACAAAGGGCCAAATCACGGCCTTCTGTAGGAAAGCCCAGGGAAAGGTAAAATTTTCTATAAAATTTAAAAGTTCTCTCTGCTACAGCTGTACTACCTCCTCCCTTTAGTGAATTGAAGACTGAGGCCTCGCAAAAAGTGCAGGAGATCTCTAATATCCATGTAGGCATAAACCCCATATTTCTTTGGCTAATGTGACAAACTCCTGTGCTTCTGTCCCTTTTTGCACCATGGCCAATGAATGTAACATCCTGACGCTAGCTCTCACACAACAGTTACCTGTTACTTTTTCTGCACAAAGTTTAATGCTCTTCCAAACACTAACTACTGGCAAAGAAATTGGTGACCTATCCCAGGGAATGAAGAAGTGTAAAGTTGCTGCTCCTTGGCTTCCCTAACTCTGACTAGGCACACTCTTCCTACCTCTACTCCTAACACAGCCCAAATGTGCAATGCTCATAAAGAGCTTTCAGGATGAGAATGGGAGGCATGATGCCTAGCCTCATGCCATTTCTACGTGTGCATCAGCTCCCAGTTACACCCTGACGCAGTGGAGAATGTTGGCAGATATATTTTTCCAGGAAGATACAGGATAAAAAGTTTCAATGTGGGGCCTACAAATGTTGGCAGTGTCCCTTTAAGTCATCTTTGCAGTCAGACAAAGATGGCATCCAAATGCAAAGATACCGAACACAAGTCAGAGGAAATTATTTCATCATTTTAAGGGTATTAGTAAAATCACACAGAAAAAACATGCTCTGTTCTTATAACAGTGTAGAGAGGTATTCTTTTTCATAAACAAATACAATGAAAACTAATGAAAATAAAAAAAAAAAAAACCCTGGGGAATGAAGAAAAGTGGAAGAAAAATATGAGGGAAACAATTTGTTTATTTTGAGACGAGACTAACAGATGATCTCACTGAAGAAGAATAAATTCTATAGGGAAGAGGAAAGATAGAGGCTAAAGGGTTATTTGAGCTTGTCAAATACAACAGGCAGCCCAAATTAATGCTAATATCCATTATGACCCACAGGCATTTAACTGCCTAATCTTTACAAAAGTTTATATGAGAAATATATTATTCAGCATTATGACATGTAAACCATGATGAAATGCTATACAATGTCCCTGAAATATATTATTTGGGAATATTCCTCATGATAGAAATAGGAAATAATTAAATGGCAGAATCCTTAAAAGTAGTAGAACTTTTAAAGTATGTCTGCTGCCAGTCATGCAAACTTAAAATGTCTTGACTTCAGCCAAATAACGAATATTTTTCCATCTTAGCCAGAAGTGATAGTCCTCCCATTCCATTGCTCATCTGCACTCACCACAGCCAATCATTGATCTCACCCTTATCTCTTTGTGACACCATCTTCCTTCCCATCTGCTCCTCTCATTCTCCCACATCCTTCACTTCCTTCTCTAATGAAATCCTTCCATCTCTTCTGCATGCAGTGTAAACAAGTATCAAACTCTTATACCCATGTTAGGCAATTAAAATCTATGGCAAATTTTCCTGAAAAAGGGTTTCAAATTCAGTTGAATGAAAAAAGGTGAGGTAATACTACACTAATGGATCATGACTCAAATTTAAAGACAAGGCTGGTTATTTTTTGTTTGATTCATTTTTAGAAACATAAACCAACTACTATGGTAAGGAAGTTCAGAATATATCAGGACAGATCATTAAAATAATGGAAAACGGTGAATTTCACAGACTTCATTGGACCTATGCTGATTTATGCTAGTTGAGGATCTGGCCAATGGTATCCACTGATCAATGGAGCCAGGGTTTTCATGACCCAAATTAACTGATTTCCTCCTGAAATACTATTTTAAAAATTGTTTTTCAGCTATCAGCAGATTTATATACAGTAAATAACTATGCAACAGTCTTCACTTTATTGTTATTGATGGTGATATATTCCTAAACAATATTTCTCATCCTAACTTCCAAAATGATGATATTTTTTCCAAGTAAACTGAAGTCATTTGCTATTAGTTCATGATTCTCTGCAGCTATTGTTTTGAAGTCACTGACATCCTCCCAAAGCCTGAGGGATCCTGCTATCCTCAGTAAAGTTTAATTTAATTTTGTATTTAAAACTGCTGACCTTTTTCAACATCTAGATTATAAAAATACTTTTACATATGGATATCAAATGACATGTCCACCTAGGCTTGCTAATAAAACTACATTGCTCTGTTACTGTTTGCCTCCAGCTATATTAGCTGTCTGCTTGCCTTGTTTGTGAGTTATAAATAGCCAAAGATTGCATACTCACTGTCTGGTTACATTAAACACACCATGATTTTAATTTCTTTAAACAAAACTGTCTCAGGATGCAGGTCTATCCAGAAAGTTTAGTGTTACTTTTTTTTTTCTTATATATGTGGAAGATTTCTGGTCTACACTACTGGGTTAGGTCGATATAAGTAGCCTTGCGTCAACCTAGCTATGGAAGTGTCTTCAATTAAATTTGATTCCCACTACATGAGTGCCTCTATGCCGATATAATAACAACACCTCCCCAGGAGGCATAGAGTCATGATCAGCGTAATTAGGTGGACGCAGTGTCAGAGTAAACACTGTGTGCTTACATCAACTGTTACTGGCTTTCAGGAGCTATCCCACAATGCCCCACACTGACAATACAATTTTCTACATGATAGTACACTTATTTGATAGTAAATAATATTCATTAACTAGTTTTCTGCCTGTTGGTTGTTTAAAGGTTATTCATTTTCAATATTCAGTAGCCTGTATTCATTTATTTGTGCTGTTTTGCTGGTCACCTAAATCACATGATATAGTTTTCTTCCAGAATAAATGATTGAAGACTATTTTTAAAAAATCTGTCTAATAAATATTGAATAATAAATAGTTAACTTTGAATTTTGGGAACAGTCATTATTTGTGCTAAAATTCGTATTATGTTCTGAGTACACGTATGTCCATGGTCATCTGAGTACTAGTGAATGATGAACAATATGACCCTACAAAGTACAGTCAAACCTGTAAAAATATCTGTGAATTGGGTTTTTTTTAAAAACTATTTAACCTGCTCAACCCTGAATTCCTAACTATCGGGGAACTATGAGACTGCATCAAAGCCCATTGCATTGCAACTCAAAGCCATCTCTACTCTAGATAAATTGGTTAAGAGAAAATGTTCACTGGTTGCATCATGGTATTGAGAGCTAGAAGTTTTAGGCCCTACTCCCAGATCGGTTACTGACTCAAGGTGTGACCTTAGGCAAGTCAGTTAACCTCCATTAGCTGTTGTAATTCAAGGAAGATCTTGGAGTCATCGTGGATAGTTCTCTGAAAACATCTGCTCAATGTGCAGCAGCAGGCAAAAAAGCTAATATTGGGAACCATTAGAAAAGGGATAGATAACACTGAAAGCATCATAATACCTCTATATAAATCCATGGTATACCCACACCTTGAATACTGTGTGAAGTTCAGGTCACCACACCTAAAAAAAAAAAAATAATAAAAATAGAATTAGAAATTGTACATAGAAGGGCAACAACAATGATTAGGAGTTTGGAACAGCTTCCATAGAAGGAGAGACTATAAAGAGTGACTTCAGCGTGGAAAAGAGTTGAGATGATGGAGGTCTATAAAATCTTGACTGGTGTGGAGAAAGTGAATAAGGAAGTGTTATTTACTCATTCACATAAACACAAGAAGCAGGGGTCACCCTATGAAATGAATAGGCAGCAGTTTTAAAACAGACATAAGGAAGTATTTTTTCCACTCAATGCATAGTCGACCCGTGGAACTCATTGTCAGAGGATGTTGAGAAGGCCAAAACTATAACAGAGTTAAACAAAAATTAGATAAGTTGATGGAAGATAGCTCCATCAATGGCTATTAGCAAAGATGGTCAGGGATGCAACTGCATGCTCTGAGTGTCACTAGCCTATTTGCCAGAAGCTGGGTGTGGACGACAAGGGATGGATCATGCGATGAATGCCTTGGTGGTCATTCCCTCTGAAGCATCTGGCAGTGGCCACAGTCAGACAGGATACTGGACTAGATGGACCATTGGTCTGACCCAGTATTCCAATTCTTGTGTTCTGTGCCTCAGTTTACCCACCTGTAAAATGGAGATGACAGCTTCAGAGATGTTGAGCTACATTAACATTTCTAAAGTTCTTTGGGATCCCCAGTTAAAAGTCACTAATCTGCAAATGCAAATTATACAAAGTATTTTCAGAGGTATAATTTATAGAACTTTGGAATGTACTGAAAAAGATTTTGAATTTGAGAATAGGGCTTGGCAAATTATACAAAATGCAATACTGAACAATAGTTCCAGTGGCCTAGTATTAGCACTGTGCACTATCATGCAGGTACTCTGGATACTTTCTAATCCTTTTCCTCACTTCCTATGTCACAGTCAGAGACACTCAACATTGGCTCCTCAAGTTGATAAAAGAACAATGACAACAGTGGGTGGGAGATTCTCAGGACTCCAATCGGAGAGGAGGGTGGAAAAAATATCAAACTATAAAAAACTGATTCAGTCATGCAAGTTTATGTGACATCTGTTGTGGTACCTAGTTACGCTCTTTCACTGAATTGGAGAACATCTCGAATGCCAATCTGGCCAAGGTGGCGGACCACTGTATACGGTCATCTTCAGCCACCGGAGATTACTCCTTATGTCAAAGGATCTATTGTGGTCTCAACTGCCAGACCAGAATCCGTCAGCAGCAACCCTATGGTCCAATGAGTGGTTGTCTAAAGATGTTTGGAATGGTTTCCTTGTCACTCATCTGACTGTTCGACTTCTGCGATTTAACCTGCCATGTCACCTTTGAAGTTTGCTGAACAGGTTCTTAAATGGCTAAGGAATATGCACAGCCAACCTCTACTCATGGGGTCTGTATGACAACCCACTTTGTCAAAGTGGTCTCTGTCAGTCATTGGCACTTGTTGTCAATGACTGTCAACTAACCAGACTTCATCATGGTTTTAGAGACCTTCATTCTGCAGATGAAGCTGCTGTCGGGTGGCTTGGCAAACACTAGAAGAATAAACTCAGTCTTTTGAAGGGAATAGATAATACCATGTATATAGCAAAGATTCATGGGATTCATAATCATTTTATACTGCCCATATAGACACTGAGAGAAATTGATTATGAATGTTTGAGGTTCAGTGGTTTAAACGGCTGCACATTCAATATTTGCTATGCAGATCTATAGGAATGGTGCTATCTGCAAAATTGTTTAACATAACATGACATATAAAATATCAAATGATAGCAGGTTATGCTGTGCAAGAATATGTTTCTGTTTCATTTCAAGATTTATGCCACGTTATATGTTAACAAGATGAAATTTTTTCAAAAATGAGTTTCTCTCCTGTGATAGCAACCAACTCTCTTATTACTCAGGAGTCTGAATATCCTAAATTTTCTGAAATACCAATGGTTTTCATGCTGAACCATGAACCATCAGAGGTCCTGTGATGTACAGAGAGTGATTTTTTTTAGCAAGGTTTAATGATTGTCACGTGATTTTCAGGGCTAATGGAAGAAGTTACCAAAGTGGTAATGAATACAAGTGATGCTGGGTGGCAATGTTATTTTCCTTTGAGGCTGAAGTGTGTTGATATTAATATAGCTAAAATCAAAATCCCCATCTTTCCTCCTAAACCGCTTATTTCCCCTCTGTTACATCTTTTGTAATCCCCAAGCTTGTCATTGTTGTCCTCTTCCTTCTCCCCACACACCTATGACCTTGCTTAATCCTGTTGATACTTTCTGTACAACACCTCTTCAATGAATGTCCTATACAGACTGACAGAGAAGACATTAGTCCAGGTGCTTGTCTTCATTACTATTGCTTTTTAAAAGCAAGCTTTTACCATAGAAATTGGTTGAAAGGAGTATGTGGGGGGGGAGGGGGGAGGGAGATGGGGGCTGTAATAATATAGGGTTAATCTGCTTTGCATTCCAAAGTGTATAAGATATAATGAATGAATTTAGCGATATATATGCTTGAGAAGCTCTTTAATGTAAACAGTGGTAAAGCTCACTGAATTTCTTTCCCCCAGGTACAGTTTTGAAAAATTACCCTTAGATATTTTGCCAGCTCTTAGCTAAATCCAAAAATGCTTCCCTACTGTAGTCCTCTGAACCATTTTTATTTAGCTTCAGCCTTTCAATGTATTGATTAATGCACAAGGAAGCAATCTGTGCTGCTTCTGGAAACATTGTTTGTCACTTTTGTCATCACTCAGTACCATATGTTGCCAATCCATTAGTGACATAACAGGATGCTAGGTAATATAAATGAGAAAGTACACCAGAGAGCATATAGTTTACGTTTTATCTTCTATAAGCAGAGGTGTGATTTGTCATCCCACATTTGCCACTGATGCATAATCTCCATATAATTTTTTATTTACATTGTACTTACAATTTAGTTAACTTAATAATCATATGGAGAAACAACTTGCATGGTGTGCTTACATGGTAGAACTGGTATGACTAAACAATAGCTTACATTTTATAGCTTCTTTCATTCTCAAGGATAGCAATACTATATCCAATAGCATACCTGCTACTAGCATATGAAATGCTACTAGCATATGAAATCTATGGGGACAACTGGGAAGAAAAAATAGGGGCACCTTTTAGTTCATTTGAGATATACTGGCTATGGAGAGATTTTCTTGAGAGTAGTCAGAGACTGAGTAGCCACAGCATGAGAGGCAGTATTATTTAGCGGCTAAGTACTGGACTGTGGCTTAGGAGACCTACCATGAAATCCCAGTTTCACTGATATCAATGCATCCAGGATTTCACTCCTAGATTCTATTCCCCGCTCTGCCACTTAGCTGCTGTATAATCTGAGGCAAGTTATTTCAACTCTGTTTTACCTCCCACTATTTGTCCATCTTGTCTATTTATATTCAAGGCGAGGACAGTCTCTTACTATGTTCACAATGGAGGGCTGATCTTGGTTGGGCTCTCTAGGTGCTGCTATAATACAAAAAATAACAACTCTGCAGCATGTGTAAATGTTAGTATTTCAGAACAGGTCCATTCAACTGGCTCCTTAAGATAAATACTTAAAAACTTCATGGAGTGACATTAGGCACAATTAAGTGGAAGTGCTGGTCCGGAGACTTTCACCAAACCTATATCCTCTACATGTTAATTTGGGAGTTAAGGACCTCTTTTCCTGCAACAGGAACCTCCTTAGGCTCCTCAGTGTCTGAAAGGAGTAAAATTAATTTTCTGCCACCTGAAAATGAGCTACTTTTGCAGAAAGTTACGGGACTCAGCACTAGGGCAGTTTGCATTTAGGACCAGATCTCTAGAACAATAAGAGCTAGAAAAAATATTTGGTTACAGTTGATAGTCGTTCTGTGTTTCACAGCAGTTCTGCATTTGGATACCTGTAAATGTCACTAGTTCACATGTAACTGGAAGGCTCACTATATGACTTCGTACCTCTTTGGTTTCATATTTAATGCATATAATTTTTAAAACCCAAGTTCACTAACTACATTGTGTTTACACTATAAGCACTCTGAGACATGTAGTGAAACTTCCTGTGATCAGAGAAACTGATTTTTTAAAAAATTTTATTTATTTATTTTGCTACAAATAACAGAACCATTTTAATGAGACCAGACTCATATTTTGGTGTTGCATCCTGACAATATCCTCTTAAAGCTGTTCATTAATTTTAATTTATGCAGCTGAGGAGGGATTTTAAAATTTAACTTTCATTTTTCTATAGCCTCTGGTCAAGGTATGAAACCCTTCCCTTCTCTGAATAAAATCATCCCTTCACAACAACTGCTTCTGTCAGCACTTTGCTTCAGGACTGTTTGGAGCCGTTCATAATACAGTAAGAGTAGGGCAGTTCTAGATCAAAAACAAAAACATTATAGGTAGAGCTAGCTAGGATTTATTTTGGGAAATAAATTATTGGGTTTCATTGAAATCAATGGAGTTGCAGCAGAGATGGAATAGGACCTCCTACTATATTTTTCCTTTTCTTGAGTATGTGTGTGTTGGTTGAGGATGATGAGGTATGGGAATTGTATGATATTTATCTAGTTTACATATATATATGTATATGTAAACTAGATAAATATCACTCTCTCTCTATATAAATATAAACAGATTATAATGTATTAATTTTTGCTATAAAAGTAAATTAATTATGTTTTAAATGGTATGATAGCATAACTGATTTGATTCTTAAAGAAATAACATATGTATAAAGATAATTTCTGATTATAATTACCAGCTCTGCTAAATGCATGTACAAAGATTTCCACCACAATCCCGATCTTATGTTTGCTCAAATAGCTTGCATAATGTCCAGGAACTTCTTCCCCAGAATTGATTAATAGTCAAATATTAAAGAATGCTATGCAAAAGTCCAAGTGGATTTGTAATTGGTATAGCTTAACCACAGGTAATATGTAGAAAAGTCTACCTTTGAACAAAGCTGGTGCGATTGCCAGCTGGTGAGATTTGAACAGCTGGAATGCTGCTCACTCATCTATGATGACTTTTCTTTAGGCAAATACAAAAATCTAGACGGACATTTGCGCGAACAAAAGAACTCTTGCCACCATCAGTAAAATGTATAAGCTGAAGTGGTTAGGAAACCTTTACTATCAGTACACAAATGCTGAGCTATAAAGATGGTCTGATAAACACCTATTGTTAAATGAAAAAATTGCAGGAGATGAATGCACAATGGCAGGTAGTCTATTTTCATAACTTTATACATGCCAGTCACAAATGGGCAGTGCAAGCTGGAGACACAGTATGAAGATTCCTGCAGTATAAATTAAATAGTTGAGCATGACTGCTTATTGTGTTGCTTTTGATTGGTAGCAGTTTCTCATCTTAACTCAAGCTAAGTATACAAGTACTAAATCTTAAAACCTGCCATTTGTAAACATGATCCTTTCTCATTTGTGTTATCTCAAAAAGAGTTTAATTGATATTGCAGACATAGTTCTTAGTATTTTCTTTTTGAGTCCTCTCGTAACTCAATTAAGTCACTCTGTCATTATAACTGCTGATGCTAGAGACTAAACTATCGTCAGAGTAAAAAAATTGGTCTGAAATATCTGTCCTTAGCTTCCCAAGGATATGTCTACACAGCAACTAGACACCCGCAGCTGGCCTGTGTCAGTCGACTCCAGCTTGTAGGGCTCTGGCTGAGAGGTTGTTTCATTGCTGTGTAGACTTCCGGGCTCTGGCTGGAGCCCGTGTTCAAGGACCCTGTGAAGTGGGAAGGTCCCAGGACAAAGAGTTTACAGTCTAAGACAAGAAGTGGATGCAACAGGCATGAAGAGGGCACACAAGTTAACAATGAGACGACCAGTAAGCATGACAGGCAATGGTCTCAGCATATCATCATGTTGTCAAGTTTTTTGTAGGCATCAGAGCACAGGACAGTTAAGGAAGGAGGACAATGAGGTGGCTTTGTGGATGTTTACAAAAGATGCGCCACATATGAGGGGAAGTATTGGAGAAAGCACAAAGATGCTAGTTTGAAAACGTAACAAGTGGGTAATAATGGCTGGAATCATTAGCAAAGCAAAGGTGAATGTTATTTCAGTAGCACATTTGAGATGATAGGTAGGGTGGTGATAGATCTGGGAGGGTGTTTTCCAAAAGCAAATTCTATTTGCTAGTAGTATTTTTAGAAATTAATTTTCATAAACAAATTTCAAATTTTTTATTCAGTTGCAAAATTCAGAATTTGCACTCTTTATTCATTATACTAAATTATTCCTGTTTCGAGGGAAGATAATTGTTGGTTTTATTTTTATTTGGTTTTGGTTTTAACCGAACCGACTTGGGTTGGCTAGCTATAAGAAAGGAGAAATAGAGTACCGCATGTCAGCATAGACTGTGAATGATCTGGAATCTTTAAATGTTATGTGCTGAAAAATTATAAGGAATAAGTCTGAATAATGAAAATTCAAGAATTTTGCAAACTGTTCATGGACATCTTGGAAAAATAAAGAGGTCAAATTTGTTGAGTACATTATCTGGTACAAATTATTCACTCAGCTCTACTGCAGTATTTCCTTACACAGTACACTCCCATTTATCCCATTGGCCTGAAGGACATCTGAAGCTTTGAGATAATGGGACATTTGGATAAATGGAAGTGGTATTTTGAGTGCACAGTTGGGTAGTCTCTTGGACAGAAGAAAGGAATGCATATCAGGCACCCAAAGGTATCAACAAACCAGGCATAGAAGATCTCAGCATTCATCCATGGTGTTGCCAGTGTTGTAACACTGGATGGCAGATTTTCCCCCTCAAGAATCTATGCTTTAGATCATCCAACACACATGGTTGGGTTTTTTCAATATTGTCCTCCCTGCTGCTGTTAGAGAAACTAGATAGAAGGGCTATATAAACACAAAGCTGTTGATTAGCTCCAACAGCTAATAGCTTCTCAATTACCCTCTTAACAGGTGATTAACTGATAGGGCTACAGGATGGACATACTGGATTTGAATAACTAGGATTTTCAGGTAAAGGGAATTTGGATAACTGGAATTATACTGTAATTAGGACTGGAAATAACTTCTCAGTGGCTACTGTTTGGTAACTAGTTAGGTAATAATGAATTTGTGACACATATAGGATGTCTGGTAAGAGAACGATCTCTATTATCTGGTCCCAGTCATATGACATGGGTCAGTGTTACCAAAGGTTAAGTACCTGTCACATGACTGGAGTCTGTATTTACTAAAGCTAATCAGCTCTTCCTATAGCCTTTAATTATGCCAAACTTCTGCTAAAGTCTCGAGGAAAGGCTGCAGGACTGAGTCCTGGATCTGTAATTGAAAGCTGGCCCTGGCCTTGTATCACTGGCATTTTCCAGGTTGTCAGTAAAATAAATATTTAGGTGGCTGTATATTTATGACCTCAGCTCCTCAGTTCTAAAAGGTTTAATGTCTCTGATCATTTGTGCAGCTTGTTGCTAGAGAAATTCCTAAGGCTGAGAAATCCCCCTAAGCTTCCCTCAGCAGTCACAAACAATCACAGAAATATTCATACAGTCACAGAGCATTCCGTTGTTCTTTTAGTAGGCCAAAAAAAAAAAAAAAATCAAGCCATATAATTGTACTGAAGTAAAAAACTGAAAGGAAAATGTAAGATGTTGCCCAATATAATGACGAAGCCGTAATATTACCACAGCATGAATTACTCTGACTCAACTACACAGCGAAAGAATGTCATGTCTTCTTATAAAATAATGGTAGGGATGAGACTTACATTCACAAAAACTGATACAATTGAAATAATCATTTATAGAGTGCCTTTAGTACAGTAAGATCCCCAAATATATAATAAACTAAAGATCCGATAATAATTTCACCCACTAATGAAATGTTGCTACTTCTGGAGTAGAATGTGGCAGGAGTTTAACAGTGATTATTGACACTGCACAGCAGTTTGGCAGACACATCAGGTTTAACATATCCATACTTGTGGAAAAAGCCATGAGATTTTTAATGACCAGAATAGTCAAGATTTTGTTTTTATGTTTCAGTCACCTCCAGCAACATAGTACTCACTAACACAATGTTGGCTCTCAGTCAGTGCCCAAGAAGGGTACCATCTATTGAATCATCATCTAAAGTATTGATGCAGCCTGACTCCATTTAGCTTATAAAAACTAACAAAACCACAATCCATACAGCAACTCTGTGCTAAGCCTGCTGTGTTTAAGTGCTGAGCATCCATTGTTCCAGAAGCCACAGAGAGAAGGGCCATGGCATTGGCTTAAAAAATACCAAACTCGCTAGTCCATGTTATAGATAAATGGTTGCTATATTTCAATTCAGTCTTTAACAGCTACCGTGTCCCCTTGCCTTACTCAATTGCACATGGGAGTAAGGTTCCCATCTCCCTGATCAGCTGGATAATACCTGTCTAGGCCTTACATCTAAGTCTAGTGTGGACAGGGCTGGATTTTGGGCAGGCTATCCAGGTGACCGCCTGGGGTGCTGGGCTTGGGAGGCACTGGGCTCAGGGTGCTGTTTTTGTTGTTAGCGAAAAAAGGGAAAACAGAACATTTGAAGTAAAATGTTTCAAGCATTCCATATGTAGATTCATTTTTCACTAACCTCCTAGAATGTTCTGCACCTCTGTAGAAACTCATGGAACCTTCCAGACTTTGAGAACTACGTTTTCCTCGAATCTCCTAGAACGTTGTCAGTCATGCCCTCGTGGGTATATGAAGGGCGGGGCGTTCCCAGACAGTCAGTGAGGAATAAGAACAAACTGACATGAAGTAAGAGCCCAGCTACGATATTGTGAATGTTTTATTGTGTAATTGTGAAAGTGTACTTGTGTTTTAAGACTTGAAGAGTGTAAATAGTGAATAATAAAGGACATATTTAATGAGATGCAAGAGCTATCTATCGAACCCCTAACTATGAAACAATATAAAATAAATACTGTTACTACTTTTGCCATGCTTAACACCGTGCCATTTGCTAGCCTTTGGATCTTTGATGCTGTGCTTCAGTTCACAAGGGCAAAGGCAAGAAAAATAACCTTTTGAACTAAAGGACCAGGGTTAACATTCTAAGGCTGTCACCTACTGTAACACTATTTGATATTGGTCCACCCAATATTGGTGCACAGTTCAATTCCTTGATGTTAGAACATGTCACTTATTCTTAAAATTAAAAAATTTCTATAAGCCTAGAGAAAATGAATTTTTATTTGCTTATATATGGCATGAATAAATACAGACTTACAGATCCTAGCATGCAAATTTATCATCTTACGCGTGATTTATCCCTGTCATCAGCAATGAAATGAGCTACAAATGCAATAAAAACAAGGTATTCAAAAGTTTAACAAATGGAGGCGGGTGGCACCTAAGACAGTCCTCGCCTGGGGCACCATTTGGTGTAAGGCCAGCCCTGCCTGTGGAGCACAGCCTCTTGTCTCTGTATGCTCCCTTCTGAGAGCAAGGAGAGAGTGAAGAGCTCTGGCTCTGTCTTCTCTACTTGCTGACCAGCAATTCTGGGCTGATGCAAGAGGGAAGTAAAATGAACTCCTTTCTGAGCTGCAGAGAGTTACTTCCACTTAGAAGCAAAGACCCCATGGGGGCAGCACCTTTTTTCTCTCTCCTTCCCTCTATCAAAGCAAGCCCAAAATACACAAAACACTTATCTGTGCTTTAATCACTTAAATGACTGGATATTTTATTTCCTGTTGGCTAAATTGTTTTTCCAGCCCGCACCCTTGGTTGTGGGGTTTGAACCCAAAAAAGCTGGTCTGTGACCCTAGGCACAGCCCCGAGCAGTGGGTGCTGCTTAACCTGAGACACTCCGGAGTAGATCCAGGGAGGCATTGTGCCTTGGAGACGCAGTCCTCCAATGTTCTCCTCTTGGACTAGGGTGTGTTTTGCTCCAACTCTTACGGGACGTAAGATATACCCCTCTCACATCCAACCATCTCCTGGCCAGCACTTATGGCGTGCCCACTCTCTTCCCCTCCCTGACCTCTAGGAGGTGGAGTAAAAGGTACTCGGTCCCTGCTCTCCCTTCACACACACCCCCTCTCCCCACAATACAATTCTAATGCATCTGTATGGAGAGAACTTTGCCCCCTCTTTAATCTACCCTATGGGCTCCTTAGTCTTAGTTGCAGTTTATAATTGTTAACAAGAGTGGGGTATAACGGAAATACCCATTAGCTTTTATGTTCTAAAGGTGCAACTACAGTATATAATATCTTTTACAGTCAGAAAGGCTAAGTGTCATAGTGGTATATCTTAGATAACTAGGTTAAACCCTGCCCACCTTGCATATGTCAGTCCTTCCATTACATTCAGTAGGACTACCTGCATGAGTAGGGAATTAAGATTTAGCCCTATATTTACTGAAAACCCTGCCTTTTGCATCAGGACATGTCAGCAACTGTCTCTCTGAAGAGAATCTAGAGTATCCATGGCATAAGGATTTTTAGGACTCCTAGGCACCCCGTTCACGTCCATGGAAGTTGTGGGTGCTCCGTACTTCTGAAAATGACTAAATATGGACATAGATGCCTAACTTTAGGTTCCCTGGACTTGGAAAATTTGGCTTAAATTGCTTTGCCAATGCTGAAAATGGGCTAAGGATATTTCATTTGTTAAAGATCTTTAATACGTCATTTCATTTCTTTTTAGAAAACAATACATGCATATTTAAAACAGCAACAACTAAAGAATCACAGACTGAATAGCTCCAAGAGATTTGTGGGAGAAAAGATGTAATATGCTGTTCACAGCTCAAAAGCACCATCGAGTGGTGGATTGGATTAAATCACCTCCAGACTATTCAGTGTGGTAGTAGACACTAAGAATGAGTAAAATGTGTCTGTTATGTGTTGATTTGATCCTATAAAGATATAATCCTGCACCCAGTAAAGTTTTGCCATTAATGTTAATGGCAAATGACTGGGCCTAATTGGGCCAGATTCTTTCTGGCCATTTGCAGCTGTGCAGTGAGTGCCTTCCCTTGTGCATGTGACTTTTAAGGACCAGGAAAACCTCCAGGCCTTGCACTCAGAGGAAATCAGGAGGTGATGCTTTCCTCCTCCCCTGAGGATGAATGGCACCAGAACATGAATGCCTCACAAAGCGAGAAATCCTGTTCCCATAGCAGTCACTTACAGTTTTGCCATACATTTATGATCTGTGGCCTGCTGATTGGTGGGTCTAGTAGGGCATAGGACTGCGACTGCAGTGTAACGGTCACTGTTTCAGAGTCAGCTGCACCTTTTCAGGCTCCCACCCATCACCCTTCTTGGATGGAGGCCCACATCTCTCTCCCTCCAGGCTGGGGATTAAGTTTGTGATTTTTTTCCCAGATCTGACTGGGGTCCAGCATCTCTGGGCCACTCTTTCTCCAGGAGCTGCAACAATGTACACCAGTAACCAGCCAGTCTTCACAAAGCTAGGTACGTTTATCCTCATGGCAAAAGCATCAGAGAGAAAAAATATTGAAAACAATAAATGGTCCTACACGCCTGCAAAAAGTCACCCCCAGATCCAGTACAGGGTTGTTGGGTTTTTTTTCTTTCCATCAGTTTCAATCAGTAACAATCAGCAGCATGCCGCTCAGGATCGTGTCACCAGCCTTGAGGCTGTGTAGGAAGCCCTCTGCAGCCCTGCTTTCATGGGAGTGAGTGAGATGGCTGCGCTGCCTCAGGGCCAGTGACACCCAATCCCTGCAGGCACATGGGGTCCTGGTGGGGTGGTGAAGAGACCCTGGCCAGGACTGCAAAGAGCAGGAAAAGTTCCCAGCCATGGTGGAGGCCACCCATTGCCAAATGGCTCCTGCGGCAGTGCAGGGAGCCCTCTGAAGCCCCACTGTCACAGACCTGTGCTCTCACTCACCAGCTGGCAGTGCCAGGGTCCCTGCTCTACCCCCACCAGCACCACAATCTCGCCTGCACCTTGGGCCTCCAGGGATGGGGTCTCACTAACCCTGCAGGGAGCCCCCTGCAGCTCCGCTGTCCTGGGCCCGCTCCTTCATTCACCTGCCAGCAGCATGGGAGCTGTCCTCAGGCAGGATTGTTCAGCTGCAGAGTAACCTCCCTTGAAGCTGGTTGGGCAGTGGGGGAGGGGAGTCTTTTTTCTCCTTACAGTCCTGGTCCAGGGTCTCTGCTCTGCTGGGCCAGGATGATCGCAGCTTCCCCTGCACCTAGCGCCCCAGTGTCTTGGGCTTCTGAGCCACACGGGGACACCCCCTGCAACCCTGCCCTAATCTTAAGTCTACTCCACACAACTGTAAAAATAAGAGCTAAAAATAAAAAAAAATCTTAACGAAAATTGTCAAAACTAGAAAAAAAATCAAATTCTGCCAAGCCTGAACCTAGGTCTCTGATGGGTGTCAGTCTTTCAAACCTCTCACATGGAGTGGCTCTTGGTTTCAAGTTCATGTCCGGTTTTAGAACAAGAACCACTGGAGACATTTCAGCTGTTCCTTTATACCGTTTGGGCCTTTGATCTCTGACCTCCTGTAACTGGGAATCACCAGACAGCAGCTCTCTTCTCAGGGGCCTGAAGCGTCAAAAACCGGGTTTTTGCATAACCAGTGTTGGGGAAATAGCATTAATTATCCCTCGGTGATCTCCCAGGAAACTGCTTCAGCAAGACAGGAGCCCAAAAAACACATTTAATGCTTATTGTCTCTGAAGTCCATATGTCTGGCATATTTCAATATAACAGTCTTTTGAAGATCTTGCTCTTCCCAGGTTTCACATCTGTCACAATAACTGCTTTAGATAGCTAGGCATTAAGCTTTAGAGATTTTCCTTCTCATTGCATAGAAATCCCAGGCTGGATGTGGCATCCCTACCTCATGAACATGGATATTTGTTGTGTACCAGCATTAATAGCTATTTTAACCAATTCTAATTTGAGGCTGCAGACTACTCAAAAATGGCACTTGTATCTCAAGTCACTGGAGAACCAATATGGCTCACTGAGCTCTCTTTTAAGTACTTATGACCATATTTCCATAGTATCTGAGCACGACAAACATTAATGAGAAGATAGATTGAGATAGAGAGGAACTTGCTACTCAAATGTTCAAAATTAACAGAGATTGAGGCCTGGTCTACACTGCCGATGAAATTCAATGGCAGTCGACAGGAGTTATGCAAGCTAGACAGCGTAGTTTGTGTAACTCCCATCTACATTGTAACTTCTGTTTAGCATGCTGTCTCCACTGTGCAGCATTGATGGGAAATGCGTACCCATCGACGCAGTGCTACGCTTTATGGGTAGGTGGTTTGATGAAATCGACTTCCGGCTCAGTTGAGCGGGTCTTCACTTCCACTCAATTGATCCAGATAAATCGATCTGACAGCGGCGAATTTGCCGCTGTCAGTGTAGACATACCCTGAGAAAGATATTTCCTCAGATTATTGGGAATAACAAAAGACAGCTCCTCAAGAAGTGATGTGAAAAAACTGTCTAGTCCTAATAAAAAAGAGGGAGATAGCAGAGGTCGTATCATGCTACACAGCAACCTGCTGCAGGATCACGAATGGGCAGGAATGATGTCAGGAATGGACACACATAATCAAATCCCCAAAATTGTGTGTAACCATATCCTGGGGCAAGGGGTTGGACCCACCTCTGACAGACTGCTAAGGGTTCTTTCTTTTTCTTACATGTTGACAACATTGGTATACCTTGTCATGCCAATAAGTCTCACTGAGTTGAATTTATCCTTTTTGCATTCCTGTGAGATAAGGAAGTACTATTCTGAATTTAGAGATTGCAAAGCAAGGCAGAAAGCTTAGAGTAAAAACGTCAAAAGTGACTAAGGACTGAATTGCTTTTGAAAATGTTACCCTAAGGGATTTATCCAAGGTGATACTGGAAGTGGAAGTCTGTAACAGAACCAGGGAGAAACCGAATCTCCTGAGATTCCGTCCAGTTCCTCAACCACACAACCCTCCTTCCTCTCAAATAAGTTGTCTGCCACTATTAGGGACTTCCCAGACTTGCATAATTTCATCAAGTGCATGACCAGTATCTAAATGGCACTTTGTTTATTAACATTTTAAGGTCTGTCAGAAACTTAAAGTTATCAAGATTCTTCAAATATCTGTTCTGAAACACTTTTTAGGTAATGGTCTTTCAGCTGTAGTGCTGACCTTTTCTGGATCTGCCCTCATCCCTTCTTAATCAGTCACATATACCAACTACCATATTGGACAGCATATGATTTTCTCAATTTAATTTTAGTCCAGCACCTTCAACTCCCTTCAAAGCTTATTGTAACCTTACATTGTGTTCCTTCTGGAACAAAATGTTATCCGTATACACTCCCACTCCTTCCAGACCTTGCAGAATCTCATTCCTTTGGCTCTGGAAGATTTATGGGGTGCTTGTGATGCCAAAGTGGAGGTGATGAAAACAATAACTTTTAAATGAAATTGTAAAAGGGCAGAGCAGACCCAGCAAGAATCCACAAGCTGTGTCTAGGGAAGAAAATATTTTTGCACCAGTTAACATGTAGATTGTGGGGAAAATCCTAGCACCATTGAAATCAGTAGGAGTTTTACCACTAACTTCAAGGGGACCAGGATTTCGCCCTATGTCTTCTATGGTAGACTGAATTTCCGTCCTTGCTGCTTCACTGAACTTCTTTAGGCCTATATGGATATATATGTGTCCATTTTCCATAATAGGTATCATACACTATTCTTCACCATCCCATCCAGCTCTTCCTTTGCTTTGCATCAGCAGAATTGTCATCCTGTGAGCTGTGTTGAATACACAGGATATGACCTCTTCTTTAATAGGATCCATTCTCCTTTGAGCAGAGCATTTTGCTGGACACCATTCTGAGTTCCTCTCTGCATTTTATAAGGCTGTGATTCAGCCTAGGAGGTTGCTTTTGGTGGCCTCATTGATGATAAAGCTATTTTATTCAGTGCAGGCTTTGAATTAACCCTGGCAACTTATTTGTTACACTTCAGCCAATAAGCAGTACCCTGAACTGTTTCTCACTTAGGGTCTCTAGTAAAAGTTTCTTTCCATATTCAGTCAACTCTACCCCTGAATCAATTATGAATTTAACAGCATTGCAAATCCTGAAATTAACAGTGCAAGCCTATTCATGATGGCTTTGAACACAAATCCCAAGACATGAGACTCCCTCACCTGTGCCTGGGCTATCTCCCAGATTCCTTTGCTTTCACAGACCCGTTCCCATTGTTCCTCATATACTTCCTGCAAATGTTTTACTGGACACTGGCTGCGTACTGTGTAATCCCTTCCTGTATCTGCCACTCATTGCTTTGAAAAGACACCATGAAACAAGACTCCCTTTCCTTCGGATTTTTTCATGGCTATTTCATGTGGTGTGTTGCCCAGGGGTGACCAGATAGCAAGTGTGAAAAATCGGGGTGGAGGTGGGGCAGTAATAGGTAATATAAGAAAAAGCTCCGAATATTGGGCCTGTCCCTATAAAAATCAGGGCATCTGATCACCCTAGCGGCCACTGCATCTGTGGTGGATGACTTGGATTTTAACTAGGCTATCTGTCTTAGGTACGCTCATGGCCCTCATTACCCTGGCATCTGAGCACCTTACAGTCTTTAATGTATTTATTGCAACACCCGTGTAAGGCAGGGAAGAGCTATTATCCCCATCTTCTTTTTACAGATGGGGAACTGAGGCACAGAGAAGCTAAGCACAGGAAATCTGTGGTGCAGCAAAGAATTGAATTTGTGTCTCCCAGACCTTGGCTAGTGCCCCCTAACCACTGGACCACCCTTCCTTCTCCTACAGATAAGTGTAAAAAGTGGTGATCCTTGATTTTTAAAAAAAAGTTGGAGAACCCCTACTATTCAGGATAACTTCATAATCCTTTAAGAAGACAGTTCAGCCAGAAGGAAAGGAATCTTTGTTCTGCTTCTTATAAATGGGATGGATTTGACAAGGAATATGATAGGCATAGGAAGTCTTGATATCAGTAGTAATGAGCTATTTGAGTTCATATGGTACAGAATGGATTCACATACTATAGCTGTACAATCCCTCCTCATTTTTCTTTGCTTACTTCCTAGTTACATTCCCTTGCATCACCTTGTACATCCCTTTGTACCACCATTCCTTTCCCTCCCTGTGTCTGAACCCTTCAAATATGAGTTATCAAATCTATGGAACTACTTGCATGAGTAAGTGTTATTCAACATGAGTAAAGATTGCAGAATCATGCCTCCATTAACAGGTAAGCAAGCCTACCCCTGCAAGAAGTCCCATGGAAGTCAGTGAGATTACTCATGTACGTACACAGCATGTGTAAGGGTTTCAGGATCAGTATTTGTAAGAGGACTATTTCATAATACAAACTATCTCCAATTCTATCTCAGGCACACCACTTGTCTCATTAGAAACAGGAATATTTCCCTATCCATTTCACAGTAACCTTCTATTTCACATTGTTATGGCAATCTTTTTTCAATTTTTAGCATCTGCTTTGCAGAATGTTTCATATCTTGAATGAAAAAAATGAAGTAATAGTATAAATCAAACTAAAATGGCCTGTACTTTTCCTTTTCAGATGTGTCTGTCTGTTGAGCTGTATTGTAAGTTTAGTGTTACTGATCTAGTAGTTATTTTAACTGCTGCTTGGCTTCAGCCCTGTTGATATATTGGTTATTTTTATATATGGTAGGCTATTTGTGTGACTGATTTTGCAATTCATGCTGCCTGCTGAAGGACATCCCTTGAAACAGACCTCATTGCTGTATTCTCAAGATGAAAACAATTGGATAGAAGTACATTTCTGAAAAGAAGAGCCTCTATTACATTTTTTTACTGAATTGCTTGCACAAGCCAATTGGTTGGGTTATTGGAAGAAATGAAAAAGGGAAAAATTGATGGGATTCAGGTGTCAGTGTGTAGCATTAAAACCATTTCTTATACTTAGCAAATGGTGACTGTTGGATCAAATTCCAGCATATGGGCAAAATATAGTACAAGGGAGAAAATGATTACGTTTATCATGCTAGCAACAGGGTTCAGAGTGGTAGATGCGAGAGGCCCCCAAAAAGCAAAACCAAATTACTCAGGGTTGTTATTTTAGAAGTCCACTTACTCAGGCCCCGTAACCATATAGTGAAAGAAGCTGTGATAGTGGTAATCTAAAACTTGGAAGGTATTTTAGGAGCCTTGAAGATGTAAATAGGAAATCTAGAATAAAGACATAGGTAGAAAACAGAAGCTGTCATCAGAACTAGACTTTAAAAACTGGCACAAGAAGGGACATTTTGCTTGTGTTTTAATCCACTCTAAGGAGGGAAATCTCCATTTTCAGTAACCCCAGTGGATCCTAAATTAAGCATAAGCCAACATCAAGGGTCTCTTTTTTTTATTTCATCCCTCCTGTTAAATGTGCACAGCCCAGATTCAGCGAGATACTTAAGCATCTGTGTGAATTTAACCATTAGTTCCATTGACAATTAGTCAGGTGCTTAGTTAGGGGCCAGTTTACTTAGATATTGAAGCACCTGCCTATGTGAGGTGACGAAGGAAAAGAAGACCTGATCCTGTGAGGTGCTGAACATCTGCTGTAGCTTTGATGAGCTCCCTCATTCTCTCACTAGGGATTCTCAGCACAACCCATAGAGAAAATTCTAGTGCTATGATGTTCCCAATAGATAGATGGCATGCAGCTCTAGGCATATTTTTAGTCGAACCTGATCAGGAACTGAATGAGACTAGGACTTGTATAGCAGCCAGCTGGCTGATGATCAGTTCAAAGAAGACTGAAATGAGCTGGTTGACTATGGTGAAGCAGTCAGAGAATATGCCTGGACTGGCGTCTGAACTTCTGATTGATGGGGTTTTCCCCAACCATTTTGCTGATGAGATTAGGAACTGTCTTCATCCCCAGTTGCTTCCAGCACTCAAGGTAGCGTCACTGGTCAGGAAAGCATTTTTATCTCCTCTTGGTTCAGTGATTGTGACTGTTCGGGATGTGGACCTAGCCACAACTATTCATGCCTTCATGGTTTCCAGACTGCAACTTCACCCATGCATTCTACATGGTGCTACCCTCGGACAACTCTCAGAAGCTAAAGCAGATGAGGAATTTAGAGGCTTATCTTCTTAGCAGGCTAGTCATTGGGAAGAAATTACACGAGAGCTCCAAAGACTACTCTAGCATCTTTTGTACTTCTTGTTGCAATTAATGGTGCGGATTTAAACCCCCAAAATATTTGGATCCTTCCTAAATGACAGAAGCCTCTCCTCCAGGATTCCCCCGAGAAAGTAGACATCAAATGAAGTGCCGTCGTGAATAGTCTCGAAGACTGAACACTTGGGGTTGGAGATAAGTGTAAAAAGATAAACATGTAACATTATTTCTTAACCTCAGTCACATGACTGGTCAGGGTTCCGAAGCCAAATAACCCTGTCAAATGCTAGAGTTCAGTATCCACTATCTCAAGCGGTTACTGCTGTGTAAAGGTGTTTTGGTGGAGGATCTTGCTCTCTAGAATTCACTGCCCTGTTGCTCTGATAGAGCTCAAATCTGTTAACTGCTGGAAACAGTACAAAACCTAATTATTTTCTTAGGCTTTTGTCCAAGTCTGTGTTATTAGGGGATTGGTGTTTGTTATCTTTATTTATCTATATTTTTCATGAACTCTTTTTACTGAATTGTTTACTTTGAGACAAATGTGATAGCTACGTTTTTATAAATTGCTAAACAAATAAATAAAATGAGAGTGGTCTCAGACATTTGTACTTGTACTAGTGCAGACTCAGATTTGTACATACCAAAGTTTTCTTTCCCCATTTATTCCATGCAAAGAAAATCAGATTTGTATATTTAAATGGCATTTGTACACAAATTGAGAAGTTGGATGTCTACCTACTTGCTTTGTGCACGTAGTTTCAGTCTTCACTAAAATTTTGAGATGAAAAAGATGTGTCTGCAAAAACAGAAAGGTGAAAAGTTGCAAGTGCAATTTTGGGCCTTGATTCTGCAACTTATTTTGTGCAAATGCAGGGTGCTGAATTGCAGAATTGGAGCCCTGGAAATACTACATTTAATCTGACAGCTACTCCAGTCAACATTTCTTTAGAGGGCATACTGTTTTTGTGGTTTCTGTATCTCAAGACCACATATTTTAACAGTATACCTGATGACAATCTCACTGTTGAGCATTTTGAAATATCAATATTTCATCCCGCTTATCACCCCTCCCATAATCAGTAAAAGTTTGCATGATCAGAGGATGTGACAGTTTGCTCTACTCACTGCAGGTAAGGAGTCTCCTCCTGGTCATTCTAGGGAATAGTTCACTAGGGCTTGGTCTACACTTACCTCCGCAATTCGGCAGCAGTCGACGGGAGTTACGCGAAGTATGCAAAGAATTTACGTAACTCGTGTCATCTGCTGTGCTTCTCTTCTGCGTGCCGTCTTCACTGCATTGTGCCAACAGGAACCGCGTTCCCCTTGACACAGCGCTACGCCACTTGTGGGGGTGGATTAATAACATCGACTCCTGGATCGACTGAGAAGGTCTTCACTGACTGCTCAGTCAATCCAGATAAGTCAATCTGACGGCGGCGTATTTGCTGCCATCAGTGTAGACATAGCCTGAGTCAACACCTCTCCCCACAGTTGTAAGCCATCCCTCCACCTCTGTCTCTTTGGCTGCAGCCCCTCTCTTGCTCCAGGAGCTGCTACAGCCTCTTCATGACTCAGCTCTCTGACTAGGTCACTCATAGTTTCCCCTTCAGGAGGAGTGGGAGAGGAATCTTTTCTCCCAAACAGGCTCAGGCTGTCTTCCTATGTGCTGCCATGCCGATGCTACTTTCCCAGTGACTGGTTGGGGAACCAGGGCCCACACTCTACTCCAGGCTCCAGACCAGAAACAGTCTAGCTAGCAGTTCGGGTCTGTTCCACCCCATATTTTGCTGCATTTCCGTGGGCCCTTTCTTAACTTTCTGACTTTCCCTTCCTTCTCTGGGTCTGCCAGTGTAGGTCTTCACTGACAGCGGCAAATTCTATCTGGATTGATTGAGCGGTCAGTGAAGACCCGCTCAATCGATCCAGAAGTTGATGCATTAAAACCACCCCCTCAAGTGGCACAGGGCGTAACTCCCGTTGACTGCCGCTGAATTTGAATGTAAGTGTAGACCAGGCCACAGTTTCACAGTTCCCTCCTCCCAGGGAGCAACTGAAGCCTACACATCTCTGCAGCCTCCAAACACATCTCCCTCTTCCTAGGAAGTGACTACAGCTTTTCCCAGCATCCCCCTCTGCTGCTAGCATTCTGGCTTATGTAGGCCCCACCTGTTCTTGCACAGGTGAGCATCTTCTAATTAAGGCTTTCTTCTCAGTCTTCAGCCTAATAGGTTAATTGACCCAACTAGCCTCCATTAACCCCTTCAGGATGAGTGTGGAATGGATACCTCATCACAGGGGCATACAAAATTAAGAAAGAAGAATTCTCATACGTGAAATGCATGTATTTAACATTTGCAATATCAAACAACAACAATACATATTTGAATAATGGGGGTATATGAGAAGGAGGATTGTGGGTTTAGCACAGACCTAAATTTTCATTTGATACAAAATATTCAATATATATACACAAAGAGAACACATCATAAATATATATATATATTCAACAAAGTTATAATAATATTAAATAATTTTAACCAAATACTTCATTTTGGAATTATTAGTGTTCTTTCTCATTCAAATTACAGTTGTGTGTCTTAATATGAGTAATACAGGTCACTCTTTGTCATCGCTCTTTTTATCTGCCAATGCTAAAGCTAATTTTGTTAGGTCTTCGCAACATACCACACTATGAACAAACTATGGTACATGTGTGCACGTGGCACGGTTATAGCCACATCTCATAGATATACAAGGTGCGTCACCCTCATAAGAGCACTGGATTTACTTCAGAATATCTGGAGGAGCAAGCATGACATTGATTGGTACGGTTTTTGGAAACAGAGACTTGAAACTGTCATCACACATCTATCCATACTGCAGTAGATCAGGTGATAGTGCATCAAGATCCAAAGCACTTTCTCACACATGCCGGAAGATGTGTTTTAAGTTTCCTAGATGTGCTCCAGTCGGTGGAGGTAAGGAGCTGAGCTTTGGTGTTGACATGCTACCTTTCCCAATTTTTGCTGTCTCTATCTGTTGTGCTTCTGATATGGTGGCACAATTTTATTGTCTGTAGCCTGCAGCTGTGAATTTGGGTGCCCATTCGGTGACATCAGGCATTGCTGCAGTGATGTCACCCAGCAGAGAGAGAGAGAGGGAGTGTCCAGCTCACAAAATCTTCAACACAATGCCTTTGCAGAGGGCAAAACAGGAAGTAACTGTATCACAGCCTGAGAATGCATGGACTGCTAGCAGTCCTGGTAAAATGTTCTGGTGTTGCTTTGCAGTAGCATAGACGTCTCTTACAGCTCTCTCTTGGACTGGGGATTCCATAAATCACTACAGATGTTAGGCCCTGTTCAAGGTAATGGTGCAAGAATAAGAGAAATATGTCAGTGTCATCTGATAACATTGATATTCCCACTGGTTTCTTTTTTGCAATCACCATTTGTCGTACAATGATGTTATCGGCTTCCTCATACGAGATGGCTATATATTCTTTGTGGATCACCTCACCTCCCTGGTTTATTTCATCTGGGGTGTTGTCTCTGCCTGTGATGACTAGGTTGTGCTTTGGTTTGTGTTGATGGTGAAACTTCTTGTCTTTAATTAGTTCCATACAACTGTCAAGCAACTGTTTCTGATTTTCAATAACCATCAAGACAACCTTCTCTTGAGGTAGCTGTGTACTTCTACTTAACTGATGCACTCTGCTTGTTTTTGCAGCTCTGCTAGAGCTTATGATGCTCTTTGTGCTGAAGTCTGTATACCTGTCAAAGACCAGGTATACAACACCTGCTGCCTACTTGTGTTCAGTGTAGACTCTGAAATTGGTCAAAAAGCTCTTGATAATACCACTTGATGACCAACATACTGCCCAAGGAACAGTGGAACCATCGATGACTGTTCAGGTGACACCTTGTGAAGTACGTCTAGTTGACAACTCTGTCAGTTGCTGCTTCTTCAGGTTAGACTTACCTTGGCAATCCTTATGTCATCTGAGTCAGTGGACATTGACTTTGGTACAGCAGCCAACTCATGTGACAAAATATTATTGATGTCAGCCTCTTGCAAACTTGCTTGTAGGCCAATATATGTTAATAGATAATATTAGTGTCAAATACCTTTGCTGGACAAATCTGTACATGCTTTTTTGTCAATGCCAGTGTCTCTAATATCCTTGGTTTTGTGTTGTAGAACCACATGGGCCACCTATGTTCAAATTCTTGCATTTGCTGAATTCTAAACATAGGTGTGTTGTCTATTTTTACTGAAGGTGGTGCCACTCTACCTCTGACAATGTTTACTATTGCCTCTAGGTGCTTAGTTGGCTCTAAGGGGTTAATGCCCAGCTCTAGTTTGTTACTAATGGTCTCTTTGTCCCTTGTAGCAGCAACAATCCTTGACTTCTTCTTTTCTTCTTTGTGCATCTCTTGTATTTGTGCCTCATTAGCATCATTTATGTTTGTAATGTCTTCTATCAGATAGTTGCATGTGCTGAGGATAAAAGCCCAAGGCCTGACAGTCTCTGGTTTTAGGGTGATCTAATGATGCTATCATAGCCACGGTCATACCTCACAGACTCAAAGACTTTAAGCTCAGAAGGAACCACCATACCTCATGAACGTGGTTTCACTGTACATGTCACTCCAGAAGCATTAAAGAAAAGAACAGGTGAATGAAGAAAATAGTTGACAGTGTGTTTGGTTTATAATCTGGTAATGTCGATAATCATCAAGTGTTTGAAAATTAATTCACATGAATGAATATGTAAGAATTTGTTAAGTGAGCGTGCTCAGAGAGTACAAGAAGAACATGCCTTATGACTCAGTCCGGAGTGGGAGGAGAGGGCATTCTAGGAAGATATACTGCTAATTCAGACACTAACAAAGACATAACATATGTATCATGTGGCTAATTATGTTCCATGATACAATATTAGTGTGAAGTTTTCATGAAAAATAATTGAAATTCAATTAAATTTTTTAACTGTTACCTGTCTTGTGAATCAGGAAGGAGGTGGTAATATGTGCCAATATTTGAAAATGCTCAATAGTAACAAGGTGTCATCAGGCAGTTTCTTTGAATTTAGGCTCATGAAATTCAGAATCCACCAAAAAAAAAAAAAAAAAAAATTGATGGACACGGTGATGTGGGGGTATGAAATCCCCACCAGTGACAAAGGGGTTAAAGAGGTGCTGTGGACAAGACTGGCCCAGCCCCTCAGGCCCTATCAATCATGTCAGGATGGAAGAAAGGTTGAAACGCAGGAAGTTCCAGTCAGTGGCTGAGGGAGAGATCAGACAGCAGCTCTACAGCTCCCAAGAGAGACTCCTGGAAGGCTTCAGCGAAACTGCCCTCATAAAGACCCTATTGATTCCACAAGGAGACAGTTGACTCTGTTATACTGGCTGGAGAGGATAGCTTTGGCAAGCCCCTAAGCCAGCTGTCAAGCGGTCAGTACTGCTATCCTCAACCCCTCCCAGGGTTAGCGAATCAGGGAGTCACACTGAAAAGACTTTGGCAGGAAGAGCATGGAGCTCCATCCCCTTCAAACACAGTCAGACTATTTGGTGCTGAGACTCCTGTTTATACAACAGGGACGCCCTACAGGTTATGCAGTGTCCGGCCCCAGGGGGAACCCATCGATGACCTGAGAATTGTGACAGACACTAAAACAAGATAGTGACAAAATCTTGTATTTGGCTACCGGATTATTTGTAAAATTCAGCCTAACCTGTACACCGGGAATCAGCATTTCTTACAATATATGCACTAGTGGAATCCTATGGCAACTTTCCTTAAGTCATATCAGTCATCAGTCTATGATTTTTTTTTTGTTTGTTTTTTGGGGTTTTTTGCCTTGCTTACTATTTTGGGATTGTCTTCAGTGGATAACTATATATAATGGCAGGTCCAGGAAGAATACTAGTAACTATATAATACAATACAATAAATTACTCTTCTGTAGCAGCAGCCATCTGAGGACTTCAACATGCTTCACACACTTTAATTAATCAGCTTCACAGCACCTTTTTCAGGCAGGTAAATATTAGTATCCCCATTGTATAGCTGGAGAAACTGAAGCACATAAATACTATATGATTTACCCAAAGTCTCACAGAAAGCTGGTGACAGAGTTTGGGAATAGAAAGTTAAGGCTGGGAGTCAGGAGACTAATGACTCAGCTACAAAACCATCCTTTTTCCTCAAAGATATCTATACACAGAAAAGCTCTCAAAGGCTCCCTTTTAAAGGGAAACATTCATACTTCTGAAAATAAGCATCATAGCATTTGTATGCTCAAGGAAAGGAGTACATATTCTGATAGGTGCACCCCAAACTATAACAAGATTACTTCGTTTTTTGTGAGCTTTGCCCATTTCACACTAGAGCTGAGCCCGAATAATGAAGTTTGTGTATGCATCTGAACTGTCACAAATTATGAGGTTTTGGTTTAGGCCCATATCTGGGTCTAACATTACTAGAGGTGTTTTTCAAGGACAAACTAAATGGGAAAGCTGTGCAAAATTCACACTTGTAAGGACCATTTCCTGCCGCTACACGTATGAGAAGCCAAGCTGCAGGATAAGTTCCCAGAGCTCCATTCTGTTCCTACAGTTGCACTAGGCAGGTTCTCCAGTCAATTGAACAACTTGTTTAAAAGTCCTTTCAGATACAGTATACTTTGCTTCCCTCTGTTTCTAGCTGCTACTATCACACATACAACTGCCTGCCTGCAAACGAAGTGTCCATGGGAGCTGTGCTTGGATTACAATAGGTGAATGTGGGGGCAAATTGTGCTAATTTGCAAACCCATTCCTCCCTGTGCTTCACTTCACCTGTAAAATGGGGATAATGCTTCCCTCCCTCACATGGGATTTTTGAGCATTGGTTAAAGTAAGTTGAAACAAAATGGGGTATTCTCCTCCTTGGCTGGAGCAGTGAGATCTCCCTCTTTTGGCAGAGGATGAGAAACTGTGCCTCTCTCTGGTCCTCCTTAGCTGAATCCTGTATTGAAAGGTTTGTGAAACTCTCAAATATTACAGAGCTGGGGAATTGGATGAGTAGGTAGATAGTTGATGGTGTAAAAAAGATAATGTTTCTCTTCCCATATGTTCTAGCTCTCATCAGTTCACAAAAGATCTGTGTGTAACAGTACATGAGAACCGATTTTCACCCAAGTGGCACAGTAAACTGTATGTATTAATTGGGGGCCCAGATCACTGATGCCAGTAAGAGTCTTCCCCTTTATTTCAATGGCCTTTGGGTCAGGCCCTGGCTGATTTTTAGAATTGCTGAACCCGCATTCAACTTTTGGCTTCAATATGAGATGTCAGTGCCCTGTACCTCTGGAAGCCAGGCCACAAAACTTTACAGACAAAGAAGTAAAATGGAGACAGACCCAGTCATATTGCTGGTGCTGGGCTAGATCCTCAGCTAGCATAAATTGACATAGGGTCAGTAGAGCTATGCTGATTTACACCAGCTAAGTATCCATCTCATTATCTTTTGACCATGTATTGAGAGTGCATTAGGAGTTTTTGTTTTTTTTAAAGAGGCTAAGCTCTTGTAACACAACTTGATAAAAGTAGCCAGTCTGTTGCATCAAAGCAGTGTGAATTTATAGCAGTTTCAATATAGAGGACTTTAAAAAGAAGAGTAACTGTACAACCCATAAAGAGAAAATGGTAAGCAACATCTTAAACAGGTCAAAATATTAATTGCATGGAAATTAATTAGCAACCAGCCTTCCAAAAGTGCTAATAATATCCAAAGCAATTTTTAAAAAGGCAATTCAGACCCAGCTGTAGGGTGTTTTTTGTTTTTGTTTTTTTTAAAAGTCAAAATCAAGAAAAGATCACTAACTGACTTAAGGCATTATTTATTAATTCATATTTGGATTAGTTATTTCAGTACTCACCGCTAACTTTATATAGCACATTTCTTTTACAAATCACTTTACAAACATCACTAATTAGATTTTCACATAACACACTGTGAGGTAAAGAAATACTATTATCCTCCTTTTTACACAGGGAGAAAGAGAGATAGAAGTGACTTATTCAAGTCACATGGGGAGTTAGTATCAGTTCTGATACTAGAAGCCAGGAGTTACTGCCTCCAATTATTGTGCCCGGATCAAAAGGTCACAGCTCTATCTAGTACCTCCCTTCATGTTTTTTAACCACTGATAGCATTTTGTAATTTATTATTTATTTATGCTGCATTGTAAGTGGGCATGGTGCCTTACAGACAAATAGAAGACGCAGCCCATGAGTCCAAACAATTGATAACTAGATAAAATAGTAGAATGAACTCAATGGGAATGGGTCAAATTGCCTCTTAGATTGGAAATTGGAAAAGAACATTCCAATCAAATTGCTGCTTCTTTCCTGAGTTCACTTAGTGATCCCCAAGAAGACAACCAAAATAAGCTTGTGTTTACCTTGAGCTGAATAGGATGGCCAGGTGCTAAATATGTATCAAATGGCCCTGATTGTACCCATATCTGTGCATGAATCTTCACTTTCCTGTACACAAGGTCAGAAACCTCCATGTTATCTCCGCTTGGTGAGAGATCCATCTGTGTGGGCTGGAAACAAGTTGGGAAGGTCAGATGTACTACACACCTGACTAATCCTTGTGAGCCTCACAGGAAATCTGCTAAAAAGTTAATACAGCAGAAAGCTGTTTTACTTTTCCATGCAGCCCTTCCATGCACAGGAGCCTCTCCCGAGGGAGTTTCTGGAGCAAAAAGCAAGAAGGGAACCTGGCTGATTTCTTGGATACTGTGAGGGGATTGGCATGGAAGTTTCCCCTCTTGTGGCCCCTTCTAAAGATTTTCTTATGGGTGAGGGGTGCTCTGGCTCCAAGAATCTTGGTGTTAAGAGGATCTGTTACATTTTGCCTGGACAGAGCAGTTCTGAATTACTACTTATATATAATCTTAAATGCCTCCATTGATGCCAATATTTCTCACCTATTCATAAACAAGTTAAGAACATTAAAAGTGCTATAAAACCAAACATTTGTGGATAACAGACTCACCCAGCCCATTTTTTTCAAGACATGTTTGAAATAGCTATAAAATACAACAAACCAGGGGCTGCCTCTGAAAAACAAACCTTGCATAGTAACACAGGTCAAATCTATTTCCAAGGTTATCAGATGTAGTACTACCTATTGTCTCTAGAGGGCCATCTTTAACCACTGAAGAAGTATAGGAGAGGGTTGAAGTTTTAATCCCCTTCTTTCAGCACTTACCTTTTACCACAGATTCCAATTTATGCATCATCATCAATGAGTTACTATTGCTGTATGAATTAGCGATTGTAAGGAGCCAGAAGCAAATGTCCTTTGGAAGGAGACTGTTGTCTGTACTGTAATCTTTTGTTTATATGATGTTATACAAGTGAATCAACAATTCATGAGTGATGGTTAATATTAAGTCCTTCTGGCATTCTGCATTTAGTCTCTGACCAGAGAAAAACATTGGGTTTAAGTCAGTTTTAAAAGCTGAATGTTAAACTTTCCCCATTCATCTATCTCTGAATGATAGCAGTCATTCTCATACATAGTATTACTGTGTAAAGTAATTAATTTATTTTAGTAACCTAAATACACAAACTCAGGATGATATTGTATAGCTACAATGTAATTTGTGTGTAGAGAGAAAGAAAGAAAGAAATGCTGAAAAAAAGAATATTACAATTGTAAATTAATCCTTAACTCTATGTCCTTGTAAGTATTTCTTAAAAGTAATGCCTTAATTAAAATTAATTAATTAATTATATTATAATTTTCCAACTTACACTATATAAAGAGACACCAAATGGAATTTTCTTACCTTACATTTAGTGAGTTTATAATATAATACAAACAGTCTTCAATTAGCTTCACTTTTAATTCTTAGATTGCTGCTGCCCTTATTTACAGTTTCTCATAACTTTCAAAACTGTAATTATTTTAGGCTGAAAGTTTCCAGAGGTGATTTTTTAAAACGTCTGAGCATACATTCAAAATAAAACAATCAAACAACCCACCCCACACCCTTTACATATATTCAAATAGAATTTTTTTTCCTTTAAACAAATTTTGTTCACAGTTGTTTTGTAGATCTTATAATATCAAAGGAACAAGCCTAGATTTTTTTTTTAATGAATTGAGTAGTTTTAAATTTATGATGGTGGCTTAAAGGCAGAAACTTGAAACTTTTTATAATTTGTAGTAAAGTGTATTGTTGTGCACCTCCATGTTACTAAAGCAATAGACTGATTGGCAATAAAAACCAAAAAAAGAAAACAAGCAACCCAAGAATATCACAAACAACTAACTAATTCTATTGCATATGTGAAAAAGTGTAATTGTCCATAAACTTCAAAAACTACTTGAACAGTCCCACTGAAATATACCAAATAAGCCATATTGGAGCAAAATTTCTTTGGTGGTTTTTAACTATGGTATGCTACCTAGTTATAGCTACCTACCTTTTTAGTAAGAATACATTAAAGCATGGACTGATATAAAAGTATGGAAATGCATTTAGAATAGCCACGTTATTCACAAATAGCAAAGCCAGGAGTAAGTTATGCATGTCATCTCAAATTCATGCCATGTACATATACTATGACCCAGTTCTTGCAGCTGAATTTCTTTGCTTGGACACTTGAACCCATGCACGGCCCTATGGACTTCAAGTTCAGGGACCTGCCCTAGCGGATCCCATTGCAAAGTCAGGGCCTATATAACTATTTTTATTCTTAGAAATTTGTGAGTGAAGTTACTGTTCATGAAAGTCAGGGTTAATTGCTGGAATCAGGAATCCTGAGAGTATGCAGTCTTTTTTTCACATCGTTCTGCTGATCTCTTTTATCCATAACATGCAACATGCATGATGTTTCAGTCCTAGTTTCTACTAAGCAGAGCTTCTCAGTACCTATCATACTCGATATGTTTCCCTTTGTGTAGTGAATAAGGGCTCAATCCTGCTCCTGCTGAGCACTCTGGCCCCAATCTGGCAAAGCATCCAAGGACATGCTTAGCTTTACACACATGACTAGTCCCATTGACCTTGAAGGATCAAGTCATAAGTGAGGATCAGGATGAATCTCACTTTCACTTATTCCCTTTAGGTACAATTTAATCTCAGGCTTGTGAATGCCAAAGTCTAATATCCCCTAGCCTCTCTACAAACAGAGCTAACTCTACAGTAATTTACAACTGTATAAGGAAGTTGATTTATATGCAGCATTCATTAAGGTAACATACAAACAATTACATTTTATTACATATCATTTAAACAAGTGCCATCAACAGGACAGTTTATAAGGGGTAAAAAAAAAAAAAAAAAAAAAAAGATAGCATTTATTAAGCTGCTGTGATAAAATATAGTAGAACAATCAAATACATTTCCTGGCTTAACTGAGCATAGGATAGGATATGATTTCTCTAAGCACGGTCACCAGTCTTAAAAATAGGTGATGGAATCCATATCAGTAAGAAGCATCTTCAAAGAGGATTAAAGGTTCAGAATTTTTTGGTTTTTTGTTTGAGGCAATAATATATTGAATTCTTTTGGAGTAATTAAACTTGAAAATGATCCAGTTTTTTTTTTTTTGTTCAATGCTTCTTACAATTTATTGCTAATTGACAGGTGAGTAAGATAAGTAGCACTGAACGCCACTTGATGCTGTTACCGCCTAAGGGAGCGAGGGGAAGCCTGTCACACAGGAAGAGGCTGTTCAAATATACATGGAAGATGAGCATAATGAATTTTCACCTGAGGAGAGAATGCAAGTGACTTAACCTCCTACATGAAATAAGATCTTGGTGTTTCAGGAAATGTCTTATCAAGAGAAATCAGAGAGGACAGTAGAGCTTCTTTGTAGCAATCTGAGCAATTTCAAGCCTGTAGGTTGCCTTGCTTATTGGTGGAAATTACAGAATCAGGCCCCTTGATTTGCATTCAGATTTCTCTAATTCCTGTGGAGATTTATCCCCACCTGTGCCTGTAGTTCACATCACTGACAGACTTACTGCCCCTTCCTGCTTGCCCTTTCCAGCCAAAACAGCAACAAAATTGCCTTTCCATAAAAGATTTGTCTCTCGACTTCTATCAAATGCCTTTTGGGAGGTTGTGACACTTTCAGGGTTACGTAAGGGGCATGTTCACTGTTAAGGAACTACCACTCGTTCATAGCAGGGGGGAGCCTTGTCTTTGCCCACTGGGGGAAATGCAGCCAAGACTCCCAGCTGCTGGTCACCACCCCACTTTGAGCTCTGCGAGCTCCACTCTTTCCCTCTGCAGACTAGCAATTAGCAGACCTCCCCCCTTAAACTCCCCAACTGAGTCCTTGGGGCAGAGCAGAGACCACCTGTGGCTAAATCTAAGGAGATAGTTAACCTGCAGAGTTCTGCTCTGGCCCCAGGGCACAGTTCCCTCCAACCTGTCTGTAAACCCCATTTTGATACTCTTGAGGGTCTAGTCCCTTGACTTCTAGACACCTCCAATGCATACAGATTCGCTTCCTCTATGAATGCAGTGCCCTTAGTTCATTAGCTTCGCCTCAGTTCAACACTCTCATTAGCACACAGCATTTAGATGGGTCCATAGGAAAATCAAATAGAAGTTTATTGGACAAAGCTAAAGATTCAAACAGAAGTAAAAGGATTGGAAACATGGTTACAGATAAAAGAAAAATCTAAAACAGTGTCTATAGTCTTTACTTATTGACAAGTTCCTTTCCTGTCTACTAAAAGATATTTCTCACCCAATGGACAGTCCATATGGTAATTGCCCAGTCAAGAGAGCTAGGATCTACTTTTCAGGAGACACTCACACTGTCACCTTCCTAAGAGATACTGTCTTGTGCCTTTCTTTTTCCTTTTTGTGCAGGTCCAGAACTTTTGACTCGTTTCAATAACCAGGACACTTCGTTAACTTCAGTTTGCCCTGATGGTCCCTCTGTTGAAGGTCTTTTTCTTAGGCTCTTTTGTGCTTTGTTAAGACCCAGGCCTGCACCTTGTCTAGATTGTAAACACTTCGCTGGGCTGGGTCAACAGATGTAAATTATTCTCTCTTGATTGAGTTAGCTCTGAGAACCCATTCACCCCCACCCTCCAGGTGATGATCAGTTTCCACTCCAGCAGCCTTGGAACACAATATTCTACATGTTACGTAACTCTTAAAACATTTTCTATACATACCTCCTGCATTAACCATGACAACCAGAGAGTTTTTAGCTTTCACTGTAGACCACATGTGCCCCCCTTCAGTAAAATATGGTGAAGATGAGGCTCAGAGGGGAAACCACCATCTGGACGTGGCTAGGCAAGTCCTCAGGTATAGACTCTGTGGGCGTGGGTCACCTGGGTTAATTTATATTCAATCGTGTTAAGAGAAAACATGGGTTATGGGAGATTATTATTGCTATTACAGTAGCCCCCACTGAAATCCCATTCTGCTGTGTGGTACACAGACACATGGCAAGCATTCCTCCCTCAAAGAGCTTACAATTTAAGTAGTCAAATGATGGTCAAAAAGAGCAACACATACACAGGTGGGACTAGAACCCAACTATCCCAGCTCATAGCATAGTACCCTACCCACCAGACTGCATTGCTTCAGTAAAGTTAATTGCTGTTCTGTAATGATGAATATAAAAACACTAAATAAAAACATACAGAGATGTGGTATATGACTCTTCTCCAGCCTAGTATTCACAGATATATACACACACCCAGAGACTCAGTCCCAGCTAGGTGCCTGCTCATCCAAGCATATAATCATACTATTAATCCATTACAGAAAGCATTGAAAGAAGCCCAGTGGGTTGATTTATATAATGGTTAAAGGGGTGTGTATATTATTCAAATTCTTCGATGGCTCCACAGGAGAGATAGGGATGTAGAACCTAACCGTAAGGCTGGTTCCTCCTTCCCTCCTGATTGCACTTATCCTGAAGGAATTTTAATTAAGAAATAATGTACTGATGGGGTTTACTTTGGACCTAGGAGAGGCTGTATTGTTGGCAGCTGAGTATGAGACTCCCCTGGAGTGAGGTGGTGGAGGCTAATTGGTCAGAATCCCTGGGGGTGGGGCTAATGGAGTACAAAGCTGGTCAGAGGCACTCACTCTGGTTTAGGAGCTCAGTCTAGTGATGCCTTTTCCAGTTCTGTAGTGTTCCGGCTCATTTAGGAGTTTAGTATGGTGCTGAAAGTCACTTGAAGATGGGAGTATAGCATAACTCAGAGGTTTCTTCTAGCTTGGAATTTTGGGGTGGTTCAGCAGCTTCTTTCTTGAATTTTCATTTGCAATTAGTTAATTTAGATTAGCTTAGTGGTTTGGTCTAGTTTTAGTGCCTACTCCAGACCTGAGAGTTCATTTCAATTTCAGAAGTTTAGTTTGGGTTAAAATAATTTAACTCTGTTTAAAATTTAGATTTAATAGATGTCAGTTAAAGGCTTCTGTTTTGTATGTTGAATCTCACTAATAGCATAGCATGATTAATAATAAGATATGTAGTTCCTATATAATGCTCTGTATCTTTAGCACGCTATATACATCCTCACAACACCACTGTGGGGAAGGGGTATTAGCTCTTTCTTCAGATGGTAAAACTGTAACACACAAAGTTTAAATGACTTGTTCATGGACCCATGGAGTATCAGGATGAAGCTAAGATTAGCATTCAGCAGACTTTGGTCCCTGGCCCTGTGCTCACGTCTCCTACTCTTCTAACTTACAGGTGCCACAAGCCTGTGGAAATTGCACTCAGATGAAAGCAGTATGTCTGAGAAAGTTGTGATAACTTAAACTTCAAACAACCTCCTAGAAATGCTCTGGAGTCTAAAAAACAGTGCTGTGAAAGCTGCTATAAAAACATTAAAATGGACTGCATACAAACTAACACTACCGATGCTATACGAATGCTATAGCAGTTGCCGTATATACATGGGCTTGATGTACTTACATTTAATACTAGCGTAAGTCAGCAACTCCAATGATTTCAGTAGCTCTATCACCACATACAGCTGCCATGATAGCTATATATGACATTGAAGGTTATTATGGGCCTTATTCCTTATTGTGGTGTGGCTGTGGCCCACATAAAACAGAGAGCTGCATGTGTGGCCCACACTGGTAAAAAGGTTAAGAACCACTGATCTAGACCATTCCTAACAGGTGTCTGTTCATCTTGCTCTTAATCTCCAATGATGAAGCTTTCATAACCTCCCTAGGCCATTTATTCCAGTGTTTAACTACCCTGACAGTTAGGAAGTTTTTCCTAATGTCCAACCTAAACTGCCCTTGTCCTATCCTCAGAGGTTAAGGAGAACAAATTTTCTTCCTCCTCCTTGTAACAACCTTTTATGTACTTGAAAACTGTTATAATGTCCCCCCTCAGTCTTCTATTTTCCAGACTAAACAAATCCAATTTTTTAAATCTTCCCTGAGGTTATGTTTTCTAGATCTTAAATTTTTGTTGCTGTTTTCTGAACTTTCTCCAATTTGTCCACATCTTTCCTGAAATGAGGCACCAAGAGCTGGACACAATATTCCAGTTGAGGCTTAATCAGTTCAGAGTAGAACAGAAGAATTACTTCTTGTGTCTTGCTTACAACAGTCCTGCTAATACATCCCAGAATGATGTTTGCTTTTTTTTGCAATAGTGTTGACTCATATTTAGCTTGTGATCCACTATGACCCCCAGATCCCTTTCCTCAGTACTCCTTTCTGGGGAGTCATTTCCCATTTTTTCTGTGTGCAACTGATTGCTCCTTCCTAAGTAGAGTGCTTTGCATTTGTTCTTATTGAATTTCACCCTATTTATTTCAGAACATTTCTCCACTTTGTTCAGATCATTTTGAATTCTAATGCTATCCTCCAAAGCACTTGCAACCCCTCCCGGCTTGGTATCATCCGCAAACTCTATACGTGTACTCTCTATGCCATTATCTAAATCATTGATGAAGATATATAACAGAACTGGACCCAGAACTGATCCCTGCACGACCCCACTCGAAATATCCTTCCCACTCTCTGGGAATGGTTTTCCAACCACTTATGCACCCACCTTACAGTAGCTCCATATAGGTTTTATTTTCCTAGTTTGTTTATGATACTAGAGACTAATGATGAGTCATCCTCTTGAATTTGCTTTCATGTATTCATGTATCCAATAGAAGTGCAGTATGTATCCTGATATCTGTTGAAGACATTATGGAAAGGGTTAATATACCAGTTTTTCAAGGTATGATAGGAAGAGCAATATCAAACATATGAAGTGGTGTTGAGAAATATCAGTCCCCACTGAAAAAACAAACAAACATCTGTTTCCAAACGAGTACTTGGCCTGAAATGAGGTAGCTAAATAAAAGCTTTTAATTTTCCAGAAGGTATCAATACAGTGAATTAGCCGTTGGGGGTGGGCAGACAATAGGAAGGATTATCTTTTTCTCCTCCTGTGCTTAAAAGGTATCACATCAAACTCAAGATGACATGAAGTTTAAATGGATCACTGCTTAGTCATTTGAGATGCAGTATGCCTGAAAAATGTCAAGTGTAGGGCAAACACCTGCATAGTTCAAGACTGTAGGAGTTACTCATTACACATCACAATAATAAAGTTCAGCGTGAATGGGTGAAACTTAAACTCCAGTGAAACAAAATAAATGTGAGGAATACTGTAGATTTTCAGTGTAAACAGAAAGGGATTATTCATTAAACAAAGCATTAGGCATGGGATCAGTACCAAATATTCATGAATTACAGTAAGTTTGCTAGAAGGAGGTTTTTAGAACAGTTGCTCTATAATGTTGAAATTTTGTTTGAATTAAAAGAGATTTGTGCAGCTTGGTTGTTGTTATATTATCCTTTAAGTACTTTACTACAGTGTTCTAGATTAACGGCCCCAAAAAGTAGAGTTTATGGGGCTCCTCCAAAACCCACTGAAATCAGTGAATGTCTTTCTATTGTCTTCTGTGGTCTTTGGCTCAGACCACATGCTATTGTGGGAATATTGCATGAATAGGCACAATGGAATTTTTTAATAAATTCACCTTCACTGTGCTCACGGTCCTCTGGTGTTCTCTTTATGGAAATAATCTAGTAAATGAACTTAATGGCAGGAATGTTCACTGATGGTAAAATCCACCAGCATAATACCTGAGCATTCCAGCTTTGTGTGGGGATGTACAGTGCTTGAGAGGTGAAAAGGCACCTCTAACCCATCATTTACCACTCCTTCAGTATTTCTTTCATCTACTAACTTTATTGGTAATGATTTTATATTTTCTTGCTGGTCATTGATAAAAAAGTTAAATAGCAAAAATCCAAGCACCAATCTCTGCAGAACCCTACTAGAAACACACCCACTTGATGATGATTCCCCAATTACAGTTACATTTTGAGACCTATCAGGAGCCAGTTTTTAATCCATTTAATGTGTGCCATGTTGATTTTGTATTGTTCTAGTTTCCTAATAAAAATGATATGTAGTACCAAGTCCAATGCCTTACAGAAATCCAAATATGCTACATAACGTGATTACCTTTATCAATCAAACTTGCAATCAAATCAAATAAAGATATTGAGTTAATTTGACAAGATCTATTTTCTATAAATCCATGCTGATTGGCATTAATTATATTACCCTCCTTTAATTCTTTATTAATTGAGTCCAATATCAGCTGTTCCATTATTTTTCCCAGGATCTTTGTCACGCTGACAGGCCTAAAATTACATGGGTCACCCAGGTTACTATTTTTAAATATTGGCACAACTTTAGCTTTCTTTCAGCCTTCTGGAACTTCTCCAGTGTTCCAAAAGTTATTGAAAATCAACATTAATAGTCCAGAGAGCTCCTCATCCAGCTTTTTTATAGCACTCCAGTGCAAATTATCCTGACCTGCTGATTTAAAAATGTCTAACTTTAGTAGCTGTTGTTTACTATCCTCCTGAATTAGAGTATTTCATCATCACATGATGTGAACACATCTGACTTATTCCCAAATACAGAGCAGAAATATGTATAGTGTAATCTTTATGAAGGTACAAAGTGGTATGGATGACCTACACCCTGAAGGAGCAATTTTCAAGTGAAGGCTACAAAATATTTGTGAAAAGTGAATGCTGAATTCCTAATTACAAGTGTTTGCTCTGGAAACTTGACTCTACACATTATGCCCATCCGGTGAGGGATGGAAACAAATCATGTCCCAATAATGGGCCAGTCAGAACTGCAGTCTCTGCTCCCTAATTACTCCCCTGATGACAGGACATAAGGCTTCCCGAATAGGAAAGGAGTAAGTTCCCCGTTCAGTGCCAGTTAATAGAACTGGCCACTATTTGTGGTGGGGGAGAGGAGTATGTATGCTGCACCATGCACATTTGCTGCCTTGCTCACACCGCAGGGAGCTGTGAGAGGCAGGATACTTCTGATGTTCTTAAGACCATTGCAGGTCTGGGCCTAATAAAGCACAATCTAGCGACTGATGAGAGTTCATTAAAACTGAAAATCAAATTAAATGGAATAGTAGGTTATTTTAAAATCACTGCAGCACCACAGGATTTATAGATCTTCCTCTCCTCCCCACCCCACCCCCACTTCCTCACACAAATGTCTAGCAGAGCTGTAAATATAATGTATAAAATGTGCAATTAGGAACAATTAAATGTGATGTTAAATGCATCTAACTTGTCACTTTTAAATGTAGACCTTGATTAAGGATTATGGATGAGAGTGGAAAGAATATTCCACAGGTTAGGGCATTGTTGGAAAAAGCCCTCGATCAAACTGTCTGAGGTTTATAGTCAGAAAATTTAAATGCTCAGTGGAGCATTTCTGAGTGGAGCACATGGTTGACAATATGCAAAGATAACTAAGTATACTGTGGCTATATCCTTAAGGATGTGAAAAACCAGAACTTGATGCAGAGTTAGAGTAAGGACTGCAAAATGGAGTAAGTTATGTTGTGATTGCTTTTTGTTTGCCAGCGTATGTGCGGCGGTGCTTTGAGTATGCTGCACACTGGATAGGATACCAACTATTGTCCTACAAAACAGAGTATTGCAATAGTTCTATCTAGCAAGGTCAAAAACATTTGCCAAAAACTGCAAATCATTCGTATTGGGCAGAGGTCAGACCTGGTTGTATGGTCCTGTCTAAATTATAGGGCATATTGTTTATACTAGAAAAAGTATAGCTGGATACTGGACAATTCCAACAGTATGAGTTAGCCAAGGCAAATGTATCAGCCCATTGTCTTAACTTATCTTTTCACGTAGGGTAAGTGGTTTAAATAGCTAAATTCTACAATGCTAGGTTTAGACAGGGAGCCTTCTTCTGCAGCATGGGGCGCAGGTCACTTGCCAGAATCGTCTGGGTATATCTCACTTAATTCCCTACCATTTTGGGGACCTTGAGCACTGGTTCATCTCAGTCCTTCCTATTCTTTGCCTGTGGCAAACAATAGTTCAGTGTCCTGAAGGCTGTAACACTTTGGTCTAATTTTGGCTGTTGGGTTTATTGTGCAGGTTCTAGATGGCATTGGTGGCCTGTGATATACAGGAGGTCAGACTAGATCATCTGGTGGTCCCTTCTGGCCTTCCATTCTGACTCTAATCTTTCCAGTATGCACAAAGGCCCAAGAGTATAACACGATTATTGAGAACCTGAGGGTAGCCCTAGATTTTTTTTTTTTTTTTTTTTTTTTGCACCTCATAATAGCTAGAGAGTTCATCAGAAGGTGGTTGAATGAGGTTCTGTTTATTGAGGGAATCTGCTATTTATATGCATCACTCTCGTTAAATGTAACAGGAGTCACCTATATAACTCCTGCATGCATCCATAGTAGGTTAGACTTCTAATGATTCTTCAGTTTCACATTTCTCAAAATCTTTGTCTTGAAGATTTTTCCAGCTTCCCCCTTACTTAAACCTTAAAATTGTTTCCCAATAAGCTGTTGTAATCGCAGGCACCAGTCTTTCCTCCCAAGCTCTTAATGTTTCTGTTAGGTTTCCTGTTGCATTACCTTTCAGATCTTCAAATGCTTCACACTTCAGTTACAGCTCCTCACTGTAACTGTTAGTTGATGGAATACAATTGATGTGAACATTTGTTCTCATTGCAGATGTGGGTAAAAGTTTTACTATTGTCCCAGACAAAGGAGCTGGCATAACTGTGTTGTCGCTATCACCTTACATGCAAATAGTGTATGAGATCCAGCAGACATACCAGGTGAATTATTAATGAAAAATACGTACAAAGGCACTAATATGTGTTTTAATATGCCTTGGCTTCAGAGCTAGAATACAAGATATGGGGATCCTCATTCAAACACCAACTACCTTTTTCAATTAATGCATTTGGCCAGTAAAAGGTTAAATAATATTGGTAACAGAGGCGCTCTCTCTTTTTTCTTTTTTCCTCACATACACACTGCAAGTTTAATAAGCCAAAATCAAAACCATCTAGGCCTGGAGCTTTCAAAGATTTAAGACTTTTAAATGTGAAGCACCTCGTTATATCTCACTATTTTCAATAAAAAGGGAAGATAAGACATTGATATGACACCAGTTATCAGTGATATTTGTTTGACTTCCATTTGAAATGTGCACTGCTTAATTTTTTTTTTTTTTTTTTTTTTTTTTTTGGTAATGGAATCAAACAGTTTATGAGCTGTACAGTATAAGAATGTGTATCAGTTTTCAAGTAAGAACATTAAAAGGAGACCGGTCTGTTTTTCACTTTGTAAAAATAAAGAACTATTGTACAGTAGAGCATATAACATTTGCAACATGGCCAATAGACTTCCTTCCTATTAATCAACTACTCTGTTTACCTTCTTATTCAAACCATTTCAAAACCATTAAAACTAAGAGGATTAGCATCACATTTCTGGCAAAATGCACTTTTATTTCAGCAAATACTACTTTCACTCTCTGAGGAGATTAAAAAGAGCCCTGAAAGAAACAACTTCTTTATTGCTGCACATTCACTGAAACAGGCATAAATTATATCTTCCTTAAAAAGAATATAGTCCTCTTGTCCAATTAAAGAGGATTGCAAAAGAGTTCAATTACTAACCAAACAAAACAAAAAAGCCCACCCCAGTAACCCTAAAATGTGGGTTAAATCCTGACAATGTGAATTAGTAGTTTTGTCTTGACTATATATAAATAATGCTCACTTTTGTATATTATTTAGGAAACAGCAGGAAAATGTTTAACTTAGTTTGCAAAGAACCCAGTGAGTTAGGAGTTTATTAGGCCTAAAAGCTTCCTTTTTTTTTTTTTTTTTTTTTAATAAGCACTTGAATATGCAAGCTACCGTGTAGCAAAAGTGCTTATGTCAGTTGTTCCAATCTGTTTCTTTAGCTCCCAGTTTTATTCTTTAAAAGTTTCTCTTTAAATAATTATATAAAAAACACAATTGCTCCCAATAAACATATATCCACTGAAGAAAGACTATGTAGCATCTGTAAAAATAAGTATTAGATGCCTTGCCAGTCATACTTCCTGCTTTATGACGTGGTAGGTGTAATAGAAGCACCAAATAATGAGAAAGCAAACATACACAGGACAAGTTCAATAGACATAATGCTCAGGAGGAAAGGGTAACACACCAACACTAAAAAAGATACATACTCTACCACAAAGACAAAGCAAAAATAACACACAGATTAGCTATCATAAAAGGAAAAAATCACTCCTTTAGAGGTGTAAGGAGAATTTCTTTTGTACAAGGAGAGACAGTATGAAGGGAACACAAGCTTTTCCTTAGACAGTGAAAGCAGATAAGGTGACACCAGTTATCAGTTCAAAGGCATCAGAATTACTTAGTGTATGATAATATGTGATAAAGTCAAGCTGAGCAAATAATACAAATCACATTCAACACTAATACATAATAAAGTAATAAATAATTATCTTAAAATATGTTCAGTTTGTCAGACTTATAGGTTTATATAACCTAATGAAAGGTAAAGTACTTTTTCAAGTGTATCCATGTCCTGTAGTATCCACCACTGCAATATAAATTGATTTAGCAGTTGTGCTTTTTCATGTGGACAGGATAAACTTTTGGTGACTGTAGGGGAAGCTATCCAAATGGTTTTAGTGACCAAGTCAGCTCCTTATCTCATTTACATCAGGATAAATTTAAAGAAACTCCATTTTATACTAGGATAAATGGGGTCTAGAATATGATCCGTTGGTCCCTTCTATCCTTAAACTCTGACTCTGGGGAAGAACCTGGCCTACTGAATACAACCAACTCAAAGATACTGGGCTAAATTCCCTATCTCCTTATTCACCCTGATATTTACTAGAGCATTGGTTTTCAACCTATGGTCCACGGACCGCTGGGGGTCTGCAGACTATGTCTAAGGTTTCCAAAAGGGTCCACACCTCCATTTGAAATTTTTAGGGGTCCGCAAATGAAAAAAGGTTGAAAACCACTGAACTAGAGAGTAACTCCACTGAATGGAGTTATAACAGTCTAACATTGAGGTAAAAAAGGATAAAGTCAGGCTTGCAGTGAATATCATGATGTAGATATAACTGAAGGTTGATTCTCACCGTGACTTTGAGAAATATTGGAGGTGAATTTCACCCAGAATTAATATAATCCCTAAACTTTGGTACATTTTCAATTAATATTACACCATTTTTTCAAAGCAATGGACACACTGTTTACATTACAGTGAAATAGAAAAATACAATAAAGCACCTAGGGTTAGTTTAAAATCATAGAATCATAGGACTGGAAGGGACCTTGTGAGGTCATCTAGTCCACTCCTCTGCACTTGTGGCAGGACCAAGCATTACTAGACCATCTCTGATAGGTGTTTGTCTAATCTGCTCTTAAAAATCTCCAGTGATGGAGATTCCATAACCTCCTTAAGCAATTTATTCCAGTGCTTAACTATCCTGATAGTTAGGAATTTTTTCCTAATGTCCAACCTAAACCACCCTTTCTGCAGTTTAAGCCCATTACTTCTTGTCCTGTCCTCAGAGGTTAAGGAGAACAAATTTTCTTCCTCCTCCTTATAACAACCTTCTATGTACTTGAAAACTGTTATAATGTCCCCCCTCAGTCTTTTCTTCTCCAAACTAAACAAACCCAATTTTTCAAACTTCTCTCATAGGCCATGTTTTCTACATCTTAAATCATTTTTGTTGTTCTTCTCTGGACTTTCTCCAATTAGTCCACATCTTTCCTGAAATGTGGCACCCAGAACCGGACACAATACTGCAGCTGAGGCCTAATCAGCACGGAGTAGAGCAGAAGAATTACTTGCTTACAACACTCCTGCTAATACATCCCAGAATTACGTTGGCTTTTTTTGTAACAGTGCTACATTGTTGACTCATATTTAGCTTGTGTTGCACTATGACCCCCAGATCTCTTTCTGCAGTACCCCTTGCAAGGCATTAATTTCCTATTTTTCATGCGTGCAACTAATTGTTCCTTCCTAAGTGGAGTACTTTGCATTTGTTCTTATTGAATTTTATCCAGACCAGTTCTCCAGTTTGTCTAGATCATTTTGAATTCTATTCCTATCCTCCAAAGCACTTGCAACCCCTCCCAGCTTGGTATCGTCTGCAAACTTTATAAGTATACTCTTTATGCCATTATCTAAATCATTGATGAAGATATATAACAGAACTGGACCCAGAACTGATCCCTGTAGGACTGCCTGATATGCTCTTCTAGCTTGACTGTGAACCACTGATAACTACTCTCTGAGAATGGTTTTTCAACCAGTTATGCACACCATATAGTAGCTCCACCTCAGTTGTATTTTCCTAGTTTGTTTATGAGAAGGTCATGTGAGACAGGATCAAAAGATTTACTAAAGTCACGATATACCACATAAATTATGAATCCTTCCTTATGATGGCGTCAGTGGAACTTCTGCACCAAAATATTATTGATGGCTACTTAACTGCATTTTCTTTCAGCTTTGACACAGAGAGATTTGACATGTTTATTGTTCAGAATATTTTAACAACATATACGTTATGTAATGTTTTACCTATGTTTAATATATACAATATGAAATGAAATCCAATGCAAATGTTCCAAGAATTATAATAGGTTTTTTAATTTGGTAAAAAATTTCATTGTAAGAGAAAATCAAAATATATCCTTCTATGGTATTAAATAATGTTTATCTGGCATATTCAGAATCCCCCTTTTAAAAAACAAAACAAAAGCCTTTAGTGATCAAGGTGTATACAGAGGGTGATGTTTATTTTTAGCAAGGAGAGATAATGTTTTGTCAATTATAAAGCAAAAGTTACCCATTTTCCCAGTATTTGCTACTGTAGCACATCCTCTAACTGAGTTGGTGTAGAGCAGCATAGCACGTTAGCACTCTGCGGGCACCATGCCTTGGAGTAAAAAGCAGTCATGGATTCTTCTGCTTTCGTAATTCAATTCACTTCCTCTTACAAAAAATAGAGCTGGTTGGAAAATAGGGGGGCGGAATTCTCAAAAATGTTTCAAAACCTCAAAATTGAAAACTTTGGGTTTTTTTCAATGAAAACTTGAAATTTTCTGCGGAAAGCAAACGTTGTGGAAATTTTCATGGTGTCAAAAACCCAGTTTTCCATGGAAAATTGTCAATAACCTTATCTACAACACAAAAACAGGAAGAGTATCCGACACAGGCTCCAGGTAGCAGATCCACCCCAGTAACTCAAGAGGCCACTGAGGAGGAAACTGTTTTGAGAAGAAGTGGCTATCAGAAAATCGCTAAGGTTCAGAAACAGTAGTTTTAATCATCTGTCCTAACCTCCATCTTGTACCAATTTGCTGTATTTCTTTATGGTTGCTGGTTTTGGTTGATAGTTTTATTTATGTGTTGTTGTTGTTGTTATTATTACTGTAGTGCCTATGAGATCTAGTCACGGACCAGGACTCCCTTGTGCTAGTGTCATATAAACACAGAACAAAAGGATAGTTCCCTGCATTTAATTTTCAAAAGAAAGAGAGAGACCGGGAGACATAACATTGGTCCAGGGAGTCAGGAGGCATTGGCTTTTGCCATGTGACAAGGAATATAATCTTTTAGAACCCCGGCTCATGTTATGTGACTAGGGCCAGGAACTAAAAGATATACTTTGCCAATGCCCCCTGCATATACTGCTTTTAATACAAATGGAATCCTGGGCTGCTAGACAGATGAGTTGTTCCTTGAGTTACCATACCAGATCTTTTCTGGTGAATAACTAGACAGTCTCAGCAAATGATGGCTTTGAAAGATCCCCCTCATGATTCTTAGTTACAACAAATGCAACTCAAGACTTCTTGTTCAGAAGTAATATATATTTTAAAACACAAATTTGACATTAGTGAGTTTCAAATTGCCCTGAGAGTATAGCTGGCATTTCAAACATGAATACCCAAGCATGGAGGATTTTTCCTCTAAACACAGGAGAGCTAGAATTCTAGGTCTTGAGCAAAATATATATTTTAAAACAAAACTATTCGTCTTCAGTTTGAAAATCAAATTGTTAATTATACTAGTTGATCCAAAGACATCTTCTAAACAGAGGACCCTACATCCAAATTGTATTTGAACAATTTGTTCAAAGTCAAGAATTCCTACATTAGATCTGTCTACTTTGTAAAAAACCTCAAGAACCAAGTTTTTATTTTTGTCATGGAAATCCAAAGGTGGTTGACGCAGAACTTTCCCTAGCATGTTCTGTTAGTGCAAAACGTCCCAATTACTGGTCCACTGAACATTTGCTTGTAGTCCATGGGAAGTGGGCAGTTCATATGGGGTTGGTTCTTTCTAGCTACTGAATTGTATTAAAATAAAATATTACAATTACATGTAAGCAATTGCTGTAGTTACTGTAGGGTTGTTACGGGATTACAAATCAGGGTGGAGATGAACTGTGCAATCAAGAATATGAGGGCAAGTAGTCTTCAAGACTAGATACGTACTGAAATATGGACCACTTTATTAATATGTTTGGGAATCTCTCATTTACAGATCTACTCTGTGGTACATGATAGTTCTCCTCAGTTAAAAATACTGAGGTTTTCAAAATCACCTAAGGGAGCTAAATACCTAACTTTAATTGGGTGTAGGCACCTTTGAAAATCCCACCCTTTATTACTAATTTTATAAACAAATGCAAAGTATCTTGAAATAAATAAACTGCAAAACCACCTAGGATAAAATTGGGATTTAGGTTCCTGAGCCATGTAGGTGCTTTTGAAAATTTTACTCCTAGAAGGAAGCCAGATACAAGCTGTACATGAAGTGGAGACTAAAGAAGCTTAGTTTAAACCCTTGTTTCTGTCTAAAGAGTTAACTGCCATTAGGTTCAGTCTTTTAAGCTGGCTAAGAGAGAGCCACAATAGATTTGGATAGATATACTGTATATTAAAAGGTTCCTGATTTTTTCAAAATGATAACCTGCTGAAGGAAATGATGTACCATGCCACAGTACCTGGTTGTCTAATTGCAAACCATGCAACCTTATCCCCACAGAGATTTACAGATAAAACACCACTGTCATCACCTCCACCCTAGCTGGCTCCACTCTCTTTGTGCTGTACAGCAAGTAAGACAAGCAACAGGGCCTGGCAGGTTCAAAAAGATAGAGTACACTTGAGAAACTGGACAATTATGAACACCAGCATAGATGCACGTGCAGGCGGAATGTAACAAGTTAGTGACAGCAGACTTTCAACTGGATACCATTAAAATAAACAGCAATATTGGATTGAAGAATGGTGGTAACCTTGAAATGCTACATTTTCAGGCAACTAATGACCAAGAATGGATGGAAGAATTTGGATAAAATAATTTAAAATTTTCACCATTTGAAGAAAATATTGATGCACAGAGTTAAGCGGGGTCTTTGCAGTTCCAAAAGGGATCTGGAAGAGAAGACTTATCCAGATCTGCCCACACTGAGTCGAAGGCAAACACTGAAGTCAGTGAGAATTTTGCCATTGACTTATGGACCTTAAAATCAGGTTTTCAAAAGAACTAAGCTCCCACAGTTGGGGCCAGCTTTTTAAAACTTTTTCTGAACTTCTTAGAAAATCTAGCCTCAGTTGCGGGTCCAGAACACTTGAAGATCTGAGTGAGAACTCTTTTCAAAATCTGGCCCTTTGTAATCAGATACAAACTATTTAGTCTTGTTCTCCCTTCTGTAAACTGGGTATAATTCTACTTACCTGCCTGATGAGGAAGTTGTGAGGAATATGTTTTTTAAAGTGCTTTTTAAATAATAGGATCAAATATGCTATATAGGGTGGCTTGCCCTGATCCTCTGTGACATCAAAGCTGGATTCAATGCAGCTCATGGAGTAAGGGGCCAAAGGTAGGACAATGTCACTATTATGTTCTCCCCTTCCTGGCACAAGCTGGGGACCAAACCAGTCCCCAGCATAGGTTAGAGCAACCTCAGGACTGCTCTAATTTTTGCTTGTCTGCTTCTGGCCTCAAGGTGCCTTTTTGGCACTTAGAAATTGCTGGGATAGAAAGATGTCCCAGCCTTGCCCTACTTCCCCAGTCCACACCTTGGACAGCAGGGGAATCAGTTGTGGAGGTGAGCGGTAGAGAGGCTGTGGCAGTCACCCCCCTGGGAGTGGAAAGCAATAGAAGTGGACCTGAGAACTGGGTCCACTACATGTAACTGTATAGTACTCTTATTACCATTACTACTAATGAGCATCATAACTAATAATCCTTTCAACAGAACTCAAATGCGGGTAGAACTGAAAATGGAAAACACCAAAAAGGAAGTAGTTTATGTGGTATTTTCAGCCAAGATGAAACCAGAAAGCACGTGTGAGAACCTGATCTCATGAAATTTCTGGAGCAGAGTTGTTCAGCTACACTATCTGGACGCTTTTCTGAATCAAACCTCACTTTTTGAGATTTACCCATTTCTTTTAGTTTTCTTACAATTACAGCAACTGCAAAATTAACCCTCTTGGCAGCAAAGTCTCTCTAATTTGTTTTGCTGTGCTATTTAAGTTTTCCTGTACAATATTTCACCTTCCTTCCACTCGCAGTGAGCTGTGTAGTCATAACTGCAGCTGCAGGAAATCTTCTTAACAAAATCTGAAACCAGGCTGGTTTCAAGTTTCGTTACAAACTTTGAACCACAGCCCAAGTTTGTCAAAAAGTCTGCAGATCTTATGAGAGAATCTGAGCCAGTCTGTGGTTTAGCTTCACAACAATATAAATAATAACACTGCTGCACTAGTACAGAATCTTCCATCAGAGCCCTAGAGGGGACGAAGAAAATTCCACCAGGGGAATCATTCTGTCAGGGTTCCCCCCCATAGAATTAACAGGGGGCTTTATCCCAAGAAGCCACATATTTTAAGGGGATCTGCAGGAAGGTCCAGACTATCTGTTTGGAAGTGCTATGCCTCCACTCTGACTCTGTGATGCCCCTGGCCCTTCCTCTGACTTGTAAGCAACATTGCTGCACTGATGTCACACCAGGGCTCTTTCTGCCAAAAGCTGCCACTGGAATAAGGGCAGTTCCAGAGCACAGATGGGAGCTATGGAAAAGTTAATGCAGCTGGAGTCTAGACTCATAGGCTTTAAGATCAGAAGGGACGAATATGATCATCTAGTCTGACCTCCCGCACAACGCAGGCCGCAGAATCTCACCCATCCACTCCTGTAATAGATCCCTAATTTATGACTGAGTTATTGAAGTCCTCAAATCATGATTTAAAGACTTCAAGATACAGAGAATCCACCAGCAAGTGACCCGTGCCCCATGCTACAGAGGAAGGTGGAAAAAAAACCCCAGGGCTTCTGCTAATCTGCCCTGGGGGAAAATTCCTTCCCAGCCCCAAATATGGCAATCAGTTAAACCCTGAGCATGTGGGCAAGACTCACCAGCCAGACACCCACAAAAGGATTCTCTGTAATAGCTCAGAACCCATCCCATCTAACATCCCATCACAGGCCATTGGACATATTTACCACACTAGTAGTCAAAGATCAGTTAATTGCCAAAATAGGCTGTCTAGAAGACGAACTTTTCAGCACAATCCCTCCCCCCATGCCTGTCAACCCTCTTATTACCCACAGCACACACGTTGTTCTCTGGACTCCTGGAGCTCCCTGCACAAGTCCAGGATAGGGATGGACAAGGCTGCAGAGGTTACACACTTCCCTTCTATGTGCCTAAGGCTCCCTGTCTTCATGCATATTTAAGGACATGATCTGGGTCAGTGTAATACAGTGATGATAGCCATATGAAAAAATTGCTAAGTGATATGATAAATTTACCATGAATCTTTGACTACCTCTCCTGTGCTCTGATCACGAATGAAGAGGATTCTGATTCACTCTTCCCAAATGCATGCCAATATAACCTTATTCCACTGCACACCATCATGCAGTCTTTCTCTCCCCACAGCCATGTACAGTATATGTATGTATAGAACCTCTTGCCTGCTCATGTTATAAATAAGACTGTATCCATATTTGTTTCCCATTATTATTGTACACATACCACTTTATTTTGTTACTCTTCTGCAGAGGTAAGGTGACTTCCTATACATAGTCTCCTTGCAATTTTTTCATGTTGAATGTGCAGAGGTGAAGTGTAGTGATAAACCGAAAAGACACTTTAATAAGAGAAAAGAGCCAATTACACACCAAGGGTATTTGTATGAATATTTCTCTAGTATCACTATATGTACAAGACTGTAAAAGAATTTTTGTGGTACAATTATGAAGACAGGGTGAGAAGCATTTTGAAATTATTGCAGTAGCAGATATCTGTAAATATTAATATTTGTGTATGATCAGCACAGGATCTCCATACTTGACCGTACAGGGATGTGTGGATGATTCATGTTTTTCCTTTATTTCCATGATCACTTGTGATAAAATATATGGCCCAGATCCTCAGCAATGGCAGAGATCTGCTCATCATTACACCCAGCTCCAATGGCCCCAAGGGTCACAGGCAGGGATTGCTGAAGCACAGTGTGCTCTAGTTGCATTCCCTCTTGGCCCTGGACAAGCTCCTTCAGCTGTACCTTTAGCTTTACATTCCCCTTGTGCTATGGGAGTAGCATCAAGGAGTCATAAAGGGGACATTGAGGATCAGGCCCTCTAGCTATATTAATTGAACTCAGTTCCATGGCTATGAAAGAACAACAGATTTTTTTCCCTCTAAGCTTTGTGTTGTATATTCCAGAGGGTGCAATAGATGGGGTTTGTTGTGTGAACAGTTAGCAAAACTAAAATCTTTAGCTGACCTCCATACACATTTATTTGGTCCTAGTTCATAAAATCATCATTTGCTGGGGCCCCCTCAAGTTCTTGGGAGTAGAAGGGGGAGTGCAGAGGAATGCCATAAGGGAAAGTACTAGATCTTCTATCTGCTGTCCTCTGTCTTCCAGCCACACAGGCACCCTTCATGTAAATTGGACTCCACAAGTGAGCGGGGGGTGGGGATATCTGCTTTCCTAGGTATAATCCCCAATCAAATGTGAAGAAATTCCTGACCTTACAAGCTAAATGAAACAATGTTTAGTGGGGAACTAAATAGGTCACACCACCACCACTCACAATCAGAAAAGACACAATGCGGCCTTTAAAGTGGAGTTGGGAGGTATGGGTTCTATTCCCAAAGCTGCTGTATGCTCTTGGGCGAGTCACTTTATCTCTTTTTCCATCCTTTGTCTCTTGTTTATTTGGATTGCAAGCTTGTTGGGACAGGAACTCTCTCTTACTGTGGTTTGTACAGTGCCCAGCACAAGGGGCCCTTAATCTCCGTTACTACTGCAATGCAAATAACAATTTGCAAACGTTTTGGGTCTTTTGACTTACCCACAATCAGGGATCAGAAAAATGTCCATATAGTTTCTATAGCCTTATCAGCCCCTGTCAACTTTTTCTTTATGCTTTATAGAGAATCTGACCAGATTCTGATCAACTTTTAGATGTTACTCTAGATTTACACCAGCATAACTGAGAATGTAATCCGGGCTAGCTAGAGACAATTGCTTCTTGGGTTGTGTGGCCTAAATAGGATGTGAATTTAGAATTAAAAAGTAAAAGGCTAGTATTATAAGCTAATAGCATTTGGAAATATGTATTTCTTGGTAATGTTATGGTCAATTTAGCATAGCCATATTTAGTATCACGCAAAAACGCACTGAGTTGACAATAATAACAAAAAATACAGTGACAAGATAAAGTACAATGTGTGACGGGGCCAGCCCTGAGGGCTATCGGAGGGTGCTGGAAGGCATATATATCAGCCCCAGGCTTAGCAAATCTTTGTTCCCTGGGTGATCCAGCTGCGGCCACTCCAGGGCAATTAGGCCAATCAGGCCAGCTGGGGCCAATCAAGGAACTTGCCCCAGCAGTTAAAAGCCTCCCAGTCAGGCAGATGGGGGCAGCTGAGAGGGAGTTGAGTAGAGCTGCTACAAGGTATGGAGTCAGGTGAGGCTGCAAGGTGTGGAGCCACTGGAGGAGCTAGTGTGGGTGTGGTGAGAGCACCTAGCCACGGGAGGTAAGAAGGAGCCTGTGCAACCAAGACCAGAGGATGCCAGCCCCAAAGAGCCTGAAGGAGAGCCACAAGCCAAGGGGGCTACAGAAGAGTGAACCACGGAAGGTAGTAGCCCCTTGGACTAAGCTGTTTGAGGCTACTCCTTGCAGGGTCCCTGGGTCGGGGCCCGGGGAAGAGGGTGGGACTGGGCCCCCCCCCCTTGCTCCCACCCAGCCACACCACCAGCATAGCCGTAAGGAGTGCAGACCCATGGGGGCAAAACAGGCCCACCTTGCCACAAATGCTATAAAAAAAATTAGATTCTTTGCAGAAAAAAGAATGAGATGGTAATTTAGTAAAAGCAATGGATGAATATCAGAAAGTTCAGATTTTTAGATTAGTGGTGTAGTATCATGTTATCAATTTTTGTGAAACTTAGGAGACCGGGGCATCTACCAGGATTTCCAGTCTTTTCGTTCTCAATGCACCATAAAGCTGGTAATGGAGAAGCACAAAAAATAAAAATTATAATTAGGCTGGACACATTTTTATTTTATAAATTTGACACACAATATTGATGTTGATATGTAAGTATTTTAAAGATTTTTATCTATTTAAATTTTCACAGCTATGGGAAAATATGGGGGTCAGATAGTAGGGAAGGTTAAACAATAATTATTAATGACAGTAGATGTAAAAATTGCACATTGTCAATATCACATGTCAAAATATACAAAGTAAGTATCCTTAAATCAAACTCGAATAAATTCTCAAGCAGCATTTTTGTACTTTTCCTATCTGTAAATTTCTATTATTATCAATGGAAATATTTTTTCATCGTGTGTGTATATGTAAAATGAAATTGACATTTACTGACATTTATTGATTAAAAATCTAATCCTTCCAAGCCTAATTATAATCTTGAATTCAGCTCAAGTTTCTGATAGTGTCTCAGATCAATGCTTATTTGATCTGATCTAGTTCTCATATTTCTAGGATATACATAGCAGAAGGCACGTATTTTCATCAGTAAAAATAGGAGTGTGTTGCACAGATGAACGTGCATGTTTTACAAGATTGCTTGAATATCACTTTATTCATGCATACTGCCAGGCAGCATGTGAGATAAAAAGCCTCTTTTGATGGATCAATAGTGCTAAGAGAATGAACAATGACATTCACTGAAGTTTTTAGCTGAAGGTTACAAGTCATATGTTTTCCAATTAATATAATTAATAATACCTAAATCTTAAATAGCTCTTTTCATCAGTAGATCTCAAAGTGCTTTACAAAAAGCATCATTATCCCCATTTTATAGATAGGGAAATTGAGGCATAGAGAGGCCAAGTGACCCAGCAACCCAGTGGTAAAACTGGAAATAGAAATCAGGTTTCCTCAGTGTAAACTCTGATTTAAATATTTTCAATTTGTAATTTCAATGCAAATAATAATAGCAATAGACAAATTAAATTCTTTAGGCTCGAACATCTGGGGTGGTTACATATACATTTAATTTAATGTAGAACTGTGAGTGATGCAATGACTGATAGAATCAAAGATTTTTATTTACATAAAATAGTTAGTAAAAGCAGGGAGACATTACATTAAAACCATATACTGCAATTATATTCACATTTCAAGATGAAATAGTTCATCCAGAGGTGATCAGTTCCTGGATGAGAAGAATGAGTATGTAATCCTTTGTAATCCCTTCTTTAATGGTATCATGATGGTGGATGAGCATGCTAATCTAAAATTACCCTTTTTATACCTTTTTTATAATCCCTTACAATAACAGCCCTTAATTAGCATTATGCCTGCCTTTTACCATATCTATATTTCCGCTACTCCCTCATTGGCTATTTACCTAATTAACAGCTGCATAAATGCCATTCCAATAACTATCAATATAGATAGCATCCTTCCAAAACATTCACATTTCCTCTTTAACTTTTATTAAATCTAGTTAAAGCCAAATACATTCACAACATGACCTGGGATTATGTCCTAGTTTATCTCTAATTTGCCTCTGAGCTATCTCACTTCACTTCAACCACAATGTATCAGGCCTCACTATTCTGAAGCCTAAATTTAGGCCTAAAAACTTGTTTTGTACTTACATAGCAGCATATTTCTAGTTAACATAAACATCACTTTCATAGGCTACATGACTCCCAATCCAGTGGGATATATTTATTTTCAATACAAGGAAGACCCAAGCTGTTTTTACTATATGACCAAATTCTGAAGTCCTTAGTTTATATTCATTCCTTACTCATGTGTGCTATTGACTTCTATGATAGTTTTGCCTTGTAGAAGTAAGATACTTAAGCATTTGCTTAATTTTAAACACACTGAAGTAAATGGAACTCTTAAGGTGCTAAAAGTTAGGCAAATAATATAAAATAAATAAATGTGCTTTAGTATTTTACTAATTTCTAACCTGAGCAATGACCTGAAAGCCAATAGTTTCAAACTTGGGTGCCTAAAATCAGTCACGAAAATCCAGGTGTAGGCACTTAATTAAGTGGCCATATTTACAAAGGTGAACTCAGTTGGAGCTGTAATTGCTCATCACCTCTTTAAAAAAAATATATGTAATTAGCAGTTGCCTAAACATGGATTTGGGCAGTTAATTTACATACTCAAGTTTTAAAAGTTTGGCCTCAGGATTTGACTAAGGAATTTTATATTTTTCACAATAAATGAAAGGATAGGGTTTAAACTGTTTAAATAATTACATGTAACAGATCTCAAAGATTGTAGTGAAAGATCTGAAACCACAGCACTGCTTACACAGTACTATTACTGTTAACTGTCATTGCCTGGGAACACTCATGAAATGTCAGGCTTTCTCTTTAAACAAATATTTTATGTTCTGCTTAGCTGGCTATGTATGCAAAATAACACCTTTGCTATTTTCTATAAGCAAACAGTATAAGTAAACTATAACTGAAGCAAACATTTTATTCCAGGTTTAAAACACAACCCTTTACAATTGTTATCAACTGTATTAAATTTTGTTTAATTTGATTAATTTATCGTTAAGTATGCAATAAAATAAAATATATCTGTAAATATTTAATATGTTTACTTAACTAGGATAAAAAAGACATATAACTCAAGATTGTCCTAGTAGCAGCAACAAGAAGAGCCACATAAAAAAGACTGTGTCAATTTGTCCATTAAGGATCAGAGTATCTTCTCACTTCACACCAGTGGAAATTAAAAGTAACTTCATTGAATGCAATTGAATTATACCAGTGGATGTGTGATAGGAGCCAAGACATTGCTACCCACAATACTCCCAAGTAGAGTACACAGGGATGGATTTAAAATTTCAAACAAGGGATGGTGCAGTTGTGCAATAATAATCCTGCGGTGTAAGAGCATGATGACCCCGCATACATTCCTCATGGCACTATTCCCTCCCTACAGCAGGCATGGGATGGAGGGATTATAAATGACTGCTGGTCTATACCAGTAGAGTATTATGACACCACACACACACTGCACAGCTGTGTGCAGGACGTCAGGTCACTGAGAGGTAGCCCATTCCCCTTTCCACCCACCTGTTTCCAGGGATGAGTAAGCAGATACAATGTCAGTTTGTTGTTGCATCAGTTACATGGCACCACTGCTTGGGTTATCAGCAGTGAGGATCAAATTTCTGGATCTTATAGCATGAGCATCAACTGCCAGCTCTGTTAGCCAAGCTACAGGAGGCTATTCAACCTGGATGCATACATGGAATCCAAGGTCCAGGTAACTCATTCAAGGACGCAAGGAAGGTTCTTACTTTCCCTTACTCCTCTGAATAGATATTTAGTCCCAGGCCTCATCTACACTAGAAAATTAAGTTAATGTGACTACATCACTTAGGGGTGTGAAAAATCCACATCCCTGAGTGGTGTAATTAAGCCAACCCAAGTTCCCATGTAGACAGCGCTAGGTTGATTGAAGAATTTTTTCATTGACCTAATTACCATCTCTTGGGGAGGTGGATTACATATACTGATGGGAGAATCCCTCCCGTCCAACATAGTGTCTACACTGAAGCAGTACAGATGTACCTCTATAGCATGCTAAGTTTAGACAACCCCAAAGTTAAGTTAAAATGTAGCCCTTGAGTAGAAAACTTCACCTTTTCATACCAGGTGCACAATTAGTAGAATTGCACTGAATTCTGATCTCAATTACACCAGCGACAAAGTGCTACTCTAGATTTACACTGAGGTAAATGAGAGATGAATTGGAGGCTAGGATATGATGTGATTTCCTTAGCCGAATTGTACAACAGTGCATGATAATACAGATGGACTAATTCTCCTTTCCCTTTTACAGTAATGTAGAACTGGCATAACTCTCTTATATTGAATGCTTCTCTTTGGAAACACAACAGAACCATGCAGAAAGGGTATTTTTAGATTTTATAAAAAAAGTTTGCACTGTCAGGATTAATGTTTCAGAAACAAAGAAAGAAATACAGTGTTTTCCTGACTTGTAACCAACCTGGGGGTCCTTTCTGTATGGTGCAAAATTACCGTAAGGGAGCATGCATAATTATCAATAGAGTCAAGTGTCTGTAAGTTTATAGTTGAACTTTCCAGAGTGGAACTAATATTAGTCACACAAAGTGATTGCAACCAGTATGGGATTGTGGGGCAGGGCCTGGAGGGCAGTGCATACCCTCTGGGTTGCCCTATTGTAACAGTCAGCCAATGACTTTCCGAGGAGGTCACTCTGAAACAGGCTCTTGGGTTGGCTAGCTGGGGCACAGGGCAGTTGAGATGAGCCAGCAGGGCCCCCTCCTGCTCTGCCCACTGCCATGTTTTTCCAGCTGATTGATATAATATTTGTACACCCATGACAAAATTAGCAGAAGACCCTGAACCAGACTATTCCCTGAAAAGGTGCTGGGAGGAGTCAGATAGTAATTTAACTTATAGATAACTGTTTCAAATGTAAAGCCTTCAAAGGGATGAAGATGTTAAACTGAGCAGAAAAACTGAGCAAGACAGAGATCTATCTATTTTCCAGTTATTCAGTAGTAATTTCCTTTTATAATTCAAACTTTATGCATTTAAGACTCAGTGGCACAGATGGGGATATTGTCTGAATCACAGAGAGGAGACAGTAAATGTAATGAATGGTGCTCAACATATACCACACATCAACAATGAACAACCTTGAGCTATTTCACATGCAGTACTTTCGGGGACTCTCCTTTTTTATTATATTAGGCTCTGACATTGTCCCATTAATTGCTGCCATTCTGCCTCATAATTTGAAATAGAACATATAAAAGGCTTTCTGACATGGAATTTAATAATACAAATACTTTGCAGATGCTTTACAAACAAGAATTAATTGAGCCTCACAACCCCCATGGGACAGCTGTAAATTCATTTTTATTATACACATTTTACAAATGGTAACCTCATGTCATAGAGAAGTTAAGTGATCACACAGGAAATCAATGGCAGAAGACACTGTCACTTACCTCCTTAACTATACAGCACAACATTCCCTCCCTCTTTACTTTGCTCCACTGTTTTCTCTGTTGGTGATAACTTCCTTGTTACTATGTTGTTTCCTGTAAGTATGGTAAAATACTGATGTGCTGTAAGAGCTGGATTATTGTAAGGGTGTCATTTTGTTTTTTTGATATTCATAACACTTGAATTTCACTAAAGACCATTAGCATCCTGACATTGAAAGCCAGTGAAATTTTTGACTGACTGAAGACTCCAGGCTTTGGCCCAATGTTTTTTAAAATGAGATATTCCAAACTTCCAGAGGGATTGTTAATGTTACTTAATGGCCTTACTGAAGCTTGAGAAAACATATTTCAAAAGAGAACTCGCAAGTCAATGGAGGGAACCTTTTGAACCAGTTCCAGAATATTCCCTTCAGTACTATTGGGATCTGAGTGCCTACCCAAAACTTCTTCTGAGGACCAGTAATATAGGAAAATTTCACCTCCATTTCAAGAATTGCTAATGCAAACATCTGTCTGTACGGAGAAACTTAACCTATCAGAATGGACTGGTCTCCACTAAGAGCTAAGGTCTTGGCATGGCTGCTGTGAGGCCATCCTGGACCTCTCAGGACAGTGAGCATTTGATCTTCTTCGATCTTCCTCTTGGCTAGGTGAGTGTGTTATTCCCCCACATCACCGCCCTGTGTGTGTGTGTGTGTGTGTGCGCGCCCTTCCATGCACTACTGCTCTCCAGCCCCTTGCTAAGCTCCTCGTAGAAATGTTTTTTGTCCCTGTGTCATTTTTCCCCCCTCACACTTTTATGATTGGCCATGTTATTTATGGGCTATGATATACTGTATTTCTGAATTGATTTTGTGTTCATATATTGTAAAGCATTTTTGTGGACCAGTACCTCAGGGTGATATATATTTTTTTCTTTATTGATGATCTGACTTGCCTTTTTTCACCTGAGTATCATAACCTTTGCTTCTTGTTCCTCTGTTTCCACATTGGCATGTACTATTTGGGCAACAAGTGATCTTCCTTCTGGAAAATACAAAATACGAAGTTGGACTACTTTCATTATGAAAATATATTAATTTGTTTTGATTTTGCCCCACACTAGATGGTTTTGAAACCTCCTCTGTTGTGTAGAAAGTAACTCTGCCTTCCTCGTTCCAGTCCTGCTGCTGCTGGCTTCATACCAATGGATATGAGATATTATTCCTTTTCACCAGATGGAACTATTACAAATAGTCTAATGGGACATCTTGGATCTAGGGAGAAAAGTTGGTGGTTAGTTGTGGTGCAGTTCTTTTTACAAGTAGATCATGCCACTAGTCAAAAAGTGTTGTGGACTGTATAAATAAGTTATTCTCATATTAGGGTGTACAGAAGCTGTAAGTAAAGGAGTGTAATGGGTTTAGTCATCCCTTCCCCTGGAATACCTGTGGGAAAGGACTGAATCATTCTGAGAGAAGAACAGGGCTTGCTTGCCTCACTTTAATGCCCATGGAGTGGACAACAGCGATACCCCTATAATCAGCATATCCCCAAGATTCTCACAGATGTGATCCAGAGAAACCACATTGTGCCTCCGCACTAGCTCTGTGAGCCCCCCAGATCTCCCAGTTCTCTGACAGTGAAGTTACAGTGGCACCCATGGCTTTGTAATTACTTCAAGGAGGAGTTTCCAGCAGAGAGGGCTTTGTGCACAATTTAAAATAATTAAACTTTATTGAGCATTATACTAACTAAAAGAGACAAATAATTCTAGAAAAAGAAATAAAAAGGAAATAGAAAAAAAAGCCTCCCAGATGAGTGACCAGGTTAGCTAGATAAAGCCTTGACATTTAAACAGAGATGGTGTTGGCACCTGTTGACATATTCTCCTTCTCTAGAACTGAACTAGTAATCTTAGGCCTTTTACAGCAGGAAGAATTTGCAAAAGGAAGTGAAGTGGCATCAGGAGACTTTCCATCACATTGTTTATTCTAAAATTGGCACCAGAGTGTTGAGACAATAGCATCACTTCAGACGCCTAAACTAATGAAATTTGTGTCTCTATATCTTGACCGCAAACCATGGGCAGAGGTGCATTGATAAGAGATTGTATAGAGCAGGACTTAATTAGCATATTCCCATCATTCCAATTTCAATACATTCCAAGGGCTGCTATAACAAGTGATAATGATCCCACCTGGGTGGCTATCCAAACCTTGGCTTCAGTCATTGATTCCATTCTTAGCAGAATCAATCACTCATAATATTAGGGAAATTAGCAGTTTCAGAGCAGTGGGATAAAAATCAGAGGAAATAATGCATGAGAGAAAGTGATTGTCCTGATCACTTGCTTTTTGTTGGGACTGAGCCTTTCAAAAGAAAACGGTAACCTGTTTTTCAAAAGATGGGAAAGAGTCCATTAAGAAGGTTTATAAATAAACACATAGGAACTGTAGCTCTTGATTGGGAGTTTCATTTAAGAAAACTAACATTCTGGCTTTAAATTTTTTGGCATGTTGGGGAACGGAGGACAAGATATTTCTACAATACTATTATACCTCCATGCTGGCATCAGTTTCTCATTCTGTCACTTTGAGTAGAACATGGGAGTAGTATATTAAAGACATTTAAGTTGTATACTCAGCTTTGCCCAAATTATAGGATTTTAGACTGTTTAACTGCCTTAATTGATAAAAACTGATAATAGTAAATAACCTATTCAGCAGTTAAAGAAAAAAATGGGCAAGTATGTTATTCCTTTGCTTTTGTTCTAGCATATGAGAGCTTATCATTACAAAGACATGTAAACTGGCGGATCTGTTCAGCAGGAGGGTCGCGGTCCTTCCTCAGGCCCAGGCTCCAAGGAAGGCCACACCTCCTTGCTACAGGGGGAAGTTAGCAGGTTTGGTTGCAGCTCAGGCCAGCACTTGGTCCCCCGACGGAGTGGGTCGACAAAGGAGTCTGTAGTCCCCGGCCCCAGGCAGGGTGGGGCTGACAACAGATTCAGTAGTCCCAGACCCCTGGGAAGGAGGGGTGGGGCTGACGAAGGGAGTCTGTAGCCTCTGCGGCAGTGGGCCAGGAGGAGCCAAGTACTCTGAGGGTGGCTAGGTAAGGGAGGAGTACACAGGTCCACCCAACTCCAGTGTGTCCCAGCCCTGTCAGCAGCAAAGGGTTCTGCCACTGGGTCAGTGGGGTTTCAGCTGCAACACGCTGACACTGGTCCAAGTGCAAACTCAGCCAGACCTAAGTCAGCTGCCCCAGGGCTACTTCTTCCCTCTCTGCCCTGGGTACTTGGAGCCTGGGGTCTCTCTCCACCTCCCCGGGATATATGGCTAGCGGGAGTCCCACCAGTCCCTTGCCATAATCTGGTGGAAGATCTGGGAACTCCTTGGGACCATCAGCGGATGGCAGCTCCTCCAGATTAAAAGGCCCCGGTTGTCCCTCCGGCCCCCAGGGGTATTGCAGCCATTCCTCGGGCCTGGGCACATGAGATCTGTGGCAGATTTGGGAGATGAACTCAGATCTCAGAGTCCTAGTTCAGTGTCTTCATCACAAGACCATCCTTCTTGTCAGAACTCAGTCATGTAATTTATTATATGCAACATAATAGATCTGAATTTGCTGACATCCCAAACATACTATAAGTCTGTCTGTTCTCAGGTGTTTGGGAAAAGAGGTTAATGGTTATGATGGTTAATACAGACAGTTCATGTAGGGTTTGCTACTACTGTGGCTAAATATTATTGTTATTGCATGTGCAGTGCATTAAATAAGTTGTGCATTTTCTTTTGTCTAGTTTAACTGTATATTTTAACTTGTTAAAAAGTCTGACATTTGGGATTGGTGCTTAATAAATTAAACAAATGGAGGCTCTTTTGAATCTTTATTAGTTTAACAATTCCAATTTATTTTCATGCACGTTAGATCCTTAATGCAAGATGAAAACAATAGTTTCTACTTTTTACTTGAGTACTGTAGGAGTTCAAGTCAATATTAACTTCAAAGCATCCTGCATATTTATCATTCCTTATTCTGTAATAAGCAGTGATACCTGACAGATGCACAAAAGCTCTATAGTTTCCACTTATATCTTACAATGGCATAAAAAATTTCAAATTGGGATTGAAGATTCACTCAAAAAATATCAGTACATTTCCCTTACTTGAATCATTACAGTCCTTTCAAAACTTTTGTTGCTAGCAGTTCTCTGTTGTATCAGGCAGTTCTGGTATGTTGGGCCTGATCCTACTCCCATTGAAGTTGATGAGAGTTCAGTATTGATTTTAATGGGAACAGAAATACACCAATAATTCTTTTCTAGGAAATCATTAAGTGACATATAATCAGCTTTGATTAGATCTTTTCAGGCATCATAAGGGAAGAATGCATTTGCATGCAGTCAGCAGTAGTTTTGTTTCAAGGAATAAGTCCCTTTTCATTTACAAACAGAAAAATCATGCTGTGCTCTAAAGCCTATATTCAACAACAAGCAATATATTAGCGATACAAAGGGACAAATCCTGCTATCAGATATTCAGTTATAATTCTGAAGGATCTTTGTTAACATCAGTGGAATAACTTTGGATTTATACCGGTAACACTCATGGCCCAAATAAATTGAGGCATGAAGTAACAAGAGAACATGCTATCAGTTATAACGACAAGGTAGGTGAGGAAATATCTTTTATTGGACCAACTTCTGTTGGTGTCTCTCACTACCCTTCGGTCTCTAATATCCTGGGACTGAGACAGCTACAACAACACTGCATGTATCATACAAATTGTAGTAACATGCCTGTACATGACACACAAAAAACCTATCTTAAAAGGTCATTATTAAGGTTACAAAGTCAAGTACTCCAAAGTTAGGAAATGCCAGCACTGAGGTTACCCTTGCAACCTTAATTCAGCTCTCTTGTGCATATTCATTATGGTACAGTGTTCAGTTAGCATGTGGTCATGTATTTTTTCCACAGGATTCTTGCCTCATTCAGTGCACAGAATGGACAATTCTTACTTAATGAGCAGCTATTCAATATATTCTCCTGCCCCCGCAAAAACTGGCTTTTGTCCCCTTTGCATTCATATCAGGCAGCTTCCTCTTCCACACGGCCAGGACCAAACGGATGGTTATTGAGAACACAGGAATGACATTCTCCCTGCTTTCAGTTAGGTGCCTACACCCAGTGAAGCTCACAGCAGCACAGAGCTAGAATTGTAAGGGAAGTCCTGCTCAGCTCCAAACTGCAGTGTGCTCCGTGTGATGGAATCCTTGGGGAATTGAGCAGCTTAAATCTAAGAAGTCTACTCTGAGCATGTGCAAAGATTTATAATTTGGCCAAAATTAGGCAGATTTTCACAGAGATGGCAAAAGGCACAACCCTGGCACAAAGGCCACTACCCCGCCAATTACAACTGAAAACAGGCTCTTGTAATGGTAAATGTTGGGTACCCTTAATAATATACCATACTACAATCTCTGTCTATATTAATAAATAGAAATTACTGCTTTACAGACTGATGATAAGCTTGTTGCAACTTTAGAGGCTGTGGGTAAAATTCTAGCCCCATTTAACCCAATGGAAAACCTCAATGTTTCTGATTAGAGATAGTCAGACAGGGGGGGAAAAAAGGTTTTCTGAGTAGTTATGCAACTAAAAGCACCAAATTCAGTTAATGATGGTTCATGATATTTTATTATCCATTGTCCTGGAGTATTTGGACAACCGATGTGATTTGTGAAAAATGTTCATGAATCCTGAAAGTTGAATAAAATTTAGTACACGTTCATTCCTGCGATAATTCATACTTGGAAGTTCACTGCTTGTTACTATTTATATGTTATTCTCTGGATTAAAATGTTTTGTCACCCTAGCAGGGAAGAAAATAGTACCATGTGCCATACAGGACCAAGTCCACACAAATAATGAATATTTAAAAAACTCAAAAAATGTCATGAGCAACCAACAAGCTGAAAATGGTTTCTCAAAGCTATGTAGTGAATATTCGTGAATAATAAATATATTTGAAGAATCAGGTTTGATTCAAGAATGATTCACTAAACAAACGTTACTAAATTAGTAATTACTATTATTCAGAATCAACAGTTCAACCAGCACAAATTCAGCTAATTAAATGTATAGGAGGAAATAACTGTATAACATGCTTCAATGACTTATGCAGATATAATAAATATTAAGCCAACAATTCTACCATATACATTTCCAGTATTGCACCATTTTATATACTAGAGAAGGGTTTCTCAACTCTTGGGTCAGGTCCCAGAATTGGGTCTCCAGACCTCCAGAGGGTCCTGCGGCAGATCCTGTCCCCTGGGGCTGGCTGGGCTCGCCTCCCTGCTCCATGCACCACAACCTTTGGGTCCCAGCACCACTCAGTTTTGGCCCAGCCTTCATGATGACAGGAGTCCGGGTAGGCCAAACTTGAGTGAGTGGCACTGCAATCCCATGAGCCAGGTCACAACTCCACTCACACAAATTTGGTCCAGTCAGCGGGGTGGAGCCAAACCTGAGCAGTGCTGCAGCCCCAGAGATTGTAACACCCGGAGCAGAGAGCGAAGTCCAGCCAGCCCCACAGTACAGGAGCTGCAGGAGCCACCACTGTGAGGTAAGTGCTGGGCAGGACCCAACCCCCCTGGGGGACCAGGACCTGACTGAAACCACCCATGCCCTCCACCCCCAGACTATTTACTGGGTCATGAAAGGCCATAAACATTTACAAATGGGCCCTAAGTCCAAAACGGTTGAGAACTACTGTACTAAAGAATGGGGTCCAAATCAGAATCCTGTACTCAAACTCCAGTCTCATTTACTAACCAGGGAAAGTTCAGTGCTAGTTCTATTATAGAAAGAATTTAAATGTATGTGGAGACATTCTGGCCTTATATTTAAGGAACAGAGTATACTTTTCTTCTTGCGTCTACTTCTGGTCTAACTGCAACCTATTTTCACTTCTTTCTTCTTCCCTCTTTTCTTTCTTTTGTCACTATGAAAAGTAAGACGGGTTTATGCTCCCCACGACCCCAACGAGATTATTTTAGCAAATGAACATTATTCAACATGAGGACAAGTGTCCAAATCAGGTCCTGACAAAGGACTTCAGGATTTGGCTCCAGAAACTTTAAATATCTATGGACCATATCTCAAGCTGATGTAAATTGACAAAGCTCCTTTTAAATCAATTAAGCTATACACACACTGAGAATCTGGCCCTACAATGGGTTTACCTTGCATTTAAGTAGATATCCTCAAGTCTCCATTTCAATCTAAACTATTCCAACCAAATACATTGTTGTATGCAGTGTATTGTAGCTGTGCCAGTCGCAGGAAAATTAAAGAGACAAGATGGGTGAGGTAATATCTTTCATTGGACCAACTTCTGTTGGTGTGAAAAACATGCTTTCATGCCACACAGAAAGACCTGAAGAATAGCTCTGGGTGGCTCAAAAGCTTCTGTATCTCTCACCAACATAAGTTGGTCCACTAAAAGGTTACCTCATCCACCTTGTCTCCCCAACCAAATACATACAAACAATGGGTGAAATTCTGGCCCTACTGAAGTCAATTGGAAGACTCCCATTTTTTTTAATGGGGATGGATTTCACCCAATTAATTAATTAATTATCTTTGTGGTTCTTCATCAATTGCCCTTATGAGAAACTGTATGATCATTTTTTTAACATTTACCATTTCTTCCTCCTATTCCCTCCCCTTGTTAGTATCCATCAGCTGTATTTTATCTAAAATGTTAGATTGTAGGGTGTTTAAGGCAAGGACCATATGATTTTTTAAATTTCTGTTTAAAGTGCCTAGCACAATTTTCATTGCCATATGAATAAACAATAGCATCTGTCACCTTAACATCTAAGCACCAATGCTCATCTGATATTCTTTGCAAATTCTCAGTCATTGGTAGAGCTATTACAAACTTCTGCCCTTCCTGAAACGCAAGCTCACATGTTTAGACAGTAGATAAATTCCATTAGTTATTTTATTAAATTATAATCTTTAGTCCTCAAAGTCTTCAGATATAATACATTGTAAACCAGAGACTGTCTCAGTTTTCCAGACTAGCTGTCTGCCCTAGCAATGCTGCAGAATTCCTATAGGCCTAAAATAAAATGCTTGTCATCAGTTTTATACAGCTGGGAGTATGAATTCACACATTCACTATCCTCCTGAAAATAATCATGACGGTTAAAGGGTAAAGCACCTCTCTCACATTTTAATGGATCCTTTACATGGTCGGGATGGAAATGGCGTTAGCACTGCTATATATAGTCTATAGAAATGTACTTCTTTGTTCAACTAATGTTGAACAATTTACCTGAGGTCTTGTCCACACAAAAAAGGTATACTGGTATACGCTAAAGTGTGAATCTAAAGCACTGTGGTTGCACTGACATAACTCCTCATGTGGACAATATTATTCTGTTATGAATGCCTTGTTTTGATTTAGCTTATGTCATTTTGGAAGGGGTTTAAGATAAACTGACAAAAGCCACTTTTATTCTAAATAAGAGTATCCATGTGAGGGCTTATCCTATATTGATTTTATTGTACCGCTATAATTATAATTATATTAGTATAATTGGTAAAACTTTCCTCTATAGAGAAGCCCTGAATCACAGATATGACCAAAAAAATAGGCTAGGGCTTCATACCCACCCCATTAGTCATCAGATCATTTGATGACTCATTATGAAGTTATGATTCAGTCCATTCATCACAAACAGTTGTATTCATTGCAAAGTAAATGTAGAAAGTATAGAATCCCTCAATATTATAACTGGTACTATAGATCTGATCCAAAATCAGTTAAAATCAGTGGGAGTGTTTCCACTGACCTCAACAAGCATTGGATCACGCACTAAAATGGTGTGAACATAAGTAGAGCTTTTTGAAATTTAAAAAACGTAAAATTTTAAAGAGTTGAAGTTATCTATATTTTGTAGAGTTCAAAACTGACTCATTTCTTCTTTTTATTTTAAATTGTTTAAATAAATGTTTTTATAAAACCTACTGTGTTTTGAGTACATCACAAATTTTGATAACAGTTTTGATTGCATTTTAGACAACAATTTTGATAAAAGTAGAACAACAATTTCATGAAATAATGCACAGTTATAAAAGTCAAGTATTTATGCAAGTTTTCATTTTGGGGGGGGGGGGGAGGGAGGGGGGGGAAAGGCCTTTTTGTCCAGCTCTCCCCACGCTTTTTGTTCAAAAAATTTCAAGCAGTTCTAAAAATTAGCAGTTGCTGCTTTCAAACTGTCAGTGTGAAATAGCTGCTTTCCTAGGGCTATAAATGGTGTGCTGTACACCTGCAGATCAATTTAATGATACTGTTTGGACTTTAAACTGGCTAATTTTGAATTTTTTAATGCATAATTTGCATTGTAGACTAGTTGCCTGCTAAGTTTCATTTTAAACTGTAGCACACTAGTATTAGTATGCTCAGTGACAGCTCTTCCTCCAATACAATAGTTAGTATGTGTCCCTAAAGAATAAAATGGTTCTTTTTCAGAAAGCAGTATATTGGCTATGTTTAAATAATCCATAAAGGCTGTCCCTGATGAGAAGTTCAAAAGACTGTTTTTAATGCTTCACTAGAGGGCTTTGTGCTGTATTATATAATGCAAACCCTGGTAGTTAGACAGAAGACTGCTGTATCAGCTATAGATGGCCTTTTTGGTCTTCACTTTGACTGCCAGAATGTGTGTCATTTACTTTTCATTATACAATACAGCCTAAAGCCCATCGTCAAGCATTAGTAGCAGACTTGTTAAATTTATTAAAAGAGCAGTGCACAAGCTAAAATGCAGCCAGTGCCAGCACACACACAGGGCCAGTAGATGTGTGGGATTGAAAACCCACACAGGACAGGAGGCTCAGGGTTCTCATTATATTCTTTTGCCTGTATCTGCAAGGAAGTGTTAATTAAATGACAGGAGAAGCCTAAGGAATGGAGCCTAATACAGCATAAACCTCTGCCCACATTCTCAGTGGGAAAGTGGAGGTTAGTGAAAGAAAGGAGGGGTCCTGGGTTGGGTCAAATGATGGCAGTGGGTCACAGGTTGGTGATGTGGGAAGCTTCTTGGTAATGAGCTGGGCTCAGGAATGTGACCAGTGATGTTGGAGGGGAGGGAAGGGATAATGAGCTGTGAAGCAAGATGGAAGTATTGGACCTCACAGTGCCTGGAGGGAGGATAAAAAGGGGTGGGGGCAAACTGGGAGTGTGATTGCGACACCATGTTTCTCTTTTGTGTCCATGCATAAGTACCTCTAGTTCTATCCTGGTGGAATGCATTTCCAGATATGCCTGTGCAGAATCATAATTCTAGCCAAGCCGCAGCTTCTGTTCCCAAATTGTTGCAATCCTACAGAGCACTGTCAAGTTCATAGCGTAATCTTTAGTCATGTTACTGCCACAGCAGTGCAGCATCTTTAAAATCATGAGATACATTGAAAATTAAAACCATAGTTTGCACTCTTCTCAGCACCGTCCAGCCAACAACCTCAAGACGCTGTATAAGCATTCATTAATTTAGCCTGACAACTCCCCTGTGAGGTGGGTAATGTTACACCCATTTTACAGATGAAGAAGCCAAGGAACAGACAGATAAGGTTCCAGTTAAGCACAGAATTTTAGCACTTAGTTTTAAAGACATGAGTAGTCCTATTACAGTCAATAGGATTACTCACATGCTGGAGTTTAAGCATATATTTAGTGTTTTGCTGGTTCAGGCCTAAGTGATTTACCCAAGGTCAGAAAGTAAATTGGTGATAGAACCCCTATCTCCTAACACTTGCTCCTCTTCCTTAATCAAAAGACATTCCTTCCACTCCACAGCAATGATATCTGAAACAGGACATGGATGTGCATTATTCTGTAAAATTGTCCACAGTGATTTTTATTACAAGTATAAACAAGAACTTAAAAAAGTAACATTGTCACACCAAGGTAAAAAAAAAGCCTTGAGTTTCCTCTGTGCTGGGATTCTTTCTGTCTTGTTTAAATTTGCAACTATAAATAATCCTAACCACCTTATTAAATTACATCAAAAGTGTTTCTGATATATTTTAGCTTGATATGTTTCTCCAGAGCCAAATGACACCAGGTACAGTTGCTAATTAATTTAATAAAAATAAAATAATAAATAATAAAACAAGCTGGCAAGAGGTACCCAAAATGACCCTTTTCTAAGTAATGCATATTGCACCAGGCCTGCCCCCCACTTCTACAAACACAAAAAACAGGTCTGACTTTCTATTAGCTGGTGGATTTGTTTCATTCTGTTTCACTGCAGATTTGACCACTTTGCTGTAGCAATGGCAGAGCACAGTTGCTTTAGCCAATTTCATGAAAAGGCTGAAGATAGTCTAGCCATTTCCAAACACACACTGGCACGATAACCAAATATGAGCATAATATGCTTCTTTTTTTAAACATTAAAAGCCACTGAAACAAAGGGCTTTTTTTACATCATATTCTGAAAGAAAGAGAGATTAAGTTTGAGGAGTCACTTCCAATCAGAAAGCCACCATTTAATTACAACACACAGGAAATTACAGAGTGAATGGCCAGGACAGTGATAAGAAACTGACACTGGAGGATGACAGGTACTGAAATCCGACCACTTCATCACAAAGCTACTTATCACAAGAGCCTGTCTGGAAGGCTGACAATCTGATTGTACTGTCAACTCAATTCATAATTAATATATTTATCAAATTAATTACTGAAAAAATCTCACTGGTGCTCGCCATAAAACAGTGGCTAAATTCATTGCCTGTTGGCTTCGTTTACTGCTAATAACTGTGCTGTCAGTTTAATGAGGGCAGTGAGTGGGCCCTGTTTTAACTGCATGACAGACAAATTGCCCTCTTATATAGAATGATACAGAGAATTTAAGAGAAGAAAAGAAATATGTCATTGTTTGGTGACAGCCACAATCGCAGCCTTGTCTCGGAAACTTAGCATCAATTCTAACATACATGAAAGGGAGGTTGGGAATTCTTTTGGCAGTTAAATAAATACTTTATGAAATTCTGACTGATCCCTTCATCTGAAATGACCTAGCACCGCCATGTATAGCTTTCAATGATTCCCTGTTTATTCCAAATACCTGGCAGGAATTTGATTTTGAACAAAAGAGAAAAAGTTTAACTGTGCAACTATTTAAGCGTACAAAACTAACTGAACTAAGCTGTGATACTATACATTTCACTACTGTTATAAAGAGAGAAACCTGATAAATGTGAAGATGAACTTAAAATTACTTGTAGCACTGTGAATGCACAATGCTATCACTTTGTCTACTGAAAAGGGATATGAGCCAGAGCTTCACATAGTGTAAGCAGGCATAGCTGCATTGATTTCGGTATAGGTACCCCTATTTACAGCAGCTGAGCATCTGGCTTCTTATGTTCCATTAATTACATGTGAGTTTTTTATGGTACTGTATTGTAAAAGCAAAAGCTGTGTCAGACTCCCAATACCAAGGGCTGATCCAATCAAGTTCAGTCTCTGGGCTTTGGGGTTTTGGACAGGTAGAGTATAGAATACTTGATATTTTAAAACTCTAGTAGAGTTTAAATAGTTCAATGGTCTTGAATATCATGTAGGGACCTTCCAAACAGAGGAACCTCAGTCTTGGACAATAGAGTCCATCCTCTGATACTATGGGACATCATAGTGTAAGTGGAAACAACTCCAGACTCTTTGAGTTACACCAGGGTCAATCCAGAGTAGCTCCATTGACCTCAGTGATGGCACTTGAGACTTACACTGGTGTAAGATCATGATGTGGTCTATTGGTTTTAAAAACGTTGCATATCCATTTACATTAGGGCTAAAATTTGTGCATTCCAGCTCTTAGTGAATTTTATAGAATATTGACTTAATGGGGGTGGATCTGTCCCAAAATTAATATTTCATTGCAATAGAATAGGTAAAGACTTGAATTCATATACAGTAGATGAACACCGTGGCTAAGAATGCAGGAGTCAGCTCTGTAAGAGCATATGAACCATAAGATCACAAAAATCTTTGAAAGTCTGCTTCATCCAGGTTACAGCCCTTGAGGTCAGATGATAAGAAAGAAACCACAATAAAGTGTATAAAGTATAGATAAATTACATTAGCCAAAATGATCTCCTTAGGCATCAACCTTGAAAGAAGAAGAAGAGGGGTGAAAGGCAATGCATTGTCTTTGATAAGGCTTGATGCAAACTTTAATTAATTACAGCATATAAGTAATATCAAACTAAAACCCTGATAACTTGTATACATTGTTATCTAAGTTTTAAAAAGCCAGATTTTCTTGTTTAGTGAATGGGTCTCAATAAAATGTGGGTAAGCAGCTGTACTGTTTGATTCTATTTTAGAGACACCAAGCCAGAAAGTTAATGCAGTGAAAAATCTGTGTAGTAAGCATTCACATTAAAATCTAATTTGTGATATAAATAATATAAACAGCTACGGTCATTGAGAAAAGTTTGACGGAAGACGACATATTTGCAGATTACAAATCATTCTTAACTGCAATAGAATTTTCATCAGTTGTTCCACCAAAAGAAATAAAAATGCTAAATGGAAGAAAATGAGGATGAGATTATTTTAGTGGATTATTTCATTTTGGGATTATTTCTTAGTTTACAATATAGAGCATAAATCGCACCTATCAAAGTAATTTGATCAAGCAAAATAAAAATAAAGGAAAATACTCTGCAAACAACCCTTGCAAATGACTATGTCAACGAGCATTACAAACATGTCTTCAACTTTGTTTTCATACTAAGGCACCAAATTCAGAGGTGATGTAAATGGGGATCAACATTAAATAGTATTAAGGTAAAGGAGGTTCACATACATCCACACTTTTTCTTACAGTTATTACACCTTTATGTTGGCTGCTTTTTTTAATATAACCCCATCACTCTGCCCCCAGGTACTCCCCCCCCCCCAATTTATTGATATCTACATCATTGCACTTAGATATTACAGTGAGGAGTGTGTTATAAACACCTAGATAAAGAGATCAATAGATCAGAATACAGTTTGACACACAGTTGAGACAAAACTTTTCATCCACATGGGACACATCTAGTTCACAGACTTAGACTGTGGTCCCCAAATATTCCTTGGATGCTTCTCTCTCTGCCACCATACTGTTGCTGCCTCTGTCTAGTCATCTATAGTTCTTTATCCCACAGAAAGACATTTACTTCTGCTAATACAGGACATGTTTTTGAGACATCATCTCACCCTTCCATTTCCTGCTAGCCCATGTCAGTTTGTGACAGCTACAGAATCAAATAGAACCGAGTGCTGTATTGCTACTCTGTGGCCTAGATGACATGAAGAAGGTGCACATCTGAACTTGCAAATGCTGAGTTCTGTACTGGTATTCACTGATGGGGAAGGCAGATCTGTTAGGGGGCTGATCATCTCTTTAAAGCAAAAGGCAGGGAGTCAGGAGACCTGGGTTACATTCCCAGCTTGACCTTGTGTGACCTTTGGTAAAATCAATGACATCTGTGCCTCAGTTTCCCTAATTGTAAAATGGAAATTACAATGCTTCCCTACATCAAAGGGATTGTTGTCAGTCTTCATTTCATTATTGTTAGTAAAGCACTTTGAGATGCTCAAATGAGCTATAGAAGTACAAAATATTGTTATTTATTTTATTATAGAAGCATTAGGGGAACAAATCTCAGATTAAATTATTTGAGTAACTGGCCACAACCTTGGATTAATAGAGATAGAAGTGCAATTTTGTAAATGTTAGGGGTTGCTTAAAAAATAAAAGGAAAGGCACACGTTGCACGATGTTTTTGTAAGAGATAAGAACATGTTTGCAATGCATGAAATCAGCTAGAGAGGGCTGTCCACAAATAATAAAAATGATCAGCTCCTTAAGATTATTTTATCCAGTCATCACCTGCAAAACACTTGGATCAGATATCCCTCTACCTGAGTTATTTTATTTGCCAAATAGCACTTTAGGCAAGATTTTCGGTAGGAAAATAGGAAATGAGAGTTGGAAAACATTAATTAAATGTGAATACAACAGCTTAATGTGTTTTATCTTCAGATGAACTGGAGATGACTCTTTGCCACTCACCTCTTAAAACTGAAACCAGAGAGAAAGGAAATGTAGCAAGAAAAGGAGACCAGGGAAAAGACGAAAGATTTGGTGGACTGACAAGACCAAAGTAATTTGACTTGTATTCAGGATGGATCAGTTCACAAATCTTATATATTGCTGCAATAGGTCTGCAAATCAAAGATAGGCAAAGAATATTTGATTTTTAGAACAGCTATGTAAAGATTGAAATGAAGTATTTTAATGCTCCATTTAAAAGGAATTTAATTGTAAATTGTTATTTCTATTTTTTACTCTAGCTTCTTTCCATACTTAGGGTTGTTCATACTTATAAAGGCCTATTTAGGTCCCTATTAACTTTATCTTGGAAAATTAGCTTGGCCTGAAAATTGCCAGATGTACTCTGAAAACAAAACAGAGTATTTCTGGGAAGCTTGAAGAGGGAAAAAATAACGTCAAACTGATTTTGAGTTATAAGCCATTAAAAAATTACTCTGATTGGAAATGTACTTTTGTCTCCCTCTAGCTCAAAACAGCTTGTTCCTATCCCATCAGCCTGTTTCCACAGTCAAATTTCCTTGAAAAATCTTGCACTGTGTGAACTTGACAAAAATAGTATTAATTTGTCAGAGTTATTAATGATTGGTTTGACTGGAAGATATAGACAGTTGGCACCTACTTTATCCAGTTATCATAATTACTATAAACTCTCCAGGGAAGGGGCCATGTCTTTGGAATCCATCAGGATTTTCTAATGTATGCCTGCATTACAGTAAATGTTAAGTGCATGTAATATAAATGTAAAGTAAATGTAAAGATCAGTAAAGTGCACCACAGCAGCAATAGCCTTGACCATTCTTTGTTTGCAGTTCGGTTAGGCTTTTGGCTTTTAGTCTTTGCATTGGGTGCAATAGGAAAGTGCATTGAAGACATTGTATGTACTTTTTTTTCCAAAGAAAATAAGAAGAATGAATGGGAAGTAACTTAAGAGTCTGTTTGCAACTAAATTGAAATCTATATATGGCAGAAGGCAACTTGAGTTTCAGCCAGCTGTTTGTATTTATAGTAGTGATCAAAAATGTAGAAAAACAAGGTTTTCAGTATCTCTCAGTTAAAATATTCCATGTTTTTCATACCGTCTGTCATAGCTTTACTTTCAATTGGAAATTAACTCTAAAAAGACAAACGCTTTTTAAAAAATCCCACTGTTCTTTGTCTAACAGTCAAAGAATGTGCAATTGGGGATAGTTATCGATAGATGGCAACCTCTTTCTAAGCAGACATCTGAGAGCAAAGCAAATTTGCTGAACTGTTTTTCCACATGTAGAAATATTTTAAAAGTAAAAAGGAAGGACTTGATAAACTAAATGACACAGTGAAAGTAAGGATAACATGATCCTATGGTGAAATATTGTGAATCATGAAAATAAGCACCAATATGCACATAATGACATTTAAAATTCTTTTATGTAGCCAATTAAAAGAAAATAGAAATGTTTCCAGAGAAATAATGATTAAAGAACAGCATAACACAAAGTAAAGCTAAAGTAAAATCAACAGTTACCAACAGATTTTTTGCAATTCTTTAGGTTTCCAAATTTCTGATCTCAGTTTTTATTCAAAACTGCAGTGCTTTAACTTCAAAGGGAAAAGATAAGAACATAACTCCAAAAAGGACTCTCTAGTAAGTCCAGTATGGACTTCACTAAGGCCAGTCTCTGTTAACTGAGAAGCACTTGGTGCTGTAGTGATGGGCATCAATAAAAATCCTTAAAATAGATGTTTGCTGAAATTATGGTGACATTAAGGTTCTAAATCTGATCAGTAACCCCACTGCAAAGTTGTCAAACTATCTTTCCAGCAACAAATGGAATGATGCCCTGCAAATCTGAATGGTCTTGGCGGACTTGTCATTTATTCTGTGATTGTGAGGGCATGGTAGGGCCCTCATTCTGATTTTGGCCCTCAGGTGCTACCATACAAGCCATAAGTAATTTGTAACTCTGGAAGGAGCTTACAAATGTCTGTTCAGCTATTCAGAAACCCCATTCAGAAATATTAAGTAAACTGGACTAAGTTTGTTCTTCAGTACATGGGAGAAACTACCCTTCACTTCATTAAGAGTTGCAACCATGTAAATTAGAGCAGAATTTGACACATTATCTTATACATATTTTTAGCCTGTCACATCCTTCCTGTTTCATAGTCCCTGAAATTGATATTGTGTTTAATCTAGGTTAAATATGTGTTACTTATTTTGAATACATGACAGTAAATGAAAATTTATGTGGTGTTTGGGGGCATAGCACAGAAAAGTGAAGCCCAGGTCTGGGGAGGAAAAGGTTTGTTACATTTCAACCTGTCTACTCTGAGATGCTCCAGAGTTCATTGCGGCATCTGGGATAAAGCAGAGCAGCCATGGTTATCTACGGGCTCCTCCACAGTCTACAGCAGCTGAGACTCCCTGACACACATCTTCATGCCCCCAAGCCAACAGGTTCTCTATGGCATGGGAATTCTTCCCTATGCAGTGTTTGTGCTGGGGGGATTCTCTCCCTCGATTTCTCCTTCCTCCCCGCCAGTTGGCTAAGCAACTGTTTCCAGAATCAAGCCCAAGAAGGCCAACAGAATTCATAACTTCATCAGAAAAGTCTGAATGTTGGCAAATGTGTGTAACTGACTTGCTTCAGCTTCATTATAAAATGTCAGAATCCCGTATAAATCGAATGGTCCTCTGTCTCTGCAATTCCCAAACTAGTCTAGGTAGCTCTCAAATTCTCAGTGTGCAGAAAAGTACCCACACATGCTGAGCCAACCTCTGCAAGTATCACCATTCAAAGGGAGTTTGTAATTGTCCTACGTTGATACTGACATAACAAACAATCAGCATTGGCAATGGTACTGTGTTATAACCAGAAATACTTAGTTTATACGCTTTTGAGAATGAGGTTATTCAAGATGGCACCACCGCCAGATAGCAGATAAGTTGGGTATACAAAAGTTAAGTACCACCCGGGAGTAAGTTGGCTACACAAAATACTTCACCTGACATCAGGTTTCAGACAAATGATGGTTTAAAAGTTGACAAAATTGATATGCCCAATCTTCAGAAAAAACACAAAAAAAACCCTATATATTGTTACATTCTATAATATTATTAGGATCAATTAACACATAAAAGCATAGTAACTTGAGAAGATGCTGTGCCTTCTGTTTTAAAACAAGTTTCAGAACAGCCAATTTGTTTAGGATTCAAAAGCTAACACACTCGTGGCCCACTCCTGATAACTTGCAACATTTTAAACTCCTCATTAAATGTCAGATAAATTGACTAGCCTAAGGGGAAGATGCTGAATGGGATATGTGAACTTGAGTCCAGTTTCCTGTAATTAATGTGATCTGAATAAGCAGAACCAATCCAGCCTGAGTGTGAATAAAATTACCGCACCTACCAAAGTTCAGATAAGAAATATGTGAACTTTAAAGTACTTGAACACAAATCAAGATGGTGAGTTTTTATAAAACCTCTACGAGCTGAAAAGCTGAGGCTCAGTATGACCTTTTCCATGGGTTAGCAGCTTCTGATGTACAGAATGATATATCCCTAGGGCCCTGTAAAGGGGTGGCTTGCCCCTTAAGGACTGAAGGACTGGGGCAAGCCAATGCTGGTTATAGAATGAGCCACACCTGGGAGAGATCAGGGAAATTACCTTGTAAAGATCAGCAGGAGGCTGAAGTGAAGGGTGGGAAGATGAGGAAAGTATAGAGAGTGTGTGAAGGGCTCCTGCAGGGAAGATTCTGAGACTAAAGGAGCTATGACAAAGAAGCCCAAGGAGCAGCAGGCTCCTGTGGGGAAACCTGGATGGAGTTTATCTCTAGATATTTGGGGGCCTAGAGGCCAGTGCCAGAAGGCTGGGAGGATGGCCAGAATTGAGAACAGACTTGGAGAGAGGAAGTGCTCTGGTTGTGGCTAAGTCTACATTGCACACCGCTGTTGGCGGTGTGTAGGCTATGTGTAGCTCCATGCTGCCGTGAAAAGCAGGTTGTGTCCACATTGCAGTGTCAGTGAAAGGCTCTGGCAAGGGGGAGGCAGTGAGGAAAGGCTCTGGCAGCTCCCTGTGATGGGGACAGACTCCAGCAGTGGGGAAGTAGTGGAATGCCGAACTACTAAAAAGCAGTGTAGATGTGGAAGGTTCTGCTTGGGCTTGAGAACCATTCAGAGTACATAGCCACAGGCATGTCTTTACTTGCCTGAGCAGTGTCTCACCATCTACACTGGTATTTATATGTGTGCTGGGGGATATGTATGTACTCTGTACCTCTGTGAGGACTGTGCAGTGTTCATGTACCCTGTGAGGGAGGACACCAGAGCTAAGTATACAAAATGCTGTTGTGTGCGGATGGGCTTTATTTTGGAAGCCTGAGGATTATTAAGAACTGGTTTTGTTATTAACGAGCCCCAGGCAGGGGGGTGTAGACTTTTAAGTGAAAACCAGTGTGCAGTTCTTTTAGGGGCCTATAAGAGGGAGCTAAAAGGGGCAGGGCACCTGCAATGCAACCTCTGGCCACAAAGGGGTGCTCAATAAATGGCCATCTCACTCTATACTCTGATTCAACATAGCACTTGAATATGTGCTTAATTTTGTGCATGTGAGTAATCTCATCCCTGTTCATCAAAGCACTTAAGCACATGCTCCAGTTCCAGTGTCCTCAATGGGCTGTAAGCATACACTAAAATTTAAGCCTATACTTGAATGACTTGCTGATAAGAGGCCTAGATCAGCAGCAGAGTTGCTTGAAAATGGTGTTTGGGAAAATTTGTGGATTTGGTCATTTTTAGGCAAATTCTTGTGTTTTCAAAGACCCATCCTTATAAAAGATCTCATAAATCTAACATAGTGATTTCAAGAGAAGCTTATAAAGATGACTATGATGTTCTACGGTTATGGTTCCAAATACTAAAGTAACATTATTGCAAATTGTAGTGTAATGTTTTGGGACCATGCTTCCTTAATTTTTATAAGGGGAGGGGGAAGTAGAGTAATGGCTATAGATGAGGGTACAAACATGCCACTAGTAGTTAAAATCTTAGCCTAGTTAACTTAGCAGGAAATTGGAATTCATGCCGAGTCCTGAGGTAAAATGTAACTAGAACAGAATCTACTGTTCTCTCTGTTCCTTCGCAGCTTAATTTTTTTTTGGAAGATACTGTACATCACAAACATGACACTGAATGTCAGAGTATGGTGGAAATGGCCATTTCTTGAATGAAATCCAGACCTTGTTTTAAATGCTAGCTTGATATTTACAGGATGTACAGCATGTGTCCCAAGGACCATATGGTTGCTGCTTTTGTGGAGGGATTATACACTATGGGCTTGATTAAAATCTTAATTACTGTATAACTGTTTAAATCAGAAGTAATTCCATTGAGGGCAATGGAGTTTAACTGATGTGAGAGCAGAATTGGGTCCCATTTATCCACAAGTCATGTAGGGAGATGTGAAAGCCTTTGTGGAAAAATGTTCTAAGTAACAGATCATCCAGCTTTAATGGTGTTCTGGCTTTCTACATGAAGTTTTGCTGGGTGAGAAAAGTATACGCTTGAGTCTGAGACACTCAGGTTTATTCATTCAAACCTTTATTTTGACCAAAAGAGTTTCTTGCAATTACAATTACTATCAAAGTAAGAAATGACAGATATACAGAAAAAAGTAATTACCTGCTCCTGGAACATAAGTGGGTCATGGTGTGTTTCTCCTATGATGCTCCAGCTACCTCTTATAACTCCACATGTTTTACTGCACATGCAAATTATATATTCATTAGTTCTCTTCCCATCATTTTTAAGTGTCATGAATATCAAATATCTTATATAATGCATGCATAAACTTTATACTTTAGTTGTCTAAGCTATTTTCATGTTGTTCTTTTTTCTGATTGATTATGTACATTTGCATAATTTGGCCAGATCACCTTGGTCCTTTACTCCGCATAGGGACTTCTCCCTGATTTTCTCTGTCTCTTGGTAGTACATTTTTTGAGTTTAAGACCATCCTGTGGTCTAATACAGCAGCTATAAACATCATTAAGTAAGTTTATGTAAGAACGAGTCAGCAAGGAAACACCCATGTTAAGCAAAGACTAGGCTGAAGCTTAGTCATTTTATCATAAGCTTCATCTTGGTTTATCCAAATTTATTCACTATATGTGACCCATACTTATGGTATTTCCAACACTCCGGTGCCTTGGAACACATGACTTATCGAGGGCTTCACTCCCTAAGTTTACACAGCAGGGTCATGTCGTTTTGGATCTGTGTTCTTTTGTGTTTCAGTTGCCAATCTCCTGACAAGCATTACATTCTGCATCATATTATGAGCATTACTTTTCATTAATCATTACTTTTTTTAAAAGCAAAATACAATAATAGGATGATCTCCAATAGTATTTAGTTGTTCCCACCAATTAACTGGTTTCACAATTTGGTGGATTTGCTTAATAACCTTATGAAATTGCTCACACACACAAAGATAAATTGGGGTTCATTTCAAAAGAGACTACAAATGCCTATCCAATTCTACAGTGGGTACTGTAAAATTAAGGAGCAACCTCATAGGCTCATTATCAAACTTTGGTTATTTTTCATTGGGATAACAAATTTAAGTATTGCTATAATTTTAACCTGTCCAATTATAGTTTTAAGCCCAGAGATAAAACACCAATTAGGCTGATCAACTGGGCACACTTTCCTTCCATAATTGTATTTTGTTTGCTGTGTAACCACACTAGACCCTCCATTTCCCTATCTAAGTGATTCAGGTTTGATGTCAGTTCCAGGCACGCAGCCAGACTGGGACAAGAAGATGAGCCCTTTCTTAGTGTCCCTTCTTGTTACTATGATCTATGCCACAGAGGGGTTGCATGGCCCTGAGGGTATCACATCTGCACACCCACCTTGCCCTCACGTCCTTGCAGCAATCCAAGGTAGATTCCTTCCACCATCTCTGTAGGTGCTGCACCAATACCTGAGGAACCTGGATTCAATCTTTAAAAATGGAGTTAGATAGAGCTCTCTAAAACTCCCACTGAGTATACACACACCACTGTATTATATACATCGTCTTATCCATTTAATGGTAGGAAGAGTGTGAAATAAATCTGCAGGTCTTCCTGAGGAGAACAATCAAAAGGTAACATTGCCACTACCACTAATTTGTGGAGGGTATATGATTCCTTTATTATTCATGTTTAATCTCTGTACCATTCCAATTATTTGTTCAACAATGATGAGGTTTGGTTCTAATATTTTCCCTGTCTTGAAGTCTTTCAAGATTTGTTTAATCTCTATAAATATAATGTACCCATTGATCAGACATCAGTTCCACAGTGTGCTATTTGGCCTTACAATTATTATCTATCGATTTATTAACCCTTATGTTGGTTTCCTTTAGTGCAGTGGCAGTGTCATGGATGTTTATTATTGCAATAACTCTACCAATACCACATCCTGAATTTCAATGAGGCGCTGGAATACATTATTCTTCAGACTTTATTTAAATGTATTTAATTTATTTTTATAGCTTTATGAATATTACTTTTATTTATTAAGCACTTGCCTAATCCAAACATGGTTTCTATCTATTTTCCCAGTGCCATCCTGGATTTAGGACTATTTCAGAGTGCCTTTAAACATTTGTCTATACTTAGCTTTTCTTACATACAATATGTTCAGCATCCCATTGGGAGATGTGAAGAATCACGGGGACATGAAACCAGTATATGTTACAGAATACACTAGTTTTGTTTCTGACTGGGTTTTTTAATCCACTTTCTGGTCCTGGCATTACTGTGGGGCAACATTTGGGACTCAAGTTTTACAGACATTTACAACACCAATTTAGAGTGGTATTACATTTGAATTTATACTGGAAACCGGTTATGTTGATTTCTACCAACTCTAGACTGTTTCTAGTTTCATTTACACGGTTATACCCATACACATCTCCATATCAGTGATCCCAAAAATACATCACCTGGCCAAATGCAGCCTGTCCGGTTCCATTAGGTTGAGATCCAGATGGCATCCCATTACTAATGTTATTTTGCAAGGTTAAGTTATGCAATAATTACACATTGTCTACATCCCACAGAGAAAGATTACAGAGAACTCCTTTCCCCCTTTAGAAGAGGTCTGTGGATAACACGCTCAAACTCTTAACAGTTTTAATACATAGGGTTATATTATATACATAACTATTATCATCCTTTTATTTTTCATAATTGTCTTTAATGAGGTTTTATGCTGTCTTGGGGGATGTCAGAAATCTTCCCAGATTCAGCCGGGCATTCTGTGATTCCTTCTCACCATCCTCCTTTCCTGGTAAGCACGGATTTCTGCATTTGGCATGCGTGCGTTCAACAGTTTATAGAAATTTGGATATGCCAGAACTGTCAACAATGGCTATGACCTGTATCATTCTTTTAATAGGAGGAAGGCTTGTCTTGTGTTTAAGGTAGAGCATTAGGAGTCGGGAGACCTGAGTTCTCTTCCTAGTTTTGTCTCAGGCTCCTTATACAAATCATTTGTGGCCTGATCCTTCAGCAGCCGAGCATTTCTATTGCTTTCAGTGGGAGCAGGATCCGATCTGTAATATTACTGTGCCTCAGTTTCCTCATCTGTAAAATGCAATAGTAATGTTACCTCCCTATTTACCTTAACCGTGAAGCTACATTCATTAACGTTTATAAATTCTGAGTTGCTCAGATGGAAGCTGCTGTAAAATATTCTCATCTTTTATAGAGACAGTTGTATTAAGCATGTCTTTCTCTTCTAGTTTAAAATGCATGATGTTTATATTTTATACTGACGAATACATATTTGTCTAGAAGAATTCTACTCGTAGAGCTATTTTTCCTCTTGGTTACAATAAAGTTAAAAACAGTGTACAGCTTAGCTACCACTCTACGACAGGTATGCACTGCAATAAATACCTTTAAAAGGTATTTTTTAAGAAGTTGTATTCATGTGTTGGCAAATAACTGAAATGCTGTTTGACACAATTCCCAGGGGGAAAACCCAGAAGTAATATAAATGCAAGTTTAAAAAAAAACAAATTTTCGCTTAAAAGCAGCTCCTCAAGAGACTATGGTCAACTTCAAGGCTGCCTTTATCAGACATTCCAGTGGAAGAAACAGGAAGAAGAGCTGGACTCTAAAGGTAACACAATAGGAGTTTGCTACAGTCACAGGAGTATCGATTACTATAAACCAAGCTGTGCAACAAGGAGATTAAGATGTGGATTACTGACCACTTACTATGTGTCATACAGAAAAGAATAGTTTCAGACACAGGCTTTACTTAAGCTGGTAGCAGAGGCCTTTTCTTAAAAGGATTAATAAGAACTTTTTTTCCTAGACGTTTGTAAAGGATCTATCATAATAAAGATTGAGAACAGCAACAAGTAATGACAGAAACCTCAACATTAACTATTAAAGGATTTAATAACAAATTATCCAGTGTTGACTCAAACCAAATGACATCATTTATGTGCCCTGACTAATTAAGGAAACATTGTATTCCAATTAAACATAGCTGCAATGGAGAAATGGTAGCTCAGATCAATTTCTGCAAATGTGATAGCAACCAAAATGTGCATTGATTACAAGTGTGTGAGAGAGAGGACTTTCTTTAACACACACTGATGTATTTTTTCATGGGGTACAAGCTCTACTGGTTTCATAAACATCCTTGACGATGCGGTTGTGCAGAAGCTGAAACGAGCTACAAAACACCAGAAATTGCTCATATTCTTTTAGCAGTATGTGTATTTTTTATTGTTTGTATTTGTACTATAAATTCCAGGAAAGACTTTGTTCAGACTTTATACAAGCAAAAAATAATTCAATAAAATGAAGGAAATGCATCTGAGTAATGGAATTCTCAAAGGGTAAATCCTAAATCTAACATTTTCAAACAGGGAACCAAAAGATAAGTATTTAAGCCCATAGTCAGACACTGCTCCCATCAACTTCAATAGATGTGTGTGCTCACCATCTCCTTGAAATCAGACCTTTTATTTAGGCCAGTTTATTAGTTAAGATAGATTTAGGGGACTAACGTTACGCACCTTATTTGAAAATTTGGGCCCAGATGCCTATATCTTTTGCATTTTTTTTCTGTCTGCCTACCCCTCTAGCTATTATCTCTGAATGAAGTGATGCCAAACACATAATAGTATTCCTTATTGAGAGTTGTACCTAAGTAGAATTCTACCTGAAATGGTAAATATTACACACTATTAACTGCTATAATACATCTGAGGCGCTGACAACATCTGTGGCTAGCAACTTCTGAAGCTAAGGAAGTTTCAGCTAAGCCCTATCTCTGACCAAATGCTTTATGTTTATTCTGTGAAGTTTCTCCTCTCCCTATCCCCAAAGGTCTGTACCGTTCAACCATTTTCTATCATCAGCTGTTTTTGTTTGTTTTATCACTTTTTTAGCAGGTGGTCTTACTGTACTACATGACTTTGGATCCTTCCGTTATCTGGATGGCCACAGATAACTTCTTCTGGATACTGATGTTTACTTCCTATAAATGATATTTTGAACCATGTATGCCAGAGATACACTAAACTCAGAAGGTCCTGTGAGATTCAGAGCAGTACCCAGAAGCTCAGGGATTTAATCTTAATTTATTATTCATGCTCCCCATCTGCTCCTGAAACCGGCCTGGGAATCTTATAAAGATAGCCTTTCTGATGAGATTTCTAATACTACCTGCTTCTAATTGAACTGAAAATAATAGCAGAACAATATTTCTCATAATTCAGTATTTCTGTTGAAATCAGCAAGTGCAGAGAAACATGTATATGAAATAAAATAACAGACAGAGTGGGTAGAAATTTTTCAAAATGTTATCAATTTTTTCATTGAAATTTCAAGAAGAAAACAGGGCACAACTATCATAAAAGTTTCAAGAATTTCCCCCACCCATTTTTCAACTAGTTCTAATAATTAATTAAACTCTATCAAACTTCAGGACAAAAATTTAATTTGGGTTAAGTTTGAGTTGTGAGTGAAGGATAGGATCAGTTTTAATTTTTTTTTATTGTTCTTGTACTAGTTCATGTGGAGGTGATTTCCTGGATAATTAAGATTTGTAAGATGATTTGTCTATGTAATATTTCTGAGTTTTTCTAGTTGTAATGTTACATCTGATGTTTCCACCGAAATGTATTTAGAATAATATCATTAAAGGAATAACATTACTTTGTTAAAACATCTTCTATTGTCCATATAGCTTTAATAGTTATTTTGCCCATTTGCTGTTGCATTACAAATTTGATTTAATTTATCTTATTACCCGCAGGTTACAATAAGTTTCTAAATATTAAGAATCCCTTAGATAGTTTTTGTGGCAACATTATGTGGTAGTGAAGTCACCTGATATTCAGGTGAATATAAAATGCAGTTTTTACTTTTTTCCAAAAAAAAACAAAAAATGATCAATTGATTTTGATAAATCTTTTCTTTTCAATTTTAATAAATTCAGCAAGATGCCATAGCAGCAAAACCATCTTCATTTAAACACAAGCCAGGAAGTGAACATCAAAGACAGTTGACAGAAATAAAATTTCTCCGCCTGGATCTGAGATACGGTAATAGAAAAGGGATTTTGTACTGTCTGGGCATTTTATATTCATACTGACTTGTCTGTCTTCCTCAGCTGCTTATTCAGAGCTTTCATCCATTCAGTGTAGTTCAATAGCTCTCTAGCTGCATCATTTGCTTCGTTTACAGCCTTTTTCCTCTAGCTTTAGGAAAGAATTGTTGTAGCATTCCCAAATTATTGTAGGGTATAGGGTTTCCAGGTTCCCGGTTAAAACCACAAGACACCAAAACCAAAAAAAGTGAGGATCAGAATTTACAAATTGTACCAAAATAAGGTATTAAAATTCCTTTGTTTTTTTTTTTTTTAAAAAGTGTTTTTCTCAACTGAAAATTGTAAGTTAAAAACTAAGGAACCAGTCCTGCAATGCATACTCATGTTTGCCACCGCACAGTCAGTGGGACCACTTGTGTGAGTAAGAACTAATCGCATGACTAATGGTGGCAGGAGTGAGTCTTAAGGGACTGGTCCTAAATCCAATGGAACCAATAGAAAGACACTCATTGATTTAGGTGCCTAAGCAATTTTGTGAGGATCTGGGCTTTATGTATCTAAGTTTCATCGAAAGTCAGTGGGACTTAGAATGCAAAGTAACTTTAGTTGCTTTTGAAAATGTTACCCTGAATTATGAACTATTATTGTTGTTATTGTTATATTATTATTATTTTATAGTTTATACAGTTCAATAGACATTCTCTAAATAGCAGAAATACTAACTCGACTCCTTTAGCCAGTCACAGAAACAATGTTTTCCTTTCATAGGGCAAGAGATTTTAACTCTGAGGATTTATGATTCAGCTAAGGGGCTTACTTCCTTCTTAGACCCAGAACAGTTACAAACATGCTTAACCTTAAACACCATGAGCAATCTAGAGCCATGAAAAGGAAAATTGTCAGCATAAAATACCATATTTTGTTTATGCTTAGAAAAAAATATGAGCTGAAATATTCATCTTGCCACACTATTCACCCCACTGAAATCAGCAACATGTGTGAAAAGGTTGTGTATCTCTACAGAAGAAAAGGACAGTGAAACTGATCCATGGCAACACTGAAGTTACTGGAGCTATAATAATTTACATCATCTGAAGAGCTTCCTCGTAGGTTCCTAGAAAATACATAAATATTAATAATAACATAATACATGCAGTTTTTTTTAATTCATTAGTTATTTTGGCCCTGAGTCTACAAACACTTAAGCACTTTAACATCAAGCACCTTAGTCATCTCATTGAAGGCATAGGGACTATTCATATGCTGAAGTCTAAGCATGCATGCCAGCTTTTGCAGGATCAGGGCCCTAATTTTTGTATATAGTATACATAAATTTTGGCAGACTCCAACTTTCTGCAACAAAGCATTTCAAAAGCCAATTTGTAAAATGTTTTGTCATTTAAAAAAAATATGAAAAACATCACAGTCATCATTTGAATTATATCATTGGTAATTACTATAAAGAAATTTGTGAATGTACATATACTATGGGCAACTTGTTCAAGATATGCCCTTTATTTATATTGGAAATCAGCTGTGCATCCAATTCTTGCACAGCCACATTTGTGCAACCAAATGTTAGCATTTATGTAGGCAAGTTTGTTTGCACACACAAATTGAATGTAAATAGGCTTTTTGCACATGCATTTCATTATTTGGATGTTGAAATGGTGTGTGTAAGCGGTTAATACATACAAAGTTACACGTGCACTGCAGAGCCAATCCAGAAGAGGTTTGAGCACCTGTTTGACACCAAATGGGACTACACATGCTTAAAGTTAAGCACAAGTTTAAGTACTTTGCTTGATCAGAACCGAATGGAGTCCTTTTTATAGAATTCTGAACCATGTTTATACTGTGAGAAATCCACTATGCACCTCAGTATATAAATAATAAATAATAATAAACACAAGCTTTTCTCTTTTGTCAACCCATCAGCGGGCTGGATTCTCACTTGCCCATTTATGATCAAAGTTAAAACCCTCTTTTTGGTCAGTTCATCAATATGCTCTAACATACCACTCTGACCTTCAGAAAATGCCAGTATTAACTGGTGTGCTCAGGGACATCTGAAGGATATTTGTTTTCATGGGTCAACTTGCAATAGAGCTTGTCTTCATTTTAGCCATTCTCCCAATATACACATGCAAACTAGCCCAGGGCCCATCACATGTCATTTAAAATGTACAGTTTTGAGCTTCCCTACTAAAGTGAACAAGGAAAACAACAAGCTCCTATTCAGAGCTAATTCAAAAACCAGCTCTGCAGTGTCTCACTGACTGATCTCTAACAAGCCCTTCATTCATTGCTGTTTCATGCAGCTGAGCTGTTTCTACCTGAGCCAGTGTTATAGACCTTTAATCAAACAAATGTACAAGGAAGCTCAACTACTTAACCGCTGTGCTTGTTCTGTGGACTGAGATAGCCAAGTCTTACAAAAAGAATTTTATCCTGCTCAGGACGAGTACATTTCCTTTCTGTTGTTCTCAACAAAGGGCAGCAGGTACAAATGGTCTGCTATCTGTGTCACTGGGAAGTGGAGAGCAATTTGTTTCTATTAAACAGGATGGTTCTATTTTTGATTTTGTTGGCTTTTCTGCTCAGTAACCTGTGCCAATCATAGCCTTTGATCTGAACTGCCCTTGACCGTGTCCGCCATGCCACAGAAGAATTCTTCTTCTTCTTAGGGTTTTTTTTTTCTTGTACAGGTAATTGTGAGAACGCAAGTGAAAGCCCTGGGGTATTGGATTCAAAACACAGCCCTGCAGTTCTCAGAACTGTACAAAGAATAAACTTGAATGCAACATTGAGTTCTGCCAGACTGCACCTGTGGGTGATCCCTCTTCCCCTTCGGTTCATGGTGGGGTCAATGTATGCCTGAATATACTCTGGTGACCGGGAGAGCTACTATGTTTTCAGTTCACAATGAGATTAGATCTATAATGTTTGACCTGTCTAATTTACTTTGTGTCTGATGAAGCAAGAAAAGCCCAGACAAATAGTAAAGTGTCTTACCTATTCGTTCTTTAAGGAGAACTTTGCTGAATGCTTTCCAGACCACTAACATGGGAATATTTTGACAGGAAGTAGATTGGTGTATGTATAATTTCATTTTACCTCAAAACACAAAATAAATCCAATCATTTAGTTATATAGTGGAATAGATATAACTTTTCAGTATCCTTATGGACATTAGTGATAGGGACCTGAAAAGGTTTGGAAGTTCCATTTCATTCACATGAGTCCTGAAAAGTTTGGTGGTTAATCAGAATTTTTCTATCATAAAAAATTAGTGATGGAAGGGACCTCAGGAGGTCATCTAGTCCAACCCCCTGCTCAAAGCAGGACCAACCCCAATTAAATCATACCAGCCAGGGCTTTGTCTAAATGAATCAAAACCTCATATGACTTCCCTTTTCCCTCCTCCTCATCCTTCTCAGTGTTCCATCCTTCCACCTTCCTCACCACACAAACTCCATACTTCTTTTCCCCTTATCCTGGGTTATTGCTCCTTGACTCTTCCTTTTAGTATGAAGAGTGAAAATAGAGGGAGAGGATCAGGTTTCAGGAGGAATCTAGTTTGGTCAGGCACCAGGGGCTCAGCAATGTAAACCAGGTACAGGCTGCTATTTCACAAACATTAGAGTTTCTGCATGTGACACTGGCCTCTCAGCATGTTTGACAGTTCTGATTCCTACAACTCTGCCTGCCCCATCACTTACATGCCTTGTTTTCAGATTTCTCTTCCATATGTCACAGGGGTGTCAAATGTCCTGCTCATCCTCCCAGATTTCAGTTGTATTCTGAACCTCAAGGCCTATGGGATTCTAAAGGAAAATCTGAAATCTAGCACTCTTCCCACCAGGCTTTATGTGCATGCTCTAATCTACAAGCTCCATTGAATCCCATGGTTTGGAATACACCAGACTGCATTATTTCTCTAGCAACTTTAGGAAACTGTTCAAGAGATAGCAGGTGGCCTAGCGGATACTGAGAATATTTACTGACATCTCAGGGAAGGTAAAATAATTTTGGGAGGGATAGGGGGATTTAAATGAACATGGTTTTAACTTAGGTTCAGTTGGATTTGAGACTTGCCATGATGTTTGCTTTGATCCTCACATACTCATTACCAGTTTGTTTGTTCCTAATCTGCATTTGACTATTTGTATTTTACTGTTTTGCTGGTGAGAGTTAACTTTTCCATAATCTAAATAAAAATGAGCAAATTAATTTTTTAATTTATCAATATTGTCCCATGAAATATCAGGATTGTACTGGAAAGGAGTGCAACATGACTGAGTACATAGTATATTCACTTTGAGTAACCAATGGTCAATTCTATGCTTCTTATTTTTCTGTGATTTTTTGAAACCTTAAAAAAGAATCTGTATAATCATGAAAAGATACATTTCTGGGGATGGCCAGTTACAGCTACTCATTGGCTTTTTGTGTGATAAGTGATCATTCCAAACTAACAATTATACAGCACTACATTCAATCTAGGTGTCTATATTGTGCACATCAGACCCTAGGATCTCAGTGTCATACTTACTACTGAGTATTCTCTATCGGGGCCAAATTTTGCACTCTGTAGTTCGTGTTCAAACAATATTCTCATTGACACCAGTGGGTGTTTGCCTGTATTACAATTGCAGGGTTTGGGCCTACTTATTTACAGCTTATTATTTATACAAAAAGATTGCAGGAATGTCACCGAGTCATTCTGAAGACCAAAATGTCTCTTGAATCAGTTTACTTGTAGTCATGTTAATCCCAGGATATTAGAGACACAAGGTTGGATGAGGACATGATGAAGAGGTCTGTGCAAGTGTGAAAGCTTGTCTCTTCCATCAACAGAAATTTGTCAAATATAAGATTTTACCTCACACAATTTGTCTGTTGATTCAGTGTGAAATGATGGAAACAGATACAAGCATGACAGAGGACTCTCTTTGTTCAGAATATCACTGGGTTTCACAGTCTATCATCCAATATTTAAGTTCTCAGCCATTTTGACTTTATAAATTATACCTATGCAGTGTACAGCTGCAATAAGGTATGTATCTATGCCACGTCAAGAGTGCTAAACCATTGTGATGTCAGAGGTAATTCAACCAATCACCCTTATTCTACAGCTAATTTGCATGCAGCAATTTCATTGGTTGCATGAGGGAGACTGAATAGATGGTGGATTACTTGGCCCAGCTGCCACACCATGCACCCGCACAAATCAACACAAATCTCCCAGAACAACCCCCACAGACTTAAATCAACCCAACCACCCACTCGGCAGTATGACCAGCATACATGATAACCCCAGACACGCACAGCCCCTCATCGCAGCACACAGCCCTCATTTGCCACCAACACAAATACTCCAGGATTGTCACTGTGTCTGGGTGTCAGGAATCAGGGACTGCAGAAGAGCTAGTGTCCTGGCAGTCTCATCGGTACAGCTGGCCTTCAGTCGCCTGCCCGATCGGCCATGTCACCTCACTGGCTGTAGGGGCCCAGCAAGTCAGCTTTTAAGCCAGCAGCAGCCTGCTGACTACTCAGTACTCATGCCCACCATCGTGCCTGCTTCTGTGTACCTTGTTCCCGCTGCTCCTGCCTTGCCCCCAGCCTTGCCTATGTCCTGCCCCTGTCTTGAACCTCTCCTTGCCTGATATTCTGCTTGCTCCAGTCTCTCACTGCCCGTTTGACCCTTGGCTCCGGCTTCCGACTACTAACTCCACCCTAGTCTGTGGTTCCCAACACCAACTCCATCCACTAGACTAGATTGCCTTCATCCCAGTCAGCTGACATTGTATCACTGTGAAGCCTAGAATGCCTTATTCAGTGTGAAGTGATGGAAACAGCGACCAGCATGGCTCAGAGCTCTTTTTCTTCAGTCCCCACTCAGCCCTGTGAAACCCAGATGGAACGCTGGAGTCCAAAGGTTTCGTGGTGATCAGAGAAGGTGGGAGTAACAGTTATGTGGTGTAGCAGAGAGGCGGCTGTGCCTCCAGCCAGAGGGCAGCTCTGTGCACCAACTTTGGGGACCCTGTACAAAGAGCAACATTGCTTACTACAACATAGCACATGGATACGAAAGCCCTGTTTTTGGCTGGTTTACACACACCACTTTCTGAATTACACTGGTGCGACAGCACCAGGCTTTCAGCTACTAGTGTGTTCATAATCTACTAAAAACAACGAGAGATGCCTGATGAAGTGAGTTTCAAATATTTTCAGTGACATTTGCTAGTCATAATAACATCTAAAGATGCCTTTCTCTGTCAAAGTGGAGATTTTGCATCATACAAAATTTGAACATTGAATTAATTCCAGGTCATATAACTTGTATCCTCTTACAGTTCTTTAGTAAAGTCTAATTTCAAACTCATGTCTATCACTATATATTCATTAAGACCAGCTACTTCTTGCTGGCAAATCCTAATGATTAGGAGCTTGATTTATGTTTAATAAAAAATGATTCATGATCCAATTCCATAGCTAGGTTTTATCTATGTGGGAAAAGGTGGAGATGGAGTATTCAAGGCTATTTGCATTCTTTCCTTGATTCAGTTTTGTCTACATGTCTTTTCCTGGCATATAACTGGCTACTTTGGCTAAATCCAGAATAAAGGAAGGTAAATCTCCACAGTGGGGTCAGCCAAGATTCTGTAGAAGCAACATGAATATTTTGCACACAAAATATACAGTATAAGATATTCAAGAAAATAGTATACATGATTTGTGAAAAAAGAGGGGAGGAGTGAATTATTCTTGTCCACAGGCAGCAATGCCTTGTTTACGCTGCTTCATACATTTATATATTTTTCCTTTTTACTATTTTATAGCACACTCAAATGTACTAGTTGCTTCAAAGTAGACATGGAAAGACCCATGTGTACTGCCCCCAAAAGCCCACAATCTAAGGTTTTGATCCTACAAACACTTAATTTTAAGCACCTGAGCATTTCCATTGGACTCAAGCTAAAGGCAGCTCATCTGTATGTGCTACTCCATCTCAAGGGCAGATGGTGTGGCTACTGTCCCTCCTTGAACTCGATAGAGGGGTTTCCAGTCACTGGCTCTGTATACACACCAATAGCCCTGCCCCTAGAACCTCAGTGTCAGCACCTTCATAATAAGTAGGCAGCCCATCTGCTAGCAGACAAGGAATATAGAGGCCATACACACAGAGATACAGTACTTTCCTTTGGTCATCTGTTATCCAATACCTTTCATATGCTGTTTGCAATTTTGCACAATGTTAGAAGCAAAGCTAAGAGCATGTGCTGTATGTTAGTCTGGTAATAAGATTTTATGGCTTCATTTTCTCTATTAACTCTTGAATTCAGAAATTATTAGAATTTTATATAAATATATTTTGTATTATATATGGGTGCAGGGTAGGGATGCGTCCTCAAGAAGCTCAGAATTTTGGTTCAGTTCAAATAAGCATCCAGAAATGTGCATGATTAGCTGAATTTATCCCATTCGCTTTGGTCTGGATATCTTGCAATGATAGCTGTTTCTCATGTGGTTTCTGGTACATCTTGTTTTTAGCTGAGCAGGAGATGAAGCAAGAATGACCCTCCTACAGGCAATACCATTTTCAGTCTTGACAAAAATCCTGGAAGCCCAGGAGCATGTAAAAAAACCAATCCTATGGTTAAACATCTCACCTTAAAGCAGGTTTGGGAGGGGGTTGTTCAGATTTGAATTTTTAGGGGAAAATTCTGGTTAGTTCTAATTTTATCTTAAATTGTTCATGTCGCTAAGGCAGGAGATAAAGGAGGTGCGACATGCCATGGAAAGCTTAGAGAACTATTCGTGGTGAATAATTAATTTGACAAATTTTGCCTGGATGTTGGTTCATGAATTATCTGAGAACTGAACTGTATTTCAATGGATTTGTTCATTATTCCAAATTCTTCAAGGAATGTTTCTATGCAAACACATTCAACATATGGATTGTTGACCAACTGATGTTGCTTTAACTATTCATTGTTTGTAAAATGCTATTCACACTGTGCACATAGCCCACGGTCTACACACCATTTCAGTCTCACTTAACTTTATTTTGAAGGCTTCAGTAGAACTTAAATAGAGCTTACACCTTGTGCCTGTCCTCTGCATGAGGGTGAATTTACCCCCATCTGACTTGTCACTTTAGTCATGTAGTATTGTTTCTGCTTACTGATTGCTTGTTTGGAACTTTTCTAAGCAGGATTGCTTTAATATGTCTCTTGTGGCACCAACGTTCAAGTCAAAACATAGTTATGAAAACATCACTCGTGAATGTTCATTGAAAACACATTAAAGAACATTGTGTATGTCATTGATATACATTCATGGTTTTTATTCAGTTGGCTCAAATGCTATATTCTGGAAGAACCACAGAAGCCAATGACTTCTTATGTTTTCCTGGAATCTATTTCCTTCATTCCTTCCTGTATATTTCTTCTGGTGATCTTATGCAATATCAATTTAGATAGTTTGTTTATGCCCCTATTTGATTTATATGAAGAAAGTCTCCGAGCAGGCAGCTAGATGAACCAGACACTCTTCTGAATCCAAAGTAAGAACCATTCATCCATCTTGAGTCATAAACAGCGAAATATGAAAAAAAGTGACATAACCATCTTAGTGTAGCTCTAACTTAGTTTTGAATGGATCTAATGTCCTGATTTAATTTGATACAATTACAATAAAAACTGCAATCTAAGGCAAGTAAATGAATTTTGTGTCAAGAGTGAAATACAATCTGTTAAAATTGGTTTGAAAATACAATTTTAGGTCTAGTACAGCAAGTCTTGACATTTCAGATTAATCTGTCGTATAACAAAATTAATGACACTCAAAGTTGTTTAAGAATGGCTGTTAACTTTACTTACACTATTCATCACTGGCTCTATCAGTCTAACCCAGGAAGCTACCAGACTATTAAATACAATACAGCAGTTCATTTTAAGGAAATTCAGATTGTAGTTGTTTGAGAAACAAACTACCTAGCGATATAAACACAAGAAACTCAACCAAATAACAACAGAAGTTCCTCTCTAAGATTTTCAGTGCAATCTATATGTATGTCACTACAGCATATGCTTTACTTGAAAAAATCAGAGGTCTACTTCTGACAATCCCACAGAAGAGTGGATGCTTATTTAAACAATCCTAAACACGTGGGACTTCAAAGTGGAACTGGGTATGTCAAAAGAACAACCACTCTCACATGATTTCTAGTACTTATTGCTTCCATACCACCAAAACAAAACAAAAAAGGACGCTGTTGTTGTATTTCTGCTTCTGGTGGGAACCTGAGGCTTACATTTCCTTTTAATGATTTAAGCATTGGCTTGTTAGGAAGCACAGACTGCACTTTATGGCAGTGGTGGGCAACCTGCGGCCTATCAGGCTTCTGAGTGTGGCCCATGAAACGTTTTGTTAAAAGTTGCTCATACGCATGAAAGAATCATACAAGAAGTGCACTGATTTGACAATTTGTTGAATTTTTGACAATTAAGTATTTTTGTAATTTTTATGTTTTATTATTGTAATAAGTAATTTTGTAATTAATGTTAATTACATAATCTACTGATAATTTTGAATATATGAATGAATAAACATTTTCTATAACTCGTTATGAAATATTTGGCCTGTATTAAATGTATTTAAGCTTATTCGTGGGATCATGGTTAGTGCACATGTCCGATTTCAATCTTGCAGCCCACTGAAATAAAGGAGGGCCACTCTTGCGGCCCACTCACTAGCCTAGGTTGCCTATCACTGCTCTATGGTGAAAATGGCACTCATTTTTCATTTTGTGGCTATGTCTACACTGACGGCAACAAAGTCACCGCTGTCAGATCGACTTATCTGGATCGACTGAGTGGTCAGTGAAGACCCGCTCAGTCGATCCAGAAATCGACGTACTAAAACCACCTCCTCAAGTTGTGTAGCACTGCATCAGTGAGAACGCGGTTCCCATCGGTGCAGTGCAGTGAAGACAGCTCACAGAAGAGAAGCACAGAAGTCGACGGGAGTTACGCAAGTTCTTTGCATTCTTTGCGTAACTCCTGTCAACTGCTGCCAAATCACCAAGGTAAGTGTAGACCAACCCTTAGTTGTATCCATACCAGACCTAAACTATTGGTTTTTGCATAAACTGTGGACCTGATTCTCCTCTCACCCTCCTGTAAATCAGGAGTAATTTCACAGAAATTAATGGAGTTGATGAATTGAGCTACTTTACCAATATTTTATTACCCTTCAGGAGATATAAACAGCACACTACATACATTGTATTGTATATATTTCACCCTGACACCTACTTTCTCTTTCTGATTCTCTTCTAGTCCTCATTGCACCTCTCACAAGAATTATGTTTGAAACACAACACACAATGCTACCTTCCTGTACCTCCCCGTTGAGTAAGAATATGGTAGGCTTGCCAGTTCTCGACTAAGAGAGCTTGCAGAAAAGTGTCACAGCTAGCATTAGTTGGACGACTTGCTTTTCATGTCACCATAAAGCAGGGTTGCTGAAACTGGTCCTTTGCTTCTGTAATGTATGTATTGCAAAGGTAAAATTCAATTCTTTAAACCATACAGTAATTTGAGAACATAGTGATACATAAGGCATTATTTCATAATTAAAATAATGTTATGTACAGTACTGGTGTAATACAGTGATTGTGTCGCATTCACAGCACCCATAGTGAACTCAACAAATAGCTCATGCATAGTCTTGGATGTTAGAATTTGCTTTATTGACAGATGGAATTGCTCTTTTCAAAGACTGTCATGGGATCCTTAACTTCCACTGGACAGCCACTAGGGACAGGCAAAAGGAATGTTTAAATCAGGATTGTTTGCGATAGACTGTTAGCAGTCCAAGATTTATGGGTATTTGTTTAGCAGCCTCGCAGTATGTCATACTAGGATATAGCAACTTGTCTATCAGAAAAAGAAAATTAGAAAAGTAAAGCCGCTGCTGATAAAAATAGGGTCACCCCCCACAGTGGTGCTGGAAACATTTTATTTCTATTCTCTGGGGAGAAGGAGTTCTCTCCCTCTCCCCCTCTGCACAAATGTGAATAATTTGTTAAACATTCCTACTGACTACTGCAAAGTTCCCATCAAGATTTTTCATTAGATAGTACATGAACCTTGCTTGTTGTAAATTAAGTATGAGAGCAGCTTTGCTGGCAGTAGGCACTGATCTCAGGGGTAGTCGTGTTCAAGGCTGTGCCCTGGAATAAAACGAGTTGTAATTTTTTTTCTGTCAGGGCCTTTTTCCATTTTTTATTATTTTTACTATTTAAATCACATGTAAGTGTTTCCTTGCTGTTCCTTTTTAAAATTCTAAACCATGCATTCATTTGCATTTTAGCTTTACTTCAACAGAAGCAAAGATCTTAGCAAATAAATGAGGCAGCCCTCAGCTGTGTGAATTGGCTTCCATTTCTAGAAGCAGAGGCTCTTCTGCAAAGAGAACATAATAAAACAGTTTGCAGGGTAAATATGCCGGAGATGTAAATGGTTCATCACTTTAAACTAGGTAGTTGTCAAAATAAAAAGGAGACATTGGACCTGATCATTAGCTGCTACAGATTGGTGTAACTCTACTAACCTAACGGGAGCTACACCAGTTAATGCCAGCTGAGGATTTAGCCCCGTGGGCCTGATTTATGACTTCATTATCCCAGTTTCATGCTGGTATTACTCTGCTGACTCAGCATAAAGGAACTGGCTGGCCTAACAGAATGATGAATCAGGCCCTCTGGTGTTTAGGCTAATGGTCATGACCTTTCACAAGTGACACGAGACGAAGCTGTGTGAAGATATCCAATTCCTTTCTACGGTACCTTTCATAAACAAGTTACTTGGCCAATTTTTTAAAATGGGTCCCACTGGCCATGACAAATATTGATATTTGGGCCAGAGCTTGTCAAAAAACAGGATGAATTCTTTGAAAAGAAATTGTGAATGTCTCATTTTTGGCAAAAAAAATTGCAAACCTTGTAACTTTTTGACCATCTGTAACTTGGGCTCAGCTGGTGTAGCTTGGTAAATGGGGTCTTACAGACAGGAAACACTGCCGTATTCAAGATGCAAAATAATGTAAAGAAATAATTTATTTATTGCTTTGGTAAACTGTTCTGGAGCAAAAAATCTTCAACTGGCTTTTGAGTTAATGAAAGCCATCCTGAGTGTTTAAAAAGATTTCCTTTAATTTTATTTTACTTTTACATGAAATGAACTGCTATGAGGAGAGCGGGAAACTGTGGTCTCATGTTAAAGGAAAATAGATATTCAAAGGGGATCTATAATTTCCACCAAAGCCCATATAAATGGAGGGACCATTAGAAAAAACGTTGAAAAGCTAGGTGGATGATAACTTTGACTATATGACTCCTACTGTTATTATTCAAACATATTTACAAGTGCTTATTGTGGATTCAATAAATCATTTATTTACAGTAGCCAATCCTAAATTTGAAAGTGGTATAAGCAATGTGGCAATGCACTGTAGCTATTATTAACCCAGGAACATAATATATTTTAAGATAGTCTGAGGTTTACAGTATTCTTATGTTAACATAGAGATTCATAAGGAATTATGTTGATATGTTTTATCTTACTCAGTAATATTGTACCATGAAGTGAAAACAAAGCCCTCCATTATTCCAAGTTATACATGTTAAAAATATTGAAATTTCATATGACATCTGGTTCCTTCTGCCTTTCAGAATTCTTATTTGGTGACTGACTTGACTCTTATGGTACAATTAATTAAATTAATGGCTATCTCATAAATTTAAAATATATATATCCCATTTCCCTAAATCTCTGAATCCCAGCTGGGAACCTGAAAGGCGTGAAATACACAGTAATCATCTCACATCAACAGAAACTGATCTTAAAGCTGTAATTACATGATAAATGTCTCTATGACACATGCCCACTATTTGGCCTTGCCCTAGAGACAAATGCTAAGAGTCAAGGGGGGAGAAAAAAGAGGAAGCTGATATCCAATCCCTTCAGTGCTGTTTGCATTTTCACTGGCTGTCTTTCAGTGATTTCTGAGACTTCTAAGACCATGATAGATATTTCCTAAATATTTTACATTCAGGTAATTACAGTAGTATATGGATTTGCTAGTGAGCTTAGAGGAGACCAGTTAATTGCTGCAAATCATGTTATAAAGGATGAGCTTACAGCAGACATCACTGTTCAGAACTGGAAGGTTCACATCTTAATAACATAGGTAAAGGCAGAGCTAGATATATATGACTAAAATGTGTCTCATGAAAGTTAGAGGACTTGATTGCAAACTATAAACCCGATTCTACAGCCCTTACTAAGGCAAAGTTGTATTTGTTGGAAGTTTTGCTTTAATAGGAACTGCAAGTTGCATAGGACAGACTATAGCAATGCACTAAAGTAGAAGCGAAAATTTTAATTCACCCATTTATTTCAGTTGAACATACATGTATCCGGCTAACATTTATTTTCATTACTGAATTTTAGGTTTTCCAGAGTTGTTTGTGCCTACACAGTAGCTGATGGAAATAGCTAAAGGGGTAGGAAAGGGGTAGATTTGGGGACATAGTCTCAATCCTTTTCTGGTCCTTTGGTGCCACAGATAGTGATCAGAATCTATAACTTCTCTTCTGGGGAACCACTATCGGAGGGGTGTCCCCAGTATGTGTGGAGTCAGAGGGACCCCTGACACGGAGACTGATGAGGCAGCATGTTGGAAGCAGAGTTGCTGAAGCATGAAGTGCTCCAGCAATGGCCAGCATTCAGTCCTTGGGGTTGATAGCCAGCTTATGCAATGTCCAAGGCTAGTGTTGGGCCAGGAATCCAAAACTTAGATCTGCCCTTCCTCTCTGGACACAGTGAAGAATCTGGGCCATTGTGTTTATTTTTCTCTGTTGGTCTTTTGTTTTTAACCTTTTTATTTATTCTGATACACTCTTTCTTCATTCCTGTGGTATTCTGCCTGCTTCATTCATAGTCGTAGACTTGGAACACTATTTCCTGTGTTTTACTTACTCCTTATTGTATTTAACACCCATTTTCATGTAATTAAACCTTGCAGCACTGGATCCTCAACTACTCAGTGCTCAGCTGAGCTGCTGACTTGATTACAGGTTACTTCTGAAGTCTGACTCTGATGACCAAATCCATAATGCTGGCACATTTTCTATAAAGGAGTCCTGAGGATGAAGTCTGTCCTTGAGGTTTTTCTTTATCTGCAATAAGGAGGCTTTTTAAACAGCGCACTGCACGCAGCAATGCACGCAGCAGCTGCTGCTTTACAGAGAGCAAAGCAAACAAACTCTGGTCACATATGCCTCCTAAGTCATGAATTGGCTTGCTACTGTAAGGCAGCTGCTGTTCTATTCACACTGTGCAATTATAGAGGGAAACAAGTGAGTAGAGCCCCCAATGAGGAGAGAAATCTTCAGTTAGGGATTTGTTTAAAATTCTGGGTCAGAGGTGCTGGAGAAACATGTGCTCTAACCCTAAAGTTTCTAGGTCTGACCCTGAAGCTGAGTCTTGTTTCTCTATTACAATAAATGGTGTGTTTCCGGAGTCAGTTTCTAAGTGCTGGAGTTAGACTGTTGACCTGATCCTGTGAGGAGTGTTGAGCATTTCCTGGGAGGTGTTGAGTGCTCTCCCACTGAACTTAAATAGGAATTGAGGTGCTCAGCACCTTCTGAGGTTGGCCCTTAAAGAAGAACTTTGTTAATTGGCTCTAAAAAGATCTAAATATGTGTAGCACAGCTAAGACAAAAGAAGGGGGCAGAGATTCACAGACTGTAAGGTCAGAAGGGGCCATCGTGATCATCTAGTCTGATCTCCTGTACATCGCGAGCCATGGAACCCCACCCACCCACTCCTGTAATAGACCCCTAACCTCTGGCTGAGTTACTGAAGGCCTCAAATCATGGTTTAAAGACCTCAAGTTACAGAGAATTCACTAGTTTAAACCTGCAAGTGACCCGTGCCCCATGTTGCAGAAGAAGCAAAAAACCCCTGAGGTTTCTGCCAGTCTGACTTGGGGGAAAATTCCTTCCCAACCCCAAATATGACAATCAGTTAGACATAATAACAGCCTGCAAATAACAGATGTATGTAAATACAAGGGAGGCAGAGGGACTATTTTGTATGGCACATAGAGGTATGAGTAATGGAGTGGAATTGACATAAGAAAAATAGAGGCTGAGTATCAGGATAAACATACTGACAGTATGAAATGTATTTGGCTGTGGAATAATCTCACAAAAGAAGTTGTGAAAACCCCAATGTTTAAGACTTTTAAAACTAGACTGGACAGTTCACTGCAAAATGTATTATACGAACAATCCTTCATTGGCTGAGGGATATATCTTAGATATCCTAAGAGGTGTCCCTCATCTCTGACTTCTTTGATTCTGATATTTGTCTGTGGTGATATGAAATAGGACAGAGATTTATTTAAACCAAAGGAAATCTTGAACTGAATGATCACACAGTTCCCTTTGTTAAAAATGTATTATCGTGTATAATATATTGTGAGGAGATTGAAAGAAAAGAGATTTCTGCCGGTTAAAGATTAAACATGTAAGTCCTTAATAACCCAAAGACTAAGAATGCAGGATCTCTGCAGCTGACAAATTTATATTTCTTGAGCTCTTAGGTGAAAAGACTCCAATTGTTGAGGTTTTTATCTAGTGAAGGGTGAACATCAAAAGTTCAAGAATTTCTGCTTAAATAAGCACTCAAAGTTCCAAGGTTTATAAAGCCTTCCAAACTTCTCTGGTTCAAAATAAAAATGCATGCTCACAAGATTTCCGACACATCCCAGTCAGACAAGAAATATGTAAGCATCCTCTCCTGAAGACCTTATGAGTACTGTGGGTAAAAGTGCCTAAGTGACTTAGGAGCCTAAGTTCTATTGCAAAACAATGCAGTATGGCTATTTTTAGTACCTTCCCTATCATATATATATAAAGCTTGCTTAAATGTAGAATATGGAGCTCTTCTGTGCCAGCTGTACCCAATCCAGAATTAATATCAATCCCACATTATTGCAGCTTCACATAACTTATTGTCAAATACACCTTGAAAATTGTTTTGGAAGCAGTTGTTTCTCTAAAACCATTAGGTCCTGCATACTGCAATAGTCAATGATGTTCCTCCTGGTTAATGATAAAGAGGTAGCTTCTATATTTTGACATCCAGATGTGGCTCCAATTGACTTCAAAGGGAACCCCTCCTTTTTAATAGGTGAGGGCAGAAACTGGCTCATGAAATGGGTAACAAAAGTCAGGTTAATCATTACCTAACACAAGAATTTAGAATTATTTTGATGCTTAGGTGCTTGTCATTATAAAATCCCATTAGCAGTTGGCCTCTGTATAACTGAATTTTCTTTATAATTTGGCTCACTTTTTAAAAAAGAAGTAACTTCAGCTACTAATATAAAATAATCAGCTACTTGTATAGCTTTTATATATGTATATTAGATTCTGAACATTTCAGGATAAACACCATTTTTATTTGTGCTAAATAGTGACAATAATAACAACAATTATAATAAATGAACAATCAACTTTAATGTGGATATCATCACGTTGCATAGCTGTGATGTGTGTTGAATATTGGTATAATTTGACTGGTTTTTAAACAATTAATATGGTAGTGTCCCTCCCACTATCTTTTAAAATATATTTCAGGGGCCCATTATAGAAATGAAAATAGCAGGAGCACCACCATCTGATGGCAAAAATATTGAAGAGAACAAACCCAAAGTTAGGTAAAATACCAGCCATACATGTTTTATACAAGTGGAGCCAGATCTTGTTCCTTTTAGGCGATTCGTAAGTGTAGAATTCATATAATTACAATGAATCACTTTCAGGGATTATTTTCCCCAGTATCCTGCCATTTCTAAAAGTAAAACATTGCTGTAGATCACTTAGATTTAGATAGTAATAATAAGAATAATGCAATGTAACACACCTATAGCATTCTTCAAAAAAGGAATCCCAAGAGTGAGTACATTTCTGGATGACAAAACCAATGAGCAGGCTAAATTCTACAGATTGATACAAAGAAGCTGCAGATAAACTGGGAAGACTGGGGAGAAAAAGTAAGCTAATTAAATATTAAGCAGGTGTGCTCATTGTGTTAAATCAAATATATCTTCATACTCCAATTTTAACTGTCCTAACATCTCTTTTTAATGTAGCCAAGTAGTATAGTTACTGCAAGGAAAGTATAGGAGTAGGACTTGCGCTCTGAACTAACAGTGAAGTCAGTGATTGTCAAGGCTAGTTGGCTCAGGCCCTTGGAAAGAAACATAAAAAAAGCTTGTTAATCATTCATTTAATGGCTTGCAGTGACACTTCACAAGTTAGTTTAGTAAAGAAAGTGAAGATTCCCATCTCAGTTATGACCTAGGAGAATTTAGATAAGCACAGAGGTGTGATCCAGCTAAGCACTTTTAACTTTAAGCCTGTAAACAGTCCATTTATTTCAAAGGAGCTATTCATGTGCTTAGAGTTAAGCACATGAACAAGTGCTTTGTTGCACTGGAGCTAACCAAACCCTTAACGTAGCAGCTGAGTCTAAAAAATTGTTATAAAAATAAACAGGTAAAACAAATACAAATTCAATACAAAAGGCCATTTATGGTCTGTACTGGTCATCTCATTTGGTTTTATATTCTTTGTGGACAGAAGAGTACATAGAAAGTGGAACCTATGTGATACAATATCAATCTGAGAGAGCTTTACCAATGTTGAATGCATAAATGAGCATTTTCTCACTAACAGTCTTTGGAAATGCCGCAGTTTTAATGCAAATGAATCCCAAATAGATAAAGGGAAAATAAATATTTGTTTTTTATTCAATGATCCTGTTATGGTTTATCTGCTGTGACCCTCCCCTTATCTGACAATCAGATACACATGCAAACAATGTTATTAGAAAAGAACAGCCTTCTTTAAAAATGAACATAAATTTGCCTGAAAATTTCCTTACATCTTTTTACATTTACATTTTTAACAATACAGATGCATTATTGCTGTCCTCACTAGTAAAATTCAAAAAGGTTATTAATAAAGGCTTATTAGAGTGTAACAAATGTTAATGGTTTATTTGGCTAAAGAGAGGTCTGCTTGTTTAGCATACAGTACAGTTGCTTCCTTTGACCATCTGTTGTGAACAGAAAACCATGATCCAGTGAATATCTTTTTCTTTTACAAAGTAGTACCTGCAAATGCTAAAGGAAACATACCACATGGAGCATATAATATATTATTTTAACTGTTCCATAAAATGCATTGTGTGTATGTCAAATGTGCGTGCATAAAAAATTCTATTGGCAGTATTTCAAGTGGATACTTTACCTATAGTGGTGAAGTGTGTGTGTGTGTGTGTGTGTGTTTTTATGTTTATTGATATAGATATACTTAATATGTACATATACAACCATGGCTTGAGCCTACCCTACTGTAAATGCACTTTGCAGCACTCCAGTGGAATAAAGGAGACTAAAACTTTCTTAGCTAATTTCATGTGCCCCATCTCCCATTTCAGATGGAGAGGCCATATGAATGCATGTCAGGAATGGCATGTCTGGGCAGGAAGGAAATGTGCAGGTGCTCACCAAAATATTTAAGAAGCAGCAATCCTGAAAACACTTACACATATGCTTTGCTTTAAGTATGTGCATAATCTTGTTCAAATTCATAAGCCTGTTCACTTGCTTAAAAATTAGGCATAGGCATAAGTGTTTGCAAGATCAGGGATGAAGAAGCACCTATCTCAATGTAGCTTTTGTCTGAGAATATTTATATATAAAGTTAAGATGGAGTTGTGGTTGAGAGTACACGTCAGAAATACAGCATAAAATACATTACAGGGATAATATAATTATACAAAATACAAGCATTATAAACCCAGAAAATTCAGAATTAGGATTAATTTTAAAAGAAATCCAAATAGATTAAGGCATAGAAATGCATGAACCACCTTAACTCTGCCCTGAAATGACATCAGGTAATGACCATATATTTATGTTTTGTGTATTTTAATTTCAAATTAGATTAAAATGATTTTTAAAGATATATTAGATGTTTTATTTTTTCATCATGGTATCATTAAAGGGTTGTCATTCTGAAAGAGGAATGTTTTCCATGGAATTGTCTGAATAAAACATTTTTTTTTGCCTCCATCTTACAGTTATGAAGAATAAGGGAGGGGGGACGGGAATTACCATAAATTGTTTTTTAAAAAGTCCTTCATACACAGCCGTTGTACAAAATTTCAGTGAGTTTTAATTATATGGAAGTTTGAAGAGTGCGAGTTATTTCATTACTAACGTCATTAGGGACAAAACCAAATCTGACAAAGTGTGCTAAATTACTTAAAGGAGCCATTTTAAAATTAATTTTAATTCATCAACTAATTAGTGGATTTACTTTTGAATTCTTAGAAAATTCATTTTATACTCCAAGAATAAAGGCTGTAGTGTTGAGGAGGGCATATACATAGAGAATTTAGGTGACTTTACATGAAAAATTCAACTAAATCTTATCGCTGGAGCCTAAAATGGCCCCTCTAAAATTTACAAATATACACTCAACATGCACATAAAGAGACAGACACACACACTGAGCACACTTAAGTCTCTGTTGCTTTAAAGGATTTTTCCACTTTGAGAGAGATTCCCTGTCATCTAGGCCCTGATCCAAATCAATGGAAAGACTTATTTTAATTGGCTTTGGATCAAGCCCATAACGTGGGAGCAAGAAGTGATAGAAATTTTCAGACCAGTAACAACTTTAAAAATGTATCTACTCCATGTATGGAGCAAACATCTGTATGAAGGCTGTAAAGAGTTCTAGGTCTTGAGCCTTCATGGTGCAGAGCACTTTGTCTTGATTCAGCAAAACCCATAGCCCCATCGTCCCTGGTTAGCACTGGATCAGGCCAGAGTTCTAATTACCTTGCAGGATTGAGCCCTTAATAAGGAAAATGTCATTCAGTTCGCCTATTTCTCTCACTGAAGCTAGTGGCAGAGCTCCCTGACTTCACTGGGAATGTATTCAAGTAATGAATCAGGTGATTTTGGTTGAAATTTGCAATTCAAAAGCTGCTATTTCAAAAAGTAGCATTTGAAACTGTGTTGCTGTGTTGTGCCTCATGTAGATCGGTATCAAATAAATTTCCCTATTGTACCTCTTATAATGTTAACACAATGCAGGGAGTGTTGTTTGCTTCATCTCCATTCTCCTAACTGCAACATCCTTTTCAGTTTAAATTATACAGAAGTGAATAATTATTGAGGCCTTCTATTTACCATCTTTAGAAGATTTAATTTAGCCCAATAAACATTGTGAAGCAGACCTTTTGGATTTGCAATGACATATAATTTACTTGGAACAAATGCTTTGGGTTCAGCATAAAGACCATTCATCAGGCAAATCTGAATCAGAGGCAGTTTAGAGAAAGCATCCTTTGTCTAATTGTTTTCCATCACAAACAACATGTGGGAAAGAGATTTAGACAATATTTTCAAACATTATAAGCTACATAATTATTGTCCTCTGCAAACCCGGTGATAGTTTTGCAATCACAACTGTGCTTTATCTGTCTAATCATCTATTCACTGTGACCAATTACAAGCTCAGCATTGATGAGGAGGCGTTTAGTAATATTAAGTACAAAACACGAGATTTAAATAACGTTGAGTTTATGACACAAACCAACAAAAGCCAGGAAATTCAAAGGCAAGGCTGACACTCCATCCTGAATTCATGGCATTCTGCCTAGGTATAACAGCACATATGAGAGCTCAAGAGACCCACACTATACAGAGACTTTTGTAATGCTAAGTCACAAAGGAACGAGTTAGGAATAAAATATCAGGCTCAATTTTTAATCCTCATACCTGTTACAAATTTATGGAGCAACATTAAGATTATTCTTGCATCATCTTGTGTTTAAGTTCCCCGTAAAATAAAAACAAATCAACCTTTTGTGAAAAGGCATAAAGATAATGGGCCAGAGCCTGGCCCTACCTACATCCATTTTGTGCTGCTCCAATGACACAAGGGGGACAGATAGCTGTTCTACTAGGATAGCTGGGAATTCCCGCTGTACTGATGTAGCCAGCTCTTGGGATCTACTACTGTCCCCCTTAAAGTGCAGTAAGTATTTCTGGTAAGGGAAGGGGGCGAGCTTGGGCACAGGAGGCCATTCCACCTGGTGCAAGTTAAAGCAGTATCAAGGCTGCTCTAACTTATGCCTGGGGTGGAACTACCTCCTGGCTTTCCTCAGGATTGATGGAAAGGTGTCAATACCGTGCTGATCCTAGTCTTGATCACACTCAGGCGCACTTGAAAATCCATCCCAATATTAATGCAAGAGGCTATCCCAGTTTATTGAGTAACAACATAATAAATCAGTTTAGAAGCATATTTTTGTCTTTTTAAAGGCCATGTACATTATTATTTATAAATACATATTTTGATGCGTAAATTGTCCTTGACGTATTTTGGTTCCATCCAAAGGAATATAGTGGCTCTCTAAAAGCTATTATTGGTCTATCAAGTAAATATGCATTGTAATTATTTTACTAATTTTGAGAACATATATTATTTACCCAATAGACTGTAATGGCAGCTTCCCAGCCAGTAAGGTCTACAGCGTATATCTGTATATTGTCTCTTTTTAAAAGTTGGATTTTGACTTGATAAAATGTAATAGCTACAAAATAGCTGTCATGGACTATCATGGAAATCCTTCTTGGTATGTGGATCATTGACCCAATGGACTATAATAGAAGCCCTTTGGAGCTTTTGTGTCCATCCGGCTGCATCAGATGTGCCCGTTATGTGCCCTCTGCAGCATTATGATCTATTATGTCAGTCCAGCGACTGTACATGCATGCTAAAGATTTCTATAGGCTGTAGCATATATACAGGGAGGCTAATCTTTCATGAAGTCATATGTCTGTGGGACACCTTCTTCTTCCACCTCAAAATTAACATTTTGTCACACAAGTTTTTAGAAAGGAAAATAAATGCAAACTTTCATGACTTTAAGAACTCATCAGCATGAAAAAGCGTGAAGCAAGGAGATTCGCCTTTTTAGGAAGTGGCTGAAAGGAGCAAGACAAAGCAAGCATTTGTGCATCTTTTTGCACATATATTAAGCATGGCAAAGAGGCGTCACACACATTGTTCAGTGAACTCAGTGGAGCATGTCAGCTGTACCATGAATGATGAACAGGAGTAGATATGTCCAGGTAGGTAATAAGAAAGCATGTGACAGCAACTCAGATAGATGCTAAGATTGAAAATTGCCCTCCAGAAGAGGGGCAGCACAAGGTTTTTGAGCCACTTAAGTTCTACTTAAGTGTTCAAAATAAGGGGAAAGGAGGATTTAAATGATGAATGGGTGTTTTCTGGCCAGCTGCACAGGAGTGAATTTCATCCTCAGATATCATGATGAGAAGCAAAGTGTAAAAATTTAGATAGATAATCTTCCCTGACAATGCTCCAGCAAGCAGTTGGTGGTTTTGTATTTCATTGTGTAGTAATAACCCCAAACCCACTTTACATTTATAAAATAATTTTCATCACATTTTCATAAACAATAACTAGAAATAACGCTTGTTAAACTATCCATTACTTGTTGATATTTCAAAATGAAATTATTATATTTTTAGGGTAACATAGATTCCAGATATCAGAGGATGTTTACAGATATCAACAATCATCTATAGATTGACATAGTTTATATTTATGCCAAAATATGTTTAAAGGTCCTCTATTTTCTTCTGAACATTATGCTCATTTTAATGACAGGCCAAAAAACCCTAGAGAAATCACAGATTAATTCTAATTCATGAGACATGATTTACCACAGTTGTAATTCTTGACCTACAATTTCTGCAGACATTTTAGAGCTATCAAACAACAGAAAAAGCAGTCCTGCACCTTTGGTGAATCAGGAGTTTGAGTATCTTACAGGGAGAATTTAATTTAGCCTATTTGAGGTAGAACGATCAAAACAGAAGTAATTTCATTGTATAAGGACTAGTATTAAATTAACAAATATAATCTACACGAAAAATACATTCAAACATTTAATTTGCATAGGAACAGGCAATGCTATTCATTTTGATACAAGGAAATCAAAAGTCATAGCTTGCAGCCACTCTCTTTTAAACCAGATTTTGAGCACAACCCCCAAAGGGCTGTTTCTACCAATTTTCCAATAAATCATGTAATGACTTTTACAAAAGACAGATATTTAATTCTTGAATTAGAACTATAGGACCATAACCAAAGAGACACAGCTCTGTTATTCTACCATACTTTAATACAGTCCCTTTAAACTGATTGGGTATGAAATGATACATTAATCAGGCAATTAAATATTTGGGAGATTATGGAATGAAGTACTGGGGCTGATCAGTAGTACAGAGATCAAAATTCACTGGGAGAAAGTCACAGCTTATTTTGTTTACAGCCCTAAACTGTTGTTTCACTGTATTCAAATTTATAATTAGGTGGGGTTTTTTCAATATATAGATTTGCAATTGATGTTAAATATACTGGTGAAAAGTCAGAATTCATGTATATACAAAATACCTGGTCTTTAATTACTCATGTTTTACTAAGATACATATATTGAAAAACAATTTGATTTATGCTTATGGTGCATATTGAACAGAAATTAGCTAAACATCATTCGCTAAATGTTCCTAAATAACTTTGTAACTACCAACAGCTACTTTCTTTGAGAGGATGGGGGGAAAATAAATGAAAACACATTCAAAACAAAATCAGGTAACAGAATGTTCCTCTTCCCCCAAAGTTCTAGATCAGCAGAAGACAGAAATCTCTTATCAGCCTATGAAGGATCCTCAGGATTTGCTTCTCTAATGGTGGAAAATACTAGCATCGCATTGGGTCAGATTCTGACCTCAGAGACCCCATTGAAAATCTTGAATAATTCAAAAGAGAAATATCACAAAGACAAGACAGTGCTCCAAGGGAAAGGACAGCTTTAGAGGAAAACTCCATGAAATGCAGGTAGGAACAGGGTTCCCATATGGCTTTGCTTAGATTTCTGGAGATGACACCTAGCTTTTGCAATACACCTCTGTTTTTCTTCCTCTTTTATTTCTGGCTGATGGGTTTTTTCTTTGTACGTCACGTGTAGTTTATTGGCTAAAGACCATTGTCTCTCAAACCAACCCTGGGTTTGTCTAATCCAAGCTGCGAGCTTTCCCACACCTCTGCTTTAAAAGGCAGAATGAGGCATGGACTGCCACGAAGTCACATTGGCCTGTTGCCGGTAGTTTTGAATTGCAAAGCCAAGGATTAGGTCGGTGGACCCACACCCCTGGTCAGCATCATGGTGCCTGCCCCTTCTTTGGGGAACAGCTACTGGTAAATACAAATGCTTCTGACAATAAATACAAATACTTCTGACAAGCTCTGGGACTGGCCGGCAGACAATAGGGGGAGCTACATACATAAGGTGACGCTGGGAGGTGGCAGGGCTTTTCCTGCTCTACCCCACCCCTTGACACTATGTAGACTGGAGGAAGGAGAATGCTTCCTAAAGGTGGGGGCACCTTGAAAGCCACCTGCAATATGGTGAGATATGTTGGCAGTGGCCGCAGTGGTTTAGAGAGAGGCAGCCATCTGCAGAGCAACAGTGTGATCATGTTCCAGAGGGGTAGCCATGTTAGTCTGTATACAGCAAAAACAACGAGAATCCTGTAGCACTTTAAAGACTAACAAATTTAATTTCTGCAGGCATAAGCTTTCGTGGGCTGCAACCCACTTCCTCAGATGCAAGAAATAGAAATCAGATAGGGGGTATATATGTATATACAACAATGGGGAGGGTAGGTGTTAGCAAAGTCCATTCAGTTAGAGTAGATGAGGCCTATTCACAACCATTGATTAGAAGGTGAGAATGTGTCAACAGTGAAAATTACTTCTTGTAATGAGAGAATCATTCCAAGCCCCTATTCAGACCCAGTTTGATTGTGTCGAGTTTGCATATGAGTTCCAGCTCTGCAGTTTCTTGCTGAAGTCTGTTTTTGAAGTTTTTTTGTAGAAGTATGGCAACTTTCAAGTCAGCTGCAGAGTGACCTGGGAGATTGAAGTGCTCTCCTAATGGTTTATGGATGTTACCATTTTTTATGTCTGATTTGTGTCCATTTATGCTTTTGCGTAGTGACAGTCTGGTTTGGCCAATGTACATGGCAGAGGGGCATTGCTGGCACATGATGGCATATATTACATTTGTAGATGTTCAGGTGAATGAGCTCCTGATGGTGTGGCTGATGTAGTTAGGACCTGTGATGGTGTCACTAGACTCCATGTGCGGGCAGAGCTGGCAACGGGGTTTGTTGCAGGGAGAGGTTCCTGGGTTAGTGTTCTTGTTGTATGGTGTACGGTTGCTGGTGAGTATTTGCTTCAGGTTGGGGGTCTGTCTGTAAGCAAGGATACGTCTGCTTGAGCGAGTTAGGGATCATCTGCTAGGATAGGTTGTAGATCCTTAATGATGTGTTGGAGAGATTTTAGCTGGGGACTGTAGGTGATGGCCAGTGGTGTTCTGTTGTTTTCTTTGTTGGGTCTGTCCTGTAGTAGGTGACTTCTCGGTACCCATCTGGCTCTGTCAATTTGTTTCTTCACCTCTCCAGGTGGGTATTGTAGTTTTAACAATGTTTTATGGAGATCCTGTAGGTGTTTGTCTCTGTCTGAGGGATGGGAGCAAATCCGGTTGTATCTTAGGGCTTGGTTGTAGACAATGGATCGTGTAATGTGTACAGGGTGGAAGCTGGAGCCATGAAGATACGTACTGCAGTTAGTTGGTTTTCGGTATAGGGTGGTATTAATGTGACCATCCTTTATTTGTATTGTAGTGTCCAGGAAGTGGATTTCTTGTGTGGACTGGTCCAGGCTGAGGTTGATGGTGGGGTGGAAATTATTGAAATCCCGGTGGAATACTTCAAGGGAATCTTTCCCGTGGGTCCAGATGATGAAAATGTCATCAGTGTAGTGTAGGTAAAGGAGAGGTGCTTGGGTATGAGTTCTGAGGAAGTGGTGTTCTAGGTCAGGCATAAAAATGTTGGCATACTGTGGGGTAGGCCCAGAGCAGGAAGAGGAGTAACTCAGTGAGCTCTAAATAGGCATTCATCCTCAGAAATCCAGTGTTGTTCAGATGCCATTGGGCATTATTCAGATGAGGCCTGGTGTGCAAACGTGGAGCAGCAGATGACTCATTAAGAGCATAACCTTTCCTAAGTCCTTTCCTATGGTGTGCTCCTAGGTTATGGGGCATAGGGCTATGGGACAAAGGCAGATAAATGTTTGGACAGATAATTATGCCACAGGCTACGCTGGCATCAGACCACCTTCAGTGCAATGAAGGGCTGGCATTTGCAGTGAGGCATGAATTCTTGTGGGAGGTTGCCTCATGCAGTAATCTAAATGGGAGTGTTACCTTGGTTAGGCCTTGGAATGGCTAAGTCATGGTTACACCTTAGAATAATACAGATCTGGTAGGGTCTTGGGTTTGAGTGGGCTGGGTAGATCTTGAGACAGGTGTAAAAGCTGTGGATTTCAGCATCAAAAAGAGGAATGACAATGAATGCTATTGCCTTCTCCTGTCACATTGCTGTTGGGACAGGTGCCTTTAGGAGTTATCCTGTTAGAAATCTGTAACTTTTGGCCAAGGGACCAAAAGTTTATGAAACCTTTAATTTCAATCACTGTCTACATTGCTCCCCTGACACTCGCAATATGTTTGCCATCAAGGACAGTGATAGAATAGGAAGGCAGGAGAATCTGCTGGGAAGCTCATTTGTACCCAATATAACCAAAAAAAATAGTTGAAAAACTGTTTACCATTCTATAAATTTTACCTCCATAATACTCCTAACATTTGTGAAAGTGCAGTCTGCTGTGTACAAAAGAGTCATATGAAGTAAAGCCATGCAGGGTGAGATTTACTCTTTTCCCCCACTATATTTTTAACTATGCAGAGTTTTCAATTTGTAAATTAATGTAATATGCTATCGTTAGGCTGGATATTCCCCCTCTTTGGATATGAAATAAAGTCCTGGCACTAAAAGCAGGAAATGTGGAGTAGGATCAACTAACAGTCTGGCTAAACCAGGCAGGAAGACAAGAGATATCTGGTATGATTAACAATATAATTCTTTAAAATAAAAACCCAGTGGCTACAGTGGCTCATGATCCATTGTTCTCCCTCTGATATGAATAAATATATGTTATATCAGCAAATAAAATCTAATGTCCTCTCTTGCTCAAATAATGCTACTAGAATTACCATGATACTTTACTAATTGGTATCCGTTGGTTTGACATAATCATTTCAAAAGGTTGATTACACAGTATAGTTCTATTATAAATTGTCAGTATTCTGTGCTACCTAGAACAAAATGTTGTAACATTTTTTCGCACATTAACATTTGTTTTCTATCTATATAAATGTACATTGCTTCGTTCCATTGATACGTGTTTTGTGCTGATACTAGCTTTGCACTTTAGGGGGTGCTCCAGTCTTTTTCTAGCTAAACTCCTGTGGTAGTGGTTAAGCTGTCTCACATTCACTTTTCTGAAGTAGGTAACGTTTGAAGCTGAAAGAGAAAAATGGGAAAATAAACAAAGCTCACTAAGTCATACAGAGACAGTAAATTAAGTCTGTGCGTTTTAGTTTAATATCCAAAACCAAATTTCTCTCACACGCACTCAGGTTAGTGCAGAATCTGTATATTTATCAATATCCCATTGGTCAAATGTCCTGTTCCTTCAGGAAATTTTCAAGTATATTTTACACTGTATATGAGACAGAGTTCTAATGGAAAGAAAATTAAACACCTTGTGCCGGGATCAGCTTTCACTCAGACATACCAGTTCCAAAAACCTAAAGATCAAATTGTAAATAGCAACATTCTAACATGAAAACACTGGTTTTAATATATTTGTATTACAAGTGCACTGTTTCCAGTATTCAACAAGTAGACAGAAACAATGGTTCCTATAGTTAAAATCAAAGCTATGCGATGAATTATAGTGGTGCCTACATACCCCACTATAATGAAAGGTTTCTCAGTATTTCATTTAGAAACATCAGGGTCTACAACCTGTCCATAAGCATTTTTCTCTGGCTAAAAGTTCACATCTGAGAAATTAGGTGAGAAGAGTTTTACTTTTTTTTAAATTAACAGTTAAAAAAATGTTTATTCTTTTGAGGCCTGATTCAAAGCCCTGTAAAGCTTATAGAAACACTCTCGTTGTCTCCGTTGGGCTTTGGATCAGACCTTTAAATCCCAGGAGTAGAAAAAAATTGAAGGATTGAACTTTTCTGTGTAACCATAATTCAAAATGGCTGCATTATTTGCTTGAGTCTGAGGCACAGCTTGTGTCCTTTAGGTGCACATAACTCCTCTTGAAGCCAACAGGAATTCTGCATGTCCACACACTGTGGAACTAAGCCCATACCATGAACTAGGCCCTTTAAAACTGCACGTGTCCGGTTAATTACATTTGAAAATCAGCTACTGAACAAGTACAATTATTTAAGGCACTAGATTTATATTAGAAAAAGGCCCTAGTCAAAACTGGAGATACAAACACCATAAACCTTGGAAAGGTTTACATAAGAACATAAGAATGGCCATGCTGGGCCAGACTAATGGTCCATCTAGCCCAGTGTGCTGTCCTCTGACAGTGGCCAGTGACAGGTGCTCTGCAGGGAATGAACAGAACGGACAGTCAATAAGTAATCCATCCACTATCATCCACTTCCAGCTTCTGGTAGTCAGCAGCTAGGACACACAAAGCATGGGGTTCCATCCTTGATCATCTTAGGCCCATCAATGACTATTAGCTGTCTTCCATGAATTTATCTAATTATTTTTTTAACCCCATTTTAGTTTTGCCATTCACAACATCACCTGGCAACCAGTTCCACATGTTGACTGTGTGTTGTGTTAAGGAGTACTTCTTTTTGTTTGTTTTAAATCTGTTGCTTACTAATTTCATTGGGTGACCCCTGGTTCTTGTGTTATGTGAAAGGATAAATAACACTTCCTTATTCACTTTCTCCACATCATTCATGATTTTATAAATGTCTATCATATCCCCCCCTCGGTCATCTCTCTTCTAAACTGAAAAATCCCAATCTTTTAATCTCTCCTCATATGGAAGCTGTTCCATACCCTTTAACATTTTGTTGCCCTTCTCTGTACCTTTTCCAATTCTAATATATCTTTTAGAGATGGAGTGACGAGAACTGCATGCAGTATTCAAGGTGTGGGCATACCAGGGATTTATATAGTGGCATCATGATATTTTCTGTCTTATTATCTATCCCTTTCCTAATGGTTCCTAACATTGTTAGCTTTTTTTATTGCTATTGCACATTGAGCGGATGCTTTCAGAGAACTATCCACAATGACTCTAAGATCTCTTTCATGAGTGGTAACAGCTAATTTAGATCCCATCATTTGTATTTATAGTTGGGATTATGTTTTCCAGGATGTATTACTTTGCATTTTATCAACACTGAATTTCATCTGCCATTTTGTTGCCCAGTCACCCAGTTGTGTGAGATCTTTTTGCAACTCTTCCCAGTTTGCTTTGGACTTAAATACCTTGCGTAATTTTGTATCATCTGCAAATTTTGCCACCTCACTGTTTACTCCTTTTTCCAGATCATTTATGAATATGTTGAACAGTACTGGTCCCACCACTATTTACCTCTCTCCATTCTGAAAAGTGATACTCTTCTTTCCTTTGTTTTAACCAGTTACTTAGGCATGAGGGGACCTTCTCTCTTGTCCTATGATCACTTATTCTGCTTAAGAGCCTTTGGTAAGGGACCTTGTCAAAGGCTTTCTGAAATCCAAATACACTATATCCACTGGATCACCCTTGCCCACATGTTTGTTGACCTCTTCAAAGAATTCCAATACACTGATGAGGGATGATTTCCCTTTACAAAAGCCATGTTGACTCTTTTCCAACAAATCATGTTCATCTATGTGTCTGATAATTCTGTTCTTCACTATAGTTTCAAGCAATTTGCCTGGTACTGAAGTTAGGCTTACCAGCCTGTAATTGCTAGTATCACCACTGAAGCCTTTTTTAAAAATTGGTGTCACGTGAGCTATTCTCCAGTCATCTAGTACAGAAGCAGATTTAAATGATAGGCTATACAGCACAGTTAGTAGTTCGGCAACTTCATTTTTGAGTTCCTTCAGAACTCATGAGTAAACACCATCTGGTCCTGGTGACTTATTACTGTTTAATTTATCAATTAATCAAAACCTCCTCTATTGACACCTCAATCTGGGACAGTTCCTCAGATTTGTCACCTAAAAAGAATGGTTCAGGTATGGGAACCTCCCTGACATCCTATTCAGTGAAGACTGGTGCAAAGAATTCATTTAGCTTCACCACAATGGCCTTATCTTTGTCCCATGCTCCTTTGGCACCTTGATCATTCAGTGGCCCCACAGATTGTATGGCAGACTTCCTGCTTCTGATGTACTTAAAAATGTTTTGTTGTTAGTTTTTGAGTCTTTTGCTGGTTACTATTCAAATTCTTTTTTGGTCTGCCTAATTATACCTTTACATTTGACTTGCCAGCATTTATGCTCCTTTCTATTTTCCTGAGTAGAATGTAACTTCCTATTTTTAAAGGATGCCTCTTTGTTTATAACTGCTTCTTTTAGTTTCTTTTGTCATGGGGCACTGTTTGGTCCTCTCACTATGTTTTTTTAACTTGGAGTATACATTTAATTTAATTTAAGCCTCTATTATGGTATTTTTTAAAAGTTCCTATGCAGCTTGCAGACATTTCACTTTTGTAACGGCACCTTTTAATCTCAATTTAACTAGCTTCCTTATTTTTGTGTAGTTCTCCTTTTTGAAGTTCAATACTACTACTGTGGTGGGCTTCTCTGGTGTTTTTCCCCTCACGAGGATGTTAAATTTAATTATATTATGATCACTATTAAGTCTGGATCTGAACTTCACAGCAGAACCCTACAGCAGTATAATGTAACCCTACATTATACCCTCTTATAACGAGCCAAATAAAAAACCCTGGTTCTGAAGTTTGGATCTGAACTTTGTGGCTCCAAGCCAATTCTACTTATATACACCTATTGCCACAGTTCCATGTTTTAGAATGATAGGAGACAACACAATGTCTGGGAATCTCAGTGACAGTTCCAAAAGATCTCCTAGGATCTATTGGGACAAAATAGGCTTGATTTTTAAAAGCACCTGATTGGTATTATCACACTAGGGGCTATGTGCTGGATGAGGACAGTATATAAGTAATATGTTCTGGTAAATAATATGCATTCTTTTAATTCTCTAAATTGTTCTTTACACAGTCAGTGGCTCACACATTTTCCATGAGATTTGTTTGAACCTTATAACTATTTGCAAAGTAAGGGCCAGATTGTAAACCCCTGACTCCCAGGGGTGAGCAGTTACACACAGGAGCAGTCCATTGACTTCAGTGACATCTGAAAACCATCCTTAACCCTTAACTTGCTCCATTATCTCTTAGTACTGCTTGGGGTGCTTCGCATGAATAGTCCCACTGAAGTCAATGGCACTACTTGCATGCCTAAAGCTAAACATGTGCTTAAGTACCTTCCTGGTTTAGGGTTTGGGTCTCAAACAGCAGGTGTTCTTCCATAACCAATTCCAGCAATATTTAGCTAACGCAGGGAAGCTGAAGAAAGAAGATGCTCTCCTCGATCTAATGCACTGTGGATATCCCACAAACACCTTAGAGAATTACACATGTACTTTGATGGGAGAAATTTACTCAAGGCTTCAACTATGCATCTGAAATTGTGGGTGGAAGTCCAAATTTACAGTAGACACTTCAAAATGTATGTTAAGAAGTTAAAACAACATTTATCCCTAATAGTTTTAGATAGAGGTTATACTACCAAAATACCCTCTTCTTTAATTCCCAGTTAGAATTAGGATTACTGTATAATGAAGTAAATCAAACAAACAAGACAGGAGAATGTATTCCCAATTTAACCCAAATCTACCATAAAAGCCCTTCTCCAGTATAGTACAAACAACAAAATTATTGATTAACTTGTATTACTCCACAAGAAGAACAAATTATTGCTGATTAAAGCCATGCAGGTGATAAAGGAACTTAACCAACAAAAGCTGCCAGCTTTAGGTTAGGAAACAGCTGTGTCCCTAATTATGCAGCCTGATTTATACTCTATTAAATCAGTATATAAGTAACCCATTTCTCTGAAAGCATTTAAACCTCTTATATTCCACCAAACACAGCAATTTTATTTGAAATAAATGTATCCAGCTCTTTTGGGAACATATGGTATATTTCTCTCTTATTAATAATTCAGTTCAAATGAGCAAAAATTAGTTGGTGCAGTTACAGCTGATTTTGTCCTGAAAAGATCTGCATTAATTTTAGACATTTTGTAAATTGGGCTATTAAATAAAAGCATTATATGTGAATTACCCTTTAAATTTTAAGCAAGTTGGAGTTTAATGGTATTTTCTAGTCAGATTCATTTTCGATCTTTAAAAAATTATAGTCATTATGGTAAGACAAATTTTTTAAACTTGCTACTTCCATCCAATTACATTTTGTACTAATAAGTAAACTAGAAAACTTTTATGCTTTAATTTCTATATTTTATCTTACATACTATAAGCCAAATTCTGTTCTCATTTTCACCTGTGTAAATGAGCTCAGAATCTGTCCTCTTATCTTTATATTGGTATTGTTTGTATCAAAATGTCCTTGTGACTTCTGCTAGTCATAAGTGTAACTTCTACTAGTTGTTTCCACATATCATTTTGTGATGTGTGCGCGTGTGTGTAGAGTTGCACTGCTATGCTAAAGGAAGGTAGGAGGAAAGTGAGTACATAATTTGTATGAGAGGAATTTCAGTATGCTGCAGTGTTAGTCTAAGATGATCATCAACTGCGTGTGATCTATTCTTCTCTCAGTGCAAATTCTATTAGCATTAATGGGAGTTACGTTCATGAATCAAGAGAAGAATGTGCCCCTGTATATTTAAGCTCTACTTCTATTGTAATGGCCAAGTTTGCTTTAAAATTTGTGGATAAGGTGGAATATGGTGTGCCTAGTATATGATGCAACAATATTCCTAGTTAACCAGTTGTTAAACAGTATGTCTTTGACTTCTCTGCAGCTCTATTGATGTACGTACATAGGATGCAATATATCCAGAATGGCGATACCTCTCTAGACCCATTGACATATATGTTTTGTGCGATGTATTATGCACAATGGTAAATTTTGTGATGCCCGACTGCATAAGTGTGCTGGCATTTAAGGAGTTAAATTATTGACCGTATATATTTTACATGCAAACATAAACATATTAACTTCATGATGGTGTTTTCTGACTTGTACCTTTGAACCTGACGGACTTTTCAGTATACCCCCCAAGATTTCAAAAGTACTGTCTGTTTCCTGTTGTACTAGGTTTGTTTTTGTCACAAAGGTTTGTTTGCCTAATGAGTTTCTAACGAGTTGTCAATTACTTGTGCAAATTAAAGGGAGCAGCTACTGAAGAGTAGGCTACCTCAAAATATTATAACATAAATCATTCCAGTTCTAATAACTGTTTTGCTCACGTCTTCTTCATGTTCTGTACCTTTTTTGTTATATTATCGACCATTTTAAAAAGCCATCTAGCTTACATTCAAAGTTAAATTCAGGTAGTCTAAAGGTTAATGTGAAACATTGACAAGTCATGATGAGTACTAGCAGTATATTTTAAAGGCACTCTACAGTTGGAATTACTGAGAGTGTACACTCATAGTACTGCACCACTTAGTTCTACCACATCCAGCAAACTTACTAAAAAAAAATCTTCTACATGCAAAAGAGGGTCTGTGTCCTCCATATCAATGGAATTACAGCTGGAAGACACGATGTCAGTCAGCCTAATACATTAAAATCTTTAACTCTGTTTCTTATGATCCCAGTTTAAATTGACTTCTGATGTTTGGTTTGGCATTGACACTTACATGGATCTATCCCAAAGTTCTGATTTAGAGCTAAAAATCCGGGAGCAGTAAATGTCAGATGTCACAGTGTCACTTCCAGATTGGTGCCTCCTGTTGGTTGTCTTGGGGTTAGCTCAAGGCCAGTGCTTCCATCAACATCTCTTGTATTGGCTGCTTTTCGCGCTGCCTCCTTGGGGTCTATTAACCCCTTATTGGCCAGTGTGGGGCAGATGCCCCCTCACATCAGGGTAAACTTCATTCTGCCTCAGCCTATTTGGATGCAGACCTGGATCATAGATAGTGGCAAAGGGGCAGACCTCTAAACCTTCTAACCTGCCAGCATGTGACACAAGCCAATGACATGCGCATCACCTGTGTTTCATTGTGTGTGGTGCCATAATTGACAAATTATAGTGCTCTTAAAGTATATGACAGTTTTTTAAGTATGTTTTGTGCTGATGAATCCAATAAACTGGTTGTACAATGTCACATCTCTCCCTTCCAGAGTTCCATAGCTCGTTTATTTCATTCACGGTGAGAAAACGTTCTTAAAAGCAGGTATTATAATTTAAAAACATGAGAATTGGTTGCTCCTGGCACCACAGTCAACAAAACACAGGTGTTCCATACTTCAATCATTTGGGGCCCAACTGGTAGTGTCTCTCCCTAGGCTGCTAGTTGCATAGGGGAAGAGGTCCCTGTCTGGGCTTTTTGTGGGACGTCAGAGGTAGAAGAAGGAAGTCCATACCCAGGCACTTCCAAATCCAGTTAATGCAGCTCCCCGTCATGAACAGAGACTTCTACAATGCCCCTATTCCCACACCTGATAAGATTCCTGTAGCCCCCTATTCATTTCTACCCCCACAGTGCATGCAGCTCACACAATGCAATAATGCAGCTTCCAGTACCCCCGACCCTCTAGACAGAGTTGTTGTCCCCTCTCCCCACAATACAATTAATGCAATTCCCCTCTCCTTGTCTCACTTATTACTAGCTGGGCCATCCCTACCTTAGGACTGTGATTGCTGTTGTCGCTCCCCTGCTGTCTTCTTGGGACTCAGAGACCCCCCACAGCTCCTCTTGACTGCAGTATGGCCCCATGTCTCTCTGTCACACTCCACTCCTCTCCCCTCCAGCGGAGGGAGAAGCCTGTGTGGGAAAGAGGGGACCTGCCCAGGAACCAACAGTAGCTGTCAGATAGTGAGGGGTCAGGAGGAAGAAAGTGAAGCAGAGCAAATACCACTTGGGCAGAAGGGAGCAAAAACTTCAGAAGATCAGGACTGGATCTGTTCACTCCCCACCCATCCCTTCCTGTTTTGCTGAACTCCAGTCCCACATCCCCCATTTCATAGAAATCTGCATGATTATTTAGGACAGAGAGGATTAACAGTCACACAGCAGAACATACTGCCCAAGGTGGTACATATGAGAGCTCAGAAGAGATCTGCGCCCATGGTGTGACTAGACTGAGGTAAACTGAGCTTGATGAGCAGAGGAGAGCAAGAGGTAGGATAGACATTATAAGGATTATCAATCCCCATTCTTCAGGGCAAAAGCTGATTACCATCTGCGGTCAGGAAGAAATGTTCATGATAGAATAATATAAGGATGCTGTACAAGAAACAATCCTTATTGGGCAACTTTCTTCCATCAGAGACTGCCACAAATTCTCCCAAACTCATAAAAGGCCTCATTCTGATCTCACACATATTTTACACTGGTTTAACTGTATTTGCTTCTATGAAATTAATTCTGATTTTACAGTGGTCTAATCAGGTCTAGAATCATGTCTGCTGAGTAAAGCTCTGCTCCATCTTTAATAGAAGGACACCTCCATTAAGCTACTGCATTTTTAAAAAAAATATTCTTGTTCCTTGGGTGGACATTTAAGACAAGTTTGACCCTCTTGCAAAATGTGTGGTGCCAGGGAAGATAACTTAAATGTCCAATTAAAGACATATATTTTACTGAACAAAATAAAGCATATAGAATTTAATAAAATATAGATAGAATATATATGTGTATATGCACCACAACTGTAGAAAATATTCATCTGTTTGAGCAGAGCAGTGACATCCAGCGTACCATTATGCCAAAACCAGGAACATGAGGCATCATAACCCACTGATGGATATTTTTTCAACTCAAGAGGCAATGCTTTCCCACTGTATACTCCTATCAGTGTATTGGGCCTGATTCTCCATTAAGTTGTGTAATCCTTTATACCAGTGCAAAATGAATGGCAAGTGTGTGTTAAAGGCTATCACACCAGGATGGGAGTATTTGTACACCAACTTAGCACTCACTTTGCACAGGTGTAAAGGACCAAGCAAGGGAGAGTCAGGCCCTCCGTGTTCTTCAGTGTAGTGGTTTGTTTTATATTTGTATATAGAGCTACTAGCATTGTGATTGGTTCAGGTGTCTCTACCTGACCTCACAGTGTTCACGCTTGCCCTCAGACCAAACCAACAGATCTGTGTAGGTACTTATATGGCCCTCATCACCCTAATATCTGAGCACCGGTAACATCTATGTAAAAAAGGGAATAATCCATCTATCCTAAACCTCTGACTCACCGTGCCTCTGCTCCTACTGAGAGTGCTTTCTGCTGTTTTCTGATATTATTCTCATGCCTACAGCCCACTCAAATAAAAATCCTGAGGTTAGTAATGATTAATACTGATAAGATTAAGAGGGAATAAAGTACATTCAAAGGAATGCTTTTATCTTTAAGCAATAAACTACTTCCATCGACCTTGAACACTGTCAATATTTTCCTGGTATATACCTAAGGGGCCAGACCTTCAGGTGGAGCCACGCCTATTTACACCAACTGTGGATCTGGTCTAATGAATACAGACAACAAAAGGGAATGTGATCCATTTTTTTATACAGTGTTTCATGAGTCCCAGAGCAGAATTCATGGTTCTGTTCACCTTATTTCAGTATTTGTACTCAGTATCCAGCCAGCTTTTGTTTCCTTTTCCCACCTTCTGCAGCACATTACTCTGTGAGCGGTCCCACGGAAATCTTGGTTGTTCTTTGGTTGCTGCTGTTTCCAGTTGTGAGGTATAAATAAACAATTGGTGGTGAAGTCACTTTAGCATATTGCAATATGGATGTGTCTCAATGTTAGCATATTTCTGCAGTGTCTTTCTGTGAGTCTTTAAACTGCACAGAGTGTAACAACCCTCATGGAAAGTCTTTATAGGACTTAATAGAAAAAGACAATCTTCCTGGAGAGAGTTTTTTATGCACCCTATAGAATGTTGGGTCATGACTCTTGGGCCCACACATGTCGGCTCTTCCAATGCAGATCTTTCCACCTGCGTCTAGAAAGGGGCTCACCTGCCCCTGTAGCCTGGTCCCACCTCCTCTGAACCATGGGGATTTGCAGAGAGGGAGAGGATGGAGTCAAAGGAATAGACACACTGGGGCAAGGAATGGGGGCTGCTGAAAATGAGGTTACTCCTGGGGTCCGTGGCTGCAGCAGAAGTTCCAGGGCTCTGTGTGAGTGGACCTGGCCTGCCACAAGTTCTGAGGGATCTGCCTGGTTTGGAAGAAGCTTTTTCACAGGAGGGTAAACCCCCTATCCTCTGACAAGACAGTCTAGGATAATCTCTGCAGGAAAATTCTCATAAAGGTTTCCATGTACAAGTCCCCTCCCTTTTCATTTAACATTGCGGTGCAAAGGGAGAATCATAGAATTCAATGAATAAGTATGTGTCTACTCTTTGAATGCTGTTAAGCCATTAGGCTAAAGTAGCCGCCAGAGAAAGGCTCTGCAGCCTAGAGATGAGGAATACTCTTCCATTCTCAATTCTACATTTGCCCAGTTCCCAGGCCAGATCTGGGTTTCAGGCTGAATAATTTGTAGTATTATTTGGGTAAACATTACTGGTTCCATATATAGATCATTCCCACTCCCAGAGTCCACTGGTTACGGAACCTTCTGTACTCTCCTATGGCATGGAGGAAAGGAGAGAGTGCAGACTGCTCTCCTATTTCTGGAATGTCTTTTTCTTTTCTTTTCTTTTTTTCTTTCAAAAAAATTTAGCTATAGATAAGGCCTTCCTAGAACTGTAAAACTAAACATTTCTTTAACAAGCTGAAATTTTTACAAAAAAAGGTTAAGTTGGCTAATGAAGTATTTGTACTTGTCAGCAAACTGGCACACGTTAACTTCATTTTAAATAAAATCATTTCTACATGAAATCACTATGAAAAGTTTTAATCTGAAGACACTTTTCTCTGTACAACTG